>NW_024543072.1:12120000-13512500 GCF_018167655.1 Microtus oregoni | reverse complement strand
GCCAGATAGTAAGTATTTTAGACCCGATGAGCCATATGGTCTCTGTTTCAACTTCTCAACTCTGTGGTTATGAGGAGAAAAAAGCAAGAGACACCATGTAAACAAATGGGCACTGTTCGGTTCCAAAACAACTTTGCTGTAGAGAGCAGAGGGCAGGATCTCTATGGTTTTTCTGATTCCTCTTCTAAAGGGCATTATTAGAAATGGCTGAAAATTTTGAATATGGACTAAAGAGGATTAATATTTTGGGTTACCAATGTTAAATTCCTAATGTTGATCAATGTGCAATATCCCTTGTAGAAGATTATATACATAGATGATATTGGAGTAACACAGAGGGCTTGCTAGACAATAGATTTTATAGATGATAAAAAGATAGGTAATAGATTTATAGATCATAAGCAAGAGCAGATGACTCTTATTTATGTCATTATATGGTTTCCTTTGCTGATCCATGCTCCAATCCAAGCAATGCTTTCCAATTGGTCTGCTGATTTTTGTCTCTTGTTTCTCTTTCACAACTTTAACATTTGTGGAAGGTCAAGATGATGCTTTCCTCATAGACTACTCTTCAACTTGAGGTGTTCACCCATGAGAGACCGGCTACAAAATGTTGGTTGTCTCTACTATGGCAGTAGCATTCTATCCTTTCCAGTTTACTCTAAAGGGAGACACATAGTGCCAGTTTATTCCACTGTGGGTGAGGTTGACCCTGACCCATCAGTAATCAGTAAATGTGCATTATCCATATTTTCCACTGTAAAGGGAACTTAGGTCACCATTTCTAATTTATTCTTTCCAGATCCATTTAAACAACTTTTGTACTGATGATGGGTGTCTTCCTTGGCTCATTGGCACTATCTAACATTTCCTAGACTTACAGAAAGGACACTTGCTTTGTATCAGTGACCTTTAAGCTCAATAGGTCCCAGTGAAATCTTGTAAGGGTCTGAATTTGTTTCTGCTGCATTGAAAATTCTTTCCATTATATTTGCACATAACAGTGCACCAGAGAGGCTGAGCCTCTTAATCATGTGGGTGGGCCCCTTGCAGAGACCCAATATGTTTAAAAACACACTCTTCTATTTAAAGGTTATTGTATGAATACCAAATAACCACCACTGCTGGGCATAAGGTGGTGGCTTTGATGCATGAGCTTTTCAGGGCTTTTATGATTTGCATTGCTATAGTTGGAAGGTTTTATTAAAAGTTATACATTATAATAACCTAGATTTTAAAAAATGAATATGTGGTTTAAGATATTGATGTACCAACTACACAGCTAATTAAGAGTTCAGAAAAATCAAAATTACAAAGCTTAAAGTTTTGAATGTTTCAAATGCTTCTAAGGTGTGAAAAGCGCACTGGTTTGGTTATGAAGGCAGCCATCAAAATCATTTCTTTTACTTGAACTTCATATCTTACAAACTCTGATGAAGAAGCCAATTTCTGCACTTATCATCTAGATAGGCATCTCTGGGAATATCTTAAAGTAAGCCATCAGATTTACCTTAGCGACTGGACATGTTGGCACAGTGATGAATATTGACTGGTAATACATGAAATGGCACATGAGAGATAAAAGGGAAATGAGCATATGCCTTGAATCCTAATGGATCACTGACATTGGAAAGTACGGGCACATCCTTCACAAGGACCAAAGCAACATAACATGCCCACCTACAATGGAAAAATGCCAGGCACCTTACAAAGCCAGTGGATTAAGAGAATTCTTAGAAGCTTGACATATTGGAGCTGAAATAGCAAATCATTTGGTCTTCTGTCATCTTGATGGATGGGGCCATGTAGTACATTTTGGCTTTGAAAACAAATATACCTAGAAGAGTGAAAAGGGGAGGGTGCTCCCGGAAGAGAGTAAACTAGGAAGCCTCTGTCCTCCCAATTACCTTGTGGAGAGATAAAGATTTATTAAGGGATGTTTATTCAGGATGATCAATGGTTCCTTGTCTAGCTCAGGGTATCCAGCAGAAAATTCTCATTTTGTATGGCAGGTGGAGAACATCAATTTATTTCTCTTTTCCGAGGTTATGCCTGACTGGAGGTGCGGAGAGCACACAGACCTAACATAGGCTCCTTCATCACTACCTTCACAGAAAGGCATTGGATAAAGCACCTTAGTAAAGAGCCATCTCTGCATTTGCTTCCTATAGGAGGCTTTGATGGCTAGTCTTCTCAAGAACTTATTTGGACAGAAATGGTCACACATGGAAGAGATACTAAGTCACAATGAAAACACACAGCTGATTGTCAGACCCTGTGTTGTATGGGGCATAATCCTTGCTGAGTAAAAGTTAACTAGAAATGCCTAGAGCTGTCCCATTGGGAACAATGGGATCAATGCTTCAAACTGGCTCTGAGTTGGAGGACAGGTTAAAAGCAGCTCCCCCATCTGTTTACATAGGCGTGGTATACATTGGGTGACATTCATTCCTAGCCTACTACTTATTCTCAAAATGTCCATTCAATGCTCCTACAGCCCACAAATGTCCCACTGAATTTTGGGCAATAATGTCCAATGTGGATATGAGAGGAGACAAGAACTTTGGCAAGAATGGATGAGGGATAGGAAAGACTTTTTAATACGGTGCCTCCTATGGCAGTAGAAATTCCTATTTCCCAAAGTCTGACTCCTTCCATGTCCCTGTCTACCCATCTGTTCTAACTGTCTGTCCTTAGAGACCTCACACATAGCCCTAGAAAGGCTTTACTAGGTAGCTCCAGCCATTCCCTATGCATGTGATCTGAGTCTAACCCAATTTTCCATCTGAGTTAACAAGACCAAGTGAAGTGAAGCAGTTTGACCTTGATTCCCAGTGCGTCTGTATCAGAGTCTACATTTAGAAGAGAATTCACTTCTCTCCTCCCCAGGCTGCTCCTGACAGTCACTATGTCCCTGAGCCTTTCATCTCCACTTAGATATGGTCTAGATTAATATCCACTTAAGCTTTAAATGAATGTTTGCCAGCCTGAACCAGCTGGCAGGCAGTGTGGAAAGAGTCCTTCAACCTCCTCGGCCAGACAGCATCCACCCTTCTCCTGGTCAATCAAATATTCAATTAATTTTGGTAAAAGAATGAAATAGTTTTTTTGTAAATTAGTAAAAGAAACTTGTCCCTCAAACATTCCTTTTAGTTCTCCTATCATCAGAGATCATCAGATTGCTATTTTTATAAAGACACAAGAAGAAAAGGGTGGGAGAGTCTTTAGAGGAATTCTCTGCCTGCTGCCTGAGATGGCTTATTTTCTAGAATCTTAGCCCATCCTTTTGGTTAAGATTCATTTCTTTTTAAAAAGCAGCCAAGCTATCTATAATCTGATCCACTGAAATAGTTTCCCAATTACTAATGAAACCAATTTTTAGAGCTAGCATTCAATTTGGCCATTTTAATTATGGACATTTCTCCAAATCTGATCAGAGTACCCAAGAAATATATGACTGTAAATTTATGCTTTGTTCCAGAAGTAAAAAACCTACTCTCAGCTGCCCAGAGTGCTTGCTTAGCATTTTGGCAATCAGGAGAGTTGGATTGGTGAAGGACATAGATAATTTGAACAGATGGGGAGTCTTCCCTAACGGGTTTCCAGTCACATAAAGATGTTAAGAATGGCTGCAAACAAGCAGTATAAAAGGGATGGGACATGAGTCTGTGGCTTCTGGTAGCTGGAACTTATGGTGGAAGGATCCATGGAAACCTATTTTATTTTTGTGTATTTATTTATTTACATATAATACTTTATTTAATCCTATACAGGAGTTTTGAATCCTTTAATACTATGCTCACTTCAACAATGAGAAAAGGCTCTTAAATTTGTTGGCTACCTCAGGGTCACTAAACTTATAATGTTAACCTGACCTGATTAAACAAAATTTTGTTAATATCACAAAGTACTAACAAACATTGCCCAAAAGAACAGAGGCAGGGTTCAGCTTGATTGCATTCATTGGAAACCCCGTATTCATTATGTTGTGAGGGAATGCAGGGTCCTCTTGGGATTTGTGTCTTGGGGAAGAGTAGAACATACATGAAGGTATGGGCAGATAGCAAATCAGAGGTTAGTTCAACCAGCCATTCATCCTGGCAAGATCGTCTTAGCGTTGGCTGCCTAGTCACCTCTTCCTAAGTACCACCATTGTTCCATTGTTCAGAGAAGTCACTTTCAGGCGATAGAAGTCACACCAAAGTGAACTCCAAAATTTCAAATACACAGCTTGTTCTCAGACTCATTTTTTTCTCAGACCCAGCAGGGAGTCTCCCTGAGGGCCATCCCAGTCAGAACCACAGACATGAACAACTCCCTTTGACAGGACAACTTGGACACATCCTGAAATGCAACTCAGACTCCATCCCAAAAACCAGGCTTAAAATCTTCCCTCCTAAGCCAACTGTTGAAATATGAGCGGCGGGGCTGCATCCCAGCACCCTGGCCGCCTGGCTAGTTTATGCCTGAAATAACAACACACAAACTGTATTCATTTAAACACTGCTTGGCCCATTTCTATCTAGCCTCTTCTAGGCTAACTCTCGCACCTGGACTAGCCCATTTCTAATAATCTGCAGTAGCCCACGAGGTGGCTTACCAGGGAGATTCTAGCCTATGTCCATCCTGGGTCGGAGCTTCATCGCGTGTGTCTGCCTGGGAGCAGGGCATGGCGTCTCTCTCCAGAGAGCAGAGCTGTCGAGACTGAGCTCACTTCCTCTTCCTCCCAGCATTCTGTTCTGTTTACTCCTCCCACCTATGTTCTAACCAATAAAATGGGCCAAGGCAGTTTCTTTATTTTTGAACCAATGACCTTCCTCCATCAGCCATCTCTAGACCTGTTGACATCTGCAGAGATGAGGGATGTGTGAGATATGCATAGCTGACTCTGTTTCCTCGAGAACCTATTGTTCACACAGCAGAATTTACTTTAGCAGATGTAGGCCCAGCTTTCCACTTATCAGTGGGTTACATCCTGAGAAATGCCTAAATCAAGGAAAACTGCTTCCAAGTGATGATAGATACACAGTGCTGAGCCTGGTGTCATGAATAGAACAGAGGCTGAATAAATATTTGTCCAATCAGTAAAATAATGAATGGTAATCTATGGTTCACCCCTTCCACATTCTTGTTCTTATAGGTACTATGATTTGAACAACAAGTGAGGATCTAAAATAATTGGAATATTTTGACTAACCACTCTAGATATGAGAGATGGTCTCTAAGACATTAACCTAATTTAGGCAAACACCCATCCACAGAAAACCAATGAGGAAAGGCAGGAAAATAAATAGAATAACCAGGGACCGTCCAATTGTACCATCTGTCAGGCATTATATAAAATTTATGTGTAATAACATTTAAATCTTCATAACATCCAAATAATGCAGACACAATTATGAATTCCACTAGCAGATACAAAAACAGAGGCCTAAGAAATCTAAGTAACTCACTCAAAGTTCCTACATGGGCAGAAGGCAGATACAGAACTTAATTTGGCACTATTTGACTCCCATATTACATGTCCTTTATATGTAGAATGAGCTTCCAAGAATCCATCACTGGGAGTGTGTGGAACATACCACAATGATAAGGACCGTAGTCCAACTGTGAAAACCAGATGATGGCTGGTCTAGAGGAGGAATATGAACATAATAACCCACAATCAGGTGTTAACAGAAAGCCCTGCCAGAGACTATATTTATAAGGACACAAAGAAAGTGGTAGTGACCAGGCAGGATCTTAGGTCCAGGAAAAGTGTAGAAAGACAAGGAGCAAAGAAACAAATGAGGGGAGAGGGCAAATACATTGCATGATGAACTTGATGTGGGATTAGTGAAGGTTTGCAGTTATTGAAGATAAGCTACCATTCCCTTCTGTAAATGGCCTGCTGAAATGTAGCAAGCTTACCCAAGGCCTAGGAGCAAGAAGTTTCTGAATCTCATTGACTCTAGCAGAATAAGATTGCTGAGGTCAGAAGCCAACACAAGTCTGCAAAGGTAGGCACCAAAAACAAGCTTCTATCCCAGTGAGGGGAAACAGGTGTCATGCAAGTGTTTTTGGCAAGAGGGTTAAAATGGAATTGTGTGTCCAAAGTGGCTCTTCAAGCAGAGGACGAACAGATACTTGGCAGACGGGTGGCATCAGGTGTCCTGGGCACCACAGGAGGTAGCCAGATGATAGCTGTTGATTACCGGAGATAACAATTCAGCTGATGATAGGCATCTATAGCTGATTTGAGGTCCAGGTAACACAATGAGGAAAACAGAAATCAGCACACAGATACTGGTGAACATTCCTCTGTTCAGAGGCATGTTGTCATGTGACAAAATGACTTGCATTTGGTTAACTCTGTGATCGCACAAAGACAGGTGTCCTTTGCTACCAAAGTTCTCTCCTGGTCAATTTCAAGTATTCATAGGGTTGGATAGCTAGTGGTTTTTCTCTTAGGACAGTCTGATGGGGACTGGGCATTATAGAGTAGGTTGTTCTACAACTGCAATGGCTGGTGAGATCCTTGCAGATATAGTTAATACAGGCTTTCCAAAGATATGTGTGTAGCTTTTGTGTGTAGGGTCATATCCCAATACAGGTCTATTTATCCCAGACATATCAGACAAGCTGTGATGCCCTGAACAGATGATGACTATTGCTTCTTAAAGTTTTTATTCCCTATTTTCCTCTTCATTCCACAAAAGTCCCAGCAAACTATGGGCAGGCTCAACTTTTATACACTACCTACAGAACCTTCTTTCTACAAGAATGTATGTAATCTAAAACCCCAGAGTAGACCTAAAACCACAGGTAATGCCAAATCCAGCATATTCCATGTCTAATCTTAAATTTTAGACACATAACTATGGCGGAATTTAATTTATAAATAAGACATTCTAAAAGAATAGGAAAAATATGATTTTTGTAACAATAATTATTAATAACAATAACTAATAATTATTATTATAACAACCATTAGCTTCAGTTTTCTTGTGATTCAGTGCCAGGGAAGGGTTGTTGAAATACAGTGCTTTCACAATTAGTCTGACAACTAAGATCCCTGTCCTGTGCACTAAACCCATAGAACATGGTGACGCAGAGGACACAAGCATAATCCACACTGCTGTTAGATGAAACACAATGGCATGAGATTACCTCGCTGCACTCAGAAAAGAACATAATTAAAAACTGTTGAATTATTTATTTCCGGAATTTTTCCATTTAACATTTTTATGTTTTTGAAATTAGTTCATGAGTCTACACAGATAAGAAGCGAGGGACTCCTATATACTTCTGGTTCAGGGGGTTGCTGTGCTAGTACTACAAGATACTCATCCAAATATAAACGGGCTAGATTAATGAGCAATCATGGTAAGTAGAGATGGCCAACCCAATACCTCAGACCCTACAAGAGGCTGTTTGGCCCTCTGATTCTTCCACAAGATTGAGAACATTCCAACCCAAGACTTCCCCATAACTATACCCCATATGCAGACTCAATCCATACACTTTGAAGCATGGCCTCCATAGCACAAGGGCACTCATTTTTTCCTGGAAATACCACTTACACATCTCTCCATGACCACAGTCAATCTTTTCTACCTAGTAGGGGGAAGTCATTCCTTTCCCCTTATCTTTCACAGTCAGCCTTTTGCCCCACAGGCTCACTTTATTCCCTAGCCTCCTCTTAGTCTTTTGAGTAGACAAGAAAGAACTGTGCAGAACCCTGTACCCAGCACAAAAGGACAAGCAGGACCCCAGTGTCTATTCCACATGGTGCCTTGCTAATAGTTTTTGCCCTCAATGTTTTCTGTGGCCTCTTGGTTCTCCTATATCCCTGCCCTTTGAAGTAATAAGGGCAGCGGCGGGGCTGCGTCCCCAACACCCCGGCCGCCTGCCCGGCTAGCTTATGCCCCGAAAGAATTACACGGACACTGTATTCCTCCAAACACTGCCTGGCCCATTCTCTTCTAGGCTAATTCTCACATATTAATTTAGCCCACCTCTAATCATCTGTATGTAGCACCCCAAGGTGCGCTTACCCGGGAGATTCCAGCCTAGTCCATCCTGGGTCGGAGCTTCATCCCGGGAGCGGGGCATGGCGTCTCTCTCTGAGGCGTCTGCTCCCGAGAGAGCTGTGTAGTCTCTGAGTTCACTTCCTCTTCCTCCCAGTGTTTTGTTCTGTTTACTCCTCCCACCTATCCTCTAACCAATAAAATGGGCCAGGGCAGTTCCTTTATTAGCCAATGACCTTCCTCCATCAGCCCTTCTCATTAGGCTTCTCAAATAGTCATAGCTCTACTGAGACTCCACCCTTGCTTTCATGAATTTGTGGGATAGCCCTGCTTCTCTTTTCTGAGTTCTTCCTATGTATGGAATAGATCTTAATTCTGCGAAATAAATATCTCAAGGAACCACTGTACTGGAGCTTCTGCCATTCAAGTTCCAGGTTACTGAACTAAAACTAATGTTTTGTTTACCTACTTTAATGACATTGGTAAAGACAGACAACAGCACAGGATCCCAAGCAGGTTGGTTTCAGTTGACTTGACAATGAAGTTCTCTTTGCCTTAATGCAAATTAATTTTGAAAGACAAAATAGCTTTCATTCTTTGCATTTGTTTTCTTTGTTCTCCTGTATCTATATAATCAACCACTTCCTTTATGCCGTTAAAATACTTACTAATGCCATGGAATGATAAGCTGTCCAGTTCTATAGTTGAAAGTAAAACAAGTTAATATCTTTAACCAGATTGTGGTTACCTTTGTCTTTGATTGTCCAAGGGCCACTTCCTGGTTCCCATTTTCATGCTAACAAGGCCTCTCACTCCCTGAGGGCCACCGCCTGCATTTCTGACACTTGCAGTCACATATTTTCTTATGTGGCCTGTTAATCAGTTTCTACCCCATTCCCTGAGCTGCTATTTCATTCACTGCATTCATGCCTGCATTCAATACAAAGCAAGATATTTCTGATTTGCCCAATGAATAATTCCTGGATGAATGGATAAATACATGCTATTCTAAAAATATTAACCCCAGTGAGCTCACAGCTCCGTAAGTCTCTGGCATAGGATGTTCTCACTTGAGATTTTTCACTTTACAGAAGTCTAAACGTAACACATACACAGTAGAAAGCATTTCAAATTTTGAATTTTGATCTTTTCCCAAGCTAGTATTATGTGATAGGATCCTCTTTTGTGATTCTGGACAGTGGCAGGGAAGCTCAGTTTTCAGCCAGCCAGCCAGTTTTAAGCATGAATGACTGGTAGTCTTTACTCCATGTTCTGTTGCTATGGCCTACATTAAGAAGGTATCCCCTGCCCTGGAAACGATGATGAATCAAGAAGAAATTTGTGTTAGATTTGTTGTTCCAGCCCAAGTGCAAACATTATGGCTGTGATATGCAATAAGCGCTAACTAACATAAGATGGGATGCATTAAATCAGTGTGCAGAAGCCAAACAGAAAACGTGTTCCAGTTGATGGCAATGTGTGTGCCCCTGAAAGAACTGAGCCTCCACCAAGCCTTAAGTGTAATTTCTATGAAGGGCATAAAGATTATTAGACAGGAAGTGTTTGCCAATGAAGAGGCAATTCTTGTATTTCTGGCAGGGTCAAGGTTGAATGGAGAAATGGGAAAAAATGGGAAGGGTGGTTTAACTGGGACGGGGAAGAGAAGAATAAATACTAAGACTGATTGAAAATTCCATAGAGAAATATATTGTTTCAATAAATATATATATATATATATATATATATATATATATATATATATATAACACTGAAAGATGTTCTGCCAACAAAGCACTGTAGATTCCAAAAATCCCAGTTTGAGGCAAAGGAAACATCCCTTACAGTTGTCTTACAGTTGTTGATCAGGGGATACAAAGACTCTTAAAATAATATTGACCATTTCTATTACCTTTGATTGACTCCCAGAACTCAAAAGTAAATGCGTATTGCTGGCGGCACCACACACTTGAGACAAAGGGTTTGTCTGACCCCAAGACCTCCTCTCCAAGAACTAGTTCTGGTAGTATCAGAAGACATGATACATGCTTCAAAAGGAAAAAAAGCAATTAATATTCCTAGTCAGCTGTAAAGTCTATGGACCACAATAGTGACCAGCAGCACAAAATGTCCCTGTGGGTACCGTTGTGGTATTTAAATCTTGAGGGCAACTAACAGTTGTTCAAAGGATTTAAGGCCCACTCAGTAGGAGGGAATTGGTACTTGCTCCTGTAAACCTAACAAAGTACTGGTAACTGGATGCCTTAGACCCTGGCCAGGAAGCTACTGCTGCCGCTTCCCTAAACCTGGATCATTTCTAACTGCATCCTAAATGCAATGTATATCCTCATACTCACAGCTAAGTGCAGCCCTCCCACCTCTGGAAAGAAGCTTGTTTCTGCAGCAGATAAAGATGTGACAGGAACCTGGAACTGTGCAAAATGCAGAGAACAGCTAGCTGATCACGAGGTTGACACATCTAGAGCCCAAGCCCATCCCTAAGGCAGGAGAGACAGGGCAGAAATTGTAGGAGCCAGAGAATGAGAACATCTACTATAAGACAGTGTCCTCGATATACAACATGGAAGCAGCACCATGAAATCTCGAAAAATATTGCTGCTTACCATGGCCAATACAAAAACACTATTTGACGTGCCAGTGTAGATGGGAAAATTCTATAAGGCCCTACCCCTACATGAAGGACAGGCCACTAATGGCTACTGAGAGTAGAAGTATCGGCCTCCTCTAGGGAAGAGAATCCTCCTAGGACTTACAAAGGGAAAGGGAGGTATAAAATTATGTAAATACCATATCTGTATATGAAATTCTGAAAAAAATTAATTTAAAAACTCGCAACTGTGTTAGTGATTAACTCAGTGCTATAACATGAATTTAGCATGGGCAAGGCCCTGTGTTTGATCCTAATACTGGTAACCAAAAAAAAAAAAAAACAAAACAGGGCAACTATTAGTCAGTTATTCATCACTGTGACAAAACCCCATGAGGACTTGTAAGAAAGAAAATACTCATTTGGCTCACACTTTTAGATATCAGAACAGAATCAGAAGGCTCCATTGTTGAGGGGGCCTGTGGGAAGACAGAAACTCATGACACTGAGTTTGTAATGGAGCAGAGATGTTCAGTTCATGGTGTCTGGAAAGCACGAAAGGAGACAGGACCAGCCCATGGTCCCAATATCACTTTCACATGCACACCCCACAACATAGCTTCCTTACACCTTCAAAAGGATTTACCAGCTTCAGCAACACCACATACTTGCAATCAAGAATTCAACACAAGGAATTTAGTGGACATCCTGGGTGTTTGACATGAAATTAATTAATTGCCATTTATTATTAATCTTTTACTGTGCCTAATTTACACATTGCATTTAACAGTAAGTATGTATGAACTGTTTACAACACAGGATTTACAGTATTTTCACTACGACAAGGATTCAGGCATCCATTGGAACAGCATTTCCTGGGAAGAAGTAGAACGTACTAAAGGCAGAATAATCTCTTGGGGTTCTGGACATCAAGGTTGTAGATTAAAGTCTCTTTTGGTGGTCTCACATGGCACCTGGCCTACAAAACACCTCCCTATACTTTCAAATTCCTTTGTTTTTTTCTTCCTAGCCTTCCAGCATAGTGAGGACCACTCTTAGCCTGCGGTTTCTCTTCTGAAGATTAATACCTAGTACTAAATGTCTAACTAATCTGTGAAAAGCAAACATACAACACTTTATGTTCCTTAAGCTTCATTTTCTCACACAGATAAAGTTGTGATTTTAATAACACCTCCTAAGATTATCATTGACAAACTGAAATATGCTTAAATGAGCACATATGATGATATTCAAAAATTGTTGTTTTGATTGTTTATATTCATCACAGAGACCCAATTAAACACATGGGAAGAGAACTCATAAGAGCTGGCCCAGGATTTAGCAAACCCAAATAGTCTATCAGGATCCTCTAAATTTAAGAGAGCCTAGTGCACATTCTTCTGGCAATATCTGAAGCCAGCGAGCATGGTTAGAAGATTGTCTTTTAGAATTTGACTTATCAGTCTTGTCAGTTCAGCAAACTGCATTTTACTGAAACTTGAAAATGCAAGCTGATCATATTTCCACTTATGATTTCTTAATACAGCTCTTACTGAATCCTGCTAAGATTGGCAGTTGTATTTCTCAATTCTCAAAGGACATACAAGAAAAAAAGGGGGGGGGGAAAGGGATCCTATTCCCTGTAGTTGTCTGTGTTCTGCTCAGAAAATAATTCATAGGAGGCCAGCTTCAATTCTGGGTGGGTAAGAAAAAACTGCAAAGGCTGAACTACATAGAAGAATAAAGAAACCTAAAAGGCAATGAGAGAGAGAGAGAGAGAGAGAGAGAGAGAGAGAGAGAGAGAAAGAAAGGGGGGAGAGAAGGAATGAGGTGAGGAAAGGGAATAGTAAGAAATGTTGCTGTCTATTTTTTAAATAGAGACAAGACTACCTTAAAAGAGGCAGAGGGATTTAAAGAGAACTTGCTAAAATCAAGATGTTCCCAAGAGGTTTCTCCAAGTAGGACAGTATAAAGAGGAAGCTGGGACTCCATTTAGGAGCCCAGAGCAACTTCTTATCCCTGGGCAGCAGATCTGCTGAGTCAGCTTGCAAGTTAGCCTTGTGCTGAAACACCCTGCCAGAACAAGTAGAATTGTTTAAAGAAACCGATGAAAATGTAGGGTGGAGCGAAGAAAGGCCAAGTAGGTCACTGAAAATATCCAGGAAAGACTATCAGCAGAGCAGCCCGACATGGTGAGCTTGACCTCAGGTGATCTCTGCAGGTCCGGCATTCCAATTAGGACAATTAACAATTCTCTTTTAGGAACACAGACTTAAGCTCTAAGCCATCCTAGTGTAAATGGTGCTTACTGGTGTCAAGGAGTAACTTTGCTACCAGCTGTTAATGCAATTACTTCAGCTCAGCTACAGAGGTTCACCTGGACTTAGATGCCTCACCAGTATCACCCAGGATCAAAGAAATATTTAAAATAACGGAACATTATGCAGCAGAATCAATGATAAGCAATTCTAGTGAGGCATTTTTGATGCACGCACACATACACCCATTACACATACTTAGAATTCTATGCTATCTCTGTAATTCCTAAATTATAAAAACTGTTTAATCTGTTGGGTCAGGTATCTTTAGAAATATTTTATCTTTGCCATTCCTATTCATGCTGCTTCTTGATGCCTTTCTTATTTACCCACTTTTCCATTTCAATGTTTGCGGACTGGAAAGATTCTGCAGACACAAAAACAGAGCTCACGTCCTCTCTGTAAAGCTTCAGTCTGGCTGTTAAGTTTTCTGAGCCCCTAGCATCCATTTTGCCCACTTAGAATTGGTAAGGATTTACATTCACCACAGAGCTAAGACACCTTCAAGCCAGACTGCCAAGAGTGAGGTTAAGTAAAAAATACTTTTCCTGTTCCATGGTGATATCACTCTGGGCACTCATCCCATGTTTGTATCCCCTCCTTAGATTAACTACCGACGGCTCTTAATCTTACCTTTCTCAGATTTGGACTTGAATCCTGTGTCTTCATCACACACGGGCAAAGCTACTGCCATTCCCGACTAGCTGTGTTCAGTCTCTGCTCTGCTTGGACTCTGGGAGGTCCCTCTTTCTTATTTCTAGACTGATCAGTGGTCATGAATTTGGCTTCTCTTTTTTCTATCTGTTTCACACAGTGAAGAGGGGGTTTTGGATTACCATGGCTTTTCATGGCAAGGGTGCCATTTCCAAATTAATTCCCATTAAAAATGCCCCTTTGGTCGACAAAGTCATAGATTTTGTTACCCTTCCAAGCAAGGCCTTGGGTAATTTAACTGCGCCTTGCCCTGCCAGGTGACAGTGAAAGCTAGGAGTAACTTCCATTTGCACTGCTTTTGGAATCAAATTCTCTTGATCTTGGAGCAGAAAGGAGAGTCAATATGTTTGGACTGGAGTGACAAGGGCTTTGGAACTGCAGTTGGCAGGGGAGTGGGTCCCTAGTCTGGTCTGGGCAGTATTCACATGATTGAGAATAATTATGTTGACAAAAAGGGGAAGTGTAAGGGCACCCGGTAATTACAAACAGATGTGTTTGGATAGTGGCAACTAGTCTCTCAGGGTCCCAACAGACCAATGCTTCAGTAGAAAGCAGGGCGGAAGTCCTTCAACACCCCTGACACCCTCAACATGCGTGGCCACTCAAAGTGATTAAGCTATTTCCACAGAAAAAAAAAATATACACAGGGAAAAATTTAAAAGACAGTAGAATAGAGCAAACAAGCAAATAAACACTAGTATTTTAGTGGCAGCTCATCTGGTTCACATCCCCAATAGTAGGTGTGTGACTTTGCCATTAAAGAAAAGGATGGCTCAGTTTTCACATCACTGAAACGACTAGGATGGTATTGCCCCTCTACCCAGAGCTGTTAGTAGACAGGAGGAAGGGTGTCAATTGCCCAGCATACCACAGACACTGGAGGAATAAACCAGAGTCCTGCTGGCTGAGTGGTTCTCTTGCTTCCATTCTGCTCTCAGGACGATCCATTTTCCAGATGAATCTTTGTTTAAAGCATAAATAAGAATGCACAGCTGTTCAACATTTCTCAACAATTCTTCATTATACTTTAGCTAAAACCAAGGGCCTTTAGCCTTTAAGCTCTGGGCTTGCACTCTCAGACAAGCAGTCGGACTTTACTCTCCATTTTCATTCATCGTGGCAAGTTTCTTCTACCTGTTTTATTATCCTGGTTACTTCTTGCCAAATTTGTTCCAACTTGCTTATCACAGCTCTTGCTGTCTTGGGTGGCATATCCTAATAAAGATGCCTTAAGAAAAACTTGCAGAGGGGCAAGGAAGCAGGATGGTGAAAGGAAGCAGAGCAATGGTAGGACTTTAGGTGTGGTCATAGGTAGCATCTAGGCTAGGGTTAACCTCTAGGTTATGATGGTGTTGCTAGACCTGAGTGTCCCAGAATAGTCTGACTTGAAGTAGGGTCCCCAGGTTCTGTCTACTGCAACAGTCAGTTATTGACAACTTCTCAGTCATCTCCTACCAGCTAAGGACCAATCTAAAAGTGGCTGTAGGTTGAGTTATGCTCAACCTATTGACTTATGCTCCTGCATCTGGAGAAGTGCCTTAAAAGGACCCATGAGGCATCAGTTCACCTATAGACCCACTGTGGACCCACCTGGCACCACCTACATACTCTAGCAACAAGCTGACTTCAACTCTTGGGCTGGCCAGTATTATTGGATGACATTTCCTTTTGCTTATTTGTTCTATGACTCTAGTATAAGATCTTAGGAGCAAGACACTTATCTCTTTGGTCCATGGATGCTCTCTAAACTCTGGAGCAAATGTTGATATAACAAAGGAATGTGGATTGTTAAGGTGCCGTCTCCACCTGAAACAGCAAACAGGCTGCATTTCAGGGGAAAGATGTGTCAACAGCAAAGGTGAGCCCGAGCTTGTCCTTGTCAAGGGCACCCGATCTCCAGAGTTGTTCTGTTTCCTGAATCCTTTTCATTTTGTATTAGTAGAGAATCAGCTGGCTTTTTCAAGTATTTTAAAGATGCTTGCTTATAAAACTGTGTTTCCTAAGACAATGATACCTGCCACCAGGGAGGCAAAGTCAGCTTTCAACACTTATCCTGGAATATTTACAGAATGGATTTGACAAAGAGAAGGGAAGAAACAGTCCCTAGTAGCTTATCTCCACTGCTGATTTGATGTTCCTTCTCCCTGAAGATGTTCCCCAATCAGTTAATTGCTAGAGGGATGAAGCTATTCCCCCTGCAATATACCCCCAGACCTTCCGTGGGTATTAAAGCACAATCTGGTATGTGTGTTATTGCTGCTGTCTCTTTCCCCCTCTTCGTCTTTCAGGAAAGGAGATTATGGCCAAATAATGACATGCTAGAGGATTAATAGGATAATGAGATGTGTACCTCTGCTTCATACTGTGACTGCACAAATCAGAATGCATACCCCCTGTTGAAAGATGAGGGATGCCAACAACTATTATAGGAGTCTTTTTTAAAGTTTCAGCTTCCAACAGACCTTCTGGCCATCAATACTTCCAAGGAATGTCTATTATGTTCTGAGCCTCTTAAACAAAGAGCCAGAGGCATGAAGAAAATACAGCAATACTGTTGCATGTAGGAATACATAAGAGATGTGAGGATTGGTGCATTGTAATATAAAATAATGACATGCTGTTTGAATCACTTCCCAAGTACAAGCACTGGATGTAGGATTTTCAAACATTAAGATCTGTCAGAATTCCAAGAGATATATGACACGGCTGTGTACAGACTAAGGTAACTGGTGCATGTAGAGGATATGCATTAAGTTCTTTAGTTGGTATTTCCTGGTTATTTTGTTTGAATTCTTTTTTGTGGTGATGTATTTATATTTTTTATTACTTAAAATATTTTTTAAATTTAAATATAGTCTAATATTATTCCTCTCCCACAAGTTCCTCCAGATCTTCTCCCTCTTTCTACCAACCTAACTTTAAGTTCCTTCTCAAAGAACAAAATCATAGCACTGCAAAAGCTCTAAAACTAAGAAAATAAAACTATGCTCATAGAGGAAAAAACATCAATATGTAACGAAATTAAAGCTCTCTCTCTTTGTCTCTCTCTCTTTGTCTCTCTCTCTCTCTCTCTTTGTCTCTCTCTCTCTCTCTCTCATACACACACACACACACACACACACACACACACACACAAACTGTGGAGTCCATTATATGTTGGTCAACTACTCCTGGATGTGAATCCTGCCCTTGAGTGAGTGATAAAGCCAGTATCACTCTGTTGGAAGAATCTGAATTTCCCTTTCATAGCAGGTATAATTTCAGTTGTTAACCTTTATCCACAATAAAATATAATAAAGTAAAACCAAAACTATCATTTTGGAGTTAGACAAGGCAAACTAACAGAAAGAAAAGAACCTAGGAGAACGCACAAGAATCAGAGACTCACTCATTCTCACACTCAGGAATTCCATAAAAAATTTTAAACTGGAAGACATAATGTATGCACATATTCAGAGGACCTGAGACAGACCTGTGCAGCAGAGCAGATACCCTTCGAGAGTCATGCAAAGGGAAGGAACTAAATTTTCATATAATTTTTCCTTCTGAACTTTTGGCCACTTTAAACAGAGCTCTGATGCTCCTAGCCACAGAACTAGCCTAAATGAAAGGGAATGAGGGCGAAAGAAACAGATTGGAACACTAAAGGATTTGGACTGGGAATCAAATCGTACCTGGGTCAAATCTCAGCTCTGCTACTAAATATCAAAGAGTTTTGAAGAAGTGCTGAGCATCTTTAGGCCTCCATTGTCACGTCTCTAACATGTGTTGACAAACTGATTTCATAAGACATTCTGAGGAACAGTCATTTTCATGATATTGGATGGACTGTCAGGTTAGCCACTAACTATATTCATGATCAGTTCCCCACTCCAAGCCAGTATCTACCTTTTCTAACTGACTACCAAACTCGCAATATTGGCACAGTGAAGTGATTCAGATCTCCCAGGTCTGTTTCCACTGGAAATTACTGGTTTTATGGCAAGTATATGAAACAAGTTTTCTCAAGCTTTAGGACTTGGGTATAAATATGACTTTATGAAGACTTAAAAGGAGGGCAAAATGCCTAAACAAATTCATCCCACCCAGATAGAAAAGTCACTTCAGTCAAATAACTGATTGTGTCTTTGGCACTCTGTCAAATAACGGCTGTGACTGATTTTCCTCTTTCCTCTAAATAAAGGTTGCCTGGATTGATCAAGCCAATGAGGTTTCTTGACAACTTGTAATAATAGCAGGGCCATCCTTCACCTTCATGATAACCAACTGTCAGGCAAGTAGAACATGGCCCGTGAATGGAGAACAGGAGTAGACAAGGTCATCTAGAGTCTGTAGAACTCCTTAAAGTCAATGACACATGGTAATGGAAAATCTAGTTAGAGTTAGGACATAAATAATAGTTTGGGGAGTCAGGGTATTTGTTTCCTGAAGAAAAAGGTCATGCCTTTGTCATCTTCTAGTCATATAAGGGTTTGTCAAAATGCTATGTGTACCATAAAGGGGAGAAAAGCTGAAAAAACAGATGGTTGTTGACCAGGCCTCCATGGTGGCTGCTGTAATTAGGGTCCATTTAGTCAATAAAAAGGAATCAATTGCCTACTGTGCATCAAAAACCCTCTATATGCTCAAGAAGATATGGCCAAATGCTCAGACAGAACTCTTGTTCTCATGAGGCTGAAGATCAAGTGAGAGGAGACATAGAAACAGCAGTGAAATCTTCTGTGTGTTGGGAAAGGGTAAGTGCTATGAAGAAGGGGGGGGGTAAATAAGAATGTTAGACCTCAGAAGCAAGACCTGAGGTTTGTGATTCAGAATAGTACTTAAGAGCTCAAGAAGAAGTGGCATCTCAGAAAAAAATTGGCCAAAAAGAAAATAAAGTTCTATGTAGATTTCTGGAAGAAGTGCTTCCTTGAAATTGAGGTAAGCCTGGACTATTTGAAACAGCAAGGACTAGTCACCCAGTATGGGGGCATCGAGCTGGGAGGTGAACATTAGAGTGAGTATGGTAGGATGGGGTAGGTTTTAGCCTACCTAAAACCTTTTCCCCAGATGAAGGGAAACCAGCTAAAGGGGTTGAGTAGCTCTCATATGTTTCTTGTGTCTAGCTGCTGCTGGGGAAGCTGCTGTTCAGAAATTTGTCTCTAGAGCACAAGGAGGAGCAAGACAAGACAGAGCAGGCAGAGAAGAGGTACAGTTATTACAGTGTCAATCACACCAAGACATAGAAGTGGAGAGAATGGCAAAGGGCCAACTTTGAGAATGACATTATAGTTTGGGTCGTCCGTGGGCAGGGATAAAACAAGTTCACTCATCATCTAAAGATGTGAGTGACACTGCCAGACTCTAAGGCCATGGAATATAAGGCAATTTGCAAAAGTGCCACATTTGAAGTCACTGAAGGACAAGCTTGTGTCTGGGAAGATGATTTCTAAGATCCTGAAAATAAGGCATGAAGGACACAAAGGAACATTGGGTGTGATGACAGTAACAGGGATCAGGAAGTGAGCCAACAGTGACAACTGGTGGGGCTGGGTATTAGAGTTCCACAGCTGGGCCACAGAAGACGGAAGCACAAAACCTCATGAAGTTCCAGTGTTCGGTAAAACGTTAGACAGTAACAGGACACTGCCAACAAGATAGGAAGAAACAATGGATGCAACGACTTCCATTAGTTGATCACACAGGGCATGATGGGAAGAGGAGAGGAGCTGATGAACAGGGAATGATTGTGGCCTGGATGAAAATGGCCCCCATAGGGTCATATATTTGAATGATGAGTTATTAGGGAGTGCCTATTATTGATAGGATTTGATGTGCGATCATGTTGGAGGAAGTGTGCTACTAGGAGTGGCTTTGAGATTAGAGAAGCTCGTGCCACATCCAGGTTGTTTCTCAGCTATGGGTCAAGATGTAGCTCTCCATGGAAGGGAGCATGGCACCGTGTCTGCTTCCATGCAGCCAGGTTCCCTTCCATGGTGATAATGAACTAAACCTCTGAAACTTTACATGAGCCCACAATAAAATGCTTGCTTTTGTAATGTATGTCTTGGCCATGGTGTTTTCTCAAAGCAAAGGGACAGTGACTAAGACAATGATGGTATGGGAAGGAACAGATGCAAAAGCCAGTCCTAATCAAGTTTCCCTCTGTGCTAACTCAGAGTGAACACAGAAAGTGGCTTCTTTTTTTCCTGGGAACAACACTGATTGAAGATGAGCTCTCCAAATTTCATTGCAGAAAATGAAAAGCGTCTCCTGGTGAGCATCATTTTCTGCTTCCCTGACCTCACCCTCACCAGAACTGGGAAGAAGTATGACTCTTCCTTCATTCTGCTTTCTCCAAGCCAGAGGGCAACATTCACCTTGGGGTGAGGTGCATCTCTCACCTGGACAGAAATGGGGAAGCAACTACAGTCAGGGCTCATTTGGCTAATCTTCTAAATCCTTCAAGCCAGGGTACACTCCTTCAATGATGACAGAATGGCAAACATGACAAGGACCTGGAGGACAGAGGAGAGAAGCCACAGGAGTTAACTCCTTCCTCTCAATTAGGCAAGGAGCAAATACTTTAAGATATTTTCTATAGGAGAAACCTCTGACATATTCAGCATTAGGGGTTTGAATATGATTCCATGAACAAGCCAAAAACAGTCTAATTATTTTCTCTAATTTCCTCCTTCATCTGCATCCCTAAAACAGGTTTCTTCTTGTGTTCAGCCAGCCTTTTATTGTTCTTAGAATGATGAGCAAGGATATAGCTGCCTAGCTATCACTGTGGTTCTATCTTCATGCCCCAAATAGTAATGTTTGGGACATTCTTTTCTTGTCAAACTAGAAGTTTCTCTCTACAGTGGCTGAGGAAGAATGAAGACTCAAGCCACAGACGATATAGAGTCAGAAAGTCACTCTGCATCTTTGGTGTTGGCAGCCACTCTCTTTGACTGTACCTCAAAAAGGTCTTCTACTGTGTTTGCTTGCCTGGTAGGAGTTAGCAGGTGACTAAGGCTTAAAGATGGGCCTATTTGGGGGATATATTTTGAGACAGGCTCACTTATATATAAAATTTGATTCTTTTATCACCGTATTGAATGAGAAAAATGTTATCTACATAAGAAAACTGAAACAGAGAAGGTTTACATAGCCTGTGAGCCATCTCAGTGGGTGGGGTTCACTGTTCTGGAGAAGTGAGGAAAGTCTGGGTTTGCTGTGGTGGAGAAATGAGGCATAACACTGGTTCTGGCGTTAACTATGATTCTCCTCCTTGAAACGCATAGGAATCAATTTCAGAAAACCACCCCTGGCAGAATTATTGAGGCTTTCAAAGAATTAGCAAGAGGCATGCTGAGTTTTAAGCTCATATGGATTTATAGTTATGAATAGTTATGAGGGGGACAGGTGACAACCTACTGCTAATAATGTACCTGGGAGTTTGAATCAGACAGGCTGGGACTCAAACCTGCCACTGCCACTCACAGTCCCTGGGACTCCTATCCCTTCTATTTCCGTGGCTGAGAATTGTGTAAGAAATGATATTATCCCTTGGGAAGAGAAAGAAAGACTATAAGATTTTCTTTGGTGTATGTGTTGAAGACAGCAGTTTCTGCAGCACATGGGAAAAGGTCAGGGATACTGTGAGAGAGTGCTTTTCTTCTACTGTGCAGATAGAGTCTAGGAAACAGCCAGATTCTCTCTCTTGGAGTCGGGTGTTTTTGCCATCTGTACAGAAACCTCACCTGAGCCATGGCTGCCTTGAGGCATTTTGAATTATTTTTGGTTGTGTGCTCGCTACATTCCAGGTGGTAGGACTTGATTTTGAGTGAATAGTGCTGACAGCCAGAGTTCTGTCACAGCCGTTTAATCTGCAGGACATTTACCTAGAGATATTTAGTCATCATCAGAGAAGACAGAAATGAACAGGTCAATGGGGTTAGGAAGGTTGCTGGAGCAGTATATGCATGGGAGCTGTTGAGGACCAGAATTGTCTTCTACAGAGTGATGAGCCCAGGGTGTTCTAGAGGAACCCCCTTCATCTTTGATCTCTAAACCTCCTTCCGTCTCCTTCTCTCTTGTTTTCTCATTCCCTCTTGCTGTCTCTTTGGCCTTCCAACATGCAGTGCCTTCACCAATGTTATAACGAAAAGGAAGGGAGGGAGGGATGAATGTGTGCCTTGGTTTGAAAACCTGTTGGTGGCATGTGAAGGCAGTTGCATTGCGATGTAACTAGAGGTGGAACCTTTAAGATGATCCTGTTTTCATAAGTGTTTTAATGCCTAATAGCTTCAGTGATTCAACTGATAACACTTCTTTCTTTCCCTCCTACTCCCTCCCTCTGCCTCTCTCCCCCTCCATCCATTGTTGGAGGAGGCCGCTAGTTTGTCCCGGCCACCCACAACTGAAATAATCACACAGAAACTGTATTAATTAAATCACTGCTTGGCTCATTAGTTCTAGCTGCTTATTGACTAACTGTTTACGTATTAATTTAACCCATCTCCATTAATCTGTGTATTGCCACATGACTGTGGCTTACCCGGTAAAGTTCCTAGAATCTTTCCTGTGGGTTACATGGCTTCTCTCTAACTCTGCCTCCTTTCTCCCAGCATTCAGTTAAGTTTTCCCCGCCTACCTAAGTTCTTTCCTATCAACAAGCCAAGCCATTTTCTTTATTCATTAATGGTAATCACAGTATACAGAGGGGAATCGCACATCACTCCCTCTCCTTTCTTATCTCACCCTCTTTTGCTCTCCTTCTCTCCTATGATCTCATTCACTCCTGCGGTCTATTTGGCCCTCCACCAGGCAGTGTCTTCATCAATGTTATGAAGAGAAAAAAAGTTCTCACCCAACCCAGGTCTTTTATCTTGGTTTTATTGGCCTCTAGAATGGTGAGCCAGTCAATTCTCTTCATGAAAGACTACTTTGTATGTAGCATTTTCTTATAGCACTATAAAGTGACTAAGGCAAATTGGTCATTTTCTTAGGTCTCGTAGGCCTCTGTGTGTGGTGTGGCTCACGCATGGCAGGGGGTGACTTGGTTGGGGGAATCCATCTTTGCCTTCTGCCTCATCAACATTCCATGCCATCTCCTGTCTGACCAGTGTGTGTGGTAGGACAGGCACCTAGGAAATTCATCATGGAGGTGTGTAACGGCGTAAATGAATGCAGACAGAGTGTAGAAATATATATATAGATTTAATGTAGAAATAGACTTACAGAACCACCGTTCCCGCGGAGACCAGGAAAGCAGAAGTGAGTCGCTCGGAGCTTGCTCGCCAAATTTATAGGCAGACATTAGCCCGAGGCGAACACGCCCCTTAAGGGGCGGGACTTATCCCTACATCTCCCCTTTTTGTCTAAATAAGACATAACTAAACCAAATACAACTACATACAATAACAACAAATAATAAATACAACAAACAATATTGAGAACAAAAGCTTTGCTAAACATTCTATCTCAAGAAGTCCAAATAATGTAAAGAGTAACTACAATTATATAATCTTCAACTCAGTCAAAGATCTGAGAAGGGAATAAACACTACTCAACAAATGAGATATATCCAAAATGTGCAACAATTGACAGAGACAACTGACTACCTGGGCAATCACCCAAAGTCTCGTTTGCAACGTTGAGTCAACCAATTTTGGCTAAGGCCTAACATAACTGACATACCATTATTAAAGGCAAGGAACTTTTCAAAACTATCTTACCCTGTCTTGGCAGGATATGACAGTCCTGTTTTATCCATTGATGCACGCTCTGTATCTGTGTCAGTGGTTGAGGTATGGGCATTTCTTTGCCCAAAGGCCAGTTCTGCCAAATAGAAAGGCTCCAGATGGAGTGTTTTTGGTGCTCAACATTCTCTCGGGAATAGAGCGGTGTTGCCAGGAGCAATTGTGTCTCACTATCACGAAACTCTGAGTTAGATTAAAGGCCATTTTCTACAGCTCTTTGAAGAGGTTGAAGATTATCTATCTATACTGAGTATAATCTCTATATATCTAAAGAACCTGCTTAGTCTAATTATAAATGACAAACTTAGATGACAATTAGTCTATATAATTCTCAATATCTATCTAACTTAAAGACTAAGACAATAAACGACTGTGAAACAAATGAGGACAATGACCTCCAAATATAAACAATGTACAAATATACATTGCAGTAGGTAAATATATATCAATACACAAATATTATATAAGTATCTTAATCAGAGGTAGAAATGTACACTGCAATATGGTAAATATATACAATATATATATCAATACAATATATGTCAATACATAAAAATGTTTTAAACAGAGGTAGAAACATGCATGCGTACAATAGTCCATATAATTTAACTTTGTTTCATTATACAAGAATTGATACCAATATATTTGTCTAAAAGCAGTAACTCAAAATTATAAATCTATTATCCCATCATTCCCTCTTTTTTTTTTTTTCAAAATGATCCTTGAGCTTATAAAATTCCTCTCCCAACCCTCAATCATATACTAATTATAATCAACCCCTAAATGATGTCCCTAAACCCAAGGGCAAACTTTACTGGGAGAGGGGACGTCGTTCTCTAGAATTACTTCCAGCTGTCATAGGGGCGACGTTCTTTCTGGGGGATCCTGTGAAAGTAAAATGATGGTTAAATTTCAAGATAATGTCTTTTAAAATTGCAAATAGTCTCTGAGTATTTTCGTGCAGGTCTGGCCAAAATGTTGTATAAGATGTGCACCATTTCAGCTAACCAAGTTGGAACTGTCTTGTGCAGCTGGTACCCAAAGCAGGTCTTGTAGTAGCGCTATCAGTATCATGACGTCAGATCAACAAGGTGGAGTTGTTGTTATGGGGCCCCATCTTCTTCCTGGAAACTTCAAATGTCACTTCAGGAAAAACTCATTGTTCATTATGAAAAACTTAAACATTAATCATATAGACTATATATATATATATTCAATGAAAGACATGATAGATATATTCAATGAAAAGTATGATAGATATGAAGAGAAGCAAAGATGTTTTCTAAACTCATATTTCTTTCTGTCCCATATCATGGCTCTTGACATGAGACAGAAACTCCAGAAACTCTGGGTTTTTCTCTTACTAACAGGCTTGGAATTGGAGAGGGACTGAGCCAGAGTCCAACTTCAAAACCAGCTTTATAAATTTAGAAATATGGTTTAATATTACTTACACAACCCATTCAGTTGTCTTGATATTTCTTATTGGGCAGGTATTTTTCCATCTGTCAGTATCCAAACATCCAGGGTCCCTTGAATTTCTCAAAGATGAGTGTTTTCCTGTGGAGATAAGAACAGAACCCTGCCCCCATTCTATATGTTTTTCTTACCACCTGTATGAATATCATCGTTGTGGATGAGTTGTCATTTCTCCTTTCCAAGAGGTTTCTCCTCTTCAAATCGAAACTTTATTAATTTTGATGGTATCCACAATTTTTCTTCTCCTGTGGAAACAAGAGCAAAACCCCTTCCCCAACGTAGCACATCTCCTGGCTTCCACTGAGAGGTCAGCACATCTTTGAAATAAATCGGTTGATTTAGTTCAGCAGACTTTTCCATTATCCAATGTCTTTCTGCTGCTGTCGTTCCTTTCTCATTAGCGTTAAGAAAATTCAAGGTTAGTAAAGCATTATGTAATCTATTTCTGGGGGTATTTTCAGTCCCTTTCTGTTTGTTCAGCATATCCTTTATAGTACGATTTGATCTTTCTATAACTGCCTGACCTGTAGGATTATTTGGTATACCTGTAATGTGTTTTATATTATAATAATCAAAAAACCGTTTCATTTTCTTAGATACATATGCTGGACCATTATCTGTCTTTATTTGCGCAGGTATACCCATGATGGCCATAACTTCCAATAAATGTGTGATTACTGAATCAGCCTTTTCTGAGCTCAGGGCAGTAGCCCATTGAAAACCTGAATATGTGTCTATGGTGTGGTGTACATATTTTAATTTGCCAAATTCTGCAAAGTGGAACACATCCATCTGCCAGATTTCATTCCTTTGGGTGCCCTTTGGATTAGCCCCTGCAGGCAGTGGCGTTTGGTTATAGAAAGAGCAAGTAGGGCATTTCTTTACAATCTCCTTAGCTTGTTGCCATGTAATTGAAAACTCTTTCTTCAAACCTTTGCTATTAACATGATGTTTTTTATGAAATTCAGAGGCTTGTAGCACACTACCAATCAATAATTGATCAATTTCTGCATTACCTTGTGCTAGAGGACCTGGCAGGCCCGTATGGGATCGGATGTGTGTTATGTACATAGGGCAAAGCCTGTTCCTGATCAAATCTTGAACCTGGAGGAACAATGAGGTTAGTTCAGTATCATCAGGTATAAATTCAGCAGTTTCAATATGTAAAATAACTCTTTCTGCGTATTGTGAATCTGTAACTATATTAATAGGTTCTTTAAAATCCCTTAGCACCATAAGAATGGCATATAATTCCGCCTTCTGGACAGAAGTATATGGACTTTGTTCCACCTTATCCAAGTCTTCTGATTTGTAACCTGCCTTCCCTGATTTATTGGCATCAGTATAGAATGTACGGGCTCCAGTTATTGGAGCATCACGGACGATTCGAGGAAGAATCCAAGAAGTTCTCTTTATGAAGTTAAGCCGCTTGCTTTTTGGATAGTTGTTATTAATGTCTCCCAAAAAATTAGCACAAGCTCTTTGCCATGGTTCATTATCTTCCCATAATTTCTTTAGTTCATCAGCAGTGAAAGGCACTATAATTTCTGCTGGGTCTATACCTGCTAGTTGACGAAGTCTCAGCTTGCCTTTTATAATTAACTCAGAGACTTTTTCCACATAAGTTTTCAGTTTCTTACTTGGTTTATGTGGTAAAAAGATCCATTCCAAAATAATATCATCTCTCTGCATTAAAATTCCTGTAGGAGAAATTTTTGATGGTAGTATGACGAGAATACAATCGAGCTCTGGATTCACCCTGTCCACATGTGCCTGTTGTAATTTTTCCTCAATCATTGTCAGTTCCTTTTCTGCTTCAGCTGTTAATTCTCTGGGACTGTTTAAATCCTTATCACCATCCAAGGTTTTGTTCAAATGAATTATTAGATCAGGTGTTATTCCAATAGCTGGTCGTAGACTGGAAATGTCTCCTAACAGTCTTTGAAAGTCATTAAGAGTCCGTAGGCGATCTCTCCTAATTTGTGCTTTTTGTGTCTTAATTTTTTGCAAACCTATTTTATAACCTAAATAATTAACAGAATCTCCCTTCTGAATCTTTTCAGGAGCTATTTGCAATCCCCATTTAGGTAAAAGTATCTTTATTTCTTCAAACAGTCTGTTCAAGGTATCCATGTTTGAATCGGATAACAAGATGTCGTCCATGTAATGGTATACTATAGATTTGGGAAATTTCTTGCGTATTATTTGCAATGGTTGGTTCACAAAATATTGGCACAGGGAGGGGCTATTTAACATACCCTGGGGGAGAACGGTCCAGTGGTACCTCCTCGAAGGTTGAGAATTGTTGTAAGTAGGCACTGTGAAGGCAAATTTTTCTCTATCTTCTTTTTGCAAAGGTATAGTGAAAAAACAATCCTTTAAATCAATAACTATGAGAGGCCATCCTTTTGGTAATAAAGAGGGCAAAGGAATTCCAGATTGCAGAGGGCCCATAGGTTGAATAACCTTGTTGATGGCCCTGAGATCTGTCACCATTCTCCATTTACCTGATTTTTTCTTAACCACAAATACAGGAGAATTCCAAGGGCTGGTAGATTCTTCTATATGTCCAGCATCTAATTGTTCTTGTACCAGCTGTTCTAAAGCCTGTAACTTTTCCTCAGCTAAAGGCCATTGCTTTGTCCATATTGGTTTCTCAGTCAACCATTTTAGAGGCAAGGCTGTTGGTATCTCTGAAGGGACATCAATTGCTTGTTCTTTTACAGCCCGAATGGCCGGTTTTCTCAGTTTGTAATATCTTTTAATATTATTCTCAGAAATATAGGCTCTAGATTTAGCAGGGATGTTAATTTCAGTATTCCATTGTTGTAATAGGTCACGACCCCATAAATTCATTGCAATATTGGCTACATATGGCTTTAATTTTCCTATTTGTCCCTCTGGCCCTATACATTCAACCCATCTCGTGCTCTGCCTTACTCGAGATAGGGTTCCAATTCCCAGGAGCTGAACATTTACATTCTGAAGAGGCCAATACGGATGCCAAGATTCTGGGGTAATGATACTTACATCAGCACCTGTGTCCAGCAGGCCAGTAATAAAAATGCCATTTACACACACTCTCAGTTTAGGTCTTTGATCATTTATAGAAGTTTGCCAAAACACACGTAACTTATCTTTCTGATCATTATTGCTTGTAACAGTAGGCATGGGGCTTCCTAATTGTCCTGATGAGGCACGTTCTCTGCAGAAACTGGATATGACTGAACCATGTTTGCCATGGGGGCCTGTGAGGCCCCCCCTCTCACGTTTCCCGGCTGTATCAGGTTGCCTTGTCTATCTCTTGTAGACCTGCATTCATTCGTCCAATGTCTGCCCTTTCCACATCTTCTACATAAACCTGAAGGCTGAGTCCTCCTATTTCTGTTATTTCTAGAAGATGCATTATTATTATTATTTCTGAAAGATGCATTATTATTATTATTATTATTATTATTATTATTATTATTTCTGAAAACCCGTTGTTTACAATTCCTTTTAATATGACCCATTTTTCCACAATTAAAACATTTGGTATTCTGGTGTCTCCTTTTACCATTGGAAATTGCTTCTTCTACCCATGCTTCAGTGCCATAATCAAATGTATCAACATTGAGTGTATGCAAGACCCATTCTTCCAACGGCGCTGATCTGAGCTTTAAAGGACCCAAAATCCTTTTGCATTCCACATTTGCATTTTCATAAGCCAAAGACTCAATCATTATACGTCTTGCTTCTGGGTCAGATATTCCTATTTGTACAGCCTTAGTTAATCTTTGTAAAAAGTCACTAAAGGGTTCTCTCTGACCCTGTTTAACTCTGACAAATGATTCCATTCTCTGTCCTGGGTCTTGTACCCTGTCCCAAGCCCTTAAGGCTGCTGTAGTACACATGGAGAGTGTGTTTTCATCCAAATTAGCTTGTTCCTGAGGATCGGAAAAGGGCCCTTCACCTAGAATTTGATCTAGGGAAATGTCAATTCCCTTCGCTTTTTCCTGCTGTTCTAAAAGTTTAGCCTCTTGCCTGAATAAGCATTTCCATTTCAATTGCGGTCCACTCTCGAGTACCGCAGAGCTCAGCTGGAGCCAGTCTGAGGGGGTTGCTCTGCTTGTCGTGGCCCAAGATCTTAGCATCTCTTTAACAAAAGAGGCTTGCATCCCAAAAGTCACGACAGCCTGTTTTATTTCCTTGAGATCATTCATACGCACAGGCTCCCATGTATCCTCCTTGATGACCCTAGGGTTTTTGGAACCAATCACCTTCTCTGTTGTTATTACTGGAAAGGCAGGTAGAGCTGTAGGTAGAGCTTTGTGGAAATTGTCCCGGAGAGACTTACCCACAGATGTAGTTAAAATTTGCCTTTCTACCCTTTGCTCTTCTTCATCAGAATTTAGAAATTCCTCAATCTTTTCAATTCTGTTCACCATTGCCTTCTGCAATGTCTGAAACTCCTGTCCAGAATTATGTTCCAAAGCCTTCATTGAGGATTCTAATGTATGAAGTTTGTCCGTTAGAGATAACATCTCATCTTTGGACATAATTTTTATGGCATAAACCGTGCCTTCTTGTATTGACAATCTTTCCGTCAATCTGTCATAAGCTTTAGACAAAATCCGATTGTCACATTCAGCAGTTTTGATTCTCTCAGTTAATGTTTCCTTTCCAACAGAAAGGGACTGAATCTTATGGTCCAGATCAGCTGTTCCCTCTTCCATACTAATGAATTTCTCCTTAACATCAGCCTGAAGAACTTCAACCTGATTCTTGAGAAGATTGTTATCAGCCTGGAGAACTTCAAACTGATTCTTGATAAGATTGTTATCAGCCTGGAGAACTTCAAACTGATTCTTGAGAAGATTGTTGTCATTCTCAATTGTTTTTAAGCGTTCAATCTCTACCTTAAGAATCCTGGATTCGTCTCGTAAAGACTTTATCATATTTCTATTATCAAACCATTTGGTGCCAATAAAAACTACGACTCCCAGAAGGATCCATATATGTGGGGTGATAGACACCTCTTGTAAAATCTCCCACATGGTACAATTAAAAAAATCATTAAATTCTTGAACAGTAATGTGTTCAGACATTTTATTTATAAAAGAAAATTTTTTTACCTGCAAAGATCGGTTCCTGACAGTGGTGGTCTCTGTGTTTTTGGAGCCTGTCCTAGAACTAGCTCTTGTAGACCAGGCTGGCCTTGAACTCACAGAGATCCGCCTGTCTCTGCCTCCCAAGTGCTGGGATTGAAGGCGTGCACTACCAAGGCCTGGCAGGCCTCAAACTCACAGAGATCTGCCTGCCTCTGCTTCCCAAGTGCTGGGATTAAAGGCGTGCTCTACCACTGCCTGGCCGGCCTCAAACTTGTGATCCTCCTGCCTCTGCCTCCTTCAGCAAATCCTACCAGCGTGTGCCACCACAACCGGCCAAGTCACTTTGTAACAGACCAAATCTGACACTGTGGCAGCTTTTGTTGCAAAACCGCAAGTACTTGAGCTTCTGCTAATTCAGGCAGTGGGGTTCCGCTGCAAAACTTAGCCAAGGCAGGCAGAATGGGCCTGTGTCGCCGAGTGTGTCTCGGACTCGGCACTGGGGCCGGAGTCACGAACTGAAAAACAGCACCCGGGAGGGTGCTGTGTTAGCTAGCGGCTACCCGCTTGAGTCGGGGGCAAAATAGCCCGACGTTGGACGCCAAAATGTAACGGCGTAAATGAATGCAGACAGAGTGTAGAAATATATATATAGATTTAATGTAGAAATAGACTTACAGAACCACCGTTCCCGCGGAGACCAGGAAAGCAGAAGTGAGCCGCTCGGAGCTTGCTCGCCAAATTTATAGGCAGACATTAGCCCGAGGCGAACACGCCCCTTAAGGGGCGGGACTTATCCCTACAGAGGTGAACTTCAAATTTTCTACTTGGTATCTGCTTCTCCCTCTCCCAGATACTTTCATCTTTTCTAGATAATGTCCCTTCTTGCTCCAGTGGCTTTAAGAATCATTACTTCTCTTGTGATTTCTACTGAAAAGAAAAAGGGAATCTAATCTTATTCTCAGGCTGTGGCTTCTAATTAATTCATTAAAGCTACTTGGAGGAATTAAGCCTTTTGTATAGATGGGCCTAGGGTTCCCTGCCCAACCAGTGATGTTAATAGTCAGAGAAGTTAGAATGCCTGCTGATGAGAGATGGGGAAAAATAATTAAACATGATTTAGATTTTTTTTTCAAAATACAATTCTCATTTATAGAGTTCAAACCTTCTGAGCCCCATAAAGAGAAGGGGCTGTGTTAGAAATGCTTATTGTCCACGGTGCAGGTCCATTTGGTAGGTCACAGTTTGAGACAGCAAGATGTATAGAAGCCAAGCTCATTCCTAAATATAAAATTCTATTTTCCTTTAAAACTACCTTGATGTCCTACTCTATGCAGGGAGGTCTGGATTTCATAGAAGTGAAGGAGTTTAGGAGCGTTCACAGAAGAGGTAACCCTGACCCCTTACTTTCCACACGAGGCCAGTGGAATGTATTCTTCATTTGTGTGTGTTGCCTTGTTCTCTGTCCCTTCATTCCTTCATCACACTGCTCCTCAGCATTGTTGCTGTAGCATATTAGATCATACACTGAGCTTCATGAGTTACATGTCAAGACTGTCTCTATTCCCATTCTCCACTCTCAACAATTGCCCCAAGCTTCTACCAATATTTCAGGGTTTAAATGAGAATGCCCCATAGAATCCTACATTTGAATGAGTGGTCTCTAGTTGGTGGAACCGTTTTGGACAGGTATTAACGAATATTATTTTAAGGTGTGCTACTTTTTTATATGTTACCTTTGTTTAGCTCTGTGAAGCTGTATCACTGTGCCTGTTTAAAACACCTTATGGTCTAATAAAGAGCTGAACAGCCAGGCAGGAGAGAGGAATAGGTAGAGCAGGCAGGGAGAGAGAGGATAAATAGAAGCAGAAATCTTGAAGAAAAGGAACTGAGGATCTGGGAACAAGAAAGGAAAGAGGAGGACTTCAGAGGCCAGTCACCCAGCCACCCAACCAGTCATGGAGTAAGAAGGAGAGAAAATGTATAAAGGAATAGAAAAAAGGAAAAGCCCTGAGGCCAACGGTTAGTGGGAAGATTTAAGTTAAGAAAGGCTGGCAAGAAATAAGCCACGCTAAGACTGGGCACTCATAACGAAGAATAAACCTCCATGTGTGATTTATTTGGGAGCTGGGGGGTGGGTCCTCCAAAAGTCCAAAATGCCAAGGAGTAAAAGAGCAAAAATATCACACAACAGGAAGGGTTAGAAGGTTTGTCTTTGTTGGAGGAGGCACGCCACTGGGGGTGGGCATTAAGGTTTTACAAGCATATAACAGGCCCTGTCTCTTTCTGTCTCCATCTTTTAGATAAGATGTAAGTTCTTTGCTACTACTCCAGCACCATGCCCATCTATCTGTTGCCATTCTCTCCACCATGATGGTCATAGACTCACTCATCCTCTGAAACTGTAAGCAAGCCCTTAATTAAATGCTATCTTTTCTAAGTTGTCTTGGTCATGGTGTCTCTTCAGAGCAATAGAAAAGTAAATAAGACACCATTTAGTAAGTTCAATGTGTGTCCTGCCTCCTCTATCTACTACAACTGCAGAATGGCATTCCTATTGCTTCTGTCCAGAGTCATTGAGCCTTAGTCATTACAAATCAATGATAGTTGAAGAAGGAGCAGTATAAAACTACCGTCTGGGTCTTCAGGCACTCACCATTTAAATTCCGGCAACTCTGATGATTTCTGTTTTCACTTATTCGAGAAACAATGGACATGTTCGTTTAGCCTCAGTTATCATAACCTAGGGCGTATAAGGACCACTGTACTGTTAGGATATGAATAGTCTGTCCGATTTACGTATTAGCAAATGCTTAGCCCTCATGATGTGGTTCTACTCAAAGATGTTTTTAAAACATAGGAACCTTTAGGTAATTGTGAATGTGTCAACCAAGGGGATTGTGTGTTCCTGGTCACCATTCTCTTTCTCTCTTTTCTCTTTCCACCAATCAGTGAGCAGCTTTACGCAAGCACACCTGCCACACCATGATATCTCAGTTCACACAAGTCTAAAATCAATAGGACCAAAAAAACCACAGGATGAAATCTATGGAATCAAGAGGCAAAGCAAACCTTTCTTCTTTTTAAGTCAAATGTTATGGGTGATTCGGTTCTAGAAGCAGAATGCTGACAACCATAAATCAAGATTTAAGGGTGTTAAGTTAGATATTTGTGAATCAACTCACTGAGTAGGTTCATGAATAAATTTAGGGGAAAGCTGAAATGTTGAACAAAAATCAACATTGAAGAAGTGAAACAACTTAATTCAATTCAACATATACTTCCTGTCCCTTACTAAAAACCAAAGAATTATGTGGGGGACACATCAAGAATTCCAGGGTAAAGTCTGACCATTAGAAAGATACATATCTTCAAATGAGGAAGGAACCACACCAGCAATGCATTCCATCTGGGAACTACAATAACATCTGGACAATTTCGATTTTTATTTTTTACTTTCCTATAGTGAGATAAATCCGGATCTCTTGTAGTTTTTGCCTACTACCCTTATTCTTCCCTAGGGAACCCACAAAACTTTCAAAAGTCCTTATCATGTTACCTGTTTCCAAGTGTTCTCAGGTCATTCTCCTCTTATCCAAAGCCATTTCTCTTCTAAGGTAACCCCGGAGCCTTCCCCTTGTTCTGTGTTGGAAGATGATGGCTTTGGCACCTGGAGCACTCTTTCTTGGGTTTCCCTCTGGGTGCTGATGCTGATCTTTGTACATGCAGGCCCCTCCTTGACCCGTGTGCAGAGTGGTCTGGCCAGTGCTCTGTGAGGTTCTACATTCCTCAGTACTGGTGTTGCTGGCAAGTTCTGCAGAAAGTTTTTACCTGTATCCAGCATTTTTCATATTAGACATCCCTCTTGACTCCTGTCATTGATATTTGATACATACTACTTAGTAGGAATATCATCGATGCTTTCAGAAGACTGTTTAAAACTTATGAAGAATACAAGTTATGTGCAGTATCCTTCATCAAGCTGTGGTTTCTACTCTAGAGTTGAGTATGGTATAAGAGTTGAGTCATCAATAAAGTACAAATCTTTCGCCAACCAACCACAAACACTTGATACACTGTGGTTTCCTGCCTGTAAGATATAATAGGGTCACAGTGGTACAAAGCTTTTGGGAGGAAGCAAACATGATCTGATTTGACTTAAGGCCCACTCCACAAGATGGAACCCATATCTGACATTGTTTGGAGGACCAAGAACCTGAGACGTGAGACTAGATAGCCCAGCTGCTCTTAAGTGTAGGCTGCTATATTCTCTGTGGTAGATGCCCAGCAGGAAATGAACTCAAGGGTGTCCTTTAATGGTCTTTGTCTCATAACATCAGGGCTTTTTTACCTTATTTTTATTACATTGTGGCACATATTTGTGTGTGTTATATAATACAGGTGTGATATATATATACATATATACATATGTATATATATATTCTCTTTTTACCCTACAGGTCCTTTGTGTATATGGTATATATATATATATTCCAGTTAATATATATTTTCCAATATATATATATATATATTCCAGTTTAGTGTTTTTATGAGATTTCTGAGTGAGCAAACAAATGGATTTCTAAGTGTATATCTATTACATGTACTTTTTCTTAAGCTCCTTTCTTTTTATTTGTTTGTTTTATCCTATTCTGATGAATTAGTTTTTGTTTTATATTATCATATTATTTCTCAGAAGCCTGTTTGTTTTCTTCTGAGAGACAGAAAGCAGGTGGATATGGATGAGAGGGGAGATGGGTAAAATAGAAGGAAGAAAATAGTAATCAGGATATACTGTGTGAATAAAAAGATATTTTCATTAAAAGGAAAAATAATCAACTAAGTGAACCACCAAAATTTGTGGCTCCATTTGAATTTTACTGTACTTCTCATTAAACACTATAAATAATTAAAAATACAAATACTTCATTATGTCAACAAATTTTTATTTTAGAAAAAAAGGAAGTTGGGAGACTTGGAGAGGGAGAGGATAAAATATTAACACCTACCCTTATCACTATCTTATAAAAGAAAGACAATTTAAAAACAGGGAGGACATCATTGCAAATTTAAGGATTGTCTTTAAGTGTCTATACTACATATTCAATTGTATAAAAACTCACAGAAATGCTGGATGGTGGTGGTGCATGCCTTTTATCCGAGCACTTGGGAGGCAGGTGGATCTCTGTGAGTTTGAGGCCAGCTTGGTCTACAGAGCGAGTTCCAGGACATACAGGGATCCAGGGCTAACAGAGAAACTTTGTCTCAAAAAAAGAAAAGAAAAGGAAACAGCTCATATTTTTTTTAATTTCATAATTTTACTATGAGATACCATACAGGCTCAACCCTCCATGTAACTCTCCTATGAACCTACACTTTTAAAGACGACTCCCCATTTCTCTGGAGCAAACACAGTAGAGACCAGTGTTTCCAGTACACCCCACTTCTGCTACACAGCCCAAGACCATACAGAGGCTTGGCAAATACTTGTGAATAAATAATTGCGCAGGTAAATGTGATTTATGGGAAATAAGCTTCGCTGAGTTAAAAATTATCTCCAACAATTCTTTAGCTCAGTGGCTATTGATCCCATTGCAAGAGAAGTCTCATTTGTCAGAGAAGGACAGAGCCAAGTAAACTGCTCACTTCCCTTCTGTGACCAAGTGCATCTGTCTTGTGTGATGAGGTCTCCTAAGTTCAGCAGAACCTCTGCTTTCCAGCAGGCCTCAAACCCAAACAACATGGCTCTAAAATCTTGACTTCCCACCAACTTCAATAACACTACCCAATAATTCCCTGATATCTTCCATACCCATAAATAAGAAATGAAATCTCAAAGACACAACAGTTGGCAAGAGTCATACATACTGCCGTTCCAAGGATCATTTAACAAACATCTCTGCAATAGTTGTCAACTTCTTCAGCCCTCAAATTATTACCAAGAGCCTACCTCTAGTCATGCCTGTCTTTGATGTTTATATAGTATCACTTGATAAACTTTTCTGAAGATAAGTTCCTGTCATAGCCTTCACCAGCTCAAAACTCTTTAAGGCTCTCCACAGATACAGAAAGCACTTCACACCCATAGACCAGTGTTAAGGACTCCAGGTATCTTGAACATATCTTTCCTACTGCATTACTTACAAGAGTTTGTCTTCAACTTGTTTTCAGCACACACTTTGGCAGTTCGTAAGAGTTTACGTCTTATAACCTCTGCAAGAGAATGATGTGGGTAGGTGCTTCCACAAGGCCAGAACACCGTCTTTCAAATACCACCTCAAGTTACAATTCTTCAATACATAAACAATGTGGACAGGCAGAGAAAAGTAAAGACACAACTAGATGCACTGAGTCATATTGTGATCTACCACTGTTCCTCACAGTTATGGGTGAGTCAGATGTCGTCAGTCTGTAAGTAGCAATTAAGAGGATAGCAGGTAAGAAGGAGGGAAATAAACCCTTAAAGTAGGAGAGGATTTAACTTATATTACAATCCTATCACCCCGTATGGACCACACTGCAAAGGTGTGGGTGGTTAATATTGAGAGATTAAGAATGACTCAGATTGGCTGGAGAGATGGCTCAGAGGTTAAGAGCATTGCCTGCTCTTCCAAAGGTCCTGAGTTCAATTCCCAGCAACCACATGGTGGCTCACACCCATCTGTAATGAGGTCTGGTGCCCTCTTCTGGCCTGCAGGCATACACACAGACAGAACATTGTATACATAATAAATAAATAAATATAAAAGAAAGAATGACTCATATGTTGTGAGTCAACTTTGCCCACAAAGACTCAAACAAAGAAGAAATCCAGACTTTTGTCACAGGTAGTAGGGAACACTGTACACAACAAAGCAGGGAAATGCTGAATGTCTGATGTAAAATCCACTGGGTCAAAGATTTGAAGATAGACAAACACAGAAGGAGGGCCCATTGACTTCCATGTGGTCCTCAGTTTCCCCTGTGTGCCCAGCCTCACCACCAAACACCAAAGCCATTTCCCAGCAGTGGACCCAGGTCACATAAGACACACGCTTATAGTCTCTGCAAAGCAGCAACCACACCCGGTAGTCAGCTTTCCACAGATCTCTCCCCCGATCCTCTTTCTCACTTCTCTGGAGTGCATTCTCTACAAGTTTCCGCTTGTCTGCTGCCTCACTTCTCGAGGATGTCCACTTTACAGCTCTCCTCTGAGCTTCTCAGAGAGCCTCGCTTACCTTCTGGAGCACACAGCTGTGGAAAGTCTGATTTCTGTAGGAAGTTCTCTGCTCCTCAGGTCTTGCAGTGGATGGCCTTCCCTGAATGAATCCTGACTAAGAGAGAATGAGGAGCCCCTACACACCTGTTCATCATTACACAGAAAGCTGCTTACAAAAGCTTTTCCACGCTGAACATACTTCATAGGTAAATGATGGCATATCCAAATACACCCAGGGTTCCTTTTAATCTGATGTGGTAAAACAGCAGACAGGAAACAGTGGTCAAGAAGGAAGAACTTTATATTCTTAGATCCCTACAAACAGGACTGTCATGCTATTTAGGGACACATAGAGAAACATCAGGAAGAGTCAGAAGTACAAAGGCATGGGAAACGGACTTGACCCAAAGCTTTTACTTGAGTTTTCACAGCAAAGAATAAGGAAGGCAAAAGTGTGTAAACCAAATAAGTTTCAGAGTGGACAGCGAGTAACTTGGGGCTGGTTCTACACTATATGAACAGCCATATAAGCCATGCCAGCTGTCTCTGATCTGGACCTGGATTTGGAACAAGGAGGCTATTGATTTTCATGTGATATCTGCTATGAGACATGGCTGGTTGTTTATATATTTACCTCATGATCTCAGGAAGTAATTTCATGCCTCTAGCTTCTCTAGGATAAAGGCCTCAGATTAGCAGGACATCAAGAATATAGTTAGCTGTCAACTAAAGCAAGGTTTGGAGATGTGACTCAGGGGACAGAAGCAAGAGTTCAGACAATGGAGTGAAGAGCTCTGGACCATCACCAAGGCACACAACCGGGTTCCAATCAATAAAACCACCCTTGATCAGAGCTGGAGATTTAATTCACATACCTAGCTGGCTTTTAAAATTACTGTGGAGCAGTAATGCTTCTGTAACTTCCCTTTGCTAATTTTGTGTATCAGGCTGTGCCTTTTTAACACATCGTCCATCAAATTAAGAAGAACCATAGAAGCTTTGCTCTCAAGGCAAGACCCCTGTGATATGGCGCCTGATTAAATGACAAGACCGGACTTCAAGCCAAAGGCTGATGTAAAACAATGAGATTTTTGATAGCTATTGGGATACAGCATATATCTTTGGGGAGGGCATAAATAATCCATGGGCACAGGGTGAATTGTGTATCCAATTAAATAGGATAGTAATTCTTTTGCCAGCTGCTCTCATCTAGAGGTGAGCCTCATTTGCTTCTCTCTGTATGCTGGATGCCCTTTTGACCTACTTTGACTAATAGAATGTTGCAGAAGGGACTCTAAGTAATTTACAGTTTTGGGGCCTTACCAGAAGAGGTAATGTCTGTGCACTAGGCACAGTCTTGAAGTCTAATAGTTGTGCTGGAAGGAGTCAAGGCAGATTGGAGGGGCAAGGCAGAAGACAAGCACACTGTGCGCTGACATCCTCAGCTGAGCTCCCAGCCAGCAGCAGGGCACTTGGGTTGGTTATCTTATGTGTTCAGCTTGTTTCCAAATGAATGGCAGTTGCAGTTCCTGGGAAACAAAGAGAATCATAAGCAACCCCATTTAAGCCCTCGTGGGCTTTAGAATCACGAAAGATAAGTGGTAATTATTGTTTCTAAGCCACTTTGAACAGGGACGTGGTCACACAGCAACCACTAAAGCTAGTGAAGAGGGATGTAAAGATGCTTTCAAAATGTAAGTTGTTAAATCCTTTAGCTAACCTTAAACATTAACATCGATCTATGAGCCTATTTGCCGTTGACCCACTCCAAAGACATCTTCCTCTAAATACCACGGGTCAGAAATTTTCAGGGACACCTTGCATGGTTCATTTGGACAACTGTTGTCTGTCTTCAGAGAAGCATTCTTTTCCAATCCCTTATTCGAACTTAAGCAAAAATACCTTTAAGACACAAAACTAGACAGTTCTCCTTGGAAATTGATACACACGGATGGAGAAGTAACAAGCCTTTCCCGAGTTCTAGCCACTATGTTTTCATTTTTATTTTCTACTTCCTCTCACCAATCTTCATATAATGAAAGTATATCTCTATATTGTTAAAACAAAAACATTTAAAGTTCCTTTTCATATTGGTGACTGTGAATGAAGAGGTTGCATGGTTTATTTGTCTGTTTTTAGATGCCGTGTTCCCACTTTGCTATTGTATTGCTTTTAGGAACTCCACATATCACAAGACGATATTGTGTCTGCTTCTCTGAAACTTGCTATTATCTCTCCAGCATTACCTGAGACTTGATTAAAATTTTGCAGGCAGTCATCATGGCTTGGGATCCAAGTTAGGGTGACCTAATTTGACATGAGCCCTTGGGCTCTTATACTCCTCAGCCAAAGCAGCTTGAAGTGAGAGACGCATGCATGCATAGGTCTAACAAACTAAATATATATCCATAAGCTAAATTCAAGGTTCACATAAAAATACATTTTTATTTAGTACAAGTGGGTTTTATTTTATATTTTGATGCATTTAACCCTATCATAAAACACCCCAAGATACAGAGAGGTCAGATATATTTCTTACATTCATACATGTCCTACATGCCTGCTTTCTTTTTTGCTAGGATTCCCAGAACTTGAACCTGTGATGTAAAAGGGTATAAGAACTCTAGAAGTCAGAGCAGTGTGGCAAACCCTCACATCAACTTAGCACTTACAATGCAGCTGTTTGGCTTAACCTCTCTTTCTACAACAGAGTGGATAGTAGTACATACCCCCTCTTGACTAATGAGGAGACAAAGCCAGAGGAAGGTTTGTTCAGGTCACTGAGCTGGTGAGCTGTAGCTCAGCTTTGGGACTTGGATGTCTGAGGCTCATATGCCTGTTGCTTACGGCTCTACACACACTGATCTTGAGAAAGGCTGATGGATAGTGGGGTCATGAGGAAGGACTGACTTGCTACTGTTTTATGTCACTTTTGTGCTGATCGCATGCTCCCGTATGGCATGACATTTGAAAGGCCTAGTGACAATTATATACTTTATTGAGGGCAAATGAAGGTAAGAAAAGATGAGGAAAATGTGGGAAAGACATAAAATGTGTCTCTTTTCGAATCTCTTGAAGGCAGACTAAATCTCCCCACAATGGCTTAAACAGGCCCCCAGCCACTTGCTCGTGTTATGTAACAGATGGTAGCAGATTCCTTTTCCACAGAAAATGAGCCCAGCAGGGGGACTCTTGTTGTAAACTTGCTGTTAAGTGGTCCCTCTTTGGTCACTCACAGTCCAAGTGGAACAGACAAGTCTATTGTTCCAAAGGCCTCTTGGCACTCTCAGGGACAGCTGAACTCTTCTGAAGGTGTAGAGTAGGTTGCTGTGTCCTGGAATGTCTCAGAAAAGAATAAAGGATAAGAGAATAAGGACACCAGGCAATATCAGGTAAGTGACAAGTCTCAGAACTCTGTAGTTTTGACCTATTCTATGTAGAAGAGAAAAGAAACCTCTGCCAGAAATGTAGGGGAATTTGATCGTGAAAAGATATAGAAATACTCCAACACACTCATGCAGAAATGTCTTTTCTCAAAGAGAATGGGCCAAAATATAGATGCTACCAGACCAGTTTCTTTTTCTTATATGTTGATACCATTATGACACAATCTAGGGTATTATAAGAAATTCCATGAACTAATTAGTTTATAAACAATACAAAAGCATTTATCATATAATTTGGAACTGGTTGATCTCAGATTAGAACACATTTTGTACCTGATGAGAGCTTCGTTTCCAGTTCACAGACAAAGCTTCCATGCTGTGGCTTCACGTAGGAAGCAGGTTGAAGTAGACCTCTGGACTCTTTGGTAAAGACTCTCAGCCAACCCTGTTCATGAAGATTCATCTCATGACCTGATTAATAATCACCAGTTTCTTGTGCTATATAGAAAAACAAGATCCAGCTGTATTGTTAACAATGGACATAGATGACTTTCTCCCAGTTATGGGGAACTGAAAAATCTGAGATCAAGGCATTGACAAGTTCAAAGTTTGGTATGAGTCTATTCCATTGATAGTATCATCTCATGGTGGTGTCCTTACATGGCAGAACAAACAGCTGAACTCTGTTCATATAGCAGAAGGCTGGAATTAATGAAATAGCCCCGCCAGCCTTTATATGTCACTCATCCATTTATGAATGCAGCTCTCTCATGGCCTAATCATTGGCAAGAACCCCTCAATAAAGATTAAAATTTAACACTTAAGTTTTGAAAGAGACCCATTCAAACCAGAGCACCTCCCTGAGGTTGTGCCTGATAATGTCATCATCTTGGAGATTTCAATATTTGTATCTTAAGGATTCATAGACTTTCAGAGCATTTCATTAAATAATTCCAAAATTAGTTTCTATTTTTTATCATTCATTTTCTTGTGAGCTGAGAATAAATAAGTCAGCATTTATCCTTGAGCTTGACCTAAATCATTTTCTGAAAGGATGCTGATATGAAGGGAAACCAATGGTCCAGAGCTAAACCTAGCAAATGATTCACAAAATGTGTTTGTCCCCATTGTAGCACATGGGCATGATGCTGCCTGGAACAGTGATCCTGAAAAGAGAAAGATCCTATCTGAATCTCAAGCACTCATATTTATTATTCAGGGTGATTTCCTCCCAGTGGTATGCTCAGGCTCACATGAGTTATCACCAAGATGAGCTCTGAAATGCTCACACCAGGCAAGAAACACATTCACCAAAATTCACTAATGTGTTTCTGTTTGCTTGCTGTCTGCCTCTCCACCAGATACTGTTGAAGTACTCTTTCCATTTCTGAAGAAAAAAAAAGCAAACAAATAGACAAACAAAAAGGACAGTAACCAAACCTTCCACATACATCTATTTTCAGAAAAGAAACTGCCAGATTTCAGCCATGTCTCAAAGGAATTCACTCTTCATTACAATTTACTTATTTGGAGATACATAGGAAGTCTAGTTGGTGTCTTGAATATAATAACAATGACCTCTCATTGGTTCCCTATTGTAAGTTTTTAAGGAATGGGTTAATTGAAATATTTTGAGCAGATTGCAGGTTAGGTACGTGGGACAAAGGGATGTAGAGTCCCTGCTGCAGTATGGGTTTCAGGCTTCTTTGTTCACATGTAAACTGACCTGTGGTAGATACAGGAGGGCCAGCACATAAGTTCTAGTCTTCAGAGTCAACGAATGATGCAGCAACCATGACTAGCCAGATATGTCTGATTCCAAATGTGTGGCCCTGCATTGCCCCTCTCCTGCTGGGCTCATAAAGGTTCATATGTTCCTGTTCTGATGGACGGGAGATCAGACCCTGTCTTTACCTACTCTCTGAGTTTCATTGCAGAGGGACTTCTTTGCTTCTGAAACCAACTTTGTTACTTTTTCTATTAGCCAAAATTACTAGAGAGTTAAGTTTGCCATCCTTAAGATACCTCTGTCATGATTTATGCTTTTGACAGATGGACAATTTCCTACCCCACCCCAGTGAGTATCTTAGTCAGTCTTCTGTTACTCTGTCAAATTATCCAAGCTAATCATCTCATTAAGGTCTGTGGGAACTGTAGGGAGATGGCTCATCATGGCAGGGACTGTGATAGGTTTATGCATCTCATGGCACCTAGGAGGGAAAGAAAGGAGAAAGAAATCCATACACTTCATCACCATCAAGAAAAAGTCCCCAGTGATCTAAAATCTCTTATTAGGCCTCAGCTCTTTAAGCTTCTACCTCTTTCCAACAGTCCCAAGCTGAGGATTATGTCTCTACCACATAAGCCTTTGGGACAGCAGTCAAGATCTTCTGTTTAATGACACGGTAATGAGGTGTGCCATACTTTTTGTTTCTCTCTTCCTCTAGGCTCTTGGCTTTGACAGTGATAACTAGTTTGCTAACTTGGCCTGTATATGTGGATGTAGTGTGTGTTTGCATGTGTGAAGGCCAGAGATCTTGGTAGGTAGTTTTTTTTCTTTTGCTGTCTACCTTATTTAGTGAGATTGGATTTCTCACTTAACCTGGAGCTTGCTGTTTTACATAGATTGACTAGCCAACAAGTCCCCAAGATCTTTATGTTTCTCCCGACTGCTATGCATAGGGCTATAGATGCTAACAGCTATGTCTAGCTTTTACACTGGTTCTAGGAATCCAAATTCAAGTTCTCATATTTCTGCAGCAAGCACTTTTCCCACTGAGCTTTCTTCCCAGTCTGGGTTCAGCTTTTTTGACTGAGTTTTATTCTTTGTGTCATTTATCCAATTCCCTAGTGGTGTTTTTAAGAAAATTACTCTTATCAATGTCTCATGACCTGCTTTTATTAGAACATAAAGGTATGTAGCTTTAAATACTGAGAAGATAGAGTCAGAAAGAGGATGGAGTTGGGGAGTAAATTAGGTCAATAGCCTAGTACAATAACTACCACAGCTGTGCAAATTCTTTCACTTGTGCAAGTGATATTTTAAAAATCCTAATTTACATAGCTCTTAAAGTATGTCATGCAGATGTATAGAAAGTTGCTAGCCCAGCATAGGTACTCAATAAATATTCTGTGATGGTAGTGGAACCAAAAGGTCACAGGCTGCGGTGATTAAATTATCTCCGGAGGAATTATCAGAGGCAGGGCACGTGCCTAACATCTACAGAGCCAAGTTCCTCAGCAGTACATTAGGACAAAGAAAGTTAAAAGGCATGAACTCTAGATCTCTAACTGACTAGCGTTATGAGTCTGGGGTGATTATATGTCTTCATGGGTACAATAAGAAGAAGCATACTCTAGATCTCTAACTGACTAGCGTTATGAGTCTGGGGTGATTATATGTCTTCATGGGTACAATAAGAAGAAGCATACTCTAGATCTCTAACTGACTAGCGTTATGAGTCTGGGGTGATTATATGTCTTCATTGGTACAATAAGAAGAAGCATACTCTTCATGCAAAGACTTTGGGGGCTGGAAAAGTGCTACTTGTGCAACACGACAGGAGACAAAGCGCTGAATTCTGAACTCTTAGGCCATGATAGCACCTTAGTTTCTTCTTCTCCCTTTTTATTCCCAAAGACAGAAACACCCTCCTAAGCAGGGGGAGGTTTTTCAGCCTTCTTGGTATGGCTCTGCCTAGAATTAACATCACACTTGCAGTTTCTCAGAGTGATTGATAGGGATTTCATGACGATTTTATCACTTGGTGGAGGGTGAAAGTTGCTCAGTAATTATTAGCTGGGTTCCTCCATTAAGACCCATTGCCCAAGACATACTCTAATTACCCACACATTCCTGTTAGACTTTATAGTGTAATTGCTATTCATGGTCCAATTAAGGGGCAATTGCAAGCTGAGGGGGAAAATTTGCTTTATTGCTCCAATTTTGAAATCTGTGTATCTCAGAGCCATAACCTATTCAGGGTCTACAGGGTTCCACACACAGTGATGCCCATGCTGTTGCAGCGAGATAGATGGGATCATCCCATCATACCAGGCCCTCAAAGGAGAACGACCGGGCTGAGAGCAGAGCTTCCAACATGTCTCTAATGTTGTATGGTCCAAGAAAGCAGAGGGTAAGGAACTGCTTTTTCAGTGGTCTGGAGTGTTAAGAATATCATCAGGTCATCTGAGCATGTCTATTGGCATGTGTAGAGCTCTATGAGTGGAAAACGCTAGCCTTCCCTGAAGGGAATGCCACTTGTAAATGCTTAGGACAAATGCAGATACTAATGAGGCAGCGAGTCTGCATTCAAACCCATGTTCCACCATTGCCCTGAGTTATGAACTTGAAGAAAATTATTTAATGCTTAGTGACCTCACGTTTCAGATGGGTGGCACTCACCTTTTAGAGTGATTGTAAGGACCAGATGAAATAATGTATGGGAAGCATCCAACACATAGTTATCTCTAAGCAAACATCACCATCATCACCATCATCATTATCATCATCATCACTGGTACTCCTCTTTTAGCACCACTGTACTATTCTGGGAAAGTGTGCAAAAATGAAGTAGATCTACTAATTGTGGCAATACTATCTGGAAGGTATTAATAAAGGAATCAACACATTAAATAGCTTTCTCTACTAAGTACTCGTGGGAGCATTCAGTTCTTTAATTTGCATTGCAATTATCAAAAGTGTTCTTTAAGGCAGCAAAGAGCTGAGAAGACAAGAGTTGAGTCAGAATTTGTAGTCAAAGATAAACAACTGGGTCTGCCCTACCTGGTCTACAATGAGTATAATGATAATCCCTTCATAGATTTATGTGAAGACTAAATGAAATATTATATGAAATGTACTGACCACTGTGTTAAATAAATGTTAACTTAGCATTATCACTCCTATTTATGTAGTTGTAAAGAAACCAGAAATCCTTTCTGTAAAATCACAGGGTCCAGTACACAAATATCTCCAGAAGATTCACCTTGGAAAATTCTAGGTCCTATTACACAAAGTGAGAAATGCAGAAAAAAAAATATCTCAGTACATTTGACTTCTCTAAGAATGCATAAGAAAATCTGGACTGCTCTTCATTCTCGAGAGGGAGGGGGAAAGGAGTGGGGGGAGGGGGCGGCAATATGTGGGATGAGGGGGAGGGAAATGGGAAACGGGGAGGAGGCAGAAATTTGTTTCAACAACTAAAAAAAAAAAACAAAACAAAGAATCATAAAGGTATGGGCCTGTTAGTTGGCCACTAATTGATCAATAAAACCTATATGAATCCTTCACTGGAAAGAAACAGAACAGATTTCCATGTAGACTGTGATCTGAGGTAGGTAAGAATGGAAACTCACATAATGATCCATTGTATTCTGGAAAGCAAACCATTTCTCTCCCTTAATTAAGTAGGAGCCATCTCTTCATCACAAAGTGCAGACACTTGTTGAATAGTCTTAGCTGTGAGAGGCACTACGTTAGGCACCATGTTGAAGGCCCTCAGAAAATCCTTGTTTTCTTGTTCTAATCTCAAACAAGAGCCTAGGGAAGATGCAAAAATTCATTATTGATCTCAAGGCACTGCCCAGTTCTCAGAGGCAGTGCTAGTAGGCTTCTGTCCACCTGTGGAAGAGACGGCTAGACTTTCGCATCTGTGCCATGAAGAATACGTATTAGCACTTTTCCATCACCAGAAGTCTCAGGCCAGCTCCATAGATCTTGTACAGGAGAAGCAGGCGGATAAACACCACCTCTATTTCACCGGAGACTTCATTTCATGCTGAACAGAACAGATCATATTTCCTGCAAGGTTGGCCTCACAGTTCCCAGGTTCCCATTGCTGAAACATTACCCATTCACACTGTAGCCTATTTATTTCTGCTGCACATTTCCCAGAGACTTAAGGAGGTGATGTGCATAGCTTTTCCCATTTATGTTGTTTTCTCGTGCATAACAAAGATCTGTCGGCTTTTATTTCCTTTAATGACCCTCTGAATTTCCCTTGTCATGTCACATATCTGACGCTAGCCTGACTTCAGAAGCTGAAATAATCTTTCAGGGTGATGAGCTGAAAAGGATTTCCCTCCATCTTTTGCCTGTTGACAGTAAGGACCAATCCAAAAAGTATCAAAGGGAAGTTGACTAGAGCAAAATCAAGATTTTCGGAGAGACAAACATATAAATTTTCCATGTTCTAAGTGTCAGATCTTGGTCAAACAATTTAAATATTTTTTGCCTCAGTGTTATCAACTGCAAAATGGAGTTTACATTCACAGTCATTGTGAGATCATGGTAAGGGCTGTGATGCTACTACATTATTCAGTGATAACACGGTGTTGCAAAGATTATATATTACATGGTTTGCTTCATATTGGATTCCCAGAGAAAGATACCTTTGAATATATACCAGCATCACCAAGGAATAAAATTTTCTTAAGTAATATTGTATACTGATCTGTCTTCCCTTCCCTCTCCTATGGATTATGGATTGACCACAGAGTCTAGTTTTGATTTCTACCCCTACTATTCAAAAGAATATGCCCTGTTAAAAATGGTAGCTGTGAATAGGGGCCAGATAAAGTCTCTTCCATTTCAAGAACAGTTCAGGTCATATGGAATGAGGTTTTACATGGAAAAGAAGATGATCACTGAGAGGAAGGTGACAGCATAATATAATAGGGATCCTAAAAGACAGTTGAAGTAGCTCCAAGAAGATGAGAGACAGCCAAGCATAGTTTGTCAACAGATCAAGGTCTTCTTCTTGGGTCCAACTGAGAGAAAGTGGGAGCTAAGCTCCAATGAGATGGATCAGGACAAGAAAGGCTCTGTTCATCACTGAGGGGATAGAAGGAGAAGGCAAAGAGTCAACCCTGACTCTTGATGCAATTTAGGATGGAGTTAGTTTGCTGTATCCTGATAAAAAGTCCTTCACAGCAAATGCATTTGCTGGTGTTTGCATATTCCTTTAGGAGCTCAAGGGACTCAAGGCACACAGAATTGCTGGACTCTAGCCTAGGTTTTGGGAGCTTGTCTGAGGTGCAAAGATGAAAGGAGGTGCAGATAAATATGCACCCACAGATGCATCGTTACTATAACAGTATGGGAGCCAAATGTTGACCTACATGATCACACTCAGGAGAGTCAGGAAGGAAGCGAATACAGATTTCCTCCCATCTTTGCCTGCTGCACTCACCACCTACATGATGGAGTTTGGTACTCTCATGCTCTAACTGTGAATTACTGCATCCCAGTGAATCATTGCACACTGCAGGGACACCTTTCTGGTTTTACAGTAGGAGGTGGAAAAATCTGAGACCTGGATGGAGATAGGAAAACAAAAAGGGAAGGGAGAGATAAAGAAGAAAGGAAAGGAAGGGATCAGCTGTGAGAGAAATGACTTCCACAGTAAAGCCTGCTCAGCCTGACCTTAAATAGGCTTTCATTTGTGAAATCCAGTGAAGAGGAATTTATCTTAAGTTCTCCTTAATGTTCTGTACAGGGAATGCCCCTGCTGGGAGCATCTCTATGCATCAGGAGACAGATGCCCTGCACAGCTTAATAATGGAAGGATGGATGGTAATCATGTCATTGCCGTCTGAGCTCCCATTAGAATTGATGGGGATTATTTCTTCCCAGCCACTGAATCATCAAGCCGCCCACTTTCCTCTGGGGATGTACACAGCTTTGCCTTCGGAATCGCTAAGGGCAGTGTTGAAAAGGGGGTCCCATGGGAGGCTTGCTGGGGCCTGTGCTGATACAGCTCAGGCTCTGCAAACTCCTCCTGTGATGATCCCTCTGGAGAAGCCAGACACTGCCATTCAGTTACTGGGTTCCATTCTATACAGGGAAGCAGGGTAATAAAAATAGCACCCTGCATTTGAAAAGTGTTTTACGATTTCCAAAGTGCTTCTCATACCTGTCATCTGACTATGTCCTCAGAATACACTTCTCTGTGAGGAAGGGCAACATCCCATTTGACAGAAAAAAACTCTGTTGAAAGTCACCTGCCTAGGATCAGTGATTGCTCTTTAAGGCATAAGTGGTCTTTCTTCCAAAGCATGCCTTAATAGGAAGTTAGGAATAGCATGGTCTAAGTCCCTCTACCGTCTGCATCCAATTGACATCTGTGATCTCTTCTTGTTCAGGATAAGTCTCCACATCACTGACAGTTCCCCTGACCCATCCTGCTTTATCCCCTTCCCTTCACTGTCTGTTTCCCTTTCTTCCTCCTCACTGCTGTGTGCAGAAGAGGGCAAGGTGCCGGACTGGTGTTTCCTTAAAATACAAAACCAAGAAATTACTATTCCTACTAGGTCCAGCCTTTCTGGAGAGATCTGTGGCCAAGTTCTCACATATCATTCAACTGTAGCTGCATTATCCAATGCCTTCGGCATCCGTGCTATCTATGCACATGCTCCCCTTTGCTAATAAGGAAGTATCCCTCCTTTGGGCTCCTGCTCATGTATGCACCTTGCTGGAATTATTGTAATTATGATGCTTCTGATGATAACAACAGCAGTGGGAATACTAGGAAATGCAGTGATGTGAATACTGCTTGATATTCACTGTCAAAATTAACTTATTTCTAGCACATATCTGCTCAGATATCTACCTTGCAGCACAGAATGTATGGAGACTACAACCTAATTATGTGTTTCTCAATACAAATGTTATCTTATTAGACAGATCTTCCCCAACAACCATCTTCCCTACAACCACCTGACTCATACTCCCTGTCTTGCTCCTCTCTCTCTCTCTCTCTCTCTCTCTCTCTCTCTCTCTCTCTCTCTGTTCTCTCATTCAATCTCTCTCTAATGTATGATATTTTGTTTGTGTTCTGAAAATCTTGTCTGGAGATCAGAGGGTGGAGCTAGCCACTAGTTAACTATAGAGACCTGGCAGTGGTGGCACAGGTCTATAATCCCAGCACTCTGGAGATGAATACAGGAAGTGATAAGATAGGATGGAAACAGAATCTCAGCTTTTTGGCCTGAGGAAAGAAACAATTGGTGACTGTTCTTGGTTCTTTTATCTTCCAGGTTTTTACCCCAGTATCTGACTCCTGTTTTTTATTTATTAAGATTAATTAGATTAATACTTTATCTGGTGACCAACGTGGGGCTCGAACCCATAACCCTGAGATTAAGAGTCTCATGCCATACCAACTGAGTTAACTAAAAAATAAAACCATTGTGTGGTCACAGCTCATTGTATGCACGTCCACACATAGTTATGTCCTATCTCTAATATCACTTCTATTGACAAGGTATGCACTACGGGAGAGCACAGAGTATGTACATTATGTCAGGTACATGATTGATTTCACGTCAGTTTGACTGTATTAGTGGATTCCAGACAGCTGGCACAGCCTGTCATTTCTGGGTGTGTCTGTGAGGATGTTTCTACTGGACATTAGCATTTAGATTGATAGAATAAGAGAACATGATTCTTAACAGTGTAGATATTCAACTTCAGGCTTTTTCAGTTTATATTCTATTTGATAGAACCAAAAGGCAGAAGAAGAAATTCTATTTCTTCTTGAACTTGAACCTCTGCCTTCTTCTGCATTTAAGCATCAGTGCTTTTTAAGTTCTAGTGCCTTCAGCTCACACTGAATAAAAACTGCTAGCTTCTGTGGGTCTCTAGATTAGAGGTGGCAGATGATGCGACCTACTCATTCTTCTTAATTGCATCATGCCAATCCTTAGAAATGAATCTTCTTCTGTTTAGCTAATATATGTATGATGGAACCTTGTTCTCTAGACAACTCTAACTTAGATATTAGTCCTTTTTATGTCATATCCTCATGCTTAAACTCTGTCCATGGTTCAAGTTATTGAATAAATCACGTCCATTTAGACCAGTGGTTCTTAGAGGGTCACATATCAGATATATTGCATATCAGATATTTGCATTACAATTCATAACATTAGTAAAATTAGTTATGAAGTAGCAGCAAAACTAATTTTATGTTTGGGAGTCACCACAACATGAGGTATTAAAGGGTTGTAGCCTTAGAAGGTTCAGAATCACTGATTATATGATAAGGGACCAAGGTCAGCCTGTTGCCCATCAGTAGAACTAAGAGTTGATTCAGATGTTCCTGACCCTAAAAGCCAGTACCTGGTCTCAGGGACAGAGGACAAAGAAAACTATATTCCAAGTACATATGTTTACTTGTTTAGTACCCAAGTAGGAAACCATGTCTTAGAACTTAACTGGGTTTCATAACTCCACATCTGTGTGTCTCTGAAATAAATGACTTTTGATGTGTAGAATGAGATCTCATTTCACAAATAGCTCTCATGGTTTTTGGCATAGTCATTGAGACCATAAAGTTGCTGATTTGCTGAATAACATGAAGAAAATAAAGTATCATTTCAACAGGTAAACTGTTCTATATTATTTTAGATAAATGATACAAGGAATAGTGATCAGCTCACCACTGCCAGCAGCAGCCTTAGGGAACTTGCTCTAAATGGATGCTCTCGGGATCTAGCCAGAGAGTGGGTCTATCATTCTGGGGATGTCGCCCTAATGCCAATCTTTCTCAAAGCCCTGCACTTGTTTCTGGATCACACCAAATGTTGATCATTACTTCTGTAAGTTAAAGAGTGGCATTATTAAATGTAATAGAAATGACCCTGGATTGCTACCAGTCATTCAGACCTGGGAAACTATTGTCTCACAATGGAAGGAAGTGCATGATAGAGACACCTAAGCCTTCTCTTGAATGCTCATCTTGCAGCCCTCCCTTCATGTTATGAAGTCTCACACATTTTCATGTCCAGTGCCACTCTTAACTTCTACAGTAACTTCATGACTATGTCGGGAACCAATGCAAATGGGTCTTCCCCAGTTCTGGCACTGCCTTTCACTAATCCCTCGTGCTGTCTATATCTACACGACTGTAGCCCGGTTCCAGAAAGTCCTGACATTTTATCTGAACCTAAGATCCTACTGTTGGATCTGAAGCTTACCTACTACTGCATTGAGAAATAAAACTGGCCCTAATTTTCAGGTGCCAACAAATATCCTCTTTACTTTATTTGACCTTCTTCTGCCTGCTAAATTTGATTGCCTATAGTACCTACATTCCTGGAACTAGTACTCTCCTTCAATAACGGTCAAAACTGGAACAATCCCTCAGAGAGGTTGGGGCTGAGTTAATTGCTGTTTTAACCCAAATTAATCGTTTTCAAGAATCCTATTCCATGACCAAACAGCTCGGACCCTGAAATTTCAGACTGTCTTGGTTGGGGGTGGGGCGTCAAAAATTTAAGGGTCAAGCTATTCTTTAACAAGCCAGTACACCTTCAGCTTTGCCCTCACTGACAAGAGATACATTCCTTCCTAAAATGACCCTTTCCATTTTGAGCACCTCAGGAAGTGCCAATATCTCCATATGGTCTCAATTGATTTCTCCATTGTGTCTGCCTACAATTCCTGGCTCTACAAGCCCATTTAGCTTCTGTTCTACAACCAATCATGTCAGAGGTTTCACTGATGACTTCCCAAGGCATCAGCATTGTGGTTCTAGAGAAGCTTCTTGAGTTATAAGCTTTCATCCTCAACAAATCTGCATTTATTCCTTCAATTAAATGAGAGCCTTTGCAAGGCATTTGGTGTCACAAAGCACTGCTACAATATTTTCAGGTTATGGAAGTAGATCCCAGTACTGATACAAGATAGGGAAAGATCTTTATAATTGTTCAAAGCTCTGCCTAGAACTCCCTAGAAGCTTATCTCTGTGAGCTTGACTACTTCTACTTCAGAATCATTCGATTTTATTTTTAGAATATTCCTTGTGGAACTAAATAATTAGAAGGATACAGAAGAACATTTAACCCTTCCTCCCAATCCCTGTAGACACACTATGAGGGCACAAGAGAGAAATATGATAATGGGAGAAGCTTACTAAAAATCAGGAGTGTGAAGAGGTTGAAAGCTATTGATAAGAACCTGAGGTATTAAACATAACATATAAGCCAGGACAAGACCTCTGATACAACAATTTTTTTCATGGGTATGGGTTTCTACTGGTTGCAGTTCATCTTTTTGAGCCAATTCAAAAGCCTAGTCACCCGAGCTGAATGGTCACAAAGAAACTACTGTGTGGCACCTATTCTATTGACTTTCTAGATTGAAAGGTCATCTTCATTTCTGAGATGTTTCCCTACTTGGTAGGGAATAATCGTGCCAGCACTCTCAATACCTCTGGAATGCATTCTGGGACCAGGTAGGTGCATTTATAAACTCATTATCTTAGGGGCATTGGACAAATACCCTGACCTCATTCAATATCAAATTTCTGCCCTTTAAAATGGTTATAAAAATGGGTGCCACATCTCTTTTTGAAAAATTAAAATAGATATATCTGTACATTACTAATGAACAGTTATTAGTATTAAAAGGCAGGCAATATTTCCTGGAATAATCCTCAATCTCTAAATATAAGTGTTTCTTCATCATTGCCTCTTCCTCAGAGCCATGCTCTTCCTTGTCTCTGTAGTTGGTTGCATATTAGTGCTTCATTTTCTTTCATATTATTTCCTGGTGACCATCATCCAGGTTACTTCTGCTATCACTCCAGTTGATGCTCTCTCTGCCTAGAAGTTCTCCTGTCTTGACTCAGCACTTGGGAGCTCTAGATCCAATTCTACCCACCTGACAATAACTAGAATTAACCTCCAATAACCTAGCTTGAATTTATTTGAGAAAGGAAAGGTAAAGTAGAAGGAAGCTAGTAGAAGGAGAACAAGAATGTTTTCCTATTACTGTGCATACAGATGCCTTTTAGGTTTCATGAATGAGGGAGGCTCAATGCTTCTTTGCTTAACAAGGGGAGGAAAATCTGTTTCTCCTGTGTTCCCATCGTTGCGATGTCCTTGACCAGAACACCTTCTAAGAGATGATCTGAGAAGGTTCCGGAAACATCGGGAACTACCCTTCTAAAACAGAGATCACAAACATGAATTATGAGTAGAGAAACTTAAACTATGACCATATCCTGGAAGGATCCTCAGAGCAGGAAAGAGCTCAGGAGTTCCCCTGAGCCATGGAGCAAGAAGGTAGTTTATGGATGGCTGGGCTTTGCAGCTGGGGGAGACTTTTGTAGTCTGCTCCCTGCAGATTCTCTATATCAGTGTTCCCATAGAAATGAGCCTCTTCACTACAAATATGAGTCTTTAAAATTTCCCCACAGCTTAGTTTAGTAATTCCACCTGGCATAAAGTGTAATATATTGAGAGGTTTAAAGGTCCTAACACAGAGCCATCTGAAAGATGAGTGGTAGGTAGTGGTCCAGCTGGGTCACAGTCTAAATAAGACGACCTAGACTTAAAGACAAGTCTACCACATACCAAGTAAATAAGTAATTGTGATGTGAATCCTAGGCATTTACAAACCTTAGTTTTCTCCCTTATAGCATCATACTTATGCTCACAATTTTTGATGAAATGGGTGAATGAATAAAAAATTCATAACATTCTAATCCATAATAAAGCTTTTTCATCCTTATTTTATTTTATTTTATTTTTATTTTATATAAAAGAATATCATTATTATTTTGATTGAGCTATTCATTTTTCTCCACTTCACTTCCTTCCTCCCCTCTCCCCTTCTGTCCTCTCACATGATGTCATGCTCCCAATTTACTCAGGAGATCTTGTCCTTTGGACCTTCCTATTTAGATCCATGTATGTCTCTCTTAGGGTCCTCTTGGCTGTCTTAGTTCTCTGGGGTTGTGGACTGTAGGCTGGTTTGACTTTGTTATATGTCTAAAAGCCACTTATATGTGAGTACATATTATATTTGTCTTTCCGGGGCTGGGTTACCTCACCTAATATGTTTTTTTTAGATCCATCCATTTGTCAGCAAATTTCAAGATGTCATTAATTTTTACCACTGTGTAGTACTCCATTGTGTAAATGTACTACATTATTTTTATCTATTCTTCAGTCGGGGGTTGTTTAGTTTGTTTCCAGGTTCTGGCTATTACAAATAATGCTGCTATGAATATAGTTGAGCACATGTCCCTGTAGTATGATTGAGCATCCCTTGGGTATATACCCAAAAGTGGTATTGCTGGGTCCTGAGGTAGGTTATTTCCTAATTTTCTGAGAAATCACAATACTGATTTCCAAAGTGACTGTACAAGTTTGCATTCCCACCAGCAATGGAGGAGTGATCCCTTTACCTCACATCCTCTTCAGCATAATCTGTCATCAGTGTTTTTGATCTTGGCCATTCTGACATGTATAAGATTGCATCTCAGAGTTGTTTTGATTTGCATTTCTTTGATGGCTAAGGATATAAAGCAATTCATTAAGTGTCTTTCAGCCATTTAAAATTCATCTGTTGAGAGTTCTCTATTTAGGTAAATTACCCAATTTTGTATTGGATTATTTGTTTTTTGATTTTTCTTGAGTTCTTTGTATATTTTGGAGATCAGTCCTCTGTCCAATGTGGGGTTGGTGAAGATCTTTACCCATTCTGTAGGCTTCCATTTTGTCTTGTGGACCATGTCCTTTGCTTTACAGAAGCTTTTTAGTTTCAGGAGGCTACATTTATTAATTGCTGCTCTCAGTGTCTGTGCTACTGGACTGGAATTATATTTAGGAAGAGGTCTCCTGTGCCAATACATTCAAGTATACTTCCCACTTTCTCTTCTATGAAGTTCAGTGTGATGGTTTTATGTTGAGGTCATCGATCCATTTGGACTTGAGTTTTGTGCATGGTGATAGATAAAGATCTACTTGCCTTATCCTACATGTTGATATCTAGTTATACCAGCACCATTTATTGAATATGCTTTCTTTTTTCCAGTTTACATTTTTAGCTTCTTTGCCAAAAATCAAGTGTTCATGAGTGTGTGGATTGCATCTTTGATGCAATTCCATTGGTTCTTTTGTCTGTTTTTATGCCAATACCAGACTGTTTTGAGTACTGTAGCTCTATAGTAGAGTTTGAAGTCAGGGATTGTGATGCCTAGAGAAGTTTTTTTTTTTTATTGTACAGGATTGTATTGTTTTGGCTATTCTGTGTGTGTCTGCATATATATATATATATATATATATATATATATATATATATATATATTCAGTTATACATATTTATACATATATATAACTGAATATTGTTCTTTCAAGGTCTGTGAAGAATTTTGCTGGAAGTTTGATGGGCATTACATTGAATCTGTAGGTTGTATTTGGTAAAACTGCCATTTTTACTATGTTAATTCTACCTACCCAAGAGTATGGAAGATCTTTCCATTTTCTGAGTTCTTGTCATACAAATCTTCTACTTGTTTGGTTAGAGTTATTCCAAGATTTTTTATGTTATTTTGGCTATTATAAAGAGTAATGTTTCTCTGATGTCTTTCTTTGCCCATTTATCATCTATATAAAGGGGACTACTGATTTTTTTTAGTTAATCTTGTATCTTGCAACATTACTGAAGGTATTTTTGAGTTGTAGGAGTTCCCTGGTAGAATTTTAGGGGTCACTTATGTATACTATCATATTATCAGCAAATAGTGAGAGTTTGACTTCTTTTCTGATTTGTATCTGCTTTATCTCCTTCTGTTGTTTTATTGCTCTAGTTAGAACTTTAAGTACTAGCTTGGTGCTGGTGGCTTATGCCTTTAATCCCAGCACTCGGGAGGCAGAAGCAGGCAGATCTCTGTGAGTTCGAGGCCAGCCTGGTCTACAAGAGCTAGATCCAGGACAGTCTCTAAACCTACAGGGAAACCCTGTTTTGAACCCCGCCCCCCCATAAAAAACCCTTCAAGTACTGTATTGAATAGATATAAAGAGAGTGGATAATCTTGTCTTCTTGATTTTAGTGGGATTGCTTTGAGTTTCTCTCCATTTAGTTTGATGGCTGTTGACTAGCTGTATATTGCCGTTTTTATGTTTAGGTATGTTCTTTGTATCCCTGCTCTTTCCAAGACTTTTATCATGAAGGGTTTTTTTGTTGTTGTTGTTGTTGTTGTTGTTGTTTTTTAGCATCTAATTACATGATCGTGTGTTTTTTTTTTCAATTTGTTTAGATGGTGGATTACATGGATAGATTTTCATATGTTAAGCAATCCCTGTATCTCTGGGATGACCAAGCTGACTTGGTCATGGTGGATAACTTTTCTCATGTGTTCTTGATTTTCTTTGCTTGTATTTTATTGAGTATTTTTACTTCAATGTTCATGAGTATGATCGGTCTGTAACTCTCTCTCTTAGTAGCATCTTTCTGTGGTTTGGGCATCAGGGTAACTGTAGCCTCGTGAAAAGAGTTTGGCCATGTGCCTTCTGTGTCTATTGCATGGAACAATGTGAGGAGTATTGGTAGTAGTTCTTCTTTGAAATCTTGTAGAATTCTGTTCTGAAACCATCTAGTCCTGAAGTTTTTTTGGTTGGGAGACTTTTAAGACTTTTTCTATTTCCTTAGTAGTTAGAGGTCTATTTAATTTGCTTACCTTGTCTTGATTTAATTTTGGTAAGTGATATTTATCGAGAATAGTGTCCATTTCCTTTAAGTTCTCCAATTTTGTGGAGTACAGGTTCTTGAAGCATGACCTGATGATTCTCTGGATTTCCTCCATGTCTGTTGTTATGTTCCTCTTTACATCTCCAATTTTGTTAATTTGGATATTCTCTTTCTGCCTCTTGCTTAGTTTGTATAAAGATTTGTCTATTTTATTTATTTTCTCGAAGAACCAACTCTTTGTCTCATTGATTCTTTGTATTGTTTTCTTTGTTTTTATTTTGTGAATTTCAGTTCTCAATTTATTTCCTGTCATCTAGTCCTCCTGGGTGAGTTTGCTTCTTTTTGTTCTAGAGGTTTCAGAGTTCTGTTAACTCACTAGTGTGTGATATTTCCAGATTCTTTATGTAGACATTTAGTGCTATGAATTTTCCTCTTAACACTGCTTTCATTGTGTCCCATAAGTTTGGATATGTTTTGTGGTCATTCTCATGGAATTTTAGAAAGTTTTTAATTTCTTTCATTATTTAGTCCTCAAACCAAATATCCTTCTTTAGTGATATTGAGTTTTTCAGGATACAAAGAGTATTTGCAAGGGTATAATGATTTCTATGGCTTACTTTTAATTTTCAATGATATTAATAACATTAAAATAAAATGGAAAATAATTAAAAATTAGAGAATTTAGGTGAATAGTAAACAGAAATTGATTTTATGTATGATTTTCCTCCAAAGAACCTGGCTTTTCTTTCTTTCTCTCTCTCTCTTTCTTTCTTTCTTTCTTTCCTTCCTTCCTTTCTTTCTCTCACTTTTTTCCTTTCTTTCTTTTTTCTTACTTCCTTCTATCCTTTGATTTTTTCCTTTCTTCTTTCATTCCTTCCTTTCTCTTTCTTTCCTCTTTCCTTTCTTTATTGATTCTTTTCTTTCTTTTACATTCAAACTGCAGTATTCCCTCCCTCCTTTCCTCCTAGTTCCCTCCCCTCCCTCCTGCCCTTTCCTCTGTTTCTATTCAGAAAATTGCTGGACTCCCATACAGATAAACAAAACATGGTATATCAAGTTGCAGTATCAATAAGTACCTTCTATTTTTTATTTTTAATGTACTTTTAGCTGAAAAAGAATATTGTCACTTTCCCCCAACTTTCTTCTCCCTCCATCCTCCCTCAGCTACTCTTTTTCAAACCCTCTCCCTGCCTCCCTTTCAAGTTAATAGCTCTTGGTTGCCTTTTGGAGGTTGAGGATGGAGACTATTGTTGAAGACACTGCACATTCAGACACAAGACTTAGATAATTCAAACTAAGTCTGCTCTGAAAGTCTTTTTCTATTGGTCTAGTTTTCATGGCCCCAGAAAATACTGTATAAGCTTCCAAGGAAGGGAAGCAATTAATCAGCTCTACCCAGCTAGAATACCTACGAATCACAACAGTGACCAGTGTGACAAGATATGCATAAAGTTTCCACAAGTGGCTCTCACAATCACAGCCAGTGGCATTCAACAGCTGTTTAATTGAACAGGACTAGTATTGAAAGGCCTACTCAACAAGAGAGAAGTCGTTCCTGGTATTGGAAGCATAGTGAGGTTGTGGACCTTAGAAAAGAATCTTCTGTTACCATTACCACTATTACTACTGCTAGGATACTCCAGAATAATTCCGTGCTGGGTTCTAAATCTCACCCTTACACTCACAGATAAGTGTATCTACCACCCTTCATCAAAGAAACTTCTATTTACAGCAAATGGAGACCATCACAGAAAACCACATCTAGACACAGCGCAGAAACCAACAGAATATGGAGAACTTACCCTGAATGAATGTGCCTATAACACAGCTTCTGCATCTATGGCTTAGGGAACAGTATGGAAGAGGGAACAGAATGATTCTAAAAGTCAGAATGACACAACATCTGCCTGCAAAACAGACTTTCTTAGAATTGGCTGCATAAATAATAGCAGAACAATGGTAATACCAGTGAATATATTAATGCGGGAGGGAGAAATTTCACACGGTCTCACATCTAGACAAAGAACTACAAAGCAACCCAACTAACGACAGCTGGGACAGGGAGAATTAAAGTTTGAGCCCCACTAAAGTTGTCCAGTGCAAAGCAGTTGGACCTGAAACCATCTACATGGAAACAACAAAAACAGACTCAGCAAGTTGTACTCATATGTGCGCACACACACACACACACACACACACACACACACACACACTGATAATAATATTCTGAAATGATATTTTCTCATGTCCTCAACATATTTCTACCTGTACTTTGGTAATAGAAGATCAATCTGAGTTATTATATGTTACTCATCTTCAAATCACTTTTCAGTTCTCTTCACCATGAAAAGAAATTGAGTTCAGCTCCATGGGCAATAAAAAGGAGCAAAATGTAATTCATAGCTCAAGGGATTTATGAATGACTGGGAGAGATAAGAGGAATGATGGTCATGACAAAAGTCCTCTAAAATGCTATCCCATTGGAGGATAAAAGGTGATATGTATTTACCTACAATCATCTTTGTCCAAAAGCATCTTTTAAATTTAAAAACTTTGTCCTTGTAACACTTTCTGCTACACTATATTGCTGGTTCATTATGATCTCCATTTAATCATTGTGAGAACTGAGGCTCAGAAGGGCCAAATAAATTTCTAAGAAGCCAACTAGTAGACAATAAAAGGGACCTTAAGCACTCTGACTCTTAAATTCTGTCTGTTCTAATAGCTCTCATTAACTCTCAAGAGAGCGAAGGCAGAGACACATTTGTGTTGTCCCTGGGGAGAGAGACTGCTCCACTCCTGGAGAGCAGGGAAGTAAGTCATTCCTCAAGAAAGAGAGGGATCATGGACATACTTTTCCAAACTTGCAACTGTGAAAGCAGAAGTAACATTTTTCTCATTATTTCTTGATAGGAATACCATAGGTTGGAGTGTCTAAGTATCCTCATATGGGATCATTGATGGCTACAACTGAAAAACATCTAATGAGGCTACATTGGAAGTCTTCCCAGAATATCATCTTGATTAAATGGGTCATGGAAATTTTCTAAACTGTGGTCTCAGAAAATAGATGATAGAAAAAAATACTCAATATTTTATACTGAAAACATAAAAGGAACACCTAGGTTGGCAATCTTAAAGAACATGTTCTTACAAATAGGTAATGCCATTTTCCTTGTTTTCCTCCTAAATGTGGACTATAAGGCCTTATTACTGAAGGCACAATACACTTTGACATGGGGCTTGTAAGATATGAGCTGAAAGGGACCTTAAAAACTTCTCCCTAAGAATTATCTATCTCTTAGTGTCCAACAGTGCTAAGTGTCAAAAGAGAAAAACTATCAATAGCCCCATCCTTCTGTAAAACCCATGGAGCACAACAATGGCCAGCATATCACAATATCACAATATCCTCAAGGGTGAAATAGTGACACTTATGTCTTGGAGGTAACCAACAGCCATCTAGTTAGACATTAAGCCCATTTAGTAGGAAAAAAATATGCCTAGTAGTTTAGACCTAGCCAACTACCTGTGGTCAGAGAGGTCATAGAATCTGGAAGAGAACCCACTACTGCTAGTTTTCTAGACCAGTATAATTTATAATTATTTCAAAAACATATTCTCATTCCCACAGACTAAGTGTAGCCTTCACTCTTCACCCAAACAGAAGTTTATTTCTGCAGCAGATGGAAACCACTATAGAAATCCACACCTTGTTAAAATGTAGAGAAAATCAGACTATGGATTATTGTCTTAGTTACTTCTTTGTTACTGTGATAGAATACCTTATAGGAGAAAGAGTTTTATTTGTGCCTTCAGCTCCAGAGATTTAGAGTCCATGAACATTATGGTGGAGTGCATGGTGGCAGGCAAGCATGACGCTGGAGCAGTACCTGAGAACTTAACATCCTGAGACAAAACCACAAGACACAGAGACGTCGAATGAGAGTCTTTTGAAAGGACACCTCCAGTGACACACTTCTTCCAAGGCTATACCTCCTAATTCTTACCTGTTGAAGGAGGCCACTTGTTTGTTTTCTGGCTGCTCAACCCCAAAATAATCACACAGAAACTATATTATTTGAATCACTGCTTGGCCCATTAGCTCTAGCTTCTAATTGGTTAACTCTTATATATGAATTTAACCCATTTCCATTAATCTGGTATCACCACATGGTTGTGGATTACCGGGTAAAGTTCTGTCCCGCATCTGTCTCCAGAAGAGGCTACATGGCTTCTCTCTGACTCTGCTTTCTTTCTCCCAGAATTTGGTTTAACTTTCCTCACCTACCTCTGTTCTTCCCTGCTCTGATATAGGCTCAAAGCTTTATTCACCAATAGTATTTACAGTATACAAAGGGGAATCCCACATCACCTCCCCTTTTCTGTTTAAATAAAAAGAAAGGTTGTAACTTTAACATATTAAAATTACATATAACAAAACAGGCATCAAGAGAGAATTATAGTTACAATATTTATATCTACTTCATCTCTTATTATAACTAAGGAAAACTATAACTATAAATTCTTCAGCTCCATCAAAGACTCCAGAAGAATGTAATATTATCTAAGAAAACAGGAAGTTCATTGCAGGCAACTTCTAAAACTTTAGAATTTACAGACACATCTCACTACCTAAGAAGTTCCACCAACTGGGGAACAAGCATTCAAACCATTACAGATACCAACCCCAACTGATACATCAACAGTGCAACTTCTAACTAAGGCTTAGGGGAAAATTGTAGAAGATGGCAAGAAAGTTTTTAAAAGCCAGATGACTAGGAATCTGCTGCATGTTAATGTCTTCTATGCGTGACAGGGAAGCTACATATAGAAAATTTTAACAATATTGTATCTTACATAAGACCGGCATAAAACCATTGACATGTTAACATTGATTAAATAAATCTCACAAGGCCCAACCTCTAGATGAGGAACTCTAGGTAATTAATGACTGTTGAGATGAAGAATCAGTCTCCTACAGGAAGGAGCTCCTGATAAATTATCTAATCCCAAGGTTGTCAGTCCTAAAAACATATAAATGCAATCGATAATAAATGGACTTAGAAAGATATGTTTCTAACATATAACATAACATGAATATAACAAAATAATTTATAAAGTAATGTGTTATGAATTTGATAGAGAGTTTGGAAACATGGCAGGAGTTGAAGCGGGAGGAGGAAAGAGTAAAAATGATATGAAGACAGCAAACATCTAGAAACTTATAAAAGAAATAAAATTTAAATAAAATGATCAAAAAAGAAAAGACAAGAAAGAAAATAATTACTTTGTAAAGTTAATTCACAGTCATAAATTCTGCTCAGTGCTCATGGATACTGATTGGATTTTAAACAGAAGGTACTGAGATGTTTGGCCATAGAGGAGCAAAGGCAGTCAGTACCTGCAATACTTGTTCATGATACAATAAGGATATGGTCATGGTGCTGCCATGGGTTGCCTTGTTGAGAGAGTTCTTATGAAGGAGAAACCCACATAGAAGAAAGCAGAGCTGAGGATAAAAGGAGAGTTGGGGAGACCAAGCATTGATGGACCTACTCACATTTAAATTGTACCAGAAATCAGGCCCATTCCGAAATTTTGTTACTGCATAAGCCATTTGTCTTTGAGCTTGTTATTTTGTATTGGAGTTATCTTTACTCATAACCAAGAGCCCTGGCTCATCTGGAAATGAGCCCCTGCTGACTCTCCTGCAGTAAAGACACAATCAGGTACATTGCAGATGCTTAGAGTTATTATTGGAATGAGTGAATTATCATGCTCATCCTTATAAACAATTAGGAATGATAACTTAGAGAACTGCCATCTCCTGATATCTATCCTTGTCCCTTCAGTTACTTTACACTATCTTGGCTCATATGTGAAAACATTTGTATGCATCTCTATTGTATAGGAAGAATGCCATTTTGTTCCATTATATTTCTTTTTAATGCTTGTTTAAAGTATTCTGCAAATAATACATGAATATTTGTTCATCACAAAAGACCATCCACTCCATTTCTCTCTCATTTGGATCACAGTAGAATTCTGATATACAGTCCAATAGGTCTCCTTTACACTGTCATATGTAGTTAAGGAAGGATCAAGTTGATTATAATCTTTGAATAAAAGACAACATTTTCTTTCTTTAGTGTAGGCTGAGGGAATGAGAAGAGTACAACTACTGGAGTTTGGATGAAACAGAGTGAACTGTACAGATTGCTGTTGCAATGCCATGATGAATACCCGGAAGTTTGTCACTTTTTCTATCTACTTTTGTTCATGTTTGATATATTGAAAATATAAAACAACAAAAAATTTCACTCTAAAACAACAATGTAAACAGTGTAAAGATTCAAAAATTATGAGAATGACAAAACAAGAAACTAAATTTCCCATATTTCTACCATTCATTATTTACTATAGTCAAGGCTATCTTACTGAATATATTTTTAGAAACTTACATGTGTACAGATTCCCAATAAATGAATGGTTCTTTCTCTATTGTTTAACCAAATTTAAATTATGCATGTTTTCTAAATGAGATTTCTAAATACATAAGTAAAACCTGATCAAGTTGGTCTAATACTTGTATGTGTATGTTTTCAGGGCTGACCTTTTGGTATCAGATAACCAATTGATGTGTTCTTCCCTGGGGAAGACCATTTCTCCTCTTTTTAACACTCCTTTGTTGCCTGTAGTTCTTTATCTAGGGTTGAGGTCTCCTGAGTTTTCCCCCACGCACGTTAGCTTCTCTATGTTTTCATCCTTGTTCCATTCATATTTAGACAAGCATGTTGGTAAGACTTTATGGGCATGTAGTATCTAACATTCCTAAGAGACACGATCTCATAGCAAATTCCCTGTTCCTCTGGCTCTTACACTCATCCCTCCCTCTTTTCCACAATGATCCTTGAGTTTTAAGTGCAGTTATGCTGTAAAGCTATCAGTTGTCACTGGGATCCATAACACTCAAATTTGACTTAAGATCCACTTGACAAAGGGAAATTATGTCTGGTATTGTAAACTTAACCAACTAACCAGAGCTAGAGAAGTCATGGGTTTTGGGAAAAACCTACAATAGCCACTTTATTAAACCAGTATAATCTCTAACTATATTCAAAATATTAGTCCCTATACTCATAGATAGGTGTAGTTTTCACCCCCGTATCAAAGAAAATATTCTTTGTAAGAGATAAAGACTGCTCAGAAAATCATAACCAATCAAAATGTAGAGTTTGAAACCTAATATACATAGTTTGCTAATATATATATATATTTATTTTGTTTGAGTAACTTTTTACTTTATTTTTATTTACCTTTAATAGGATTGAATCCTAAGCTTTGATAATCATAGGCAATTATTCTACAACTGAACTAAATCCTTACTTCATGCTGTATTTTTATTTTTATTTATTATTTTGCTATTTAGGGGGATTAACATCGATATTTCTGTGTTTTTGTATGTTTGATATTTTTTACGCCAATACTACCATTCAAACTTACTAACCATTTAAACAATTCTTTTACCTCAGAGTTCAATGTAAGTCTTGTTTTTATGCCTAAAGTTTTATAGAGGGGACAATTATAATCCAGCAGAATAATGCTGTGATGAGTAGAAATAAGGCACTGGGTTCATCCCCTAGAAGCAAGAAGAAAGAGAAAGATAAGGAAGAGGAGGGATTCAGTTATGGAGGAATATCAGTTCATTTCAATGATCTACATGGTAGGAATATACCCATTAAACTGTACAGCCTTCAAAATAATCTAATTTTACATTCTGTCACTCTTACAACCCAGCAGTCACTTCCCATTCTCCACCTGTCCCTCTACAGTAATAAGCTACTGCCTATGTATTTGCTTAGTTACATTTCCTACACATGAAAGCATGTAATATGTGGACTTTTGAGATGAGCTTTTCTCTTAACATAATGATTGCAAGAACTTTTCTTGTTATAATAGGTTATCTATTTTGTGGATATGCCACATTCTGTTTATTCATTGACTAATTTAAATGCATTTCAACTATCTTCACTTTTTTACTGTCTTTATTTATTCCTTCACATCTTCACCTCTGTGTATCTCTGTGTGTGTGCCTGTCTGTGTGTGTGCCTTTCTATTTGTGTGCATGCTTGTGTGAGTGTGTGTGTGTGTGCTTTGATCATATCCACCCAATTATCTTCTTACTCCCTTCTTCTTTTTACTGGTTCCTTCTTTTCTTCAATTTCCCATCACATCTCCTTGCCATTTGCAGTGTATCCCAGAGCAAATAATCAGATTTTCTTGCATAGGTATGAATGCAGATCTATTTACTGGTGCATGGACTATTTACCAATGGCTGAGCAATATGACTTGCCCTCTCTCAGAATGATTAACTGCCTATAGCTCCCAGAAAGGCATGGAGCCCCAGGAGCTCCTTCCCCATCCTCATGGAGTGTTGCTGGACTCAGTCTTGTGCAGGTAATCGTTGCTGCTAAGTTTGTGAGTACAGCAACCATATCATGCCCAGAAGGCAGCGTTTTACAGCAGCCTTGGAGTGGGTCATATAGATGTCCTATTTATGACTGAGCATGCCACTGTCTCTTCTCTGCACATTGACCAGGGTGAGTCACTCATGATGAGTCACACCAGCTATGACGCCTAAGGCAACAGAAGCTTCTCTGACCATGGTTGAGAGCCATGCTAATTGGACTGATCTTTGGTGCCTACCTGAACTCTCCTCGATGAGTTGTACTGTTCTCCCCTCTGAGTCAGTCTTAGTTCCACTCATTCCTTAATGCTGTGCTGGTTTGAACTGTGGGCAGTTTTCACAAGTGGAGACTCTGCTCCGCTCACCCGTGTGTTCATGTCTTATAGGCTCCATTGGAAAATGCTGGACCTGGACCTGTCCCTCTCTAGACCTTGCCAAAGTACAGAATGTTGTTTGAGGATTGTTACCAGATTTTCAGCTCATAATCCCCTTCATACCTGATAAAAAGTTTCTTTCCCCAGTTCCACGGTGTTCTGTTTGCCAGGTTTCAGCACAGTTCCTTACCTGGGTCCTAGTCACTGATTCTCAGGCTGCTGAGCCACTGTAGCAGCAGATCTTTGTGGAAATAAGTCTTCTGTTCTCTTGGTTGCCAGTCCTGGGCACTGAGTCACAGGGACAGAGGTTTTCGCAGTGTCTCCTTCTGCTATTGCTGGAGCTTCTCTAGGTGTGCCCCACTCTTTAGCTGTATACAATGGTCATTGCTTTGCTCTGAGCCTTCCTCCAGCTTTCCATAGATGCTTCCCAGGAAACTTTGTCTGGCCTTGCCTGATGTAGTCCTTCATTTTTGACCTCCCCGTGTTCTGGGTATGTCTCTATACACAAAGGAAACAGTAAAGAACAAATTTGATGTTATAGGAGAGGCCCCAGCTTCCTGGCTAGCTTAGCCCCAAAATAATCACACAGAAACTCTATTACTTAAAAAACTGCTTGGCCCTTTAGCTCTAGCCTCTTATTGGCTAACTCTTACATGTTAATTTAATCCATTTCTATTAATCTGTGTATTGCCACTTGGCAGTGGCTTGCAGGGAAAGATTTGGCATATCGGTCTCTGGTGTCTCCATGGTGTCTCTCCCCAACTCTGCCTTTCCTTCTCCTAGCATGCTGTTTAGTCCTCCCCCCACCCCACCTGCCTACCTAAGTTCTGCCCTATCAACAGGCCAGAGCAGTTTTTTTTTTATTTGCAGTTTCTTATTTCATTAACCAATGAAAGTAACACATAGAGAGAAGGACCTCCTACACCAATTTGAGGTTAACATATTTGGACTTAATTCAAGAGACAGCACAGCATTGCAATAGGAGTTCCTTCTAAGACAAGCAGTGAAAGCATGCATATCATAAGCACCTGGCAAAGCAAACTCTCTTCCTGTGATTGAACTGGGACTCTGCCGATCCAGTCTCCTGAGACCACAAGTATGGATTCTCATGGGAAGATTCAACTCTCTTGGTGGGATTGGAAGCATGAGATAACCTTTTGTGTTTGTGAAAAATATGCACTGACCCACATATAAATCTTGACTAGAGATTCAAGGAAACCATACTGGGATGGGTCTTGTGTGTTATCAGATAAAGAAAGGCACCCTCTCAGAGTTCTTAGATGCATTAATAAAATAAATTAAGGACATTATTAGAAGGAAGATCAAAGAGTATGTTTAAAAGGCCTAACCCAGAGTAGACAAGTTGTAGATTTTGACCATCACCTCAAAGACGATGATGGAACAAAGGAAGAGAGAAAAACCACACCATTTGTAATCAGACACAGAGCCAAAGGTGTTGATTAATTTAAAAAAAAGATTAAGAAATCCCAGATCTTTAGGAATACATACCCAGACTATGGCCACCATGGAAAAGAAGTAAATAGTAATGGATAAAAATAAAGAAGTTAATTCTCGTCTGAGTTATCCAGCTCAAGCAAGCTAACTCCACTGCATGACTGTGGTTCCATCAGCAACCTCCCTCTTTCCACTTTTTAGGAATTATGAATGATGCCCTTATAAAGATTTGAGCTTGGTTCTTTGTATGGATATGTGCTTCCATTTCTCTGTATATGAAGCACAGAATTGCTATGAATATGGTAGCCACAGGTTACCATGTTGAATAACAGCCAGAATGAACAACTGAAAAATGTGAAATGTAATTTAATGTATGTTTCATAATGTTATTTTTTTCTTCCAAGTCCAGTTTAGGTCTGCTAGTGAGGTTTCCCAACGATTTATTTCCTGAATGTCCTCTTGACTCAATCACAGTTCTCTTGGTCTGGTGGAATTGGAGTATGCGTTCTGATACATGTTTATTTACAGATCTGAGCATTCATTTTCCAGCCTCGATGGGTGTGTCACATCGTGTATACAATGACACCCACTCAGGCAAACTACAGATGTTTTTGTTACTCTGTTTTGTAACTTCTTCCTTTTTTTCTCCTGGGAAATTTAGCCATGTCAATCTCCATGAACTCATATTTTCCCCTCCATGAACTCTTATCTCTATACTCTCAACTCACTGAGAACAAGGATCTGCTGGATTTTCATACACTCTGGATGGAAAGCTGTTTCTTAGAAAGTAGCTCAGAAATCCATAGAAGGCAGCTCAGAACCCAGAACCATTACTAATCATTTCTCTTTGTTTCTGTTCATTCAGACATCATACTCCTCCCAGAAAAATAGCTCGTCCATTCATGTTGTTCCATTTTCTCACTATTTACAGAAGGCTAGTAAATCCAACATTTACTCTCTCATGGATAAATGTTTCTACTACATCCCCAAATGGATTTCATGACTATTTTAATAATATATCTAACCAGACCTTTTCATTTCCATTTTGTAATTATGATAAAAATTTCATGAGTCACTGGAAGGTAGAGCATCATGGCTCAAATCCTTGTCTGTGAAGGGGCACACTATTGAGGCGGAAGGTTTTCTAGTAGAATGAAATGTGTAGATTTCATCACTTGACTGAGCCTTCTTACTATTTAAATGCCATTTAGTTTTAGAGTCATTTGTTTCTGCTTTAAACAACAGAATAGTATCCCATTGTATATATGTATCATATTACCATTATCCATTCATCAATTGAAGGAAATTCAGGTTGTTTCTAACAACTGTCAGTAGAGTGGTAATGAACATGACTGAGCAAGTATCTTGGAAGGAGGATGTGGACTCCTTTGAAGGTATGCTCAGGAGTAATAGATCTGTGTCATATGGTAAATTTATCTTTATATTTTTGAGAATTCTCACCCTGATACCTTGAGTGGCTCTACCAAAGACTTCCCACATAATACAGGCTAATGTCTTTTTCCTTAGTTGCTTCTGAAAACTTGAAGACCATATTTTCTAAGACAACACAAATATATGACTTGGAGTAATTGAGTTGGTTCTGACATAGGGGCCTCCTCCCTCAGGACTAGCACTTGTAAATATACAAACATGCTATGCAAATGTAGGCTATCTAAGGAGAAAAATAACCAGTAGTCCCACCCAGCTGTTAAGCCTACCAACTACAATGACCAACCTGGCAAGATATTCTCCTTGGTGCAATAATAGCACTTATGTCTCCTGGGGAAACCAATGGCTGTCTAATTGGATTTAAGGCATGCTTAAAATGAGGAAACTCACGCTTAGTACAATAATCTAGCCTACCATCCATAGCTGGAGAAGTCAAAGACTCTAGAGGAGAAATTACTACTACTGTTTTCCTGAATCAATATAGCTGCTAACTATATTATGAATATTTTCTCATAACCAAGGATTAGTGTGGTCTCAGCCCTCAGCAGAGATTCTTCTCTTTGAAGTAGATGGAGGCAACTACAGATATCTACATTTTTTTTAATAATGCTGGTAATATATGATCCTGGACCGTACAACCCTAATTAGTACATTATACTTAACTATAAAGATTATAGAAGAAGAATCCAAATGGGAGGTGAAGTTGGAAGATGCAGATTAAGGTAAGCGATTAAATGTAGTAAATTCATGTATGAAATTCTCAAAAATATTTATAAATAAAAGATACAATCATAATAAGATACAAACTTATTGCTTACTTGGATATTTGTTCATTTTTTTTTTTTTTTGGTTTTTCGAGACAGGGTTTCTCTGTGGCTTTGGAGCCTGTCCTGGAACTAGCTCTGTAGACCAGGCTGGTCTCGAACTCACAGAGATCCGCCTGCCTCTGCCTCCCGAGTGCTGGGATTAAAGGCGTGCGCCACCATCGCCCAGCTATTTGTTCTTTTTAAATGGAAAAAAATGAGCTGATAAAAAATATGAATAAATTGGAACTCTTGGATATTGCTACTGGAGATGTAATCTCTTCTAGTGCGAGTAAATAAGTGACATTTTTTATTGATTTTTATTGAGCTCTACATTTTTCTCTGTTCCCCTCCCTGCCTCTAAGTGCCTTTAACGTGCCTCAAAAGATTAAATATAGTTTTGCCATTTTATAACTCAACCAACCCAAGGTATCTACCCCGAAGGATTGAAATGGGTTTATAAACATAAACTTGTGTATGCATGTTCATAATAACCGTAAAAACAATAGAAAAAACTTAAAAATAATCCAACCTGTGTGTCAATTGATATTTTAAAAGTGGTAATATATTAATTCAATGCAAGATTGTCCAGCGAAAAGTAAAACATTAATATATGCTAAAATATGACTGAACAACCTGGGTTTATCCTAAGTAAAAGAAACAAGTCACAAAATACTACACATTTATGGTTCCATTTTCATGCACCTTAATTGGTATGAGCTATTTGAATGAATTGCAATGTAAGGTGATTTATTCAAAATTTATTTACTTATCCAGTCAGGCTTGGAGGCACACATCTATAATCTTAGAGTTTGGGCACCTAGGCAGAAGGATCAAAACTAAATGCTAAATTTCGAGCCAGGGACAAATGGCTTTAACATATCAAAGAGGACCTGCCCTCCAGGTTCTCTCAGCATCCCTCAATCCCTACCTATTACAGGGTGTGGTTCGAATACCCCACCCTCTCCCCTGAACTCTCCAGCCCAAGGAATAGGCTGTTCTTAGTGCAGAGGCTATTCCCTATACAGTCCAGACATTTTGGTTGCCTGACCCTTTTGTACCTTTGGCCTCCTGGCTGACTCTACTCTCCCTTTGCACTTTCCCTTCCCATCTCCCCACATGACCCAACTCAGTCTGGCTATGTCCACTCCGAACTCTAGCAGAGTCCCTGCCTGTACCTGTGTTCACCCTTTCTATATATATTAAACTTCCTTCTTCACCATACCTAGGAGCAGCCATGTACTTTCTTTCCTTTTTTTTTCATATACCAGACATATAAAAATTGGAAGAACATGAACACTTATCCATATCAATAATAAATGTAGACTAGGTAGGTCTACAGAGAAGAAAAGAGATCCATTGATGCCATAAGCTAGGAGAAGAAGGGTTGGGGAAGGAGTGTTTCATGGGTACTAGATTCTCTTTGGGTTGATTAAAATGTGCAGGGAGTGAATACAGACAGCCCTTGTGCAGCCAGATCTGTGAATGCACTGAGTTGCTCAGTTTAAAATAGTGAGACTTACACTACGTAAATTTTGCTTCAATTAATACAAAAAAGCTTCACACCTTCCACTAAACCATAGGCTCTCTTAATCTTGAATCCACATATTTTTGCATAAATTTATGAAGAAATATTTTGAAAAGTGTAAAATACCTTGCAAACCGTATAAACGCACATATACACAGCTATATAAAATGAGTGGGCTGATACCATTCTCTTCATCCTGTTCACAAACTAGTTCCCTTGTTTTTAACAGAGTAAAAAAGGCACAAGTATTTCCTAATGATTTCCACTTTCTATGGTCCTTTATTATCTTTAGCATAAAATATAGAGTTGCTGCACTACTTTTCCACGTCTACTCTGTGCCCTTCCCTGGCTGTCATCTCCCACTCAATCGATTTTCTTCTTCAGCTCTATAGAACCTTACCAGTTACACAAATGTAATGGACCTTGGGCATGCTTAAGTCTCTGCCTTAACTATCTTTATCGTCATTATGAAGATAGCTGTGTTCTGTCAAAATTTTGTTTACATTTTTAATTCATCAGGAGACTATTTTGTTTACAAACCACCAGGCAAGATAAATGGCTACTTATTTGTGCTTCCAAATATTTTCTTCCTCTTTTGTTCTTTCATTTCCATTTTAATCAATTAAAATAAGCTTCCATATATAACATCAATATAGTAATTTTGGAAACTATTTAATTTTTATTACAAATAGATTTTTTTCATACAATTTATTCTGATTACAGTTCCATTTCCTCAAATCCTCCCAGATTCTCCCCATTTTCTCACACACCTAAATCCATACCCTCTCTCTCTCTCTCTCTCTCTCTCTCTCTCTCTCTCACACACACACACACACACACAGAGAGAGAGAGAGAGAGAGAGAGAGAGAGAGAGAGAGAGATTAGAAAGAAAGATCATGTAAAAAAGAAGAAAAGGAAAATAATAAAGTAAAATGAATTAAGATTAAAAGAAATAAAACCAGACAAACCTGAATAGGACATGACAAATGAACAGAAAATAAAAAGAGCCAAAGAAAAATCACAAGAAACACACAGAGACACACATTCACACATACAGAAATCCCATAAAGATAAAACCAGAAACCATAATATATATGCAAATAACCACAGGATAAAGAAAAAGATGCCGAGACAGAGATTATGAGGACAAAAAAAAAAGAAAGAAAGAAAGAAAAAAAAGAAAAAGAAAATAAAACAAAAAGGCAAATAAAGCCTTCCAAACACCACTGAGTTAGTTTTGTGTTGGTCATCTATTGATGGGCATGAAGCCTGTCCTTAAGTGTGGTTTGTATACCAAGTAAGACTCCTTTGGAGAAAAGTAATTTTTCTTTGCAAGCAATTATCAACTGAAGATAGCTTCAAGGATAGGGATAAGGACTTATGTACACCTCTCCTCTCAGCACTGGGACCCTATCTGACTTAGACTTGCACAGTCCTGTGCACGCTGCCAGTCTCTGCAAACTCATAGGTCCATCAGTCCTGCTGCGTCTAGAAGACCTTGTTTCCTTGGGATCTTCCATCCTTAACCTTCCAAAGGAGGCTGTCTGGATCAACCACATTAGTATCATCTGAGAGCTGTTACAGTTGCAGACTTTCTGAATCAGCCCCTGAATGCTACCAAGTGTCCCAGATGATTTATCAGTGTATTAAGGTTTGGAGAGCCACAGCAAAAAACACTATTTTCCTACTTACACCATTATAATTCTCTTTTTACTGGCCCATGTAAGAACCCAGAACACGAAGCTTCTTGAGCATAGAAAATATATTTTCTTTATTATTGGATGATCACATTCCCACATGCTCTGAGCTCAGATTATTCACCAGAAAACATTTTTTTATAACGAGTGGGGAAATACAGTTGTTTCTATGACCTTCTTGTGAGATCTAAGAAAATGGACAAAATGGCTAACTGAGGTGAATATTACCACATCAAAGCAGGCTGTGACCAGCTCCCCCAGGATTACTCAGTACTTATGGCTCTTCCTAACACTTCTCATCCCTCTTCTTACCCCAAACCTCTCCCTCCCTGGAGCCTGATCTGTACATAAGCCAGCCATTTGGGCTACTCTGGTCTTCTGGCCTCTTGCCACCTCTCAGTTGGTGGCTCCTGTTTTGCTCTCCTTCCTATCTCACTCCTCATGGTCTGCTGGCCATGTTCAGTCTGAACTCTTCCTTCTGCCTGCTTTCTCCTTTATATCGATAATAAAAATCTTTAGGAGTAGTCACATTCTACTCCTCTTATTTTATTTCTTCATTCACTCCTAACAGAAATCTCTCTCTCTCTCTCTCTCTCTCTCTCTCTCTCTCTCTCTCTCTCTCATTTACTAGAAGGCCACCGTGGAGGTTTGGTCTGTACTGCAGTTCGTATATGGGCTGTTAATTAAAGACAAGCATAATTTTTATCTCAAAAGTCTCTTGTGGACAGTTTCAAGAAGTAGAAAAAAGTATGGTCATGACATTTAGAGTTGAGGCCATTGGGAAGTGACTAGATAATTATTTTGTCACAAGGATATTTGAATCCTGGTGACCTTGCCTTTGCATGATGTAGAAGAGGCAACACAAAGGTTGGGACATAATCACATACTCGGCCATGTTGTGACATAAAGGAGCCCTTGTGGGAGTCTGGGAAATGCTTCCAACCTTCAAAATCATCAGGTAACCTAATCCTCTTTTCCTTCTAAGGCAGCTTCAGGTAGATCATTGAAATAATAAAAAGTTGACCCAGTAGGCACCACACTACTGTTCAAGTTCAGTTCTGTCGATTTTGCATATCAGGTTTTCTATATTACCATGAAGCCAGGAAAACTAAAAAGCAGTGGGAAGCAGGTGGTTCAGAAGTTAGGGTTCCCCTCTCCTCTCCTATTTCTCCTACTCCTTGTTTGCCAAAATATTTTTCTCACACTTCTCATTATGGAAGATGGACCTGTCAGGGAGAGAGTTACTGTATTCGAGTGACAGGAACCCAAGTGGAAAAAAGATCAGGGTATTTTCTGAAGGGTGGCCAGGCAATGAGTGACAGAAGAGGCTGGCAAGATTCCCAATTCTAAGGCTCTCTCCCTCCCCTTGTGCAAGTCAGTGTAAGGACTTGCAATGGAAAGTACTGCTGCCACTGCGAGCTCAGCTCTTGCTTCCATTTCCTGCTTTTCGCAGGAATTTATCTTCCCAGTTAAAAGGGAACACTGGAGTGCTCTGTAAAAGTTCCATGACCAGTCATAAAGAGACTTTTAGGTGAAAACAGAGAATGGAAAATTGAACTATACTTCATTGTAAGCACTATAGTAGAAGTGTGGTCCAACAGGCAGTCTGAGAGAGGCATGCGCTGCAGTAACTCCAGGAAGGAGAATGAAGGAGCTATAGGACAGGAGAAATGTGCTTGGAGCAGTCAGAATTGTGACTAAGGGGGCCTTTTATTACTTAATAGGGCTTGGACTTTATTTTCTGTGGTATTTTATGTGCTGTAATATAAATCACAAGAGTAAATAGATCTTCCACCATGACCTTGCAGACACACAGAGTGGTAACAAGTTTCAAGAAAAAATATTTGACTTCATTTAGTGATCTTATAACTATTGCTGGTTGTTTTTACTCTTTTATTTTTTGGGAGGCCTGCCACCCAACTCCCAAATAAATCTCATGAAAACTTATTCTTAGTTATGAATGCCCACCCTTAGTTTGGCTTGTTTCCTGCCAGCTTTTCTTAACTTAAGTTATCCCATCTATCTTTTGCCTTTGGGCTTTTATCTTTCTCTATTTCTGCTTACCTTTCTTTCTTCCCTACTCTCTTCCTTCCTTCCTTCCTTCCTTTCCTTCCTTTCTTTCTTTCTTTCTTTCTTCCTTTCTTTCTTTCTCCGTAACTTGCTGTGTAGTTGGGTAGTTGGCCCTGGCAGCAGTCTTCCTCTCCTCCTCCTCCTCTTGTTTCTCCTTCTCTATTATTTTCTCTTCCTGTCAGCCCCACCTATCCTTTCTCCTGCCTTGCTATTAGCCATTCTGTTCCTTATTAGACCAATCAGGTGTTTTAGATAGGCAAATTAGCAGAGCTTCACAGAGTTAAACAAACACAAAATGAAAGTATGCAATACATCTTTGCATCATTAAAACAAATGTTCCACAGCATAAGCTAATGTAACACATTTTAAAATAATTTTACACAATAGTTCTCCCCTTTTTGCATAAATAAAAATGAAATGCTTTTTTTTAAAAAATCTATGTGGGAAGTAGAAAAAGACAAGATTTCCTAAGTAAATTGGGAGTGTGGGGATCATGGGAGAGGGAAGAAATGAAGAAGGGAGGAAGAGAGGGGAGTGGAGAAAGATGTATAGCTCAATAAAGCAATTTAAAAATGTCATGTTTTAACTTTAACATACTAAAACTATATACAATAAAAACAGTTCTCAAACAATATGAAAATCTGTCAATGTAATCCACAATAGAAACAAATTGAAAAGAAAAAAAAAAGCATGTGACCATTTCATTACATCCTGAAAAAGCCTTTTTTACAAATCCCATCACTTCTCCATGATCAGGGATATAAGGGGCATTTCGAAACAGAGTAAAGACAATATATAGCAAGCCTTTAGCTAGCATCAAACTAAATGGAGAGGAAACTCTCAGTGATCCCACTAAAATCAAGAACAAAACAAGGTAGTCCACAATCTCCATTTTTATTCAATATAGCACTTTAAGTGCTAGCTAGAGCAATAAGAAAACAAAATGGGATCGAGGGGATACAAATAAGAAAAGAATAAGTCAAACTCTTACTATTTTCTGACAATATGATAGTAAATATAAGTGAGCCAAAAATTCAACCAGGGAATTCTACAACTCAAAAATATTAGTATCCCTATTTATACAGATGATAAATGGGCTGAGAAACAATTCAGAGAAATATCACACTTCACAATCGCCACAAATAACAGAAAATATCTTGGAGTAACTCTAACCAAACAAGTGGAAGACCTGTATGACAAGAACTTTAAATCTTTGAAGATGGAAACTGAAGAAGATGCTAGAAAATAGAAAGAGCTTCCATGCTCCAACATAGGCAGAATTAACACAGTAAAAATGGCAATCTTACAAAAGCAACCTACAGATTCAATGCAAGGGCCAGAAAAATCCCAGCAAAATTTTTCACAGACCTCAAAAGAACAGTATTTAACTTCATATGGAAAAGCAAGAAAGGCAGAATAGCCAAAACAATCCTGTACAATAAAGAAATTTCTGCAGGCAACACAATACCTGACTTCAAACTCTACTATAGAACTAGAGTAATAAAAACAGCCTTGTATTAGCATAGAAACAGATAAGAGAATCAGTGGGATAAAATTGAAGACCCAGATATCAATCCACACGCTTACGAACACCTGATTTTTGACAAAGAAGAAGAAAATATAAAATAAAAAAGAGAAAACATATTCAACAAATGGTGTTGGCATATCTGGATAGAAACAAATGAAAGAATGAAAATATATCCATATCTATCTCCATGTACAAAATTCAAGTCCAAATAGATCTAAGACCTCAACATAAAGCCAACCACACTGAATCACATAGAAGAGAAAGTGGGAAGTACACTTGAATGCATGGCACAGGAGACCACTTCCTAAAAATAACTCCAGGAACAGAGACACTGAGAGAAACAATTAATAAATGGGACCTCCTGACACTGAGAAGCTTCTGTAAAGCAAAGGACATGGTCAACAAGACAAAACACCAGCCTGCAGAATGAGGAAAGAGCTCCACATTGAACAGAGGACTGATTTCCAAAATATACAAAGAAATCAAAGAATTGGCCATCAAAAGAACAAACAATCCAATAAAAAAAATGGTGTATGAACCCAAACAGAGAACCCTCAACAGACAAATCTCAAATAGTTGAAAGACACTTAAGGAAATGCTCAACATCCATAGCCATCAGAGAAATGCAAATCAAAACAACTCTGAGATTCCATCTTATACCTGTCAGAATGGTCAAGATCAAAAATACTGATGATAGATTATGCTGATGTGGCGTAAAGGAACCACTCTTGCATTGCTGGTGGGAATGCAAACTTGTATAGCCACTTTGGAAATCAGTATGACGTTTTTTCAGAAAATTAGGAAACAGCATACCCCAAGGCCCAACATTACCACTTTTGGATAATTATACATAATCATACCATAGGGACATGTTCTCAACAATGTTTATAACAGCATTATTTGTAATAGCTAGAGCCTGGAATCAAACTAAATGACCCTCGACCAAAGAATGGATAACGAAAATGTGATGCATTTATACAATGGAGTACTACTCACTGGGAAAAAAAAATGACATCTTGAAATTTGCAGGCAAATGAATGGATCTAGAGAACATCAGATTGAGTGAGGTAATCTAGACCCAGAAAGACAAATATAATATGTACTCACTCATAAGTGGCTTGTAAACATAAAACAAAGAAAAATCAGCCTACAATTCACAACCCCAGAGAACTGAGACAACAAAGACCCTAAGAGAGACATACATCTACACATAAAGTAGAAAAATACAAGATCTCCAATTAGGTGTGTGAGTTCATGTGAGAGGGTAGAAGGGGAGGGGGCAGGAAGGGAGGGTGAGTGGAGAAAAATATATAGCTCAATGAAAACAATTTTAAAAAGACTGTTACTACCTTCCAATAGGTGATCACCCAGAAAAAGTAAGAATTATATCCACAATATTCAAACTACTTGTATTTAGCATATTCAGAGAAAATACTTGATTATCTATTCTATTTTAGTGAATCCAAATTTTAATACCTAATTAACTTTCTATTATAACTAAGGAAAATTGCAAGTATCTACTCTTCTACTCCATCAAAGACCCAGGACGTTGTAATATTACTCAAAAACAAAAACATCTAACTATCCTGACAGTCACTTAAAGTTCCTCTGCAACATTGGAGCATCTATCTTCAGTCTACAGTCCTAGAGTATCTGGCAGACTTGTCTGTGAAGCAAGAATTTTGACGGTACATCCTGCCTTGTATTTGCAAAATTCATAAGTTGCTGTCCTCTGTGTGCTGCACAATATCAGGCAGATTCTTCTGTGAAGCAGGTATCTTTAATGAGTATTCTGCCTTATCTGGGCAAAGTTTTACAGTCCTTTTCCTGTGTGTCTTGAATGTAAAGTTTGTACAGTATACTGTCATGCAGTCCTGGCAACAACAGTTTCTATCCATAACGGCTAGTTTTGCCACAATGAAAACAAACTTCATAAAAAATTTCTTTGATGCTCATCATCTCTGAAATAAATAAATAAAGGAGCACATGTGTCCCATTTTCTAAAAAAAAAAAAACTTATGTTAAAAGGCATTTTAAATGTCATATTCCATAATCTTTGAAGTGTTTGAAGGCCATCTACCTATCTAAAATCTATCCCTATATGATTATGATCTTGAAAACATACTGAAAATATGTACAAATTTGATTAAGTGAATAATTACTAATCTGTGTTTCTTGATTATTCTAAATAGTTTACAATAATAATAGTTTTCAAAAACAAGAATTTTATCTTACATTTTTAAATGAGCTTCATAAGTACAAAACCTTAAACAAGAGTAGAAACCAATATGCAGTGCGAAAAGCTAATTTTAAATTTGTGTCATTATACTATATTCTCCTAAATGAAAACAAATATCCATAACCCACCAAATAGCCAACAGCCTCCCATATCAATTAATGGTAATGTGGATGCTGTTTTCCTGGACTGTTTCCTGTTGTCTGTGGGCAAAGCATCTTTAGGATCCTGGAGAAAACTGAGATAATGGCTAAGTCTTCAGAAGACCAGTGCTAATGTTTGTTAATATCTATCACCTCTCATGTTTCAGAAGGTCTCCCTCAATATAACCTGATCCATATTAACGAATCCACAGCCCCCGTTTACTGTGAGGGGAAAAAGCTAAACCTCTTCTCCAAAGTATTTTTTATTTCCATTTGACAAATACATTCTTTGACTTCATTTTTAAAATTAAGATAGCCCTTAAAGTATCTAGGTTGGCTCAATTCTGCAGTCCTGTTCACAATCCCATGTCTCCCAGCAGCTGTCTCTTGCCCATCAGTAATAAAAAATTCAAAATAAACACAATACTATACAGGATATAGACTCACTGTGTATTTTTCATCTTGCATGGCCTTTTTTATTTTATAGTACCCTTATGATCTTTTTAAAAATGTTATTATTTTTAAACTATTTTTCTATGACTATCTAAACCTATTTTTTTTTCTTTATTAAGCCTCAGCCATTGTATTTACACTAGAATCTGTTTAGAGATTTTTTTTCTCTCTCTGGGCCTATTTTACTGCATTATCTCTAGCTTTTTTTTCCATGTGAGCAAACTTTAAGCTGCTAAGCTACACTGAGTTCTGCACAACTCTGGCAGCTGACCCTGCCTGCTTCTCAGGTTGTGAGAGCCACTAAAGCTTGGACCCTGGTCAGAGGTGAGTGACCCAAAACTGTGTTCATCCTTCTTGTCTTTGGAAGCCAGTACCTGCACTGTCACAAGCGGTTTTTACTTAGCTTGCCATTTCTTCTTAGGGCCACCAACTGAACAGCAGGACTCTTAAATGAACCCTGTCCTTTTCTCCCATTTTTTTTTTGTTAGCTTTCTCAGGTCCTATGGAAATTGGAGAGCCTCATGTTGGTATGTCAAAATGTTGTTGGTTGTTTTTAACTCTTGACTCTTTTGGGGGCCCGCCACCCAGCTCCCAAATAAATCACACACTAAGACTTTTTCTTACTTATGAATTCCCAGTCTTAGCTTGCCAGTTTTTCTTAAATTATCCTGTCTATCTTTTTCCTCTGGACTTTTAACTTTCTCTGTTTCTATATTCCTTCCTTCCTTCCTTCCTTCCTTTCTCCATGGCTTGTTGTGGAGTCTGGGGGACTGGCCCCTTGAGTCTTCCTCTCCTCCTCCTCTTGCTTTTCCTTCTCTTTCATTCTCTCTGCCTGCCAGTGGCACCTATCCTTTCTCCTGTCTAGCTATTGGTAGCTTTTTATTAGACCAATCAGGCAAAATAACACAGCTTCATAGAGTTAAATAAATACAACACAAAAGAATGCAGATATGTCATCATAAAAAGCAAACATGTTCCACAGCATAAACAAATATAACACATCTTAAAATAACATCCCACAACACATCAGTGACTATAGTTATAATCATTTAGAGATTTATCATCATTTATCTTTCTGATTTTATGTTTTCATCTTAAATAATCACTACTCTTATCTCACTACAGATCTCAAAGATTTGGTATTTGCTGTACAGTGCTGCGGATTTCCTTCTCACATTAAGGAGCATTTATATTTCCCTCTATTAATTTGTTAAATAAATTGCTAATTTGAAACATGATTACTAAAAACTCAGAGACAGAAACTAGGGTTCAACCTGAAGGTTAGAAAAACAAAACAGCCAGCGCTGGCTCATACCTCTACCTCAGTCTGGAATGGTGATCCTCCCTTTAGGAATCCCGGAATGTGACTGAGACTAAGAGCTATCTCATCCTGTTTTATAATCCTCTCTAGTTCTGGGATTAAGGGTGCACAGCACTACCACCTGGTTTCTATGACAAGCTAGTGTGGCTACTGGGATTAAAGGTGTGTGTCATTGTGGCTATTGGGATGAAATGTGTGTGTCATGGCTGCCTGGTCTGTAAGGCTGACCAGTGTGGCTGTTTTACTTTTCTGATCCTCAGGCAAGCTTCATTTATTAAAATACAAATGAAATGTCACTACACTATTTTTTTTCTAATGCCATTTAAAATCTTAAGTTTGTAAGACAATCTTAGAGTACGGTGTCATGTATGTTCTCTGAACTGATATGAAAATAAGTTACCCACAGTGTATTAGTGAGCACATGACTTTCAGGTTTAGGCTCCTGAATCACTTTTTGCCTCTCCTTGTCACTTACATTCAAAGGCAAATAAAATTCTTCATTTGTCCTGTTTTGATTCCTATAAGTGGAATTCTGCTAATTGCAACCCAGTGGTATTGTTAAACATCTGTTGTCCAACATATTATTTTATCTCCACATCTTTACTAAATTGATCTGCAGTTCTGGTGGGATTTGGAACTGATTTGGGTGGGCTCAAGATTCATCTATACATAAATTTACATATTTCATAAGGGACTGTGCAATATTCACTAGGCTATTTCTATAATGGTAGAAGTAGTTAATTATTGGAGTGCTTAGATGTATGAATTCATTAGGTGTCATGAAGATGCCAGTGTCCTATGTTATCATTTTCTCATTTATTAGTTAGAACAGTATTTACATGTTTAATTAGCATATATTAATTATGTATAAATATGTTCTATTATATTTTAAAGAAAATTGTGCTTATCCACTTTATTATATTTTGAGATTATAAATGTGGTTTCATCATTATGAAATTTTGTGCATGTATAGAATGTGCTACTATCAAACTCACCACCCCACTTACCTTCTCTCATCCCCTTCCACTCATGCTAATTTTTTGTCTCTTTCAAATTAATCCTTTCTTCTTTCATGATTACTGGGTTTTGCTATCTTGTGATCCAATGAATTTTTTTAAGGTTGTTTGCAGATGTATGGGTAAAGCTTTATTAATGAAAGTATGGGCACCTTGCCACCGAGAAAAATGTTTTCTTCCTCCCAAATTAATGATAGCTACATATAAATCCTCAGTGAAAAGTGATGGCCTATGAGCCCTTCTGCCTTCATAGGCCCATTCTTGTTGAGATCTTGTGCCAATAACCATAGCTACTGTGAGCTCAAATGAGCAGCAGCAATATCCCGGTACCTGGAGTTAAGTTTCCATGCCTCTTCTATTCCCTTCCTCTAACTCCTGTATTTTTTCTTTCTCTTCTGCAATGATCCATGAAGGATGTTCTAGGTTGATCTTTGTTGCTGGGATAAATATCATGATGAAAAGCAACATGAGAAAGGTTGGGTTTGCTTCACTTACACTCCCAGATCAATCACTGAGACAAGGCAAAGCAGGACTTCAAACAGAAACTCTGGATGAACAGTGGTTCTTGGCTTTCTTCTCCATGTCACTCAGGTTCTTGTTCAGCTAACATTCTTATATAGCTCAGACACACCTGCTTAGCAATGCTTCTGCCCAAAGTAGGCTTGTCTCACATCAGTCTTCAATTGGTACAATCCCCCATAAACAGAGGGCAAAGTGATTTGGCCAATCTCTTAGTTGAAGAGACCTGAAATGATTCTAGGCTGTGTCACATTGAAGGCTGAAATTAGGACAGAGGATGTGATACAGATGTTTGGCTTGTGTCTGGCTCTCAGCAGCCATTTATTCTCAACACTTGGACAAGTTATTAGTCTCTGCAGTCATCACTGACCGCTGTACAAAGACGCTTCAGTGACCAAAGTCGATAGCAACACTAATCTATGGCATAATCATAGTTATTTAGGAGGCAATTTGACAGGCACATTGTGTCCATTTCAGCTAGAATACTTTGATAATGAGAGAAGTGCCTTGTAAGCTTCCTGGTGACTTAGTAGTGGAATGGTGACATCGTGTTTCATTTTTCCCTTCCTTTTGAAGTTCCAAAGATGATCAAAGTGGATTATTTTTATCTTTAAATATCATTTTTGTACCCTGTAGTTTTACCTACTTGTGTGTTCAGTTCGGTCTTAGAATCCAGATATAGTGTGAAAATTATTTTCACTTATGACCAATCAAAACATACTTGAATCGACTTCAGATTTATTTAAACATAACCCCACTCTTCTTCAGTGAGGACATTGTTATCCAACATGACACAGTTCTACAAAAATCTTCTTAGATCTTCCATGCTTTATGATTGTAATTAGCCCCTCTGAAGACAGTTATGGTTATTTTGATGAAAAAAGTCACTTAAAAATAAAAGCTGTGATATGGAAGTTCTTCACTACTGGTTTATCAGGATATATTTTCAACCAAATGGGTTACAGCTAGTTGAGTTGTAGGCTAAAGGGGTCTTAAGAGATCCTCACAAAACCCAGGCTGTTGCCAAGGCTATAATTGTTCTCCACAAGTGGACAGCAAGTCCACATTTCTTGGCCTTACATGGAAAAACAAAACAATTGCTTACCTATAACTTTCACCCCATGGGTTAGTTTTCTTTGCACCAAAAGACTGCATATTACTAAGGGGAAAATGTAAACACCAATCCAATCTAAAATGTTATCCAATCTGCAAGGTATTCTAGGGGAATGGTGGCACAAAGACTTTGGGAGGAGCCAACCAGTATCTGATTTGTCTTAAGGCTCAGTCCTCAAGATAAAACCCATACCCAATGCTGTTTGAGTGATCACGAACCTGAGAGTGGCTAGCCCAGGAACCTAGAGATAAGCCAAATATTAAAGGAACATAGATATAAGGTAACAGTTCCATTCTGTTGTGTTCACAGCTCAGTGCCTTTCTCAGCCATCATCAGAGAAGTGTCCTTCAATAGCAGATAGAGACAAATATGGAGCCAACATTTAGACATTGTGCTGGGAATGGGAGGCCTTGGAGCACTCAGTCCTCAATAGGATGTCTCCATCAAATCCTTCCCCTTGGGACTCAGAGAACCATAAGGAAAAAAGACAGAAAGAGTGCAAGAGTCAGAGAGGGTAGATAACACCAAGGAAACAAGGCCTTCTAAACAAAACAGGACCGGCACACATGAACTCAGAGAGACTTAGGGTAGCATGCATGAGTCTACAAGAGCTGGAGTATTAAAACTGAAAGGTGAAGTGGACACATGTCTCCATCCCCAAACCAGAAACTCTCTCCACTTGCAAAGGAAAATTCAGTTTAATCCAAGGGAGTGTCACTATTCATCAAGGGTAGCTTTAGACTGCATGCCCATCAGTAGATTATCAACATTTACACAATGGAGTACTACTCAGCAGAAAAACAAAAAAAATGACACCTTGAAATTTGCATGCAGATGGATGGAGTTAGAAAACACCATCCTGAGTGAGGTAACCCAGACCCTGAAAGATGAGCATGGTATATACTCACTCATAAGTGGATACTAGCTGTAAAGCAAAGGATAATGAGCCTATATAGTCCATGACCCTAGAGAAGCTAAGTAACAAGGTGAACCCTAAGAGAAACATATATAGATCCTCTTGGAAGGGGAACTAGACAAGATCTCCTGACAAAATTGGGAGCATGGGAGTGTGGGGAGAAGGGAGGGTGTAAGGCATGGAGGATGGAAGATGAGGAGGGGGAGAAAGAACTTGAGGACTGGGATAGTCAGATAGGGAAAGGACAGAGACCGAGAGCAAGAAAAGAGATATTTTGATTGAAGGAACATTATGGGGCTAGCAAGAAACCTGGGACTAGAAAAATCCCCAGGAATTCACAAGGATAATCCCAGCCAAGATTACTCTAAGCAATAGTGAAGAGGGTGCCTGAATTGGTCTTGCCCATAGTCAGATTAATGACTGTCTTAAATGTCACCATAGAACCTTCACCCAGCAACTGATGGAAACAGAGGCAGAGAGTCACAGCAGAGCACTGGACTCAGCTCCCAAAGTCCAGTTGAAGAGTGGAAGGAGTAAGAATATGAACAAAGAGGTCAAGACCATGATGGGGAAATCCACTGAAACAGCTTACCTGAGCTAATGAGAGATCAACAACTCAGGCAGGACAGGGAAGGGACCAGCATAGGACCAAAGTAGACCCTCTGAACGTAGGTAGCAGCTGTATAGCCGGAGCAGACTGCAAGGCTATTGGCAGCGGTACTAAGATTTGTCCCTACTGCTTATACTAACTTTTTGGAACCCATTCTCTTTGGATGCATACCAGTACATCAGCCTGGATGTAATGGGTAGGAGCTTGGTCCTTCCTGGGAGCAATGTGTCTTGCCCTCTCTGGGGAGTGGATGTTGGGAAGGGGAGAAGGTGGAGGGAATAGGAGGAGGGGAGGGAGTGGGAACTGGGATTGGTATGTAAATTGAAAAAAGATTGTGTTTCCTTTTTTTAAAAAATAAAAAGAAAGTGGAAAAACAGTACTTTAGGACATGGTGGGAGACAATAGAACATCACACACTTGTTTGATGAATTTCACAACACAGATACCAAATGGTTTCAAAAAAGGAACAAGCAGAACAGGACTGTTATCCACAGTACATTTATTGTATCAGTTTGAGAAATTTTGTTTCCATTGTCTTTTGAGGAATATCTTGCTATGGACACATAGTCAGATGACTGGGATTTTAGTCAACTTTCCTGGTTCTACTCAGAATGTTTTACCAAACAGAAAAAAAAAAAAAAACTAGTTTCACCTTTTCTATGTAACTTTTCAAATTTTCAAGAATCTTACTCTAAAATCAAGTTTGTAGAACAAAGTACATTGAAAGAAATGTAGTTTCTAACTTTTTCCTTCTATAAAATTTCTATTCTCTTTTACCCCACCATAGTTAAATATAGACATCCAAGCACTTACATACACAGTTTCATATTCTCACATTTCTTAGACAAATGGTAGCAAGCTATGCACATTTTATCTTCTATATTTATATCATTCTAATTTTAGTATTTGTGCTGCTGAGGCAAGCACTATCTTTTTATTTTTAGATGGTATAATATTACAGAAAGTTCCAAATTAAGATGTTGAAATAATACTGTTTATAACTGTCTGTCTTGCATAGCTATATGGGTTGTCCCAATTTTTCTATGAATATTTAAAATATTCCTGGAAAGAAACCAGGACAATATGATTTTTTTTCATGTCAATGTACATTTTGACATCCATTCCTAGAAGTAGAATTGTTGGGTCAAAGGGTAAATTAATCTGTAATTTTCCCAGCAATTGCCTTGTGTGCATACATATTTTGCTTATTTTTGGCAAACACACAGCAAACTCAGTGGTGTTTTTGTAGACTTTTTATCTCATATTGTTTTGTCTAGGCATATTTTGTCTTATCGGTATTTGCATTTGTATTTTGGCATATATTTTTGTGGAACTTTTTTGTTATCTGTATTTCTTGATTTATTTGTTTTTTTAAAGAGAGAAGTAAAGAAAGGGCATAGTGTTAGGTGAGTTAGGACCTGGAAGGAGTTGGGGGAAGGAAAAAGCATTACCAGAATACATTGTATAACTGTTTTTATTAAAAAGAATGTTGTAAAAATAGAATTTTTTTGGTATTTTGAGATAGGTTTTCTATGTGACTTTGATGCCTGTCCTGGAACAAGCTCTTATAGACCAGTCTGGCCTCTAACTCACAAAGATCTGCCTGCCTCTGCCGCCTGAGTATTAAAGGTGTGCACCACCACCACCCTGCTAATATAAGTAGAATCTTTCAAGGTCTTTGTGGTCAACGTTATTTACTTAGATTGCCCTTGAGCTATAGCTAAGTCCTGTCAGCAGTTTTTGACTTTTAAGTATAGTTTTATGTAGTGTGTGTGACACAGTTTAGCTATTTGATCACTAAAGAGAATTGTAACAACCCTATATTGATAACAACCCAAATTCTCTTGGGCTGATACAAACAAAGCAGTTTGATCTTAGATAGACAAATGTTAATTATAGAAATAATAGATGATGAGAATTTTGACCTTGAGGAGGATAAATCACTCCCAGTCATGTGGATAAACCAATATAATCATTTCAAATTGCAAAAAACATAAAGGAAATTGCCTGGCTTTACTCAAGGAGAGAGAGAACAACTAAAGAAGAGTCATATGGATGTGAGGGTATTGACTTTTTTGCTAGGGGAATGGAGTCATGACAAGGAATATAATTATATTGTAACAAACTGGGAGAGGAAAGGGACCCAACTCTACCCTAGAAGCTCAGAAGGCAGCACGGATCTGCCAGGACTTTGATGTTAGCCGAATTATATTTATTCTGAGTCTCTGGCCACCTGAACCAGAGGAATTGTAAGACAATAAATTTGCAGTGTTTTTGCTGTGGCAGTAATATAAAATTAATGGAATTTCTTTTATAAACTATATAGAACTTACGATAGGGCCCAGGAATTACATTCTTTTTGTGTTTTCACACCCCCATCATGTTTTTAAAATACCGTATGCAAGTGTATAGGAGGTATTCTGCATATTATTATTAAATGGGTTTGTGGGCATTCCAAAGAATTTTCTACTTCTGATATTTCATTTCAAAATGACAATAAATTTACTAAGACACAAACCCTTTGTAATTTGTGGAGCATCTAAATTATAAGTACAATTTACTGCAGCATACATGACTTTTAATTGTGTGTGTGTGTGTGTAAGAGAGAGAGAGAGAGACACAGAGAGAGAGAGACAGAGAGAGAGAGGCAAAGAGAGAGAGAGAGAGAGGCAAAGAGAGAGAGAGAGAAACAAAGAGAGAGAGAGAAACAAAGAGAGAGAGAAAGCAGGTACATATGTGTGTGTTTGTGTGCCTTTATATTTATTTCAATGTCAGTGGTCATCCTGGGGTGTATTCCTCAGAAGTTGTTCACCTTGGTTTTTGTTTGTTAAGATGGAGTATCATTCTATAACTCTATGCAAACCAAGATGGCTTTGAACTCATAGACATTTGCCTGCCTCTGCCACCAAAGCCAGACACCTGGCTTTTTCCTGAGGATTGCCACATAGGTTAGGCGGTTTGGTGGCCAGTAAGCCCCAGGGATGAGCCTGTAACTGTTTCCTCAGTTCCCGTTCTATAAGCCTGTGTCACCATGCCCATGACATGAATAATTTAAACATGTTTCCTCTAGGCCTTTATGTAGTTTGTCTTTTTAATATCTGAAGAGACAGAAAATTTTAATTCAGATAGCCATTTTATCAGTATTTTCTCTTATGATCGTATCTTGACAATGAAAGCACTTCTATATGACCAGTCATCCTGAAAACATTCTGTGATTCTTCAAAAAGATTTATGTTTTACATTTTATATTTACATTTATGCTGTATCTTTCATTAATCTGTATGTTATGTAAGATTTTTGAATGAGGTATGTAAGATTTTTGAATGAGGTTATAGTATTGCTTGCCTATAGTTACCCAATTGAAACCTGTTCCATGAATTATTCTTGTTCTTTTTGTCTAAAATTGGTAATTATAAATAGAGTTAGTTCCCTGATCTCCTCTTGTTGCACTGATATTGTGCCTTGCTCTGACAGGACTCCCCACGTTCTCTTAATATCTTTAGCTGTACAGCATAGCCATAAGTTCAAGAGGGAAGAATCGGGCACAGTCACAATCTAAAGAAAGCAAACCCAAACTCCAAAAGTATGAATAACTAAATGTCAAATGTCTAGGATTCACTCATGATTTTCTAGACTCTTCCAAAGGGCTAGGGTCCTCTGGTTCTGTGCTCTGAAGCACACACAGCTTATCTTCTAGGCTCCAGCTGACTCCACTCCACAGCTGCTTCTGTTCTTGGTGGCCATTCTATTGTACTGCCATCTCCAAAATGCTGGTATCTTCTGCTACAGCTGGGCTATACTTTGTCTGACAGTTCTTCTGGGCTCTCTTCAGAGACTCCAACCCTGGCACACAGTTCCAAGTCTTAGCTGCTTTCAATGACCCTTTCATGCCTTCAAAACCAGCTCCACCTGGGTGACTCTCACACTACCAGATTTGATTTCAAGTATGAGGTACAACCTTGGTCACATCTGGGAACACAGCTTCTACGAACTGAGCCACTTTAATGGTTGGTCTCTTGCTAATCACAACTTATTCTTCAGCTCGAACTGATCAGAAACCACAGATTCTTCACACAAAAGCCCTGATAGAGTCTTTTCTTCCTTCTGGAGAGGCTTTCATTGTCGATACTGCTCTCCAAGCTACTGAAAAACAGCTTTCTGAGCTTACAACATTCATCGGCTTTTCTGCCACAAAACTCCTAATAACTTAATGGTCAGGTGTGTCGCAGAATTATCCTGCTCACCTGGTATGAATTTGTCTTAGTTAGGGTTACTATTGTTGAAAAAACCACCATGACAAAAAACAAGTCAGGAAAGAATGGGTTTATTTGCCTTACACTTCTACCCAGTAGTGTATTATAGAAGGAAGGCAGCACAGGAACTCAAACAGGGAAAGATCCTGGAGGCAGGAGACGATGTAGAAGCCATGTAGGAGTGCTGCTTATTGGCTTCTCCCCACAGTGTCTCAGCCTGCCTTTCTACAGAACTCAGGACTATCACTCCAGGGATGGATGGCACTCCCCATGATGGGCTGGGCCTTCCCAAGTCAATCCTTAATCAACAAAATTCCTTACAGATGGATCTTATGGGGGCATTTCCTTTATTGAAGTTCCGTTCTTTCAGTTAATTCTGGCTTGTGTCAAGTTTACATAAAATTAGCCAGTCTTGCTGGGTCTGTATATTGTAGCAGGGCTATTCTTTACAGCTAATATCCACTTATGAGTGAATAAAAGTTTGTCTTTCTGGGTCTGGGTAATGTCACTCAGGACAATTTTTTTTCTAGTTCCATCCATTTGCTTGAAAATTACACATTATTTTTAACAGCTGAGTAATACTCCATTATGTAAATGTACCATATGTTCTTTATCCATTCCTCAGTTGTAGGACATCTAGGTCCTTTCCAGATTCTGGGTTTTATAAATAAAGCTGTATCTTCTACTGTTAGGAGTCCCACAAGAGGACCAAACTACAACTATAATATGTGATATGGTTTTCTGTGAGCTCTTATGAGCCCAAGTTAGTTAATTCTGTAGTTGTTCTAGTGGTGTTCTTGACCCCTCTGGTTCCCACAATCTTTTGTCCTCCAACTTCTACAGAATTCCCTGAATTCCTCCTAATGTTTGGCTGTTTCCATCAGTTTTTGAAGAAAGCCTCTCTGATGACAATTGAGCTGAGTACCAATATGGTCACAGGAGATATCCAGTTGAGTCTGTGTGTCTACTATTTCTAGGAGTCTTAGCTATGGTCATCCTTGTAGATTCTGGGGAGATTCCTTTGTGCCATGTTTTTACCTAACTCTGAAATGCCCCTGCTTCTAGTAGTCTCTTTAAGTTCTTTACCTCTATCCCTTTATAACCTTATCATGCATGTCCCATTCTTGCAGTTAAGTAAATACACTGAACCTGATAGAAGAGAAAGTAAGACATACCCTTGAACACATTGACACAGGATACAACTGCTTGGACAAGACACCAACAGAGTCAACACTAAATCAACACTTAGTAAACAGGACCCCCAGAAACTGAAAAGTTTCTGTAAGACAAAAGACACTGTCAATAGGACAAAATGGCAGCCAACAGAATGGGAAAAGATCTTCACCAACATCACATCTGACAGAGGGCTGATTTCCAAAATATATTAAGAACTCCAGAAACTAGACATCAACAAACTAAATAATCCAATTAAAAAGTGGGGTACAGATCTAAGCAAAGAATTATCAACAGCAGAATTTTAAACGGCTGAAAAACACTTAAAGAAATGTTTAACATCCTTAGCCATCAGGGAAATGCGAATCAAAACGACTCTGAGATTCCATCATACACGTGTCAGAATGGTTAAGATCAAAAACACAAGTGACAACTCTTGATGTCATGGAGAGGATGTGGAGAAAGGGGAACACTTATCCATTGCAGGTGGGAGTGCAAACTTGTCCATTAATTTTGGAAGTCAATATGGCATTTTCTCAGGAAAGGGGACTGACTGATGGGAGCAAACTGGGTAGGAAGACAAAAGGGGGTAGATCTGGGAAGAGCTGAGAGACAGGGGATGGATATGATAAAATATGCTGTAAAAAATTCTCAAAGAAATAACATAAGAAAATGATTTATACCTTTTTAAAAAAGGAATCTAAAAGCATAGCTAGTTATGCATGGAAATTTAGCAGCACAAAGAAAAGTGGAATTCAGTAGGGAAAAAAACATTTAAATCAGTGATTTCAGTACGGCTTACAAAAGACCATATTTGTCTTTGCTGCTAATGTAGATTTTCAAATGGTCACAAAATTTAAGTAAAATTGTGAACTTTAGGTGAACCATTTATAATTTGTGAGTTGAGAAATAATTTTAATCTACTAATCAAAATCTAGAAGCTTTATGATGACCTAAGCACATACATCATGAAAAGCATTATATTTACAAAAATACCCTAAGCAAGTTAAAAGAGAACATTATGTACTCAGGAACTAAAACGTAGCTGTAATAATACAAATGGACTCTGAGTTTTCCTAGCAAAGTGAGAGGTTTCAAAAATAGAAGAGAACAAAGCCAACAACTTCACAGAAACAGACTCAATAAACAAAAAAGTTTTCAGAAAAAGAAATGCAAATGACCTGAAATCACTTGAAAAGATGTTCAAACTTGTTTATGAAAGAGAAATGAAAATTTAAATTATAATGAGATATTAGTTCTCACCCATCAAAGTGGCAAGAGAAAAAGATCCCCAGCTGTCCAATGTAGGGCATGATAAATCTGTGTAGGAACAGGCGACCTTGTGCAGTGCCTGTGGGAGTGTACATGGTCTGACGATTTTAAAGGAGATTTTAACAAAATTACCTTGGAAGTATTATCTATAAAGATCACATATACATATTCACTCTTGGACTCAGCAATCCCACTTTGAGAACCTCTCCTGAAGAGGCACATTACAGTAATTGCAAATTTCCCCAAGTACCATTTATGCCCATCATTACTTGAAATTTTCATAGTTTTAAAACTTGATCTTCATATTAAATGGCCAAATAAAAAAAGCAAATATACTATCATATCAGGTATTAGCCTTAAAATACTTAGACTCCCGTCTTTCCTGTTATTTGAAATTCAGAGTAAAATAAATGTCTCTCCTAAGGGGGTAGCTATCACGTCTTCTAATAGTTCCTTCCCCAGCTGACACACAAATACACATTTTTGGAAACATATTACACAAAAGAAGATATCATTGTGGTGAAATAGAAGGGGTAGTCCAGATAAATAAAGAAGACCCTAAAGCTGTGGAGCTAAGGACTGTGATATAATGAGGATATAGCAGAGTTCAAAGGCACTATACAGCCTTCAGAATTGAAGAGAAAAATTCATTTCGTATGAAAGCAAAAGGATATTTCACGTCTGAATTGCTACATTTGGCTCTAAGTCAAAATTGAATAATTATGTCTGATTTTGACTGGTTCTGTGGTGCCCTAACCTGAAGCTTGGGAGAGAAAATGCTAGTTCTAGGGAGGATTGTAGAACCTCTCCTCCGATGGCACAGGTGAGCAAGCTTCCCAACTGCAGCTCAAATCAGGCTTGTTTAACTGAGCCAAATACAGTGCAAAACCTTGTGAAGTAGAGCCAGCCCCAAGAAAACAGGCCCTGAAGGCTGTAACCCAAGAGATGCTCTCCTGGCTGCAGCGCGCTCTGAAATGATAGCCAGAGCATCCTCAGTCCACACAGGTAATTGCATACAGATCTGAAGGATTCCCTTTCAACCAGGCTGCCTCCCCTCCTGTTGTTGTTCAAGGGTATGTCTTTAGGTTAGAATGGTCAGTCCCTTAGCCTGGGTAAGACCTGCTTCTCGTTGACATAATGACCAGTATGAGCATTCTAAGACGGCATGCACACCATGTCCTTGCTGTCCAGACTGCACTGCAGTAAAGGCAATGGGGTGTAGAGAAAACATGGTCCAGCAGCTATGAAAGCTGGAGACTGGGGGAGGAATGACTGTAAAGAGAGGTGGGATTGATTATTTTCTTGAGGGTACTTGGCCAGGTTCTTATTTATGGTGGAGCTTACTTTGCTTTTTGTCAAAAATCAGAGCATCGGGGTTAGATTTTACTATCAAACATTTGGGGAATATTTTCAATATAATCGATTCTCTATGCTCTTACATATTTCATCTTTTGGTTAAATATTTTTGAGAGGTTGTCTGTTTATATGTTTGTTAATATACAAAGGGAGCCATAAGCAAAAAAAAAAAAAAAACTTCTGAAGAAAGGAATATTATCCATGAATTCATCATTTGGTGGATTTGATCACCAACCCTATCAATCTTAAGCATAGCCTAATGGCCCTGCTCACCTCTCAGTCATTATTCAAGGTTTGTTAGCTGTGAATCAAGATCTATGCATTTGTGTTTGATTTTGTGTGTGTGTGTGTGTTGTGTGTGTGTGTGTATTTGAGAGAAATAAGAATGTGTGCATGTGCATGTTTGTGTATGTGAATGATTACATGAATATGTGAATGTGTGTCTGCATGCACATACATGTGTGTATACACACACGTGTATGTGTATGACAGAGAGTAATCTTGTTGGTTCTTATTATATCCCTTTACCAACATTTAGTCCAACTCTTGAGCTTCCATACTCTACTTCCAAACATCCTCCTCCTTGATTCCTAAGAAGAGGCCTACAGAGCACCTACTAAAGTCTCTACTCATCACGTTCTTACTTTCAGTCAGCGACAAGCTGATGATGATAATTAGCTTCTTGCTAAGTCACCAATGTTATTCCTGTATTTTCCTGCTTCAGTTGTTGTTGAGTCATTTACTTGAATCATTGTTTGTCAATTTTCCATCACTCTAACAAAATATTGTAGAGGATCGGGTCCAAGGAAAGAGGAAAAAAACATTATTTTGGCTCTATGTTTCAAACATTTTAGGTCATAAAAACTTGACTCTGTTGAATCGGTGCCCCAAGATGCCCTTCAAGGGAATTCTTCAGTGATGTAACTCCTCTTACCAGCATTACCTCCTAACCTTCCCTCATCCTTCAGAGGTACCCTAGTTAGGTAACAAGCCTTCAGTATACAAGCCCTTGTGGAACATTCCAGAGTCAAACCATAGTAGTTACCCGGCTGGTATCCAATAACCACATTTTAGTGGCATATGAGCTATCTGGTATCTTGCTGGTCAACGACTACATAATATTTTATATAAATATAAATTTCTCTGAGCCAGGCTATGGTATTCTTGTTGACCCTAGGATTATTTATTATACTTTCTCACCTTTCCCCTAATTTCATTGGACTCATTTTGGTCTGAACATCTTGCTAAGTATATGATCCAAGAGTGGGAAGACAGTTACACCTTAGATGATTTAACCTCCTACAGTTATCCCTAAGTCCTGTGATTTATTGTTTATTTATTGTTCTTAAACTTAAAATTATGTATGATCAGAGTATATTTATCCATATTAATAAATTATATTTGCTAAAACCCACATAATGAGTTTACCTTTTCCAAATAACCTTCCGTCTACTCATCACACAAGAGATTACCCACCACTCTAAAAGTGGTCTGTTTGTCTGTTTGACCACGTTATTTTGATTTTGACCACTCAATCAAATTAACTAACTTACAAGAATATGAGTTTTCTTCTGTTTTAAAAAATGTAGTCATCAAGAATTCCTATTTTCTCAAGTTATGCCCATATACTATATTTCTTAAGGCAGTGCCTTTATCTTAAAGTTGATTGGAAAATATCTTGTCTGTAGTTTTACACAGCCAAATATGTGCTTATATTCTTTCTGTCCCCTTTTTATAACTACCCCTGAGTCTTGGAAAGGGTGACCTAGATGTTTGACTCTGGCCCTGTAACTCTAGTTTGATGTAGAATCTCTGTATCTTTTCATCATTCTGTTTCCAAGGCATGGGTGATGGCAAATCTTGTTGACATTCTTTTTACTATAAATCTTTGATGAGGAAAAGTCACAAAATGAACAGCAGAGAAACACCCAAATAAACACTGACAACAGTAATAAAGTGGGAACAAATGCAAGTGTCGAGAACCTTAACCAATATATCAATAGCATTTACTTTTTATTAGGGTCCATGGCAGGTTGTGTCTAATTTCCCAGAAACAGCTGTGAAATTCCCTTATAGAGTAAGACTTAAATCTAATCAGAAAGCTGGTTTTTATCCATAACCACTTGTGCCACTATTGCATTCACTGACATATCTTAACAGCCGGGCATTTCCACAATGAAGCAGGCAGAATCCACAGATGAGTAGCATTTGAGTCATAATCATCCTCAGCAACTTCAGAAACACCTTCTGATGGCGCATGAGCTAGCCTGCAGGGAGGGCAGATACACTTTCTGCTCACTCCTAGTGTTGTTTCCCTTATAGACAAAGCATTCAGCATCTGAAGCAATAGGGCCTTACCATTCAGTTCTGAAATGTAACCAGCAGCAATGGCAATAGCCTTTCTCTCTTCGGGACCCTCTGAGGCCTCCTTGGTTAACAACTTCTAGAGAGGTAAACCCATCCCGAAATCTGGGATTTTGATGCCCTTATGACTTTCTGGGAATATTCATTTCTTTCCTCCTTTTAGGTGCTATTGCATGCTATTTTACCTGGTCTTAGTTATACTGGCTTAAAATTTTGTCTATTTATTTATTTGTGTGTGTGTGTGTGTGTGTGTGTGTGTGTGTGTGTGTACATGCCATAAGTGTGCAAGTGCTGTGGAGGCCAGAAGAAGGCACTGAATCCCATAGAGATAGAGTTACAGGCAGTGTTGAACCATGCCATGTGAGAGCTACGAACTAATTTCTTATTTCTTTTGCAAGAGTAGGAAGCCCTTTTAACCTCTGAAGCATTTCTCTAACTGGTGTGGAAGGTCCTTTTGTTTATGTGTTGCTTTTGTTGGTTAATAAATAAAGAATCTATCTTGGCCTGTGATAGGGAAGAGTAGAGCTCAATGGGAAAAACTAACTTGAATGCTGGGAGAAAGAAGGCAGAGTCAAAGAGATGCCATAGAGCCATCAGAGGAAAAAGACATGGGTCGCCAGCTGGAACCTTGCCAGTAGACCACAAGCCTCATGGTAAAATACAAAATAAAAAAAATGGGTTAATTCTAGATGTAAGAGCTAGCTAGCAATATGCTTAAGTGATCGGCCAAGCAGTGCTTTAAATATAGTTTCTAAGTGATTATTTTGGGGCTGAGCAGCCAGGAATGAACAAGGGTCCTCCTACAACAACTAACCCCTTCCTGTGCTGCTTAAAGTAATCAATGGGGAAATGAGCCTGCCATGTATGAGTATGTAAGATGAAGTTCTGTGGGTGTTCTGACTCTGACAATGAACTAATGTGAATCTATAGCTTGGTCCATGCGATGGCCTATGAGATAAGAAATATCAATTTGTTGCAAACTATTAATCTCTATTTAAAATATTTATTTTTATTTTGTGTTTTGTGTGCATTTATGTTGTTCTTGTGTTCTTGCAATGCCTGTAGAAACCAAAAGATGGTGGTGGATTCTAGGCAACTGGAATTATAGATAGTTTTTAGCTGTGGTGTGGGTACTGAGAACTGAACCTCCTTCTTCTGCAAGAGCAACAAATGTCCTTAACTTATGAGCCATCTCTCCAGCCCCAGATAAATTTTTTTCAAGTGATATGTGTATGGACTGATAGAATTTCATTTTTATACACTCATAAATAAAAATAATAATAATAAATCCATGCCCACAGCTCTGTGGGAACAGAATCAGTGGGAAGATTTATCCCCAGTGTTTCAGAAAGAGAACACGAGGGAAGCAAGCAGCAATAGTCTAGAATCGAGACAACTGTAAGTCTCCAAAGAGAAAACTACTGAGTATCCCTTACTGTGAACAAGTAATACAAAATCAGGAAAGGGGAAAGCGAATCACACAATTATAGTTGCCTTAAAATATCCATTTTAAAAACTGAAACTACACCATCCCCTGTGTACTTTGACAGCTACAGGACTGTGGAAGCTGTGGAGTCTACCAGGACCTAGCTTCGTAGTTGTGTGACCTGAGCTGCATATAAAACTGTCTGCTCTAATGTGCGAGGAAATCTGATGGTTTTCTATGTAAATTACAAAGAAGCCTAGTGTTCATCAGTAATCAGGAATCCTAAGCCTGTCCTGTGATAGACTCCAGTACCAGGGCAATTCACAGTGGATGTGGCAATAACCATAAACTCAAAGGGTCGCATTTTACAGCGCATCTTGTCAGCCCAACTAGAAGACCCTTCATTTTTGGTTAGTTTCACTGCAGTGAAAGATGAGTTGGGGGTACATTTTTGTTTTTATAACAAGAGGGAGGTTCCCTTGTAAAAGCAAGTGGCAGGATTCCCTGCCTATTTGACCACTGCTTCCATCACACTGGTCGTAAAAAGAGAGTAGAGATTTAGTGACAAACTTACCCTATCAAGTAAAGTGCACAACATGTTGAAGATCCATTTGTATATCGATTCTTTTATTGATACTATACACTGAAGTTATCACTGATTCATAGATGTTACTAAAAATTATGAGTGATATGAGTAAGCTACAATCTAGGAGCAGAACAATGGTAATATATTCTTGCCCTGTGTCTTATACTAAGGCACCAAATTTATAAGAACAAGAGAGTTTTATCTATCAAGTTTCAAATATATTGTCTGTTCTGAACACAATTAATTTTTTAACATATTCTGAATTATTTTACTAATAATTTCATATCTATAATACAAAAATGTTTCGTAGCTAAAAATCTTAGTTAATAATAGCTAGAAACATCAGTTAAGTTTGTATCAGTGTTTTGCCTATATGTATTTTAGTACCCTTGAAAGCCAGAGGTAAGTGTCAGAACCCCTATTGGGACTCTCCATGTATGTTAATGGAAGCCAGAGATTTGTCCTCGGCAAGAACAGCAAATGTTCCTAACTGCTGAGCTGTCTCTCCAGCACCTGACACTGGTTAAAAGCAAGCTGAATAATTCCACAGGATGAAAATAGAGAATGCTGGAAATACTTATTATAATGATAGTGAGTACAGGGATAAATCCTGATGGATGGAAACGCAGGATGTCAGCACTGAGAGTGTACTTGAGAAACCCTTCCCACCCGTGAGACTTTACACAGCTTAAAATCTAGAAAGCACTTGTGAGTCCTCAGCAATCAGGGGAAATACCTTGGACATTATTTCCATGGCATCCAAAGAGGCTTGCTGCTCCTTAACCTTTTGCTAAATCCTTTGCCTTATCTCGTCTCTTTGTGGTGATATTGACCACCAGCACTCAGCACTAACGTCTCTTTCAGCAGGTGCCTCACAATGCTTTTCAAGAGCAGCTTAAAGGCTGAAACGAGCTTCCATTTCCCCATTCTTTGGCATGTCAATCTTTCAGTGAGATAACCTGGCTTCCAGGAACAACAACAACAAAATACCACGACACATTTTCGTAAGAAACAATAATTGCAGCATGTCTCCACTTCAAAGGGGCCCCAGCACAGACTATGGAGGAAGGTGACGAGCAATTTAGGATGCCATTAAAAACCTGAGTGGCCATTCCCATTAAGGTATGAAGAGTTTAGACAGCAAAATAGGACAAGAAACACGTGATAGCCCTGACCCTTAAGCACTGAGTTTATCCAACTGCTTAGGGATTTGCTCATCGTTAGTTTCAATTTGTGGCGAAGACTTTGGTTCGGCTTGTACAGTGTCCTCAGTCCCTTTGTGCCTTGGACAAGCATATGGCAATCTGTTTTCATTGCCAAAGGGCAAATACAAACATCATGCAAGCAAATCATAAGAATTTGGAATGGGAAAAAGCAAACCTTACACTACTAGCTTTTTTACTTGATTCTGCAATGTCTTCATGATAAGCATTATCAACAAGATGCATATCTTACACAATGAAAGGAATAGAGTAAGTACTCAAATGAATCGGCAAGTACTGGAGGTTGCAGCAAGCATCACATTTCAAAGATGCCCAGAACTGCACGAATATGGTCTCTGATTATTTATATTGCCTCATTAGCCAATGTCAAAATTATGCTGAGACCAATAAGAAAGCCATTATTAAGGTTCAGTTTTAAGCATGACTACAACTTCAGCTTTCAAAGGTCCTGGGATCATCCCTACAACATTCGTTGGTAGAAATGAGTGTATTCAGCCTTCCAGGTATCAGTTTATTACAGAATAATCTAGGCTTTAATGACAAAACCAAGAAATAACCACACTTTTGCTATCAACAACAAGGTTCCAGAAACCGATTATTACGTTTTTTGGATTAGTGACACATGAGTGGCATTAGCCATCCTTGCCCTGGTCACCTCTGTTTTCCCAGGCTACAAAGCCTGAAGAACTGTTCTGAGGAGAAATGAGCTTCCCGGTCTTTGATTAGATATCTACACTCTTTATCTTCCCAGCATCCCTACTGTATCTCTTGCCATTGCCAGTGACACTGGGCATGGGTCAAATTCTGCTCCCATTTGTGCTTTATAAGATGCAACCTGTTGTTGATCTTGCCAGGCCATGGGTGCTGAGGATGCAGTGTGTTCTTCCCTGCTTTAGACTCATCATCCATAGTGAGATATCAGCTCCTGTTACTGTGTGAATGTCCTCCCAGGGTGCACCAGGGAGAGCAATGGGTGCTTAGAATGACTTTGGAAGACATATACAATTGAGTTTCAGTAGCTTTGACTCTGTTAAGTACTAACTTTTCAAAGAAAGTGACTCAATCTGCCTGAATCCTGGTTTTCTCATATTTAAAACAGAAACAGCTGCCTTTGGTTATTACTCTTCTTTTAAATAAGCTTTCTCTTTCATAACAATTTTAGATTCACAAAAAATGGGCTCTCTCACAAAACTAAATTTTGTGATAGCATCTCCTCCTATGTATAACCAACAATTCTATCAACAATTTTATCTGTGGTATATACTTATTATAATCTACAAACCCAAAGTTTTCCCCTATTATCATCCAAAAAAACATGGCTTCCATTAAGGTTCATCCTTAAAATTACATGCCTTGTGAATTTTGACAAATATGTAATTATGCATGCCAACAAACTACATCCCACAGAATCCTTTCAGCATCCTGTGCTTAAACCTTCTTATCCCAACTGCTGGTTTTCCCCCTCTGCCAGAATGCCAAGAGGTTGGAACTCAGCAATGCACTGCTTCTGTCACACAGTCACCTGGATTTGGATGCTCTCTGTGCCATTTCGTGGCTTGGTAGAGTATTTCCTTTCAACACCACATATACTACAGTCATCTATGGAGGCTTCTTAGTTTTGATGATTAAAATTAAATTGCTGCAAACACCTGCACATGGGTCTTTAGGTAATTAAAATATTTTAGGCAATTTGTATAAATATCAATGGGTATAATTATTGGAGTATATGGTCAGAATTAAATTTTGTGATAAATTGTGAAATTGTCTTCTTCCAAAAGGGTTGCTCTATTCTATCATTTCAGCCTCTTCAGAGATCCTGCTGCTTCATATTCTCAGCAGTGCCCATTGGGGCCAGGGTCTGAATGTGGACCATTATGATTCAAAAGTACATCATGTATCAGTGTATAATTAACTAATGGTTTGTAATATTGAGAAACTACTCATATGCTCATTTACTACCTCTTGAAGTTCTTTGGAGATATGTCAGCACTGATCTTTTGTCCATTTCCAGTCAAGATAGATATTAGTTTTGAATTTTAATAGTAATTTGTGTATTTTAGAGATGGTCCTTTATCATATCTATCTTCTTGTCTGCATTTTCTCTTTGCATTCTTAATGTTGCTTTAATCCACTATCCTAGTCTATCATAAGGCAGAAGTTCTTAAGTTTGATGCAGAATAGCTTCCTAATTATTTCTTCAGGTGTTACATGCTTCATGTCATCTCATGCAGAAATTATTGAGATTTTCTCATGTGTTATTTTCCAGTTATGTAATTAGCAATTAAGTTCATGATTACCTTTGAGTTAATTATGGGGTAAGGTATAAAATCTCTGCCTTCATTCACTTTTGTTCATGTGCTGTCTAGTTGTCCCAGCATAATTTTAAAAATATTTTTCATTGTTGTACATTTATTCCTGTGTCCTAGACCAACTGACCACAATTACATAGATCTGTGTCTGTGTTGTCTGTTATGTTGCAATGTTTGTTTGTTGCCTCCTTTACCAGTATCACACTTTCTTGATTGCTGTAACTTTATTTAAAGTTAGCTATTGTCCGAAATCCAATTTTGCTACTTGACTTCAATGCTGAATTAGACATTTAGGTCACTTGACTCTGTGATTAAACTTTAGAATCATTTTGTCATTACTTTGTTTACTCTTTTGTTGAAAGGGTATCTTAAGAAATCAAGCTGAAAAGAATTTGTGTTGACATCATTGACTCCTTTTTCCAGTGCTACTGGGTTTCTTTCCCGCTGCTCTTTGATTTCATTCACTGGAATTTCATGGTTTCCCTCATAGTTCTCATACATAATTTGTTATATTTATAACTAAGTATAAGAGTTTAATTATTGAATATGCTAATAAATGTTTATGTTTTAAAATCCAACATTCTACTTATTCATTCCTTAAATTAATAGCAATAAATTTTTTTATATTAACCTTGTAAACTAGAATCTGGCTAGAATTACACATTTGTTCTCGGATAGTTTTATTTAATTCTTGAAAATTTTCCACTTAGGAGGTGGTGTCATCCATGAACAGATGGTTTTCTTTTCTTTCCCAGTTTACAGGTCTTTAATTTCCTCCTCATGCTGACTGCATCATCCAGGATTACCAGGATAATGTCAAAAGAAATTAGTAAAGATTATGCTAACTAAGGAGCTACTAACAATTAATAGCTACTGGAAGAGGGAAAATCAGGGTTTTGGCTTTGTTTGATTTTGGCTTTTATTATTATTATTAATGATGTGAACGCTGGTAGACTGATTACACACCAGAATACTCCCAAATTCCAATAGTAGCAAAGCAACACAACCAGGATTTAAGGGGAAAGAAGAATAAACACAAGAAGGAACCTGAAAATTGGGTAGGATGAGTTGAGGGCAGTGAATATGTTCAAAATAAAATTCTCGAAGTATTAACAAAATATTTTTAAAAGGTTAAGGTTTTGTTTCTCCTAGCTTTAGGTGGGAACACTGATTTTCTGACAGTTAAGTATGATGCTAGAAGTAAGACTTTTATAGATATGTATTTAGTCCAATCGAGGAAGTCCCATCTTACTCCTCAAAGGCTGAGAGTTTCTATGATGAATGGGTCTTATGTTTGGTCAAATAATTTTTAGACCTATTGATCCAAACATATGTTATTATTTTCCTTTTTATTATGTTGATATGAAAAATAGATTAACTGACTTCTGAATCTTGATCCAGTCTTCTGTATCTGGAACAAATCTCAATGGGTCATGGTCTATAATTCATTTTAAGTAATTTTGTATTTTAATTGCTTTTATTGAACATTTTTGCATCTATGTTCATGTTTTGGTTCATGATTATATTTGCCTTAATATATTATTCTAGTTTCAGTATTAGGCTAATCTTTCCCTGATAGAAGGAGATATGAAATATTTATTTGAAGTCTATGTTTTTGTAGACATGGTAAAAAAACTGGAATAATTTCTCCTTTAAATGTTTAGTAGAATTTGTCAATGAATCCCTGTGGGCCTGATTCTTTCTCTTTTGGGGAGGTTATCAATTACTGATATAATTATTTATAAGAGATGGAACTTCACTCTTTGTGGGTTTCTTCTTGATGAGCTCAGATATACTGTGTCATTCAATGCATTGTTCTGTTTGGCTATGATGTTCAAGTCTGTAATCATTGAGTTATTCCTCATGTGCTTTCATTTAGGTTTGTGGCATCTTAATGATGTCATTTCATAGTGTTCCAGAATTGTGTCTTTATTCTTTAATTATCTTGACTGGGGTTTGTCAATTTTATTAATAATTTCAAGGAAGTAATTTTGGCTTCATTCATTTTCTCTATTTCCTGGTTATAATTTCATTGATTCCTACATAAATTTGTATATTTCTCTTTTGACTAATTTAGATTTCAAATATTCTTTTTTTCTGGTTTTTAGGATGATTGATTTTAGCTGTTTCTTATTTTCTAATATATGTATTCAATGCTATGTGTTTCCTACTAATCACTAACTTTATTACAGCCTACATATCTTTGCTAAGTTCTATTTTTGCTATATTGGTCAAAATATTTAATTCTTTAGATTTCTTCTTTAATATTGGAGTTGAAAAATGGTACAGTGGTTAAGAGCATGTATCATGTTTAATAAAATCCCAGAGACAGATATTTGGCTTTAACCAAACTGAAGGTCAGAAAAACAAATCAGTCAGTCACTGTCTCTTACTTCTACCTCAGTCCAAGAAGGTGATCCTGCCTCCAGGAATCCTCAGAATGAGACTGACTGGGAGCTCTCTCCTCCAGTCTTGTATTCCTCTATAGAAAGAAACAAGAAGATGAAGCAAGATGAGAATGCTGTCTCAAAAAAAAAAAAAAACAAAAAACAAAAAACAAAGATGAGAATGCCTTCATGAGAAAAGGTACTAAAGCACAAGGCTAAACATAGATAAGAAGTATGTGATAATTAAGTTGTAAGAGCTATCTAACAACAAACCTCGTGAGTTCGAGACCAGCCTGGTCTACAAGAGCTAGTTCCAGGACAGGCTCCAAAACCACAGAGAAACCCTGTCTCGAAAAACCAAAAAAAAAAAAAAAAAAAAAAAACAAAAACAAACCTCAGTTAATAGACCAAACAGTTTATAATTAATATATGCCTCTGTGTGTTTCATTTGGGACTGAAGAGCTACGGGATCAGGGGGACAGAAACTTCAGTCTTCAAGAGCACTTTCTGCTTTTGCAAAAGAGTTGAATTAAGTTCCCAGCAAAACCTGGGAGCTCACAACCACCAATATTTCTAGTTTTAGGAGATCTGTCACCCTCTTCTGGCTTCTGTGAGCACCAACCACACACAGGTACATTTCCTAAGATGCCATACAAAGTACTCATGCTCATAAGAATAAAATAAAATGAATCTTTAAAGTATAAGCATTTCTATAATGAAATCTAATACTAAGAATACAAATAAAAACTAAAATTTCACTATATGCTTACATATACATACAGAGCAAGATCAAGCCAGAAAGGGAGAGGGACTGAAACAAAGACGAGACACAGAGAGAGGTTTGCTACAATTGTTCCAAAAGCAACAACCAATTATATAGTGTCTGTAAGAAGCTCATCTTGAATTTTATATGTATGTACACATGTATAACCACACACGCACACACAAACACATGCATTTGCTGATCCTCTTGTTTTTATCCCTTCTTCCCCTTGACCACCCTTGTATCTTCCTATTTTACCTGCCTCCCTGCCATGTTTCATGTATACTCTTGCACTTTCCCTCTTCCTCAATACCCCTTTTCTCACTCGTGATCTCCACTATATCTTCATAGCCTATACTTACACTCACCCCCACTTATACACATTCACATAAAGTGTAAGCATAGATCTGCTTGAGAGACAATAGGCACTTTTGTCTTTTGAAATCTGAGTTACTGTTCTTTGTATAATACTTCCCAGTTTCATTCATTTTCCTAAAATTTTCATGATTTTGTCATTACTTAAGGCTGGAAAAAATTCCATGGTGCATTTATTTCACACTTTCCTATTCCATTCATCTATTTATTGTGGATAATACAACAAGAAAATAGATGTGTGGGTATCTTTGTTGAAAGATATAATGTTTTGGGGAGTATATACCAAAAAGTGAGATAGCTGAAACATCATATGCCCCAGAAATCCTTAACTATTGATTGGTGAGGTTAAACTCTTGATACAAAAAATGGTTTGTGTGAGTAATAATTTCTATGATATGCATTATTATGTAGTATTTTATCCTATTTCTTGTCTCCATGCTCCTTTGTTTTCTTTATCTTTTCTGTCTCTTATTATTTTAATTCAATATTTATAAGACTCCTTGTTTTCCAAGTACATAGATTTTTGCATTTTTTTCAGAGAATTATTGTCCTGGAGTTTGTAATATATAACGCACCCAATTATATTCATTGGTATGGATTTTAAGGTCAATTTTGTTATATGTATATGTGTTTCTGCTCTTGAATAAGGTATTGTGATTATATAGTTCATTTAAAAATGTAATGTATAATCAGGAAATATAGGTTGTTAATGGATAATCATCAATAATAGTCAAGCTTGTAGTCATGTTAGATTTTCTAGACATGCATAGATATATTTTAGATAGACATTCTTCATATCTTTCAAAGACTATAGAATATGGCATTTAAATGTTTTAATAACTTAGGGCTTTTCATGACAATGAGACATGTCTGCTCCTGACGGCACCAATCTACTTAAAGAGGAAGATGGGCATTGAAGAAGATCCTTATGGAGTTTGATAGCCATTTGGGCAAGCAACTGCTCTTGCCTGGACTGTTGCATAAATTGGACACAAAGAACCCACAGAGAGAGGACTGCTGAACTTGCCTAAAGGTGAGATGATCTTTCAGGGTTCCTGACTCATGAAAGAGTCTGCGAGACATTATGCAGGACACAGAAGAAAGTGACTGAACTGTCTTTGGAATTTCCTGCTTGATGAAAATGTCTGCTGGATACTATGGGCCTGAAGGCTGAAGATGGATGCCCCGATGGTACAGAGGAACTTTGGGTGACTGTCCAGCAGTGAAATGTCTCTGTCATTTCTAGAGTTTTGGATTTCTTGTTTACTTAGATAATATTATATCCTTGTGGAGTCTTTGATAGAGTTGAAGAATGGTTAGTTATAGTTATAGTTTTCCATTGTTTTGATAAAACATAAGGTAGATATAAATATTGTAACTGTAATTCTTGCTTGATAACTGTTTTGTTATATGTAATCTTACTATGTTAAAGTGAAAGCCTTTCTTTTTTGTTTAAACAGAAAAGGGGGAAATGATGTGGGAGTCTTCTGCTTTGTGTTGATTTCATTGGTTAAATAAAGAAACTGCCTTGGCCCTTTAATAGGACAGAAATTAGGTAGGTGGAGTAGACAGAACAGAATGCTGGGAGAAAGAAGCCGAGTCAGGAAGTCGCCATTATTCTCCCACCCAACACAGACGCAGGTTAAGAATCTCCCTAGTAAGCCACCAGCTAGTGGTGCTACACACATTATTAGAATTGGGTTAATCAAGATGTAAGAATTAGCCAACATGAGGCTAGAACTAATGGGCCAAGCAGTGTTTAAAAGAATACAATTTGTGTGTTGTTGACCTGGATCTTATCTAATGACAAATGTAAAGGGAGTGGATCTGAAGGGAAGAAGAGCTGGAACAGAGAGAGGAAGATTCAAATTAGGATAAAATATATAAGAAAAAAAACTACTTTCCACAATGGGAAAAAAAGATATCTCTATATTGATGAAGAAAGTGTAACATTTATGCTAGTAAAAAGTGTGGTAAATGATAGATAGTAAAATGCAGGAGCTAGTGAGATGGATCAGGGGCAAGAGTATTTATTGCACAATTGTAAATATCTGAGTTTGACCTCCATTACCATATAAAAGGCCAGGTTTGGCACTATGCTTGCCTGTAACCCAAGCATTCTGTGGGGACAGCCAGGATGATTTCTGTGGTTTGTTATCTGTCAGTCTAGCTCCAGATTCAGTGGGAAACACTGTCTCAAAGGAACAAGGTAAAGAGAGGGATGGAAGTAAATCCAGTAGAATGTTCTAATGTCCTGCTTCTTCACACTCACATGTTCACATGCATCCCCGATGCATATACAAAAACATCTTTCTCATTTCTTCTCCTTTCCCTTCCCTTCCCTTCTCTCTCTCTCTCTCTCTCTCTCTCTCTCTCTCTCTCTCTCTCACAAACACACACACACACACACTTTCTCTCTCATACACACACACACACACACACACACCACATACACAAGCTGTAGGTTTGTCATTGAGGTTGTTTCCACCCTATTACACAAGACACATGAGTAGGCTCAGTTTTTCCCTCTCCCATGTGGAACATTTGAAAGGCCACTCTTTGAGGGTTCCCTAGCTTACATGTTTCTTAGTGTCTGTAGGAGAATGAGGAATCTTTTGCAATATTCTCAAGATAGCCTGATGAACCTCCTAGAAGGGAAACTCCCAACAGTGTAGCGCCTCCCACACTGGCTGACTTTCACTTGAAGTTTTGTCTCTCAGGCCTGTCAAACCAACCTTCAGCAATTCATCCTCATTTTTCTTCTCTGTTACTACTTCCTTATATGTCTGACCTACCAAATCTGGATTATCCTCATCTGTCTGTGAATCTGTCTGATTGACCTCTTACATTCCTAATACAATAATAGCCAATATTTGTTTATAGATTTTCTGTAGATCAATACCACATAGTCTTTTACATTTTTAGAAATTGAGATTCATAAAACTGATACCAAAACTAGAGTTTGAACTCAATTTTATGGGTTGATAGAAGCATAATCCCACATACACATTACATGTGTGTGTGCACATTCACATACATTTATCAGTCATTACTTGGATTATTATATATCACATACATACATGTATTTAGTTATTGTGACATATGTATAATATATATATATATATATTTCACATCATTTTAACACATGAGGATGCTTGTGCTGTGTATTTCTCACAGAAATTCAGTCCTATGGGAGTAGGGGCTTTAACTGGCTAAGCACCATGTTTCTAGCACCTAGGAGACTATGCAGACCAATTGTCAAGTTGCTCTTCACAGTCCTGATAGCTATAACAGCTTGCCAAGTGTTCCTCATAAGTACTCTCTAGAATTTTCAACAAATATTTGTTGGAGAAAGAATGAGCACTTAACTTAATGAATCCATGAGTAAGTTAAGATGAAAACTTCAAAAATTGTAATTGCAGAGATTACCATATAGACTTCACCTAAAGACAAAATACTATTTGGAATACAGCGATGCTATGTTGCATTTCTGTCTTCCCGGTAATGCTAAAATTGAGTTTATTGACTATTGGTTTCTAAATGAAGAACTCAAGCAGTGGATATGAGTATAAGCACTTACTCATTCAGAAAGAAGAATGCTTTCTCAGAGGGATGCATGCAAGCCAGAAGAAAGGGAGGAGGAAGAGCATCATTAGAATGTGAAGAATAATCACTATACCAATTCTGCTGAATTGAATGCCATTTTCATCTGTATTTATAAGACTCATATATATATATATATATATATATATATATATATATATATATATATATATATAACTAAAGATTTGTGTCCCCTAAAGAAAAAAGTGATCAATGATATCTTACAGGTTTTCCTTTAATTGGATAGCAAATTGTATCTCCCAAATGCTGTTATTTGTGAAGATGTCAATCGAAGGCTTTATTTGTGTTTGAGACTTACAGACCAGGTAATTACCATTTTCTATCTTTGAAAAGAGAAGTGTTAACATATATAAAAGAGGCATAAGGTTAATTGATATTTGGCAAATTAATGCTCTATTTATAATGCTTTCTTTAACAAATTGGACTACAACAGACCCACTTCTTGAACCTCACATCTGTGCAGCTCTGCTTATTATTGAATCCTATCATAGTTCTCAGGCTTTTTTCAATATCAGTTCATGAACGCAAGTGTAAGAGGGACCCAGAAGATTATAGGGTAAGGGTCCATTTTTAGTCTAAAATAATTAATGTGGACATTAAAAATTTGAAACACATAATTAAAAAAAAGTTAAACACGTAGGTTTATATTATAGTTATCATGTATGGACATCTTTATGGAGTAAATTTTATTATTTATGCTCATTGGCAAATTATATGTTAGGCTTTATTGTACATATAATTTTGTATTGCCTTATTTTCTACACAAGCACTAACCAGGAACAACCCTACAAAGCTTCCAAGGTGACATGATATTACATTATCCAAGCTATCAATTCCATACATAGTTTTGCTGTTTTCTCTCACATGGATTCTTGAGATTGGAGAAAAGCATGGAAGCTTCTCTTTGAGGAAAGATAAGGACACAGGAGGAGAGAAAGTGGGGAGAAAAGGGAGATAAATAAGTGATAAACATGATCAAGGAGCGTTTTATGGGAAAGTAGGAAGATTTTCAGACAAGTTGGTAAGCTGCGAGCTGATGGTAAAATAGAAGAATCAGAAGAAGAAAATATGTAGAACCTATTTCAAAAAGACAAAGATAGAAAGAACATGAGAAATTCCCAATGGTAGTAAGATGATATGAGATAAGCACAGAGAAAAAGACGGGTGATCAATAAAGAAGCCAAAAAACACTTGTCATTGGCTCCCCAGTAGCGGCAAGTGACGGGAAGCAAAGGACTCTTTCTAAAGGTGAGGTTCTAGTGAAGAGACTAGATGCATATCTTCAGGGCAAGCCACACCCCTTACAAGCTTCTAAAAACTTACAAGTTTTGGTGAGACAGTGATTCCTCAGGTGTGTGAAGGGGAAGTCTTATCCTGAGTCTGTGTGTGATGCTGTAGACAAGACCCAAGTAACATCATGAAGGTTAGCAAATTGTTTGAAACTGAGCCACAGTGGAGACCTAAGAATAGAAGGAAAAAAAACTGTAAGACAGAAAGACTCGATTAAATCTGCTTTAGCCCCAAGGTGAGAGACAACCCTGAAAGTCAGCTAGGGAGAGACGGAGAGCCCAGGCACTGATAAGGGTAACTACAGGTAATGAGAGGCTCAACTTGAGCTTAGAGAAAGGTAGCCCTGCTCCTTTGCTGAAGCAAATATCAAGACTGATGATAATGGTCTCACCAGTAATCTACTTATTGGGTACATTAATACCTGGAGGCATTCATCTGTCATTCATTTCTATAGAACCTGAAAACTCTCAAGCTTTCCTGGCATACAAAATACATCGCTCTGATAGAGTGATTAGCACTTAGCAGTTTTGAAAGTCTGAAGACATGTTCCCTACTTATTCATATCTCAGTGCGATGGTTGTGTGTCATTCTCTCATTGTAATTGGGAGATAGCTTCCTACAGCTAGAGCATTAGACACTCCTGTGATGGAATATATATCTGGGAGTCAGAGTTGCAGTGAGAACCTTCCTCTGATCAAAGACTACAGTGATAATATGACCAGAAGAAGCCCCTAGTAGGCAAAGAAGGAAAATTTTTGTGGCAGACATCAAATGAGAGTTCAGTAAAGTCCTGGCCAAGGAAAGGAAGAAAAGAGTTCACAGGATCAAGTGATTTTGCCACCTCCATGCATAAGACATGCTACTTTTTCCCCACTTGCAAACATAAAACTTGCTACCTTTTAGCATAAAACACACAGTCTCCATGCTATCTCCATGCATAAAACACACTACCTCCGTGCTGCGTCCATAAAAAAAAAAAAAAAAAAAAAAAAAAAAAAAAAAAAACTAAATCCTTGCTTCCACCGTGCACAAAACATGCTACCTCCAGTTTTCAAGGGCTTGGAAGATATTTCACTATTTCATCTTTATTTTCTATAACCACTGTGCTTTCTGTACTTTTATTCTCAAACTTCTAGCTATAGCTTTGTTTAACCATATTTAAGAAAATGTTTTTATTTTCTGATTGTATCCATACAATCAGCTAACATTTTTTGATATTCTTCACTATTGTATAATCATTTATCTTTTCTATTTCTTTTCTTTTTAAACACCATGTTCTACCTTCCTATCATTTCCATTGCAATTTTACTGTTTTTTTTAATTTTTTATTATTTCTTTTATTTTGGAGATTATAATATAACTACATCATTTCCCCCTTTCCTTTTCTCTCACCAAGCCTTCTCATATAGCTCTCTCTATTCTCTTTTAAATTAATGGTCTCTTTTTTCATCAATTGTTGTTACATGCATATAGCAAAGTTTTCATGCTTCGTCAAGGAAGATTCTCTTTGTAACAGATGGAGTAATTTGTACTTTTAATAATATTTTTATTGTTGATATTGTTTTTAAAATATCATTGTTTTAAAAAATCCAAAGAAATAATGGCTCAGTGGCTAAAGAGAACTGTCGTCAAACCTGATCTCTTGAGTTGGATCTTGGACCTACATGTAGTAGGAGAAAACAGACTTCCCAAAATTTTGTGTGTTTTTGTTGTTGTTGTTGTTTGTTTAGTTTGTTTTGTCTACCACAGGAAAGAGGGAGAGAAGGAAGGAAATACAATAAATAACCATGTCTTGTCAGCAACTGAAAAGCTAGGAAAACACAGAGCAACATATTTTTTTCCTTTTATTGATTTATTAAAGATTTCTGTCTCTTCTCAGAGCAACATATTTTAAGCCCCAAAAGTAATGAACTGCCAGCCAAGATTACTATTTTCAAAATACTACCTTTATAACATTGATGGAAAAATAAAGACAGTTCAAGATAAGCTTAAACTAAGGCAATTCATGACTAGTCCATCCTGTACTGCATAAATCACTTAAAGAAATCTTAACAGAGAAGGAAGAGAAATAGTATCAACCCTAAGAACACACACACACACACACAAAACAGATTTCATAGAGGAACAAATGAACAAGGGGCACAAGGGAAGAATTCATTGTCCCAACCCACTAACCAGCAAAGCTAAATACTAATTAGAGTGAAATGAGAGAAGAAAACGGTAATCCAAGAAAATCAGAAAACAACAATAAAAATAAGAATAAATAAATATGACTCAAGAAATACAAATGTATTACTATTTATATATCAAAATAGTTTTATATTTTATGGTGATTATTTTAAAATGTTAATGATGATTAGTGACGTTATTTTAATAACTATCTTAATCATATCTAAATAATAAGAAATATCTTAATAATATTAACTTATCAACAAGGACTGGTTGATTGCATTTTAAGAATATATCCATCTGCTCAGGCAGATGCTAGCCAGCCACAGGCCAGCCAGGTCCTCAAGGTCCAGGATGGACTGACAGGGAAATATCCACAGGTACCTTTGGGCACCAGTTATGATGAGCAAATATATGGTGGAGATATTGGAGAGAAAGAAAAGCAAAATGGTTCTTGTGCTGTGGAAAGAGACAGAAAAGAAGAAACGAAGGTGGTGAGAAGTGGGCTAAAGTGGAAGTTTCAATTGCCATCCAGGCCATAGTGGTATCCAGGTTGGACTGCTGTAGAGTTATGTCTGCATCTGTGGTCCTACCACAGCCAGGGTCTGTGTGAACATCCATGGCCCATGTTGCTTCCGAAAGACACAAGGTTGCCCAGTGTCTGGGCTGCCACAGATGGCCATATAGGTGTACAAGGATCACCGCTGGAACCAGCTGATCTGGTTGGCCTGTGCCACAACCTGGGGCCATAGTATCATCTAGGCCTGAGCTGCCATGTCTTGGTCCATGGCCCTATTGCAGTGAGGGTATGTTGATGTCCTTGCTCCGTTGCCATCAAGGGGCATGCTGATTCCAGGGATCTGACCCATTACTTGGGACCATATTGGTGTCTGAGGTCTGTGCTATTGATGGGGCTATGCCAATCTGGGAGGCCTTCATTGTCCCCTTGGGACCATGGTGACAACATCCAGACTGTGGCTGCTGCTGAGAATCATTTCTGGGTCTATGGTCCTCCTGCAGCCAGGTTCTGTGTTGAAGTTCAGTCATCATTGCCACTAGGACCCACATTGAGGCCAAGAGTCTTGGTCACAACCTGTGGCCCTGTCAGAATCTGGGGGCCATTCTGCCACCAGGACCATAGTGCTTCCACCTAGGGCCATGGTGTCATCTGAGCTCTGAGCTGCTGCTGGGGGCCATGTCTGGGTCCATGGCCCTATAGTGGACAGTGTCTAGGTTGACGTCTGTGTCTTCTGTTGCGACCAAGGGCCATGCGGATGCCCAGGGTCAGATCAGCCACTTGAGTTCATGTTGGTGTCTGAGGACCATATTGCAGCTGTGACCATACAAATCTGAATGGCCTGCGCTGCCACCCAATGCCACAGTGACATCTGTGCCAGAGCTGCAGCTGAGGGCCTTATCTGGGTGCTCCTACTGCATTCAGAGTCTGGGTTGATGTCTGAGGCTCCTGTTACCATGGAAGGCCATGCAGATGCCCACAGTCTGGGGCCATGTTGGTGTCTGAGGGCCATGCTGCCATGCCAATCTGAGTGTCCTCTACTGTTACCTGGGGCAATGGTGACATCTAGGATTGGCTACTGCCAAGGATCACATCTGGGCCAATGGTCCTACAGTGGCCAGGGTCTGTGTTGAAGCTGAGATCTGTGTTGTCACTAAAGGTCATAAGGAAGCCTTGGGTTGGGTCTACAGCCTGAGGCCTTAGTCACATCCATCCAGGGACTATGCTCTGACTAGAATCATCCTGATCTGAGCTGCCAATGCTTCCATCTTGGAGCCAGGAGCTCATTCAGACCCAAGGTGCTGCTGGGGGCTGTGTCTGGGTCCAGTGTAAAGTTTCAGTTGGGATCTGTATTGATGTCTGTGGCCTGTATCACCTCAGGGGACTATAGGAAATATGCATGATGAAATTACCATGAGCTGGCCTAAACTTTTACTGTCCCTGTAAAAGCTGACCCTGCTTCTCGCTGGACATTGCAGCAAGAGAGCTGGCTCTGACCCTCATGGGAGAGCTGCTGCCTATGTTCAGGACAGATAGCCCCACTCCTCATCACAGAAGACCAAAAACCGACTCTGATGGCATAGACATAGAGGAGCTGGCTTTGTACCCTCACCTGAGGCAGGTGGCCCCCGTGGTTCGGGATGACAAACTCACCTACCACTCAGGCCTGTAGCTGGTCCTTGGGTTGACCCATGGAGCTCATAAACCATACCCATAGGATCTCCATGATTCAGGGTAGTTTCTGGATATCCTGGAGGAGTTACAGGGAGAATCCAGTAATGGTGGTGTTTCAGAAACCAGAGGCCTTGAAACAGATCAGTGACTCACTGCAATGAACCTTTCCTAGCAAAGCTGATCAGACAAAAGGTATATGCTATGAGACACACTGCTTCCAGAGCCAACAGGATGAATGAAATGGTATTGGAGAGGCAGGAAAAATGGAGAAATGAAGAGGTTTTTGTTGTTTTGTTTTGTTCTTGTTTTTATTTGTTTGCTTGATTGCCTTATTTTGCTTTGTTTTGATTTTTTAAAAATTTTCTTTTGGGGACACTGTAGGGATGAGAGGGGGATATAGGGTGACTAAGAGGTGAGCATATTTAGGGTACACGATGTGAAATTCCCAAAGAATCAAAAAGAAATCAGGTTAAATTTAACAAAATGAATAGGCCCTTCCATCTGCCAGGTCCAAGAAGCACATCTCACTGGCAAAGACTCCCCATAACAAAAAGTAAAGAATAAACTTCGATCTATTCAGCCAAATGAAGCTGGACAGAGACCAGTGTATCTATTCTGATATCTGATAAATAAACTTCAGATCAAAATGAGTTAGAAGAGGAATACTTGGCAAATATCTCCTAATTGAGGAACAATTCAAGAAGATGTAACTGTCGGACTATTTTGTATCTATTGTTGGACTCCGAGTTTCACAAGGCAAACACTAATGAGCACTAAAATCTGATGGGTTCTCATATAATAATAGTAGTGAGTCAAATATCCCATCTTTAGTTTTTATTTCTTTGTGTATGTGTGTGCCTCTGTGTGTGTGTGTGTGTGTGTGTGTGTGTGTGTGTGTGTGTGCATTCTTTTGCATCATGACATAGGTATGAATTTCAAAAGACAATTTGTAAGAGCCAGTTCTCTAATTTTTCTCTATGTGTTCTGGGACTGACCTCCAGTTATCAGACATTACCATTCCAAATATCCTCTCTAACATATAAAATACAAAAGAATTATCCTTACCACAAAGATAAAAGACCTCTATAATGAAACATTTAAGTTAACAAAGAAAAAATTAGAAAAGACACTATAAGATTGAAGACCTCACTAGTACAAGGCTTGGAAGAATCAATATTTTTTTAATTTTTTTTTTTTTTGCAAAACTGATTTTGTTGTCTAATCAATCTACAGATTCAATATAATCACCAATTTCCATCAATATTGCAATTATATTCTTCACAAATCTAGAAAAAAAGAAAACCTTTCCAAATTAATATGGACACTCAAAAAGTTTTGAATAGCAAAAGCATTCCAAACAAAAAAGAGCAAGGCTAGAGTTATCATATCTGAAAACTATACTACGTATGTTATCTGAAAACTATACTAAAGAGCAGTGGTAACAAAAACAGAATGTTCCTCACACAAAAAAAGTGTGTAGAATGTGTTAATTATCTTTACTGTTAATTGATTAGATTTAGATTTATTTTCAGAAAAGTTTAACTGAGGAGGGAAAACCTACCCTGCATGTGGGCAACAGCCTCAAAGAGGCTGTGATTCAGGGATGAATAAAAGGAAGAAGGCAAGCTTAGCTTGAGCACTCCTCTCTATCTCCTTCCTGACTATGTTAACAATGTGATCAGCTTTCTCACACTTTCTCTACCACAATGGACTGTAGCCCTTCAAACTATGAACCAAAGTAAACCTGTGTCACCTTTGGACAGATATGTTGTCTCAGAAAGTAATAAATGGTACAGAATGGTATACCAATGATATAGGAGAGATGAAACAAAACAAAAATAAACTCAAACAGTTACAAGACACTTAATTTCAACAAGATCTCAAAAGCGCATGTTGATAAAAGTGCTCCATTAACAACATATGATGCTGATGAGATTGGAAATTCATCTAAAAAAAAAGAGTGAAATTCAATCCACATTGTAGTAATAAGAGGCGCAGCAGGGCTGCGTCCCCAGCACCCCGGCTGCCTGCCCGGCTAGCTCAGTCGGTAGAGCATGAGACTCTTAATCTCAGGGTCGTGGGTTCGAGCCCCACATTGGGCGCCATATGTAGTAATAAGAGGTGTGGTGGGGCTGCGTCCCCAGCACCCCAGCTGCCTGCTCTGCTAGCTTATGCCCCGAAATAATTACACGGACACTGTGTTCTTTTAAACACTGCTTGGCCCATTCTCTTCTAGGATAATTCTCACATATTAATTTAGCCCATTTCTAATCATCTGTGTGTAGCACCCCAAGGTGTGCTTACCGGGGAGATTCTAGCCTATGTCCATCCTGGGTCAGAGCTTCATCCCGGGAGCGGGGCATGGCGTCTCTCTGAGGCATCTGCTCCCGAGAGGAGAGCTATTGAGTCTCTGAGCTCACTTCCTCTTCCTCCCAGTATTCTGTTCTGTTTACTCCTCCCACCTATCCTCTAACCAATAAAATGGGCCAGGGCAGTTCCTTTATTAGCCAATGACCTTCCTCCATCACCACGTCTCTCACCCTGCACAAAATCCACTTTAAAATGAGTTCAAAATCTTGAGATCTGAAGCTTTGGAACAGTCAGGGACTTTCTAAAGAAGACTCCATGATTCAGAAAAGAACAACAATTGGCTCATGAGTTTACATGAAATCAAAAGGCTCTGAAGAGCAGAGGATGCAACAATATCAGAATAGAAAAAAATATCATTACCAATTACATATGAGTCAGGGGGTTAAATTTTAGAATATATAAAGAAATGTAAAAGTTAAATACCAAAATCCTAAATCATCTAATCTATAAGTGTCACGATGAACTAAGTATATTCTTATTAAAAGTCCAGATACAAATGGTCAAGCAATATTTGAAAACTGTTCAATACCTTAAGCCATCATAGAAATGCAAGTTAGAAATCACTGTGGATAACATTTCACCCCATTGACATTGAGAAAACAAGTAATAATTTCAGCATGGAGTATGGAAGTGAGCATCCCTAATTGAAGCAATTGTTAGCTACCAAGAGAGAAAAGGCCAACATTTCGAAGAGTTTATTCCCAATAAGCCAACCATGTTCCAATGGAAAGTCACATATTCAGGAATATTTTGCAGCAAAGAATGGCCTTGATGATGGGAACAAAAGGAAACAAAGGGTGGAAAGAAAAGCAGGGTGGATCTGGGAAGTTGGAGGGCAGAGCAAAAACTTATTGGCTGTATAAAGTTATCAAAGAGTTAAGAAAATTTAAAAAAATTGTCAATGTAATCTGTCAATATTGGGAAAGAAGAAGACCTATACATATGTGGTGGGAATATAAATGGCTATATCTACTGTAGAAATCAGTAGATAGAGAAATCAATATAAAAAATCAGTAGACTCTTATGTTTTTGTTTTGTTTTACTGTGATTATAGTTCTTTGAGACAGAGTTGATGTGGGAGTTGATGTACATTGTGAATATGTTTTATTTCCACTGGTCAATAAAGAAGCTTCTTTCTGCCAATGGCTTAACAGAAAATAGCCAGGATGGAAGATATATATATATATATATATATATATATATATATATATATATATATATATATATAGAGAGAGAGAGAGAGAGAGAGAGAGAGAGAGAGAGAGAAACAGCAGAATCAGTGAGAAGCCATAGAGCCCTGCTGGAGACAGACAACAGACAGAAGCTTGCTGGTAAGCCACAGTCACATGGTGATACACAAATTAATAGATATGGGTTAATTTAAGATATAACAGCGAGTTAGAAATATGACTAAGCTATTGGCCAAACAGTATTGCAAATAATATAGATTCTGTGTGTTTATTGTGGGACCAGGCAAGACAGAAATCTTTAACTACAAATTGGTACACCGACGTGGTCAACTATATCCATGTAAAACCTAATAAAGCTTAAAAAGAAATTCTAGACACAAAAGAACAGAGTTAAGCATGGTTTTTCATAGCATCATTTTCTCAGGTAAGTTCTGTTTGCTAGATGCACAATTTTTTTTAAGAGAGGGCTTGGTAGTAGCAAAACTTGTATTGCTCCTTTAAGAAAGCTTCCTGAATTGTGCTAGTTGCAGGAACAACTCTGACTCCTTTGGGAGGTCTGGTTATGGAGCATTTAAATGGGGTTAGTGAGCAGAGTGCTACAACTTGCTTAATGGCAACACAGATCTTCTGTGACTCAATCCTGAATCTGGGGCAAAGAGGCAGTGAACATGCCTCCCAAATGTTGGACTTGGTGGAGCCAACAGGCAGCATTGCAGAGTTGGTCCTAGCCATGTCTACTTAGCATTAAAAAAAGGTGCTTCTGGTCAGAAAATAATTACAGATACAGAATAAAGACAGATTTAGATTTTTAAAAAGACCTCTAAATGGGTCACAGTGTTAGAAAAATGTACATAGGCTTGGGAGAGACAAGAAAAAGAATATAGACAGTTATAAAAAAAAGTAAATATTTTTTAAAAAGGTAAAGTCTTTAAAGAGACAAAGTACATACAGTCATAGGATAAAGGGAGTAAGAAAAAATAAGCCACATAAAGATGGAAAATACACAGAGAGTCTGGATTATGTATCTGATTGTGTTTTCTTTAAATTTTTTGACTGTGAAGGAAGTAAGTACAAAGAGCCATTTCATTGTATGGGCTACTAATCTAAACCAACACACACACACACACACACACACACAAAAGGTATCTTGACTTACAATTTGGGTCTAAGGATTTGTTGCTTTGGAAAAGAGGTTCTTTTTTTGTTTCCACAGAAGATGAAAACCTATGGATTCCTTCTAGACTAATGTGGTTTTATGGACCAGTATCCCCTGAAAGTTCACTATATACATCCCCAAATATTACAACACAAAGCAGGAAAAAGTTTGTAGATAACTATGCTCGAATTCCATAAGTGATTGTTTATAAATGTTTGTTTACATTTAAAGGAGAATATGCTATAGAGATTTGCATTGGTATAGATCTTGGTTTATTGACACAAATTATAGATCAATGTTGTTATATACATGCATATAGCACAATACCTTAATCAAGAGAAGAAATATATTAAGGTATTGTGTTTGTGCAGCTCATTTAAAAATGTAATGCATAATTAAGAAATATAGGTCAATAAATAATCATCTATAATAGTCAAGCTTGTCATGATAGTTAGGTTTTCTAGATATGTAGAGATATATTTCTGTTAGCTAGTTATTCTTCAAACCTCTCAAAGACTTACAGAATATGGTGTTATGCTGTATGAACTGAACATGCAGAACCCACAGAGAAATGATTGCTGAACTTACCTAAAAGTGAGATAGTCCTTCAGGGTTCCTGCTTCATGACAGAGTCTTCTAGACATTCTGCAGAACACAGAAAAAAGTGACTGACAAACTGCCAATATAGGTGGAACTGTCTTTGAAATTTCCTGCTTCATGGAAAAGTCTGCTGGTGCTATAAAGCTGTAGGCTCAAGATAGATGTCCCAACAGTATAGAAGAACTTTGGGTGATTGTCCAGGCAGCAAGATGTCTCTGTCAATTCTAGAGTTTTAGAAGTAGCTTACAATGCATTTTCTGTTTATTTACTCCTTCTGGAGTCTTTGATGGTGTTGAAGAATAGATATAATTATAGTTTCCCTTAGTTATGATAAAAGATAAAATAAATATAAATTTTCTAGTTGTAATTTTTGGCTGATAACTGTTTCATTGTGTGTAATCTTACTATGTTAAAGTCAAAACCTTCTTTTTTATTTACACAGAAAAAGGGAGGAGATGTGTGATGTGAATATGTTTTATTGCCATTGGTTAATAAAGAAGCTGCTTTTGGTCAATGGCTTAACAGAATAAAGCCAGTCTGGAAGAGATATGTATAGAGAGAGTAGACAGAGTCAGTGAGAAGCCATGTAGCCCTTCCAGAGGCAAATGCTGGATGAAAGCTTGCCGGTAAGCCACAGTCACATGGCAATATACAGATGAATCAAAATGGCTTAATTTAAGATATAAGAGTTAGCCAGACATTTGCTTAAGTTATTGGCCAAACAGTGCTGCAAATAATATAGATTCTGTGTGTTTACTGTTGGACTAGGTGGAACAGAACTCTCCAACTACACAGGGTTTTTCTATATAACAGCCTTGCCTGTCCTGGAACTCACTCTGTAACTCAGGCTGGACTCTAATACAGAGAACTGCCTGCCTCTGCCTCCCAAGTGCTGAGTTTAAAGGTTGAGCCACCAATGCCTGGTCACGGAGGAGTTACTTTTATTTAATAAAGAAACTGCCTTGGCCCATTTGATAGGCCAACCCTTCGGTGGGTGGAGTAAACAGAACAGAATGCTGGGAGAAGGAAGCCGAGTCAGGGAGTCGCCATGATTCTCCCACTCCAGACAGATGCAGGTAAATATCTCCCCTGGTAAGCCACCTCGTGGGCTACACAGATTAATAGAAATGAGTTAGATTAATATGTAAGAGCTAGCCAATAAGAGGCTGGAACTAATGGGCCAGGCAGTGTTTAAAAGAATACAGTTTCCGTGTCATTATTTCGGGTAAAGCTAGCCGTGTGGGCAGCCGGGTGCCAGGAATGTAGCCCGCCGCTCATCTTACAACAGCCTGGCTTAAATTTCTTTCTGAAATCTGGCTATAGAATCACCGTGTGAACCAGCTATTCCACTGCTACATTCATACCTGAAACAGACTTTGTCAATATTCTGAAGATGTACTTGTACAGCCATGTTTATTAATGAACTCAGCTTAATTACCAGAAAATGAAACTAGCCCAGATGTCCACCAACAGATAAGAATATTTAAAAAAGAGAGAATTTTATGTGAAGAGATATGAAGTCATAGTATTTCCAGACAGGTGGGAGGCAATTGGAAATCATTACATTGGGTGAAATGAGCCAAACTCAGAAAGACAGTGTTTTCCATTACATGCAAACCCTAGATTTGCGTGTGTTTGTGTGTGTGTGTGTGTGCATACATACACATGTGTGTATATATGTGTCTGTGTGTGTATGTGCACATATGTGAGTGTGTGATAAAAACAGTAGAGAAGCCATGAGAGGGGTGGAAGAGATGCTAGAAGAGATGGGGAGGGAGCTAAAATAGAGAGGGAGAATATGAGTAATATAAAAATGAAGATGGTGACTATTTGTGGTCATGAAGAGGTTCAGCAAATATGGAACCAGAGTTCAGGAGAGAGGAAGGGGTTGGTAAAGAATAAATATAGTCTGCATAGTATATTATAAAAATAACAACAAATATAATAATAATAATAATAAATGAGATAATAAAAATAAAGATATTATTAGGAGTGAATATGCCATAATGAATCTCTTTACTTTTGCATGCTAACTATAGAGATTAAGGAATAATTACATTATATACTTTTATAGTAATTTTACAAGGGAAATTATTTCATACAATGGATACCATGCTAATGAAATCTCATAAACAATTTAAGAATTTATGAAGATTTATAAAAGGAAACAGATTGCATCAAGTGGTCATCTAACCAGCCCTTATATTTTTATAAATGTTCCATTGAAAACTGTGACTATTTTGTTTCTGAATTCAGTTCAAAATGATCTTACCTCACCGTCTGCTAGTTGAATTTATGGATCAAAGATTCAGGGCAATGTTTAAAGTTCTTTTTAGAAACTTCCAATACTTTGAAAAGGTTGGAACATGTACTTTTACCTTCTATACTCAAAATGCAAAACAGCCATGGATTCACACAGAAAATAAGATTCTCTCCAGCCTTGACCTTGTGCGTCCACAGCAGATGCGCCCTTCATAGCCTAAGAAAATTCTTTTCTCCATTTTGTTTTGCTCTGTAAAAACAAGAGTGACTTGACTTTTGATGTATAATGTAAGTGCAGACAGATCCAGATTATGCAAAATATGGCTGTAACTATACCTTACGCAAGTAAGCCAAAGATATGGGGATAAAACCACAGGGGCTGTGGAAGCGACTGGCTTTGTAGCAGTTACGAGAGTCCAGGCTCAAAGGGTCCCATCCTGCCCCAGATCAGGAGACTGGAGATCAAGTTAGCCATGCCTACACTCTCCAAAATGGCCCTTTTCCTTGCAATCAGCCCACTGCTTCCTGAAGCCTGTCTGAGTGCAGATATGCTCCTTGTCACATAGTTCACTGACGAATAGCATCAGTGTCAAAAGTGACAGTTTTTTATAAGAAACTACTTTCAAATTATCAAGAATTTTCAGAGAAGGAAAGATAATAGCTACACGGTGACTGCTTAGAGGCTGACACTGTCCAAAAAGCCACTTATCAGATCTGCACATATCTGCTCACAGCGCTTGTGTTTATTTGTGAACATAAGCTCACAGTGGACATGCGTGTGCACACATGTGCATCTATAGGCCATTATTTTCTTTCTTTAGATTATTTTACTTTCTTTGTATATGGTGTTTTGCCTACATGTACATTCTTGTGTCATATGCAGGTCCGGTGCCCACAGATCCCAAAAGAAGGAGTTGGATTCCTTGGAACTAGAGTAACAAAGAATTGTTTGCTGCCATGTTGATGTTGGAACCTGCACAGAGGCTTCTGGGAGAATAGCCAGTGATCTTACCTGCTAGTCATCTCCTCAACCCCAAGATCATTATTTTCTGAAAGTGGGATTCAAAAAATATTTCAGGGACAGTTACAGCGACCTGTAGGCATGACTCTCAATATTTTCCCTCAATGTCCTCAAACCTAAAAAGAGAAGTACAAAGGAAAGGCAAGTCTATAATTTAAGCTTGAAGAACAGTGTGAAAGAACATAGAAAACATTTGCAGCAACTCTGTAATTTAAACCAGAGAATTTACAATTAAATTCCTGGGAAATGGTCAGGGAGGGTGATGTTATGACTTTAAAATAATAAAACATATAATAAACCATTAGCATGTTAGACAATGGTATCAATAGTATTTCTGAACCTGAATTGGTAGACAAGTGATCGTGGGAAAGAATGACTTATGATCTAGGCCCACGTGTGTCAGATATGATGACACTCCCACATCTGTTACCCTGTCACTTAGCAAGAAACAAGGCTGAGATGGGGCCCAAGTATCCTCTGATCCCAGAGGTCAGACTGTTTCTACTCTCTCCTACTTACATGTGTTCATTCTCTGTATTTCACTAATGAGGAGGTAGAAAATCCTACACTGTTCATGATATTGACTTATTCTCAAGCCAAACATGTTTTGTGAGCTTGTTTTTCTACAACCAAACTGAAACCTGTTCCTCAGTCGGCTAGCGCTTTTCCCTTCAACTCACACCTTTCAGGTCTTCGGTATCTTTAAAACTGGAAGCATCTTTCGTGTGAGACATATAATCATTAAGATGAAAGGCTTAAGGGACATTCTGAGTTTCTTGAGTCATGTACTCTTCGGGTCGACCTCAGAGTGACAGTGAGGAATGCAGTAGAAGGATGGGAGAAGGCGGCGGCGCCTGAGTTGTGTCTTCTTCAGGCTTCTCCTCCCCACCCCTACCCCCACCAGGCACTGGTCAAAATCCTCTCTCCGACTCCCTGGATTCTGTTTTTTAAGAGCCACTACTTAGACGGGCCCATCCGTCTATCTCCGAGTTCGAAGGAAGATTCGCATTACTGATTTTTCTTGCCATGAAACTTTTATTTTCAGGCCCAAGTAAATTGATGTTCATCTTCAATTCCCCGCATAATCTCCCTGGTGCACTCATTCTGAGGCGATGTGCTCGGCGAGACACACAGCTCCACTGTGGGCGAGATGGGATGTGGTTACCGAAATGAAATATAAAAGCCAAGAAGGAAAAATCGCCATAGCACTCCCTCACCTCATTTCCAAGGGGTCAGCCTGGAATTTATCCTCCAAAGCGTTCTGTTCAGCTTTAGCTCACCCCAGGGGCAAGCCTTCGATGGTGCTCCTCAGAGACACCAGAATTGATTTCCTAGAAATAATCACATTCTGCTTTATTATATTTATGTATTAATTCATTCACTCATTGAACAAACATTTATTGAGTGACCTTCCCAGACCAGGCACTAAGCCCAGTCACTTAAAGTCTAAAACACAGAATTGGGAAATTATAGATTCCATGCCATGGCGAGGGAGAAAGCAAGAAGCATAAGAACCTTAGGCACCCAGAAGCCACCCTCGTTCTGCCTATAGGGTATCGGTTGAAGTTTGGCCGCTTGGGTACTTGGGATTCAGTCTTGCTGAGCAGGTAAAGAGGACACATACAAAGCAAATGTGTCTGTCTGAGCCATGAAAGATGAACAGGTATGTGTCAAAACACAGGAAGAAGCAGGTAGTCATGGGAGACCAGCTACAGGAAGCAAGGTGAGAGCCCAGGGCCACTTCACACAGAGGATTCCCCACAGCCCAGCGAGTCCTGTCTATATGGAAAAAGGCCACTCTAGTAGAAGGTTTTTGGGCTCTATGTCCGCTAGTTCAAGGCTATTGTAAGTGGCAGCCATTAAATTTCAGATCCCGCAAGCTCCAGGGGAAGGCTCTGAATTTCCTGTTTGAAGGAGAAAAACAAAGGTTACGAGGAAAAAAGAATTTCTGTTATGATATGAGAGCTGAGCAAATAAATTAACCCTCTTGTACTTTGTTTACTAATCTACATATTGGAAATGAACTGGCCTTCTTTTATCAAATAAATGTCTTAGTGTAGAAAATGTCTTGTTTGCTGCCCCTGTGGAATTAAAACGCCTTGTGCTATTTACCAAGATTCCTTTCCTGGGCCTTCCAGACTCACCACCTGTGTCAACCCTGAGATTGGGAGCAACTGAAGCCAAATGTCTGGCTAATGGTTTGGAAAACAGAGTCAGAGGGGAAGCCGAGAACTAGACTATGGCTGAGTGGCCCACAGTCCTCCAGCCCATTTCTCTGAGTGTTCATCCATAGCTTCTAAGGTGGCTTGGGAGAAGTTAAAGGAGGAGGGATAAGGCTGGCTTGCTATATTCATTTCCGGCACCACAATTGGGCTACGTGACGGTGGTACCCCAAAGTTGTTATTTAAAGCAGAAAAAAATACGTTTATTCTTGTAACAGTATGCATTCCAAGAATGGCCTCTGGGGAGCCTAGAAGGGGCAGTTGCAGAGGTTATTGGAGAAAGCAGGTTCTTGCCTTATCTGTCCTCACTTCAGTGGCTCCGTTCATCTTCAAAACGGGCAGCTTATTCTTTAAATCCTTCTTTCTGTACTATGTTCATGATATTTCCCACACTCTCCTCTTCCTGCAGCCAAGCATCTCTTAGTCTCCCTGCTATTAAAACATCCATGAATGGGCTGCTGAAGTGCTTGCCATACTAGATTAAGAACCAGACAGGGCGGCAGGGCGGTGGTGGCACACACCTTTAATCCCAGCACTCGGGAGGCAGAGGCAGGTGGATCTCTATGAGTTTGAGGCCAGCCTAGTCTATAAGAGCTAGTTCCAGGACAGGCTCCAAAGCTACAGAGAAAGTCTGTCTTGAAAAAAAAAAGACAAACAAACAAACAAATGAAAAAGAACCAGACAGGAATCCCCAAAACACACTTAAAAATTATGGCAGCATGTATCTCCAACCCCAAGCAGGAAGGCAAAGAGAGGAGGATCCTTTGGGCCCCCAATCAGACAAATTTAGATCGAAACCAAGAAAAGTCCTTGTCTCGCAGAATAGTGTGGATGGCATTTAAGGAACAACCTAAGTTTGATTGTTGACTTCCATGGGGGAATAAACATTTCCATCCATTTACATATATATAAGCATACAACATCACCAAATACTTGTGGCTGTATTTAGGGCAACCCAAAGAATGCAGGCAATATCTCCATCTCTGTTATGTAACTTAACATCTATAAACATATGTGTGTGTGTGCATACATACACATGATTATTTACAGGAGCAAGGGCTTGTACTTGGACATCTATGGGAGACTGTTATTTAATGTGGGATACTCATTTTGATGTGGGAGTGATTTCTTATTAATAAAGAAACTGCCTAGACCCGTTTGATAGGCCAACCCTTAGGTAGGTGGAGTAAACAGAATGGAATGCTGGGAGAAAGAAGCTGAGTCAGGGAGTCGCCATGGTTCTCCCACTCCAGACAGACGCAGGTTAAGATCATTCCTGGTAAGCCAGCTCGTGGGCTACACAGATTAATAGAAATGGGTTAGATCAATATGTAAAAGCTAGCCAATAAGAAACTGAAACTAATGGGTCAGACAGTGTTTAAAAGAATACAGTTTCTGTGTAATTATTTCGGGTAAAGCTAGCCGGGTGGAGGGACACAGCCCGCCGCTCCATATTACAACATCATTTAATTACTAATGCCTGAACCCAAGGTTGACCTAAACTAGGGTGAAGCAAGTCAGGCACCCAAAGCACATGGTTTAAGGAGGCCCTTGCTTCCAGGTACTTCAATAAATTTCACACTAAAATTGACATCTGTTTAAATCCCATGCAGTAACTATCTCACTTGTCCATTGCCTTCTCTGAATCCAGTCTTGGAAAATTCCAGGGCATTTGCAGGACACAGCAATGATAGAACAGGGATGGCATGACTAACCAGTAGCCTTAAGGCAAAGTAACAAAACTCTGACTGGTTTCAGGAGCTGGACTGCGTGTGTGTGTGTAAAATAGTGATGCAGGTGGTGCATAGGAAGGATGAATAAAGTAACTGGGTGATAGATATCCCATAACTAAAACTGACACTGTACTCCAGTAACATCTCAGAGTAGAGCAGATTTTGCACACACCTAGGCAACTTTGCCTTTACTGGGGAAACTGATTCCTGGCCAAACAGATAATGGAGCTTTTCAACCGAGATACCACTAAGAACCAAGCACCAGCCTCTCAGAAGCTAATGCACTGGGGGAAACACTGGAAAGACTAAAGAATGGCTACAACCGAATCTCCTAGGAGAATAGGGTCTCAGAACATGAAAAGCAGACAGTATGTATTTTGTGGATACGTGTAGGAACTAGTTATGCTGCCCTGGCTGGCCTGGAACTCACTGTGTAGACTAGGCTAGCAGAGGACCATAGACATGTACCAGCACAGTTGAATGAAGTGTCTCCATTAGCGGGTTTCATGAATATCGATGTTACTTTTCTCCTGAATTATCTCAAAGAACCAGCGATCGTTTGGGCCCCCACTGTTCTAAGCTGCCTGTCTTTGGAAAACCTAGCAGAGAGCAAATAATACCCAGACCCACTTGTCTTCTCAACTAAAGCCTTCTCCTGCCCAACCCAAATCCCCCTTGTCCCTCCTCCTTCTTTGGCTCACACACTCTCAACCAAGAGGACAGTGACTCACACTAATTATACAGCAGCATTTTTTTTTCCTAACAGCAGCTGGGACTTTCTATTTATTTGCCAGCTATTTATAACTCACTTAGAGAAGGAAGCCTCCTCCCACCCCAAGTAAAATTTCTCTGGGGTGGATCTAGTTTTATCTAAATTGGCTGGACAGAGTTGCAAAGCATATATAATCCATATTGAAAGAGATAAGGTTTTCTCCTTGTACTGGATATAAAAATAACCAACATGCAAAATGAGCATGGATAGGGAAAAATTAATTTACTTCCCTGCTTAATTAGTAGATGCAAGATAAATGTATCTGCTTAGCTCCCTAATTATAATAATACTTAACAGTTATGTGAAGCTCTTCATCATCAAAAATACCACTCTCTCCTGACACTAAATCATTAGTCTTTGGCACCCCTCTGTGAGCATCTTATCTAAATAGGAGAAAGACTATGGTGTTGGGGTGGGGAGCTGAGGATTCAGAGAGAAGTACCAAGACTTTCCATTATCTTTAAGTAAACTGCTCCACGTGGTCCTACTCTTCTATCCCCAGAACCTGGGTGTCTGGGGACAATCTACAAGCCACAGGGAGAAGTTAGACAATGAGGCTCAGTGCTGTGAACATTTGCTCATCTGACTGGATAGCCAGGGCATTTCTTGTAGCAATAGCAGAACAGACATGACCACAAGAAGACAGAGAGCCTGGGTGCCTCCTTGAAGAAGTGAACAACAAATGGAGCCCTGCTGGCTACTGTCATTATGTTTGTTCATGGGACTTCTTAACCTAGTGGTGTTCAGAAAAGAATTTCTGCCTTTGCCTTTTTGCTGTAACGGTATCCAGCTCTCAACTTTACTCCTATCACCCTGGAACTCCTGATGTGAATCCCATATTTACTAGACACTAGAAATTTGACATCTCCAAATCCTGAGATCTCACAGTCCTTGCATCTTTAAACAAATAAATATTCAGCCTCAGAGTAGGGTTTGACATTCAATCCTTGGGAGTAAAGGAGATGGTATGAGCCTAATTTCCTGGAGGGATGCATTTTGCCTTCCATCTCTAACCTCCCCCACAGGTTCCTCCTAGCTTAGTGCTTCCATCTTAGCCTGCCATGGACCAGAGCCAATGCCAATTTCTCTTCTTCCTTTTCTTCTTTCTCCTCCTCCTTCTCCTCCTCCTCCTCCTTCTCCTCCTTTTCCTCCTCCTCATCCTCCTCCTCCTCCTCCTCCTCCTCCTCCTCCTCCTCCTCCTTCTCCTCCTCCTCCTCCTTCTTCTTTTCATAAATTCAGAGACCTTATTCTTAACAAACATTGGAATCACATTATTATTACAAAAAAGAAACATTAAATTCAGCCAGCACTGTGTTTAGTGCCTGATAGACCATTAACATAAATTGTTTTAAAAATGAAATATTCAAATCATTTGCTAAGGACTTATTTTTTGATGACTTTCAAAAAGGTGAAACATATAACCAAACAATGGTAAGAAGCCACAATTGTAGATCTTGTTTTTATTTTGTAACCCAGGGTGGAGAAAGGGAGATCTCTCAAAGTGATTGCCACTGAAATTGCTGCTTTACTATACTTTTATTTCTCCCGTATTCTTAAATAAACAATAGGTCATGTGCATTTTGTTTAAATTCAAAATTTTCAAAGATCAAAACTGCTATAATGTGATTAGAATGTCGACCTCTTTATGTGGCTGAAAGGCAATGCAATATTGAAACAGCTTTTGGAAAATACACATCAATGTGATACAAAGGAACTCTTTCTTTTACCACTGCGTTCTATCTGCAACCAGAGAAAATTATAACTCATGATTTTCCACAAGCCATCGCTCCATATTCTAATTCAATGTACATTTCTTTTTACAACATGTGGGTTCAGAAGAGGAGAAGGTAAAAATACACACACATTGGCTACAGCGTTTCACAATTGCCTGGGAGGTAGGCATGTGTTCTCGTTCTACACATCAGAAATCTGTTCTCATGTGCCCTGTCTGATCCTGTCTGCTGCTACATCGCTGCTATACACTTCTCATTTCTGCACAGGACTCCAGTTCAAAGCCCCCAGGATGGAAAAGGCTACCCTGAAAGACCCGGGTTCAAGAAAGACAAACCAGAATGTTGTTAAGAAGTAATGAAGGCCACAGGATCAGAAGGATCAGACTCAACTTCATGGAATCCAGAGCTGGTGTTTTAGGGTTTCTATTGCTGAGAAGAGACACTATGACCACAACAATTTTTATAAATGAAAACATTCCATTGAGATGGCAGCTTACAGCTCAGAAATTCAGTCTATTATCATCATGGCTGGGAGCATTGTGGCATTGCAGCTGGAGAAGCAGCTGAGATTCCTACATCTTGCTGGCAACATGAAGTGTTGGGTGGTATCTTGAGTATACATAGGAAACCTCAAAACCCACCACACAATGATACACTTACTATAATAAGGATACATGCTCCAACAAAGTCACACCTCCTAATAGTGCCACTCCTTATGAGATTATGGGGACCAATTACATTCAAACCACCGCAGCTGGCATGACAATGAACTCCTCACAAGCTGAGGCTTTCATTTTGTACTAAAAGGAAGATGTTGGCTTTCTTAGCTCCTAGAGAAAATGATTACCCTCTGAGAGAGAGAAAGCTACCTAGGAATAAAAGAGCAGGGAAGAAGGAGACTTGCCAACAATGTTGCAAGAGAAACACAACCCCAGACCAAATAATCGCTCTTCTGGAGGACAACCTTGAGTCTGAGATCCTCTGACTCCAAGCCTTAGCTCAGCAGCTCAGTCATTTTCAAACAGAGAGAGGCTAAAGCAAAGCCTGAGTAACAGCCTTGCTGCCGTGTATGTGTGCTTCTGTCCTGAAATGAGCCTACTCACAAGCATAGCCAGTGTAGGCTCTGTATCACACAGCTGTAACGGGCACATTAACCATATGTTATTAGAGGTATAAATAGATTGCATTTTTTGAGTGGTGATTACTTGATTAATAAAAAGAATGGAAAAGAAAAGAAACATATCCTATACAAACTGATAAAAAAAATGACAGTAGGGAAGAATGCTCAGAGTGGGGTGGTCTAAGGTTTTCATAGAGAATGCCTATCTTCTTTTCATTTTTTTAAAAAATCACTGTGTTATAGTAGCAGTTATAATAAAAACTACCACTTTGTACTTCATATTTTCTTGGTGCATGCTACTTGTTTCCCCTATTTAATATGCACAAAATAGTTGTCATTTTCCCATCCCACCAAAAAGAACAAAGCACTGAAGACAGACGTGGTGTCCACAATCCCCAGTTAATAATTTCCTACTGAGTCCTAAGTCCTGGTACTTTTAACTACACTCACTGCCCAAAGATAACTAGTGAAACCTGTGGAGACCCAAAAATGTGAGCCTGTTTCCACCTTGTCTGAAGGTCAGAGAATTTGAGCTTGCTCAGAGTTGTTGACAGTAACTGTAGGTACAGACCCTGAGCTAAAGTGTAGTTATGTTGTAATAAGAGCGGCGGGGCTGCGTCCCCAGCACCCCGGCCACCTGGCTAGCTTATGCCCCGAAATAACAACACACAAATTGTATTCTTTTAAACACTGCTTGGCCCTTTAGCTCTAGCCCTTACTGGCTAGTTCTGATATCCCCATCAACCCATCTCTAATAATCTCTGAGCACCGGTCTTACCGGGAAGATTCTAGCCTACGTCCATCCTGGGTCGGAGCTTCATCACATGTGTCTGCCTGGGAGCGGGGCATGGTGTCTCTTCTGAGGCGGCTGCTCCCGAGAGGAGAGCTGTCGGGTCTGAGCTCACTTCCTCTTCCTCCCAGCATTCTGCTCTGTTTACTCCTCCCACCTATGTTTTAACCTATGAGGGCCAGCCAAGCAGTTTCTTTATTTTTTTAACAAATGAAATCAACAGATTAATATATGACACTCCCACTTCATAGTTACTTGGTGTTTTGGACATTAAGATGACCCACACAGGTAGATCCACTCCACCCCAACCAAAGGTCCTTCTTTTGAAATAAAAGGTTTGTCCTAGGAAATGGCTGCCTTCAGGATACTTGGTCTAGGGTGGGTTCACTGCCTAAAGAACAGAATGCTTTTCTTAAGGATTAATGACTTGACGGTTCAAAGTATTGAAGCAAGTCACTGTTCTAGATGTCCTATGCATCATGTTAAAGCAGCTCTTTGTTATCTTCCCCTTTTTATACTAGGGTATAAAGCATATGGAAAATAAACACAGATGAATTGAGCATTCAGTATTAACTGAGTTACCCTCCCTTTACTATCCTGTGTCTCTGTGATCCTTTCTTATCTCTGTTCATCTTCCTTAACATTTTATAATCTGTGTGCTCCTACCATGAGATGTACGAGTCCCCCACAGCTAGGATCACTGCAGAAGTCACCCCAAAACTGTGGCCTCCAACAGAAACCAGCACAAAAAGTGTTCGAGTATTGCAAGCATCAATTTTTCTCATCACCACATGATAATCTCTGCATGGATCAAGTGGTCCTCTAGAGGAAGTACTCCCACTTTTGGTGGTGGAAGGCTTCTGCTCCTCTTCAGCATCCTCTCTCTCCCTGGCATGGGAGTACCTCAACCTGTCTTTTCTACTGTATACACCCGTGCTTGACATGGGAGTACCTCAGCCTGCCTTCTCCTCTGTGTACACCTGTGCCTGACATGGGAGCACCTCAGCCTGCCTTCTCCTCTGTATACACCTGTGCCTGACATGGGAGCACCTCAGCCTGCCTTCTCCTCTGTGTACACCTGTGCCTGTCATGGGGGCACCTCAGCCTTCTCCTCTGTGTACACCTGTGCCTGTCATGAGGGCACCTCAGCCTGCCTTCTCCTCTGTGTACACCTGTGCCTGTCATGAGGGCACCTCAGCCTTCTCCTCTGTATACATGGAGCACTCTTCCTTCTCTAGTTTGTACACTGCTAAGTTACCTTCCAATTCCTATTTCACACTCATACCCTCAAGAAAGAAATCTCTGCCTGACTTTCTTCAGTACTGCTTACTTATCCATTCACATATCTGTCTCCCCTGAAATTCTAGAAACCATTTGACCTTCATAATAGCATCCTAAAGGTTAAAGACAAGCATACCTCTTTTTACAAGAACAAACCGTCTGCTTTTCACTGGCATATGTTGTATTGATAAAGGGCCGCAGGCCTTTCTCTTTCCAAAACTTTCAAAACAGAAGGGCTCTGTCCAAAATAGAAGTGTATGTTAAACTGTTCCCATTAAAGAAGGAAACAAGAGGAACCTCGGAGCCACAAACATTCTATTTCCAAGTTCAGAGCAAACAAAAAATATGTCAGCCCAGAGGGGATAGATTTGGAGGGAAGGGGGAGCCAGATATGCAAACTTTATTCTATGTTTAAATCCAGCATATGGGCCATTACTATTTTAGGACAATAAATACTGACTTCCATATTTTGATAATTAGTTATATAAAAAAGAGCCAAGCTATATTTGCAGGTCCTGGTAGGCATTCCAGTTATCAGTATTCAGGCCCAAGAGCCCATTTTTGTTGACAAATTTTGAGAAGTTCAGTTGGTGCCACCAAAGTTCTCCTGATATTTATAAGCAGAGTTGTGATGAGGCTCGAACATGGGCACTCACACCTCCCGTGAATCTCATTTTCTGGCGTCTACTTTTAACAACTTGATATATCCCTAAGAAAGCTGCAACCTTCTAAATCCAGGACTGGTGGGAGACGCCTTGCAGGTGCTGAGCTGAGGGACAAGTGATTCTGAAGGGCAGTGATGGTGGCAAGGCTCTCAAGCCCCAGTGCGGTGCTCTGTGGGGACTCAATAAACAGGTGTTCGTCATTAGTTGTTAGGTTATTAACTCAAAAGCCTGAAAAAAATAAGCCATCCATGCTTCTAGAGGTAAGAACATATTCCTCTCCTTCCAGCTTCCATGATGTTACTGGCTCTAGAACCCTCCTTCCAAGACAGATGATGACAGTGTCTAACCTCCTTTCTGATGATCATTCTTGACTCAGTTGCCCCCTCAATGCCAATTACAGTTTTACATTGATTTGAAGCTTGTCTCAAATTCATGCCCTTTGCCATATATAGGCCTTTGGCCCCAAGGTGTTCATGATTCACAAATATAATTAGTGAAAAGTGTATCCTTTGGTATTTTCCCCTCTAACTAAATGTGACATGTCACAAAAATGCAAGGGTCAGTCAGGGCTACCTGCATCTTGTTCATTGTGATGGTTCCTCAAAATCTTCTTGTGCTGTATGGGAAGCACTGAGACCAAGTATAGAATAGTGATGTGTTTGACTTCCATATATCTGGTCATACATAAAACTTTCATCCTCACCTCTCAACTCCCATTACTAACCTTTTCTAGGATAGATTGTTGGGCTACATCCCCAACTCCTTGGCCTTGGGAGTATACCTTTTGACCATGGTCATACTTCTTGGGGTACAGAAAAATGTTGTGGAATATTACGCTATGTAAAGATGTGCTACATTTGTTTATGCTGTGTTTATTTAATGATGTAAAGATGTATTGTTTTACCTGCCTAAAACACCTAATTTGTCTAATGAAAAGCTAAATGGCCAATAGCTAAGCAGAGGAGAGATAGGCATGGCTGGTGGAAAGAAAGTATAAATAGGAGGAGGAATCTAGGCTCAAGAGAAAATGGAGAGAATAGGGGAGAAAGAGAGGGAGATTCCTGTGGCCAGACAGATGAACGCAAAGTAGGACATACAGAATGAACAAAAGGTAGAGAGCCTGAAGCAAATGTAAATGAAGAGAAACCAGTTAATTTAAGTTACAAGAGCTAGTGGGGCAAGCATAATACAAGTCTGAGTATTAATAACTAATAATGTCTCCATGTCATGATTTGGGAGCTGGTTGGTGGCCGAAAAGAAAGCATGTTCTTATTTGGGAAAACCTTAGTGTGAAGGATTCTGAGACTTCTCCGCTGTCTGTACAGACAAATCACCATTTCTGTTCTGGATTTGATCCTATCCTTGGGATCCATATGACTGGATTTTTCTTTTTCATCCTATAAGAAGCAGCATTCTACTTATAGGATTATCCACTTCTCTGCAACATCTGCTTTGTTATGGCATATGGCTTCTCCTTTCTGCTACATCCCTGAAATCATGATTTCCAAAAGCATTACAATTGATCTTGGAAACTAAACCTCCTTTGTATTTAAAATTTGAAGATTTGTTTATAAATTCAAGGACCAAAGGAAGGTGTACTGAAAAAATGGCTTGAGAGAGTTTTTTGCTTTTCCAAATAGCCAGAATTTGTTTCCTAGTTTGGGTGGTTAACAACTTTCAGTAACTCCAAGTTCAGGAGAACCTCTGACCTCTGCAGCAAACTGTATTCATATGCATGTACTACACATAGATAAACATACATACATATAACTAAAAAAAATAAGGCGAAGATAACATTTTGATAAGAATTGATAGGCCCAGTATGTGTGTGCTTGTGCATGTGTTCATGCACAGACACACACACATTCACACGACACCCACATACACACATCACACACAAACACAGAGACATACATATATACATCACAATACACATATACACACACAAAGACATGTATACACACATAAACCACACACATACACACAAGGACATACCATATACACACATACAACATACATTGATACACATAAGCACACAACACACACACACGTTTCATCATTTGTTGGTGTTATCTTGTTTCAGCCTTCACTAATTTTAGCACAGGTATTGAGATGATTATAGTCTTTCCTTTCTTTATTCTATTTAATGTAATAAATTACATGATTGATTTTCAAATGTCAATTCCTGAAATAAAAGAGTGAACTTAATTAAAAGGTACATTTACTTTTACATAACACTACAATTGCTTAATAGGTATTTAGAAAGTTTTATGTCTATATTCCTCACACAGATGGCTCTTCTACACAAAGTCCTTGTTGGATTTGGATATCAAGTTATGTTTATTTCATAAAACAAGTAAGAATGCATTGAAAACATAGTCCACATGGAATCTTATGCACCAAAGGTTATAGTGGATTTGCTCACAATTTGAAAAGTAAGAAGCAGTTAAGCTGTCCATCATTTGATGAATGATGACAGAGTAAAATATTATTCCACATCAAAAAGAAGCAAACCACTAACAGAGGCATATTTATAAGCTAAAGGGGCCAGTCTAAAATGTTTATGTACTGAATTATTTCAACTATATGGCATTCTGGAAAAAAAGAAAACGGTCACAGTAAAAGATGACCGTGGCCATCACATTCTGTACTAGGGAGGGATTATGTATGAATATGTGTTACTCTGTCCAATGTTGTAAGATGGATATATGACATTGTACATTTACTCAAGCCCATAGGACTGTATAAAGAATGAACCTTAATGTAAACTATGAATTTAGACAAATAAAAATGTATCATATCATCATTCTAAGACATTGTTTTGGTTTATTTTCCTGTTATTTCCTGTATTAATTCTCTGATTAAAACTCCCTCTCACACTTAAAGGTACAGTTAAACCAAACAAAAAGGTCAAGGCAGCAGGAGCTCAAAAGCAGCTGGTCACACGGCAGCAGACGTCACGAGCGAGCCATGCATGTGTGCCAGTGCTCAGCTCCCTTTCTCCATTTTACACGATCCAGTTTCCCTGCCCAGGTAATCATGCTACCCACAGCAGGCAGGTCTTCCCACCACAATGAACATATCAAGATCACCCTGCACATGCATTCCAAGAGGCCCATCTTCCTCCCTAGATCTGGCCAAGTTGACAATTACTAACCATCACACATGTACAACACTAATCAGAGCTCAGGTAGCGTGTAGGATTGATGGATTTGCTGACAGTTTTCGGTAAAGAAGAAATTTCTGTGAAAGTAGTCATTGACTTTAAACCATAAAACACTTGAATACACTTCACCAATGATGATATGAGAATGACAATAGGGACATAGAAACGTCTTGACTGATATCAGACATCAGGTAAATACAAAATAAAGCAATAATAAGGAATCAGTACTCATCAAAAAGATTTTTTTTAAGGTGGCAAAGCAAAGATCTAGAAGTGAGGAACACATGGAGGTGCCTTCTTACAAAGCTAATAGGAATGTGAACTATTATGGCTGCTACACAAAATAGTTTGCAGTTGTTTAAACAGAGGCAAATCTATAGCAAGATCCCACAGTTTCACATGGGGACTCTGATCTAGGACAATGTTTCTCAACAAATTGTTTGCTTCCAAATCTGTAGCAAGCCTTTTTTGAAGTTCTTTTAGTTATCTTGTCAATAAATTTGACACCGAGGAAGACTGATGTCTCCTTAAATATCTGCTTCTGTACTTTATACCAAAGAAGAATAGGATGTTTCACTCCTAAAACCAATGTTCCCCATTAGAAATAATATTTCCTTCATTGAAAACATATACCCAAGAGAAGTTATTTTTTTAAATTGAAAAAAATTGTCTTGGTAAACAACAATATTGCTTCTTTATTATCGGGATGGTAATATTAAAAGCAAATTTTTAAATGAATTAGAAATCAAGATGATGTCATGCAAACAAAACCCAAGACAATAATGCATAACAGACAATTCAACAAGAACTATAAAAATTCCAGAGTCCAAAGCATTATGCAAGTAAAAATCCAAATGTAGCAAAGAAAAGTGAAAACTGGAAATGAAAGAATTAACTAAAGATTTGACTTATATTTTTGTTTGTAGAAGATGATACTCAACATTCTAGGGCGAACACACTGCTAATGTGTTCAAGTATAACATGTATAACAGTCAAAATGTATGAGAACACTCTTACAGACGATGGTGAGAGGAGTCAGAGATAGAGCATAAATTAGTTCACAGAGGAAAGAAAATGTCAAATACTTAGAAACTACCCAGAAAGTATAATAATTGATGAAACAAACAGAAAACAGTGCTCTAACATGTATATATTAATTCAATCATAATGGCCATCATGTAAATGGTAACCATGAACTGTCTGGGACATTGAGATTGTTATATTAGATAAAAGAACAATACCCTGTTATCAATGTCTACAACAAAGTTCTAGTTTAAGTTATAAAATATCAATATGTAGTTTAAAATTAGCAGGTAAAAATGCATATCAAATAAAAAAATGAAAGAAACGATCACGTAATGATATGCTGCAGCTGCGGCTCCCTGAGGGACACAGCAGGCCACTGTGGATGGTTTAGGGCAGCAGCGGTGGGAGACCACAGTAGGCCATGAGGAGCAGCTGGTCCCACCACCCAAGACCCCTGTGGGTTCCAGGCAGATGAGAGGCAGGTGAGAGACTTGTCCCATGAGGAACTGAGGAGCCACAGTGGGTGAGAGACACAGACAGATAGGCATGCCATGCAGAGAAAGTGGGTATTTATTTAGTGGATTATGGAGGGGAAAGGGGGAGAAGGGGGAAGAGCAGAGAGAGGAAAAGAGAAACAGAGGAGGGAGGAGAAAAGAAGCTACTTCTTTGGGAGAGAGATGGAAAAGAGAGAGCATAGGCTGGAAGCAGAAGAAAGATCCACTTGCCTTGGTAGAAGGGTGAGTGAATGGGGCTTATCTCTAAAAGGGACAGGACAGACCATTATGGGTAGCTATATAATTATACACCACGTGAGAACTTTCAATCAAAAATGGACCAATTTGTAATAGTGTGTGCATAAGATTACAGTTTAGTATGCACAATACATGTAAGTAGTGCGGGGGGGTTAAGTCACTTGGGCTGACAATGCTCTCACCAGAACTATAGACTGACAAGTATCAGATAGGAGGAACCTGAAACTCCTTTTGAAGGTTTGTCCAGCATAGTCAAATGACTCCCAAAATAATATAGTTAGTCAGTGTAGTTCTTGGTTGCTTCTTGGAGATTGAAAGAACACATTTGGGATACATGACTCAGATTATTCACACCAGACATGACCTGAAAGTCCCTTTCCTACAATCCAGCTCCCACAGTTCCAGAAAACATTATGCAAACTGCCAAGGGTGGGCAATTAAACAGTGTCACCCAGATGCATCACCTATGAATCATGAGAAAGATCAACATGGCAAGATATTTGTAAAGATTTAATAGATAGTACTCACATGTTGGTAGCAACCAACAGGTGTCTAATTGCACGTAAGGCCCACTCAGTGGGAGAGAAATCAGGCCTGGTACTGGAAACCTAGTGAGCTTCCCAGAGCTCTGAGGTTACTGACCTTAGAAAAGGACCTGCTACCACCACTTGGCTAGAACAGCATTAATTCCTTACTATATTCTGAATCTCATCCTTAAGAACACAGGTAAGTGTCATTACCATCCTTCATCCAGGAAGTTTCTTTTTGCAGCAAATGGAGAATATCACATAAAACCAAACTGAGACACAGTGCAAAGATCAATGAATTATAGGTATCCTATCCCTAACAGATAGATCTATGTCGCAGCTTCTGTATCTGTGACTCGGGGAACATCAAGGAAGAGAGGAATGAAAGATTGTAAGAATGAAAATAATCGACTGGAACAATATCAATACCAATGGACATTTCAACAAGAAAGGGAAAATTTTCTTGGGGTTCCACCTATAGACAAGAACTATAGGCAACTATCAACTTCTGGGAGAAGAACTAGCCTTTCTTAAGGATTATCCCCTTATTTGTTGTATAATGAAGACTTGTCAGCCTTGAAGCCATGTACAGAAAAACAACAAAAAGATATATATATATATATATATATATATATATATATATATATATTCCTCCTGTGTTCTTATGTGTATATATACATATTTCTTATACTATATACATATATATATATATATATATTCCTCATATACCCCATATATAAATATAGTAAAAGAAAAAGAGTTTGGGAACATGGGAGGGGTGTTCAGGGGAAGGTAATATTTGATGGAGGAATATGATGGAGAAGTAATATAGTTCTGTCTCAATTAAAAAAACATTTATAAAAGTCTCCTGTACATGAACACTAGCAGGATAAACTATGTCCAGTTAAAGGCATGTTTAAAATCCTATTTTCTAACCGAGTAGTAACCGTGTTAGCATCATGACAACATTTGTGGTAATACTGGTGCAGATATATTTATTTTGCTCAGCATGCAGAACTTTGCAGCAAATACAGTAAATGGCCATGCTACTGGCTTAGGCTTTGCTGTGCTGCACTTTTTAATATCACTGTATCCTCCTTCTACTAAAACATATTAATACGAAACAATGTGCAATTATAGCAGCATCAGTCTCAAATATTTCATATTTTCAAGTGTCTTAACTGCTCAAAAAGCCACATAGAGAGTCTGACTTTGTCAAGAAAGATGTTGAAATTTCTACTTTTGTCTTGCAGAGAACATATCCCTATTTTTAAGCAACATATGACTTATTAATTTCACAAAATAAAAATTTTAAACATGGAGTGTTTCCGGAGACCAAGATGGAAACTAATGAGTAATAAAACACATTTTTTTTTCTGAGAAGGCAGGTTACTCCCAGATGTGTCTGCATATAACAGAGATTCAAACTGCAGCCATCCTTCTGTAGCTACAGGAAATCACAGAATCCCCTACAAATCCATGGTGTGACTGCTCAAGGCTCTTATGTAAAATTCTGCCTTCTGCAAATGGGTGCAGACCTGCCCATATACAGTCATCATCATCATCTGACTTCTTAGACTCCCCAGCACAGTGTAAGCGCTGTGTAAATAATTGTCCTTCTGCATTGTAGAGAGAATAGTGACAAGATAGCAGTGCACATCTAAGAAGGACAATTGTCCAATACCTGCCATTGGATCTACAGAGACAGAATTCAGAGGTCTGGGGATATGAGTGCATCTGAGAGGAACCTGCATCTGAAATGATAGAAAAATATAAGATTAAAGCTGGGGATTTACACATTACTGTCTTAACTGATAACACAATGAGATGGAGAATCAGTGTGTCTCAGAGACCTAAGACACAATGTAGACTTTGATAAAAAGAGTTTCACTGTATCACAAAAATACAGCTTAGCCTCACTATAGAAGTTGTGAACTAACTGACCATTACCTCTGAGAAGTTCTGATTCTTAACTAGACAAGCATAAAGTCAAAAAAGTTTCCGATACATAAAAATGTTTCTCAGAGAAGTGATTATTCCTTTTGAAACGACTTCATGCATTTATTAGATGTTCATAAAATAACAGGAAAGTGGTTTTAGAATGTCGCCAATTACTTTGCCAGACACCCCACTCCTTCTGTGTGGGCTGGAGGTGATAAGTCACATTTAATAGAATCAGGAAAGGGAAAAACTATCACTTTAAAATACAGAATCAAAGCAGACATGATCTCTACCCAGTGATCAAGGTTAACATCGCCTGTCACATTGACATTGCATCCTCTGATCATAATGTGACACAAAATGCCATCACCTCTTTGGTGCTCTTCCCCAAAATGTCTAGTGGATCTAAGCACATCAAAAAACATAAACCAGAGGTTTTACAAACCACCTGACCAACACATGTTGACAGTGGCAAGGTCATTATGGCAAGTAATAAACGAGGGATCATCACATTTAAACTAAAGATTCATGACAACTGAATGTAATTCACTGTAGTGGAAGATAGACGTTAATAAAATCTATGGGTTAGCAGTTGGCATTGTCCTTGTGTCAATAGCGTGAAGACCTGTGGGAGGATTATGACATGTCATGAAGAAAAGTGCTGGCATTCACTAAGAAACTTCGCTAAGATTCTATAAGCGAATATGAAATAATGACTAGACTACATTTGAAAAGTTTTGTTACATTTATTCATGCTAGGCTAAAAATATTGTTATAAAGAATTATCATCTATAAATTTGAAATCAGCACAAAATAATGAAATCACATAGTCTAATAATATTCTGAGTTGGAAATAAAGATTCTCTGGCTGAAGATTTGCTTTGTCTTCGCAGGCTTGGTTTCTACTAGCTTTAGTCAGTCCTAGTATTTTCCATGTTTACAGAACATAGAAATTCTCTTATCAGTTTCTCTTCAGTAACATCCAAACTGAAGGTGATTCAGCTTATTAAACATTTTACCTGCTCAGATAGAGGTTGGTTCCTATAATGGTAAATCATGGGTCTCACAAAGTTAAAAATAAAAATCCAGTCTTGCAGTAATTTTTACATTTTATGTTATATTTCTGCTTTAAAAAAGATTATAATTCTCTCTTAAATCTTCCAGTAGCCATTCTCTATGTAGTAATTCATTATATATGTGAGACAAAAAAAAAAATCTCACTGTGCTCACTGTGGCAATTTTGTTTTATACTATGGCAAAGAACTATATAGTCTACAGTTTAAATAGTACTACACACACATGCATGTACACACATACACACACACATAAATACACCTTTTGATTTGCTTGTAGTTTATCCCACAATGTTTCCAATGCATGTAGACCAATTCCGAAGTCAATTTGTGTCTCCATTTCTGAGTCTGGCAGGATCCCAAACCGCCAGTACCACAGTAGTATGAATGAGCTCTTCTCAAAATCTGTTATATTGAAAAGCATTCCCTCAAAAGGATCCTAGATCAAATTAACATGGAAAAATGCTTCAATCTATTTTCCTTTCTTGAAGGTGCCAAAACATATTATTGTCTGTGAAAAAATCTAATAGAAAAGACAGTTTCTTAATAAAAGAGATAACCAAATTATTTCTCATTCGATTCCTATTAATTATGGATCCACTTTGGAATAAAATGTGCTGCAATAAATAAAAAAAATTGCACTCATGAAACCAAATATGAATGCTTTTATTCTAGGCTGACTCCAACACTAGATGGATAGTCAAGGCGTGAGACGTTTTTGAGCCTGCAATTGTGTGGACAAACAGAGGGGATAACCAGCTGAATAAGGAATGAAAGAAGGGGAGGGAGAGAAAGGAAAGAGAAGAACTAATACTTTGACGTAGTCTAACATGAGGAGTGGAAGAGAATGAAAAGAAGGAAGACACAAAAGAATAGAATCAAGCATTTGAGCAATGTCTTAATGAAGATTATAGATTTCAATATTCAATATTTGCTTAACATTTTGTTGTATCCTTTCTGCATGTCCTTTTTGGTATTTCTGCAGAATTGATCACTTTTTAAGGCTTATCTTTGTTCTTTACTAATATCTGTATTTCTTGGTATCTACATTTTACTCATGTAACCTCCAAGTTGTAATAAAATTTCACATTCAAAATTATATCACAGATGTTTAATGGTGGCCTAATTCAACATGGGCAATCAGTAAATTAGGCCTCATCTCAAAGAAGTCTATAATAGCTCCTCATTTAGAGTTAAATGTTACAGAAAACTTGAATAATAAAAGTAAGTTTACTGTGTTAAAATTCTGATAATAATATATAACATTACATTTTAAATATTTAAGAACATAAAAAGAATCGAGCTTAAAAATACTAATGCCAAGAGGAAAGAAGAACACAAGTGACGTGAAGGGCAAAGGGAAAAAGGAAATGAAGACGTTAGTGAGGAGATGAATACAAGGACAGAGAAGAAAGGTGTGGGAAGAAAACCGACACTAAAGGGGTTGAGAAAGGTTATTTGTTAACTTGTATTTTTATAAGTATCATATATACATATATAATATAGTGTGTGTGCATGTGAATAAAAGTTTAATTGTACTTATCATACATAAGAGATAGTATCCATCCTAGAAGATAGTTTGTCAAATAAAAATCCCAGTGTGAAATACTCTCCTTAGATCAGGGGTATACTGAAGATGTAGCTGATTGCTTTTGCTCTTAGTGGTCTTCATGAACTTGATAGTAAGATCTTATTGATGAAGACACCACAGACTTTGGCCGCAGAATATGGAGAAATCAAGCTACTAGGGACCTGGAGCTTCTTCCCCACAAACTAGCTTTCATAGTACTGGTAGGTGTTAGGAAGGGCATGGGGGAAAAACGTCTTCAGTAGTCATACCCAGTTATGAATAGTATGAGCTACAATAATTACCAGCCTGGAAAGATGTTTATGGGTGCAATAGTGGCATGAATGGTTAAGGGAGTAACCAACCAACTTTCTTGTGAGTAGATTTAAGACTCAACTCAAAATGGGAGAAAACCCATGTCTGGGACTATAAAACTAGCTAAGAATACATGGTGTAGAAGTTGCTCTTGGACCCTAGAGTGAAGATACTGTTGTTCTTGTTTTGTTTTGTTTTGTTTTGTTTTGTTAAATGGACACAATGTTAAACTTTCCACTCAATTTGAATTTTTCCAACCAGAGACCGGCTAAGCTCTCAGACCTCATCAGAGACATTTCTCTATGCACCCAGTTATGGTTAATGCAGAAACTGACAACTGTCTTGAATACAGAGAATAAGGGCCTATGGAGTGTTCAGATGAAATGGGGCATCAATATATAACATTTTCTACTTACAAGGTTAAGAACAGGAAGAGAAGGAGACTGTAAGAGGCAGAGGTCACTGAGAACCAGAGTGAAACAATGTTGAGAACGTAACAGGACTCCTGTGCCCATGACCTCTTAGCAACCTTGGTAGCCTCCATAAGATTAAGCTGGCTAACAATGGGAGAGAGTGTCAAATGTTCCACTGTCAGGCAGGAGGGTATTAGTTTGTTCCCAGCTACTAAGCTCTGAAATAATCACACAGAAACCATATTATTTACAATACTGTTTGGCCAATAGTTTAAACATATTTCTAACTTGCCCTTAGATCCTAAACTAACCCATCTCCATTAATTTGTGCATCACCATGAGACCGTGGCCTTACTATAAAGTTTCTGCAGTCTCCAGCAGAGGCATCTGTCCCTGGTGGCTACATGGCTTCTCCCTGACTCTGCCTACCCTCTCCTCCTTTATCCGCTTAGAACTCCCACCTTTCTTTATTCTGCTAAGCCATTGGCTGAAACAGATTTATTCATTAACCAATAAAAGCAACAAATAGACAGAAGAACTTTCTACACCACTCCACCACTACCTAAAAATTTATTGATAGTTTATGGCTGCTGGGGCAGGGGGTGGAGCAATAACTTTAAGGATATGTGCACTGTCGGGCAAGCCATCCTCTGGTGGATGACCCGACACCTGTGAGAATATTGTGAGAAACCCAAAGTGGACTCAGTAGGTTACATAGAGGGAAAGGGAGGACATAAAGTTGGAAACACTGTTTGGGAGAGGTGAGGAGAACATTGAGGAGGGAGCAGGAGGCGATATAAAGAGTGAATGTGATAAATAAAATAAATTATATTCCTGTTTGAAATTCTCAAAGAATTAATTCGAACATTACACTTGTTTTAAGAGTACGGATGATGAAGGCATGGAGATGTAGCTCAATGGCAGAGTGCTTGCCTTGCATATATAGGGCTTTGAGTTTAATGTCTAATACTAAAATAGTAGTAATAATAATAATGAGAATGAGCTGGGCGGTGGTGGCGCACGCCTTTAATCCCAGCACTCGGGAGGCAGAGGCAGGCGGATCTCTGTGAGTTCGAGGCCAGCCTGGTCTACAAGAGCTAGTTCCAGGACAGGAACCAAAAGCTACGGAGAAACCCTGTCTCGAAAAATCAAAAAAAAAAAAAAATAATGAGAATGATACGAAACTGGTTAAAATGAAGTATAGGACCATGAAATTTTGTGCTTTGAAAGGTATTCAAAAACAAAATCAGAATAAAACTAGCGAAACCTGAAAAAAAGTGAAAGGGAAGAAAGGAGATGAAACAGGAACTTCCAAAGAAATGCTTAATTGAAAACAAAGAGAACAGATGGCATATTTATATTTGTCCCTTCATAGAACAGATCAGGTTCACAAAACATTAATCTAGATGGCAACATCATTACAAAGCAACATGTGAAAACTGATAACAGAGAACATGCAAGGCAGCTGAGGAATGCATTAAGGGATGAGGCATAAAAGGCCTCAGGCCTCACCAATGATAAACATGAGCCCTTGCGAAGACTCGGCAGCAGAAAATCTCCACACAACAAAACACAATTTAATACTCAAGAATGAATAAAACAAAACACTTTAATTTGCCAGAGAAGATTCTAAAAGCCATATATCAAATTATAATAGCAGCATGCACACAGAAATCTACAAATCAATGTCTATAGATTTAGAATTCCTCAATTATTTAATAAAAGCCAATGACTGAGTTGGGGTTGTAAAACAGTTGTTAGAGTACCTGTCTAGAGTTCACAGGGCTCTGGCTTTGGTCCATTGTACCACATAAAACAGGCATGGTGGTATGCACCTGTAACCCCAGCACTCTGAAAGTTGAAGCAAGAGAATCAGAAGTTCACATAGCTCTCCACAACATAGACTGGTCTACATGAAACCACCCCTTTCATTAAATATCACGGGCTTTACTGTCACAGAACATCAGATCAGTGTGTCAATGAAGGAGAACAAAACAAAAAAAAAACTGATTTCAAGAAAAAAAAAAACAAAAAGCGTCCTGATATTATTATAAAACTCTGAAAGTTGGCATCTACTAAAAATTACTATTTAAGGCAACAGTTAACAGTAAAGCAAGGGAATTCCTCCTGTAAACACCAGAAACCAAATAAGGATGGTGCTATTCTCACCAAGAATTTTTTTCATTGGACTAGAACATGTGCACGCTAGCCAAGCACACTATCACCCAGCTGCACCCCTAGGATTATTCTTGTGTATATACTTACACATGTATAGCATTATGACCTTAAGAGACCACATCTCGATGAGTTTTAAGGATGATAAGAATTGGCACATGACTTTCTTAAAGTCTGGTGATCTTGGTTTTAAACACAAGCTTCACTGGGGGATGGTTCTATCATTTTTAGTAAGAAAAAGAAATAAGTGAAAAAAAGAGGCAATGCATAACATAAATAGTATAAATTATAAACATTATAATAAAACAATGAAGATAATTTCACTTTTATCAGTAATCAAAGAAGTGTTTGCCAAGACAATAAGTATATTTTAAATTTATTAAATGAAAATTATACAAAGAAGGAAATAAGCAGTCTTTAGAAGAAAAAGAAAAATAGTTTCTTTTGTATGTTAAAGGTAGCAATAAAAAATGAGAACAAAACACTTCATAGATCAAAATTTCATTGTATGTTAGGAGTCACTAGTTTTTGTGTCCAGAAAAAATTGAAGAAATTGTCCATTACAAGAAGACATTGTTACAATGAAGAGTTTACTGTGTGGTGGTTTCACAATCAGGAAGGACAGGAAGTTGCCTGTTGTTTTGACAGTAGTAGAATGCTTCAGTAAACCCCAGTTGAACCACTGAACCTAAACTATATATAACTAAAACAAAACAAAACAAAACACATAAGAATGCTGATATACATTAATTGTAATTGAAAGACACAGAGAAGTTGAAAAGTGAGCAGAGGTTAAGAGCTGAAAGACAAGGAAGCAAACATTAGCAGTTCAATTAAAAGCACATCAATACTGACCCTAAAGGGGATCTCTGTTGCAAAACTAGAATGAGTCCAAATGGTACACATTTTTTTTTATCAGTGGTTCTGATTGGGCTTTAACACCAGATTTTCTAAATTATGTTAATGTGCAGGGTCTAAGGAGTTACCTCATCAGTACAGAGCATGTGAAACAAGATTAAGGACCTAAGTTCAATTCTCAGAATTATAAAAAAAGAATCTCAGCATGTGGATATGTGTCTGTAATTCTGGTGCTGGTCAAGAAGAGACACAAGCCAGTCAGCCTAGTTCTGTAGGCAGGTTACAGATCAATGCGAGTGTATGTCTGAAGAAATAAAGAAGAAAGCACCCTGAGGAGCACAACTAGGGACTAACCTCTAACCATTAGGTTACACACACGAGAGAGAGAGAGAGAGAGAGAGAGAGAGAGAGAGAGAGAGAAATATATAGTAAAGCTGGAACTTGAGAGTAGACTCTACAAGTAGAAATACACAGAAAGACATTTCTGAAGTTGTTTCCTGGAGTGAAAGGCTTTATTGGGCTGTGGTCGATGGTACTGAAAAGATATGGATTGATAGGAACATTACCTATAAGCATGTGTTTGTCTGTGACAGTGTGCTCATATGCAGCATGTGTGCACTCAGGTGTAGGCATGTGCATGGATCCCTGTGTCTTCTTAAACAGAGCACAGATCTTGAGCCTCTGGGCGAATGAAATCCAGTGCTTTGGAATGATGTGCATACAGTTCTGGTTTCACAAGCCATGTGTAAGAATTTCTTTCATCCCTACATTTTACCCACACTTGTTATTATCTTTCTTAATGATTCTAACTAGATGAGGAAGAAACCCATCACTTCACACTTTAATTACATACTAAATGTTATTACATTTTCCATACAATATAGTTTAATCATATTCTAACCTCCTCAAACTTTTCCATGATCCTTCCAATCTCTTGAATCACCCAATGTCATGTTTTTTCTCTTTCACACAAAAAAGAAAAGATAAAACAACAAGAAATGTGAAAATCAAAACAGACAACAAAAAACAATAAAACAAAATAAATTAATTAAACAGAAAGTGCACAAAATCACATGGAGTATGTTCTGTGTTGAACATAGAGCATTTCTTGGATTGTAAAGATACACAATGGCATTTCAGTAGAGAAAACTTATGTTCAACTCCCCAGCAGAAATGGCTTACAGACAGCTTCTTGGGTAGGTGAAGGACTTTACGCTGATGTCCCATATCACTGCTGGGATTCTGTCTGTCTTCTACCTGTGCAGATCTTGTTCATGTTATCACAGTCTTATATGTAAATATGTCTTATTGTGACTGGAAGATAATTTTCTTAGTCATCCACTACCTCTGGCTCTTATAATCATTCCACCTCCTCTTTCACATAGATCCCTGAACATTGAGATGAGGGATTTGATAACGATATCCCATTTAGTAGTGAGTGCTCCAAAATCTCTCACTCTCTGCACATTGTACTGTTATGTATCTCTTTGCTAATTGTCATCTACTGATAGAATTTTCTTCCATGTGGATAGTAATATGTCATTGGGAGTCATGTTATTACTGTGTTCCTTGAGCAGAATAATAGAAGTATGATGTGGGATTCCCCTCTGTATGCTGTGAATGTGTTTTGTTAATGAATAAAGCTGTGTTGGTCCTATAGCAGGGCAGACTAGAGGCAGGTGGAAAAACTAAGCAGAATGCTAGGAGAAAGTAGGCAAAGTCAGGGAGATGCCATGTAGCTGCCAGAGAAGACAGACATGCCCTGGAAATTTACCAGTAAATCACAAGCCTCATAGTAAAATATAAAATAATGGAAATTTAAGATAAAAGAGTTAGCTATCAATATGCATAGGTTATTGACCAAACAGTGTATTAAGTAATATAGTTTCTGTGTGATTATTTTGGGTCTGAGTAGCCAGGAATGAACTAACAGTCTTTGCTAACAGATTGGCGCACCAGTGTGTGCCAGCTAAATCCTTTCTTTTTCAGATGGGCTCTGTTTGCTGGTAATCTTGCTCTGTTAAAGTTAAAACCTTCCTTTTATTTAAACAGAAAAGGGGAAATGGTATGGAAAATCTTTCTGTGTATGTGTCGCTTTTATTGGTTAATGAATAAAGCTGTTTTCAGGCAATGGCTTAACAGAGTAAAGCCAGGCAATAAATCAAAGCAGAGATGTAGAGAGAGAGTAGGCAGAGTCAGGGAGAAGCCATGTAGCTGCCACAGGAAACAGATGCCTTTGCCACAGCCTGCTGAACTTTGCTAGTAAGCCACAACCTTGTGGTGATGCACAGATTAATGGAGATGGGTTAGTTTAGGATATAAGAGCTAGTTAAAAATACATTTAAACTATTGGCCAAACAATATTGCAATTAATATTATTTCTGTATGATTATTTTGGGACTGAGCAGCTGGGAATAGCCTCTGCCAACAGAAGTAGGTTTCCATTGGGGCATATGATCTACCCCATCGCAGGTTCTTGGTAATTATGCCAATATTTTTTAAAGAATTGTTAAAGATGCAGGTTCTAAGTAATTGAATCATTTCTGGTGGTTAACAAGGGCACCTTAGGTAAAGTCTCTCAAGGAATAAAGAATTTCTTGAAGTCTTACTGCTTATGAATTGAGAGAAAAGATATGTCAACATGTCTACTGAATACTCAATAGTAGAAAATGTATCTGTTAGCTATGACTCTTCCTATACAAAGATGAGAAAACTGCAAAGTAGGCAATAGCTCCATTCTCTGATAATTCAGAAAACCAGGAGACAATGTTAGAATGGAGGTTTTGGAAATAGAAATAGCCTGCTGCCTGAAATGGCTCTACGTTATTGCATCTTCAGCCCTGTATATTAGCCTCAATTTTATCCTGCAAGTCATATGTGACCTTTGTAGTTGCATTTTTTTTCCCAAATTGTTTTCAAAACTACTAATTTGGAAATTCAAAGGCTCATTTACATTTTGCATTGTCCTTATTTCCTCAGTCATTGTCTTCATTTCTTTTTACATCTTATAAACTCTCCATGAATCAATTGATAATCCACTGTAACAGACAAATAGGCACATGTGTGGATCTATTTAAGAAAAGTTTTTCTCTGTTTTAGACTTTCTGTCTCAGTCAGCTTTGGAGCTTGGTGCTTACAAAGCAGTTTCTTGTCTGGAAAAGCCCTGGGAGGCTTTTTCTCTGATTGAGTGCCTCTCTGAGACAGTCTAAGGGCCTGGGGCATGTTATCTTCTGTGTAGAATTTGTCTCTTAGGTCTTTCTTGAACTTTGGAACTTGGCACTCAACAATGACAAAGTTTTATTTCAACACTGGCACAACCTGACTCCTTTGTATTTAACAATTATTTCTCCAGTTTCTCTCACATTACATTATAAATGTGCTAAGGAACCAAGGGACCTTCAACCATTTGCCCATAATTCTCTAATGCAACCAGTCATTTTATTTGGCTCATTTTCTACTTGCCTCATCAAACAGCTAACTCGTTACTAGATTTCCATAGGTCAATTAATGGATTCTCTTTCCTTTTCTGAGATTCTCCTCATTTTTTTCTCTTTAATTTGTCACCAAAAGTCCACAGTGGGGTTATTAGAGTTCCTTTAGGTCCTTCCAACTACTGCCTGGTAAGCAAAGCTAGTTTTATACGTTTAGATTCTGCTTACCTTGACCCATAACCAATACCAGGTGACCAATTGTTTATTTGCTAGTAGTTCCTAGAATACCCACTCAAAATTTAACCGGCTAAAACAACACTGAAGTGGGTCATGGCCTATAATCTCTGCACAGCTCACAATACGTTGCCTCTGCTCAGTAGAACCAATGTGACTCCAGGCTGGGAGGTGAGTCCTACATCCAGTATTTAATGGTTTTATCAGCAAGGCTTTCGGTGTCTCTAGGTTGTTTCTTATAGTGTGGTAGCTGGTTTCACCCTAAATCATCCTAAAGGAGTGGGAGAGAGAGTAATAGAGAAAGGGAGAGAGGGGGAGAGAGAGAGAGAGAGAGAGAGAGAGAGACAGAGACAGAGACAGAGACAGAGACAGACAGACAGACAGACAGACAGAGAGAGACAGAGAGACACAGAGAAGGAGAAAGAGAAGAGGATAGGTTTTGGGTTTTCCAATTTTCCCCTGTTATTTATTGTGAGTTCTGTTAATGTTTAACTCAGTTGTTTAACTCAGTTGAAATGATAGTTAAATCGCTTTTGCCATATTTAAGAGGATGGAACATAGACTGTATCTCCAATGTGCAAGCATTAATCTCTCATTGAAAAAAGAGTATGTGAGATGGTAATACACTGATGTGGACACAGGAAGTATAATATAAGCAGCTTTCATTACAAATGATCCCTGACTTACCATGACTTATGATGGTTTGAGTTAAGGGTTTTCTACTTCATAATGGTATAAACATGTATTCATGCAATAATTCTATTTATTCACTTTCAGTATTCAATTAGCTACATTGTGTATTCAATATTTTATCAAAAATATGCTTTACAGCAAATTTTTACTACTGTAAACTAATATATGTAATAATGTCAACTAAGCAATAGTATTATATAGGTTGAGTTTCTCAAATGCATTTTTAAGTAACTGTGTTCTATATTTACAATAATATTTTTGAGATATAACTTCAATCATTATAAGCTGAGAGGAACCTGTATAGACAATGTCTTGGTCATTCTAAATATTTTTTTTGTTAAATGTTATCATTATAATGATCCCTAAACTAAGGAAGTTCATTTAAGTAGAATCAGTGCTAGTTTGGCCAAAAATTTACTGAATGATTAAACAGATTTAGTTTTGTATGAAGTTATTAAATACTAAAAAACACAAAAATAATGTTTAGCAAACAGTTTCATCAAAGTTCCCATCAACATCTGGGCATGATGGCTCACTTATGTAATTCAACTTCAGAAGGCTGATGTTGATGGAGTACCATGAGTTTAAGGCCAGCCTGGGCTGCAAAATGAGACCCTAACTTGATAATACAAAACAAAAGGTGAAGAAGACTCAAAAAGTAATATATTATTCAGACTCACAATTATTCTCTCTGACCTGTGAACTACATTGAAATGATAAGCAACCTGTTCCCATCTCTTTCAGTCCAGTACACATCAAATAACATTGTGCCACCTGGCAGTTGTTCAGAAATGGGCACCAATCCATTATGGGTCAACAGATGATGAATTGAGTTGTATTTATATTAGTGTTTTGGAGATATATTTGTCAGCTTCTAATATTGATGTCACTGAGATAGATCAGCTTTCTATGACTTTCTGTTTGACTTTTATTGATTCACTTGTTTTCTTTAATTTCATGAGACAGCAAATTATAATGTCTAAACATTTGACATATGCTGACACCACTTATAATTATTTAGTATTATTTGAAGCATTATCTTTACATATATATGTGCATATACTGTATGTAAGACTTCATTTAAAAATTAATTTATGTTTGCAGCACATATGTACAAATGTGTGAATATGTATATGTATACATATATATAGTAACAAGTAAAATCTGAAATATAATTAAAACAGAAAATTCAGACCTTCATTCAAGCCCATAAGAAGGCAAGCAAATTGTACTTTATTATTACTTGATAGCTATAAATTTAACAAATTAACTGATATCCTACCAAAGTGAGTGATCTTGCTGTAAGTTTGGTTATCAAATGAGACCTAGAAATGCCTTCAACAGTTTCATATTACAATTGCTGGTTGAGGACTGGAGGTTGAATTGTGCATTTTCCTTGACAACTCCTTTCATCCTAAAGGGAAACTTTCTCTTTCTCAGCTACATATCAAAATCACCATCACCAAGGGTACCATAACCCTTACTACGATTTCTCTGTGATGATCTGAAAATGTGAAAAATTCACTGCAGATATCTGTATGGAACACTGAAGGCGTAAGTCACAAACAATGCCACACCAATTCGGGGTTATGATTATTAGGGTGGTATTTATTTAAAGGGGAAAAAAACTTACAGTTCACTGTCCCAGGCAACAGCCCTCTACGCAACCAGGAAAAGGAGTCTAGTCGCAGGCGGAGCAGGAAGTGAAGAGAGAGAGAAGAGGGAAGTGGCCGCTTTTTTAAAGGGAGAGAAACCACGCCCCAGTGGGCTGGTACCTCAGCGGTGATAGGCTGGAGGAGTGGGAGGACCTCCCGCAACACCTCCCCCTTTTGTTTAAATAAGAGAGTTCTAAACCTACTATGAAATTATATACAATAAGTACAAATATCCTATTCTAACTAGCTTAGGTCTTGTATAATAAATAACTTGGCCAAGTCATGAGAGAAAGTAACTACATTTATATAGTCTTCAACCCCATCGAAGATCTGAGAAGGGAAATAATGTTACCTGGGTAATTAGGAAGTTCAGTAGAACAACTTCCAAAACATGCAACAAATTACAGAGACAACTAGCTACCTGGGCAATCACCCAAAGTCACATTAGCAGCGTTGAAGCAACCAACTTTGGCTAAGGCCTAACATAACTGACATACCATTTTCTAAGGCAAGCAACTTTTCAAAACTATCTTACCCTGTCTTGGCAGGATATGACAGTCCTGTTTTATCCATTGATGCATGCTCTGTATCTTTGTCAGTTGTTGAGGTATGGGCATTTCTTTGCCCAAACGGGAGTTCTGCCAAAAAGAAAGGCTCCAGGTGGAGTGTCTTTGGTGCTCAACATTCTCTCGGGAAAAGAGTGGTGTTGCCAGGAGCAATTGTGTCGCACTACCACAAAACTCTGAGTTAGATTAAAGGCCATTTTCTACAGCTCTTTGAAGAAGTTGAAGATTATCTATCTATACTGAGTATAATCTCTATATATCTAAAGAACCTGATTAGTCTATTATAAATGACAAACTTAGATGACTATTAGTCTATATAATTCTCAATATCTATCTAACTTAAAGACTAAGACAATAAACGACTGTGAAACAAATGAGGACAATGACCTCCAAATATAAACAATGTACAAATATACATTGCAGTAGGCAAATATATATCAATACACAATCATTATATAAGTATCTTAATCAGAGGTAGAAATGTACACTGCAATATGGTAAATATATACAATATATATATATATATATCAATACAATATATGTCAATACATAAAAAAATGTTTTAAACAGAGGTAGAAACATGCATGCGTACAATAGTCAATATAATTTAACTTTGTATCAATATACAAGAATCTATACCAATGTATTTGTCTAAAAACAGTAACTCACAATTACAAATCTATTATCCCATCATCCCTCTTTTTTTTTTTTTCAAAATGATCCCTGAGCGTATAAAATTCCTCCCCCAACCCTCAATCGTATACTAATTATAATCAACCCCTAAATGATGTCCCTAAACCCAAGGGCAAGTTTTACTGGGAAAGGGGACGTCGTCCTCTAGAATTACTTCCAGCTGTCATGGGGGCGACGTTCTTTCTGGGGGATCCTGTGAAAGTGAAATGAAGGTTAAATTTCAAGATCAATGTCTTTTAAAATTGCCAATAGTCTCTGAGTATTTTGTGCAGGTCTGGCCAAAATGTTGTATAAGATGTGCACCATTTCAGCTAACCAAGTTGGAACTGTCTTGTGCAGCTGGTACCAAAAGCAGGTCTTGTAGTAGCGCTATCAGTATCATGACGTCATATCAACCAGGTGGAGTTGTTGTTATGGGGCCCCATCTTCTTCCTGGAAACTTCAAATGTCACTTCAGGAAAAACTCATTGTTCATTATGAAAAACTTAAACATTAATCATATACACATATATAAACATATATATATATTCAATGAAAGACATGATAGATATATTCAATGAAAAGTATGATAGATATGAAGAAAAGCAAAGATGTTTTCTAAACTCATATTTCTTTCTGTCCCATATCATGGCTCTTGACATGAGACAGAAACTCCAGAAACTCTGGGTTTTTCTCTTACTAACAGGCTTGGAATTGGAGAGGGACTGAGCCAAAGTCCAACTTCAAAACCAGCTTTATAAATTTAGAAATATGGTTTAATATTACTTACACAATCCATTCAGTTGTCTTCATATTTCCTATTGGGCAGGTATTTTTCCATCTGTCAGTATCCAAACATCCAGGGTCCCTTGAATTTCTCAAAGATGAGTGTTTTCCTGTGGAGATAAGAACAGAACCCTGCCCCCATTCTATATGTTTTTCTTACCACCTGTATGAATATCATCGTTGTGGATGAGTTGTCATTTCTCCTTTCCAAGAGGTTTCTCCTCTTCAAATCGAAACTTTATTAATTTTGATGGTATCCACAATTTTTCTTCTCCTGTGGAAACAAGAGCAAAACCCCTTCCCCAACGTAGCACATCTCCTGGCTTCCACTGAGAGGTCAGCACATCTTTGAAATAAATCGGTTGATTTAGTTCAGCAGACTTTTCCATTATCCAATGTCTTTCTGCTGCTGTCGTTCCTTTCTCATTAGCGTTAAGAAAATTCAAGGTTAATAAAGCATTATGTAATCTATTTCTGTGGGTATTTTCAGTCCCTTTCTGTTTGTTCAGCATATCCTTTATAGTACGATTTGATCTTTCTATAACTGCCTGACCTGTAGGATTATTTGGTATACCTGTAATGTGTTTTATATTATAATAATCAAAAAAGCGTTTCATTTTCTTAGATACATATGCTGGACCATTATCTGTCTTTATTTGCGCAGGTATACCCATGATGGCCATAACTTCCAATAAATGTGTGATTACTGAATCAGCCTTTTCTGAGCTCAGGGCAGTAGCCCATTGAAAACCTGAATACGTGTCTATGGTGTGGTGTACATATTTTAATTTACCAAATTCCATAAAGTGGAACACATCCATCTGCCAGATTTCATTTCTCTTAGTACCCTTTGGGTTACTCCCTGCAGGCAACGGTGTTTGATTATAGAAAGAACAAGTAGGACATCTCTTTATAATGTCCTTAGCTTGTTGCCAAGTAATGGAAAATTCTTTCTTTAGGCCTTTACTATTGACATGATGCTTCTTATGAAATTCCGAGGCCTGCAACACACTTCCAATCAATAATTGATCAATCTCAGCGTTGCCTTGGGCTAGAGGACCAGGCAGACCTGTATGGGACCTGATGTGTGTTATGTACATCGGACAAAGCCTGTTCCTGATTATGTCTTGTACCTGGATTAACAATGAAGTCAACTCTGTGTCATCTGGTATAAATTCAGCGGTTTCAATATGCAAGATAACTCTTTCTGCATATTGTGAATCTGTAACTATATTAAGAGGTTCTTTAAAATCCCTTAGCACCATAAGAATGGCATATAATTCTGCCTTCTGGACAGAATTATAAGGGCTTTGTTCCACCTTACTCAATTCATCTGACTTGTAACCTGCTTTCCCTGATTTATTTGCATCAGTATAGAATGTACGGGCTCCAGTTATTGGAGCATCACGTACAATTCTAGGAAGAATCCAAGAAGTTCTTTTTATGAGATTAAGTCTATCACTTTTGGGATAGTTGCTATTAATTTCTCCCAAAAAGTTAGCACAAGCTCTTTGCCACGGTTCATTGTCTTCCCATAACTTTTTTATTTCTTCAGTAGTAAAAGGCACTATAATTTCTGCTGGGTCTATACCTGCTAGTTGACGAAGTCTCAGCTTACCTTTTATAATTAATTCAGAGACCTTTTCCACATAAGTTTTTAATTTTTTACTTGGTTTATTAGGTATAAATATCCACTCTAAAATAATATCTTCCCTCTGCATTAGAATCCCTGTAGGAGAAATTCTGGAAGGCAATATGGCTAGGATGCAGCTAAGATTTGGGTTCACCCTATCCACATGTGCCTCCTGTAATTTTTCCTCAATCATTGTCAGTTCCTTTTCTGCTTCAGCTGTCAGTTCTCTTGGACTATTCAAATCTTTATCACCATCTAAGGTTTTGTTTAAATGAACTATTAGATCAGGTGTTATCCCAACAGCTGGTCGTAGACTGGAAATGTCTCCTAACAATCTTTGGAAGTCATTAAGAGTCTTTAACCGGTCTCTCCTAATTTGTGCCTTTTGCGTTTTAATTTTCTCTAACCCTATTCTGTAACCTAGGTAATTAATAGAATTTCCTCTTTGAATCTTTTCAGGGGCAATTTGTAATCCCCACCTAGGCAAGACTTTCTTTACTTCTTCAAACATCCTTTCTAAAGTATCTTTATTTGAATCAGATAATAAGATGTCATCCATGTAATGATAAATGATGGACTTGGGGAATTGTTTACGAATTATTTCCAATGGCTTACTTACAAAATATTGGCACAGTGTAGGACTATTGAGCATACCCTGTGGGAGGACAGTCCACTGATATCTCCTATTAGGCTGAGAATTATTATAAGTAGGCACTGTGAAGGCAAATTTTTCTCTATCCTTTTCTTGTAACGGTATAGTGAAAAAACAATCTTTCAAATCAATAACTATAAGAGGCCATCCTTTTGGTAACAGAGAAGGCAAAGGAATTCCAGATTGTAGTGGGCCCATAGGTTGAATTACTTTGTTGACAGCTCTTAGATCTGTCACCATTCTCCATTTACCAGATTTCTTTTTTACAACAAACACAGGAGAATTCCAAGGGCTAGTTGATTCTTCAATATGGTGAGCATCTAGTTGCTCTTGCACCAGCTGTTCCAATGCCTGTAGTTTATCTTCAGCTAGAGGCCATTGTTTGGTCCATATTGGCTTCTCAGTTAGCCATTTTAAAGGTAGGGCCGTTGGTACCTCTAAAGGTTTGGTATTTGCTGAATGTTCTTGTACAGCCTGAATGGCTGGTGACCTTTTTCCATAATACCTCATCATATCCTTCCCAGAATTATGAGTTCCTGGAAATACAGGAATGTTAATCTGGGTATTCCATTGCTGTAGCAGGTCACGGCCCCATAAATTTATGGCAATATTGGCTATATATGGCCTTAGTCTTCCTATTTGCCCTTCGGGCCCTATGCATTCAACCCATCTTGTGCTTTGTTTTACACGAGATAGGGTTCCAATTCCCAGGAACTGAACATCTACCTCTTGAAGAGGCCAATTCGGATGCCAAGATTCTGGGGTAATGATACTTACATCCGCACCTGTGTCTAATAAGCCTTCAATAAAAGTGCCATTTATACAGACTCTTAGCTTTGGTCTTTGATCATTAATAGAAGTCTGCCAAAATATACGTTTACTCTGTCCTATTGGGTTTTTTGACTCATCCTCCACACGTAATTCTTCATTTAGACCAGTATTACTTTTTACAGCAGAAATTGGAGCTTTTAATTTTCTTGGTGATGCACGTTCTCCACTGTGACTGGGAATGACTGGGCCACTGTTGGCTTGGGGGCCTGCGAGAGGCCCCCCAAGGAGTTTCCCGATGATATCGGATTGCCCCGTCTGTCTGTTGTTGACCTACATTCGTTGGACCAATGCCTGCCTTTACCGCATCTCCTACATATACCTGAAGGCCGAGGTCTCCTATTTTTGTCATTCCCAGAAGAGATATTATTCCTAGAAATTCTTTGCCTGCAATTCCTTTGCAAATGTCCTAATTTACCACAATTAAAACACCTGGCAGTTTGATGTCTCCTCATTGCTTTGGAAATCGCTTCTCCTACCCAAGATTCATCATTATAGCTAAACGTCTCAACATTCATCGTATGCTGAATCCATTCATCCATAGGTGCTGATCTAGACTTTAAAGGCCCAATTATCTTTTTGCATTCTATGTTTGCATTCTCAAAAGCTAGAGATTCAAGAAGTATTCGTCTAGCTTCTGGGTCTGTTACCCCTATGTCCAGAGCCTTAATTAATCTTTGCAAAAAGTCAATAAAGGGTTCTCTCTGTCCCTGCCTAATTCTGGTATATGATTCAACCCTTTTTGCTGGATCTTGTATCCTATTCCAAGCATTTAAAGCTGCTTGGTGACATAGACACAGTACTTCATCGTCATAAAGAGCTTGGACCTGTGGATCAGCATATTCTCCTGCACCAAGAATTTGATCTTGGGAAACCTCAATACCTTTTGCTCTTCCTTGCTGTTCCATATGTTTGGATTCTTCTCTGAAATAAATTCCAAACATCAAGGAAGGTCCATTATCTAAAACTGCAGACACTAACTGATGGAAATCATGGGGAGTAGCTCTAGCATTAGAAGCCCAAGTCCTTATCATTTCCTTTACATATGCATTGTGCAGGCCAAAATTAACAACAGCTTGCTTAATTTCTTTCAGATCATTCATTGCTATTGGCGTCCATCTAGCTTCTCTGACTCCCTTTGAGCCTTTAGAAGTTGATGCTTTTTCAGAATTAAGTATAGGGTATGTCGCTAGAACCCTGGGTAAGCCAGTTCTAATAGCTGGTGGAGGCCTTGTATCCTGTCCTTGTGCCTCCTTACTCTGTTCACCAGCTGCAATAATTTCCCCAATCTTTTCAAATCTTTTTATCATTGTCTCTCTTAAATCCTGAATCTCCTGACCTGTATATATTTCCAGTGATTTCACTGAGGTATCAATTTTTTGGTCCCCATTCTGCACCTGTGATTCCAAAGCTTTAATTTTTTCCTTCAAAGATAACATGTCCTCCTTAAACTTTTCTTGTATATCATGTAGATTCCCATCTTGGAGGTACATTCTGTCTGTTACCTTATCAAAACTTTGTGATAAAGTCTGAACGTCAAATTCAACAGCCTGAACCCTTTCAGGTAACTTTCTAATACCCTTGGATATGGAATCAATTTTGTCTGTCATAGTATCCACTTGTTCAGATAACCTCTGATTTTCAATAATTTTAATCCTGTCAATTAGTTGTTCATTATTAGTTCGTAAAGATTCTATCATTCTTAGGAGTGCCATATTCTTCTGTTCATTATTAGTACGTAAAGATTCAATCGTTCTTAGTAGTGCCATATTCTTCCTTAATGATAGAATATGGAAAAGAAAACTGAAGGCTAGTAACAAGCAAATTAAGGTATCCCCATAATCATATAAACCTTGTATGATGTAATTCATTGTATTAGTAAATATAAATTTACTAATCCATTGTATTAGTGAAAACAAAGCAGTAAAATTTGCGTTAGAAACAAAAACTGCAATATTACCTATTATCCAGCAGGTGGCGCTGTTGCAGAGTCGCGGTGAAAACATGGTCCTGTTTCAGTGCCTTAGTAGATGTTAAAAACTGGAAAATTCAAGTTTCTCAACAAAATAAATCTAATTAAATCAATTCCTGAGACGGAACAAGTCACCCTGAGGGGTTGCAGCTTTCAGCAACCACGTGCTCTGGTTTGTGCCACTTAAGAGCTGTACTTGCAAGGGAGATTTAAAAATGACTCAGAAAAGAGCAAACCACGCAGCCAGAGACTATGGGGGCCTGTGGAGTTTAAATCCACGTGGGGAGTCCAAGGCCGCTGGCGGCTGAGGAAGGGGAGGGCTCCCGCCAAGCCGAACTAGAGCCCGCCAAGCCCGCGGCCGCCAAGCTGAACTTGCGCCCGCCAAGCCCGCAGCCGCAGCCGCCAAGCCGAACTTGGGGCCGCCAAGCCGAACTCGCGGCTGCGAGTGGGGAAAGGAGAGGTTCTAAAACCAAACGTTGGGTGCCAAAATGAAGGCGTAAGTCACAAACAATGCCACACCAATTCGGGGTTATGATTATTAGGGTGGTATTTATTTAAAGGGGAAAAAAACTTACAGTTCACTGTCCCAGGCAACAGCCCTCTACGCAACCAGGAAAAGGAGTCTAGTCGCAGGCGGAGCAGGAAGTGAAGAGAGAGAGAAGAGGGAAGTGGCCGCTTTTTTAAAGGGAGAGAAACCACGCCCCAGTGGGCTGGTACCTTAGCGGTGATAGGCTGGAGGAGTGGGAGGACCTCCCGCAACAGAACACCAATATTATAGTCAACTTAATTTGCCTTCAGATTTGGTATAATTATATAATAACAAAAAGTATGCACCTTTGAGTTAAAGCAAAGTTGTATGTTTGTAACCTCAGTAAAAATCAATTTTTTTAAGTTTACCATATAATCTGAAGATATTTGTATCATTTACATGTGGTGGATGTATTAACTGTAACATAATAAAAAATAATCAAGGTGACCCCTTTTGCAGACTAATGACTCCAAAAAGTTAACTCTTGGACACCTTCACATGCTTTCTTTGTTTTCTCTTTTCATTCCTAGACCAAAAAATATAAACATGGTTGATTTTTTTTCACCTATGATGTACAGCATGATTTTTGGTTGGTTTTCACAATGGTAGCAGTGAGTAAATTGGTAAATGAAAAATATAGTCTAAGAATTGATGTGTTAGAGAAATGAACAGAAAGCATATAAACCCAGAAGCAGAAAAAAACTAACTTCTCAGAGTCCCACAATATATTCCATTATCTCAATTAGAGTTTATTTTCTGTGTATTGCCTTAGGGTTACTGTTGCTGTGATGAAACACCATGGGCCGAACAAGTTGGGAAGGAAAGGGTTTATTTGACTCACATTATATATCACTGTTCATCATCTAAGAAAGTCAGGATGGGAACTCAAAGAGGGTAGGAACCTGGAGCCAGGAACTAATTCAGAGGCCAGAGAGGGGTCCTGGTTACTGGCTTGCTCAGCCTGCCCTCCTACAGAACCCAGGACTACCTGCCCAGGGTTAGCACCACCCACAATGGGGTGGACCCTTTCCCATCGAGTTAATTAAGAAAATGTCTTATAGCTGAATCTCATGGAGGCATGTTCCCAAAGTTTCCTCCCTTCAGATAACTCTAGTTTGTGCCAAGTTGGCAAAAGACTAGCCAGCACAGTATGAGATTTTCTAGTGAAGAACAAGATTGGATAAGGGTGGGTTTTGTACCTGCAGACCCCAGCTCCAACCTAAATCCTAATGGCTATCATAAATAAAAAATGTTTTATATTCTTCATCATAAAAAAGAGAAAGTCAAGCAAGCTTATCTTGATTAAATAGAAGAGAAGAAAAAGCCAGTTATAGCTAATTCTACTCCCATTTTAGCATGTATCTCAGGTAAAACGTATTTAAGTTATTCAAGGTTTTTTTTTTTTGTTTCAAGAAAACAGATTGTCATAGTATCTTTATGCTTCTAGGGCACTCAAAGGGTTTTGTTTATAAAAATCAATATGTCCAAAGCTCTTTACTTGTGTAAGCCAATCTATTTCCTCTTTTAACTGTCTGCTGAAGGAACTCATACATCTTTCAGCAAGCAGTTGGATTTTGTCAATTCTCTGTGGCCCATTATCAGTCAGCCAAAATTCAAGGTCACTCATTTTTGTGTTCACTTCCTAGCATAAGCCCCCTGTCTTGAAGAAGGTCCCTAAAGTTAGTAAATGAGTCTGAACTATTTTGGGCTTAGTGAAATGCAATTAATCACCCTCCCTAACACTTGCCATCTAGGTCTTGCTGTGTTCCTGTTCCTTTGGAATTGTCAGCAGCTGAATGGGGAGCTTTAATGGAACTTCTCACCCTCTCTGCTCCTCTAAAAGAGCCAGTGTGATTCAGTGCATAGACTAAACACGTAGGTTGATCAGGCTCTAGGGATTATTTGTTATGAGGTAGTCAAATTCTGCAGAGAATAATGTAACTAGTCAATTCCCCCATGGTTAAGATATAACTAACCCCATCCAAAGTATATTAATCTAGAGGTATGATAACCACAAACACATTGCTCCACACATATATATTTTCAATATACATTTAAGAATTTTTATTTTGTTGTTGTTATCTTTGTTCTCCTTTTTTGTGTCAGAATTTCCTTATTGCCATTTAATCTTCTTTCACATTTTTGTTCAATTGATGTATATGTTTTATTCTAGTTTTTTTTCATAGAAATGTCAGTTCATGTATATATATATATATATATATGTGTGTGTGTGTGTGTGTGTGTGTGTGTGTGTTTCTGTGGTAAAGATTGAATACAGGGCCTTATATAAGCTTTGAACCTCTGAGCCCTAAATGTACTTTACTTTTCTAGTACTTCATTTTAAGACCATATATTGTTAGTATTTACTACTGTTAATCAGAATTTTCCCAATAAACACTACCAATGCAATATTGGAGATCCACACTTGTAGTGGCTTATTATAGATATCATCCCCCATGGTAATGGAGATTAAAAAGACCCTCTGAAAAGACTAAAAAGACTTGCTGGTCATGAGTGAAGATAAAGGAAGTAAGAGTATGTTTTCAAGGTCTGAGAATGATAAAGTGATGGAGGAAGGTCATTGGCTAATAAAGAAACTGCCTTGGCCCATCTGATAGGGCAGAATTTAGCTAGGCAGAGTAAACAGAACAGAATGCTGGGAGGAAGAGGAAGTGAGCTCAGAAATCATGCAGCTCCTCTCAGAGCCAGATGGCCGCCAGGTCAGACATGCTGAATCTTTCCTGGATAAGACTGGTGCTACACAGATTACTAAAAATGGGTTAGGCAAAATATGAGAATTAGCCCGTAAGAGGCTAGAGCTAGTGGGCCAAGCAGTGTTTAAATGAATACAATTTGTGTGTTGTTATTTCGGGTTTAAAGCTATCAGGTGGCCAGGAGCCAGGCGGGACTAAAAGCAGGCCCGCAGCTCCTTCAACAATAAAGAATCTAATCTGGTTTGAAATCCAGAGTGCTAGGAGCATCTAGGAAGAGATCGATATCCATGTGTGGGCACAAGAGGGACAGTGCATTAGACCTCCCTCTATTTCTGTTCTATGCATGCTCTCGGAGGGTGGAATGATATCCACTCACCTGGGAAGCAGGATCTACTTTCTCTGGTCACTAACTTAATACGGATCTTTCTAGCAACACATGTGTTGGACATACCCTCCAGATTTCTTTGACATTCCATGGACCAGACAAGCCAATACATAAAACTAGAAATTACAACAAGTTTTGGACCTATACATTATATTTGGTGTAACTCTTAACATTTTGTTTTAAGGCTTCTTGTAATTCAGTAGTTCTATATGGTTTTGCATGTTTCATACAAAATGTGTGTCTTTTCACTGAGCACAAGTTTTTCTTCTCTCTTTTTGTTAGTGTTTTTATTGCACTTTGCTTAATTGATATAGATGCATGATATACACTCTTTGTAAATTGTTGAGATTTATTTTATTATTGATTTTTATTGAGCTCTACATTTTTCTCTGCTTCCCTCTCTGCCTCTCCCCTCCCCTTCCACCCTCTCCCAATGTCCCCAGCTCCCAATTTACTCAGGAGATCTTGATATTTCTTCTGATTCTTAACTCAAAAGCAATATTTGTATCTTATATTAACTGAAATGGATGCTATTGTGAAGTTCAAAGTAATATTTGTACAAATAAGTTTCTGTCATTGTTTTAATTGACAAAACAACACAATATGTAGAGAATTCAAATTCTATTTTGTGTTAACATTTTACAAGCCAAGAATTGACATTTACTTTGGTCTACTTCTACATTCCATCATTAGCATTAGCAATAAACTCACTATTTCTAACTTTGCCAATTTGTCTTCTATTACTAATCATTTATTCTTTATGTATGTCAAGAAGTATTTCTGGTTGCATAAAAATTATTATCTATTATCTTCATGATTAATTATTCTTTTCACCAAACAAAAAACTTTGAAGTTTTGGTTTTTTTCTCAAATTATGTTTAATTGGTCTTTGTTTAGTTTTTGTTCACAAAGTATCTATTTTAGTGCATAAATTTTACACATTAGCAACTATTTTTACATTATTAATTCTTTTTAATGATTTTTATTGTCTTAAATTACCATTACATTCCCACTATTACTACCATTTTTGAACTTTTATATATTCATTACCACATTTGATTCAGGGACTTGTGTCATTTTTTTTTTCTGTTGGGCAGCCACATATCCTTGGAGGTCATTAAAGATGGAAATTTTCTTCATGGGTTACTTTGGATGGTGCTGTGGGAGTACATTCTGCTCCTTCAACCAGTAGCCTTTAAGATACCAGCCCACTTGGGCATGGTCTCTTATATTATAAGAAGCAGCAGTAACTGTGTCTCTGTTTTCTTGCTTCTGGCTGCTGGACTCTTGCTGTTTGCTCAGAGGACTGTTATCTAGGACAGTGATCTGTAAGTCATCCCCTTAAATAAATAACCCTTTTATTATTCATGATTCTGAACTGGTGTGGGATTGTTTTGTGACTTATGCCTTCAGGATCAGCTGCTTTCGTGGCAACACTAAAAAGGTAAACACCAACTTTTCCACTTCTTATAATTTCAAATACCATAGATAAAAGCAGACCTGTCTGGTCTCTATTGAGGCCTATTAAGAGAAAGGTATTCCCTCTTGGTCAAAATAATGGAATCTACATCTGTTTTCAGGTAGAGACATAACACTCAGATCTGCTCCAATGATTAAAATATTACATACTATTGTTTCATGCCTGGAGAGCTAATCAGGTTGGGCCTGTCAATCATCTGGCCCGGAGATCACCCTCTGTGCTAAAGTGATGGGAAGCTGAATCTGTCTCATTTCTCTTTTCTTCTTCTCCATCTCCCTCTTGCTGACAAGCAGCGTCCTACTGACCTTCATTTCTATTCTTAAATTCTAGCAAACTGTCCTCAAATTTCCTCTTTGAATTCATCTTTAAGTTCTTTTATTAATGAGACTAAGAACACACAAAAAGGCCAATTTCTTTGGTAGTATGTAGAGCCCATGAGAGGATACAGTGATAGCTCTTTGGGTATTATCCCCTTGGGGTAGATTTAGTCCTCAGGGTTTAACTTTCTGTCTTGTTCGAGGCCTATAAGCCCTTTATTTGGGGCTTCAACTACACAGGAGAAGGAAAGGGGCCTCTATTTCTCTCCCTTCCCAGGAAACTTTCTGGGAATAAGGGTGGAATAAATGTACATAGGCAATTTCTCTCTTTCTAGGGTGCTAGGAATATTTAGGACAAAATGGGTTTGGTAAGGGATTATAGAAAGGGAGTCTGTTTCCCCTCTTTTTCTCTTCTCCTAAGTAGGCAACTTTTTTGGACACTCTTTGTCTAGAGAGGAGGCACCTGGACTTGTCATGTTTGGGCCAACAGGACTGTCTAGCTCATCTCCCTCCCCATACCTTACCTTATTTTCTTTGATAAGTTCTATAAAATGCCCATAGACAAGTACTTCAATGCCATCTCATTTCTGAAGATCCACTTCTGCTCTTTGGGACTTTGACTTCCCTTTAGCCCCTACCTACGAAACTATAGTAAAACTATTGCCTTCTGAACTCAGCCTTCTGTGATCCACAAATTCAGTTCTTCAAATTTGCAAGACAAGAGCTCAGAAGCAGCTGCCTGAGTAGGTGGACATTCTGCATTTTCTGTGAACATCAGACACCCCAACTTCCAAGTTAAAACCGCCTGAGGCGAGCAAGAAAGCTTTCGTCAAACTTAAAGACCCTACATTTCAAAAGTCAAAAGGATTTGAAAGAAGTTAGTTCCATTTCTATTTTCAATATTTATACTTTAGATTTTAACATATATACTTATCAGAGTTTTGCAAGTAGGATTAATTCATATTTATGTTACCTTCCTCTCACCAGCTCTCTCAATCCCTTATCCAACAGGACACAGAGTAACCCTTTTATTTTCTCTACTTGGTGCAATGCTTTCCACTGATTGAATATGGTTTCTGTCTATCATGGAATAGTTTATTATTAAATGATTGGTGGTTATAGTCCTGAAGGGAGGTTTGTGTTTGAGTGTTGTTGTTCTGACTGAGACTGCTTCATGGGTTTTTGCTTTGTGTCTGAAGGGAGAGCTCCAAACACCACATGACTCTATAAATGCCTAGTGCCGTCTCAGCATTTTGGCACATATGCCCAAACTTCCTGCTACTTCCCTCATCTAGGTTGTTCTGTGGTTGTGCCCATGCTGCCACACAGAGACAAAGTATTATACAAGGGTTGCAAAGTTGTCCTCATAGTATGTCCTGAATGCCTGTCCTGCTTTGGAAGAGAATCCAGATCTGTTTCTATTCCCAGGTTTGGAGACTCACTTGAAACAACAATCACAATTTTAGCATTCATCTTCACTATTTGTGTTTATCTGTTGGTACACTTTCTCTTCACTTAAAATTATCTGTTTTATGTTTGGGAGGCATAATTTTGCTAACAATATACCAAAAATAACCCCCAATGCTTGCTGTGGTAGACTGAACTTATGAACGTATAATTCCACTATTTCAAAGGCTTTGAAAGAACAATGATGAGTTTGAAGTTAGCTGGAGCCACTTACTTAGCAAAGACACATCAAATTTTCTTCATTAATTAGATTTTTTATTTGATATTTCACACTTATACATAAGGCATACTGACCACGCTCAAGCCCCATCCTCCTCCATCTCACTACCGTCCACTCTCTTCCATGCTATAAATCACCACCCCAGGTTTATGTCTGTTTCTTTTTAACCTTGTGACACACCAAGGCTATCAGCATGTCCATGATTTCAGGGCCATCATTAGATCCCAGTGGACTCAGCAATGGATACGCAACAAAAATAAAGGATTCTCTGGTGTAGGAGGTCCTTCTGTTTATTTGTTGCTTTCTTTGGTTAATGAATAAAGAAACTGCCTTGGCCTTTTGATAGGGCAGAATTTAGGTAGGCAGGGAAAACAGAACTGAATGCTGGAAGGAAGAAGGGCAGAGTCAGAGAAATGCCACAGATCCTCTGCCTGAGATGGACACTGTTTAGAATCTCTGGTAAGCCACTGCCACGTGGTGATACACAGGTTAATGGAGATGGGCTAAACTAATATGTAAGAATTAGCCAATAGGAGCTAATGGCCAAGCAGTGTTTTAATTAATATAGTTTCTGAGCCGGGCGGTGGTGGCACACGCCTGTAATCCCAGCACTTGGGAGGCAGAGACAGGCGTATCTCTGTGAGTTCGAGGCCAGCCTGGTCTACCAAAGGAGTTCCAGGACAGGCTCCAAAGCTGCAGAGAAACCCTGTCTCGAAAAACCAAATATATATATATAGTTTCTGTGTGGTTATTTCAGGTGTAAGCTAGCCTGGTGGCCAGGACAAACAAGCAGCCCCTCCTTACAACAATTCTCCCTGCACAAGAAACTTCTGGTAACCATTAGTTCATCAGGAAGGGTTATGGCCTAGAGAACCCACTTATGATGGACCTTTGGCAGGACCTGTGTCTTGTGCATACCCAGAACAGTTGTAAGGTCACAGTTAAAAGTTGCTTTAAATTTAGAGGTTGGAATTTTACGATCCTTTATCCTATTTTCTGGTTCTTAAGGTCTTTTTGCTGCCTCTTCTGCAAAGTTCCCTGAGCTTTAGCAGGGATGTGAATGACTTATAAGAGGCTGAGCTCTCAGTTCTGACTTATTTCTAGCATCCTGCTGATCCATGAGTCTCTGCATTCACTTCCCTGTAAAGAAAAGCTTTGATTAAGGCTTTTCTCTATGGATTTTAACATAGTCATTTAGAAGTCAATTTGATGCTATCTCAATTTAGTTCCTCCAGCTTAAAACCTCCTTAATAATGAGTTAGTAATTGGCCTTACAGTACAAGACCTAGGTTCTCTACTATTGCAGAGCTTCAAATCCAACCAGAAAGTGGTTGGTAGCTCCCACAGAGTAACATCATTGTTACACAGGTGGGCACATCTTGCCCTGCAAATAGTTTGGAATTTTGTTTGTTGGTTTGTTTGTTTTTATTGGTACAGTTTATAGTTGGTTAAGAACAGTGATGTGTATGAAAGTAACTTAAGCAAAGAAAACTTATCTATCCAAGTTTTAAAATGTCATTACCTTCCCCTACTTCTTGTTTTATTACTTTGTTTACAGGACCTATTGTACACAGACCCAGAGCAGGTAACTGGACTTGTAGGTTCATAATGATACTGCTTTTGTTGATGCTTTGCTGCTTTGGTTTAGTTTAGCTATTTTTTCAGTAAATGTGAAGTCGCTTGGTATATGAGTGGGAAAAAATGAGCATCAAACTCATCTGGCCATTGTAAGATTGGAAACTTCTCACACTTCTAAAGCATTATACACTTTCTCTGGTTTCAGCACTCAATGCTAAATGTTATGTTCACAGCTTTTCTGGTCTCTGTGTAGAGCCCACCTCATGTGCCTAAGAGTTCTGCTGCTGTTCCATTTTCAGTCTTCTCATAAATTGAACTTGTTGAGATTCTATTCATTTTATTATGTATTCTATTGCTTTACATTATGCAGCTTTAGTTGTTAGCATTAATTGATTCTTATCTTTCAAGTTCTTGTATCATTTGGTATTTTCAACATTTTATTGTGACATACTCAAATGTATTTTTCTATTGGCTTTATATAATAAAAAATAATTTAAGATATCATTACCACCTCCTACAGTTGTACATATCACTATCATATAAATGTCAGAATGCAGTTTGCTCACTTAGTACAAATTTCCAGTCTGGTTCTCATCTTACATCAGAAATTATTTAAGAAATGTGTCTTAATTACCATAATATTAGATTTTCATTTAGTTTTACACTTGATATTTTACTTTACAAGATTTTAAACAAGGAAAGAAGCTAAAAGCATCTCAACTTTCTGATATCTTGGATGTTATTTAACTTTGTAAATGAAAAACAATGCATATATTATAAGAAATATAATATGCTTATTTGATAATTTCCATCAAACAAAATTTTGTTTTGTTCTGAAAATAGTATTAATCTATTCTTAGAAACAGAGCCCTTATAAAATAACCTATTAGAGGTTATCCTATCAATGCTACTATTTTGAGGATTGTGTTGTTAACACATGAACTTTGGGGAAGGTAGTCAGTCTATACCACCAACCATCTAGCTTGATTCCTAAAGAAGAGAAACTGAAGAATAACATCACATGTCTACCAATTGTCAACTTGGCACATGATCCATTCTATCTCCTTATGTCATATTTAATTTCCAAATGGAAACAATAACTTGCTCATGAAAATCCCTAAACATGATATAAATATCCCTCATACAACTGCAAACACAATATAAATTCACAATAGTTGGCCATGTCCCTTGAGGTACATTTTTTTAATTAAAAATAGATTTTCTTCTCATATGATGTGTACTGATTATATGGAGTTTGCCCTCCCTTTAGTTCTCTGAACTTTTTCCTATTTTCCTTTTTGTTGTAGAAGGTTCTCCTTGTATTGGTTAAAGAATAAATAAACTGTCTTGGCCTGATAGGCTATAATTTAGCTAGGTGGAGAAGACAGAACTGAATTCCAGCGAGGAAAAAAAGCAGAGTTGGAGAAACCATAGATCTTCTGCCTGACACGGACACTGGTTCAAAATTTGTCGGTAAGCCACTGCCATGTGATGATACACAGATTAATAGAAATGGGTTAAATTAAGATGTAAGAATTAGCCAGTAAGAAACTGGAGCTAATGGGCCAAACAGTGTTTTAATGAATACAGTTTCTGTGTGGTTATTTAAGGGCCAAGGTAGCTGAGAGTGGCTGGAACGAACAAGTAGGCCCTCTCTATACAACACCTCTTCTCTGGAAACACTCCCTTTCTGTCTTTCCCTAGAAAAGAACAGGCTTCTAAGAACAACCAAACATAACAAAATAAATTTTAATGAAATGAAGCAAAACATATCATATCAAAATTGGACACAGTGAGAAAAGAGTTCCAAGAGCAAACACAAGAATCAAAGACTCACTTGTTTTCATAGTCAGGAGTCTCATAAAAATACTAAGCTAAAAGCTATTATATGTACAGAGAACATGGTGCAGATCCATGTAGGCCCTTTGCTTACTGCTCCAATCTCTGTGAGGTCATATGCTCCTTGCTTAGTTGATCCAGAGAGCTGTGTTCTCTAATGTACTCCATCCTCTCTGGCTCTTGCAGTCTTTCTGCATCGTCTTGCATGAGATTCCCTGAGCTCTTATGGGAGGGATTTTATGGAGACCACCAATTTAGACTATCTCTCTACATAATGTCTGGGGGTGGTATCTGATTCTGTTCCCAACTGCTGCTGGTAAAAGCCTTTATCATGATAACTGCATAAGATGTTGATTTATGTGTATAGCATAATATCATTAGGCATTATTTTACTGATTTTTTGACTAGTTGTGTTTGTTTTATCCTAGGTCTCTGGGCTATCTAGTCTCTGATTCTTGGTTACCCAAGCAGTGTGTGGTTTGTGTTTCTTCTCATAGAGTGGGTCTTGAGTTAAATCAGACATTGTCCAACTATTCCCATGAGTTCTGTGTCACCACTGACCTAAATATTTTAGGGGTAGCACAAATTGTTAATCTAAGACTTTGTGACCAGGTTGGTGTCAATATTTCTCTTTTAGTAGCCTACAAAGTACCTTCCTTCACCAAGAGGAGTAGAAGGTAGCATGAAGACTCCATGTAGGCACCAGCTCGACTTCTTCATATTCAGTGAGTTGTGTGGGTATTGTCATTGGCAGTGGGACCCTGCTGTCAGTTTGCCAAAAGCAACTCTTTGTCTTAGCAACAACCTGGGTTATTTGGAGATTTTCGTGGAACCCCCTGGACAGCCAAGAACTCAGTTGATTGTAACCCAGTCCTGTCACTGGAAGCCTCTCTTGGCTACAAGAGATGGTCAGTATGATTCCATATCCCCCATTACTAGGAGTCCTCATTGGGACTTCATAGATACCAGGAAGCTTCCATTACACTAGGTTCCCACCATGAAATGCCCCCAATTCCAACTATCTCTCCCTGCACTATCTCCTTCTCCTACCTTCAAACCTGATGCCACCTCATGCTTCTGTCCCATCTGCCCCACTCTGAACTTAAACCTTATTTTATTTTCCCTTCCAGAGGGGTCCATTTATTCCCTGCCTAGACCCCTCCTCTTTACCTGACCTCTCTGGGCTTACGAATTATGATTCTACTATATTTTAATTATCTCAGTTATTAGCCTGCCAGCCATATAAATACTCCCTTGCCCAATTACCTCTAAGTGATAACACTATTAACTTGCCTTACTGTATTAATATATAATTAATAAATCATAATAAAAATGTTTGATGTCGGAGTCCCCTCTGTGTGCTGTGATTACCATTAATGAATAAAGAAACTGCCCTGGCCTGTTGATAGGGCAAAATCTAAGTAGGCAGGGAATATGGAACTGAATGCTGGTTGAGGAAGGCAGAAAGAGAGACACCATAGAGCCAAAAGAGTCATACATGCCGAATCTTTGCCAGTAAGCCACTACCAAGTGGCGATAAACAGATGAATAAAAACGGGTTAAATTAACATGTAAGAGATTATCCAATAAGAAGCTAGAGCTAATGGGCCAGGCAGTGAGTTAATTAATACAGTTTCTGTGTGATTATTTTGGTTCTGGGTGGCTGGGACAAACAAGCAGGCCTCCTCCTACAAATGTTGATCTCCAAATACTGCACAACACCTTCCTTAAAAAAAGGAAATATTCAAGGGCTTTTAATTCTAGCCAATTTGAAGCCATGAAACTTAAGTCATTTTTGAGTTTATTTTTAACTTTTTTTATTTTCAAGTCATTATAGCTTAGCCTTATTGTTCTATATAATTTATTTTATGTATTTCTGTTGAGTTTTAGAGTACAAATTATCAGTGGGTCATGTTATCAGTTTCTACCATGAAAACATAATTAAATGATATGTATGTATGCAAATTGATGCGTAAGTATTTTCAGGGTCATTGTTCATCATGTTTCTTCTTTGTTATTCTTTAATATTAATGATTAGTAAAATTATCATTTGATAAATTTAATCCATATATTCTTATATTTTTCTCCATAGGAGAAGAGACACACACAGACATATGCATGCGTTTGTACACACACATACATATCTTTCCTTAACCTAAGAGGTGAATAATTATCTTTGTCTAAACATAAGAATTTTTGTCCTGTTTGTCTCCCACTTTGCTAGGAGTCTATGTATGCTGTCAAACCCTGGTAGAGATCATATTAAATGATCTCTATATGAAATTATATTTTTTTCTTTTTTATTGGAGAAACACTGCTTTTCTGGCTTAAAGCTGTAGTAGCATGTGCCTTCTAGTTTATGTTTTACTAGACATATTTATACACACAATCATATATTTATAATTATGATCTTTTATGTATCAGCTATCCTTAATATCTTTATCATCTATCCCTTTTGTTCTCATGAATTTTCCTTCCTTGGGCACTAAACTATATCTATTGGATTTTTTAAACTGGATGCCTAGTACATTTTTCTACAAAAATAAATTAATTTAATTTTAGTTCATATTCAAAAAAATTTAATATAACTCCTCACACCATACAGCATATTTTAGCTGTTGGGATCCTCCAGGCACAGAAACCAGAAATTGGGGATTCAGAAATGTCTCAATGTCTTGACATCTTTTCACTATTACCTATGTTTTTTTCTAGTATTATCAACTTGAAAAGTCAGATATCTCAGTCTTCCAGACGCCTTTCATGTCTTTACAGAGTGAATTCATAAATTATTTGTTCATGTGACTTTGCACCTGTATATGCTCACTGAGAGTTTATCTTTCTACTGATTTCTGGTTACATATAAAAATTTTGTTTATTATCATCCTTGTCTATTCCTTGTTCTTTTTCTCCTTCAGAGTAAATGCTAGAATTATTATATTTCACAAATATTATGTAGTTCTATGCTAAACTTTTTGCAATCATACATTACTGAAAAGATGTTAGCTATAACTTTACATTTATGCATCTCTGACTTATATTTGGATAAAGGAGTCTATAATAAATACATATTTAAATTCATGCAACTCTAAAATCTTCTAGTGCAGAATATGAACATCAAAAACTCTGTGAATTTCATATTTTTTATTAACTATACTGTTTTTCATTTTAGTAGAATTAAAAAGTATAGATAGAGCCAGTAAGAGAGTTCAACAGGTTAAAGTATTTGCTGCTAAGCCTGATGACCTGAGACTGATCTCTGGAACACATGCAACAGAAAGATGAAGCAACTCCTGCAAGTTGACTTCTGACCTCCAAACATTGCGCAATGGCAAGAGAACACACACACCCACAAAAACACAAACACACATGATGATAGATAGATAGATAGATAGATAGATAGATAGATAGATAGATAGATAGATAGATATAGATGATAGATAGATGGAGAGAGAGATAGACGATAGATAGATGATAGATAGATAGATAGATAGATAGATAGATAGATAGATAGATAATAAATAGATACTCTTTTTTATGATGTAATTCATATGTTTTTAATCTGGCTATAGTGGACGCAGTAAAGTCAAGATAGGATAATTTATGAGTTAGACATTCGAATTTCAGAGTTTCATTTTGTAATAAACAAATGCATATTGAAAAAAGATCTGTGATAGTCAGATGGTTAAATATTCTGACTCTTAAAGAAAAGGAATATAGTGTCATTAGTATACTCATGTGTCATTATGATAGCCAGCTACTTTTGACAGTATTAAATACAAACTGATTGTATTCCCATACAAGATTTTTTTAATACAGCAAACTAAAAGATTGGTATCATAATATTCTTAGTTCTAACAATCAATTGTATTGACAAAAAAGTATAAATTTGCCCCAGCAGTTTCAAACAATAGACTCAAACTTATTTGAAGAAGAATGGTATGCAGCAAAAAACTGAAGTCTTTATTAGATTACATTCATTTCTTCTTAAATATTTCATTAGATGGTATGAACTAATCCTGAATAGTAGTGGACTTTCTTTTATTTCAGAACAGAGTCTTATTATGTGGCCCAAACTGGCTACAAACCTATGATCTTCCTGCCTCTGCCTCTCAGGAGCTGTGGAAGCAGACAGGAGCCTATTAACCTGACCAAGGCACGCACTATCTTGTGTGCCATGCACATTTTAGACAGGGTGTATTCGAGCATAAAGTCTCTTTTCGTGGCACTGAACTTTGCTTGCTGGAAGATGAAGAGTTATGTTTGCTCCAGACTAAACTGCCCACTTTTGTGCTATTTATTCTGTAAAATGATCCTGCTTTTACATTATCCCTTCCTGTCGGGCTAGACTTGTCTATTGTTAGATACTCTTTTTTAAAAGATGGGTATACTAATTTGAGTCACTAAGTAGCCATTTTAATATACCACAAAACTATCTATTTCTCTATGAAAGAGAAATTTTTCCAAGAAGGCAGGAAGCAGAAAGAGCTAAGAAGTTTTATTTCTGATGTGCTTTCTTTTCCAGGATCTTTTCCTTTTAGAAAATTATCTCTAATTCTAGCCTTGATTTTCAGCTCTATGGGTCAAATATTCCTTCATCTGACATAACACACTTAGAATATGAGAATTTTCTTTGTATAAGCCAAGGTGGTTATTCAGAGGGAGAACAAACACCTGCATGAATTTATATATTCCTCAGTCAAGGAAAACACCAAGATGTAGGACATATGCACACACATACATGGGATTGATTTCTGGGCAGAGCAGTCTGGAAATCATGAGAAGCTGTCATACTGCCAGCATTGTTTTTACAACTATCTTTACATATGCATCACCACAAACTGCACATGTTAGGTAACATGGAAAAGATTAGTTAAGGTTACAAATGAAATTATGATTGTGAGTTGGCTGCCTTTAAATGACGAAAAGACTCTGCAATGTTCATATGAGCCCAGAGCAATCATAGTGTCCTTAAAAGTGGATGTGAAAGAGGATGGAGCAGAAGCAAGAGTGATGGGGAGAGACAGTCAATGCTAGCATTACCAGTACTGAACTCTTAGCACAAGCTGAGCATCAGTTGAAAGGTAAGAAAATGAATTCTCCTTGAGGATCTCCAGAAAGTAACATAACCCCAGTGGTACCAATGCCTCTCTTCTGACAGGGAAGCCCGTATTTGTAATATTTAATAAATAAATAAATAAATAAATAAATAAATAAATAAATAAATAAAATTTATTCCAGTTTTCCCCACCTAGGAAGCTGTCAGAAGGATATAATCATTTTCAGTCTAACGACTTGCTTGTTCTCCTCCACCCCATGGACTCCTAATTCTCAACCACTCTTTCCTTCCTCTCTTATGTGCTGTTACAGATTGAGTATAAAGTGTCTCCCCCAGCTTCAAATGTTAAACATTGAGTTCCTATTTTAGGAGGTTGTGGAAATGTCAGGAGGTGAGGAAAGACACTTCGGACTTGCTTTAAGAGGTGAGATGTAGCGCCTAACCCCTGTCTGTTTCCTGTTCACCATGAAGAGAACCCTGGAAGCTTCCTGTTCACCATAAAGAGAACCCTGCAAGCTTCCTGTTCACAGAGAAGAGAACTCTGGATGCACTTACCAATCACAATGATGCTGTCTTTTCAGGTGCTCTGAATGAACAAAACCAGGAATAGCGAACAAAAACACCATTCATTCCTGATGTGGTCCTGTCGGGTACCATTGTCACTCAATGAGAAAGTCTGACTGATACGCTTCCTTACAGATCTTTCCCTGCACCTTCTCTGGGCATCTCCTTTGGGAGTAGTGAACCTTTTCAAATGTCCTCTCTAAGTTTTACCTTCTACCATTTCCCTTGCCCTTTCTTACCTCTCCACTGTGCCTGTCTTTCATTCTCCTCCCCCACCACTTTTCCTTATAACATTTTAACATCACCCTCTATATTTTCTGTTTCTCACATACATCTTCCTGGAAATAAATAGGCATTAAAAGCAGAGAAGACTGTAATGACCCCTGACGGTTGCCAATTGTACCTCTCTCTCTCTTTTTTTTTTAATATAGAAAGCTTACTGATATTTAGCACTTGCTGTGAGGAGCCAAGGAACATACACACTAGTCTATGACACCTCCAGAGAACAGTATAAAGAATGCACAAGTGGATGACTCTCAGTAACTTGGTCAAATAAAAACAAGACTTCAGTGGCAGTTCACATCTGTCTACCAATTCTGCATCTTATTGGAAAGTGTCACTTCATTAAGGACACTGTTTAGAGTGGAGATCTTGAAATGCAAAAATCTCTATCCTAATGCATTAGACTGTTCTGAATAACCGAATTAAAATTCTATAAATCTTTTTAATTTAAAAAATTCTAGGTAGGAAAATTATACATGAAGCTAACTGGGGAAACCCAAGTATGATGATACATGCCTTTAATCACAGTACCTGGAGGTAGTTCGGGTAAATCCTGAGCTCTAGGCCAGACTGAGCTCATGGAGTGAGGGAAGGGTCACATTTTTTAGTGTGTGTGTGTGTGGGTGTGTGTGTGTGTGTGTTACATGGTTTGGTTTATCTCCCCATATATGTGTGTGATGCACACACACACCCACACACACACGCACACATGCACATGTGGGGAGATAAACCAAGCTGTGTTAAACTATATGTTGACTATTGAGAGATTGTAGACAAAATTTCTATTTTTATAGAAAAATACTATGCAAATTTAAACAACACTTGAGGTTTGACCAGGAGTCAGTCTAGGAAAAAAAAAACAAGTAAAATCTTCTGCATCTGCATTTCATAGCCTTTCAATCATTGCTATTCCTGAAAGTTTGGAGAAATGCAGAAATCACATGCCTCTGAGAGGATACCAAACAAGATGCTTCATCTGGCACATTCCTTAGAGAGCCATAAAAAGTGAGGACATAGAACGTTATATTTTAACTCATAACACCAGATGGAGTAAATGCCAAAGGGTCTAGCTGACATATTTACCCCAAATCAAACATGCAGGGAGTAAAGACACAAGGTGATGAGGCACTCTATCCCAAGCAAGTCAATACTGATTTTGATATGCAAGAGAGAGGGGTCAAGGGTTATACTAGTTTCTCTATGTTGCTGTAATTAAACACCATGATCAAAAGCAGCTTGTGGAAATAAGCGTATAAAAGTGGGAGGCAAGTGAGGAAGTAGAAGGTGCGGCCACATAAACAAGAAACTGAAAGATTATTTCTTTAACCACACAGAAAGAAGAAAAAACTGGAAGTGGGACAAGACTACAAATTCTGGAAGAATGCCCACATGGACATAGTTCATCTTGCAAGGTCTTATCTCTTAAAAAGTCCATAACTGCTCCCAAACAGTACCAGCAACTAGGTGCCAAACATTCAAATACATGAGCCTGTGTGGGGACACTTCTCATTCAAATATCACAGAGGTCAAGGGACTATTGGAGACAGTTATGCTGAAAGGATTCCCTGGCTCTGTTTTGAGCCATGGGTTAAAGACTGCCTAAGTAATCTCCCTAACACAGGGTTTCAGGGAAGCATTAGCAGCATGTAATACCTGAGGTCTAGGTAAGAATTTATGGTTTTTAATTTTGACGATGATTATGATGTGTATAGAACAAAATCTATACCTTTCTTCATGACCATTCTCCCTCTTTTATGTCTAGCAGCATCCTATACACTCTGACTTTGGTCACCACTATTTGATAAGATCAGCTTCCTTTATGCTACACATTTGGTATAACTCACATAGTCACAGTTGATAACAAACTGTAATTGCTCAAGGCATGATTTTGTTTCTGTTTGTTTGTGTTAAGTGAAGGTACAAAAATATGGCACTTACTGTGGCTGAGAGTGAACATACAAAGTATATCCAGAATCTTAAATATAGAATTTCACTGCAACATCAGAGAGAAATACTTTAAGAATTCTTTAAAATTCAGCAATAAAATAAGCAAACATATCTTTTTCTCCTCAGAATACTGTAAATATCTCATTACAATTTTATTTTCATTTTCCAAATAAATCTCCTGGTTGATTCACCCAGATTCTTACTGGCTCCTGAGTTATCTTCTCTGCTTACTTTTTGTGCCTAGCTGGAATTACAAAATGGCCTTGGTCTTGCACAAATCTGAAATAAGAAAATCATTTCACAAAATATTCATATTTTGTCCTAAACTTCAGGAGAAAGTTCCTTGAAAGGGAGCAGGCATCTGGAGCACAAGAAAGCACCATGGAATTCGAGTTCTAGGCTTCAAGCATGGTTGTGTAGGAAGGTCTTGCCATTGCATAAACCACTAGGGCTCTTTCTAAGGCACCTTGGGGAATAACACTCTTTCTCATGTGCCCAGTTACTTACAGCCATGAAGGCCATGGCTCTTATGTATAGAAACATAGATTCCCCAGATCAGAAGTGAGTTCCTTCACAAGCATCAGACATGTCAGGAAAACAAGCTTGACCCTTATTCGGTGTCTATTCATGAAGAAAAGACACAGAAAGTGTGCGAGTGGGAGAAGAGGAAGAAAGAAAATAATGAGGGAGGGAAGGTAAGAAAATGAATTTTAAAAAAAGACAGGAGCACAGATGAGTCTTTAAGGACCAATAAACACAACTGGGAAGAGCTGCAAATGTGCAGAATTCCTGGTTCTCTTCCCTCTCTAGATGATGCCCAAAGTTACTTCCTGGTTCTTTGGGGGTTTGTTTGTTTGTTTGTTTGTTGTTTTTGTTTTTGTTTTTTTTGGGGGGTTTTGTTTTGTTTTATTTACTCATTGGAGGAAAACTTGAAGATTCATTCAGAACTAACCATCCTCAAAGGGCACATACATTCAGGAAAAGGTTTAGATGACCCTGAAAGAGATTGACTATGTAGTTAAAATTTTATATTTCAGTGTTTTTTCAGAACCATTAATGAAGGCGTAAGTCACAAACAATGCCACACCAGTTTGGAATTATGATTAATAGGGTGGTATTTATTTAAAGGGGAAAAAACTTACAGATCACTGTCCCATGCAACAGCCCTCTAGGCAACCAGGAAGGAGTCTAGTCACAGGTGAAGCAGAAGTGAAGAGAGAGAGGAGAGGGAAGTGGCCGCTTTTTTAAAGGGAGAGAGACCACGCCCCAATGGGCTGGTATCTCAGCAGCTATAGGCTGGAGGAGTGGGAGGACCTCCCACAACACCTCCCCCTTTTGTTTAAATAAGAGAGTTCTAAACCTACTATGAAATTATATACAATAAGTACAAATATCCTAGTCTAACTAGCTTGGTCTTGTATAATAAATAACTTGGCCAAGTCATGAGAGAAAGTAACTACATTTATATAGTCTTCAACCCCATCGAAGATCTGAGAAGGGAAATAATGTTACCTGGGTAATTAGGAAGTTCAGTAAAACAACTTCCAATACATGCAACAGATCACAGAGACAACTAGCTACCTGGGCAATCACCCAAAGTCACATTAGCAGCGTTGAAGCAACCAACTATGGCTAAGGCCTAACATAACTGACATACCATTTTCAAAGGCAAGCAACTTTTTTTTTTTTTTTTTTTTTTTTTTTTTGGTTTTTCGAGACAGGGTTTCTCTGTGGCTTTGGAGCCTGTCCTGGAACTAGCTCTGTAGACCAGGCTGGTCTCGAACTCACAGAGATCCGCCTGCCTCTGCCTCCCGAGTGCTGGGATTAAAGGCGTGCGCCACCACCGCCCGGCAGCAAGCAACTTTTGAAAACTATCTTACCCTGTCTTGGCAGGATATGACAGTCCTGTTTTATCCATTGATGCATGCTCTGTATCTTTGTCAGTCGTTGAGGTATGGGCATTTCTTTGCCCAAAGGCCAGTTCTGCCAAAAAGAAAGGCTCCAGGTGGAGTGTCTTTGGTGCTCAACATTCTCTCGGGAATAGAGTGGTGTTGCCAGGAGCAATTGTGTCTCACTACCACAAAACTCTGAGTTAGATTAAAGGCCATTTTCTACAGCTCTTTGAAGAAGTTGAAGATTATCTATCTATACTGAGTATAACCTCTATATATCTAAAGAACCTGATTAGTCTAATTATAAATGACAAACTTAGATGACTATTAGTCTATATAATTCTCAATATCTATCTAACTTAAAGACTAAGAAAATAAACGACTGTGAAACAAATGAGGACAATGACCTCCAAATATAAACAATGTACAAATATAAATTGCAGTAGGTAAATATATATCAATACACAAATATTATATAAGTATCTTAATCAGAGGTAGAAATGTACACTGCAATATGGTAAATATATACTATATATATATATCAATACAATATATGTCAATACATAAAAAAATGTTTTAAACAGAGGTAGCAACATGCATGCATACAATAGTCAATATAATTTAACTTTGTGTCAATATACAAGAATCTATACCAATATATTTGTCTAAAAACTGTAACTCACATTTACAAATCTATTATCCCATCATCCCTCTTTTTTTTTTCAAAATGATCCCTGAGCTTATGAAATTCCTCCCGCAACCCTCAATCATATACTAATTATAATCAACCCCTAAATGATGTCCCTAAACTCAAGGGCAAACTTTACTGGGAGAGGGGACATCGTCCTCTAGAATTACTTCCAGCTGTCATGGGGGCGACGTTCTTTCTGGGGGATCCTGTGAAAGTAAAATGATGGTTAAATTTCAAGATCAATGTCTTTTAAAATTGCCAATAGTCTCTGAGTATTTTGTGCAGGTCTGGCCAAAATGTTGTATAAGATGTGCACCATTTCAGCTAACCAAGTTGGAACTGTCTTGTGCAGCTGGTACCCAAAGCAGGTCTTGTAGTAGTGCTATCAGTATCATGACGTCATATCAACCAGGTGGAGTTGTTGTTATGGGGCCCCATCTTCTTCCTGGAAACTTCAAATGTCACTTCAGGAAAAACTCATTGTTCATTGTGAAAAACTTAAACATTAATCATATAGACATATATGTATATATTCACTGAAAGGGATAATAGATATATTCAATGAAAAGTATGATAGATATGAAGAAAAGCAAAGATGTTTTCTAAACTCATATTTCTTTCTGTCCCATATCATGGCTCTTGACATGAGACAGAAACTCCAGAAACTCTGGGTTTTTCTCTTACTAACAGGCTTGGAATTGGAGAGGGACTGAGCCAGAGTCCAACTTCAAAACCAGCTTTATAAATTTAGAAATATAGTTTAATATTACTTACACAACCCATTCAGTTTTCTTGATATTTCCTATTGGGCAGGTATTTTTCAATCTGTCAGTATCCAAACATCCAGGGTCCCTTGAATTTTTCAAAGATGAGTGTTTTCCTGTGGAGATAAGAACAGAACCCTGCCCCCATTCTATATGTTTTTCTTACCACCTGTATGAATATCATCATTGTGGATATGTTGTCATTTCTCCTTTCCAAGAGGTTTCTCCTCTTCAAATCGAAACTTTATTAATTTTGATGGTATCCACAATTTTTCTTCTCCTGTGGAAACAAGAGCAAAACCTCTTCCCCAACGTAGCACATCTCCTGGCTTCCATTGAGAGGCCAGCACATCTTTGAAATAAATCGGTTGATTTAGTTAAGCAGACTTTTCCATTATCCAATGTCTCTCTGCTGCTGTCGTTCCTTTCTCATTAGCGTTAAGAAAATTCAAGGTTAATAAAGCATTATGTAATCTATTCCTGGGGGTATTTTCAGTCCCTTTCTGTTTGTTCAGCATATCCTTTATAGTACGATTTGATCTTTCTATAACTGCCTGACCTGTAGGATTATTTGGTATACCTGTAATGTCTTTTATATTATAATAATCAAAAAAGCGTTTCATTTTCTTAGATACATATGCTGGACCATTATCTGTCTTTATTTGCGCAGGTATACCCATGATGGCCATAACTTCCAATAAATGTGTGATTACTGAATCAGCCTTTTCTGAGCTCAGGGCAGTAGCCCATTGAAAACCTGAATACGTGTCTATGGTGTGGTGTACATATTTTAATTTACCAAATTCCATAAAGTGGAACACATCTATCTGCCAGATTTCATTTCTCTTAGTACCCTTTGGGTTACTCCCTGCAGGCAACGGTGTTTGATTATAGAAAGAACAAGTAGGACATCTCTTTATAATGTCCTTAGCTTGTTGCCAAGTAATGGAAAATTCTTTCTTTAGGCCTTTACTATTGACATGATGCTTCTTATGAAATTCTGAGGCCTGCAACACACTTCCAATCAATAATTGATCAATCTCAGCGTTGCCTTGGGCTAGAGGACCAGGCAGATTTGTATGGGACCGGATGTGTGTTATGTACATCGGACAAAGCCTGTTCATGATTATGTCTTGTACCTGGATAAACAATGAAGTCAACTCTGTGTCATCTGGTATAAATTAAGCAGTTTCAATATGCAAGATAACTCTTTCTGCATATTGTGAATCTGTAACTATATTAAGAGGTTCTTTAAAATCCCTTAGCACCATAAGAATGGCATATAATTCTGCCTTCTGGACAGAATTATAAGGGCTTTGTTCCACCTTACTCAATTCATCTGACTTGTAACCTGATTTCCCTGATTTATTTGCATCAGTATAGAATGTACGGGCTCCAGTTATTGGAGCATCACATACAATTCTAGGAAGAATCCAAGAAGTTCTTTTTATGAGGTTAAGTCTACCACTTTTGGGATTGCTGCTATTAATTTCTCCCAAAAAATTAGCACAAGCTCTTTGCCACGGTTCATTGTCTTCACATAACTTTTTTATTTCTTCAGTAGTAAAAGACACTATAATTTCTGCTGGGTCTATACCTGCTAGTTGATGAAGTTTCAGCTTACCTTTTATAATTAATTCAGAGACTTTTTCCACATAAATTTTTAATTTTTTACTTGGTTTATTAGGTATAAATATCCACTCTAAAATAATATCTTCACTCTGCATTAGAATCCCTGTAGGAGAAATTCTGGAAGGCAATATGACTAGGATGCAACTAAGATTTGCGTTCACCCTATCCACATGTGCCTCCTGTAATTTTTCCTCAATCATTGTCAGTTCCTTTTCTGCTTCAGCTGTCAGTTTTCTTGGACTACTCAAATCTTTATCACCATCTAAGGTTTTGTTTAAATGAATTATTAGATCAGGTGTTATCCCAACAGCTGGTCGTAGACTGGAAATGTCTCCTAACAATCTTTGGAAGTCATTAAGAGTCTTTAACCGGTCTCTCCTAATTTGTGCCTTTTGCGTTTTAATTTTCTCTAACCCTATTCTGTAACCTAGGTAATTAATAGAATTTCCTCTTTGAATCTTTTCAGGGGCAATTTGTAATCCCCACCTAGGCAAGACTTTCTTTCCTTCTTCAAACATCCTTTCTAAAGTATCTTTATTTGAATCAGATAACAAGATGTCATCCATGTAATGATAAATTATGGACTTGGGGAATTGTTTACGAATTATTTCCAATGGCTTACTTACAAAATATTGGCACAATGTAGGACTATTGAGCATACCCTGTGGGAGGACAGTCCATTGATATCTCCTATTAGGCTGAGAATTATTATAAGTAGGCACTGTGAAGGCAAATTTTTCTCTATCCTTTTCTTGTAATGGTATAGTGAAAAAACAATCTTTCAAATCAATAACTATAATAGGCCATCCTTTTGGTAACAGAGAAGACAAAGGAATTCCAGATTGTAGTGGGCCCATAGGTTGAATTGCTTTGTTGACAGCTCTTAGATCTGTCACCATTCTCCATTTACCAGATTTATTTTTTACAACAAATACAGGAGAATTCCAAGGGCTGGTTGATTCTTCAATGTGGTGAGCATCTAGTTGCTCCTGCACCAGCTGTTCCAATGCCTGTAGTTTATCTTCAGCTAGAGGCCACTGTTTGATCCATATTGGCTTCTCAGTTAGCCATTTTAAAGGTAGGGCTGTTGGTACCTCTAAAGGTTTGGTATTTGCTGTATGTTCTTATACAGCCTGAATGGCTGGTGACCTTTTTCCATAATACCTCATCATATCCTTCCCAGAATTATGAGTTCCTGGAACTACAGGAATGTTAATCTGGGTATTCCATTGCTGTAGCAGGTCACGGCCCCATAAATTTATGGCAATATTGGCTATATATGGCCTTAGTCTTCCTATTTGCCCTTCGGGCCCTATGCATTCAACCCATCTTGTGCTTTGTTTTACACGAGATAGGGTTCCAATTCTCAGGAACTGAACATCTACCTCTTGAAGAGGCCAATTCGGATGCCAAGATTCTGGGGTAATGATACTTACATCCGCACCTGTGTCTAATAAACCTTCAATAAAAGTGCCATTTATACAGACTCTTAGCTTTGGTCTTTGATCATTAATAGAAGTCTGCCAAAATATACGTTTACTCTGTCCTACTGGGTTTTTTGACTCATCCTCCACACGTATATCATCATTTAGACCAGTATTACTTTTTACAGCAGAAATTGGAGCTTTTAATTTTCTTGGTGAGGCACGTTCTCCACTGTGACTGGGAATGACTGGGCCACTGTTGGCTTGGGGGCCTGCGAGAGGCCCCCAAGGAGTTTCCCGACGGTATCGGGTTGCCTTGTTTGTCTGTTGTTGACCTGCATTCATTGGACCAATGTCGGCCTTTACCGCATCTCCTACATATACCTGAAGGCCTAGGTCTCCTATTTTTGTCATTCCCAGAGGAGATAATATTCCTAGAAATTCTGTGCCTGCAATCCCTTTGCAAATGTCCTAATTTACCACAATTAAAACACCTGGCAGTTTGATGTCTCCTCATTGCTGTGGAAATTGCTTCTCCTACCCAAGGTTCATCGTTATAGCTAAACGTCTCAACATTCATCGTATGCTGAATCCATTCATCCATAGGTGCTGATCTAGACTTTAAAGGCCCAATTATCTTTTTGAATTCTATGTTTGCATTCTCAAAAGCTAGAGATTCAAGAAGTATTCGTCTAGCTTCTGGGTCTGTTACCCCTATGTCCAGAGCCTTAATTAATCTTTGCAAGAAGTCAATAAAGGGTTCTCTCTGTCCCTGCCTAATTCTGGTATATGATTCAACCCTTTTTGCTGGATCTTGTATCCTATTCCAAGCATTTAAAGCTGCATGGTGACATATACACAGTACTTCATCGTCATAAAGAGCTTGGACCAGTGGGTCAGCATATTCTCCTGCACCAAGAATTTGATCTTGGGAAACCTCGACACCTTTTGCTCTTCCTTGCTGTTCCATATGTTGGGATTCTTCTGTGAAATAAATTCCAAACATCAAGGAAGGTCCATTATCTAAAACTGCAGACACTAACTGATGAAAATCATGGGGGGTAGCTCTAGCATTAGAAGCCAAAGTCCTTATCATTTCCTTTACATATGCATTGTGCAAGCCAAAATTAACAACAGCTTGCTCAATTTCTTTCAGATCATTCATTGCTATTGGCGTCCATCTAGCTTCTCTGACTCCCTTTGAGCCTTTAGAAGTTGACGCTTTGTCAGAATTAAGTATAGGGTCTGTTGCTAGAACCCTGGGTAAGCCAGTTCTAGTAGCTGGTGGAGGCATTGTATCCTGTCCTTGTGCCTCCTTACTCTGTTCACCAGCTGCAATAATTTCTCCAATCTTTTCAAATCTTTTTATCATTGTCTCTCTTAAATCCTGAATCTCCTGACCTGTATATATTTCCAGTGATTTCACTGAGGCATCAATTTTTTGGTCCCCATTCTGCACCTGTGATTCCAAAGCTTTAATTTTTTCCTTTAAAGATAACATGTCCTCCTTAAACTTTTCTTGGATATCATGTAGATTCCCATCTTGGAGGTACATTCTGTCTGCTACCTTATCAAAACTTTGTGATAAAGTCTGAATGTCAAATTCAACAGCCTGAACCCTTTCAGGTAACTTTCTAATACCCTTGGATATGGAATCAATTTTGTCTGTCATAGTATCCACTTGTTCAGATAACCTCTGATTTTCAATAATTTTAATCCTGTCAATTAGTTGTTCATTATTAGTTCGTAAAGATTCTATCATTCTTAGGAGTGCCATATTCTTCCTTAATGATAGAATATGGAAAATAAAACTGAAACCTAGTAACAAGCAAATTAAGGTATCCCCATAATCATATAAATCTTGTATGATGTAATCCATTGTATTAGTAAATATAAATTTACTATTCCATTGTATTAGTGAAAACAAAGCAGTAAAATTTGCGTTAGAAATGAAAACTGTCATATTACCTATTATCCAGCAGGTGGCGCTGTTGCCGAGTCGCGATGAAAACGGGGTCCTGTTGCAGTGCCTTAGTAGATGTTAAAAACTGGAAAATGCAAGTTTCTCAACAAAGTAAATGTAATTAAATCAATTCCAGAGACGGAACCAGAAACCCAGAATCCAGGGGTAGAGAAGAGCAACCTGGAAGCCGCTTATGCCTCCACGTGACAGAGTCACCCTGAGGGGTTGCAGCTTTCAGCAACCGCGTGCTCTGGTTTGTGCCACTTAAGAGCTGTGCTTGCAAGGGAGATTTAAAAACGACTCAGAAAAGAGCAAACCACGTGGGCAGAGACTATGCAGGCCTGTGGAGTTTAAATCCACGTGGGGAGGCCAAGGCCACGGCTGCAAGGCACAGGCGGAGACTGAGGAAGGGAGGGCTCCCGCCAAGCCGAACTCGTGGCCAGCAGCCGAGCGGAGAAAGGAGAGGTTCTGAAATCAAACGTTGGGTGCCAAATGAAGGCGTAAGTCACAAACAATGCCACACCAGTTTGGAATTATGATTAATAGGGTGGTATTTATTTAAAGGGGAAAAAACTTACAGATCACTGTCCCATGCAACAGCCCTCTTCACAACCAAGAAGGGAGTCTAGTCGCCGGCGGAGGAGAAGTGAAGAGAGAGAGGAGAGGGAAGTGGCCGCTTTTTTAAAGGGAGAGAGCCCACGCCCCAATGGGCTGGTATCTCAGCAGCTATAGGCTGGAGGAGCGGAAGGACCTCCCGCAACACATTAAGACTATGGTCAGACCTGAGAACCAACTACATATTCCTCCAAAGAGAAAATCCTCACAATGGAGATCTTAGAAATGTCCATCAATTGGCTACTCAACAATTTACCACCAATCTAGCCATCATTGTGGTGTACTAACGAAGGCTAAAGCCCCTGTCATGATTAACATATTAAACTTGACCCATATACTCATGTATTTGAATACTTGATCATCACATACTGGTGTTACTTTGAGAAGTTGTGAGTTCTATGGGACATAAGAACTAGCTGCAGGACACAGGTCACTGGGGGTGGAATCACCAGTATGTTGGGGAAGTGATTTCCTTAGTTCCTTCTTGTACTGCCTTGTACTTTATATCTCTGTAGAGATGGTATTTTCCCATCACCATTTGAGATCAAATAGACATGGATCAAAGCATTCCATAATTAATTGGCATTATTAAATACAAACACACAAACACAAATGTGCATATGTGTGCACAAACGTGCACTCAATTGCATAAACACAGAAGGAAGAAGGGAGGGAGCGAAAGAGACTAATTTAGTTTGTTTTTTATTAATATCAATAAGTGAATAGTTTCTATACTACCAAAATCATTTATTTCAAAGTCGATTTTAATATTAGAACTAAATTGCTCATTTCATGAGAAACAAATCAGACTTTGATGGTCAAATATGATGTCTAAGGCAGGAAAATAACCTCATGTGATAGTTTCATCTGACTCAGGACAATTAGACAAACTATTTTTTTCAAGCTTATCTCAATGAAGCTCCCAACCCATTCATCTTCTCTGTCCAGGAGTATGGATTTCTCATACAGAAAGCAGTGACTGCATCCTGCTGGAGACAATAGGTGTCCTTGGCTTCTATCCAAAGTTGGAATTTTGAATGCATTTGTCATCTGGTTTGTGTGGCTTTTTTAATGAGTGTTAAGTGGATTGACACATGTAGAGATCTATAGAATGACACATCCCTGGCGCTTCATAGCTGTGGGGTAAGCGTTAGCGTTTACTCTTGCTGGCAGTAACGTCAGTGATAGCGCATGGACTAATGAGCCTACACACCACTCTAATTGCTTTACAAGGAGTAATTTACCGAATCTTTTCAGTAATTTGTTGAATATTATTCCGTGTTCCTTTTTAAAGGGGAAATTAAAGTTGAAGGCCTTCACTTTTCTAAGGTCTCGTAACTCGACAGTGTTAAAGTCATCTAAATCCATGTGAATCTCAGAAGGCTCTTGAGCCAACACACCATGCCACAGAGCAGGACAAGGCTTAAGAACTGATTCTCCAGCTCACACAAGTCTCACTGGGCTTGTCTGATTCTCCACCTAACAAATTCTACAGGAGACTAATTCCTACAATCAATAATATACAACAGGATAAAGTATACTGACATAACAAACTTTACATGTACCCTTGTAATATTTACATGTTTATGTTACTATCTAAAACATCATTCTAATAAAGAATATAGAATAAATTACAGTTGTAAATATAAATAAAAATTTCATTATGCACATTATAGATCTTACAAAACGGAAAGGGGAAAGTGACATGAGGACGAAGTAAACAATATTTAATATTTTATTCTATATATTAAGTATACAGCACACCTTCTAAAAATAAATAATATTAACAGTAATAAATTCTCAATAAGAGCAATATGTTTGGCTATGCATCATTATTTATTAATAATATTTGCTTTACTCTTGGTGGTTCAGAGATACAAAAGCCTAGTGCCAAGTTCAGCTTATTTTGATTTGTGCAGTATCTGCAAAAGATGGCTCACAGAAATTCATGAATCCAAATGAAGAAGGTCATCATTGGCTGTGCATAATTAATCACACTATCATTTTTCATCCCAATTAGGCAGTGGTATTTGCAGAAATTGGAGTTATGTATTTCCTTGATTCCTGGAGTCAATCAGCGGTTCCTATCCACTAATGAGAAGATATTTCATTTTGGTATTTTAACAAATTGCCATAGCACTCATGGAAAATCTATATTTGGAAATTTCTAATCGCATAAAAATTTCCATCTCTAACTTGTGTATGTGCTCCCATGTTCAGGTAGAATGGATTTCTGCATAGAGAGTAGTGTTATCTCCTTAAGTGGCTGATGAGACATACTTGCTTTGGACTCTGGCTGGTTGCTGGTGGGTGGAGTCAGCATCACTAACTCTGTGCAGTCCACTTGTGGGCAGGGCAGCATATCTCATGTAAACTATATGAATCTCATAGACGAATGCCACCATCTCTCTCCTGATGTCTCTCTTTCTGCTTACTTATTTCACTGCCCTCTATGTTGTTGGTAAATTATTTTATTGCTAACCCAAATGACAAATTATCTTACAAAAAGAATTTATACAACAAGGAAGGTACTCTTTCTATTTCCCTGCATGTTGGACCATTTCCAATGCTTTCCACTATTTTATGCAATTTCCATCTCACATATGCTCATTGTGACAAAGGAACTTGGCAGTTTTTCTTCATGGTGGTTCTTCCAAAGACGGCATCTTGTCGGGTGCTGCATGTCCAAACAATTCCTATTTATTTCAGAAATCTTCTACAGTCTTAGGTCCATGTTTTGTTTTGATTTTTCAAATAACCTTTAGTGTTGCTTGTCCCTCCCATGTCCTCCTTTACCCTTCTCTTCCACTCCCCTCTCTATTTAAACCACCTGTTAGTTTCCCCTTGCCTCTCCATAACACTATATTCAATGTCCCCTCCCTTGAAAAAGCCTCCCCTCCCCCTCATTTCTCTCATACCCTACTCAGTACCTCACCAGTGTATTTATACATATTCTTAGCATGTGTATTGAAGCATTAAAATCTAACACTCACATATAGAAGAAAACAGACCTCACTTGTCTTTTGGACTCTGGGTTGCTTCAATGAGGAAGAGTACATTGAATCTGTAGATTATTTTTGGTAGGGTATCCATTTTTTTATATCAACCTTTATGATCCATCAGGATAGGTGAACTTTCCATCTTCTGATGTCTCCTCCAATTTCTTTCTTCAGCATATTAAAGTTTTTATAAGTCTCTAAACTTATTTAGTTAGTTGCCCCCCCAAACTTTTATGATTCTAATTTATGATTCCTAATTTTTTTCTCTGTTTGTCATTTGTATATAAGATAGTTACTGATTTTGTTTGTTAATTTTGTATTCCTCCACTTTGCTGAAAGTGTTTATCAGCTGAAGATGCTTCGTGGTGGAGTTTTTAGGGTCCTTTATGAATAAAATAATATCTTCTTTCTTTTTGTTTGACTTCTTCATTTCCTATTTCTTTTCCCTTGGTCTCCTTTGGTTGTCTTATAGTTCTAGCTGAGGCTTCAAGTTCTGAATTGAATAGGCATGAAAAGAGTAGACATCTTTGTCTTATTCCTGATTTTAGTGGAAATGTTTTAAATTTCTCTCCATTAGGTTGGTGTTGGCTGTGCTTACTTAAATTACCTTTATTGTGTTGAAGTATGCCTCTTCTGCTCCTAATGTCCCCAGAAATTTTACCATGAAGGGGTTTTAGATTTTGTCAAAGGCATTTTTTTCATCTAATAAAATGGTCATACGTTTTTTGTCTTTCAGTATGTTTAAGTATTGGATTATGTTTGTTTAATTACTTACATGTGTTGAGCAGCCATTCCGCTTCATCAAAGCTAACTTCACTATGGATAATCTTTCTGGTGTGTTCATGGATTTAATTAGGAAATATTTTATAGAGAAATTTTATACTATGTTTATAAAAATATTACCCTCCAATTTTCTCAAACTTTTCTCTTTCTGTTGGATCTTTGTGTGGTTTTAATATCAGAGTAATAATGAATTCATAAAATAAATTAGATCATGTTCCTTTAGTTTCTATTTTATGTAATAATTTGAGGAGTATATTGGCACTATTTTGTCTTTGAAAGTTTGGTATATTCAGTCCTGAATTCACCTGGCACTGGGCTTTTTGTTATTGTTGGAAGACTTTTAATTATTGCTTATATTTCACTAGGAGTCTTGGATCCATTTAAATTGCTTATTTAATTTTGATTTAACTTTAGTAATGAGCACAGAAGATAAGAAAGGACAAACAGAGATTGGTTTGGGGGTGGGTGTTTTGGGTAGGAGCTGGAGAGACATATGGGAACAGATAGCAAGATTAACATTACTGTTTAAAACTAGGGATAAAGAAAACAAATCAAACATGTGACAAGGGTGAAAAAGGACAGGTAAGGCTAAGTACAAAAGTACAAAGACAAAGATAATAGCTGATTTCCCATCATCTTTAAAACTATAAAACATCGAGTTGTTTCTCAGTAATAATTCTGACTTTTAGTTTAACAAAACTCTGCATATAACAGGCTTCGATCCCTCAGCATTGAAATGGGAGATGTTTATGTATCGTTTTGAAAATGCCCAAATAGTTGGATGTTAAGTGGCATGATTCTCAGAAGAGAACAGTTTCTCTTCATATACAAAACACTCCATTACCAGTAGGGCTCTGCTCCAAAGACATGAAAGGAAGTCCCTTAGACAAAAGGCCAAAAGTACCTGACTAAAAAAATGGATTTTTTTTTTAAAGAACAAAAGAAAACCAGAAATTGTTAACGTGTAGATAAACACAGAAAAAATTGTTCCTGTTCAAAATGTAGTTGGCGAGCAAGAAAAAAACGGTAAGACAATGTGAAGTTTTTAATTACAGGAGAGTAAAATGACTGGCAAGAAAACAGGGCAAGGATGGATAGTGGGGGAAATTTGAGGACAGATTGAACATCCTGTCTGAACCGTTAGGGCCAGAAGTACTAAATTTAGGAACATTTTTAAACACCAAAAGTGACATGTTGGAGACGAGTCTCTAGTACAAACATGGCACTAATATGTTCATCTACACCTTATGCAGATAGCTTGAAAGTCGTTTTATACAGTGTTTGTGGTCCGCCTGAGTTTCCCTTTCAATTAGCCATCATGTGGATACATACAGTTTTCCTCTTTTGATGTCAAATCAACATCAAGGCCTATGAATGTTGAAGCCTTCTGTATTTGAGATTTTTAAATTGGAAATATTCAACTTGTATATTGCGATTAAATTTTCCTGGTAAATATGAAATGGCATGAACAACTAAGAGCACAATGATTAGAGGAGGGAACAGGAAACCCTAAACCCAGCAAAATGGCAATACACGATGAAAGCTTTTAAGCTAGCAAAAAATGGAAAGATAAGTATTGAATATGTCAAAAAGAAAAAAGAAACAGTAGGAAAAACCCAAATGAGACAAAGAGAAAACAAATAAGATAATAATTTAAATTGAAACATGAATGAATACATTCAATGCATGCGGTCTAAGTCAACTATTCTCTCAAACTGACAGGAGCAATTGTTACAGGGTTTGAGAAAGCAAGATCAAAATATATTCTGCCTCCAAGATGCTAACTTTCAAAGTAATGACACAAATAGGCTAAATGTAATGGGAATGAAAAAATACCATGTTGAAACTAAATACCAGTAGCTAGAGCGGCTGTATTAACATTAGATAAAGTAGATATCCGAGCCAAGAACGCTACTAATAATAGAGGAATTTATTTCCTCATAAGATGGGAGTCAATTCATCAAGAAAAATGACAATTCTAAATGTTTATGCACCTAATAAAAGAGCTCAAAATACATGAATCAAAAAGTCATCTAACTATAAAGATCAACAGATCTGCATTTATAGTCAGACTTCAGTGTTCTTCTTTCAATAACTGATAAATTAACTAGACAGTAAATGCATGAGGATGGGAAGTCACAAGCAACCCTAGCAACACTTTATCCCAACTGACATTTGTTCATGTAACTATACTTCACTTCCCAACACAAAATAAGCACCTGGTTTAAGCCCACAGGGAACTTTTAGCAAGACAGATTAATGCCCAAGACCATAGAATAGAGGTTGATCAACTTTAAAAGACTCAAGCTCTGCATATAACAGGCTTCAATCCCTCAGCATTGAAATGGGAGATGTTTATGTATCGTTTTGAAAATGCCCAAATAGTTGGATGTTAAGTGGCATGATTCTCAGTAGTGATTGTGTGAAAGTGTTGGAAATCGAAAGAAAAATAGAGGGCATTCTGAAGTGAATGAGAACAAACTTGTAAGAATCAGGGTTTGTAGGAAACTTCCAAAGCACTGTTTGGAGGGAACCTTATAGCATGAAGCATTGATAGAAAAATAAATCAGTTTGGATAGAGGAACTGATCAATCAACAAATAACAAAAGAGGGATCTTCACTATATTTTGTGAAACTAGAAAATGTAGAAGAAATAAATCCCCAAATAAACAGGACAAAACTTGACAGTTTTTTAAGTTGTTTTATATACTACCTGATACGAAAATTTCAATTAGGATCATTTGTGAAAACAAATTATTTTCTTACATAGGCATTCATAGATTCTCCATTTGTAAAAATAAGAAAAGTCAGAAATCTGAGTATATATGAACAAATCACAAAATAAGTTGTGCTATATCCGTGAATTCCATTATATTTATAATGGAATAGTTCTCAGCCACTCACAAAAAGAAAATTAAAGTAAGGAATATATGTTGAATTTCAAAATGACTATGCTGAGGGGTAGGTAGGAGTCGGAAAATCTGCCAAAATATCATTGCGTGTATGCTGTGTTATTCCATTTGAAATACAGCAAACACTTAGTAGCAGTTAAGTTGTAGGCGAAATGATGAAGGGATAAGTGGATCTGGGAGGGACAAGAATACAAAGGGACCTGAGGAGCTGGCTGAGGCTATTAATCTGTTCTTTGTCTGGACCTGTTCAGTGGGTTTGCAAGTGCATAGGAAGCCACAGTTCAATCAAACTGTGAGCTTTGTATATGGAGAGTTTTACGTACATTAAACTAAACCTCAAAATGACAGTTTTAAATGTTATATACCTAGAAAACCAAGAGCATAGTCTTATGACTCAGAGTAAACAGAGACTCTGAAAACTGACTTTGTAAAAGAAATCCAATACAAATCAAAGCCAGGAAGGGAAACAAAGTGGAAATGTTGGAAAGGAGAATGATTAAGTTGTGCCCACCTCTGCCTAATATGCTGAGTTCATTTAGCATTGCTTTTATGTATATATGTTCAGGACTGAGCACATAGTATAGGATAACATCTTCATTGAAGGCTCAGAGACCATCAAGGAGGAAGAGGTAGAAAGATTGTAAGAGCCATAAGACCAAGAAACCTGATGTAAGACAATATCTTCTATATAAGACTGTCGCGCCCCACCTCGTCCAGCAAGGAATGACGCGAACACCGGGGCTCTTTTCACTGCAGTTTATTCTAGGACTTTATTCACTTTCTCTCTCTCTCCCCCCCCCCCTCTCTCCTCTCTTCTCTCTTCCCTCTCTCCTCTCTTTTTCCTCTCTCTCTCTCTCTCTCTCTTCCCCTTTCTCCCCAGGCAAACCTCTCCCAGCCCTTAAGTAGCCATGGGCTGCCAACCCCGAACTGCCAGGTGGGCACTGCCCATAGGTTCACGCACATGCAGGCAGCTGATGATCATTGCGTGATCATAGCATAGGTCAGGCCTTAGCCATCTCAGGAGTTGATTATACATCTCCATCAGGTGTGATTCCACACAGCTCGCTACATATGACAGCAAAGATGCATCTAGAAAGTCTCAATACAGTGGTTAAAAAAGACCTGGAAAAGGACAGCATCAACTGATTGCTAGGCTGACATGATTGGGGTAATTTCCCAAGGCCCTGAGATGAAGAGCTCTAGGTAATTAATGACTGCTAGGAAAGGTAGGCTCATTCTGCTTAAGCCCCTGGAAAGAATAATTTCTTAAATGATCCTAATTTGTGACATGTTGTGAGTTTCATGTCATTTTTGATGTTTGATCACTGACTGCTTTTCATCCCAAAGCCTCTGCTTCCTTTATCTCCACATCAGGCAAGAAGATAAGAAAGCCTCACTCTGCCCTTCCTTTGCATCAGAGAGAAGCCATGCCATGCAGTTCTGGCTGTGGGCAGGAACACTCATCCTGACCTCTAATCTCTAACCACTATGAACACCACAGGCCAATCCTCTTGACCTACCTTCTATGGATACAAACACAGCTTCTCCCTCAAAGGGGATAAGAGCCAGTTTATTCAGGAGCCAAAAATGGCTGAATATGGCCCAGGAAAAGGATTTTGATAACCTCAAATTCCATGTTCCAACTTGGCAACAGTTTGATGATGTTTTCATAGCAGGAGAACAAAGAAAGTCATAAACCAAAGCACTTTTCAAATACATTAGTGGAGAGATTGGACAGGTGGGTTGATGCACGCAGAGTGGGCTCTACTGTAGCCTCAGATTTGGGCTTTTAGTTCATTAGAAACTAGAATCTCCCGAATTAACACATTTTACAAAGTTTCACCTGATAGTCACAAGGATTTTAGGTCTAAAATAGAGGTGAGAAAGAAATGGCTAATATGGGGGCTAAAGATAGTTCAGCATAAATTTTAATCAGGCTCTGGACTTGCAAAGTTCCAGCCTCTCCATAATTTTTGAAGATCTCAGCAATTAATCAGCCTTCCAGAAGGTTCTGTGGAAGGCTCAGCCCTTTTTCTGGAAGTATGTCCACATCTCTCATGCCATTTGAGATCTGTTCTGGAAGTTGGCTAACTCTCCCTAGAATTTCCATCAAGACAGTTACAAATGTTCACACCCCTCTGATCCTCTGATGTGTCTGTGACATTGTCAGGTCCACCATGTTTTCTGTTTTCAGCAAAGAAAAAGGAGGGAAGCATCCTATTCTGTGGGTGACTAAATAACAACATTACAAATTTTATACTAACCAGGTAAAATAGGGCAGTCATGGCAGCATTTAGGAGTTAGCACCAAGAAAATTAGAAACAAAATCACCTTCCACTGTCTAGGGAATTCAAGGTCACGTTAGGTTACATGAGATTTCCTTTGAGAAAAACAAAACAACCACACAAACGTGACAAGAATATGTCGACTTTGAAGCTTGTTAAACTCCAAGTTAACAAAGAAAGGGAAGGAGAGAGAGGGGGAGGGAGAAGGAAAGGAGAAAAGAAGGGGAGAGGAGGAGAGCAAAAGTGGAGGGGAGGGAGAAGGGGAGGGTGAGAGAGACAGATAGAGGTAGAAGCATGTTCTTAAGAATATTAGTTAACACACTCACATCAGACCTAAGAACTAAATCTCAAAGGCAATGGCAAAAAAATTGGACCCTGAGGGTTTTGCATCTGAGTTCATCAAGGGTATAGGTCTGTACTCCTGGTGTTTGGTATCTTTACCTAGTTCTGGTATTAGAGTAGTGCTGGATTTGTGGAACAAGTTGTAGTTGGGTGTTCCCTGTGGTTTTATTTTTGTTTTTGAATAAATTAAGACATACTAATTGTAGATCTTTGAAAGTCTGATAGAATTCTGCTGGGAATCTATCTGTGCATCAATTTTATTTGTTGGTTTTGTTTTTGTAGGAAGGTTTTATAATGATAATAATAATTATTATTTTAATCTCCTCCTTTGTTATGAATCTGATAGGTTTTTGATCTCTTGGTTAATTTTAGTGGTTGGATAAATCTGGGAATTTACCCATTTCTTTTACATCTTTCCCTTAAGATACTGTGCAGCTCAGTCTGCCCTCAAACTCCACACTTAGCATCGGCTGGGTTTGAACTATTGATTCTTAAGATTTTGCATCAAATAATTAGGTTATAAGCATGGATTTAATGCCTAACAGACATATTCAACTTAATTTTAAGCATATTTCATGCTCCCCCTCTTTTATTACTCCTTTTCATTTGCAAAATTAATTTGCTGATAGGGACACAAGAAGTGGAGTCTTAAACTGATTATGAAGAAGGCAGTCCATCCTCAATGACCTTGAACCCTGTTCATTTTTAACTACTTACGTAATGCATTAAGGAAAAACTCGTCAATCTACCCCTCCACTATATAATAAAGTTGGATGATGACTCTAAATATACAAATTATAACTAAAGATATGTTATAGGAAAAGCGCAAGAATATACATATGAATTAAAAATTTCTCTCTCTTAGCCTGGCAGTGGTGTTTCACGACTTTAATCCCAACACTTAGGAAGCAGATCTCTGTGAGTTTGAGGCCAGTCTGGTCTACAAGAGTTAGTTCCAGGACATGATCCAAAACCGCAGAAAAACCCTGTCTCAAAAAACCAAAAGAAAAAAGAAAAAAATCTCTCCCCCCCCCCACATTTGCATTCTATCTCAGTGAGCTAATCAGTTTATTGTGAGAATTAAATACATTCTTATGAGGTCACTAAGAGGAATAATCCAAAGTGAATGATAATAAACTAGATTTCATTGGAAGTTTCAACAAATTTGCTCACCAAAAAGACTGTTTGGAAAACAAAACCCCATCTGGGAGAAAAGCAAACATTGCATTTCTAAGTAATCCATCCACCCAAATAAACAGAACAACAAAGCAACTAAAAGCAGGAATTAAAAACATTTTACCAGAATGACAATGAAAGCATATTAAAATTGGTAGGCTTCGAAGAAAGTAAAAACAAACAAACAACAACCAAAAAAGAAAAGAAAAGAAAAGAAAAGAAAAGAAAAGAAAAAGAAAAAGAAAATTAAGGGACTCTCACCTGGAAGTCTGGTTTGCATTTCTGGCTGGCTGTTTGATAGTGTCACTGAAGGAGGGCTGGCACCTGCCATGGAGATTGCCACAGCAACACAAGAGTATAGCAAGAGGAAGCTGGACAAGTCTTTCTACTCCCTCAGACCATCCCCAGTCACTTTCTTTGTTAGCAAGGCTCTGTAGCCTAAAGGTTGTTTAACCCTTTCCCCAAACAATCTCATCAACTGGGGGCAAAGTTTTCAAATACATCAGTTTATGGGGGCCATTTTTCATTTGAATCAACACGGGAGAGAAGGGTCAATAATACTAAACTCAAAGGTCACATTGTTTGGGCCTTAAACATGGTGTGTTTCCTATGGGAGGACAGAAATGCAATCAGTCAGTTTCCAGTTCCTGCTGCATACCTGTGCCCTCCCACACCATTATGAACTCTCTAAAACCTCCAGAAATGCCAGCTAAAATAAACCCTCTCTTCCTTCAGTCTCTTTTGGTCATGGTATCTCATCATAGCAACAGCAAAATAACATCTCTCACCCCAAAGTCTGAACAATGCATGCCCCATATGCCACTTCTCACCAACAGAAGGGAATTCTTTAAGAAAAGAAAAATAAACTTTCCCATTAGTTCTAACTTAATTTTCAAAATGTGTTTAGTCTCAACTTGTGATCATTACATTCTTAGAGCTATGCAACCTGAAAATCCACGAACTTTTTTAGACTGACATAGAGAATAAGATCTGACTAGTCCAACAATGGTTGTCTTCTCCCTGGAGTGGCTGAAAATCTAATATATAAGTCTTGGTACCCCAGCAATCCCAATCTGATGCAGGAGACTGAGGATTCATGAAGAACTAATCATCTTCATCCCACATTGGGAGACAAAAGCTGGGTTTCAGTATCTCTCTCTCTCTCTCTCTCTCTCTCTCTCTCTCTCTCTCTCTCCTTGGTGTATACTAATTTACATTTCCTTTTTAAAATAATTTATTATTTTTATTTTATGGGCACTGGTGTTTTGCCTGCATATATGTCTGTGTGAGTGTGTCTAATCCTGGAGTTACAGTTATGAACCTGCATCCTCTGGAAAAGCAGCCAGTGGTTTTAACTACACCCCCAACCCCAATTTACCTTTCTTAAAAATCTTTTCTTAATTTTGACATTCTTTTATACAGTAGAAGTCAAAATCCCGCAGTAGCACCTTGAATCCTGAATAAAGTATCTTGAGAGAATGCCTCAGGCTAGAGCCTCAGAATTAGGCCAGGTTGTAGTGCCTTTGCTGTCAGAAAAAGGACACAGTTAAGTCATTACTGAGGGAGACATCCATTTTATTATTATTTATTCAATTTTGCTTTGTTTCTTTATTTTAGATAAAGGCTTGTTATGTATTCTAGACTGCCCTGGATCCTCTTCTCTCATCTTCCCAAGCAAGCAGATTACAGATTTGCACAGCTATGCCTGGCAAAGGATAAATTTATCACTTTAGTGACCAATATTAAGAAAGAAAAAAGGTTCCAAGTAATCGACCTGAACTTTGATCTTATGGAACTAGAAAAATAAGAGAAAAATAAACCTAAAGTAAAAAGAAACAAGAAAATAATAAAGATCGTACTGGAAATCAATGAAATGGAATACATAAAAACAAAAGAAAAGTATTATTGAACTAGACAGTTCTTCCTTGGAGAATATAAACAAAATGGACAAAGTATTACCTAAACTTCCAAAATAAAGTAGAGAAGACAAACTCTCAAAATCAAAGCTGAAAAAGCAAATATCACTACCAGTCATTTTAGAATCAAAGTTTCTTTTGTTTTGTTTTGTTTTTTTGAGACAGGGTTTCTCTGTAGCTTTGGAGCCTGAGCCTGTCCTGGAACTAGCTCTTGTAGAACAGGTTAGCCTCAAACTCACAGAGACACTTCTGCCTCTGCCTCCCGAGTGCTGGGATTAAAGGCATGCACCACCACCACTCTGCATTTATATCCTCAAATTAGGGAAATGTGAATTCTTGGGGACAAATTATCCAAGAATAGAAGGGAAAATAGACAATATGAACAGATATGTAGCAAGTACCTAAGTTATATTTATATATATATATATATATATATATATATATATATTCTTTTCCCCTACTCTGCAGTATTCTGTGAACCTTATGGCTATGATACAAATGTTTTGTATATAGAATGAACATTCCATCATTCTTGGCTCTCAATATCTTGTGCAGTCATGCACGCTTGTTTCACTTTGTGTATGGGAAAAGAAGCTTCTCTGATTAAGTCTGAGAGTAACCTCTGTCTGTGGGTATAAGAAAATATATTTAGCAAGTAGTTTGATGCTGTCTGTGTTAATTTAGATAAGTAGTGGTAAGAACTTCCTTTCTAGGGTTTAAGATCCCCTCAGCCATAGGCTGTGAATACAGTTTACAGTAATAGGAATGAATTCTCTCTCAAATACAACCAGGAAGCAGTTGGCGAGGCCATAATAGTTGTGACATTATTATAACAATTGGCACATTTCACCTGGTAGGTTCATATTACAAATCTTAGGTTTCATAACTGAGTGAAATATCAATTCCTACTCCCCCAATACTCTGCATAGGCCAACTGATTTTATAAAACCTAGGCAGCAGGAAAGAACCTTCTTGCTCCCATTTTCTCCCATTTGGTGTGTTACTTCTTTTCATTAACAAGATACTTTGATGCACAAAAGCTTTTTAGTTTGATGAGATCTTACTTGTGGATTGTTGGTCTTATTTCACCTGCAAGTAAACTCTTATTGAGGAAATCTTCAGCTATACTTATATGGAGGCATATTCCTTACACATTCTTATAGCATTTTTATGGTATCTTATAGCATTTTTATAGTCTTATATTGAAGTCTGTGATCCACCTGGTGTCAAATTTTATCCAGAATTTGATATATGAATCTAATATTCTTTTACATTCTAATGTCCTGTTTCTCAAATACCATTTGTTGAAGATGCTGTCTTTTCTCTGGCATAGATTTTGGCTTCATTGTAAAAAATCAGGTAGCTATAGTTGCATGGACTTCTATATGAATCCTCTATCCTATTCCCTTGATCTACATAGCTAATAAAAGATCGTGAATACAAAAAAAAATTTGGAAGAAAGGAGTGGAGTTGGTAGAAATGGGAGAAAAATAAGAGAAGACAGGAAGAAAAGCAACCATAATATAATACATATATATGTATGAAATAAAAATAAAAGTTATCACATAATAGGTTATGTGAATGAAAACCTGACCAAGCAACATAAGGAGCAAACAGTCAATTTTGTCTCAGAGTTTGAGAGTCCCATCTATCATGGCAGAAAATGCTTGGAAGTAAAAGTGATAGGCATCTGGTCATACAGTATCCACTGTCAGTCAATAAGAAGAAGTAAATGCTGGTTCTCAGTTCACCTTCGTCTTTTTGTTCAGACCAGCACCGCAGACCATGGAATGAACTCAACTACATTGAATGTTCATCTTCCCATTTCAATGAACTCAATCTAGAAACTCCCCCATAGACATGCAGAAAGGTTTGTTTCTGTAATGGTTCTAAGTATTGTTAAGGTGACAATAAATATTCACCATAACAGATGGAATGTTCTTATTCATAAACAATATTTGTGAAAATGTATAGACAGCTCATGCTTAATCCTAAAAGATTAAATGTTGTTTCCTTAAGAGTCATATCAAAGCACAGATGCTCTGCTCTTGCCGTTTCCCTTTGATCTTACATGGGAAGATACAGGCCATCTATTACACTGTACTAAACCACATTTAGATAGAAAGAAGTAAGACTGTATTTGAGTGAATGATATAGGGATAACTAATGTACATACATAAGCATATATGCAATCACTATCATCAATAACAGGGATCAAGAAGGTCATTGGATTTAAAAATCAATGCACAAAATATCAAGTGTATCTATGAATAAAAGCAACAAACAACCTGAATTTGAAGTTAAAGAAATCTTATGCACATTATGTTAATATACATTATAAAATTTGATAAATTCCTATACACTGAATGCATTGCCCAAAAATCTGCAGACAGATATTAATAAATTGAATCATCCATGGTAGTAGGTTGTGTGGTGGTTTGTATGAGAGTGGTCCCCATAAGTTCATAAATTGAATAACTAATACCCAGTTGATCAACTTCTTGAGAAGAAATGGGAGATGTGGCTTTGTGGGTAGAAGTCTGTCACTGGGAGTGGACTTTGAGTTTTCAAAAACAGGCCATTTTCAGCATGCTCTCTCTCGCTATCTCCTGCTAAGGGGTTAAGATGTGAGCTCTCAGCTGTCCCTGTTGCCATGGCTTTTCTCTGTCGACGTGGACTTCAACCATCTGAAACCACAATTTCAATTAAATACTTCCTTTCACAAATGGTCTTGGTCATGGTGATTTGTCATAGCAAAAGAAAAGTAACAAATACAAATTAGAAATTCAATATTTTCCATAATAAGTCTACCCAAAAATAATCTTCAGATTCTGTAACATCTCTATCCAAAACTACAATTCTTTTATTTTTTTAAATGACCATTTTTGTATTTTTATCTTATTGTTAATAAAATGCATGTGTGTATGTCTTCATGGTGGTTTTTGTGCAGGCACCCTCAGAGGGAGGATATGTCAGCTCCTCCTTATGATTGCAAAGCAAACAATAAGCCTGCTTAGGGAGAGAACCTGGGTCTTCTGCCAGAGTAGTACATGCTCTTAACTATCACTCTTGCCTCCTAAATTATTACTGATTCAGTGTGTGTGTGTGTGTGTGTGTGCGTGTGTGTGCGCGCGCGCGTGTGTGAGTGCGTGCTTGTGAACATGAGTGTGACAGCACTTTTTAGGAATCAGAGAATAACTTATGGGAGCTGTTTTTCTCATTTGACCATATAAAAACCAGGCAGCAAACTCAAACTCAGGTCATTACCTGGCAAGCCATTTGCTGCCTTTTCCTTTTAAACATAATTTGAAAACAGGATACCAAGTTTATACAGAATTTATGTTACAGGAAAACAGAGAGGATCAAAAAATAGCTAAAACACTGCAGAAAAAACTGCTTTTATATACCCAAAAGGTTATATGAAAACTTGATCTAACTTTCATATTGAATATATACACATGCATATTATAATAAACAAATTTAGTCACAAGTAATTTCTGTTTTTAAAAAAAAGTCATGTTTGATTTAGAGAAACATTTGATTCATTGAGCATCCACTTCATGCCAACCCTGTAGGAGTTGGAAGTCTAGAAGTGAATCAGACAGGTAAGACCTCCCACAAAGAGAGGGGCAAAAAGCAAATAAATGATAGCCATTGCATAGATAAAGAACGACAAGATATTCTAACAGGATCTTCAAAGACAGTCTCACTTTTAAAAGCAGGTATTTGTGTATATAATGGACAGCTAAATTTTTATTATTTATAAAACATCTCCATTATATATTGATGTCAAATATAACTTTTTCTTAATATAAAAAAAGAAATTTCATCAGAGTTTTAAGAAAGCATGAAAGAGAACCATCCAATATATGTTTTTGGAGGTGAAATCTTCAATTGGGATGAAATACAGACAGTAGACCCCAGCCCAGAGGATGTGTTTAGGCACTTGGGAAGAAAGAGAGACTCTGAAGCTCAAACAGAATCATTGAGAAGACAGCAGTGAGCAACCCAAGAACAGATATATATTTCCTAAAGTATAATCAAACTGCCCTCTCAGGATGGATGTTCCAGAAAATACAATGTGACCCAGAAACATTGTTTAATTGGGGAGTTCTAAATTCAATGACCCTAAACGCTGAAACTGGCACTTTTCCATTGTGTTTGGTCTTACAAAACTGAAGCAGCTGAGAAATTCTTAGCATGGCATTTATCATGGGCAAGTCAGTTGTTCGCATGCACTGTCCATAGACTGGAAAACCCAGGTCAGGAGAAGTGATTTGCTGGTTCTCTTAGCTCTGATCTGTGGAGAAGCAGGTAAGATGAATGTCCTCATCCTGAACACTTAGATTGCTAAGAATAAGCAAACTTGATACATTGTTCTATTTGTTAAGTGGACCAAATAGTTTTGGTCATCATGTTGTTTATATACAGAGAGTGTATTTTGGTTTTTTTCAACATAACATGATTTTCTCCTTGACAGTTATAATTTTCATTGTATATCTTTATATCCTGCTCTGTCTTACTCTCTTTGAGTTCAGGCTTTTGAGCATGATCATATTTTGGTGTTTACTTGGAAGCTGTTGCTATTAATCTAGTATCCAATTCTTCTTCCCTGGTCTCCTCCTAATTTACTCAGGTGCTCCAGTTTTGCAGACAGCTTGTTCCTGCCGCTTTGGGGGAATTGACATAACTAGTAACCCCTTATCCATCTGCTGCTTCCATGGCCCATTTGGTCTCAGGTTAGAAATGTAGACAAAATATAACAAGGACTCAGATGTAACAATTATTTCAAAATGGGCTTGCATTCCATTTCAGTTGAATAAGACACAAGGGACGGGACAGTCACTTTTGAGAAAGCCCCTTCAGGCTTAAGGAAGATTAACAATTTAGTCTACTATTGGCATGCACAGAACAAAGTGGTGTGGTTGCTCCAGTAGGCTTTCTCCTAGCAAGGAGCTGAAATGGACACCAAAAGGAAAAGACTTAAGTCCAGATAAACACAACAGTTCACAGCCTAAGTAAAGGCACTTGATAGCTCAGCCATTTTAAATCTGGTTTTCTTCTTTCTTTAACTGCAGAATCCATGTATAGAGATTCTGATAAAATCACATTTCTAGAATTCTGGAAACGAAAACTAGCTGTAGAAGAGAACGGATCTGCTATGAGTCCTCTACTTCCCCGTGAAAAGGCACTACCAACATAAAAACAGTAGCAAAACAAGGCGAACTGATTTTAAAGATGTCTGAAGTCATTGTTGTTAAGACAGCATGGGGGGGGGGTACGGGGAATAGAAACCACTGCACACAATTTGGAGCATGGCAACTGGGTTCAATCTTTCCAAGGCAAAATCTGTTGCAATGTATTAAAGCCTTTAAAATTCTTCATAGTTTTGACCTAGAAATTCTACTTCTATAATTATATCCCAAGGAATTCTCCTGAAGAGAAATAAATAAAATTTTAAGTACTCAGAAATACAGTGGAAAATAGAGGGGGGAAAAAAACCTGGTAAATAATCCAATTACCAAGCATATGGAAAGGATAATAAATCTGCATAAAGAAATACTGTATTACTTTCTAAATAAAAAATATTGGATTGATGTTCAAACTTGGAATGAATATGAAATAAAGCTAAATGAAAACAGTAGAGCACAAAGTAGCGAAAACATATTATTCCCTAGGACATCTGCCTCTCAGTGGGCTCATAAATGATCAAGTCGGCCCTTTCAAAGAGGTAGCGCAATATTCCTGTATTATAGAAACACACACACACTACACACACGCATATATCACACACACATATGCACACCAGGCATACACATATACACATACGACATAAACACCACACACACATACACACATATACACACCATACATGCACACTACATACACACATACACAGCACACACACAACACACACAAACACACACACACACTTGTGCATGTGCACACACAGAGTCACACCTCTCAACAACAAAAAGAGCAGCAGCAATTTTGAACACCTTGTATGTGCTGAGCGAGGCATTTGGGGACACAAAGGAATGCAAAGATAACTATTGTCTTTGTAAACTTACAGTGAAGCAAGGGGCACAACAGGTCAGCTAGATGTTCCACAAATGCATAAAGTATTCACTTGTTGTCATAAACTTGGTGTTGAATACCATAATGCAGACTCTATAACTTGATAATATTCTGTTGTGGAAAGAACATTTATATCCTCCCAGAATTCATATTATAATTTTCCCTTCAACCCAATGTGATGTTTATAGGTGGAGTTTTGTGGAGGACATTAAGTTTAGATGAGGTCATGAGGATATACTACCATTAGGAAAAAGCTAGAGCTTCTTGGTTTTCTCTTGTGCTGTTGACTGAGGTTTCTGTCCTGCCAGTCCCACAGCCATTTAGTCCCAAATAAACACACAGAGGTCTATATTAATTATAAACTGATTGGCCTATTAGCTCAGATTTCTTATTAACTCTTATAACTTATATTATCCCATAATTCTTGTCTGTGTTAGCTATGTGGCTTGGTACCTTTTTTGGCGAGGCAGTCACATCTTGCTTGCTCTATGTCTGGCTTCCTCTGTGTCTGGGTGACGACTGCAGACTGAATCTTTCCTCTTCCCAGAATTCTCATTTTCCCGCCTCTACTTCCTGCCTGGATGCCCTGCCTATACTTCCTGCCCGACTACTGGCCAACCAGCATTTATTTAAAATACAAGTGACAGGGTACAGACCATTGTCCCACAGCACTGTGCAGGGACTACAGTTTCCCTGAGCCATGAGGAAGAAACTATCCATACTTGTGGCTGTGGCTACAGTGGGCAGAGACACAGACAAGTTACAAATTCTGGGATTAAAGCTCTTGCCTAGCTTTGGCAAGTGAAGTCTTTTGGAATAGCAAGAGTTATTTTTCTTCACAGAAGTGACCCCTAGAAGATTTCCCATACTCCAACTGAGAGTCAGGCCCATGGACATAAGGATAATACTTATAGGCTCAATGAGATATTAAAAGAAGATATGGGATTGAAACTGGGCAATGTCAGGAAAGTGATCTAGAAGGACTTGCACTGGGATTAGATGTTGATATGTATAGTCAGAGGCTGCTTGTTTGTTTCCTGGATGCCCAGACCTGAAGTAATCACACTGAAACTGTATTAATTACAACACTGTTTGGCCAATGACTGTAGCATATTCCTACCTAACTTCTACATCTTAAATTAACCCATTTCTATTAATCTGTGTATCACCACATGGTTGTGGCCTACTAGTAAGATTTTGTCCAGTGTTCGTCATCTGTCTCCTATGGTGACTACATGGTATCTCTTTGACTCTGTCTGCTCTCTCCTCCTCTATCTGCTTGGACTTCCTGTCTTGCTCTATTCTGCACTGTAATAGGCCCAAAGCAGATTCTTTATTAACTAACTATGTATGTTATTCATAGCATACAGCGGGAATCCCACATACTGTCCCCTTTTCTGTCTAAATAAAAAGAAGGTTTTAACTTTAACTTAGCAAAATTACATATAAAAAACAGTTATCAAGCAAAAATTATAGTTACAATATTTATATCTACTTTATCTTTTATCATAACTAGGGAAACTATAATTTTAACTATCTAATTTTCAACTTCGTCAAAGACTCCAGAAGGATATAATATTACCTGAGTAAACAAAAAAGTGCATTGTAAGCAACTTCCAAAACTCTAGAATTGATAGAAACATTCTGATGTCTGGAGTTATTCTGTAACATTGGGGAACCAACTTCAGACTACAGGCAACTAGTATTTGTCTGACTTTTTCATGAAGCAGGAAATTTCAAAGAGAGTTCCACCTATACTGGCAATTTGTCAGTCACTTTCTTCTATGTTCTGCAAAATGTCTGTCAGACTTTTTCTTGAAACGGGAACTCTAAAGGACAGTCTCACCTTTAGGCTAGTTCAGTAGTCATTTTTCTGTGAGTTCTTCATGTCCAGTTCACACAACATGACATCAAGCAGTCCAAGCAAAAGAAATTTCTTGCCCAAATGGCTAACATACTCCATAAGGAGTCTCTTTGATTCCCATCTTCCTCTTGAAGTAATTGGTTCTGCCAAGATCAGATATGTCTCATTGCATTGAAAAGTCCTAATTTCTTAATCATTTTAATGCCACATTCTGTTAGTCTTTGAAAGGTTTGAAAAATACCTCTCCATCTAAAACATGTCTCTGTACATCTAGCAAGCCTAACTAACATGACTACTAGCTTGACTATTACAGATGTCTATTTATTAACCTGTATTTCTTAATTATACATTACATTTTTAAATGAGTACAAACACAATATCTTAATCAAGAGCAGAAATACACATATAACAAAATTGACCTTAAATTTGTATCAATAAACCAAGATCTATACCAATACAAAGTATTCATCTATATAGCATATCCCTCTTTAAATGTAAACAAACATTTATAAACAAACATTTAGGGAATTTGGGTGTAGTTCTCTCCAAACTGCTTCCTGCTTTTTGTTGGGTAAAGTAATTTGGAGGTTTGTGGAAACCTTTCAGGGGATCTTTGTCCATCAAACCACATTAGCCTGGAAGGAATCCACAGCTTCTCATCCTATGCGAAAACAAAAGCAAAACCTCTTTTCCAAAGCAACATATACTTAGACCCAAATTTTGAAGTCAAGATACCTTTAAAGTACATATGTTGGTTTAGCTTAGCAACCTGTAAAATGAAATGTCTCTCTGTGCTGGCAACACAAACCAGGTGCTCTTTATTATGCTCTTTATTATGCTGAGTCAGCAAGACTTTTCTTAAAGGATCCATGCTTATCCCCAGCAAACAGAACCCAACTGAAAAAATATGCAGTTACCAAGAAAATATGCTAAACTCTCTCTCTCTCTCTCTCTCTCTCTCTCTCTCTCTCTCTCTCTCTCTCTCTGTGTGTGTGTGTGTGTGTGTGTGTGCGCGTGTGTGTGTGTATGTGTGTGTAGAATTCCTTTACAAGCTCTCTCAGGTTTTACATGGATGTAGTTGCCAAATGTTGGTGTACCATTCTGTAGGTGAAGGCTACTTGTTCATTTATCAACCACCCAGACATGAAATAATCATATGAAACCCTGTTAATTACAAAACTGGCTAATGACCCTAGTGTATTCCTAGATATCTCTTATATCTTAAAGTAACCCATTTCTAGTAATCTGTATATCACCATGTGGTTGTGACCTACCAGTAAGGTTTCATCCTGCATAATATGGCATTTAAGATGTTTTAATGCATAAGATTTTTCATGACAGTGAGATATGTCTGTTTCTGGTTGCACCAATGTATTCAGAGAAGATGATGGACATTGAAGAACCTCCATATGGAGTTTGTTTTCTTTGTGTGGTATACCTGTAATATGCTTGATGTTGTAATAAACAAATAACTGGTTCATTTTACTACAGACATATGCTGGAACACTGTTAATCTTAATTTGTAGGTATTCCCCAATGATCATAACTTCTAATAAATGGGCAAATACAGAAATCAGTTTTTTCAGAACTCAAAGTAGTTACCCATTGAAATCCTGAATATTTATCTATGTTATGATGCACATACTTTAATTTTCAAAATATATGAAACACATCTATTTTTTGAATTGAACTTCTTTAAGTACCCTTTGGATTACTTCCTGCGGGTAGTGGAGTTTGGTTATAAAAAGAACAACACTTGTTGCCAAGTGACAAAAAATCATTTTTCTAACCTTTGCTATTAACATGATGTTTATTATGAAATTCTGAAGGTTTTAACACATTTTTTACCAATAGGATATCAATTTCATCATTATCTAAAGGACCTGGTAGACCCAAATGGGATTTAATAAGTGTTATATATAAAGAATAATTTCTAATTCTTATTATTTGTTGTAATTGAATAAATAGGAAAGCTAATTTTGAACCATCAGTAATACATTCAGTCATTTTAATATGCAAAACAGCTCTTTCTGCATATTGAGAGTCAGTAGTTATGTTAAAAAGTTCTGGGAAATCTAATAATACAATGAGAATAGCATATAATTTTGAGTTTTGAACCACATCATAAGGTCTTTGAGCAACTTGTTTTTCCATGACATATAACCTGCCTTTCCTGATTTATTTGCATCACTATAAAATGTAGAGGCTTCAGAAATTGGTGTTGCATATACAATGTGCAGAGGAATCCAATTAGTGTCTTTTATAAACTGAAGTCTCTAGGGATATTCATCGGCAATGTCTCCCAAAATACTTCTGCAAACTCTTTACCAATGTCCATTTTCTCTCCATAATGAGGCAGTTTCAGCATTAGTAAAAAGGGATTGGAGAGATGAGTCAGGAGTAAGAGCACCACGTGCTCTTCTAAAGATTCTGAGTTCAATTCCCAATAACCATATGGTGGCTCACAACCATCTGTATTGAAATCTGGTGCCCTCTTGAGGAGGAGACCTGGTTAGTTGTCCTAATCAACTTAGACCATGAAACCCATTATAGACAAATTCAACAGAGCCAACATACACGAGCTGCCCATGCATGCCTCAGTATTGCCAGGAAATAAAGTTCATTCACCACAATTTCTTCTGGGTCTATTAGTGTTAATTGATAAAGTCTCAATTATCCTTTCAGAATCAATTCAGAAACCCTTTCTACAAAGGTCTTTAATTTTTTTTATTCTGTGTAGTAAAAGTGTCCATTATAAGATATTATCTTCCCTCTGCATGAGAATTCCTATAGGAGAATAAGCAGAAGGTTAGCACTGGGATGCAATCAAGTTCTTGATCCAAGTGATCCACACACATATCCTGCACACTCTCTTTTCCCAAAGCCAATTCTCTCTCAACCTCAGCTGATAATGTTTTGTGCTATTTAAGTCCTTATCACATTGCAAGGTTTAAAATCAATTATTTAGTTCTTGGGTTGTTAATTTAATTGTGTGCAGTAACCAGTTAATATCTCCCAGCAATTTTTGAAAATCATTAAGAGATCATAATTGATCTCTCCTGACTTACACAGTTTGTGGTTGAATTTTTTTTAATTTTTGTAAGCCTCTTATACTTAGGTAATTAATAGATTCTCTGCATTTTTTCAGGAGTAATTTGTAATTTTCAATAAGATAAAATTTTCTTTACTTCACCAAACATTTTTTTCTAGGGTATCTGCATCTGATTCCATTAGTAGATATCATTCACCAGTAGAATACTGAATAATCAGTGATAGTAAATTATAGACTGAGGAAATCATTTACAAATTATTTCTAATGACTTTTGTACAAAATATTTTCATAGAGTGGGGATGTTTAGCCTCCCTTGTGGAAGAATTTTCCCCTGATACCTTTTTTTCCTACCAACACTATGTAATACCAATATCTATTAATAGACTGGAAATTATTATAAGTAGGCACTGTGAAGGCAAATTTTTCTCTATCCTGTTCTAGTAAAGATATAATAATAAAAAGTTTGTTTTTTAAATGTATAATAATAAAAAAGTTTGTTTTTTTTTTTTTTAAGGCAAGGGCATTCCAGGCTGTGAAGAGCCCATTGGCTGGATCACTTTAAGAATAGTTCTCAAATCTGGTACTGTTCTCCATTTTCCAGATTTTTTAAATAACAAACACAAAAGAAATCCAAGACTGGTCAATGGCTGATACTTTAATATGCTGAACATTTAACGGCTCCTGTTCTAGTGCCTGTAATTTTTCTGATGTCAAAGACCATTGTTCCACCCACACAGGTGTATCAGTTAACCATTTTAAAGGTCATAATGTTGGCACTTATGAACAATCAACAGTTGTTGTGTCCTGCTTATGTACAACCCAAGCAGCCAGTGCCTGTTCTTATAACACCTTTAATATTGCTCTCAGACGTATTATTTATTTTATGGTTTGTTTTGGAGATTGGGAGAATGTTAATCTGTATTTTTCCAATACTGTAATAAACCACTTCCTTCTAAATTCATTGCTATGTTAGCCATGTATAGCTTTGATTTTCCTATCTGATCTTTTGACCCTATATACTTCACCCATCTTGTACTTTGTTTTGTTTCAAATAAAGTTCCAATACCTAGAAGCTTCCTGAAGAGGCCAATCTGGATACCAAGATTTTGGGGAAACTATTGTTATATCTGGTCCTGTGTCAACCAAGCCTTCAATTACATTGTCACTTATTTGTATTTTCAGTTTTGGTCTCTGATCATTTATAGAAGTTTGTCAAAATACCTGTTTTATGGTCTTTCCTGAAAACTTTGCTTTATCTACTGAAGCTGTATAGTTTTTAACAATAGCCATTGAGTGTTTTAATTGTTCTGTGAATGAGTTTCTCCAATGCCGACAAGGAGTGGTCGAACCAAATTTGATATTTGGCCTGCAAGATACCCTCTAAGGCATTTTCTGATGTCAAAGGGTTACCATGTCTGTCCCTTACTGATCTGGATTCATTAGTCCAATGTCAGCCTTTGCCAGATTTCCTGCCAATGCAGTAGGTTGGGACCTTCTGTTTGGATTTTATCTATAAACACCATTGTTTCTAGGAATGTTCTTGCCTACAATCCTTTTCCAGATGACCTTGTTTATTGCAATTAAAACATCTGATATTTTTATTTTTTTTAATTTTAGAAATCACTTTTATCAAAGTAGCATCATAAGTGTGAAATCCAATATCAGCTGTAATTCTGATTCATTCATCTATGGGTGCTGATCTTGCCTTTGAAGACATAATCATTTTTGCATTCTAAATTAGCATTTTAAACGCCAAAAATTCAATTAATATTTATCTAATGTCTGGATCTGATATTATTCTATTTATATCTGAAGTCAATCCTTACACATGCACACACACACACAAAAAAAAACCCTCAATGATGGCTTCTTTTGACCGCTGTATAGTTTTTGTAAATGACTCAGTCCTCTTTCCTGATTTTTTCAGCAAACTTTGTCCCAAGCATTTAAAGCTGCTAAATGACATAAAGCCAAGATGTGATCATTAAATTCACACTGTCTTCACAATTTAACCTTCACACAAAAACTGTTCTTGGGAAATATCAATATCTCTATCCCCATGTCACTGTTCTATGACCCTAGCTTCCTCTTTACATTATGTTCTCCATTGTAACTGAGGAACAACTTCCAATATTGCTGTAGCCAAGTATTTTCAGTCTTGGGGGATAATTCTGTTCTGCATCCTCCAAGACTTCAACATCTGCTTCACATTGGGTGAATGTGTACCATATGAAATGACCATTTCTTTAAATCTCCTCAAATCTAACATTTCTACAGGATTTTATTTAACTTCTGCATAACCTCAGAGTCCCTATCATCTGGTGGTTACTCTTGTAGAGAAGCTGGATAAACTAAGTTTGGTTTTCGAACAACATTGAGCTGTGCCTTTCAGTTTCTTTTTCTTTCTTTCTTTTCTTTTTTTTTTTTTTTTTTTTTTTGGTTTTTTGAGACAGGGTTCCTCTGTGGTTTTGGAGCCTGTCCTGGAACTAGCTCTGTATACCAGGCTGGTATCGAACTCACAAAGATCCGCCTGCCTCTGCCTCCCAAGTCATCATGCAATTGTGTGATAGGTTCTGTCTGTCTGTGTGTGGATATTTGCCTTACTTTCATTAGTAGGTCCTTCTACATCTTGTATCTTATCAATAGCAAGTCTTTCTAATGCTTATGTCTTTTTATCAGCCAATATTTCTATTTGATGCAGTTTTAAAACCAGTTTTTAAGGATAATGCATGAATTACCAAACAGACAGCAACTATAAGTGACATTGTATCAATCATGGCTAAGTTGATTATTCCTTCATTTGTTTTCTCCATTTGCAAGCCATCTGTGTGGAACTATACACAGTCTTAACTCCCTGCATTCCAATAATATTCCCCATTCTTAACATGGGTAAGATTTTAAAAAATAAAACCTAATTCTCTCTTGAAAAATTCCCAGGTGTCTCACCAAATCTGCTGACTCTTCAGTTTGCTCCCAGCAGAGACAACTACAAAGTCAGGAGCTGGGATGTGTGGTAGCAGCAACAACAGCAGCAACAGAACCCTAAGTGGGAGTGAATGGGTGTTGATCTGGCCAGGCTGGTGTAGGTGCAGCCCAGGAAGTAGACCCAGGGAAAGCCCATGGGGAAGAGAAGAGAGCTGCCTGAGAAGTGGGCACAGAGAACCCAGTGGTAGAAAGCTGTGCCTCAGGCAGCAGTAGAGATGGCTGCTTCAGAAGCTACCTTGCAATCTCATGTTCCATGTTGAATGCTAGATGAGGTGTTTATCTAAGTTGTTCTATTACCAATAAAAAACTCGGGATACTGGTGTAAAAAACTGATAGATCATGGAAGTGACAGCGAAATGACCACCCGATCACCACACTTCCCAAAGACTACACAAAATTCAAGTCTCTCCCTTCTTTTTCCTGTGCATCACTCTATCTATATTCCTGACTTTTCTAGGGCTAATTCTGGTCAGCTAGTCACTGATTCTACCCCCTAGTCAAAGTTAACTTTATTAACAGCCTTGGAGTATCAATGTGATCAAATATCCTGCAATACCCTGGTAATGCAGAAGCTGATTGGGCCATGTTGTAACACAGGTATGGTGGTTAGTCTGGATTGCCAACTTGACAAGATTTAGGATCATGGAAGCCAACCCCTGGGCATATCTGTGGAGAAGTTTCTATATAAGACGAATTACAGTGAGAAGACTCATTCTAAATGTAGGCATCACATGCTATGTGATGGGATCCTGAACTGAACAATAAGGAGAATGTAGGCTCAGCACCAGCACTGATCTCACACTGTTTCCTAACTGCAGATGACCAGATAGATGTGTTAACCTCTTGCCATTAAGCCTTTCCCACCGAGATCACCTATATACTCAAGCTCAGAGCTCAAATAAAAACTTGCTTTCTTTAATATTTTTGTCATATATCTTGTAACAGCAATAAAAAAAATCAGTAACATTTGTTGAGGTAAAGACTTCAAAGGACCAAGTGTCAGAAAAGGAAACAATAGATAACACTTTAAGATACCCTACACTTACAAACACCCTAAGATCGCTGAGATTTCAAGTCACACATTTGTGTATTATCTGTACACACTCATAAGGACTTTGCTATTAGAATACAGAGGTCTGTGTTAGCATCCATACTTGGTTGTTGTTCAGGGCATTGTTACCTGCAGCCATGTCTCTCTGCCCCTCATAGGTCATTCTGCACAGGGGCCTACCTCACAGACGCCAAGCTCTCATGGACTAACAATGGTAGAATCCCTGTGATGGATGGACATTAATTAAACATACCTCTCCTTCCCACTTGCCCAATTCCTCTAGGTGACACATTCCTTTCCTAACATAGAAAATCCTCTCTATTCCCCCAATACCTAGACAAACAAGCGCTGTGAACTATTCATTAACCATATGGCACATAATCCTCCCCTTTTTCTGAAACCTGTTGAAAGGGACTTCCAGTCTGCCACATGGTCTTCAACTCTCCTCAGAGCCCATACCGCACTGTTGTCTTCATCTGTGACACTAGGAACTGTTCTAACAACTCTCTCACCTTAAGGGACAATCAGTCTCCCTGAAGCCCCCAACCTGCACCTTTTCAATCTGGACTCAGAGAGCAGCTGACATCTGTGATAGTGCAATATGGATATGAGAGGAAGTGACATCACTGAGCTCAAGCTGCACTGCATCCTCCAGCCAGGCCAGAACATTTTCATCTGCTCACATTTCAGTGATTGAAGTGAGGCAGATAATTCCACCTAATCTTGGGATCCAAATGTTTCACTTCATATATGTCTAGATGGGAAAGGGATCATCTGCAGGCAACAATGCTGAGCAAGCCTATACACATAGGAAAATGGCCTAGCCTGCACCTGAGTGCACTATGGAAGCACACCGCTGCATGCCACTCAGCCTCAGTTTCCTTTTAAGGAAGTGCCATGCTTTACCAATATGGAAGATGATTACAAATTCATGTTCCTTGTTTTTAATGAAGATGGCCTTTGGACAGTAGTTATAAGTTTGCCTATTTTCTCTTTTTCCATATGTATGTATGTTTATATGTGTGGTATGTATGTACACATATATGTGTATTCACCCATATGTCAACATGGGCATCCATGTGCTGAGTGTCCTGGAACTCACTGTGTAGACAAATGTAGGATTAAGTCAGCCACTTTAGGGGGCAGGGTTTGCCTCGGGCGAATGCATACCGTTAAATGGGCACGCGGGAGGCGGCTCCTCCCTTTTTCCTTTTTCCTGCCTCCTGTGAAAATGCTAAGCAGAAACCTTGGTTCTGTAAGTTTGTTTAAACATTAAAACTATATATATATATATATTCTTTAATATCTGCCTTTGCATTTATTTACTGCCGATACATTTGGTGCCTGCCCCGTGGGGCTTTGAGGATACCCACCCCAAAAATCGGAGCCTCCTGGGGGTGACAGCTCCCAGTGGCACCTCCCTGCGGAGGTCTCCCTGGGCACATGGAAGCAGCTGAGATTCTGAGCGACTCGATTTTCCCTGCTGCTTGCTAGAGAATCAAGCGGGACGGGAGAGCTAGCATTCCCCGGCGGTTTGAAATCAGCAGTGCCTCTGTAACAGCATGATCAGTCTCTGTTCCCCTCCCACCTCCACCAGCACTCAAGTCACATGACAGTGGCCCTGCGAGCCGGCTCAAACACGCCGGCATCCCTTTGATTTGTTCACTTTGGCGGCTTTTCTCTCTGTTACCTTTCTGGCCCAATTGCTACTTATCAGCCTGGTGTCTGCTCTAATTTTGTTTTTGAGTCATTTATTTCAGACTTAGGAAACGTGGACTCAAGTGGACTCTTTCGCCACCACTGGCAGGAACCGGTCATTGCAGGTAAAAGAATTTTTCTTTAATAAATAAAATGTCTGAGAACTTGACTCTTTTTGATTTCAACAGCTTTTTTGAGTGTACCATGTGGGAGATTTTACAAGAGGTGTCTATCACCCGACATCTATGGATATTTCTGGGATTCGTAGTTTTCTTTGGCACTATATGTTTTGACAATAGAAATACGATCAAGTCTCTTAAGACAGAGGTTGAACGTTTAAAAACTATTGAGAATGACAACAATCTTCTCAAGAATCAGTTTGAAGTTCTCCAGGAAGAGAACAGATCTTTGTTTAACATGACTTGGTTAACTGAGCAAAATTTAGAAAAGGTACAGGCTGATGTTAAGGAGAAATTCATTACTATGGAAGAAGGAACAGCTGCTTTGGATCACAAATTCCAGCAGTCCCTTTCCGTAGGAACTGAAACATTAACTGAGAGAATCAAAACTGCTGAATGTGACAATCGAATTTTGTCTAAAGCTTATGACAGATTGGCAGAAAGATTGTCAATACAAGAAGGCACGGTTTATGCCATAAAATTATGTCCAAAGATGACAAGTTATCTCTAATGGACAAATTTCATACTTTAGAATCCCCAATGAAGGCTTTGGAACATAATTCTGGACAAGAGATTCAGACATTGCAAAAGGCAATGGTGAATAGAATTGAAAAGACTGAGGAATTTCTAAATTCTGATGAAGAAGAGCAAAGGGTAGAAAGGCAAATTTTAACTACATCTGTGGATAAATCCCTCCGGGGCAATTTCCACAAAGCTCTACCTACAGCTCTACATGCCTTTCCAGTAATAACAACAGAAAAGTGGATTGGTTCCAGAAACCCTAGGGTCATCAAGGAGGATACATGGGAGCCTGTCCGTATGAATGATCTCAAAGAAATTAAACAGGCTGTCATGACTTTTGGGATGTACGCCTCTTTTGTTAAAGAGATACTAAAATCTTGGGATACAACAAGCAGAGCAACCCCCTCGGACTGGCTCCAGCTGAGCTCCGCGGTCCTTGAGAGTGGACCGCAATTAAAATGGAAATGCTTATTCAGGCAAGAGGCTAGACTTTTAGAACAGCAGGAAAAAGCGAAGGGAATTGACATTTCCCTAGATCAAATTCTAGGTGAAGGGCTCTTTTCCGACCCGCAGGAACAAGCTAATTTGGATGAAAACACACTCTCCATGTGTACTACAGCAGCCTTAAGGGCTTGGGACAGGGTACAAGACCCAGGACAGAGAATGGAATCATTTGTCACAGTTAAACAGGGTCAGAGAGAACCCTTTAGTGACTTTTTACAAAGGTTAACTAAGGCTGTATAAATAGGGATATCTGACCCAGAAGCAAGACGTATAATAATTGAGTCTTTGGCTTACGAAAATGCAAATGTGGAATGCAAAAAGATCTTGGGGCCTTTAAAGTTCAGATCAGCGTCCTTGGAAGAATGGGTCCTGCATACACTAAATGTTGACTATGGCACTGAAGCATGGGTAGAAGAAGCAATTTCCAATGGTAAAAGGAGACACCAGAATACCAAATGTTTTAATTGTGGCAAAATGGGTCATATGAAAAGGAATTGTAAACAACGGATTTTCAGAAATAATAATAATGCATCTTCTAGAAATAATACAAATAGAAGGACTCAGCCTTCATGTTTATGTAGAAGATGTGGAAAAGGCAGACTGGACGAATGAATGCAGGTCTACAAGAGATAGACAAGGCAATCTGATACAGACGGGAAACATAAGAGGGGGGGCCTCACAGGCCCCCATGGCAAACATGGTTCAGTCATTTCCAGTTTCTGCAGAGAACATGCCTTGTCAGGACAATTAGGAAGCCACATGCCTAATGTTACAAGCAATAGTGATCAGAAAGATGAGTTACATGTGTTTTGGCAAACTTCTATAACTGATCAAAGACCTAAGCTGAGAGTGTGTGTAAATGGCATTTTTATTACTGGCCTGCTGGACACAGGTGTTGATGTAAGTATCATTACCCCAGAATCTTGGCATCCATATTGGCTTCTTCAGAATGTAAATGTTCAGCTCCTGGGAATTGGAACCCTATCTCGAGTAAGGCAGAGCACGAGATGGGTTGAATGTATAGGGCTAGAGGGACAAATAGGAAAATTAAGGCCATATGTAGCCAATACTGCAATGAATTTATGGGGTCGTGACCTATTACAACAATGGAATACCCAAATTAACATTCCTGCTACTTCTAGAGCCTATATTTTTGAAAATAATATTAAAAGATATTACAAACGGAGAAAACCGCCCATTAGGGCTGTGCAAGAACAAGCAATTGATGTCCCTTCAGAGATACCAACAGCCTTGCCTCTAAAATGGTTGACTGAGAAACCAATATGGACAAAGCAATGGCCTTTAGCTGGGGAAAAGTTACAGGCTTTAGAACAGCTGGTACAAGAACAATTAGATGCTGGACACATAGAAGAATCTACCAGCCCTTGGAATTCTCCTGTATTTGTGGTTAAGAAAAAATCAGGTAAATGGAGAATGGTGACAGATCTCAGGGCCATCAACAAGGTTATTCAACCTATGGGCCCTCTGCAATCTGGAATTCCTTTGCCCTCCTTATTACCAAAAGGATGGCCTCTCATAGTTATTGATTTAAAGGATTGTTTTTTCACTATACCTTTGCAAAAAGAAGATAGAGAAAAATTTGCCTTCACAGTGCCTACTTATAACCATTCTCAACCTTCGAGGAGGTACCATTGGGCCGTCCTCCCCCAGGGTATGTTAAATAGCCCCTCCCTGTGCCAATATTTTGTGAACCAACCATTGCAAATAATACGCAAGAAATTTCCCAAATCTATAGTATACCATTACATGGACGACATATTGTTATCCGATTCAAACATAGATACCTTGAACAGACTGTTTGAAGAAATACAGATACTGTTACCTTAATGGGGACTGCAAATTGCTTCTGAAAAGATTCAGAAGGGAGATTCTGTTAATTATTTAGGCTATAGAATATGTTTGCAAAAAATTAAGACACAAAAGGCACAAATTCGGAGAGATCGCCTACGGAATCTTAATGACTTTCAAAGACTGTTAGGAGACATTTCCAGTCTATGACCAGCTATTGGGATAACACCTGATCTAATAATTCATTTGAACAAAACCTTGGATGGTGATAAAGATTTAAACAGTCCCAGAGAATTAACAGCTGAAGCAGAAAAGGAACTGACAATGATTGAGGAGAAATTACAACAGGCACATGTGGACAGAGTGAATCCAGAGCTCGATTGTATTCTCATCATATTACCATCAAAAATTTCTCCTACAGGAATTTTAATGCAGAGAGATGATATTATCTTGGAATGGATCTTTTTACCACATAAACCAAGTAAGAAACTGAAAACTTATGTGGAAAAAGTCTCTGAGTTAATTATAAAAGGTAAGCTGAGACTTCGTCAACTAGCAGGCATAGACCCAGAAGAAATTATAGTGCCTTTCACTGCTGATGAATTAAAGAAATTATGGGAAGATAATGAACCATGGCAAAGAGCTTATGCTAATTTTTTGGGAGACATTAATAACAACTATCCAAAAAGCAAGCGGCTTAACTTCATAAAGAGAACTTCTTGGATCCTTCCTCGAATCGTCCATGATGCTCCAATAACTGGAGCCCGTACATTCTATACTGATGCCAATAAATCAGGGAAGGCAGGTTACAAATCAGAAGACTTGGGTAAGGTGGAACAAAGTCCTTATGATTCTGTCCAGAAGGCAGAATTATATGCCATTCTTATGGTACTAAGAGATTTTAAAGAACCTATTAATATAGTTACTGATTCACAATATGTAGAAAGAGTTATTTTACATATTGAAACTGCTGAATTCATACCTGATGATACAGAACTAACTTCATTGTTTATCCAGGTTCAAGATTTGATCAGGAACAGGCTTTGCCCTATGTACATAACACACATCTGATCCCATACGGGTCTGCCAGGTCCTCTTGCACAAGGTAATGCAGAAATTGATCAATTATTAATTGGTAGTGTGCTACAAGCCTCTGATTTTCATTAAAAACATCATGTTAATTGCAAAGGTTTGAAGAAAGAGTTTTCTATTACATGGCAACAAGCTAAGGAGATTGTGAAGAAATGCCCTACCTGCTCTTTCTATAACCAAACACCACTGCCAGCAGGGGCTAATCCGAAGGGCACCCATAGGAAGGAATGAAATCTGGCAGATGGATGTGTTCTACTTTGCAGAATTTGGCAAACTGAAGTATGTTCATCACACCATTGACACTTATTCAGGCTTTCAGTGGGCAACTGCTTTAAGTTCAGAAAAAGCTGATTCAGTAATCACTCATTTTTTAGAAGTCATGGCTATCATGGGTATACCTACACAAATAAAGACAGATAATGGTCCTGCTTATGTCTCTAGGAAAATGAAACGGTTTTTTGATTATTACAATATCAAACATGTTACAGGTATACCATACAATCCTACAGGTCAAGCAGTCATAGAAAGATAAAATCGAAATATAAAGGATATGTTGAGCAAACAGAAAGGGGTGGAAAACACCCCCAGAAATAGGTTACATAATACTTTGTTAACCTTGAATTTTCTCAACGCTAATGAGAAGGGAACGACGGCTGCAGAAAGACATTGGATAATGGAAAAGTCTGCTGAACTAAATCAACCAGTTTATTTCAAGGATGTGCTGACCTCACAATGGAAGCCAGGAGATGTGCTGCGTTGGGGAAGGGGTTTTGCTCTTATTTCCACAGGTGAGGAAAAATTATGGATACCATCAAATTAATAAAGGTTCAGTTTGAAGAAGAGAAGTCACTTGGAAAAGATAACAATTCATTCACAAGGATGGCGAGCATACTGAGCGTAAGGTTTACAGATCGGTTGGGGGCAGGGTTCTTTTCTTATCTCCACAGGAAAATACTCATCTTCAAAGAATTTAAGAGACCCTGAATATTTAATTACTGATGGATGGAAAAGAGTGACGACCCACTGAGTATCAACAATAAAATTCTATACATACTGTAAGTATTGATTTTTTTATTTATATTTATATGTTTTATTGAACACTTCTTTATAAATGTGTAGAGCTGGTTTTGGAGTTGGACTATGGCTCAGTCCCTCTTCAATTCCAAGCCTGTTGATAAGAGATATTTCAGAGCTTCTGTCTCAGGTCAGGAGCTATGAAATGGGACAGAATAAGAATAATTTTATACTTGATAAACTTTCTTTGCCTTTCCTCATATCTGTGTCTTTCTTTATATGTCAGTATATGTCCTTGTTGTTAATGTTTAAATTTCCCATAACAAGCAACATATTTTCCTACAGTAATCTTTGAAGTTTCCAGGATGAAGATGGGGCCCCACAACATCAACTCAATCTGGTTTTTATGACGTCATGATTTTTTTTTTTAACGCTAATATTAGACCTGTTTTTTTGGTACCAACTGCAGGAGACAATTTCGAATGATGCACATTTTTGACAACACTCTGACCGGACCTTCTCAAAACGCTCAGAGACTAGTTATAATTTTCTTAGGTCAAAGGTTAATTCGGGAATTTTACCATCATTTGCTTTTACAGGGGCCCCTAAAAAGAATGTCGCCCCCATGTCAGCTAGAAGCAATCTAAGAGGACGACGTCCACTCTTCCAACAGAGTTTGCCCACAGGGTTAGGGACATCTTTTAGTGGTTGGTTTAGGGCTGAGGAGATGGGGAGATATTGTATGGAATTAGGGGTATAAGAAAAGGGGGGGATTAACTGGTTTGATGGGATGATTGGTATTTGTGACTTACTGTTTTTAGAAAATTATATTGGTACTGTTTCTTGTATATTGATATATTGAACATTGAATGAGAGTGTTCCTACCTCTATTTTTATATAAGAGTATGCTTATATTGTATGGATACATCTATCATATCACAATGTACATTTCTACCTCTGGTACAATTTATGTAATAACATTGTTTACATTTGATATGTAATGACATTGTTTACAGGTGAAGATCATTGTCTTCATATATTGCACAGTTGTTTATTCTCTTAGTTTTCAAATTAGATAGGTATTGAGAATTATATGTTTGTCATATTTATTGTTAGGATAATCAGGTCTTTTAGATACATAGAGATTATTTTTAGTATAGATAGTATAATCTTCAGCCTCTTTGAAGAGCTGTAGAAAATGGCCTTTAACCTAGAATTCTGTGCCAACGAGACACAATTACTCCTGGCAACACCACTCTACTCCCGAGAGATCGTTGAGCACCAAAGACACTCCACTGGGAGCTTGTCTTCTTGGCAGAACTGGCCTTTGGGTTAAGAAAATCCCATACCTCAACTACTGACTATGAAACAGGATTGTCTTATCTTGCCAAGACAGGGTAGGATAATTCTAAGAAAGTTCCTTGCATTTGATAATGGTATGTCAGTTATGTTAGGCCTTAGCCAAAGTTGGTTGACTCAACATTGCAAATGAGACTTTGGGTGATTGCCCAGGTAGTCAGTTGTTTCTGTCATTTGTTGCACATTTTGGATATCTCTCAATTATTCCCTTCTCAGATCTTTGATGGAGTTGAAGATTATTTAATTGTAGTTACTCTCTACATTATTTAGACTCCTTGAGATAGAATGTCTATCAAAACTTTTGTTCTCAATATTGTTTGTTATATTTATCATTTGTTATTATTGTTTATAGTTATATTTGGTTTAGTTCTGTCTTATTTAGACAAAAGGGGGAGATGTAGGGTTATGTCAGCCCCTTTAGGGGGCGGGGTTTGCCTAGGGCGAATACGTACCGATAAATGGGCGCGCGGGAGGCGGCTCCTCCCCTTTTCCTTTTTCCTGCCTCCTGTGAAACGGCTAAGCGGAAACCTCGGTTCTGTAAGTTTGTTTAAACATTAAAACTGTATATATATATATATATATATATATATTCTTTAATATCTGCCTTTGCATTTATTTACTGCCGATACAGACAAGGCTTGCGTCAAACTCAGATATTCACCTGCCTCTGCCTCCCTAGTCCTGGGATTGAAGTTGTTCCGTACCATGCTGGAGGAGGTAGGGTCTCCACTTAAGCTTAGAGCTTTTCCATATTGTTCCCTCTTACTCAGATAATTCACCTGCCTTGACTATTCAAATGTTGGAATTACAAGTGAGCCATCACAACCCCCTGGCATGCACAGGGGGACCTGGGGATCAGAGCTCACCATTACAAACCCCTGGTATGCACAGAGGGACCTGAGGATCAGAACTCACCATCACAACCCCCTGATATGCACAGAGAAGCCTGAGGATCAGAACTCCAGTCCCACAACTGATATTTGCATGAAAAAAGCTTTGGGTGCTGGACCATTTTTCCAACCCCTGAAAGCTGCCTGTTGACTGTAATGTAAGAGTATATGACTAATTCATGGCCCTCTATGATTCTACAAAATTCTCTTTTAAATAACTGGGTTCTGGGGATGCTGCACAATTGTTAGAGCATCTGTCTAGCATGCATAGAGCTCCAGGTCTGATTTCCAGTACAGCATAAACTGGTGCATACCTGCAATCCCAGCCCCCGAAAGCTGAAGGTCAGAAGAAATTCAAGGCAACCATAGGATGCAAAACAAGTTCATGGCCAGCCCGGGATATGTGAGACTTGGTCTTTAAAAAGTATTCTAGATTCTCTGATTGTTGTTTCAGTTTCTGTGAGCCTCTATGGGCCCTGCTTAGTTGATTCTTTCTTGTGTGCTCAAGCCCTTTGACTCCCATAATCCTTCCTTCCCCTCTTCTGTGAGGTTCCTTGAGCTCCATCTAACGTTTGGCTCTGGATGTCTATACCTACTTCATTCATTGCTGGATTAAGCCTCTTTGATGACAATTTGGCTAGGCTCTTGTCTTTGAGTATAGCAGAATATCATGGTTGCATAGCTTAGAGTTCTTGTGGGATTAATGGTGGGAGCAAGGGTTTTCTGACTCTTTTGCCAACTCTTGGGATACTCTTACTCTAGGTTGTCTTGTCTAGCCTTGGTATGAAAGTATATGTCTAATCTTATTGTAACTTATTATTCCATGTTCAGTTGATATACCTAGGAGGCCTGCTCTTTTATGAAGGTAAATCAAGAAGGAATGGATATGGGGGAGAAGGGAGGGTGTGGCCAGGATGTATATGAGAAAAGAATAAACAAACAAATGATGAAGAGAGTTTCAAAAAAAGTATTCTAGGATTCTAAGTCCATAAGAAAGTGAATATTGCCTGGAGCACTGTTGATGTAAGGCAGACATGGAAGCTTCACCTCTCAGACTTCAGTTCTTGTCTTGTGACTATAATGATCCATTTACAAAACATTAATCCAGAACGGCCTCTCCTCCATCTTTCCTCCCTCCCTCCCTCCCTCCCTCCCTCCCTCCCTCCCTCCCTCCATCTTCCTCTCCACCCCTTTATCCACAGGCAGGAAGTGAGATATTTTGCAGCTTCTATGCTTAGGACATGTGCACTGAAGTTTTATTAATGGCAAGGAGACATCTCCTTTGATACTAACAACTCTGTTGCCAGTTCTGTGAATGATGCTATCTACACCTATTAGAGCAGTTTTGCATTACAATAAAACAAAGGCAGGCAGAGTTAAACTCTGTCCCTAGACAGATGGAACATGGCATGTATATGTCCGATCTCTCTTAACTTTTCTCCTGTAGAATTGGCTTAAACTACCTGAAAATAGGCATGTGATAGTTTGAATGTTATGAGGTGTGGCTTTGTTGGAGCGGGTATGAACATGTTAGAGGAAGTGTGTCACCGTGCGGGCAGGCTTTAAGGTTTCATATACTCAGGAAACCACACAGTGTATCAGTCAACTTCTTGTTGCCTGCAAGATGTAGGACATGTGGCCATTTCTCCAGCACCATGCCTGCTTTCATGCTGCCATTCTCCCCTCCACAATGGACTGAACCTCTGAACTTTTTTTTTTTTTTTTAAAGAGTTGCTATGGTCGTGGTGTCTCTTCACAACACGTAGTTGAGGTAAGTCCATTCAGATTTATGAGCCAGTTTGTAGTCATCAGTAAATGAAAAGGAAAACATAAGACTGAGAAGACAAAGGAGTTGTCCAGCATTAAAAAGAGGAAGTGGATGAATGAGGCCACTGTGAAAAGCGACCATGGAGAAAGCCCAGAGTGGATGAAGGAAATGCACTGGAGAGAGACTGTTATGGACATTCAGATGAGCTAATGAAGTGGGGATGACATTGTCTCACATCTTAAAAACTTCTAGGAACCTGGGGGTCAGGGAGTTTTAACCTCAGCACTGCCCCTAAAACGTGTTCTAATGTCAGTGTCACAACACATATGGTGTAATACATGTTTATTAAAGGATTTTTAAGTTCTTTCTGACTTGGCTTTGTTGTGCTATGAGCTAACTATTAACAGAACTCATGCAAGCTAATTTCTTCAGTGTCTTAATCAAATGTACTGAAAGCTATCCTTCATTGTATACTACAATATTTACTAAGGTTTATTTTATTCTTTTATTCTGCTTCTAAGAATTAACTTTAATACTAGTCATGTATAAACACAAAGACTTTCTATCAGAGTTGGAAACAGCCTAAATATCCCCAACCCAGGTGTGTGTGACAGAGGAAGGGGGTAAAAGATTTCAATAATTTATGATAAATCAATCCATTCTGTGGAAACCATTTTTAAAATTGAAGATATGGGATGCAGATGTTGATGCCCCCTAGTGATGGCTTTATATCCTGATAAAACAAGTATGAGCAGAAAATAGCATACATGAAAACTACATTTAATAATCCCAACCTTCCCACTCTCCAAAAACACTATAGCTTTGCAACAGTGACCACCGCAGGGTATGGGCTACATTCAATCCAATTCTTGGCCACATCACTCAGGGAGAACTATTCAACATCATAAGAAGGCCTTATGCCCTCTCAAACTGCAGACTTTGAAGTGTAGCCTTTAATGAAGGTATAACACTTCCTACTACCCCCCATTCCCACCCTAAGCAGGCAGTCATCTATGTTTAGCTACATGGAAGTTAAGTTTCTATGTTCCTTTCCTGCATGAAACTGTGTTCTTTTTCATATCAACTGCTTTCTATTGTTAGCTGTAGAACTCATCCCAGGACCCCTACTGAACTTACATGTAGCCAGTTCCCCAGACCCATGGCCCAGGCCAATGTTCCAAATGGCTTTCCCGTTCTTCATCCTCACCACCCACTTAAAAAAGGGTGGGGGCAACTGAAAGCTAGTGTTCTTTCTCCTGAGCCAATGTTGGTAAACATGACCAGCTTCTCTGAAAAGCTGATAATTGATAACTCAGAAGCATCCATTCCCATGACCAGTTGGTCTGTTTCCTAGGCGAGTCTCAGAGATTTGTGCTTTGTTCCACCTCCGATCCTGTCTACTAATATTGTTTATTTCCTGGACTAGAGCACTAGCATCCCATTGATCTCTTTCTGCTCCTGATTCACTCGATTATGGTGTATTCCCACACATCTGCCGAAGAAGACTTGTTTGTTTGTTTGTTTGTTTGTATGTTTGAGCTGGCCAGATCCCACATATGAGGAAAGAACCCACTCACACAAGTTGTATCTGACCTTCACATATGCAGTGGCATTCTCATATGGTCAGGTGTGCCCAAACTTGCACACACATACACACAAATAAATGTTAAAAAAACAATAATTATATGCCTCTCTTTGAACCCTTTGGTCACAGGCTTCATGTCATTGATTTGGAGGTTTCACTCCAGTTCTAATTTGTCCCTCTTTTCCTGTTATTGAACCCAGTCCTGTTAAAACCCAAGGCTAAAATTTCTGACTTTGTAATTCCTGTCTGATGTCTCCTGCATATTTCAACAGGGCAGGGCAACTGTGGATCTCCACTGCATCTCCAGAACAGCAGTTCATGCTTTACAGTTGGACAGGGTATGAATAAATCTGTAAACTTGTTTTCAAACAGGATCTTTTCATCATGATGGGAAAGGTAAAAGTGTGAAATCAATATGAGACTGTGCCTGCGTGTGTGAAGGTTTGTGAATGTATGTGGGGGCAGAGAGAGTTTGTAAAATTTGGAAAGATTGAACCACAAGTCTTAACGTTGGTAACCGATAAATATCACTTAAGGTGACTTCATTTCTTCAGTATACACATGCTTGAATAACAATAAAAATTACGTTTCTTAAAGATCTCCATTTTAAGCAAAAGCCTTCAGTAAACCCAGGTGACCTAGCTAGTCTTAGGCTGGCAAGTGCTCAGGTCCCCAAGAATTCCTGCCTCGCGTAGAGTTAATGAGCATTCCCTAGATTTGGGCCAATCTGTTGACTTTAATTTGCTGAGGAATGAATCCATGTCCCCCAGACTGGGCTTCTTGCTCATACATTTCCTTCTCAGCAAGGTGAAGAGTGCCAGCTTCCTCCTGCCTCCTGTTCATTTGGGCGTTTTCTTGTCTCTTTCAGTAATTGAAGAAAGTTAACCCAGGATCAGAGGACATTCAGGAGATAATGCCTTGAGCTTAATTCAACCTGCATTTTTAACAAGCTGCCTTCTGCTTTCACAGGATGCACCCCACAGAGGCGATAACAGAAGCCTGCTTCCTTGCCTGGCCTCCTACCTGCTGGGCCTCTCATCTCTCCACCTGCAGGAGCTGTCCTGCCCCAATTCCAGGGGCAGTCAGATGGTGGGGCGCTGTACCCACTCCCTTAGGACTGACCTAGAACATGGAATCTGACCTGGACTCCCTCTCTTGCAGCAGGAAGTCTGGAATGCGGCTCCAGGGCCTGCACCATCTCTGTACTTTTGTTTTCATCCAAAGGCTCTCAGCCCACCTTAATTATACAAGGAATATTTGAAGTTCTCTGCAAGTTACCTGAGGCTACCTCATGTGACCATGTTACTTTTCAAAGGCTTCTTCCTAGAATATGCATAACACTCCCCTTGATCTTGTCCAAATTCAATTTCTATGCACTCTTCCAGCTCATTTTAAGCACTACCTTGCCACACCTGTGAAACTTCCGGGTCCTCTCCTCTATGCCCACCTTCTTCTGTGCATGCCTAAAGTAATTCACCATGTCCTAAACTAGTGACAGTGACTTCTAGTCTTCTCACAGGCCACACAAGCTCTGACAGCTACCAACCAGGCATGACAACTAGAGAGTTTAACACACACCCTGATTTCTTTTCTATACCAAGTCTTCCTGTCACCTTTATTCCTGTCCCTCCTCCTGCCCCCAACTCTTTTCAGTACATGAAACATCCCATCTCCATTATCCATCCTAGCCCTTCAGATATGGGACCTTGTTGGAACTTGATAATGATGGCTCCCAGCTAGACGCTTGGTGAAGTTGGCTCACCAAGCATCAAATGACATTTTTCTACAACCAGTGCTCGGTCAAAGCTAGACACAATCCCTCCTCGCTGTCTGAGGGTAAATTTTGATGGCATATGAGGTATACTGGATTGTATTTCTGACTTCTCTGAGCACTGAATTCCCTAAAGGTAAAGAGCTGCTCACATTCTGTTTGTGAGAATCCTGCTTTGGGGTGTACTTTCATACATGTACCAGAAAAATAAAATACTTGGCTACCTTAAGGAGCAAGTGGGATGTGACGGCCCCTGAGTGGTCCTCACCACAAACCGAGCCTGGGCCTGAGCATTAGTAAGGATACTTGGAATCTGCCTTTTCCGTACAAAAGATCATCAGCTGCATGATCAGAACCCATGGAGAATGGAGTCCCATCCATGTCACTGATGTCACTGAATCCGGTCTGGGCTGTCATCACTCTGTGTGTGCGTGCATGTGTGTTTGCACACCTCTAAGGATGCCACTGGACCCTGAATCTCAGGCCTTCTGTTTAGATTCTGCCGACTGAATGTCCTCACCTTAATCTATAATCCTCTGTAAACTCCAAATACCCAGTGTCAACTGCTGCCTTGGAGCGAAGCATCACCAGGCAGCAACTTTTTAAAGAAAACATTCTCATTCTCTTGTAACAGAATTGGTCTCAATATTAATCACAATAGTCATAATGACCTGAAGTAAAAAAAAAAAAAAAACAAAAACAAAAACACAGTGAAGTAAATACACAAAGGAAAATCTTGCACTGAATGATAATGCCTTGTGATTTTTCCTAAGTAAGTCTACAATGATGTTCACTATTTTCAAATCTAAGCAGACCCTCAAGGGAAGAAGCTCAAGCTATATCAACCAGCATGCCTTCAAAATCACCCCTAACTCCCAATCTTCTATATATTAGAGGCGTGTGGAGCTACACAAGGGTGGGAGGTACTCCCACCCCCCCCCCATGCCAGATGAGCTTGAATGACTCCGAATGTTCACAACACAAACATGTGTAGCTGGGTCTGTGTGCCAGGGGCCACATGTATATTGATGTTTCTGTAAATTAATGTGGATGTTGTTGAAAGCAATGTTGACTTAAAATAAGTAATTAAAAACTCAACAGTAATTGAAGCAATTGATCATCACTTAGACCAGAAAATTATTTAGGGATGAAAACTGGATGTGGTTGGGTTAAAATCCAGACACTCAGGAATTGGACTCAGTGGGATTCATGTGTTATATGAGAACTTATCTCAAAAAAAAATCAGGGGTGAAAATTTTATTACTGAAATTATTTCTAATTCATGGAGTATAGAAATAATACAGTTATGAGCTGTCCTGGTTTATATTTTAAAACCCTAACCTCTTATTCCTTGTGATATTACTCTATTTGCATATAGAATATTTTATAAAGTACTTACTTTAAAATGAGGTCAGCAGAGGGGGTCCTAATCCAATCTGACTAGTGTCCTTATGAGAAAATGTGGATCCAAAGAAGCTATCAGGGTCATGCAACCATACACAAGCATCAAGACATAGAACACAATGAGCAGGTAGCCATCTGTGAGTCAAAAGTCAGGCTTGATAGGAAGCCAGTTCTGGGTATAGGAATACCTTGATCTGGAACAGCTCATCTCCAAAACTCTGAGAAAACACATTTCCCTTTTTGAAGCTACCCAGCAAATGATGTTTTGTGGTGGCAATCCAAACTAAATAAATACAGGTTTCTTGGTGCCTTAAAAATCAGTTATAAAATTTCAACCATAATAACTAAAGCAATTGATTAATAGGTTGTCATTTATATCACAGAATCTCTGAGTATGGTGGCACATTCTGGCACTCAGGAGGTTGAGGCAGGAAGGTTGTGAGTTGAGAGTTTTCCTCGGCTACCTCGCTATACAATTGATTTGCAGAAACTTGTACTGTTCTTAATTCTCTACAGACAACACAGCCTGAGGTGAACTCTGCCTTCTTCGCCCTCCATCAGCTGTTCTTCGTTGTCCTCCTAATGCGGCTTAGACTCTGCTGTCTGAGAGATGGTCCAGAAGCTCTCTAGCATGAATCGATGGCGTTTATGCCAGACAATACTAGTTGCTTCTCCTTCGGAGCACCTTGATTCCCCCCAACAAAGCCTAAGAGATGGCTGGCAAGTGCAGATATGCTACAGGAGAAATCCACTCTAGTCCACAGGCAAGGACCTGTTTGGGATACACACAGGCAAGGATCACAGGGGCCCAGGAGCCTCTTTAATAGGAAACACCCTTTACAGAAACCCACAGATGGAGAGTTCACACCATTGCTAAACATAGCAGGTCAGAAGTAAATTCATAGGTGCTCCACATAGGCAGACCTAGGCGTGTTGATGCATTGCAGAGAAAATAAGGCAACTTCAATCACAGGCTCACCCAGAGATTTCTCTCTGGACCTAGCCTGGCAAAGGGCTATGACATTAGGGGTTCTTCAGACACCAATGAATATTTCAGGTAACACACTCTGGCCTGGAGATCAAAGAGGCCCAGTGAAGGATTCACTAAAGGGGCCCTGTAAAGATGATGCTCAAAGCTGAAGACAATGACATCCCAAGGTCAGAGCAATGGACGGGGAGGCCCAGTTGTAGACTTTATGGAACATCTCTCTGGATCCGTCTACCCTCCTAGACATAGTGTCCTATTTTCCAAAGAGTGAGCCTTCTGCCCTAAAGGTATAGACACAGCTTCCTTGTTATTATAAGGATGTTTTTAAATGTCATTTTCACATGTCAGGAGAGGGAGGGTATTGTCACAAAATGAAACCAATTCATGAGAATACAAGTTTGTAGAAGACAGTGAGATGTCTTTTCTGCAGCCCCTAACATTATTCTCTGCTTCCTTTCCTCAGGGAGTTAGGGTCTGGACATCTTTAATACCATTCACGTGAGGGCTGATTGGTGAGGAGGGTCAAAGATGAAAAGGTAACAGTTTGGGACATCAAGTAGGTGCAAATCAACTCCCACTCTTCACGACTGCTTCTCTTGCTACCCACGGTGACACTACTATCCCCATCTCTACTCATCTATCTATCTATCTATCTATCTATCTATCTATCTATCTACTATCTGTATCTATCTATCATCTATCTACCATCTATCCATCCATCCATCCATCTATCATCTATCTGTCTTTCTGCCTGTCTATCTCTCTATCTCTTTCTCCCACCTTCCAACTCAGAGCCCCTCTCACTTTCATATTCCCTTTTTCTTTCTCACTCGCCAATGCTACAGTGGAAATTATTTCATTTATAGTGTGGGTTGTTATACCACCCCTGCGGCTCCAACTGCTAAGCTCAGCTCACTCTGGATGGGAGTTACTTGGGGGAAAGAAAGCTCCCAGCCCAAATGGACTTTGGATGGTTTTCAATTATAGATCAGTAGAATTCTTCCTGCAAAGCTGCCCCTCCAGAGCATCTGCAGGCAGGAGGGGATGGGCCTGCAGGTGGGGCGAGCGCAAGGTTCAGCTTTAGTAAACCATGCACTGAACACATCCCTCCAATATCCCCAAACTCACATGTGTCGTGAGACCTTCAGGTTGGCAAATTAAAGGGTGGGATAGCAGTAAAAAAACTTTTACGCCCTTGGGGAGAAGGGTTTTGTCTCTAACCTTAAGGTCCAGAATTACTCGAATATCATGGTGTTCAAAACCCTACCAACTTTCTTTTTTTTTTCAGTTTTCAAATTCTCTGCAGACTGTCTTCTCCTATATGATGCACACCCAGGCAGCCTTCTCTGTTAAGGAAACCCTGGCAGGCTGTTGTCTCTACCTGGATGTCAGTGACCTTCCACATCAGCAAATAGCCAAAATCAGACTCATCAGATACCGCCTCTTCCTAACAGGTGGACCCTGGGAGATAAACAAAAAGTAAGGTATCCCATGAATAAGGGGAAGTGGAAGAATGGCCGCTCTGTAGAACTTCAGAAAAACAAAAACAAATTAGGGCCAGCAAAGATGCTTGGATTTCTTGCTGTGAGAGCAAATGTGGTTTCCAGTTGCTGCATTGGCTTTCGACTTTGCTGAGCAGAACTCTCATCCTCTAGATAATGCTACATGTTTTTATTTTCCTTTTCTATCAGAACAAATAAAGGTTTCTGCTAGAAGGAGCGTCTCCTCAGGGGCTCTGTGCTGAACAAAGGAAAAATCACATGTAAGCAAAGAGCTACAGCAAGTTGAATGACCTCTCAAAGAAAAAAAAGAGTCTCTTTCTTTTAAGATGATTTTTTTAATTTGTGACCAGATCATACATGTATATCATGTATTATGATTAAATTTACCTTTCATTACTCTTTCTTATCCCACTCTCAGAGCTGTTGACCTCCTTCCTCCTTTGTTAGTTCTCTGCTTTCGTGTGTGTGTGTGTGTGTGTGTGTGTGTGTGTGTGTGTGGTATCTTATGTAGGTGGTTGTATATTTGTGATTGCAAGAGCCATGTCGTTTCTGTAAATGGTGTCACATAGTATTCCTGCCCATCATCTGACCCTACCAGTCTTTTCGCTCCTATCTTCTTCGATGCTCCCTGATGACATATGGGTCTTGTATGTCCTGTTATGGGCTTAGCACTCAACACCCACTTATTCTCAGCACTCTGACCCGTCACGAATCTCTGAGTTAACCATCACCATTGCCAAAAAGCACTTCTCTGACAGAGGCTGGGAGTTGCACTAGTCTAAACAAAAATATTTATACAGGAGTTTGATCTTCTGTCTATAAAGCCAACAATCAGTAGTGGATTCTCCTAACATTCCTAACCATAAGCTTTTGACCAGACATACTTGCCATGTCTTTTTTTTCCCTTTTTAGAGTGTATCTTAAATCCAAAGACAAAGTAATTGGTACCCTTAGAAGAATCATGCCATGATCACATCATCGGGAACATCTTGCCCAGAAGGGCTTGCTATTGTACCATAAAAGATTCCCAGGTGAGTAAGAGCATGGATGATATGTCTCCCCCAATAGCCTGTGCAGCACCTGCCAGCATTACAAATGTTGGGCATCAGTAAGGGGACTCCCAGCTCAGATGCAGCTTGACTCCCTTGTTTCCTACATTTCAACTATGTGGTATCTTCAGCAATTAAGTGGACCTTCCATTTCTAATGTAGACTGCTTAGTAAATGTGTCTTAGCCAGTTTATCCTGCTGAAAGAAAGTGCCAAGAATGAGTGGTTTAAACTGCTCTTTCAATTTGCATTCCTACAGTTTTGAAGCTAAAAGACTCAGATCAAGTTCTAACAAGTTTGGTGCCCATTTAAGGCTCTCCTCACTTGTAAAAAGCCCTTGCTTATCCTCATGTAGTATGTGAAACATGAGAAAGGGGTGAGTATGTACAAACACTGTGTCTCTTCTTCTTGGGAAACTAATTTAAAGCATGCAGGGTCTGGCCCTCATGACCTCACTTAACCCTGATTACTTCCTGAGAGGCTGCTTTTCCAAATATGGTCACACTGAGAATTAGGGCTTCAACGTGTAAAGGTGGAAAGTCAATAGTCAATAATACCATGAGAATTGTCTTTGTCTCTGCTAGGTGTATAATATATATATATATATATATATATATATATATATATATATATAGAGAGAGAGAGAGAGAGAGAGAGAGGCCGCAAATTTAAAAAGAGCAAGCAGTAGTAGTATATGGGAGGGTTCGGAGGAAATAAAGGAAAAGAAAGGATGTTATTTCATTACAATCTCAAAAAAAGATTAAAATAATAATAATCTATTACTTACTCAAAAATTATTAAATAAGTTGCTTTAGCTGTTCTTACCTAAAATACAATGATTAACAAAGTAATTGGACTCAAGAATGTGTTTGAAAGTATCAACCCTAAAGTGGAATTGACTATCACCAGAAGGCCATGGGGACCTCACCGCTGCTTCTGTGGGACTGTGATTGTCCGCACAAGTTCATGTCTATCCTGGGATTCTGATAATGCTACTGCAGTGGTTGTAGCCTGAAATGATTCTTCAAGATAAGACTAAACAAACTGCCAGGCTCCAGCCTGTTTATAGCCAGTCTTCAATAAAATTATATTGTTGTGAATCCCTTTAGAGTAACAACCAAAATGGAAGACATTAAGGTCAGATGCAAGAATACTGAAGCGTAAACCCTCGGGAACAGAGCCCCCACTGAATGCTCTATATCCAAACAGTTATATAAAGAGAGAAGAATTGACGATGGCATACACAAGTCTGTGGTTTAATTCTCAGTTCCTAATAGGACTCTGCCTTCGTGCCCACGGGTTCCCATGGGTCCCTAACCCTTCCCCTGTGTATGTATCTGCCAAGGCAGTTCTTTTCAGACTGAGCTGAAACAAATCTCAATGATTAAATTGTTTTCATCTTTACTACCTTGGAAAATCCTGAGACATGTGCATGTCCCAGTGTGGTTCACTTTGAATCCTATGGAAACAGGCCAAGCTAAGCAAGGGGCCCTGTTGTAGCCTGGGGACTAAGCCAGAAGCCTGAGAAGTATTGTGCTGAGGGGATGCACAATATTCTTCATGTGCCGTATACAGTCAGACTGATTAAATATACATTTGTAATTGAGATATTTGAAGTGAGTACAGTGTAACAACTGAAAGGGATGAAACAAAACTATCCAGCCAAAGAGTGGCATACACCTGTGCTCAGCTACAGCTAATCCTTAGGATAAACTAGATGAAATGCTTCTGATTCAACATAGCTTGTTTTGAAGACTTCAATCAGGATTAATTTAAGCAAAGGATGAGATCTTTTAAACCTTTTTTCTTCTCTGGTTACCTGGGAAGGTTGACTAATAGAAAAATCAAACAGAGCAAGCTAAAATTTGAGACTCGGGGCTGGCCAGATGGTTCAGCCACCAAAGACCAGCCACACAAACAAGGTAGAAAATTCCAGATTCTGGCCACATCCTATCACCCCTGTGGTTTGGTAGACTCTCAGTCACCTCAACCTGACTTGCTCTATTTATTCTGAACTGGTCTGCAGCAACTCTAAGATGTGGATTTTTCCAGAAATAATTGGTAAAGAACTTTAAGGCAGGGTATAAAGAATTCTGGTCCTTGGGATGTAGGAGAAACCTGTCTAGCTTGTTCACGCTGTTGAGAGCTCGGGACCATGAAGACAGCTATACTCCCCCTCCACACCTTCATGCTTCACAGATTCAACAACACATGTTAGTGCTGTAGGAATTCTTACTGCCAGTAGCCTTTAAGTTACCCGCCCACTAGGAAGTGGCCTCTTATACTATTTATGCCGATGTAAAGCACACGTCTGGTCTCTTTTCCAGCTGCGGGATTCAGTTGCTCTTCCCTGTTCCAGCAGAGGATTGTGATCTGTGAGTCTACCCCTAAATAAATAACCTTCTATTATACTCAGCTCTGAGCTAGTGTGGTATTTCTTTTAAGCATCCTTCTTCATGATAGAAGGGTTCAGAAGCCTGCATCTTCCCATACAGATCATGCAAGACCAAGTAAGCTTCAATTTCCAACAAGTTTTGTTTGCAAACTTGTTTATTCTTTTTTCTTTGTGCAAAAGGTGATCTTAGGACCCATTGGGTTTCACTGACAAAGGGATCTACTGAAATGCCCAGAGACAAATGGACTTTTCTGTTACTTTTGCTTGGCTTGGTAGGGCTGAACCAACTTTCTCCCAGGACATGGCTCTGGGCTTGGACTCCAGGCCTTTGATGACCAGCTCCATATGTTTATCAAAGTGCCTTCTCATGTTGACCTTGACTTTAATGATCACCTTTATGTGTGCCCTCTAGCCAGAGGAAGAAAACGCTGCTTCTTAATCTTCCTTCTTACTCACTGAACAGAGAGACATCCAATCTCTAGTGTAGAGAACTGAGTCAGGGGAAGGGGAGTACACACCAGATCTGCCCAAGTATAATCATAATGCAGAAAGAAGCAGCTGGAGTTCACTGTTTTGGGAGAAGTCAGCCACCAAAAGCCTGTCCCCAAGGGTTCAGCAATGAGAGATGTCTCAGGTGACAATAGTTCCATAGAAATCAGACAGGGGTCAGTGGACTTTAGATACTTTCCTTCTCTTGTCTCAGTGAAGTGGAGGAGACAGATCTTTACTACGAAGCCAATGTTACAGAAAGCAGACATTCCAGTTCATCCAACCACACGAAAACACTTTAGTTACCATGGAAACCACCATGGGAAGCTGAAGAGTAGATAGTACCTTTTCACTTGGTTTAAATGCAAATTCTACGGATAATTAAGAGGCAAAGCACAGTTAGAACATTCCAGGAGATATATAGTTACTGGAAAGGTAATAAATACCTGACTTGAAATAGATATAATGAAAATTTTGACACTGTGTCTCAGCAAGAAATTCTCTTTAAAATCCTCAGTGGTTTCCGTCTTCCCTTCCAGTTTTGAAAACTGTCATTCAGGCTTTTATTTTAATTTCTTTCTGTCTTTTTTTTTTTTAAAAAAAATCTTGAAAACGAGGACTTGTGATGAGAACAGTTCTCCTTAGCAGGTGTTTGCTCTCTTCCCCGGGGTTGCTGCTAGAACCTTTCATGAGCTAAAATTCCATCCATATTTCAACTTCAATTTTCATGTTGTTTTTGGGAAATCAGTTGGTTAGGACAGGAGTGTCTCTCTGTTGTTGGGAAATCAGTTGGTTTAGACAGGAGTGTCTCTCTGTTGTTGAGAAATCAGTTGGTTTGGACAGGAGGGGACAGGAGTGTCTCTCTTGTGCTCCCTTTTCCTAGACATGCTCTTTGGTGTGAGTATGCATACAGGCTACTCAGTGCTAGGCAGTGGTGTCCTCCTCCTGAGGCCTTCACCACCTGGAAGAAACATCCCCACAGACCTCCACTACTTTCCCAAGTAACTGGAAGTTTGTTTCAACAGCTAGAATTAGGAGTAGAGGAGAGGGTCCAATCATGGGGCATTTTGGCTGGGAATTAAAATGTCCAACATGCCTTGCCTCCTTCAGATGACTAGTGTGAGTGAGACCTGAAATGGCAGCAGCCCAGGCCTACTTGAGAAACTCAGAAGCTCCTTAATTAGGGCCTCGTTGCTTTTTGACGCCTACGTGCCTGATGATGGCACTTGGCTCCGAGTGGAGGAACTGTGACTGCAGACAGATCAGCTCCACAGAGAGGCTCCCCCGCCCCTCCAGCTCCCTGAGCCTGCACAGGTGTGATCTTTGCTTCCACTTAGACCTCCCCCAATGGAGACTTTGGCTAGGCTCTGCCTTACCCTATTAAATTCATATTTTAAATTCTGTATATCAAAGCTGGACACTTGATTATATTAATCCGACAAGTTTGAGTGTTCAGAGTGGCATGAAGTGGCGAGGATGGAAAGAAGCATTTTAATTCTCTCTTTAGATTTCTCATTGCTTCCATCTGCATATTAAAATTTAAAAAGTATCTTAAGAGCTAAGAAAAAGAAGAAGTGACAACATTTACTTAGTCCATGCTTTCTAAATTTATTAGTGCTAAGGGCATTAGAAACACCCTGAAAACAAGATGGCATTAGGGAATAAAATGGATCTATCACAATAAACGATGAAATGAGTAATCCCTGATATATTGTTACAAACAGTGCAAAGAGGGGATCCAATTTATGAGCTATTGGGTGACCATGAAACAATAACAACATCAAAAACCCACTATGACTGAGGTGGTACAGCATTCTGAAGCAGTTTAATTTCTAGAATCATTTCATTTCCACATTCTCCTCTGATGAAGATTGACACAATTGCTGAATGAAAAAAAGGAAAATGCAATAGCAAATAAATAAAACCAGAAATATGGATTTAAATTTAGGATATGGGTGTTGTCCTGTGAAAAAATTCTTTCTGGTGCACAGTGTGTCTTTCTTACTATGTCTGGGTCTAGGCAAATGTAAGAATGGATGTCTGCAGATACAATAGAGAGAGCTGGCCTTGGTGAAAATACTTTCTTCTTTAAATTGGCCAAACACATGTTAATGCAATGAAAAACTCTAGAAAACAACAGTTCCAGATAAAGCAGTGTTCATGGAAACTGGCAACTTCTTTCAAATCTTCATAATAAAACTGCATCTTAAACGCATCCCAGCCAGGAAAATGTAAGGGGATGAAGAAGGAAGAGCCTGCAGAGGAACTTTCATTTGACAGTGTAAGGTCACAGTCTCTTGTCCCTCAATGACTTTTCAAATTCTAACAAGAAAGAACCTTGACTCTACATACACTATATCACATATGCAGATGAAAGGTAAGTTGGCCTTTGAGAAATGAATAAATTCCCAGTGGCAGCTGGTCAAAAGCCCATGAAACTCTCAATCTTTGTTCAAGCATTGATCCCCCAGCTTCAGGCATTAACATCTCTTAGGCAAGGACAGTATTTGATCATTGGTTGGTTAGTTTTGTAAACCAAAGAAAATTACCAAGATAAAGATCAATTCCATCACCTAGTGAGTACTAAGTACTCACTAGAAGGCAGTCCGTCTCTGTCTCTACTTAGATATCTTACTATAGCATCTACACACGAAAAGAAAGCAGTATTTGGAATGGGTTATTATTGAACAGAAAAGTCCCCTAGGGGCTCCAATTGCATTAAGAGGAATTTTATTTTTATAGCAGAAACTAATTTTCAAGTAATCTGTTGAAAAACTAATAAAAAGAACTCCAGAGAGGCAGCCAAATAAGTTGGATATTCAAGAATCTGTTTCTCCCCACTTTCAACATCATCACTATTAAGCCATCCAGTTCAAGGAGTTAGCATGAACAGCAACAGTAGTAGCCATTTGGGGGATAGTAAGAGCTTCTAAGGAGGGGAGGACCATGAGAAATTTTCCTTTCAGTCATGTCCTTCCCACTGCACAGGGGGAATGCTCCACATTTAGACATTCCTACTCTTCGGTAGCATCAATTTGCTTCTTATTTTTTCGGTTGTGAGCCTTGCCTTTAATGACTGAACCATTTCTCCAGACCATGGTTCATTTCTCCATCCTGCAGGTAGAATAAGTGGGGTTTTGGAGATAACGGATGAGCACTAGAGCACTGGAGGCAGATGTCAGGAGCAACTCACTCTTTCCATCTGGCTGCATCTGAAATGAAGTTCCTTGATACAGTCAGGCCGTGATGTCATCTGGCTGCATCCCAGCTGGAGTCCCTTGATACAGCCAGGCAGTCATGACATCTCTAAGGCTTTCTCCTGGAAGCTTCTAGAGTCTTGCTCTCCATCCCTAGTTCCAGATACTAATGTACAACAGAAAGTAAGAAAAAGGGAATTAAGCTTCTCCTGTTCTACTTGCTGCTTCTGGGTCTGAGTGAGGACACTATCAGGCCCAAAGTACAGGAGAAAGAGAATGAAACCTTTCCAACCTTCTCATCTGACACTAGTCTGTGTTGCCTGGACCTGAGTTTAAGACACAATTCCTTAAGACAGCTAGGGAATAGTTAATCGTCTCGTCACAGAAAATATAAAATTCTATAGCTTTTGAAAAAACTTCAAAGCACAGATATCAAAGTCAGCCAAATAAAAGCAATAAAAAATAATAACAATAGAAGAGCAAGTCAGAGGAGCAAACAATAAAGTTAAGAGCATATCATACTAGCCCCATATCACCTCATACTTTATGTCTGCTAACACACTGTTAGTTATGGTGATTCATGTCATTTCACTTTGGAGATGCTGAACGGTAGACACTATACATTAGTTATCTTTGCATTTATACAGTCTGTTAGCACAGTGCATGAATAAACACATTCACAAGTGAATAGAAGAATAATTTAGTTAATATATAGTTAGACACAACATGGAGATTCACGCCTCAAATGTTCAGTATTCAAAAAACAAACATGGACATTTACAGATGTAATAGAAGAAAACTTTGCAAAACTGAAAATAAGCAATAAGGGGGTGTGAGATAAGAAACTTAAAGGGATCATTAAAAGTTCACCAGAGTTAATCATAAGGAGGTATGCCAAGAAATATCCTTAGGGAAGGGAAGGTCTTTCCATTTCAAAGATAAAGACAAGCTTTCAAATCAAAACACAAAAAAAGAATGAAAGAAAGGAAAAAAATTACATGCCATCCTTCAAAAAGATCCTTTAACTTACAAGAATAAAACCTTGAGTGTTCTGATCCAAAGTGTAGGAAAATGGAGCAGCTGATGTTACAGATAGAGAAGGTTCTGAGAAGGGATTGCCTTTGTTTTGCCATAACCTCTTAACCCTGGGGAGCAGCACTCCCCCATGAGACTGCCTCTTCAAAGACTGCAGTCAGCATGGCTGAGAACCTGCTATCTCAGGCTCTGTGGGGGAAGATGAACCCCTTAGCACCTTGCAAGAGCTCTGCAGCCCTGGGATCCAACTGAGCTGCCAACTGCCCCTGACAGCATAGATACATCATGGTACTGAAAATGTTTAGCATTTTAGGTCCAAACTGTTATCCTTGAAACAACACCTGTTGCAAGGACGTGCTCTTGGGTCATATCTAGGAACTCACACTTATTATGATTAAGGGATTCCTACCTCTCACTAATCACCATGCCTTGCTATGGCTAAACTTCTTGTGCAAAAAACAAAGCAAAACAAAATGTAACTTAGGCTGCATTTTCTGAAGTCTGGAATTTGGATGTACCCTCAGCAGAAACTGCTTAAGTGGTCAGCGTGGGACCAAAAACACTGGTTGTTACATCTCTACTGAACTTCCCTGATCAGTGGCCTCTCAGACCTGTGATAAAATTAAGTCTGTCTTGTATGACAGCAATGGAAAAAGATATTGGAAGCTTGTGGCTAATCCTCTCAGATTTCATTCCAAACATAGGCTACTTTAGTCTACTAATTGTGTCTGTTATCCTGTTGTGATAATGAATTATGGCTGTGAGTACAAATAGGAGCTGGATCCTGTTTATCCTCCTGGTGAAGTCAATCCAACACCCCAACTCTTTTTTCTGTACCACACCACACACCCTGTCCTAATCAACTCTATCTGGAAAAGATAGTGACTCTTTAGACTAAAGGTCTCTGTGAAATTCCATAAACAGACAAGCTGGAGAAGAGTGAGATAAAGCAAGGAAGAAGCAGAAAAAGACAACCTCGAGGACATATGGCCAACGTGCAGAATCTTTGGCAAGACAGAGAGATAAAGATGATTCTGGAAATCTTCACCAACATGTCAAGTCGATGCTCAGCATTCTTCTTGAGCACTTTGATGTCCTGCCAGGTTTTTGCCCATTCCTGCTGGGGTGATAAAGAGCTTTTATAGACAGACAATTTTTTTCCAGCTGTGCCATCTGTTGGGCTTGTTTTTTCTTTGTAGTAGGTAGTTAGTCTAAGACTTAACTATGGAGACATTGATGGACTTCTCTCTTATTTCCTTTTCCCCTCTTTACCCTTTTTCCCTCTTCACCCTCTTTTCTTCCAACTCCCCCCCCCGTGTGTGTGTGTGTGTGTGTGTGTGTGTGTGTGTACACTTACTCATTCTTCTCCTTATTTTATATGCATAGGGAAAACTCGATATAGCAGAAAAAGCATGCTGGGGTGCCTGGGGAAGATTAAACCCCAGTTAACTCACTATGTTCTCCACTTGGGAACTAGCCAGGCTCAGACAACTTCTATCAAACACCCTTGGCGGGACCTCTCTAGCCTCTTTCTGAGAACAAACCAAAGGCAGCCCACAGAATCACAAGAAAAATGACACACATATTCGTTTAAAATAAAAGTCAAGGAATATACTGAGGAGAAAAAGCTACGACAAGTGGAAAGGTCAAAGATGCCCGTGACTACTACACAAAACAGATGGAGATTATATTTGTTCATTTGTGAATCCATCTGTTGTTAATATTTATCTCATGGTGGAAGAGCCAGTTATTGTTGGAAACCTAATATTATAGATTCAGTCCTGTCTTACCTGTGTCCCTGACCCTGATATTGTATCTTAAACATATTTTAATTTGTAACTTTAAATGTATCTTAAAGTGTATCTTAATTGTATCTTAAATGTATCTTAAATGACTCTGATATTGTATCTTAAATGTTCAAAATAGGTAACATGTAATAATAAGTACTCAACAATGACAACTTCTTTTCCATAGATCTGCAAGGAATCAGTTCCTCTAATGTTGTTGATATAATAATAAAAAATTATTAACCATTACTGGCATGTGCCTATGCAGGAACTTGTTGATCTTCCTTAGGATGTTTTCAAAATAAAGGAGATTTGAAGTTCAGAAGGGGCATAGAAATCAAGTGAAATAATTATGATTCAAACACAGGTTCACAGTCTGCAAATCTATTTCCCATTAAACAGGGCCTCTCAATCACAGCAGTATTGATAACATAAGGCAGGTAGTTCTTTGTGGTGATGTTGTCTTGCACATTACGGAATCATTAGCAGCATTCCTGGCCTCTACCCACTAGATATCAGCCAGCAGCACCACCATAACCATGTTTCCCAGAGGTCCTTAGACACTACCAAATATCCTCAGACATGTATAAGGGATCAGTAGCCTCAGCATCACTCAAATGCTTGTTTAAGATGCAGAACTTCACATTTCTTCTCAGTCCTACTAGATTAAAATTGAAATTTTAACAAAATTATCAATGTAATCTGCATGCACATTAATTTCAAGGAATTAATCATGATAGGACTTTGTGGTCACAGCTATTCATCTACAAGGTTTCCTGGACAAATAAAGTTTCTGGAAGTAAGACACCTAGCAAATTTCCCCTGGACCAAACTGTATTGTTTCAATCATATTGTTCACAATATCTTTGCCAAAAGACTGTATTTTCTTTAATTCCCATTAATTACCACAATATTTCTCTGAAAGAGACTCATCTGAGATAAAGCAAGAAAAAGACAGGGTTTTAGTCAACTCATTTATGCATCTATGTGCTTTTGCTAAGGAAATTTATTGTTCAATCAATAAGAGCCTGTGTTGCCAATTGGAAGCCTTTTCTGGTGTTACACCTTGCAAGATACCCAGTACTGATGTCAACAGCTGGACACATATTTTTATATCTTTCTCTGATTTCAGTCAATGAAAATAGACCACGTATGTCTGAGAGCACAGCTTCGCCTCACTGTTCCTGCATAGAACCAGTAGCCCCAGAACTCACTGCTCCTGTGGCAGGGAGCTTGATATTTTTTCTCCTCATTGCTTTTTCTTAAAAATAAAAGTCAGACAATGACCTTGCTGTTAATGACTATTTGATTCTCAGTAGGAAGGGCGAAGTATACAGTACAATGCTGTAAAAATTAAGTATGAGGAGGATTTGAGTCTAGTACCAAGGCTAGTCTGATCTTCTTACCAATAATTTTACAGAACAAATTAAATATGACATACTTACTGTCTACTGATGCCAGAATGGTTTTTAACTGACACCAAAAGTAAGGCGATATGTAACTGCTCCCTTAGCCTTAGAGGCCAAGGCTGTCCTTCCAAAAAGAATTAAAGACCAAAAAAAAAATATATATATAAGACTTGGTGGTCTTCAGAAAGCAATTAGTTCTCATGGAAATAAAGATTTTCAAGTACAGTCCTTCTACTACCATCAAGTTTTACATACGAAGGGTTTTTGTTGTTGTTGTTTTTTGTTTTTTTCAAATCCAATAGGACTAAAGCCAGAGATGCTAGAAGAACCTATGGGTGTTACATTCTGGGAATGTGAGAGTAATAAGATAGAAGAGGAATCAAGGACTAGACAGGGTTGATGCTCTGAAGCAGGAGTGGAATATCCCAGAATACTAAATAGCAGAATCAACAGACAGGGTGGATTGAAAGGAAGAACACAAGATGATAAGAGAGAATTAGATGATTCAGAGAAAAAAGGGGTGATGTTGTAGGAGGATTCCTTAAAATCATTTCAGTTACTGTACTTCTCAGTTAAGACCATCCCAGTATGTGTGTACTTCAGGAGAAGAGGGGAAAGTCTTTCTCAGAATGGGAGAGTAAACTTACCTCAGGATCACTCAATAGTTTCAACTCACATATTCTCTTTTTTACATCGTAAAAGTGAGAGGTCTCCACCTTCAGATATTTAACTACTAGAGATGAAATAAAAGTACCCTCTGTAGGGCTGTGTCTGTGCATACATAGATACCAACATTGCAGAGTGAGCCAGACCTTATGTGTGAATACAATTTTTATATTTTAATATCAATGTACATATGTTTTTATAGTGGCTGTGTGTTATATAATAGCTTAAAGTCCAACAAAATAAACAATGGATGGTTTAACAAGAGAAAATTTTATTATGCTTTTTCAAAATTCAAGAAGAAAAATGGAGTAGTAATTTTTGTAGAAAACCTCGAAGAAATCTGTGCACATACAATTTAGCAAGGCCAATTTTTATTTATACTGATGACAATATAATCAAAAATGTGCTCGGAGAAAAGAAAGAAACACATTGCATGGGAGATTTTGTATCTTTCATTAAAAATGCTAAGGTTAGAAAGTCCCAATGTCATCTTGAGAGACTGCTGATTGACAGAGACAATGCCATAGAAAATCTCCACTCTGATGTGTGATCATATTGTAAAGGAGGTTCAAGAAGGTCCATTGGTACCAAAACACTCGATCTTCAACCACACATTTTGACCAGAGTTCTGGAGAGTCAATCTGATATGACAGTGAGCAATTGGTCTGTCTTACAGTCATTTGGAAGTTTTCTGCTATGTTTCTTATTTGTTTAACCTCGCAAAGCTCACTGTTATTAGCAAAAAGATTGACTAATCATGACCCAATTTAGTGCAAACTAGTGCTACATATATGTGTGTGTGTGTGTGTGTGTGTGACTATTTATTTGTATATATACCTATAGTTGCACAGCTTATACTTATGGATTTGTATGTACTTTGGGTATATATACATATACAAATATGTATACACATGTGCATGCATACATTGATATTGCTACCTGAAGCTATGAATACACATACATTGTGATATGTAGATTTTATTAACATATATATAATTGTATGTGAAGAGTTACAGACATGTAACTGCAGATATAGATATATAGATAGAGATTCTTTTCTATCTTATGCAATTTCCTCCAAGCAATCTTTCCATTATTTAATGCCTATATTCCCATGTGTATTTCTTGGGCATTTGACCTTGTAGCCAAAGCAAACTAGAGCTTCAAGTCTTACTTCTAAGCTTACAATATTCAGATCTATACACGTGTGTATATATGAATATAACCACCTAAAGCTATGAATACACACACATTATGGTATGCAGATATTAAAATAGTGGCATGCATATTCACGTGTGTGAATACTTTTAGTTGTATAACTTGTATGAATATGTAATAAATTATGAAAATATATATGCAATCCTTTCCTGGTTTAGGGTCTTGCCAATTTGGAGAAGGGCCTGAGGAAAAAACCTGGACCCCACTTTTTTATAGATTCCTAGCCTTGAAACACATCATGGATGAAATTTATGCACATGAGGATATTTGGAATGTTTGGAATGCAGTGTATGTTCACAACAATTCAAGTTTTTAACTAGGAGCTGTAATGTTTATGTTGAGTCCCCTAACAATGTCCCCCAATAGAACATCAGTAGGTGAGACAGGGAAAAGATTCACTGACTCTAAAACCTAAAGGTATCTAAAACCTGGAGATGGGAATAGGCAAAAACTTCTAAGCAGAGATGCTTCAAAGACTTCAGAGTGGCATTTTTTAATGGATAGGCAAATGAAAAGGGAGATAGGATATAACAGAGCCAAATCAAAGGTAGGTGATTTCAGGCACAAGAAGGCAGCACAGAGGTTAGCAGAGCTTCTCTATGTCTCCTGGGAGCCCTCTCAGCACGGACGAAGCACAATGGGATGAGAAGGAAGAATAATTACTGAGGAACCCTATAATTGTGTTCAGAGAGGAATTCACGGCTAGGGCTGCAATACCTTTAACTGACTGTTAGAACCCATTATCCAATAAAAGCAAAGGTGGGTTTCAAGTTGTATAGGCTTTAAAATTACAGTGACGAGAGGTTTAGTATTGTGGACGTAATTCTCTTTAATTCACTTCCGATGTCTTCCAATGATCCATGCTATATAATAAAATTTCTTTCCTTTGGTTTTCTCCTGTGTTGCACACCCTTGTTTCCAGATCAGGCTTCCCTACCTAGACCTTAGATCCCCCATTGTAATATGGGTACAGTAAAATAATCTTTACCCCTCTGGGATCTGAGGTCCGTCATTTCCTTTTTCATTCATCAGTTGATGATCCATCCCTTTTAACTCATACCTTCTTACCCATTCTCTTTGTTCCAAGCTTCCGATTCTCTTGCATAACTCCAGAGATTTTATACAGCTCTTAAATATTATCCATACCTAGGGGTGTCTGGTAGAAATGACTGTGTCTTTGGTAAGTCTTTTCTCTGTGTCGATTGAGTATTTTTAGCATTTGAGCTAGATGTTAGTGAGTATGTGGTTATGTTGAGTGTAAAAGGGCAAAAGGACCTCTGAGGAAAGGTAGCAGCATGTTTAAGATACTGATATTCAGGAAAAGGTATGAAGGACTGAAGATAGAGTGAGTCAAAATGAGCTGATGGATCACAGGGCTTATCAAGACACAGTGGGTGAGACATAAAGTACAGCGATAGTGTCATAAGGAAAAGTAGTGGTACCATAAAGAAAAGTCACCATGGGATCTAAGCAAGCTGCGGGTCTAAGATTTCCTTCTGAGATGGTAATACTAAAATTTTTAATGAATGGTTGCTGTTAGCTAAAAAGAAACAAAAACTGAGACTACCACATAAGATTATTTGAGCTGAAATTTAACAGGAAGTAATAGCAACTATATAATATACCTCCTGTCTTAAGTCAGCTGTAGGCTATGGATTCAAAAGTTGCTATAGTTCCTCTTCAGGTACAGGTGAGGATCCTTACTCAGGGTCTCTAATGTTCTGCTCAATCAAAGAGTAAGATAAGGATTTGGAAAACCCAACAGGGTAACTCATCTCCCCACAGAATTATCTGGGTACTATTGTGTGATTCACTGTTCCAAGTCTGGGGAAGATATAAGAAAACCCCTTGTGTTATTGTTGAGAATTGTCATGGGATATTCCATGTCACCTAAGCCCCATTTCTATGATGAATCTATCTTTTGGGTTTGAAATTGACTCTTTTCATGGTATTTATGAAGCCAAGCCAAGTTGTCCAGCTGTATAGGCAATGGCAGGCTAGGAATTTGGATTTCATTCTGTTTGGGTTCTTTGATCCAGAGCTGATATCCTGTCTACAAGGGGGGAGGGGGCGCTGGCAAGACACATGCCCAAACACTCAGTTGCAAGTTGTAAATTTCAGCAACGCTATTCAATATTCATGTAATTACCCTGGAAAGCACATTTGACATTTCATAAATATAGCAGAATATTAAGCATTTGTCTCTCTCGAGCGCTGCTACCAAAGCATACGTGGAAAAATAATCCCCAGGGATCCCTACAGTCTGAAATGGCGACAGTTATCGAGTCCATAAATTTGATGGATCAAAGTCTTCTCTTTTCATCCCATTCGTAATTTACAAACGGAAGTGAGACCATGTAAACGAGGTCGCCTGCTGGCCTTCTTCATGGAACATAACTGTTTCTGGGAAAGGATCTGCTTCCCACCAGTTCTGGCTACAGCTTGAGTCCTTTACGCTGAAATCTCTTCTCCAAGGTGAGCTTGCGGATCCAGGCAGTACACAGGCCTGTGGCCAGAGCTTTGTGGGCAAAGCAGAGAGGCCCTAGAAGCTCCAGCAGCAGTGCTGATTAAAAGCTTGTGTAATAGCTACATGGGCACATGACAGACACATCCAGTTTCCCAAGGACTTCAGGGCTCTGCAGAGAGATTGAGAGGACTCTGGCATCTTAAACACAACCCTGTCCACCCTTCCTGCCCCCACAATACACAAGAATAAAAAAGCACATCTCTCCTCAACGGGTCGCCCCAGAATACAGCACAAAGGAAAAACACTTTGTTCTGATCAGAAATGAACACTACAGGCTAAGACTCTAGGAGAGAAAAGCAAAGCACTGGCTGGCTGTGTGTGTGCCAAGCTGAGATGTGAGTCAGGCAAGAAAGCCTTATCCATCTTGTATGCTTGCCATGAAACAATGACTTTCTCCATTACCCATAGACTAGAGGGGAAAAAAGCATGCATGTTTATCCCTCTAAAAAGTAACAACACACTCTGAGAGATGGGTAATCAAGTGAGCAATCAAAGCGTTGTTTTTAAAACCATGCAATGAATAAACATGTCTTAGAAGTAAATAAACATACGTACTATGAGAAATGTGAATTTTATTACATGCATAAATACAGATATATGTTCATCCATCTATAATCTAAAAGTATGTATATATGTATATGTCTGATAGGAGACTTCTGAAAGTGCAGTAGTGTATGACCATGTCTGTTTTTACTTAAGCATACATGAATGCATGTGACTACTAGTACTACCCATGCATGCATAATAATAAAATCACCATGTGTCCTGGAATTTATAGCTATCCCATTATTTTGTGTAGGTATATGAATGAATACAGAGACATTACCTACATACCTAGTTTAATACTAATTGATATCAATTTAAATATGTGGAGGACATTTGTTCATAGCTACTATAAGGTTATTCTCACATCACCTGTTAATGTCAATAATTCTTCTCATTTTTTATCAAAATATCTAAGAAACTGAATGGTTTGTGGAGAATTGCAGGGGCAGAAAAGACAAAAGTGACACGAGATTCCTATCTCATATATTTTCAGTACTCATTGCTCCTAACACACATCACACGGGAGGATATGTGTGCGTTTGCACACAGGCATGCACTCACGTGCACACACACACACACACACACACACACACACACACACAACACTCTCAGGAGATTAGTGCCATAGTCTGTCCCAGATATCCACATCATTATACCTCTTTCAAATCCATGGCCTCTTCTTTCATTTTTCACTAATTGTTACTGCATGCTATAATGTATTTTAAGTGATAATGACAAGGGAAAGCATCCCATATATCTTCAGTGCAGGCAAACATCTTTCAGGGTATTTTTCATCCAAGGTTGGTAGGCTTTGTGAATGCCAGATTCTTGTTGAAGTGAGATCACTGGATACACACACATGTGAATATTGTTTAAGGATATGCATGTGTGATTGTGTGCATATACACATGTGTATAAAAGAAGATCCTCAAAATATGGGTCTTTATGTATAGATAGGACCTGGTGATTGCTATAAATAGAATTCTTCATATTACCTATGTAGTCTCACTGCCCTCTCTAACCCACTACTTTCCCCAAAGCCCTTCCATCCCCAAGATGACTTCACCAGAATAACCATCGGTGTCCCTTTGACCCCTTGAAGAGCAGATACTACAGCAGAAGTAGAAAGCAGATGTGGGACCGGACACTTTGGTGGGGCTATTCCAATTTACCTAGCACATTCCAGATTTTCAAAGGATGTGAGTTGCTCAAGAGTAAGCTCTGTCAATGGAGGGTTAGTGTTTAGGTCAGAAATATCTGCCACTTCCTCCCACTCATTAATTAAGCAGACTACGTCAGTGAACTAAACATATGCACTGCTCATGAATTAGGGACCACCATCTACATTGCCTTAAATGGCTCACGGAAAAAGGTGAGCTAAAAGTCCTTGTCATGAGGCTTTATGTTAAGCTGCTGGAATGTCCATCAATGCTGACCAACAAACACCTGGATATTTCTCTGCTAATCTTCTTTGGCACTCATACATTTTATACATATGAATACCATCCCAGTGTGCCCCCTCTCTCCACTCTCTCTGGGCCTCGTCCACAGTAGCTATATTGGTGCCATGTAACCTCTCTCCATTCTCAGATACTGATAATTGACAGGACGCCGCCCCACTTAGTGCCCAATGTGTAGTGGCAAGGCAAGGAAATTTTAAACTTCCTGGAATCTGAACTTAGATGAAAAGATCTGAGCTGCTTCTGCGGCACATTTGGATGGAGCCAGGGCATGAAGCATCCTGAGCATGCTGTTGTATAGGAAATGATTTGGAAAAGACGACAAAAAGAAAATTAATTGGAAGAATGACAGAGTATATGGTCCCCAGAAGGCAAGTGGTGACTTTGCAGCAATGACCTTAAAACTTGACTTTTCATTTCTGCAAAACTACCTATACTGCATAAACTGGCATACCTGTTGCTATACCAGACGAGAATATCAGATCACAACTGGGATTACATATGGTTGTGAACACTATGTGAGCTCTGGGAACTGAACTCCTCTGCAAGAGCAGCAAGTGGTCTTAACGACTGAGTCATATTTCAAGCCCCACTTTGAGTTTCTTGAGGGAACTGCTATGTATGACCCTGCCAGGTTGTCTCCCTTTCATTCATGGAATTATGGGCGAGCGGTTCCTTTATTCTTAGTGGCACAAATAAATATGTTCATCTGTTCCTGGCACATTGGGATTTCTAGGTCTTTCCTAGTGCCTTCTTCCACTTTTAGTAAATATATGTCAGTCCTGGAATTCCCTGAATGGTACCGACCTATTTATAGTCTTAAAGAAAACCTAAACCATCGCTGAACAAGGAAGATTGCTATGAAATTTTATTACATATTTAAGGATCACAATTTTAAAATAGCCTCAAAATGAGCCATCCTTGTTTCCCTCTGAAGATGCAAATATCTGCACATTTTTGCATCTTCTATATTGCATTTTAAAAAATAATTATACATGCAAATGTTATAGAGACATATGACATGCATGTATAGCCAAGAGAAACAGCTGGTGTCTCCCTGTTCTTTAATATTTAAATAACATTGGTTCAAAAGTGTGTGCTGTTCCTGTTCTAAAGCTCAATGTTTCCTTTAGTTTTGTGCCTCTAAAGAGTGTCTGTCTTTAGTCAACAGATTTCTGCCTTTTCCCTTTACTGATGTCTCCTGTCCCTCTGTGCTTTATACATCTCTACCCTAGAACCAGCACCTGGCCCCTGATGTCTCTTAGACACATCTGTTGGGGGCCTTTTGTTTGCACAGCTGCTTTTCTTTGAACAAGCACAACAGCTTTTCTCAGAAATCAACCTAAAACCAAACCATAGAAGGCCTCACATCTCCCAACAGCCAGGACAGCCCCCTTCTCTGCCCTAGAATCTCTCAGTGGAGGAGACACCTCTGGGGTTCCCTTTTTTCCTTTACCCACCCACCACGCCAGGTTTGACTCAGCCCAGCACCTCTTCCTTTCCAATTTCCACTTTCTTTAATTCCAACACACAGTCATTTAACACTGGTTCATACACTCCCCAACCCACCTAGACAGTACACCCAGGGCCTCCAATCATGTTCAGACAGGACCATGGAGGCTGACTTTCCATCAATGACAATTCTTGTCTCCAGAGGAATTATATTCCCAGCATCAAAAATAGCTTTAATTCCCTCCCCTTCTTTTGGTGAACTAGGAAATAAGACCATCTCCAGGAGCTTGGGGACCTCCTTCAGTCTCTAAACTTTGTAGCTCCCTCCCCTGACACCTGTCTCCTGAGTGTCAAAGTGTCTACCTGCTCGGATTCTCCATACTCCCCAAAATAGAAAGCCAGCCCTAGATTGCCCCCTTTTCAAGACCTTTCCCCCTGCCTGGAGTACCTGACCTTTCCAATTGTCAAAATCCTCCTTACCCTTCTAAACTCAACTCAAATGCTGCATTCTCAGAGACTTCTCCCTAATTCCTGTACCAAAAAGGAACTAGAGGCTTCCTTAGATCTTTATTTTCACAGCATGGGAGTTTGCCCATGTGTGTCACCTATAACTGTCCCTTTTCCAAGTCAGCCTTTCCACTCAGTAGTGGGGCTTTTACATCCTTGTTTCTGATGCTACAGCTGAATTCACTACTCTGAATGATTTAAATGCAGGCACAAATAGAGAGTTGGTGATATTTATTTGGTGCCTCCTGTGTGTCAGGTAGTGCTCTTAGTATATTACACATACCAATTCCATTAATATCTATCTGTAATTCCTACCTATAGCATTATGGGATAGAAAACAGTACTAGAAGTTTTATTGTGCATCTGTTCAATCTAAGACTCATCAATGTTAAAAAAAATTAGTTGGGATCACTCAAGTAGAAAGTTATGGAGTTGAACTGAACCGATTGAGGTACCTAATAGTTATACAGACGTAATAGTAACTCATTACATAAATAAAGTAATAATTTTAATTGTTAAACTAGATTGGATTAAGACACCTGGGAGACCAGAAAAGCCCACCAGAGAGTATGCTTGGGATGGCGTTACCACAGACCACTAGATCATGAAAACTCTGAGGCTAACAAATGGGTTAACCCCTTGATAGAGTCATAATGTGATGGAATGATTGAAAGACAAGGAAAACTAGAATATGAGTCTAGCTGGACAAAGTATGTCGCTGATGGCACGTCCTTTGGAGCTATATCTTGCCCTAGCCATTTCTTGTATCTTTTTTCTCTGCTTATCAGTTACTATGATGTGAGACACTTAGTAAGCAAAAACATATATCTTACATATCAGAACTTCATAGAAGAAAAATATCATTAATCTTACCACTGTGAAACATAATTAGAGAGAGAAAAACACATTCATACATGCACGCACACGTATCTGTACACACACACACACACACTGTTCTAATCACAGCAGGCTTGATAAATGCTTTAAGCCCTACAGACCAATGTTACTTAAAGGCCATTGGTTGTCATAGAAACTTGGGCTTTGCCCTGAATGTCCAGATAAGAGGCCCTAGTGTTTAAACTGCAGTCAAGAAATATAAGTAGAGCCCCTGAATTGTCGTCTTGGACCTCTGCTTCTTAGATTGGTTATTTGGGAGAGAGCTGCTAATCATTTTGCCCAACACTTCAATGACATTTAAATTATTGCCTGTTTGCCAAAAGAAGTGTCAGATTCTTTGAGAAAGTCAAATTTAATAAAGCCTTCATACAAAGACATCAGCTAATATTGATGTAAGAACAAGGTCAATGAATAAGCACAGTTTATTTGAACACATGGAAGCAAACAGTTATTGCCTGTTTGTTGTTGGAATCACCTACAGTAGCTTGCATGGACCTTCTTTCATGAATGACTTGAGAGCTTGTATAAGAGTACAGTATTTGAGATGCTTTTGAGCATTTACTAAATAATACAAATAAAACTAATACCTGGCTGTATCAGTTAGCTATTGCTGCATAACAAACCACACTATAATTTGTAACTTAATACCGATGTATTATTTTTCACAAGTCTACAGTATGTCTAAGTGTCTTACTGATCTTGGCCCAGCTTGCTTATGCATCTGCAGTCAATAGACCAGTCAAGTTGGTCTACAATGACTTCATGTAGAATTTTTATATTCTATACAATGTTTCTTTTCATTTCTGAGCAGATTTCACTCGGGCTTGTTCTCTATGAAGCAATAGGAGCTCAAGAGTAAACACTGAGGGTAAAGCGGCTCTTGAAGTTTAAAACTACACTGTAAAGTTTGTCATTGGGGGGGGTGGTCTAGCCTAGGTCTCAAGATTGGAGAGTACTGATCAGTCACATGACAAGCCACTGTCGAAGGGCAATCAATTCATTGCATTACTCATCAGCAATTTGGTGAGGGTTAAATTAAAATTGGCTTAACATTTAAGACTCAATCTCACCCAGTTATTTTTACACCTACTTTTATGATGAGGAAACTGAAAATTACAGGAGTAACTTGATCATGATCACAGAACTGGAAAGTAGGAAGCCAAGTTTTGAAACAAGTGTCACCTAGCTACCTATCTTTTCCACTTTATTAAGTGAGCATACCATTTCTATATGCTATTGAATGTTGGTATGCCCAGCTTTGAGTGTTCATGAGGACTGTGACAGTAGAAGAAGAAGTGACTTGGGATGGGCATCCTTAGGTCCAAATAACTGCACATGTGTTTTCTTACCTAGCAGATGGAGATAGCAGTCCTGCCCTGACAAGGGCTGTGTAAAGAAGAAATATGTCCTGGATTCTTGGTTTCAAATGTGAGAGCAGTCACTGGCTGTTTGACCTCAGAGTTCTCTGATTGTTTTTTTGCTTAGTTTTCTCATCTGTTCAATGGGACTATCAAAGGTGCTTCTTTCACAGGGTTGACACAAGTACTAATATTTTAACATCTGCCTATCCCTTAGCACACTTCCTGCTACATACATGTCACATAATGATCAACATGAGAATATCCATATGTATCTACAATGTGCATTGAATTAAAGATGTCACACAAGGCCAATGGACTAAGCCCTCTAGAGAACCTGATCCATGTCAGTATTGTGTAAGCTGTGTCTTGCATTTCGGAAACAGAGGACAATGACAACTGATAAACCTAGACACCCACTGTAACTTCATGTTCTGTTTGGGAAATTTTTCTGCCCAACTTAGAGCGCACTGATGGAGGCAAGGGATAAAGCCATTCTGTGTGATATCCTTGGAGTTGTTATACATTTTTCCAAGGATCTAATTAGTATCCTCCTTAGAGGTACATGGCTATGGGAGATTATTGTATTGAGTTATTAAATTAATAGGAACATATTATCAAAATTAAAAGAGTCATCTTACATCAATTCCCACATTCATGAATATTTTCACATAGACACACTCATTTACACATACACTTGGACACACAGACAGACAGACATATACAAAGAAACACAGATGATCTTGGACATTTAATTGTATTTAAAGGACAAATATTCTGAAAGAAATCAATGTCTTAAGATAAACTATGTCCTCCTGAAACTTATGTATTGAAGTTCTACCTCCTGTCCCCAAAAATTCATATTTAGAAATAGGTTTTAAAGGTATAGCCAAAGTTAAATTAGTTCATATGGTTGGGCTAGCTATAATCCAACATGATTTGTGCCTTTAAAAATGGGAGAGGGTTGAAGGGGAGGGGAGAGGCAGAGAGGGAAGCAGAGAAAAATGTATAGCTCAATACAATCAATTAAAAAAAGAGTTTGGAAGAAAAGTTGTCTGCTAAAAATGAGTGCACTTGGCCAAAGACACACATACTTGGAAGATCATGTGAAACATAGGGAGAAGGCAGCCATCTATAAGCCAAGGAAAGAGAACTTAAGGAAAATCATGTCTACCAACATTCACAACCTATGCTTTCAGCCTTTAGAACAGTTTGTGCTTGGTCTGATGGCAGCTTGATATCCCATGCTTTGTTGATGCCCATGGGAGGCCTGCCACCCTTTTACAGAGATTAGGGTGGGGCAGAGCAGAGGTGGGGAAGTGAGAGGAGAGAATAGAGGAGAGGCAGGTCAAGTTGTAAAATAAATTAATTAATTAATAAAAAGTAAAATAAAACATTTTATAAAATCAATTAATTATTAAAAATAGATAATAAAAGAAATATCCATTGTTTACACCAGTGTGTGGTAGTTTCTTATGGCATTTCATGTTAGTTAATTTTTTGTCAACTTGACATAAACCAGGGGTAACTGGGATGAAGGAATCTCAACTGAGAAAAGGCCTCCATCAGACTGGCCTTTAGATAAGTCTGTGGAGGCATTTTCTTTATTAATGATTGACCTGGGAGGTTCCAGTACACCAGGGTCATTGCCACTGGTAGTCAGTCCTAGGCTATGTGAGAAGGTAAGCCAAGTAAGCCCTGAGAAGTAGCACTCCTCCCTGGTCTCTGTTTCAGTTCTTGCCTCCAGGTTCCTGCCTTGAGTTCCTTCCCTGACTTCCTTCAGGGATGAACTGGACCTGGAGTGCATAACCCAAATGAGCCCTGTCCCCCAAGTAGCTTTTGTTCATGGTCTTTAATGACAGCAACAGAAAATAAACAAGGATACACTCTGAAAAGACTAAAGCACTTACTAACTGGTCTTCCATGTTACAGAAAATTCATAAAAAAATGAATCTGAGATGCCCAGACCTAGGTCAGGAAATCATAGAAGAAAAGAGACGGGAAGAGGGGAGCTCTGGGCCACGGAAATGTGGGTAAAGGTGGAGTTGAGAGGCATTCTTTTCTCACCCAGTGCAACCACTCTGGCTTAACTACAGAGATCCTGGTTGCACCCTCATATCTGGAATTCCCCTAGCAATTGCTCATGGTCAGCCTTCTGCTTCATCGTACCCCTGTCTTTTACTCTCTGGTATCCTGATCCTTCCAAGCCCCATGCTGTTCTCTGATCAGACCAGTGTCTTCCCACGTAGACTCCCGGGTGGTATACCCTGCTTCCATCAATCTCCATATTTGGAGGCTGAAAAAGTGTGAAAATAGAGCATCTTCTGAATATCCGTCATACCTCCTGATTTCTGCAAGCCTCTTTGGTTTGTATTTCACTTCACATTAATGTAAATGTTGGCATTTTTAAGGTTAAGGGCCCAGTTGCTTGTATAGCAGGCGGAGTTTGAAATCAAACAACCCCTGTGTGCTGGAAGCCTGTGAAAGAACCTTTATTACGCTGCTCAGTGGCATCTGAGAAAACTAACATGTCCTTTGGCACTAATACAACCACCTAGAACCCATGCCCGCTAGCCAATTTGCACTTCAAGAAAATGTCCCCAAGTTGTCTCGCTTCAATAAGTGTCTCGTGGCTGTTTAAAAAGTACCTGTCGTGACTCAACTTGCTGCAGCTGCCTAAAGTGAATCCAAGACTTGCCCAAATTGAGGAACAGAAATGGCCCTGCATGAAACGGATGACAATGGGCTATGAAAGGAAGTTATGCTGATTTGTAACACAGATTAAAACCATCTAGTTTGTCCCCTTATCACAATTAAAACTGAGAGTTTTTTCAGTCCCGCAATGTGTATCACATGCATTTTCTCATTTATTCTTCATGAAATCAACTATAAGTCATTCTTACTATTTCCACATCTCTCCTACTCCTGCTAGCCTGCTTCCCTAATTGCAAGATGAGTCTTAAGTCCATAAACTCCCTCTAATTAGAAGACTAAAACTCCAAGGCTGGCCAGCTCCTTATATTTCTGGTTCCCATGGATCACTGTTTTTTGGTTGTATATGAGTCTGTATGAATATATACGCATCTGAGTCCAGGTATCACCAGAGGCCAGAAGTGTCAGATATCCCTGGCACTGGAACTGCATGCTGTTTTGAGCCACCCAACATGGGAACCAACTCTGGTCTCTGTAAGAGCAGTAGAAGCTCTTAACCACATCTCTTCAGTCTTATATTACTGGCTTTCAACCAACAGTTGTATGTACAATATTTTACAAGCCTTTTAGAGTCACGTGACTGGATTGATGAGCATTAGCTATTAGGTCACTGTGCCTTTATTTTTACATTTTTCTATGATTAAATAAAGACTGCACACACATGCACACACACATACGTTTAACAGAAATATAATTATGTTATCTGCATGACTTTGCAACTTGAATTTTCTTTCACTTAGTGTCCCTCGAATTCCATTTAATATCTGACCCCCACACATAGATTGTATGCATTAATTGTAGCATATATTTTAAATTTTAGTTGCTTTGAGACAGGTCCTGCTACATAGATCAAGATAACCTGAAATTACTGATCATTCTGCTCCCCCCGACCCCAAGTGCTGGAATCACAAACATGTGTTATCATACTTGGTTCAGTAGTGGCATGAAATTTGATAGTAAAAATGACCTGCAGCCTAGTCAATCAACCCTCTTTTGACTATGGTTTGCTTAGATTGTCATTATGCTTTGATTATTTTTAGTATTATAGATCATATTCCCATGATAACCATAGTTGTACCAATATTTTTATTTTAAACACCCCAAAAGTTAAAATAAACATTTTCAATTGCCTTTAATACACTGAGATTATTTTCCTTAAAAGGCACACCCACATATTTACACACTATTTAACTTAGTCACACACATATTGAGCTGTAATAACCCTTGATTTATTTAGAAAATTGACCATTGGTGCCACTTGAAATTTGGATTTCTTCCTGCTTACAAAGGCCTCACATTTTTCTTCTGGCTTAAGCCAGTTCCACTTGTATCCCTTAACTTCCAAGTGAAAGAGGGTTGCTAATATATCGAATATTTTCTATACATTTATATGAGTTTATATTATAAAGTCTCAGTTTTTCTTTTCTAAAATGTGCTTCCATTCAAAAGTTCTACAATTATTCTCTTAAATCCTCACCTGGATTTTTCATATATGGACAGTTTTACTATTAGTATATAGCTTTAGATAAAAATGTCCTGGTTGTTTAAGATTTTTTTGAGATCAAAGAGATATTTATTAGACATGAAAATAGGTTTGCATCATTCTCCTTCTGACACTCTGTGTTTCATATAAGTGGGGCTTAGAAAAATCAGGCAAAAAATTAAAATGGAAAGAAAATGGGAAGAAGACAGAAGGGAGTGTGATGAGGAAAGGAAGAAAGAATGAACAAGAGGGAGACAAGGAAGGAAGGAAGGAAGGAAGGAAGGAAGGAAGGAAAGACAGAGGGGAAAAATGAAAGATAAGAAGAGGAAAGAACATCAACTAGAAGAGGATAAAGGAAAAATGTAAACATCTCTTTATGTTGATGGGGTAAGAAGGCAAACTGGGAGCTCTCCTTTGTATATTATTATGATCAGAAGTCTATGGGAAAGAGGTGGGAGATTATGGTTAAAGGTGATGCATTTGGGTATCAAGTTGATAAGGAATGGAGTTGTGATGAGTAATATTGTAGGCCTAATTTTTGGTAATTGTCTTTCAAATTTCTGCAGCAGGCATCTTAGCTGGCATCCTAGACAACACCATAAGATAAGAGTTCTAAATTACTTCCCAACTTTTACTGAGCTTCCTTGGGCCTTTAGCGCTGCCTCTCCAGTGCTACAAACAACATAAACTCACGCTGTTTCTATCATTCCTGGTGATCAGCTTGGCTCCTCCTAGACTCAAGGCTGAGCTTCTTCACTACTAATACTCTGGAGGACACATGCTCTGCCCTGACCTGAATTGCTTTCATATTCTTAGGCACATATATTAAGATACTTTTCCATCCTTTATTGCACAGCCATTTCCCAAGTTTGTTGTATATTTGTGTTTATGTCTCTCAGGTAAAAATCAATGCCTGGGGAAACTTCAACATGTTCTTTTTCAGTCCCTGGTCTCAGCAACTTCAATTCCTGTGGGAACTACTTTCCAGTCAGCCTCTTCTTATTTAAGTCTGTTCCTTCTAATCTAGTCTCCATCCCTCATCTAAAATGGAAGTCCCACAATACAGAGGATAAAGTTAAAGTACTGACTTCAGAGATATATCTAAATCCTAGGTATTTAATGTCTTTGACCCTCCCTTATCTGAGATCCCTAAGTCTATATTATTATTCCTAATACACAATGAAATGAAGTCCTTTTCCTATGACTAAGTATTGTATATACCTCATCTATTATGATCTTCATATTCTTCATCATCACCAGTGTAGATTTTCTATGGCCAGAACCAGCCTAGCTCTCCTGGTAACTTTCTGGAGAATATCATGAACTTAAGGAATCTTAATGACTTAAGAGTCATTCTTGCCCTGTGCTCCACCTAACAGATCTGACTTAGTTCCAGGGTGCCCCTCCAGGCACCATGAGGCTCTTCATCTCACTTCCTGTCTTGGTTGTGGTCCTGGCCATGGCTTTGGAAGACCCAGCCCCTGCCCAGGTGACCCCTGACTTGTTCAGCATATTTGAGAACTTACCAGATAAGCTGAAGGAATTTGGGAACACTTTGGAAGACAAGTCCCAGGCAGCCATTGAACACATCAAACAGAGGAATTTCTGACCAAGACAAGGACCTGGATTTCAGAGACATTCGGCAAAATGAAGGAGAAGATCAAAACCACATTTGCCTGAGCACCTGGTGAGCCACCTAGTGCAGCAAGGATGCCCACATGATGTGGCAGGTCCCTCATCCTACACCAATAAAAAGACTACAGTGGAAAAAAAAAGAGTCATTCTTGCTTCAAGTCATCAACCCTCAAGAGTGTGACAAGTATGCTTAGCTCCATCACAGTCACACAGCAACAACTGGCCAATAGTCCACACAACATGGCACAGAAATCTGTGTCTGAGAACTCAGACGTCCCTGTCTCTGAGGAATGATGAGTTTGAAAAGGGAGAGAAGCAAATAGCTCCCAATGATAAGATGTGGAAGCTCAGACATGGCCAAAATAATTGCAATCCATCTCTGTAGGCAGTATACTGTGTCATCCAATTTTGTGGCACCACATGTTATCTCAGAAATATAATTGACCTCTGTCCCTTGGTCTGCAGAGCTTCCTGAATCCCTCTTTTGAAGAAGGATAAATTTCTGGACAAACAATACCAGGGGGTAGTTTTGAAAGTATACAATATATTGCCGCATTTCCCGTAAACATTTGATTCAACAGAACTAATTTTGTGTGCTTCAACTTGTCCTGGGGATAGAATGTGAAAAAGAAAGACAGGGGCATGGCCTCTTAGTTTCTCCCTTTAGCAAGTGAGATAGATCACAAACAGATAGAGACATAAATAAGAAATAGAGTTTCAGAGAATAGTAAGATCTAATAAAAAAAGACGTAATAGGGCAATGAGGTAGGCAAGAGAGAGATAGGGGTAGAGGAAGAGAGAGAAAGGCTATGTAGCCATTAAGAAAATGAAAACTTCTGCAGCATGAATCTGCGTAAATGAGGAATGAGGCAAGAACATAAAGTAGGATGGTGAGGAGAGAGGACAAAGGTGATATGTACTGGAATCTAGTAGGAAGTCAACAACAGATAGGGCAGTCTGTGTTATTATCTAAAGGGTGTCATGGATACAGAGTCTCTGGACTCAAGGAGACAAAAATTTAAATGATCAGAAACAAATTGGAAGAACTTGTGTCCAAAGAAGGCCATTTGGGAAAGTCACCTGCTGCAGTCCCCAACATTCAGTGATGCCTCCCAGCCCAGGCTGCCAGGATTCACCTGCCTGAAGCTGGCTGAAAACCAAGAGACTTTTCCCAGGTGGAGCACAGCGATCTATTCTGCTCTTTTATCAGGTCATGAATAAAGGAGCATTGATGGGGATGATGGTACTGTCTGGCTTTGGAATGAGCTATGTGCCTGAGGACAGATGATTGTAGCTGCACAGGATAACTGAGCAGGGAGAAGCAAGGCCACCTCAGTGGACCATGGAGTGCTCTGGAGTGGGACATCTGGCAGCCTCAGCGTGCTCCAGGAAGCTACGTAAAAACAACCACACCAGAGCATCTGGTGAGGCCACAGCAGAGTCCAGGTAGCTTGCTGCTTTTGTTCTTTCTGACTAATTGTGCTCCTGCTGGTGTCAGAGATCACTGAAGAGGAGCCAGTTAGGAAGGATGGGAAGCGCAGGTGAGCTAGGGCACATTCTAGTGTAAGCACAAGAGCATCAATTAGGGTGAGCAGGAGGCAGCCCATGTGACTTTGACCTCTTCTCTCTGTACCTTCCCGGGAACAGAACAGATTTTCCTCTGGCCTGTGTCACAGATAGCTCTCAGAGCAGGAAGACCCCTGGGCTGCAAGGTGAGTGAGATTCAAGAAAGAAACTCCTAAAAGTGTACCCCAACATTGATAGCCCAGTGTGATTCTTCTTCCAGGCAAAAGGCTAACACTTTCATTGTATTCTCTAAAGGGCCCATGACCTCAAATAGCTGTAAGTGATAATGCTCACAGCCTTGCTACACTGAATGTGATCTAGAGTCTGAAGCATCTCTCCAGGTAGACGGTATATGCACAGTGAGGAAAGAGACCCTGGATCTGACACTGTCAGTACCTCACATCTGAGACTTCATGTGTTTGCTCCTATTAAGTTTCAGTACTGTCTCAGTCGTACTCACAAAAGCACCAAGCCCCAAGAAGATGAGCACATTGTCCAGGATGTACACACTCTTTGGCTTGAATGCAGGACAGTTCAAAGTCAAGCCAAGCTTTTCCGATTTGTGCACACTGATGTTTTCAAACACCAGCCACTGTGGAGTTGGGTCTTAGGGTATGACCACATCAATACTTCAGATCCAAACCTGCCATCCACTTCCAAGAAGTCCACACAAACTCTGAAACAATTTTTGAAGCACAACATTGTGAATTCAGCTCAATAGTCTCTTTTAAACATTTTTATTAAAATTGTACCACTTTCCCGCTTCCCTTTCCTTTCTCCAGCCCTTCCTATAACCTCCAAATTCTCAAATTGACAGCCTCCTTTATTTTTAGATACACACATATATTTATATATACATATATAAGTACATGTATGGATGACTATATAAATATAACCTCCTGAGCCCATTTTTATTGTTTATGTGTATATGATTTCAGGGTTGATCACTTTGTACTGGACAAAGAATAATGGCAGTTACTAACACTCTATTCCTATCAAACAGAAGCAGAAAATTCTTTAGGACTTTAGAAAAATGTTATTGGGACACAAATGATTGCAAAGCAGACACTTTTTGTTATACATCTATTGTCGAACTCTCAGTCAAGTGGGGATGGCTGACCTCTCTTTAAACCCTACTCCAGCTATAAGGGTATAGTTTGAGTTCCTTTTCTTATCTCTCTTACCTGAGTGGATCACTGGAAAATGATCTGGCCGACATACAATTTTAGCACAGAAAACATAAAGAACAAAGCTTTCATTGCATTGAAATGCCCATTTCACAGATGAGACAACCAGGGCAGAGCTGTCCAATATTATAAAGTTTGTTGGTGCCTGCATTGGTACAATTTGTGTGATCTGGCTTTAACTTCCCCAATAGGAAGGGCCTCTTCTTATGTGTCTTAAGTTCTCATACCCTTTCTTGCCTCTAGGCCATACTTATCCTGTCTCTCAGCTCAGGTGTGATCCCTGTACCCATAAAAACATGTTATAGAAAGACCTTGGCTTTGAAATTAGAGCAGTCTTCAACTGCTAAGTACTTGACCGTGAGCCAAATATCTCCACTTTTGTGATTCTCAATAAAAGATACCTATAGAAGAAAATAATACCGAATGAACAGGGTAGTCAGGAAGGGTTAATGGAATTGAGCAACTAGAGTACCCAGTAGGGGCTCAATGCATGGCCTGTTGCTCTTACTATATTCCCACATTAACTATGATTGCAGCTGGGCCTGTAGGGATGGCCCCAAGTCAGAAAACCTGCACTGGTGGCCCCCGGTGGTATCCTCTGCCCTTGTGCTAGTCACATGCTCTTCCCTTGCCAGTTGCTCTTTAAGAGGAACCAATTTCACACTTCCAGATAGATCCACACTCCAAATTATGTTTGTTTTAAAATAATGAATAGTGGCATTATTATCTCCATGGCTCTCCAGGGCGCTCTGTGCTGAATGTATTCTCCTTGCATTAGCAGAGCACCGCTGCAGCAAAGTGGGCCAGTGCAAGTAGAAATGTCACCAAAGAAGTGAAAGCTAGCCCTGTTGTGGCTTACCTTTGTGGAACCTTCTCAGGAGGCTGCCAGCAAGCCTTCTCATGCCCAGAGAGGCAGGGAGATGTTGCAACAGACTCCAAGAACAATGGACAACACAGGAAAAAGAGCAGCCGGGTATCTGTCACTGCTCTGTTTTTAACCAAAAGAAACAGTAGTGGTTAAGAATACCTAAAAACTCAAAGTATCTTTAAAATTTTCTCAGCTTTGTCAGGCCAGTGAGAGTGGGTGTTAGGGTTGTTCAGAAAGCCAGGAAGAAGCCCATGGAAAAATGGTATCTTGTACAAAATAATCCAACAAAAAGCTGCCTGTGCCTTGGATACATGGTTGGATCAAGAAGCTGAACTGAGAGGCGTGGTCATTTCCAGGAGTCTCAGTGAAGCAGGCCTAGAGAGAATAGTCACAGGCAGGGAGATGTTCTAGAAACACGTGATGTCATGAAGCCACGTGGCAAAACATAGATGAATAGAAATGGATTTATTGAAGTTATAAGAGCAAGTCAGTAATAAGCCTGAGTCCAAACAGTTTGTAATTAATGTAGGTTTCTGTGTGATTATTTGGGACTGTATGGTCAGGACATGAAGGCTCCACCTCCATTTATAGGTCTCCGAGAAGCAGGTCTGCATAGAACAGTCATGAACTGGGAATTTCTGGCTCGGCTGCAGTGTTGCTTTTTTGTGTGTGACCTCACACAAAAGGCTGTTTATTCCCTGATGCTGAGGGTGAAGCTTCTGCTATTTTTAGGAGGGGAAAGGAATATCCCTGTTCCTAGTCTCCAGACCTTTTGGGGTGAGTTGGTCTGGAGGTCATCCTCTTCTAGGAGGACAGACTTGACCGATATGCATGGTCCCATGCTGCTAAAGAGCTAGTGATGATGTCTCACCCAACATTCTGCTGTCTTCTCGGCCTCACTTCAACGAGGACCACAGTGAGAACAGCTCTGAACCACCATGAGGTTGGCAATATGAGAGGGACATCGAGCTAATGCTCCCGATGATATAAAGCCTTCTAAAATACACTTTAGATGTCATGTTCAAATATAATTACTTGCTTCATCATAGAGCTAATTGACCAGCTGAAAGTTGGAGACACAGTCTTCATTTAACTTTAAATAAATACATGTTCTGCTCATGTACCACCATCCTTGATAGAGCATGTGGGTTGTTTTAAGTCTAGGATTATACTGCATGGTTAGCTCTCTGAACACCTGACTGCTCTTTGGACTAGAGAGGGAGGGGGAGGGGGAGGGGAGGGAAACGGGAGGACGGGAGGAGGTAGAAATTTTTAACAATAATAATATTAATAAAAGCAAAATATTAAATTAAATAGAACTATTTTATAAAGATGAATTGTCCCCACTCTTCTACTCATTTACTTAAATGTTTAGTTATACAATTAAAGGCACAAATATAAAAAAAGAATTAATATTTCTATTTTGTGATTTAGCTTATCCAAGCTCTAAAAAAAATCAATATATCTTAGATTTTTCTCAACTTCTCAAAGGCTCTGTGAGAATGAGCCCCTATCCTTCACTCTGTTATCCAGCATTATCTTATGTAGCTAATGCTTCTCTCTAGCATCCGTTCCTGTATCTCCCTGTGTATGTGACTTTCCAAAACTGTGAATAACATTGTGACATTCTGAGACAGAGTTAGGTTTTCAGACGACTATGACCGGAGCGCATGTCTAAAGTCAGTGTAGGTCTAGGCAAGCACTCTGCACTTGTCCACTCTGGTCAGAGCTATGGATGGAAAGAGAGCTTTGCTTTGCTTTCTTTTTCTGTGTGCATGTATCCCATGAGGCCCCTCACACATGAGATTTACAGGGGCATTTCACCTCCAAATTACAGGGAGAATAAGTAAGTAGTACTACCTGATGTTCTCATTCCTCAATCTTTTTGCAAAATATCATGAGGATATCTTTGAGTACATCTAATCCAGGCATAGTAAAGTCTATAACATAAGTAACACTTTGCAGCCACTTGTAATCCCCAGCGAGGGCCTGTGAGATGTCTCAGCAAGTCAAAGTGCATACCATATAAACTTGGCAGACAAGTGGTTTTAGAGCCTGGGACATGTCAGGGGAGGAAAGAGCTGACTCAGGAAAAGTTGCCCTTTGATTTCCACACACTTTCCACGACAAGTGCATGCCTATATATGGATGTGTGTGTGTGTGTGTGTGTATATATATGTGTGTGTGTGTGTGTGTGTGTATACATATATATATACCCATATATACCACACATACACATACACAATAATAACAACATCAATAATAATAATAATACATTTAAATTCCCAATTAAAGAATCACCCACCATCTTGAGGGATTCAGAAGATGCAGAACTGAATTTTGCTGGTCTGTATGTGTCTAGACTGTCACTGTTCCTCCCATGCCATCAACTAACTGATAGACACACAGCTACATTCCCCTAACATATTCCAGGAGTTATAAAAGCTCTGGGGGCTCTCATCTGTGATCTTATTTTTCTTGGCCATGGCCTCTACATTACGAGGTGTTGCTTGATGCCAGAGTCTCTGCTTGTGACTAGAGATGCTGATTTGCTTCCCCAAGCAGCCCTTTGTGGGTGGGAGATCAAACATCTACCAACCAGGTTCTACCAGTAAGGTTTTTAGCAGCAGGGTTTCTGATAAACAGAGAGTAATAATATGACTTAGCAGACTTAGAATTAGAAGCAAGACATGACCTGGAGTCCTCCATTTAAGCTTGAGATAAGAAACTCGAGAGCACTGGGGGTGGAGGCATTTATAAAACACAGGGAGAGCGTGTTAGTTGGGTTTTCGTTATTGAAGCATACCCTTCACATACTTTAAAAGTAGAAAGGTTTACTTTGTCTCATAGTTGTAGTGGCTTCAGCCTACTGGATCCAATGCTTTAAACATCACAATGAGGCACCGAGCCATGATGGGAGCACAGAGCAGACAAATCCATTCTGCTTAGGAACTAAGGAGACAAACCAGCAGCTGGTAGATTACATTGCAAAATCACCTTCATGACAGTCAAAAGACCTACTAGTAGGTTCAGCTCTCAAATTTTTAAGACCTTTCAATAACACTGGGCAGATGAACAAGTTGTAAGAGGTGGCCCTAAGGGACATTCCAGATACAAGTTATCTAAAGCAATGTTATCTGCTTTGCCCCACCCTGGCACATCCTTTGTGAGACTCCAGGCATCCAGCCACTGACTAACTTAAAAACAAAAGGTTCTCTGAATGAACTATGAGATGACTGAGCTCTGTCTCCATTATAAAATCTTTCTCATCCCCTACACCAAACCTCCAGGCCTCTTCTTTTGTGCCTTTGGTGGTTGTGCTTGCTTTCTGAAGAGATGGGGAAAGGGATCCATTACTTCCATACTGGCCATAACACATACCAGCAGAAGCTGAGGCCAGCAACGGCTGTAACTACAATTAGGTTGTTTTCAGCATACAACAGGGAATCATGGGAGAATGCAAGGCTCCTCAGAAGTTCTGACTCCATTGACCTAGCCTGAGAATCATCATATTTACATCCTCCTAGATGACCTCAATACTTATAGAACAACTTCTGGAACACAGAATCAATCATGCTGTAAGTTAGAGGCCATAAAAGGACTAGTCTCTTTCTCTACCTCAGAGTTGTTCTGCCTCACTCTTATCTACCAGTTTTGGCTTTCCATTACACCAACTCCCTCAGAAAAGTCCCCTACTTAGCATAGTGCCAAGTCCCTGGATCTGTCCCAGTTACTCCTTTCTTTCTTATAAATAGTATGAATATCACCTTGGGAGCTGAAGGGGAGCCAAGACCTTCTCTTCCTGGGATGTTATTTTTCTTCATCTCAGTTCAGAGTTAAGATTCCACTTGCCCAGAACCTGTTGCCTTCCCTCTGCCTCCTCTAACCCTGTTTTTCATGGAAGTTGCCCTTTCCAGCCTGCCAACTGGGTACTTCCATGTTCACATTTGGAAAATTTCAACATGTAGAGGAAAGCGGTGAGGTTTGGGGAAAATGACATTCTGTGACCGAAGCACATTATTGTGCCACTAGCAGAGGGCATGTCAGAGCTCCAATTGCAGTAGAAAAACTAAGCACTCAGTAATGGTTCTAATTTAGCTTGAGCCCATTATCTTTCACCCAGGAGTCTCATGCACTGAGCATTGGGGTCACCCCGAGGTGCCTGGTGACTGTCCTGGAAGGTCATAAAGGCGGCAGTTAAGATACATGATGACTCTATTAGTGCAGAGTGCTGTGTGCTTGCATACAGTCTACCCTTTCCTTCAGCAGTGCTTTTGGGAATCTGCTGAGAGTTTTGATCCAGCACAGAAATATCTAGAGAAGAAGCTAGGACCTTAACAAATAATGGGGAAATGTAGGATCTGTCAGAGACCTGGCTGAGAGGGAGTGGCATGCTGAAATTAGAGGATCTGGGGAACTCTTGAAAATAGGACTACTTGCAAAACTGTAGATAGGGCTTAGGGAAAGTGAAGCAAGGGACGTCGTCTTTCTCCTTTGGCAATAAGAGTGGGATAAGCCTTTAGCTTACAAAGATATACCTCACTGCAGAAGTAAGAGCCTGACCTGAGCTTCAGCCTTTGGCACATTGGACCTGCGATGGGACATTCTCTTCTCTTCTTCTGGGGTTCCCCATTGGACAAGTCTAAACCAAATTATTCAGCAAAGGAAGCTATTGATTCAGTCCATAGAGCTCAGCTTTGAGGGACCCATTGTACAGTGGGGAGGAGCACAGGGAGCAAATAGAGATTCAAACAGGAGAGCTTTAGCATGCTTCTCAGAGGTTAATCTCCACTGGAGAAGAAATTGTTTCTGAAAATGAGGATGTAATCCCAGATGGCAAGATAAAAAGAAAAGAAAAAAGCAAACAAACAAGAATCATGACTATTCAGCTAGGTGTCCCTAGTACTTTTTCACATCAAAGATGGTATAAATTTTAAGTGTTAAAAGAAACAAAATAATAGTAAATGGCTTAGCCCTTATTGCAACAGGAGGAACATCCCTATATTCAGCCTCAGAAGATGGAAAAAGAGAGACTGGGGAGATTGTCCAATGGGTAAAATGCTTGCAGCTCAAGCTTACAGCCCTGTGTTGCATGCCCCGCATGTACCTGTCAACCCAGCACTGGGGAAGGACAAATGCACAGATTCCAGGGTCTCAATGGCCGGCTTGTCTAGCTAAAGCAGTGAACTTGAGGCTCCACAGAGATCCTGACTAGGAAAGAAAACTGATGACTCTTGGTGTCAACCTCTACCTTCACATGAGCCCACATGGATGGGCAAAATCATAAACACATGTGCATATGAGCATACAACACACCAACACAGAACATAAAGAATACGTAAGTATGTAAGTAAGTAAGTGAATATGAAAACAAGAAAGAAAACCATTTATTATTAAGTAAATGGTGATCTCCTATGGTTTGGAAGGATATCAATAGTTCCTTTCAGTCTGGAGGGAAGATGGGGCAGTGCAACAGAAAGAGGGTCAGAGCAGCAGGACACAGTTTGAATGAAGGTGGAGAATTAGAATAATGGAGGCAGGTGTATTTAAGGGTTGGTACATTGCCAGGAACAGTACAGAGCACTTAACACTTGGGAGAAAATTGAATCAAGATTAATATGAAAAAGTAGGCTGGTGCCAAATTGAGACAGATGATTTGTAAGAGGAGACACGGGGAGACACATTAAATGTTTAATCTCTTATAGGTGAGTGAGAACGACTTGCTCAGTCCAGGAGGTGTTGTTCCGTGATTGCTAGGGATCCAGGTCTGATGGTACAGCCTGAAGGACAGTAAGCCTGGAAGCAGAAGTTTAATCAAAAGGCAAACAGCAGGGAATGAAAATAGCTATGGACAATGAAGTTTGAAAACTCCATTATTTACTTGCAAAAAACAAAAAAAAAAAAAACAATATGAGGTCAGGACCCAAGCATACAGTCACTTTAACAAGGTGTGGGGTAAAAAAGGGAAAGGAATTTTGTCTCTGAAATTTTTTAACTACCTTGCTAAAAATGTGCTTTTGCCTGTGGTAATGCTGGCTTGGGTGTGAGACAGACAATCCAATCGTGGAATTAAGTTATTTTTATGCATCTAAACAGAGATGAGGAATCTGGTAGCTGGCTGGATTTGATAGAGGAAACTATACTGGGTTTTGTGAAGGACTGGAAACAGAGAAAAGAAAATTAGGATTGGAGACAAATTAGCAATAGGTTGTATCTGACTTAAAACACTCTGGCATGGCAATAGTTCCGCTGATTAATACAATAGCAGACATTCAGAGGATGTGGGATGCAGGGAGTCAACACCAAAGCTTATAACTTGATAACCAGTCTAAATATTTGCTGGACATTGAGAAACTCTAAGATTAAGGTGAATGAATTAATTTGTGAAGGAAGGACCAGATCTTTTCTGATTTGGAGCTCACTTACTTCTTTGGTGTAGTTCACAATTTCTCCAAATTATCTGGAGTACCAGTACTCTGGAGGCAGGTAGAACTGAGAGTTGAAGGTCAGCCTGGTCTTCATAGCGAGTTTCGGGCCATCCCGGGATAGATGATAGATAGATAGATAGATTGATAGATAGATGGATGGATGGATGGGTGGACGGACGGACGGACAGACGGACGGACAGACGGACGGACAGGCGGACGGACAGGCGGGTGGGTGGATGGAGGATGGATGGATGGATGGATGGATGGACAGATGGACTGATGGACAGATGGGCAGGCAGATGAATAGATAAATAGATACATACATAGATATCATAACAAACAAAGAAAAACAATTTTGAAATGTGTTAGTTTAATGCTGTCATTATGATAAATTTCACAACTTTATGAGTTAAAATGACATTAATTTGTCATCTTCCAAGTATGAAATGGGTAGTAAAGGGCTCAAACCAAGGCAGTAGTTCCTTTGGCTCTACATTTTCTCTGAGCTTCTAGGTGGTGTCCTTTCCTTGCCTTCCCCAGTGTGTACAGACTGCTGTCCTTTCTTGTCCTGTGGCCCCTTTACTCACTTTCAAAGACAATGGTTTCTTTACTCTTTTATTCTGGATACAGTTTACATAGTATAGAAAGACAAAAAAGTAATAAAACATGGGAAGGAAAAGAAGCTCCTCCAAGCCTGAGATCTGATTCATGTTGTCACTGGATGAAATTCAAGATTTTTGATACAACTGATACAAATCAAAACCACTGTGAAGAAGTGTCTACAGAGACAATACTCCCTTTTCTGAAAGGCACTCCAAATAGAAGGGGTAAAACAATAAAAAGAGTACAGTTGAGGCCCCCAGGCGTATGCAACCAGTCAGTGTAGCCTTATCTGTAATGTTCTCTCATATCCTAAATCTAAACAGGGCACTGAATAAGCCATGTTACATTAACATAAGAAAATTACTGATGATAAGAAAAAAAAGTACACCAGCTCATATACTTTTAATTTAAGTTAGAAACTACTTATGCAACTTCAAAACCCATAAAATAACACACACACACACACACACACACACACACACACACGCACACGCGCGCGCGCGCACACACACACGCACACAATTATTATTAAGACACTTGACTCATCTTTCTGTTTCTCTCTCTTTTTCTCTCCCTTACCTTTTCCCTCCCTATACTTAAATCTAAAGTATATATTCTACTTCTTTTTCTTAATAAATTCCAAAGGTGGTTCTTACTGGACCATTCTGAAATTCTTTTATGTTATAGTTTAAGACCCTAGCCATGCATGAGAAGAAAGTCTACCCAAAAGTCTTTGGCCTGCTACAGTCATCAGCATCTCCCACTACTTCTGACATCCTGGTTCCTCCTTTTATTTGTAAGGATGTTTGTAATTATACTGGATCTACGTGGACGATCTAAGCAATCTTCTTATCTCAGGATCCTTAGTTTAATCACCTCTATATCATCCTGTTTGCCATTTGAGGAACATTTTTAAAAGTCCTGAGGATTAGGATGTGAATGTTTTCAAAGGCCATTATTTTGACCATTAGATTAAATACACTTGATGCTATTTGGAATCTCCTAGTTCAGTGGTTCTCAACCTGTGGACCATGAAGCCTTTGGAGGTCAAATGGCCCTTTCACAGGGGTTACCTAAAACCATAGGAAAACACAATTGCTTACACACTGATTCCTCCCAGTAGCAAAATCACAGTTCTGAAGGAGTAACAGTATAATTTTATGGTGGGGGCTTATGACAGTATGAGGAACTGTATTAAAGGGTCTTAGCACAAGGAAGGTTGAAAAGGTTGCTCCTAGTAGTCACTCCTTCACTGTTACTCTCAAGCAGAGAAATCCCAATCTTTCTCTTGCAGATGATGAGGAAAATATCATCTGCAGGAAGGCACCAGGCTAGCACTTTCATCACTACAATCTCCTCTGATCAGTCATTTCCATACAACAAACGAACAGTGTAGTTAGAGTGGACAGACCTTTTAATGAAGGCAAGAAGGACCAAGGGACAGTGAGAGGAAGAGCGGTGAGAATTACAGTGCAGAGGGTGGTTGAGCCCATTTGAATTAATTCTGTTCTACATGGTCTTTGTTTAACCCTTGACCAGTGTAGAATAGTAGGCATCTTCATCTGTATCTTATTCTATGTCAGAGTGGATCTCAGGAGAGAGTCATGACCTAGACTGAGCTACCAAGCAGAAGAACTACGTGTGAGCCCCCCACAACCTTCGGAGCTTCTACTACCACATTGCCAACCTTTAACTGACTTTTCCCGTGGTTGGTATGCTAGACAGCACACTGCTCTATAAGCTGTCTCAGGCCCTACTATGACAGCACCCTCCCAGGTGCTATTCTCTGGGCCTGGAACATTCTCCCCTCTGTACTATATCTCTTGTTCTGTAACTCATCTGGTAGAGCCTGAACTTTCTCTCCCTTGAGAACTTTTGTAACCACTCCTTTAGCAGTAGGTCTCCTACAAAATGCTCTTGCACCCCTCAGATTAGCGCATTTTTTTCATTACAACATGTTCAGCAGACAAAATCAAAACAGATATACATTTTTCCAAATAGAAAAATCCATAAACACCTATATATCTCGCACAATCTTGTATCTCTAGAACCAAAATGGAAAAAAAAATGGCTGCCATAGAATAGGAACTTCTCAATAAACAACTATGGAGTGAACGGTTGAACTCATGAATGTGTGATGGAGAGATGGTAAAAGCGTAAGAGCACAGGAAGGATGGGCTGGGGATAGAATTGATTAGCAATAAATTAGCATTTTTGACTCCTAAGTAATATTGAAGATGAATATTCCATAAACCAGTATGAGAATATGGAGTTTGATCAACATGTGGCTCTTTGCAGACAACAAAGACATGCTTGGTACGTACAGACATTAAGTTCTGTGATAGCCTACTGTATTTTGCAGACAACAAAGACATGCTTGGTACGTACAGACATTAAGTTCTGTGATAGCCTACTGTATTTTGCAGACAACAAAGACATGCTTGGTACATACAGACATTTAGTTCTGTGATAGCCTACTGTATTTTGCAGACAACAAAGACATATTTGGTATGTACAGACATTTAGTTCTGTGATAGCCTACTGTATTTTGCTATAGATGAGACCTGACATTGAGGAAACAAGGTTCTATGGTGTAAACATGATTCTGGAGCCTGACCAGTTTGGACACCATAGACTCAGACACTTGCCATATTTTAGGAAATCAATTACCCTCTCTGACCCTGGCTTAATTCCACATATAATTAAAATGACAAATTCCAGGTTCCAGTGTTGCCCTGAATGTGAAAATTAGTGGAGGTATTTCAATTACAGGGTACAGAGAAAACGCTCAGGAAATACTCTTTTTTTTTTTTTATTCCAGCTTGCTTAATTGACTGGGACCAACCTAGCATCTTGTTTTGTGTTTTATGACAGTTTTTACAAAGTTTCCTGGCATGTTTTATTCTTAATAATTTCTTTAAACTTCAGGGCTAGATCTAAAGATTATTATTGTCTCCCTCAGATGCCTCAGGGGATGACTAAAATTTAATAGAATCTCATTCCTCCACAGAGACCACCCTGTAGGGATATATCTGGGGACAGCCATCAGCCCAAGCTGTTCTACACTCACCTTGGGTAGGAAGGAGGACAGGTGGTTCCCTTGAGCCAGCCACACATGCAGGGAGGCCAGCTTGGGTTTGGCTTCCTGTCAGTACATCTGCCTCCAGCAGCTACCCTCTCCTCACAGACCAAATGTGCCACAGTGGGAAATTGTTCCTAAAAAGAAACTTGCAGGCCCTTGAGCAAAAAGTTGATCCCATTACCCATCAGCCTTCATTATAATAAGAAATTAGAACTGAGAAGCACCCACAGAGAACTCAGAGCCAGCCCCTCCCCACCCCTGCATAGGGTCACTTCACAATTACCCCACATAAAACTTTGATAATTACAAATTGTACATAGAAAGCTTCATTTTAAGAAACCCAGTTCCAGACTCCTTCCTATCATTTTCTGCTGTTTGATGGACCCGAATGAGCCCAGACAGCTACTGGAATCACCGATGGTTTGTAAGAGCCAATACCCAGTCTCAGACTGCAGAATCCAGTAAAGCACACATCCAGGTCACCTGTGAGCTGATGCTCTAGTATGGGAGAGCTTCTGCTTTCTCCAAACTTCCAAGCTCTGGAGAAAATCAAAAATGCTTATGAAAGTTTCCAGACTATTATCAGAATCGCAGGAAAATGGATAGAAATCCCAACTTTTGAACCACTGATAAACCACTGGTTCTAAAGTTGTGGGGGAGAAAGCCAAAACCTCTATGTTCTAACAAGACACCCAGGTGAAGTTCATGCACAATCCAATTTGAGAACCACCAGACTAGATTGGTGATTTCCATTTCCCACACTGACTCAAACAATCTATGCTGTCTCCATCTTCCAACTTGGCTGATAGGAGAGAAAAAACAAGCGCCAAAATGTCATGTTGAAACAGTTGGGGACCACCCAAGAGTGGCATAAAATGATCAGATTCTGGATAGGGGCCAAACAGGAGCCCTGTTTTTCATGCTTTCATGGAAGGCTGATGCAGGAACCTAGGCCTTACATGAAAGAGCAGAGTTGTAGCATAGAAGCTGCAGATACATTTTGCTTGCAAATGCAGGCCAGGTGTGCCCTTCTGAGCATCTCCATTGTCTGGCTGATGAGTTGCAGCAGCTGAGCCCAGGTACTGGGAGTCAGGACCAAACACTCCCCAGTCATCTGTAGTTGCAATAACTGTCCACAAATTGCAAAGCCCCTATTTTCACAAGACTATGTAGAAGGAAACTATTGACAAACCCTTTTTCTATCTAAGATGTCTTTTTTTTCCTTGGTTGGGGTAGCTGCTTGGCTTCTCGCTCATTTCCAGACCCGAGTCTCTTATAGAGCTCAAGCATATTCCCCAATAGGGAAGGCTTGCTTGTCTTTCCCTGGGTATAGACTCACTTGTATCATCCTTTAGACAGAAGAACTCTTCTCTAGTGATGATGTGGCATCTTTGTCTGGGTCAGAAAGAGAGGCACATTCCTTCACAACTTTGGTGTTCCCCTAGTGACAAACAGCCTGAAATATTTTGAATTCTGTCAAATACTAAAAGAGGAGATGTTTTGATGAAACAGATTATATTCTCCAGGAAACATAGATAAGGAAAGATAATAAAATGAGCACACCCAGGTGGCTTACCCGTTTCATTACCCTTTCAGAGAAATTTTATGCTAACCACCCCTTTCTGTTTTCATAGATTCTGACATTTATCTACATTGCTTTAAAAACAGATTTATATTTGCTCTTCTTGGGTTTTACATAAATAGAATCATAATGTTGACTATTTTCTGGGCTACTTCTTCAGCACAATGTAATATTTTGAGGATTTATTCACACCACAATTTGTAACTATAATTCACTTGTTTCTACGGATGCCCAATATTACATTGTGTGGATATACTAATACCTCTTTATTTCTCTTACTGTTTCATACACATAAATTGCTCCCCCTTGCTGATGGTGCTTCAAACATTAATGCGCGTATTTTCTCACGAACTTTCTCCAGAGTATTTCAGGATGTGGACTGAGGAAATGAACTGCTAAGCTATACCACATTCTCATTTTTCAGGTTCACTAGAAAATGAGCAACTGTTCATGGGTAAATGGAATTTGACAATAACCAATAATGATGAGGATGTATATCAGAGGAGATTCTTACCTACTTCCAGCAGGGGCATATTTTTTAATAAAACTCCTCTGGAAAGCAATGTATAAATGTATTCCAGAGTCAGAAACAATGCTTGGATAAAAGGATAGTGAATAAGGCATCCTATAAATCCTTAGACGGCACTTCTGGAAGCCACATTAGGATACTTAAACAAATTTGCATCGGAGTTAGAGATCCTCCACTGAACACAAGCACATCCACAGTGGATCCTGTTTGTAATGGAAGAAACCATTGTAATTACTCTTCTAGCTAACTGGCTGTTTCCTCAGAACAGGGCTACTCTGAGGCTCACTTAGTTCTCTGCTATAGGCAGACAGAACATTAAAGAAAGATGGCGAGGGCATTAGTGGTCATAAGAAACCTCTCTTCCCTACACCTCATGTATCCTTCATCTCTCCTGCTCTAGCCGCTTCTACTCTTGAGATTTACTGCTGAGAATGTTAGTGGCTGAAAGACAAAATGTCACAAACATTCACAACATTGTAATTCTTTCAACCTGATTATCGAATGATGCTCTTCAAGAGTACTCATTCACATAAACCAAACTACTGTCATCTAATTGGTGTGTACTGTGAAAGTGGCCCCAGTTGAAACAGCATAACCTAAAGCCTGAAGGAAAGTCTGGGAGGATAGTTTTCCGAGTGAGTTAGAGAAGGAAAAAGCACCAGAGGCGTGTCTGGAACAGAAAGCATGCTCAGAAAAGAGACGATGTTTCCCTGCTGACTAAATTCTGCTGGGCAAGCTCTCTGTTCAGGAAAGCAACCGGTCACAGTGAAGGGATGCCCTTGCACAAAGCCAGCCTGAAAAGTCAGGAAAAGGCAATGTGTTGTATTCCTGTGATTTCAGTGTTAACAATATGCAAGGAAATGTGTGTTAAACACTATTTTCACACAAGCTGAATGCTCAAATGCTACAGCGACAGCACCGAAAAGAAATCATCAGTTTGCACACACACACACACACACACACACACACACACAAATAAATCATTTGGAAAACCAGGGGGCTAGAGAGAAGCTACAAGGCTAAGAGCATTTGTTTCTCTTTCAGAGGACCCTGGCTCCATTCCCAGCACCCACATGGTGATTCAAAGCCATCCATAAGTACAATTGCAGGGGATTCAAAGTCCTCTTCTGTCTTCTGTGGGCACAGTCATGCTTGCAGCACACAAACATGCATGCATTAGGTGAAACATTCATACACATAAAAATAATTAAAAATAAAAAATTTTAAAAGCTTAAAAAGGTGGATAATTTTAAGTATCAATCTAGAAGGGAAGCAGATCTGACTTCCAGGTTCCTTTGTTATCCACGAATTGTTAACCCTTCCAATTCCAGCTCTAACAAATTACAGGTATACAATGCAACAGACAACAATACTTCTGTGTTTTCAACTGGAGAAAATTTTATGAAGAAAAGCTGAAGGAAAAAAGTGACAAAAACATCTTTAAAGAAGTTTAGACACTGGCCTGTTTCTTTTGTTTTGTTGAGAGGGTTTCTCTGTCCATCCCTGGATGTCTTGGAACTTGCTCTGCTGACCCAGCTGGCCTCAAACTCAGAGAGATCCACTTGCCTCTACCTCCAGAGTGCTGGGATTACAGGTGTGTACCCCCCATAGCCTGACCGACAGAACTTGAAGAGAACTCTAAAACATGTTCAAAAAGCAACAGGAAGTCATGTGCAAAGAAGATCAAGAAATGAGGCACAGGCAGTCGTGAGAATGTTGCTGAAGAGGGAAAGACGAAATAAAACCATGTGAAAATATTGGAACTGAAATATAAAAAGTGGAGGGGAAATTTTCTTAGAAAGATTCAGCAGCCAGACTGACTAGGCAAAATAAATACTAGTGCACCTAAACACAGGAAGAACAGTTGTTGCTAACTTGTCTTAGGAACACAACAAAAATAGTGGAGAAAGTTCATAAGTCCTAAGGGACTCATGTATGAAGAGAATCACAGTAGAAAGGGGGAGAAATGAAGAAAGACAAATATCATTTTAAATCATGACAAAAATACCTAATATTTATGAAATGCATCAGTCTACAAACCCAAGAAGTTCAATGATATCTAAATAGAGTCAACGGAGAGATCCACGTAAGTCATATATTACTCAAATTGTCACAGGCCTTTTTCAAAAAGAAATTTTATTAGAAGTAACAAGAGAAGGGCCTAGAGAGATGGCTCAGTGGTTAAGAGCACTGACTGCTCTTCCAGAAGACCTGGGATCAATTCCCAACACCTACCTGGTGGCATAGAGTAGTCGGTAACTTGAGTGCCAGAGGATCTGACACTCTCTTCTGGACCCCATGGGCACTGCATGCATGCGGTATGCATACATAGCATGCAAAGCAAAATACCCATATACATAAAACAAATACATAAGAACACTAAGAAGTAAGCATTAAAAGAAAAGCAAACCACCACATAAAAACAATTTTCACTAAAACAAGGAACCAATTTAAATAGAGAAAAAGAAAAAAACAAGAAGATAGCAAAGATGTCATGTTTAAATGACATAGGGAGAAATGTCAACTAAGAATTCTAAGGCAGTAAAGGCACCCTTCCAAATCAAGACATGTCCCAATAAGCCAAACTGAGATTGTTCCAAGTCCTTCAATAGGAATTCAAAGACATTGGATAACAACTCAAAGCTACAGAACAAAATATATCTTTGACAAATGTAATTTTTCATTTCTATGTGACTTAGATGATGAATGAAATAAATAATTATAAATCTGTGTTATTGAACACAATGTGTAAATATGTAACTTGTGACAACAGCATAGTGAGGATCAAGTTACATGGAGCAGATATTCTGCTTATTATTAAAGTAGATATTAATTAATACCAGATTGTTATAAATTCAAGATGTTATTTGTAACCTCCTATAATAACCCATAATTATAATCCATGGTAACCAGTAAAAGTACATCTAAAAATATGCACACAAGCAGAAATGGAAAGAGAGTCAAATAGTATATTACAAAATTCAGACAAACCCAAAAGCAGAATAAAAAAGTTTAAGAAAAAAAGAGATAATAAACAAATAACAAACTATAAATATTCTTTAGTTAATGATTTATTTAATGCATCCTAATGGATTAAATTCTCCAGTTAAGCTATAGAGCTCAATAAAATAGAATTTTAAAAACAACAGGATTAATGCTTTCTATAGGAAGTTTAATTTAGACTTGAGAACAATGCTATTGTTTCAATGGACTCTTCCCTCCTAGCAAAGCATGTGTCAGAAATGTAAATCTCAATGAAAACGTATTAAGGAGTGGGATCAGTAAGCAGTAATAAAGCCAAGAACTCTCTGCCCTGTGAATGGAATAACACCAATTATAAGAAGGCTTAAAACTAAAATTTTGATTTCATGACCTTTTTTTTGTCCTTCTGCTTCCTGTCATGAATGACAGCAAAAACAACAACAAAAAAAAAACAAAAAAAAAACATAAAATGTCTTGCTAGATGTCAACTGCCTCATCTTAGATTTCTAATCTCTAATACTGTAAGAAGTAAATCCACATTCACTATAAATTATACAGTCTATGGTACGCTGGGTACAGTAGCACAAAATGGACCAAGACAGAAATTTGTACCGAAAAGATGGGCTATAACAGATAATAGAAAATTTTGAAATGAATGATTACAGGCCCGGAGAATTTAGAGGAATAGGCTAGAAAAAGCCTCAATAGCTGTGAATGGAGCATCAAGAGCAATTCTGTTAAGGTCTTGGAAAAAGAAATATACAAGAAGCCCAGAACATCTCGTAAATTGCTTAAGAGATCACAATCAGAAATGTACATGGTAAAAGTCATTGTCATGAAGACTTGGATGAAATGGAATAGGACGTTATTGGGAAATTGAGGTAAAGGCTATCTTTGTTATGTGGAACTTGGAATAATTGTGTCTAGGTCCTACCACTTCCAAAGTAACTGTCTAGAATATCTGGCAGAGGAATCTAAACAGAAAACTATTTAAGGAACTTCATAGCTGCATATGGCTGTGTACAGTAAAAGGGACAGAGACATATTATTTTAAAATGGAATTTATAGCATTAAAGTGTTCTTATTCTGTCCTCCTTTTAATACACTAGCTGAAGATATTATTTGTGGTATTAAATAGATTTTTATAACCAAACTGGAATGTGGTTATGTGTGTATTATTGTGGTAATTGTAGTTGAATGTTTGCTACGTCTGTGTTTAAATGTCAACACTTCATACTTAAGCATAAGAAGGGTGGGTTAAATAATTCTGAATGAATTATCCTGAGCATGCAAAGAATACAAAAGCATGCTCAGACAAGAATTGCAAAGGTATGACCAGTTAACTGCTTACTAAACATACTGGTATGGATAAACATCATATTCCTTAGAACAGTGGCAAGTGATCATGAAAACACTTTGGAAATCTTTTTTATTTTTCTGCTTATTTGTGTGTAGACTGTATTGCATGTTGTATATGCGACGCAACTCATTTCTCAGTGTCTCCCTCTACTACTTTCAACCTTTTTTTATTTATTCAAGTGTTCATTTTGATATAGTGTCTTTCAATAAACCTAAAGCTCATGGCTGACTAGATTGAATAGACAGGAAGCTCCTAGGATCCTCCTCTCTCTTCGTTCTAGTATTGAGATTATAGGTACATTCCTTCATACCTGACTTTACTAGGTGCTGGGGAATCTGAATTCAAGGCTTCATTTATGAATGATATTGACCCATTATTCAATTCTTAGTTTAGAAACAGTTGAAACAATTCTAGCTTCAGAGGTAAGGTTTCTATAGATGCCCCCTTGCAACCTTAGCATTCACCTCTAGGGCTATTTTAGTTGGGATTTCTATTGCTATGATGAAACGTCATGACCCAAAAGCAAGTTGGGAAAAAAGTTTATTGGCTTCCCATGGTTTGTTCAGCCTGCTTTCTTATAGAATCCAAGACTACCAGTCCAGGAATGGTACCACCATGGCCAAGGCCCTCTCCCACGGATCACTAATTGAGAAAATTCCTTAAAGCTGGATCTCATGGAGACATCTCCTTAACTGAGGTTCCTTACTCTCTGATGACTAGTTTGTGTCAAGTTCACAAAAAAACAGTCAGTTCAAAGGCTGTCTCTGAACTCCGTTCCCCAGTTTCTAACACATACCTCTTCTCCTTTCCTATTCATGGCTCAGAATGGTCCAGGTATGGATTTTACTTCAATGTGGAGGGCATAGTAGTCAGTGTTGGTGACATCAATGAGTTATTAACTATGCAGACATTTAAGAAAAGGAGCTATGTGTTGTGGGAATGCTGCTTGTTTGTTCCTGGCTGCTCAGTGAATCCCACATCAGTTACGGAGACAGATAAGCCAACAATATATGTCAAAGTATGTATATACTGTTAAGAGTGAAATTACCATAGATCCCACTAGTGAAATGTGCAACTCTAGGAAATAGAATCAACTAATGGATGGATAAGAAAGTGTCAGGCAACTATATAATGCAATATTACTCAGATATAAAGAAAAATAATTCAAAACATATGGGTAAATGAAACTAAAAAAAATTATACTGAGGTCATCCAGACTCCAGAAAGACAAATGTAACATGTTCTCTCCCATATGTGGATTTAGATTTGAATCTTCTGTATGTTTAACTTGAAGTACATGCAGAATTCATGTAATTAGAGACAAATCCTTGGGAATATATCCACTAGGGGAGGGGATGTATAGTTAAAACAAACATAAGGGGGGATATTAGGAGGAAAGTTTAACCAAAACCGAATAGTTAGGAAAACTTTATATGGGAACCTATGATCTTGCAACCCCAGGAGAAATTATAATTTAGAAGAATATCGGAATTCATCCAACATGAAAACCGGAAGCACACCATGTCAAATTTTTAAGTGGAGATGAATATAGGTGGTAGAAGACACTGGGGTGTAAAGGGTAGGTTAACCAAAACTAAGGTACATGAGGAATCCTTATCCAAATCTGTTAGTGTGTATGTTAATGATATTACAATATAAAAAGGAGAATTTGATCTTAAGCATCCTACATGGGTGGAAAACACCAATACCAATGGACATGATTATTTAATGGGAGTCTAAGTAACAGGTATGGATATCTCCCTATGAGTCACGGAGGCCCTAGAGATACACAAAATGAGACAACCTATTGCCATTTCACATGATTTTCCTTTATAACTAAATTGTAAGCCATGTGAGTTGATAAGCCTGTATGTGGCCATTCTGAATTGGTACTAGGAAATGTTGAGTTTTGAGGTATTGGGATAGAATTAGAGAGATCTGTGAGAAGGACACAGATGAAGAGGGGCTATAATGGCACTTTGAATCTGTAGCTAAAAAGCTTATGTTTGAAAATTTAGTTGCTACCACATTGGCAAGAGGTAGCACCTTTACAGAGCAGTTACAACATTAGGACTCCATCCTGATGAACAGAATAATATTAACTATAAAGGGGCTCACTTCTCCACTTATGATTTATTGCTCTCTAGTGCTTGCTCTATCATTCTTTCCATCTCTTTCCATGGGGTGACACAATAAGTTCCCAACCAGATGACATCTCCTTAAGTTTGCACACTCCATTTTCCTGAACTGTATAAAATATATTTATGTTCATTATCAATTACTCTTCTCATTTTATTCTATTGTAGACATAGAAAATAGACAAACTCAGGCGTAAATATGTTGAAAGTGAAAAGATGGAAAATACATTACATGCAAATGACAGCCAAATTAGTCTTAGAGAAGCTGTGTTAATTCCAAATACAATAAACCTTAAGTAAAATACTACTGCACGACACAAAGAAGTACATTGTATGTCTTTTAAAGGGTCGATTTATCAAGAAGCCTTCATGAATACAAAATGCATGCACCAAAGCAAAGATGAAGCAAACAAGAAGAAAACAGAAGCGGTAAGAAGTCAGTTCTGCAGTAATATTTGCAGACTTCAATACACCACCTTTAATGACGGGTATGCCACCCAGACTGGAGGTAAATAAAGATGCAGAGGACATTAACAATACTACAGATTAATGAAATGTGACAGGAACACATAAAACACTCAGTCTAAAAGCAGCAGAAGACACATTCCTCAGAAAAGACTTATTACATTTGTTCTCAAACAAGAACAACTGAATTAAAAAGTATTGTTACCACAACATAACAGACAAAAACTACTAAGTATTGGACAGCTTGTATTTTAAAAGGGCACAGAGGGATGAGAAGTACAACACATCCTTGACCAAGCAGTGGGTAAAAGAAGAAACCCCAGCAGAAATCTAGAAAATATAAATGAATGAATATAAATAAAATCAACATAATAAAAGCCCAGGAATTCAGCAGAATCCATGTGCAGAGGAGTCCTCTGACTGCAAAACACCTCAGGATAAAGTGGTATATACCTGTAATTTCACTACTCCAGGAGACAGAGGCAGGAGTATTAGGTTTGAGGCTTGCTTGGACTTCAAAGAGCCTGTCACACAAGAAAACAAAAACAAACAAGCAAAAATAGTACATGATGAGTTCACAGTAGAAAACTTGCCTGTTGTAGATTTAAAATGCTTCATAAAGTACAGTGGTCTAAATTTAAATCAAGAACATTAAAAGGATATATATATATATATATATATATATATATATATATATATATATATGAGCCAAGTGAGATTGGTTCTAGAAATGCAAGAGTAGCTTAACATAAGAAAACCAATCAATACAATACATTATTCAAATAAATGAAGGGGAAATAGTAATTTCAATTAATGGAGAAAGTATTTTGAAAAATCCAATACTTTACTTTTTCATTATTTTTTAATGATTTAAATTGGTTTTGGTTCCTCTCTCTCTCTCTCTCTCTCTCTCTCTCTCTCTGTGTGTGTGTGTGTGTGTGTGTGTGTGTGTGTGTGTATACATGGATCTGTATGTATACGTATGTACATGTTTATGATGCCTATCAAGGCCAGAAAAAGCACTGAATCCTTCAGGGTCGGACTTACATTTGGTCTGACATGGGTATTAGGACCTCAACTTTGGTCCTCTGCAAGGACATCAAAAATTCTTAACTGCTGAGCTATCTCTCCAGCCTCATCTTCTGTGATTTTAAAAGGCACTTAGAAAAAAACCCAGGAGTATAGGTAAGTTTAATATGTACTATAGATTTCTAAAAACCTATGCTTACACCATAAGCAATGACCATGTCACTAAGACAAGGAAAAAGTTAAGGATACTTGCTTTCAGTGTTGTAAATATTTCAAGTTGTACTGAAAGTTCAAACCAGAGTAATTGGGCAAGAAAGCAACAACAACAACAAAAGGTATATAAGCTGGAAAAGAAACCAAGTCCCTCTAATTTTAGGTAGAGGTGGTGTGACCTTACACATATAAATGGCAAAGAATCTATAAAAAAACTATGGATATTATCCAAAAAATCCTGAACATTTCAGAGTAGATATTATCAAACTGTGAAAAATATATTTTAATATACCAATGTTAAAGAACCAAAAAAAATTCACAAGACAGTTACACCTATAGTAGCATCCATAAGAACAAGTTACCTGGGAACAGAAGTTGAGCTAAAATACAAAGACTTGTGTAACACGTTGACATCTCTAGAACTTTTGTAAAAGAAATTAAAACAAAGTATAAAATATAAGTACATAAGATACATAGATTAATGCTTATATATCAAAATATTGCTTGAAATGACACACAAATTCAATGTAATTCCTGTTAATATTTCAACTGCTATTTTTAACTTAAAACTTGTTTTGACTGAAAGAGGTACTGGGTGGTAAACTTGGGTCCCCTGCAAGAACATCAAACACTCTTAACTACTGAGTCACCCCAGCATGGATAACTATCTAACTCCAGATGTTATCAAACTCATAGTAATCCCCCTGCCTCATCCTCTTGAGTTCTAGCTTTGCAAGCATGAGCAAGCATGTCTGCCTACAGCTATTTTTAAATAGGTGTACCATGTAATGCATTTCATTATGCCGTGTGCTGGGATTAAAGGCATGTGCCACCACTGTCCGGCAATTTATTCTTATTTATGACTAAATAAAAATCTATGTGAATATTTTTACTTTGTCAATTCATCTGTTTACTGGAATCATCTAGGCTAGTTTCATATCTTGGATGTTGTGAACACTGTCCCAATAAACAGAGTTGTAGGAATCTTCCAAAAGTTAATCTTAAATGGACCATACAGCCTTCAAAGGCGTATTTCAAGACATTCTAAACAGGTAAAATAATATAAGGCAAAAAGATTAAATGCTGTGGACTCATATTCTTAGTTCAAAATTTACATCTAAGCCATGGAAACTATCATTACACTGGCATAAGAGTACATAGAGAACATTAAAGGAACCCAAGGCATTAACCTAGATGTCTACGGACATCAAGATTTGATCTAGAAAAAAAGACCCTGTATGGAGGACAAAATCTCTATAACAATTAACATTGAAGCAATTGAACAACATTAAAATCAACTCATTTTTACTTCCTTGTTACATCAAATGTTTTAGAGGAAGAGGCAGCTTATTGGTTCCTCAGCCCCGAGATAATCACACAGAAACTGTATTATTTAAATCACTGTTTGGCCCATTAGTTGTAGCATCTTATTGGCTAACTCTTACATCTTAATTAAACCCATTTCCAATATTTTATATTTTACCATGAGGCTCGTGGCCTACCAGCAAGGCTGCAGCATATCTGTCTCTGGCAGTAGCTCCATAGCTTCTCTCTGACTCTGCCCTTCTTTTTTCCAGCATTCAGTTTAGTTTTCCCCACCTACCTAAGTTCTACCCTATCAGGCCAAGGCAGTTTCTTTATTAACCAATGGTATTCACAGCATATAGAGGGGAATCCCATATCACAAATGCAAAAATTAATTAAATATAAAATAATAACAAAAATAACAGTACTTTTAAGTTATTTTTCATGGCTTTGGATTTAGTGATGAATTCTTAGATATGATACCAAGTGCATGACAAAGCAATAAATAACAGGACATTATCAAGTTTCTGTATATAAAATCAAATGTATCCAAACTAGGCCTGGTGTCATAGATCTGGTATACCAATTACCCGGGAGATTGAGAGGCAATCCTCAAATACAAGAATGGCCTGGGCAGCTGAGTAGAACCATGAAAACATCATCTCAAAATAATATGTTTTGTAAAAGGGTATACTGGGCATGCAGTCAGTCTTTGGTAGACTTCAATCATCTGTGTATGTATGTGTGTGTGCATCAACTAAAAAGATAGCCTAATAATGAGAAATCAGCTATATGCTATATGATATGATTTGAAGATAATTTAAAGAGTTCTTATAAACAAAAATATAAATGTAAGCATTTAAAAGGATTAAATATATGCTTAATTTAGGTGAAAGACTTAGTCATTTCTCTAAAGAAGATATACATACAACCAATAAACCACATGAAATGATGTTCAACATCATTATTCATCAGTAAACTATGAACCAAACCTGAACATTGGTAACTGTTCAGATGCATTGAACTGGTAAAATTTTTACAAACAGAAAATCACAAGAGTTGGTGAGGATGTGGTATCCCAGATTCAAGGCATATTTTTAGTGCATATGCAAAATGTCTTAGCCTCTGGCAATTCTTCAAAAAGTTAAATAAAATGACTGTATGACTTTGCTCTTCTAATGATGGGTACATTCCCCTCCCCTCAAATTAATATCAGAAATCCAAACAGCCAGGCCAAATGCTTGTAAAAGATGAATAAATTCATCGTAGTATGTGCTGACACAGGCTACAGCAGAGGTAAGTTCTGAAGTTACTGTACTAAGTCAAGAAGCCAAACACACCAAGTCTAAAATTAGGCAAACATTTCCTTAATGAATACTTCCAGGCAGAAGGAGAGAAGATAGGTAATTTCCAGTGACTTTGGGAAGAAAAGGCTGCTAAATGGATAGGAATATGCCCTTCAAACAAAGCCAAAATTAAATAATATTTTATAGGCATATACAACATACTTTGATCTTATCCATCCCTCATCACTTCCCTTCAATCATCCCAAGACTTGCCAACCAGCCTCCCTCCTGACTTATTATTATTGTTGTTGTTGTTGTTGTTGTTACTGCTATTAACCCTCTGGGTCCAATTACTACGGACTGTGTAGAAACAGGTATGCAGCCACCAACTGGTGCATAGGTATGGGCAATCTGTCACTGGCTGTATCCTCAAAGGAAAATCACTCTCGCTTCCCAGAAGTCACCAACCATAATTAACATTTCAGATAGGGGTGGAGTCATCTGAAACCCCTCCTCCATCTGTGCTGGAACTTTTTTTTCTTTTTTCCCTTTTATTAATTTTTTTTTGGGGGGGGGGCTGGGTGGTAGTTGTACGTGCCTTTAATCCCAGCACTCAGAGGCAGAGGTCGGCGGATCTCTGTGAGTTTGAGGCCAACCTCGTCTACAGAGCAAGCTCCAAGACAGGCTCCAAAGCTAAAGAGAAATCCTGTCTCAAAAAAACAATCAACAACAACAAAAAATTCTTCCATAAAATATCCTGATTATAATTCTCTCCCTCTTACTCTTCCCATTTCCTCCCCACTAGCCCTCCCATCTGGATCCACCAACTTTCTGTCCCTTATAAGAAGCCTTAATATATATCAAATGGTATGCTGGGTAAAAAGAGAGAAAAACACTAACTATATAAGTAAAAATTAAATATAAAGAAAGAAAACAAATTTTTAAAAAGAAAGAAAAAGCCCATAAGAGAACAGGAATGTCCAAACTCTCCTGGAGTTCATTCTACTGACTGAGCATGTGGTCGAGCATGCCGCCTACCTTTAAGAGTTTACCCAAAGACTCTCTAGAGAAACCAAATTCCTGTTTGCAAATTGTTACCGACTGGAGATGTTTCTGAGATAAGTGTGGGTACATGTGTCTACTTCACCATTCAGATCTAGGACCCCGGCTTGTACTGACCTGAGCAGGTCCTATGCATGCTGCTTCAGTCTCTGGGAGATCCTATGTGCACTGGTCCTGTTGATTTTCCCTTTCTTCTTGGTGTCGTCCATCTCCTCTGACTCTTACATTTTTTTTCTGCCTCCTCTTCCACAGGATTCCTTGAGCCAGAGGGGAAGGATTTAATTGAGTGTTCCAAGGTATCTTATATCTACATAATGTCTGACTGTGAGTCCTTATATTTCTTTAGATCTACTGCAGGGGGAGGCTTCTCTGATAATGAATGAGTAAGGCACTGCTCTATAAGCAAAGCAGAATGTCATTAGGGGTCATTTTATTGATATGTTTCTTTAGTAGAATAATAGTATTTGGTTTTACTCTAGGTCCTGAGCTATCTAGTCTCAGGTTCTTGGTCATCCAAGCAATATAATTATCACGTACCTTTTCCATCCTGACTTGATCTTCCTACTCTACTCTCCTTGCCCCAATCTATCCATAAATATCCATTCTATTTCCTCTTCCTAGGGAGATCTATCTTCCTAGCCTCCTGCAGTCTCTTACTTCATACAAAACCTCTGGTTCTAAGAATTGTAGCTTGGTTATCATTGACTTAACAGTTAATATCCACATATAAGAGAATGTATACCATATTTGTCTTTCTGTGTCTGGGTTATCTCACTCAGATGATTTGTTCTAGTACCATTCCTTTATCTGTGAATTTTATGATTTCATTTTTTTAATGATTGAGTTATATTCCATTGTGCAAATCTGTCACATTTTCTTACCCATTCACTTATTGAGGAACATGTAGGTAGTTTCCAAATTTTGGTTATAATTAATAATGCATCAATGAACGTGTTTGACCAAGTGTCTCTGTGACACAATGAAACGTCCTTTGGGTATATGTCCAAGAATGGTATAGATGGATCTTGAGGTAGATCAGTTCCTATGTTCCTACAGAATCGACGCACTGATTTCCATACTGTGTATGCAAGTTTTCACTCCCACCAGCAATGGGTGAGTGTTTCCCTTACTCTATGTCCTCACCACTATGCTGGAATTGTCAATGACTTGATCATTATAGGTATTATGCAAGCAACCACAGCTGTGGTATGGTGAAGTGTTCAAGAATCATGTCATATCTAGAAGGCATTTCACACTCTCCTTCCTATCCATCAGCTCGTACAATCTTGTCAACTTTTCTCTGATTTTTCTTGGGCCCCAGATGGAGAAAGGTTGATATAGATAACCCATCTATGTCTGATCATTCACAGTCCATTATTCTAAGAACTTTGAGTAGTTATGAGTCTCTGCATTATCCATTATCTACTTTATAAAGAAAGTATTAAATAAGTGGTTTTATAGGATGAGCACTCAGTGAAAAAAATACCAATACATTCCCCAAGAAAATCTATGATTTCTCCAATTACAGACTTTTGACCAAATTTACAGGACTGGACATAAACTCTTTCCTGTATATCAGGTTCCAGATGCAATTAGTAAGCAGTAACTTACTCCCAAAGCTATCCTGCCACAATTGTAGTGGTGGGAACTTAGCCTTGTAGCTCAGTATTATAGCACACAATCTCCTGTGTTGTGTAAAGCCGTCAATGTGTTGTTCCCTCGGAATCCCCATAGCAACTTACAGAACAAGATATCTAACCATCAAGGAAAAACTTCATAGTCAGTTTGAAGATGATTTTTCAATGTCATGTAACCAAAGTGGGTTATAACCTCAGCACAAAACTATCGCCACTTACTTATTATGAGCAATAAAGAACACATAGCAATAGTGTGTGTTCCTTTGGGGGACTGTGTCACCTTCCTGGGCAATAATCCATAGAAAGATATCATAAACCTGGTGCTGTTCATAATGAAACTCATGTCTCCTGTAATATAACATTTAAAAGGGAACTCTCGTTAGAAGTACCCAGAATGGCTGGTAAAGAAAGTGATTTTGAGTTAAATAGAGATGATAACTCCAGTCTAAGGCTGTCCCAGCCTGAATGCTCCCTATTTCATTTAGACTCAGAAACTAAGCAAGTTGGGCCTGCTTAGTACTTGGGTGGGAGATGGTGTACTATAACATTCTAAGTGTGTCAAATATGGCTGAGGTGTTCATTTAATAATAGGGGGCTTTATGTCAGGTATCTTTTATCTAATTGAAGTACAAAAAGAAAGTGACCGTTTTTTTTCTTTGAAAAAGGCATTTTTGCCTTTGCTCCATTGCTGCCACAGTTCTCCCATCATGTTCTGCCAAGACTTTCATGGAGAGTCACTATGGGTCAAAAGCGCTTGAAATTCGATTGAATCTGCCTCACTTTAGTGATCAGCGGCAAAGCGGGAACCATCCTTGCTACAAAACACCAATCTCTGTTCTCCCTTAAAGCCAGTGGTTTTTGTGGGCTATTTTATAAATTGTTCAAAGCAGGCACTCAAGTGGGCCACACACAACCTCCAGAATCCGCAATGGTCCTCATGAAATTATTTTGTGTCTCCTTCCGTTAACAGTAGCATATTCTTCCTCCAGAGGTGATAACACAGTACAGCATAGATCACCGGGTCTCTGACAGATATAAAAAGTGGGACTTTTCCAAGAATTATCCAAAGTTTCAAAAAAATAATTACCTAAATTAAATCCAGTAATTAGTCAAAATTGCTCCCATTAAAAAAAAAATTAACTGCTACAAAGTTCATCTGTCCCAGCAGTTGGGAGGTAGGGGCAATAAAATTAGAACTCAAGGTCATTCTCCTGTCTACAGCAAGTTTAAGATCAGCCTAAGGATACATGAGACCCTGGTTCAAAAAAAAAAAATTAATTCATTCTACTAAAGGTAAAACATTTTATATTGTTGTGAATGTGTTTCTAAATTTATTTTTAAAAGAATTCAGTCTGGATAATGACTTTGTTTAACAAATAGAGGAAACTTTTAGTGCAGCCTGGCCTCCTGCTCTTTGTTAAGGAACATTTTGACTAGGTTAGTGAATCTGAGAAACACCAGTACCTGGAATTGTTTGGAACTTCTCCACAGAATTCCTGGTTGTTTTAGATCAGCCTCGATAGCCTAAGGATAGAGATAAAAGCAATACTCCAAACACATTACTGTTTACATGAACACAGGAAGATGGGATGACAGAATTTGTGTGACAAACACTTTAGCTATGAAATTCGGCTTGGCAGCAAGTGGATTTTAACTTTCCATCTTGCCATCAGTCAAATTTCAAAAAATGTGGAGCCTTTCAGGAAGTGTTTTGTGAATCAGCTCAAATGTCCTGCAGCAGCACTGAGCACTGCTTAAGTGAGTCTTCTAAATCTGGCAGGCACTTTATTAAAAATCAACTATAAATCTTCGGTAAGTACATGCAACAAATGGTTCTCCCCAAATCAGCTTTTGAGCTTTTAGCAAATTGAAAAATTTTGAAAGCCAAGCTTGTAAACAAGGAGACATTTAAATGTAATCTTGCAAAGCAAAAGTGAGTGTAAACAAAGTAAGGCTAGAATCCAAATGGTGTGCAGAACTCAACGTCCAATTCTAGGGCAGCTCTCTCTTATCGTAGCTTTAGAAGGGATATTTTAATAGAGGTCTTGTTTTCATTTCGGCAAATTGATTTTTAACAACAAAACCGAATGAGTTTTAGATGACCTCTGATTTTCTGATTTTGGAGTATCTGCACTTGGTGAAACAGTCAAAATAATTACAAATATACATAATTTATTTGATGAGATTTGGGTTGTGAAAATATTTCTCAAGGAAAAGCACACTTGATTGAAGTGTCTGAAAATATATGGTCCAAAATAGATATCAATTTTAATTTAAAAAATAGACTCATGAATCAGCTCTATTTAACAGGATTTTCTCTGAAATTATCAAATATATTAGCACTTGTAAAGAGCACTTTCTCATTTACAAAAATTATGGACTACAGAGATGAGAGATTAATTGAACCTGCCAACAATCTGAAATGTATAACCTATAATATATGTTTGATCTTTTCATTCAATTCTATTTGACAAATAATTAATAAGCTCATATTAAAATATAATGTTCAGAAAAATGTCAATGTCATGGGTGCCTTTCAAAACTGATTGAGATACTCATGCATGTTGGCTCAAGAAAAAAATTGCTCTGCTTAATTTTTTTTATTTCACATAATTGATATAATGCTTGTTTAATTTTACTTTATTGAGCACAGAAGACATCAGTTTGTCTAAGAAATTATGAAAATATTTTTGAAGAACATTATTTGATTTATCAACTCTGGTAGTATTACAGCTGGCTAATCATTATATTATACAAAGTACTTTAAATTATGTAATTTTAGCTCATTGTTTACATAGTCAACTCGTGTATCAACCTCCACTTGCGATCTTGAGGAAATGGTCCCAGGGTACCAATGATGCATCATTATGCTATCCCAAAGAGCCACCAGGCAAAGGCAAACAAACAGTGTAAGAAAGAATATAAGTTGGAGTTAGGCAGACATGCTCTAGGGCCATATCAGATTTGTGGCCCCAGAACTGTATGAACATGCTCTGATTTCCTCATCTGTTACTGAAAATGATGGCTCTAACTCTGTCATGCTAATCTTAGGGCCAGCACACATGAAGCTTTCAAAGCAGTGCTCAGGGCATGGGGTGAGCATAATAAGCATTCTTCGTTTTAACCCTGCTATGTAAAAGAGTCATCATCTGTTTTCTGGAAGCAATATGTTGCAGGACCTCCACAAACACCAAAATATGCAGATACTTAAGTCTCTTTATAAAATGTGTGGAGTGTTCATTTCATCTATTGCATGCAGGCCTGTGGACATTATCCTCTGCATAAATCTAATGCACAGTGTAAATGGTTGTTATATGGTCTAAGGAGAAACAAAAAGGAAAAAAAAAAGTCTGCACATGGTCAGGGGCACAAATGTGCTCCAATATTTTCAGCGTTCAATGGTTGAATTTCTAGATGCAGAAGCTATGGGTCCTGAGCAAAAGTATGACCCCAACTTCACCAGAATTCTCTGCTAGACATATTTTCCTTCCATTCACAGTGAGGGTGCCCACTGCCTTGTTCTGAACAGTGTAGTATGAGGTGATCTGTTGTAGATGGAGCGGCAAGCTGCATCCCGCTGCCTGACTGGCTTACACCCGGGCTGGCAGGCTGCTTGTCATCCCGGCCACCCAGCTAGCTTATACCTGAAATAATCACATGGAGAGCTGTATTGATTAAATTGCTGCTTGGCTCATTAGCTCTAGTCTCTTATTGGCTAACTCTCACATCTTGATTCAACCCATTTCTAATAATCTGTATGTCACCACGAGGCCATGGCTTACCAGGAAAGATTCAGCATGTCTGACCTGGCAGCTTCATGGGGGGCGGCTCTCTGCCTACCTTCTTCCTCCCAGAATTCTGTTCTGTCTCCTCCACTCACCTATGGGCTGCCCTATCAAAAGGTCAAGGCAGCTTCTTTATTCAACCAATGAAATCAACACAAATGCAGAAGGACCTCCTCCACCAGAACAGTTTGAGTGTGGCCACTTTGACTTTGGTTGCCAGTTTTTATTCTTTGAAAGTTTCCCGTGGGCATATAATGGGTTAATCAAACCCAACCATGTTCCTTCCCCTCTAATTCTTCCCCTACCCCATTCCCAGTTACTTTTCCCTCTCAACTTCACATGCCTTTTCTTTTTCTTAATACACTGAGTCTACAGATATGCACAGATGTAGAACTATCTGGTAGAATGCAGGTGTAGAGTCCACACTACTGACCCTCCCTCCCCCAAAAGCCATCAGCTGCTAATAGTTCCTCAGATTATGATGGTATCTCATGAGCCACCACCACCACTACATCCGTGATGGAATTTGGCCTGGGATTGTGTTGTTCCTTCTCTTCCACAAACCTGTGACATTTTACATTTTCAAATTAAGCTATCCTTTTGTGTGTTTGTAACTTTAAGACAGTGTCTCGGTCTATAACCTAGGCTTGTCTCAAACTCATTATATACTCGGCATTGGCTTAATGTTTGCTGTAATCCTCCTGCCTCAGCCTCCGAGATACTGGAATTATAGGCATGAACTACCATTCCTGGCAATACCAATTTTAAAATGTTTCACTGTTGTTACTCTGATTGCTTCCATATTCTAGCCTCTCCTGTGGCAAACCAACCTCAATCTTTATTTTTCTCTGCTTCATTTGCCAAATCTGTGGTTAAATATGACATGGCATCAGTGAGGACACTCCTAAACATAACCTGCCAACAGATTAGCAGGTGATGAGACAACTCAAAATACCCAGATGGGATTTTCAAATGCTCAAAGGGAAATTTCTGGGTTTCTCCCACCTGTGAGTCCCAGAAGAGAACAGCAGATTTATAGATGGTGTCGCCTCCAACAAGGACCCCAAGTTACTGCTCCCGTTTGGCTTACAATAGCTGTACAAATTACTGAGGCGACTTTGTGTGCAATTCTGCCAAAGAGCATCTTTATTTGTGTGGGTTTAGGATTCTAGAAAAAGGGAGGAAAGAATGGCTTCTAGCCCAGGCATGCATTTGTAAAAGGACAAAGCAAACAAAAGAAGCAGGAAAATAGCTGGCCCGAAGTTTTAATAACAGTTACTGGTAAAACAAACAGAACAGGAAAGCTATGCCTGGCTCTCAAAGCAAGATGAGTTAAGTGATTCTTGCCAAAATTGTAAATTAGGGAGATAGTTTTTCCCAAGTGCCAAGAAGAGAAATTTTATTCACAATCCAATTCTTTAAACCTATGGGTGAAGGTAATTGAATCACAAATGGCACCCAGATTTTCAGGCAAATTTCTAACAATAAAGGCAAAGCTTGCAGGATTATGTGGGGCCTGGTAACCACTGTTTCTCTCCACATAGGTTCTTGCGGTGCATGATTTTTTTTCTGTATTTAAATCTGTTTACTTTATGACTAGAAACTATCTTTTCTCTCCTGCTATTCTGTTGAGGCCCCAACTGTTCCTCCTATTGCCTGGCTTTGATAGTCACACTTTGTGGTCTTCTCCCAACTCAGCTCTGACCACATTATACCCATGTTCACCTGTGACAATCTAGTTACTTTGTTTCCCTTACTCTTTGGTGTGGGAGAATGGTCTGTATTCTGTCAATTATAGTTTAAATAAATGTTGATTGCCCAGTAGCCAGGTAGAAAGTATAGGTGGGACAACCAGACAGGAAGTAGAGGCTGGTCAATGAAAACAGGAGAATTCTGGGAAGGAGGAAACCCATTCCTCTACAGTCCACAGAAGAAGCAAGAAGTGACTGCCCTGTTGAATAATGAGCCACATGGCTAACATAGATAAGAATAATGGGCTAATATAAGTTGTTAATAAGAAGCCTGAGCTAATGGGCCAACAGTTTATAACTAATGTAGACCTCTGTGTGATTTCTTTGGAACTTAATGACTGTGAAAACTGGGCAGGACAGAAACCCCAATGACAACTCTTGATGTAAGAGAAATCTATTCTTTCCTGGCTTTTGGTCATTCTGCAGCAAATAGCTCTTCTGTAGCTATTGGCCCTTCTAATCTAGTCTCTGGACTCACTGCAGTACATTCAGCAAACTAGACTAAGCATCTCCAGTTCCCTCTAATTATCAGCTCTTGTCCTAGTACCAAGCTCATGGGTAATCTCTCCATTGTGCTTTGACCACTCATTACCTGATAGCTCATCTTGTGCTTTGTTCTAGCCTTGAAATTAAATCATGAATTGGAAATCATTATCACTGTTGATGTTTATTTTCTAGATTGTTATTTTAAAAAAAGTAACAAACTGGGTGACTTGGAACATAGAGACTTGTTTTGAATAGTTCTGGGGACTAGAGGTTCAAAAACAGTGTCAGCAATGATTTTGTTTTAGAAAGCTCTGAGGAAAATATGACCTATATTTCTTTATAGCTGTTGGCAGTTCCTAGATACCCTTATCTTTCTTATCCTCTGGCCTCCTTCACTGTATGTCTCAATGGCAACCTATGGCCTTAATCTAAAAACCAGTCACTGAATTTAGTGACTTTCTTAATCCAGCATCTTAAATTAACTAGTTATATCAGCAGAGACTCTATATCCAAATAAGATCCTGGGAAGATTGACTGAATACGCAAATCAATATATTTTCTTTTAAAGTTCACATTGACTATTGCATATGTAATGAAGGAAATCATCACTACCCAGTTTGATGTGAGAGTTCAGTTGTAAAGTGGACATTATTAAAGTATGGAGAACAAGCACCCACCAAATGCAGAACTAAAGAAAAGTGCCCTTGAAGTTTTATATTCTTTATATGAAATTGAAGGAGGAAAAAATTAGATGAAGCAAACACATACAGAAATATATTGGTGGCCATGAATCTGAATCAGCACCAATTTTTTTATTTACTTAACCTAAGCATAAAAGGTATCTCGAGGCAAGGAAAAGTGAAAGGGGTACTTTTTCATTTGAGCTTATCATATGTCCATGTAGATGGGAAAAGGGAATGAGGTTATTAAAATGAATGCATTATAGAGAAGGAAGTTACTTTGAAAGGTTAATGATAAAGGAAAGATGTTGTAAAAGAGATAGATTGCTTTCTAACTAAGTGGAAGGATTTGATGGAACATTTGGCATGGAGGTGGCCTAAGGCAGGGAACTAGAATTTACTAGAGTGGTAAGGTCCAAAAGTTGGAAGAGCATAGGTGCCAGAGAGTTTGATGGATATGTCTGTCTGTCACCAGTTGTGATATTAGGTCTTACAGAAAAGCAGAAGACTGGGTCAAATGCCACAGCCCTGAAATTGTGATGGTGACCTAGCTGGTAGTAGAGAAGCTTTGAAGTCAGGATGTCATGAGCTTCAATAACCACCATGACTGCTAACTCTTGATAAATGCTTTCTGGAGGTAAGTACAGAAACAAAGATGAATGTAGTAAGTGAAATGTCCCTGTGGGCACCTCCTGTTATTTTTCTGTTTACAGATGAGCAGTACAGATATAGGACAAAGAACTTCCTAGATAATTTGATGTCCGGTTGTGTCCCCTTAATCACTACCTCAATCAGTAGACCTGGTTAGTTTAAATGGCAGTCTTAAAGGACAAACTGAGGTGTAAAATGACAGTGAAGTTTTCCTGCCTTGAAAAGAGCATCTTCAGAAAACTGTTAGAGATTGGCACTAACAGGACATATGGAATCTGTTTTTTAAGAGAAGGGGAAAGACTCCATAAGGAGTTTGAGCTGATGGCAGTTTAACGCACAGTGATACTTCAACGGCTCCAGCCATAGCAGAAATTCAATAGCATGAAGATGCACTTTGAAGACAGAGAAATTCGTAAACAATATGGGGTTAAAAGGTGTGTGTTTTATGATACAATAAAGATTTGCAAGGGCATGAGGTAGGCAGTTTGGGCTAGTTTTAAGATGTCACAAAAGATGTTGCATAGAACATTCATTCACCAGCATGAATGATAGCCCAGGGAGTCTCCTGGATCTTTGAAATGCCACTAGATAAAGCACCATAGTGAGAATTTTGCTGTGAGGGACAATCATTATCTCTCCAGCATTGCTAGGAGACATTTATTGATGGAGGAAGGTCATTGGTTAAATAAAAAGAAACTGCTTTTTTTTTTTTTTTTTTTTTTTGGTTAGAAGATAGGTGGGAGGAATAAACAGAACAGAACGCTGGGAGGAAGAGGAAGTGAGCTCAGACTCCACAGCTCTCCTCTTGGGAGCAGACGCCTCAGAGAGATGCCATGCTCTGCTCTCCCGGGCAGACGCACGCGATGAAGCAAGCCGCCAGGTTAGACATGCTGAACCTTTCCCGGTAAGACCAGACCGGTGCTCACAGATTATTAGAGATGGGTTGATCGGGATGTGAGAATTAGCCTGTAAGGGCTAGAGCTAAAGGGCCAAGCAGTGTTTAAATGAATACAGTTTGTGTGTTGTTATTTAGGAGCATAAGCTAGCCATGTAGGCAGCCGGAGTGCTGGGGACGCAGCCCCGCCGCTCATATTACTACAATTTATATTCATATTAAAGCTCAAATTAGATGTTCTTGGGGATATAGGCAAGCAGAAAGGAAATAAAAAACTATTACATTTCAGTGCTATTCAACTCTTGGTCATTTTACTCCTTGACTGATACACATGACTGGAGAAGTATATACTAGACTTGAGGTTAGATGAAATTTGGTAGCGAGAGACATCTTTCTGCTATCCAGAGCCATGTCAACCCTGTCAGGTGTAAGGCAAGGGGTCTGGCATGAATTCATCAATATATTTCCATGTTTTGAAATACCTTCGTACCTTGAAATAAATCCAACTCAGTTCCAAAGTCTAATGTATTTAATATGTTTGTAGAATCTATCTGTTCTTTGGTACCAAAGTTTTCTTTTATTTTCCTTTGGAAACAAACCTTGTGCAGTCTTGTCTGGCCTGGCGCACAATTCTCCTGCCTCTGCCTTCTGAGTGCTTAGATTGCATATTTGTGTTAGCACATCTGACTCCAGAAGGATTTATCTCTGCTTCTGTTGGGATTGCTTTTGTTTTGAACTTTGATTTTAGCTCTAAAGCTCAAATCCAGGGAGTTGTACATGCTAGATTTATGGTCTATAACTGTTACATCTCTAGTCTCACAATGTTTGGGAGATAAAGAGTCACCTACGCTACTTTTGAAATACGAATTCTACTACCACAGCTTCTTTGTGCACTATTCTGGGAAGCTGGGGTTGCAGGCTTTATGAACTTTCCTAAGCTTTCAACTTGTGTTGTCTTTTTAAAAAACTATTATTTTAATTGCACTCTACATTTTTTCTCTGCTCCCCTTCCTTTCTCCCCACTTGCCTTCTACACTCTCTCAAGACTCCCATGCTTCAATTTTTCTCAGGAATTCTTGTCTTTTGCTCCTTCCTATTTAGATCAATGTATATCTCTCTTAGGATCCTCTTTGTTGTCTAGGTTTTCTGGGGTTTTGAATTGTAGGCTGGTTTTCTTTGTTTTATTTCTAAAAGCCACTTATGAGGGAGTACATACTATATTTGTCTTTCTGGGTCAGAGTTACCTCACTCAATATGATTTTTTCTGGATCCAACCATATGTCTGCAAATCTCAAGATGTCATTTTTTTTAACACTCAGTAGTATTCCACCACTGAGTAAATGTACCACATTTTATTTACCCATTCTTTGGTTGAGGGACATTAAGGTTATTGCCAGGTTTTGGTTATTACAAATAATGCTGCTATGAACACAGTGGAGCACACATCCTTTGGGTATATACCCGGAAGTGGTATTGCTGGGACTTGAGGTAGATTGTTTCCTAATTTTATGAGAAATCACCATACTGATTTCCAAAGTAGCTCTAGACGTTTGCATTCCCACCAGCAATAGAAGAGTGTTCCCCTTACCCCTCATATCATATACAGCATAAGCTGTCATCAGTGTTTTTGATCTTGCCCATTCTGACAAGTGTAAGATCGAATCTCAGATTTGTTTTGATTTGCATTTCTCTGATGGCTAAGGATATTGAGCTTTTCCTTAAGTGTCTTTCAGTCATTTGAGATTCATCTGTTGAGAGTTCTCTGTTTAGGTCTGTACCCCATTTTTATTGGATTATTTGTTCTTTTGATGTCAAATTTCTTGAGTTCTTTGTATATTTTGAAGATCAGCCCACTGTTTGGTATGGGATTGGTGAAGATCTTTTCTCATTCTGTAGGCTGCCATTTTGTCTTGTTGATTGTGTCCTTTCCTTTCAGAAACTTTTCAGTTTCAGAAGATCTCATTGATTAATTGTAGTTCTCAGTGTCTGTGCTACTGGGGATATATTTAGCAAGTGGTTTCCTGTGCCAGTGTGTTCAAGTGTACTTTCTCTTCTATGAGGCTCAGTGTGGTTGCTTTTGTGTTGAGATTTTTGATACATATGGACTTGAGTGTTGTCTATAAAGATAGATACGGATATATTTGCATTCTTCTACATGTTTATATCCAGTTATGCTAGCACCATTTGTTGAATATACTTTCTTTTTTCCATTTTATATTTTTTAATTCTTTGTCAAAAATTAGGTGTTCATAGGTGTGTGGATTGATATATGTGTCTTCAATTTGATTCTGTCGGTCGTTCTGTCTGTTTTTATGCCAATACCAGGCTGTGTTTTCACTACTGTAGCTCTGTAGTAGAGTTTAAAGTCAGGGATGGGGATGCCTCCAGAAGTACCTTTATTGTACAAGATTATTTTGCCTATCCTGGGTTTTTTGTTTTTCCATATGAAGTTGGACATTGTTCTTTCAAGGTCTGTGAAAAATTTTGCTGGGATTTTGATAGTCATTGCATTGAATCTTTAGATTGCTTTTGGTAAGATTGCCATGTTTATTTTACTTACCCAGGAGCATGGGAGAGATTTTCACTTTCTGGTGTCTTCTTCAATTTCTTTCTTCTTCAAAGACTTAAAGTTCTTATTATAAAGGTCTTTCACTTGTTTGGTTAGAGTTAGCAAAAGATATTTTATGTTATTTGTGGCTGTTGTGAAGAGTGGTATTTCTATGATTTTTTTCTCAATCCCTTTTTCATCTGTATAAAGGAAGAATACTGATTTTTATGAGTTAATCTTATATCAGAGAGAAACTTGTGCTGTCTTAATCTCTTTTGATATCTGAGTAATTACACCTTCTATAAATGAGCTTAGAAGTGTGTTGTGTAATAGCTGTACACTGTGTGAAGGTGTATTGCTGTGATTAGTGTATCTGAATAGCCAACAGTTAGGCAGGAAGTATAGGTGGGACTTCCAGGAAGAGAGAGGAAGGAGAAGGAATCAAGGCCCACGAGAGAAATGTGAGTAGACACAGAGGAAGCAGGATGGGTGGTATATGACAGGATGTAATAGAAAGAGGTTAATTTAAGTTATAAAAGCTAGTTAAAAACAAGCCTAAGCTAAGACCAAGCTTTCATAATTAATAAGAAGTCTACAAGTCATTATTACCTGGTAGCAATGCTGCAGTCAAAAGGAAAGTCCATTACACAAGTCTTCATTCCTCTTTTATTTTTTAAAAGGGTTTGAGGAAGATTATCATTAACTCATCTTTAAATGCTAAATATAATTTAACAGAGAAGCCATCTGGTCTTAGATTTTGGTAAGAAACTTTAAATTACTACCTACAAATATTTACTTGCTATTTGTCTATTCTGAATTTTCTATTTTGTTTAGAGTTTATGTTGACAATTTTTGCATTATATCTGATTCATTTTTATGAAATTTTCATAGTTTTACTTTACAATAGTTTTATTTCTATAATGTCAACATGATGTTTCATATTATGGTACATATCTAAAAGTCCATACAGTGTAAAGTGACTCTCTAAGACAAGAAAAGGGAAATACATATGCCATGGCATAGTGAATATGAACCAGAGAATAAAGGAATATTGGTTAGTCCCTACTAACAATCAGTTAAATGAATAAGTTAATGAATAGTGGAGTGTGGGGGTTGCTGTGGGTGTCAGTCAGGGAAAAGATAAGAATGAACTTGATGCAGAGTGACTTTGTTAACCTGGATCAGACTTCAGATACTTAAATATTTCCCAATGTATTTAAGTCCAGCATAATTAGAAAACTTATTCCTAGTGCGACACAATCTCCAATGCACAAGGAATCACAACTACATTCATATTCAACTCAGGATACATACCGTTTCTTCCAAGAATATGGGTTCTAGGGATATACTAACCTGTACTAGCTTAAGGGCCTATGGCTCTAGCCTGGTCACAGTTGTACAGATAGCATAGAGGTCAATTGGTTATTAGCCACCTCTGATCCTGGTTGTGGAAGCTTGGGGTGGGGAGAACCTTTGGCTATAAGGGTCATTTATATTACTAGCCAGTTCTGGTTCTGGTTGTAAGATCTTGTTATGGCCTGGCCCAAGAGATAATGCAGATCAACAGGCTGTCAATGACTTCCAATTCTCAACTTTCTGGATGGAAGAACGGGTTTTTTATCTTTCCCATTAAAAAGACAATTCTGGTGAGCTCCCCGTAGATCAGCTCCACTGTCTCAGTGGGTGGATGCACGCCTCGTGGTCCCGACTTCTTTGCTCATGTTCTCCCTCCTTCTGCTCCTCCTTGGGACCTTGGGAGCTCAGTCCAGTGCTCCTGTGTGGGTCTCTGTCTCTATCTCTATCCATCACAAGATGAAGATTCTATGATGATATGCAAGATATTCGTCAGTATTGCTCTAGGATAGGGTCATTTCAGGTTCCCAATCCTCAGCTGCCCAAGGAACTAACTGGAAACCTCATCTTGGGCACTTGGGAGCCCCTCTAGGGTCAAGTCTCTTGCCCACCCTAAAGTGACTCCCTTAACTAAGAGCTGATCTACGGGGAGCTCACCAAGGCCAGCTGGACTGTGACCGAAAAAGCATGGGATAAAACCGGACTCTCTGAACATGGCGAACAATGAGGGCTGATGAGACACCAAGGACAATGGCACGGGGGTTTGATCCTACTTAATGTGCTGGCTTTGTGGGAGCCTAGGCAGTTTGGATGTTCACCTTCCTAGATATGGACGGAGGGGGGAGGACCTAGGACTTACCACAGGCAGGGAACCCGGACTGCTCTGTGAACTGGAGAGGGAGGGGGAGAGGAGTGGGGGGAGGGGGAGAAGGGCGGGAGGAGGGAGAGAAGAGTGGGAGGAGGGGGAGGGAAATGGGAGGCTGGGAGGAGGTGGAAACTTGTTTTTTTGTTTATGTTTTTTTTCTTCTTTTCTCAATAAAAAAAAGAGTAATTACAAAAAAAAAGACAATTCTGTGTTAATATTCCTAGTTCTTGAGAGATCTGTTGGCACAAGGACCTTCATGCTATTCCCAATAATGACTAGTGAAATTTCTCTACAAGAGTGTAGCAACCTCCAAATTTCCAGGTATCCATGTTTTCAACAACTGAGTAATATTCCATTGTGTAAATGTACCACACTTTCTTTATTTATTCTTCAGTTGAGGGACATCTAGGTTCATTTCAGGTTCTGGCTATTACAAACAATGGTGCTATGAATACAGTTGAGCAAGTGTCCTTGCGGAATGATTGAGCATCCTTTGGGTATATGCCCAAGATCAATATACCTGGGTCTTATGGTAGATTTCCAGTTTTCTTAACTGACTTCCAAGTGACTGTACAAGTTTTCACTACCACCAGATATGGAGAAGTATCCCCCTTGTTCAGTGTCCTCTCAGTGTAAGCTGTGGGAACAGGGTCTGTTTCAGACTCTTTTACTGACTTTTGGAGCCCTACTTCTCATACTGGGTTTCCTTGTTCAGATGTAATACATGAGGAAGTGCTAAGTCTTACTACAACTCGATATACCATGTTCTGTCGATATTCATGAGAGACCTACCTATTGCTAAACAGAATCAGAGTCGGGGGTGGAGTGGGGATGGGAACAGAGGGTAATGGGATAGATGGGAATGTGGCAACCAATTAGTATCGTGTGCCACATAATGACACTTTGGTCATTGATAAACTTTATATAAAGGGTGTTTCCATATCCTTTAAGATGATAGTGAAGCTGAAATATTCCTGTTGTCTAGTGTTACTATAGCAATCATGATACCATAGCACAATATGTTATTCATGGGTTAGTGTGATGCTAGTGTACATAAGTCTATTGCACTACCACCATGTAAAATCAATTTCATACCCTTACAAACAGTACATACTACTTGACATTGAAATTAATGAACATACTACTGGCTTATAGGTTTTCTAAACTAGGCTTAGCACTACTTGAACATATACTCCTTCTATTTATACAAAAATACTTTAAGGTAATACAACAGGCTAAGGTATATCAGCAGCATCTCCAGTCTCCTCCTGAATGTCATATTGCTCGACTAAATCAATATGCCACATCGGGCAACAAGCATATACAACTGGTTTGTGTTCAAACAGTGAAAGAATCCCCTAACGAGTTTCTCAGAACACACTCATGTCATTAAATGACATATTGATATAAGAACATTAATAAAATATAAAGCCTCCACCAATATTAAAAACTAATAAATAAATGGTATGTAAAGAAGATAATGTAAAATGATATATAATATATAGTTTTGAAGTATTTCTATGCAAATTATTTTTGCAAAAAGAATCAGTTGTTTTAAAATTGAGAAACCATGACTATCATGTGGACTAAGGGATCAATGATAATACTGTTGTTTTGTTCAGTTTTTTGTTGTTGTTTTTTTTAGAACACTGGAGACTGAACAATTGATTAAAAGCGAGAGAAGGGAGAGAGGAAGAGAGGGAAACAAAAACTTGTGTGGGCTTATGGTCTGGAAGCAGGAAAATTCTATATCAGCTGGCTGTACTTTGTGATGATTACATGTTGCTTTAGACATGATGAAAAGGCCAGAAGGTGGACTAAACATGTTGAAAGAAAAATACACACGCTGAACTCCCCTGAGAAAGGAACTAATCTATTAAGGGTTCCATCTTCATGATCCAAACATCTGCCGCTAGGTTCTATCTGCTTCCTTCAGCTTGTGAAGGAACTGAGGCTCCAATACCTGGACTTCTGGAGGAAACACTAAAACCACAGAAATCTGTAATCAGATGATTTTGATCAGAGAAGGATACACCATTATTGTTCAGCTACTGGCAAAGCGTTGGTAATAATAACAGCATTAATATAATAAGGAGCACACTTCAGACAAACAGAGGCTAAATGGCCCTGTATGATGTGCTTTTATTCTTCAACAGATCAAGATGAAGAGTAAAGACTGAACTCTTATGATAATTACATGCAGTTTACAACCTCATATTGGACAATGAGCCCAGAAAACTACTATACAAAGATATTATGTGGCACATTGGAGAGATAATTTGACCATTTTATATCTCATTTTTACACATTGTCAAATATGGATAAATTTATTCATCTCCAAAAGTTACTAGGGCATGGAATCTTTGTATGAATGTATAAAGTATGTATCATACATGTGAGCATAGTAAATGTCTCGTGTGTGTTCATTGATAGTTTCCTTATTTGCTGTATTCCTGTTCTCCCACTCCATGATTTATTCTTACTTTCTTGATCTTAGATTTACATTTTCTACTTAGTTTACACTTTGGTATCATATATGCTTCTGCCCTTCAAGTCCCTCCACTTCCTATGGACAGTGTCTGTGTACCTTTTGTAATTATTTTATACTATATTTCTTTTGATTATATAGAGTTTTGTCAAGAATGAAGCACAGCCAGTAAACATCTTGCCCTGTAAGCAAGAAGACATGAATGTGTTCAGTCCCCAGGAAACACATAAACAGCTGGGAAGGGCAGCTCGCATCTTTACTAGCACTTGGGCAACAGAAGTAACAGGACTCTTAGATGTTGCTGGCTGGGCAATCTAGGTGAATTAGTGAGCTCCAGTGAGAGAACCAATGGGAGCCCCTGTCCCGTAATGGAAGGTGGACAGTGCCTGAGAAGCAATAACCAAGACTGACCTCCAGTATTCACAGACATACAAACACTCTAAATAAATAAATAATGATTAACAAATAATAAATCAATAAGTTGCATGCTGTGCTAGCAGCAGCCTTAAACAGGTCATGTTACTGCATCTACTGATTGCATCAGAAGGACAGGCTGGGTGACTAAACCACATCATCTAGGTTTGGGCAAGCACACTCTACAAGGAGATTACCTAATGTTGTGTATCTTAGAATTGTACTCATTACGAAGCAATGCACAACTGCATGAGCTCTCAGACTCGAACACTTCAATACCCGGTATTACACCATAGATCTACCACAACCAAGAAAGAAAGTTGAAGTCACAGATGTTGCTACCAATTGGAATGTCTTTGGACTATGAATCTGTTGAAATTAAGGTTTCCTTTGGCTTCAGACCCTTCCACTCCCTGCCCCTTTATTTCATCCTCAGTTTTATGGTTTGCACGATGAGTATGAATACAGGGTCATGGTCTAATCCCCAGTGCCCTCAGGCCTGGGCTGGAAACTGAAGAAGACAAAAATAGACAAGGTATTAGCTAGTGGGACTACAGACCAACAATCCATATTACATCTTGACTTTTATTTATTGATGCTCACTTTAATTGTCTGGTTGAATAGAGAAAAGGAAATATATAGGAATCTATCTTGTGAGCTAGTAATACAGAGTTTACAATTATACACATATCATGTATAATTACGAAAAAAAACTTGCAAAATCCATGAGTGACTCGCCTACCACCAGAACTGTACCCCTCTCTGGATTCTGTTCCTTCAGATGCCTTCCCCAGGCCCATACTTTTTCAGCTTGTTCATGGCCCTGCTGCTGGGTCCTGGGTCCTGCCCCAACCCCAGTGGATTTCCACCACTCAGGTGGAACTACCCACAACCAGCCCAAGCTGCACCAGCTTGAATAGACTTCAGCTGCTCAGGTGCAGGCTACACCAGTTAGAAGAACAGGTCAGTCAGATAACACCAGCCAGATAAAAGTATTAGAGAGATCAGCTATGTAAGGGACACACCTAAACATCAAGGCAATGTATCAAGTGCCCATAGCTAACATCAAATTAAATGGAGAGAAACAAAGCAAATCCACTAAAATCAAGAACAAGACAAGTCTGTCCACTTACTCCAAATCTGTTCAATATAGTACTTGAGGTTTTAGCTAGAGCAATTAAGACAAGGAGATAAAGGGGCTACAAACTGGAAGGAAGAAATCAAAGTATCACAATTTGCAGATATGATAGTTTACCTAAGCTGTGGTGGAAATCCACTGGGGTTGGGGCAGGACCCCAGTGTAACAAAATTGACCTTAAATTTTTATCAATAAACCAAGTTCCATACCAATGCAAAGTATTCATTTCTATATCATATTAAATTAAAACAAACATTTATAAACAATCACTTGGTAATTTGGGCATATTTTTCTCCAAACTGTTTCTTGCTGTTGGTTGGATAATGTATTTTTAGGGTTCGCAGAGACATTTCATGGGGGAGTCTTGTTCTATCAAACCACCTTAGCCTTGAAAGAATCCACAAGTTTTTATCTTCTGTGGAACAAAAGCAGAAACTCCGTTCCAAAGTAACATATCATTAGACAAAAATATTGAAGTCAAGATACCTTTATGTTGGTTTAACTTAGCAGTCCCCAGAATCAAATGTCTCTCTGCAGTTAAAAAATTCAAAGAAAACACAATAATATACATAATCCAGACTCTCTGTATGTATTCTATTTTTACATGGATTATTTTTCTTTATTCACTCTGCTACAGATGGTGCAGAAGATGTGGGAGTGACCAACTGATGATTGACACAGCTGGAGTTCTATGCTCTTAGAAGGATCTCCCTACTGAGAGCCAGGATCCAGAAACAGGATACCCCAGAAACCTAGGATAGAACCAAATATGAATGATAAAAAAGAAGTCAATGAAATGATTTCTAATGATATTCTGCTATACTAAAATATTGATGCCTAGTCCATCTGTCATAGAGAGGCTTCACAAAGCAACTGATGGAAACAGACACAGAGACCCATGGCCAAACATTAGGAGATTCTCAAGGAATCCTGTGGAAGAGGATGAGGAAGGATTATAGGACTCAGTGGTGTCAAGGGCACCAAAAGAAAACCCACACAACCAAGTAACCTGGGCTCATAGGTGTTGACAGAGGTTTCTATCCTGCCTGGTCCCTCAGATGTTCATCTCAAAGAAACTCACAGAGGTTTACATTAAGCATAAACTGGTTGGCCTATTAGCTCAGGCTTCTTATTAACTTTTACATCCTACATTAACCCACAATTCTTGTCTGTGTTAGCCATGTGGTTTGGTACCTCTTATCAGTGGGGCATTCTCATCTTGCTTCCTCTGCATCTGGGTGATGACTGCAGACTGAGCCTTTACTCTTCCCAGAATTCTCCTGTTCTGGTTGCCCTATCTATACTTCCTGCCTGGTTGCCCCACCTATACTTCCTGCCTGGCTACTAGCCAATCATCGTTTTATTAAAGCAATACAAATGACAAATCTTTACAGAGTAGAAAACCATTGTCCACACAGCACATAGGGGCTCAAGAAGACTGAACTGACAAGCGGGGAGCCTGCCTGGGCCTGACCTAGGCCCTCTGCATATATGTTACAGTTGTGTATCTTGGTCTTCTTGTAGGACTCCTAGCAGTAAGAGCAGGAGATGTCTCTGACTCTGTTGCCTGATTTTGGGACCCATTTCTCATTCCAAATTGCCTCATCCAACCTTGGTGGAGGAGAGGTGCCTGGTCTCACTGCAGCTTGATATACTGTGACTGACTGATATCTATGAAATGCCCACCTGCATGTGAAGAGAAACAGTGGAAGAGGAGTGAAGAGAGGAGGGGAGACTGGGCAGAGAGGAAGACGAGGAAGCTTTGCTTAGAATGTAAAAACAATAAAACAAACAAAAAAATCATTCCATGGTTGAAAAGAAAAACTCAAAAAAAGAAAAAAAGACGAAGTCATTAATCAGATAGATTGGTACCAGTTCCTGTTCTTTTGGTCTCCCTGGCTAGCTCTAATATCAGCACCAGTTGGGCCTTTAATTCTCATTTTGATTGAATTACTGTCGGAGCTCTAGTTCTTAAACTATACAGCCAATTGTATATCAGTTTGGTAAAATTAAATGGTCCTTAGGACCTCTTTAGAAATGGGTAAGTTCACAATTTGACTTACTCACTAAGACCAGTGGGAAATATAACAAAGTCACAGACCTAAGTAGGCCCTGAAACCTTAGCACAGCTGACTCCAAGACAGAAGCACCATGCAGAGTATAAAACTAAGCATGGAGACAGTCCTACCTGCCAAAAGTAAAACAAAGACCTAATGAATCCTTTGGAGTTCATAGTTCTGGAAAAGTCTTTAAACATACCTACTCCGTTTCTTGTTAAGTAAGTATGTCAACCCAGAACATACTTTTTTGTTTTTTTAAGAGTTTTTTTTTGTTGTTGTTGTTATTGTTTTGTTTTTTTGTTTTTTAGAGGGTATATTGTTTTTTCTTCTTTTTTTCTTTTTGTTTCAAGATAGGGTTTCTCTGTGTTGCTTTGGAGCCTGGGAGCCTGTCCTAGAACTCACTCTGTAGACCAGGTTGGCCTTGAACTCACAGAGACCCACCTGCCTCTGCCTCCTGAGTGCTGAGATTAAAGGCCTGCACCACCACTGCCCAGTCCCAGAAAATGATTTTTGTGCTTAAACATTCACCCTGAGAAAAGCTCAGTTCTGTACTGGATCATGAAAAATGGCTAATACTTTTTATTGGCTTAAGCCCATGTCTGAGCAGTCTTCTCTGGTGAATACCCTAAAAGTTAGGCCACAAACAATTATTAACAAACTTGAGAAGACTGAAACTTACATACCCAGTATCTTTTCTAAGCCCAATGGAATAAAACTAGAAATCCACAAGCGATGGGAAAAACAGAAGCATTCCACAAAATTTTAGAAATTAGAAAACAAACTCTAGTGCCCATTGGTTCAAATTAGAATTGAAAAGGCAAGTTAAAAGAATAACACAAATGAAAATTAAGTAAAACACACTAAAAGTTTGAAATGCAACCAAGGTAGGAATAACCGAGGACATCATAGCAGTAAACATATTATGTGCACAGAAGTATCTCCAACAGCAACCCAACACCACCAGAAGAAGATAGAATAAAAAGCACAAACTAAAGCACAGTCACACTTTTATTGAGAAGTCTCATTGATTCCAAGGCACAGAGACTGTACTTAACAAGCAGCTGGAATAGACTCAATAGATGGATTGGTGTCCTATGCTGCTAAAACCAAGAATATCTGATTATTTTAAAAATGTTCTTCTCTATTTATAAATCTCCAGGCAGGATTAAGCTTCTACCATGATCTCTCGTTGACAACAGCAATATGAGTCTAGATTATTCACTGTACTCTGTTCAAAAACAAATTCTTATTACAAAAATGAAGTTTTCTAAGATTTATGTTTGCTGAGCTAACATTGTAGTTTTAATTTTTCATTTGTTTGTTTCCAGGTCTTCATAACCATGAGACAACAGGAAGTTGGATGTAAAAGACAGAAAGTTCACTGTGAAGATGACATTCTCTACTAGAAACATGAAAGAATTGACATGGGCTAAAAACAGAATTATTTACTAAAAGCCATTTTCTAAGGGCAAAAGCCGATCCTAATGTTCAATTTATTAATGGTCCATCCTAACTCATTTCAGTATTTCTTGGCGATGAGGGATTTATACTCAAGTTTCCTATCTCTAAAAGTGACATCATGAAAACAAAGATAAGATTGAGCTTTGAACCATAGCCCTTCGGCCTCCAAAGTGAACATCTGCCATGCCAGTTGACCTGAAGTTCCACATTCAATCTACAGATGCATAAATATCCTGCAGAATGTCTGAGACGAAACATTATTTCCCTGTGCTTATTGGTCCACAGAATGTGAACATTTATTTCACTCCACAGAGGGAAAATACTGGAAGGAAGACTACAATTTCTTCCTACTATTCGTCCTGGGTTTAAATCCCACTGGGCTTGCTTCAAAATCATTATGAGATCCTGATATCACTTCCTACTGTCCTTCGACGGTATTTGCTGCTACAGCAGGGGAAGAGGACTCTATTTTCTCGCCACATCCACTGAAACTAGGCTCTCACCATGCCCTTCATTCCTTTATCCACAGTGCCTAGAACTATTGACCCCATTTTGATGTAGGTTTGCTGGAAATCCTTTACTTACAGATTGTAGGATTGCTTACTTCTGTTTCTCTGTTAGAACTCCAGAGACAAGCCACTGTCTCCCAGCTTCAACAAAAGCATTCTCATGATTAAAACCCAACATGGTTTTTAATTATGAAAACGCATCCCCATATATCAGTTTTGCTGTCTATGAGGTCAGAGAGAGAAGGGGAGACAGGTAGACAGACAGACCGAGAGATAGAGGAGGAAGAAGAGAGGAGTAGAGGAAGGAGAGACGAGAGAAAACCTAAGAAGTTGCTGCTGGAATGGAAGAAAGTGAGACTGGAAACCTCATTTTCAGACCTAGCTGTTAGCACTGCCTGGTCCTGACTGGGCCAGCCCTGGAGGGAGGTATGTGGGCTGGCTGTAGAATTAATTGAATTTCACAACTTGCCTCACATTCCTGCTGGCACGAAGTGCCTTGGAAGGACAGGGGCATCACGGGAGGCCAACACAATGGCAGGACCAAGACTGGGCACTGCTGTGAGCTTTTCTTTATACAACTCCTGCCTCAAAATAGCTTGCCTGTTAGCACCCCAGCAGAGAACCCCCACAAGCGAGGGAGGAGGAAATGAGCTGTCTCAAAGATACATACTGGTTCTCAACCCCAGGATGAAGCTCAGGACCCAAAATAAGTTCCCTTCATAGCGCTCTAGAGCCTTCACCTTCAAAAGAGATATTTGGGTTATATGAATTTTAAATCCTTCCCAGCTGCAACATTGTATTATTGCCCGAAGAACATGAGATTAAACCGAAGGCTTTTTGTTTTAAAACATCAGCATCTAGGCTTCATCAACGCACACATTTCACGATACTTAGAGCCCTAGTTTCCTGCCTCAGATCTTTGTGTAATTTTAATCAATTCATCTCTCTCTCTTTCTCTCTCTCTTTCTCTCTCTCTCTGTGTGTGTGTGTGTGTGTTTGTGAATGTCTGTGTGTGTCTGTGTGTGTGTGTGTGTGTGTGTTATGTATATATGGGAGTATACGCTTGCCACAGCACATATGTAGAGATAAGAGGACAAATCTCAGAGGGAGCCAGTGCTTTTCTGCCACCTGTGGAATGCAGAGACACCTAGGATATTAGGCCTGTGCACAGCACCTTTAATGCTAAATGACTTCCCCCATCCCTGACTTGCCTTTTGCTCAGCTCTTAACGAATAGCAGAGCACACTGCACTATCACCTAATAGGCCTTAAATAGATTGTCACATGCAATCCAACACACTGCAAAGGATGAATCTGTCTCATCACACTAATGAGAAAAGAGTAGCCTAAAAGATGACGGAACCTTAACTAATGCCAAGGAATATGTAAAGACACAAAACAGAATTTAAATTTAAACTACACAACTACAAATTCAGGGTTGTTTCCATATAACTACTCTCACACAAAAACTAAATCACTTCTGTGATCATTTCCCTTCCCCCACGGGGCTGCATACCTGGCACAGCATTGCTAGTAACTGTACTTTTATTAATGAATGGCTGGCTAAATGAATACAAGATCTATTGGTTTAAGTGCATTAGTGCAGTTGATCAGTGAGCAGGAGCATTACTGTTAAAAACATTTCTTCATGACAAATCTGACTTCTTCAAATGATTTTTCTAAGAATACTTCCACATAACCTGCATTTACTCATGTATTCATGCATTCAGAAATGACACCTATAAGATGCTAGGCACTATGCCAGGGGTTCAGTGAAAGAAAAAATTCCTACTGAATACATAGCACATACTGTCTCATGGGAGGACAGCCTAAATAACTGCATATGCAATCCCAGCAGGGTATGTGCTGGGAGGGGAAGTTTGCTTGGAAGGTGAGGATGTATTCTATCAAGACATTCTCTTCCTTTCCTTTTTCTCCTTCCCCTCCCTCTCCCAATCCCCTCCCCCTAGCCCCAAACTCTCTCCTCTTCTCCCTCTTCTGTGTGTATAAGAGAGAGACAGACAGAGACAGAGAGACAGAGAGAGAGAAAGAGAGCATGTGTGTACTCCTGCATGCATACACATATGCTGTTGTTGTATTTGGTGAGATTTTTCAAGGCATGAAGATATTAATCAAATGAGTTCATCACCTTGGCCACTAGTTTCTGGATTCAACACCATTGTTGTCCCTTTCTCTTTTGTTGAATTACTCTACTATAAAAAAAAAATATTCTGATGGAGGAGGGTCATCTGTCTATTTGTTACTTTCATTGGTTAATAAAGAAACTGCCTTGGCTTTTTGATAGGGCAGGATTTAGATAGGTGGAGTAGAAAGAATAGAATGCTGGGAGAAAGAAAGCATAGTAGGTCAGCCACCATGGAGCCAGTTGCCAGGTCAGATATGCTGAATCTTTCCCGGTAAGCCACCACCTCATGGTGTTACACAGATTACTAAATATGGGTTAAAGCAAGATGTGAGAATTAGCCAATAAGAGGCTGAAACTAATGGGCCTGGCAGTGTTTAAATGAATACAATTTGTGTGTTGTTATTTCGGGTGTAAAGCTAACCATGCTGGAGTTGGGTGAGACAAAAAGCAGGCCTGCTTGCCCCATCACTACAATATTCTGTATCTCCTATTTAAAAAAGAAATAAATTCTCTGATGCCCACCTTCCTTCTTTCCCTGTATAATAAAGAATCTCTGAAAGGTGCCCCATAAATAGTTTCTTGCTTTTCATTTTTTCTCTCCATCACCAACCATCGTTCCATTTCCCATGAGGTTCTTCCCCTGCCCCCAACCCACATTTGGAAACTGGAATTCTGACACACATTTATAAAAAGTTAACAATCAAGGAATTATTACTCAAGACAAAAAAGATTCAATAAAAGTTTAAAAAGTCATTGTTCACAGTGCAGAAAGCCTCTCTGACTTCCATCACTCTCCCGGTGCCACAGGAAGTCACTATTCTTTTTTTATCTTGACAATATTATTTATGTAACCTTCCCCAGCAACCATCTTACTTCACATTAGTTTTCACAGAAAGCAAAATATTTCCATTTCTCAATTGCAGTAGTACTGATCTCTCTGGAACACAGACAGGATGTTGTATGGACAGAGCCCACTGGTAGAATGAATACAAATAGTTATACAATGCAAAGTTCAGAGCTAATAGAAAAATGTTCAGAATTTACTACATCATTTCAATGACATCATTTATAGCTCTTTCTCCCACCAGGGAACGAATACGTGATGACACTCTGTGTTTCTTCTCAGTTGCCTTTGGACTTTTGGAGAGAACACTATTCCTACACTATTTGCTGCCATTTTGAAACTAATATTTTTGTACAATATTTCAAAATGACTTAGTTTTAAGTCGGGAGCATAATACCAGCTCCTGGCATCCATCCCAGACCCCTGGCCTGGGAGTTGCATTGGTCTGGACTTCAAATCCCAGCATGCCAGGTCCTGACCCCTTCCTCGGGAGGGTTAGAACCCCTCCCACAAGGTATTTAAGTGGGCTCCCAGAGGAAAAAACACGTAAGTGATTCTGGGTTTGAATGTGTTCCCAGCGTTCCTGTCTCCTCCGCCATGCACTCGGCCACCCAAGAGAGCTGTATTTAATAAAACAATGGGCATTTTAATTCTGTTTGATCTGACCTAATTGGATTTCTTTGCGCTGCCCTATCTTAGGATTTTTTTCTTAGGATTTTTTCTAACACTTAGGACTAGTTATATTAAAGAGTATTCTTCAATTCCTGTTTTGTCCTATTGAGTGGCTGATTTTTAACCTAATTTTTGACCCGAATAATAAATGAAAAATGTCATTCTAGCATAGGAGAGCTCAAGAAAGACACGTCAGCTTACTGCACCTTTGGGCCCTATAGATTTCTCCTGGAAATGAGATTTTTTTTCACTTTCCTTTCTACTTTTAAAATTTAAAACTTTTTTTGAGAATTTCTTACATGAGTACCTTAGTTATATCATTTTTGCCTCTTCCTCTCCTCCTCTAACTTCTTCCATGTATTTCTGCTGACTTTCTCTAACTCATGACCCCTTTTCCTTTATTAGCCTTATGATGTGTATTATTTGTATGTATTATACTATAAGCAATATGTATACATACAGCATACTGAATTCATTTAGTGTTGTTTGTATGTACATTTAGGGTTGACCTCTTAAGACTGGATGGCCTATCAGGGACTCATCCCTGGAGAAGACTGATTCTTCCTTACTCAGAAGGCATTGATTGCTTATAACTCTTCATCTCAGGCTGAGGCCATGTGAGTGATGCTGCATTTGTGTTGGCATGTCAACTGGTGATACCATTGCATAGGACTTGTTTAGGCAACTATGTTGCTGAGATTTCATTGGTACAGTTTCCTATCATGTCTAGAAAACACCGTCTAGCATAGGCATCCTTGTCTTTCGGCTCCTATAATCTTCTGTTATCTCTTCCTCGGAGTTTCCTTAAGTATGAAGGTTTCATTGTAGATGTTATCAATTGCAACCTAGCACTTCTTGATCGGTTATACTCTTTATCCTGCACAACCTGTGTATATGCCACAAAAAGAAGCTTCCCCAACCAAGAATTAGAACTATACTTATTTGTGGATAGTCTAATAGGTATTTAGACTATATCAAGGAGGCACATTAATTTAGAAAAGTAGTAATGGTAGGGTCTCCTCTACAATCCATATCCAGTCATGGGTACTTGGCAAGGTTTACAGTACCAGGCATTAATTCCTTCCTATTTAGTGAACTTTAAGTCAAATTACACAGCCGCTAGTGACTTTCAAGATGTAAGTGCCACTATTGTACCTTGTGGGGATATTGCACCATGATGGTCATTTTCTCAGTCTCCAAGCTTTGCGGCTTGGCAAATGGATTCCTCCTCTCTCCTGGCAGCTCACATAGCACCTTCTGTTATTATGAGTACTAGTGCTCATACAGCACTTCCTTCCCAGTTCTAACTTGATTCCTCTAAGTCTTGTGTCTAATGTGTAGTGTTTTCAGGTTCTTGGAAGGAACCAAAGGAAACAGCAATAGCCTATGTTTTTTGGGATTTTCTTGGGGTCTTTTGACTAACAACTTGAAGAGAGTTTCCCCACCTATGGCAATGGGGTTCTTGTTAGACACTCTATTGACTTGGGGGGAGAGGCAATTTCAACCCCTTGTAGCTATTCCTAACTTGAGTTGTGCACTTTATTTCATTTGCTTTGTAACTTTATTATCTATATTGGTTTCCTTTGAATCACTGACAAAATACCTAACAGAAACAAGAGGAGAAAGGTTGATTTTGACTCAGGATTTCAGGAGATATTATATTCTCAATAATGGTGATAAAGGCAGGATAGCTTAAACAGTTTGGTCTATGGTGGCAGAAGCTTGGCCTTTGCAGCTCATTGACATCTTGACAGATGAGGAAACAGATCTCAATCCAGAACCAAAAGCAGACATAATTTTCAAGACCTATCCTCAGCTCATGGACATCTTGACAGAGGCGGAAACAGAGATTTCAATCCAGAACCAGAAGTAGACATAACCTTCATGGCCTGTCCACAGCTAGCAAAATAATGGATCTTTAAAGTTTCACAACACCCAAACAGTGCATCCTGTTGGAAACTAAGTATTCAAATTATCATACCACCATTCTAGATGTCTTTAAATACTGTACCTTAGTATTGCCTGATGTGCTATTGTACAATTTGGATTAAAATGGCACCTATAGGCTCATATATTTGAATGCTTTGTTCCTCAGATAGTATCACTGCTTGAGAAGGATTAGAAAGATTATGGAAGGATGTGTGTTACTGGGAATAGGCTTTGAACTTTCAAAAGTTTATACCACAACATCCTTTCTGGTTTGCAGATCAGGATTTATATGATTAGCTATTGCTCCAGCACCATGCCTGCCTGCCTGCTGCCATGTTCCCTACCATGATGCCATGATAGTCATGGACTCACCCTCTGAAACTATAAGCAAGCTCTCAATTAAATGCTTTCCTTTATAAGTTGTCTTGGTTATGGTGTCTCTTCACAGCAATTTAAAAGTAATCAAGACAAGTATGAAATTATTTGTGTGTAACTTCTTTCTGTCAAAACATTAGTGCTGTAAAATCTTCCCTGTTGTAACAGAAAGCTGTAATTTATAGATTACTGCTGGTTAAAAAAAAGTCCTAATTATAGGAGCAGATATCTGTTTAATCATTCTATTTTTGATGGGTATTGGGTTGTTTCTATTTTAAAATCATTATAAATAACATCACTCAGAACACTCTTGCATTCTTGCATATGTTTATTGTTCACATCTTTAGACACTTATTTGGGTCTAGCTAGATACACAAATGTGAAACATGGACCTTGCTTGACAATGACAAGTGTTTTCCAAAATATTGACAGAAACTTAATTTCCTACTGGTAGGAGTCAATTCCACTTCATATTTACTACTACTTAGAAATACTAGAGGTTTTGCTTGAGTTTGGTGTTGTTTTCTTTTACTAATCTATTCACTGATAATTTCATACATATACATAATATATTTTGATAACATTCAGGACCTCACCCTCTTTCATTTCCCTTTTCTTCTCACCAAACTTTGACTCCTACAAACTTCCCCTTACTAGCTTTTTTCACATTCTAGAGATTAATCCTCTGTAAGAAGTAAAACTGATTGGTGATTTTTTGAGAAAAGATTTTAGTTGAGACAAACCTGAGCTAGTATTGAACTCATGATCCTTCTCCCTCCAATTTCTAAGTGCTGAGATTTTTTTTTCCAATGGTCATTTGGTTTGGTAAAATGTTATATTACACATGATTACATTTTCTTTGATTACACTCACAATCATAAGTACTTTAAATATATATGTCTAGGACAAATGGACAAGGTTTTGATAAAGTACTCCTTAGGTCCCTTCTCTGCTTTCTACTGGGTAGTCAATTAATTTTCATTATGGATTTGATAAAGATAGATAAACATTTTGTATATGATTACTGAATTAAGGCTCTCTAGAGTAACAACGTCTGTAGAATCAATATATATTCAAAGGGGATTTATTACATTGGATTTTCTGCTGTAGTGTGGCTAGTCCAACAATGGCTGCTTAGCACTAAAGAAGCCAAGAAACCAGTGGCTGCTCAGTTCATGAGGCTGGGTCCAGCAGTCCCTCTTTGGCACTGAAGGCATAGCAAATTCCTAGAAACCTGCTACTCTTCAATCCACATTGAAAGCCAGATAAAGCTGGATCTGCTCTTAGCAAAGAAAAGCATCAGCATCAGCAGCAACAGCAGCAGCAGAACAGATTAATCTTTTCAGGGTGAGCAAAGAAAATGCGGTAAAGATTTTCTTTTGAATTTCTTTTGTCTGCATTTACATAGGCAGAAACAGCCCAAATTTAGGGTTAGTCATTGTACCTCAAACAATTCAAATAATCAGGTCAAGAAAATCATACACCTTTAGTCCCTGCACTGAGGAGGCAGAGGCAGGTGATCTCAGTGAGTTCGAGACCAGCATGGTCTACAGAATGAGTCCCAGAACAGCTGGAGCTGCCACAGCAGCTCACTTTTTGATTGTACGTCCAGGCAAATGGAAAAGACGAACCATCACAAGTATATTTTTATATGAGCTGCTTTAAAAAAAAAACTCTAAGAATGCAAAAATTTAGAAGCAGAAATTTACTATTAACATAGAATTTTTTCAACATTTTGTTATAGTTACAAAACTTGTTATTTTCAACCCCATTTTACACTAATAAATAAACATATTCTAGAAGAATTATTTTCTTACAAGCTATATAAATATTACTACTTTCTGAAATCTGTTTTTCTATTAGATGCAAAATAGTAGTTAAATTTCATTTTGTCCTTCTTGATGTCCAATTGGTACATCACCCCTTATAAAAAAAACCTTTTTTAAATATGCTTTACTTCCTCCTTTACTATAGTCAGGAATACTATGAGTACATCTAAATGTAGTTGTTTATTATTTCTCTGGCCTATTAGGTCTTTATTGTTATATAATACTATCCGGTATTATGTAATACTGTAGTGCTATATACTTTATATTGCTTATTGCCTCCATGCTGCCCTTATGTATGATGTGTGGAAGAATTGTCTTTATGGATAACTTTAACCAGATCAACATGATCCTTTTATAATCCTACCACAAAAAGACATCAAAGATGAATAGGTATTAAATCTTATCACCATCTTTTTACCTATGTCAATGATCACATTCTTTTTCTTCTTTATTCTGGTAGTGTGAAAAACTACATTATTTGATTTTCTAAAGTTCACACCAATAATGCTACCTTCTTAACTTAACCTCTTATGAAGCTTCATGCTTTTCTTAGATATTATGAACTGTTTTGACACAGTGAATCTTCCTTCAGGAATGAAATGGTTCTTAGGTTTTTAGTTACATAAGCTACGATCGGTTGTGGCATTGAGTTTATTCTAGACACATGAAACAGAGTAACAACATGTTCTTATTATGGTGAAAAATAGTATTTTATTCAATATCTCAGAGAGAAACTTTTCATCGTGTACCATATGTCCTCCTAAATTATAGTCATGTTTTGTAAACACATTATAAGTGTAAATTTCTGTTGTCAAAGACTTTATTTTTTTTTTTTTTTTTTTTTTTTTTTTTTTTATTTTTTTTTTTAATTTATTTATTTATTAAGGATTTCTGCCTCGTCCCCACAACCGCTTCCCATTTCCCTCCCCCTCCCCCGATCAATTCCCCCTCCCTCATCTGCTCGAAGAGCAATCAGGGTTCCCTGACCTGTGGGAAGCCCAAGGACTGCCCACCTCTATCCAGGTCTCGTAAGGTGAGCATCCAAACTGCCTAGGCTCCCACAAAGCCAGTACGTGCAGTAGGATCAAAAACCCACTGCAATTGTTCTTGAATTCTCAGTATTCCTCATTGTCCGCTATGTTCAGCTAGTCCGGATTTATCCCATGTTTTTTCAGACCTAGGCCAGCTGGCCTTGGTGAGATCCCAATAGAACATCCCCATTGTCTTAGTGTGTGGGTGCACCCCTCGTGGTCCTGAGTTCCTTGCTCGTGCTCCGTCTCCTTCTGCTCCTGATTTGGACCTTTAGATTTCTGTCCGGTGCTCCCGTGTGGGTCTCTGTCTCTGTCTCCTTTCATCGCCTGATGAAGGTTAATATTCCTGAGGATGCCTATGTGTTTGTCTTTGGATTCACCTTCTTATTTAGCTTCTCTAGGAACATGAATTATAAGCTCAATGTCCTTTATTTATGGCTAGAAACCAAATATGAGTGAGTACATCCCATGTTCCTCTTTTTGGGTCTGGCTTACCTCACTCAGGATAGTGTTTTCTATTTCCATCCATTTGTATGCAAAATTCAAGAAGTCCTTGTTTTTTACTGCTGAGTAATACTCTAATATGTATATATTCCATACTTTCTTCATCCATTCTTCCGTTGAAGGGCATCTAGGTTGTTTCCAGGTTCTGGCTATTACAAACAATGCTGCCATGAACATAGTTGAGCATATACTTTTGTTGTATGATAGGGCCTCTCTTGGGTATATTCCCAAGAGTGGTATTGCTGGATCCAGGGGTAGGTTGATCCCGAATTTCCTGAGAAACCGAAACACTGCTTTCCAGAGTGGTTGCACAAGTTTGCATTCCCACCAGCAATGGGTGAGTGTACCCCTTTCTCCACAACCTCTCCAGCAAAGGCTATCATTGGTGTTTTTTATTTTCGCCATTCTGACAGGTGTAAGGTGGTATCTTAAAGTTGTCTTGATTTGCATTTCCCTGATTGCTAAGGAAGTTGAGCATGACCTTAAGTGTCTTTTGGCCATTTGAAGTTCTTCTGTTGAGAATTCTCTGTTCAGCTCAGTGCCCCATTTTATAATGGGGTTGATTAGCCTTTTACGGTCTAGTTTCTTGAGTTCTTTATATATTTTGGAGATCAAACCTTTGTCAGTAGCAGGGTTGGTGAAGATCTTCTCCCAGTCAGTGGGTTGTCTTTTTGTCTTAGTGACAGTGTCCTTTGCTTTACAGAAGCTTCTCAGCCTCAGGGAGTCCCATTTATTCAATGATGCCCTTAGTGTCTGTGCTGCTGGGGTTATACATAGGAAGTGGACTCCTGTGCCCATGTGCTGTAGAGTACTTCCCACTTTCTCTTCTATCAGGTTCAGTGTGTTCGGACTGATATTGAGGTCTTTAATCCATTTGGATTTGAGTTTTGTGCATGGTGATAGATATGGATCTATTTTCATTCTTCTACAGATTGACATCCAGTTTTGCCAGCACCATTTGTTGAAGATGCTCTCTTTTTTCCATTGTATACTTTTAGCTCCTTTATCAAAGATCAGGTGTTCATAGGTTTGTGGGTTAATGTCAGGGTCTTCTATTCGATTCCATGTCAAAGACTTTAAACTCCAGATTCACCTTACTTTGTCATGTTGTCTTTACAAAGAATGGCATGGAAACAATTAGAATAGTTCTGAACATATAAGATACAAGTGCATCAAGATAAAATGGTTTTATCTATGCTTATCTTTGGAGGGAATAAGTCTAACTCTTAGGGGCACTGTAAGGCTGTCTTTTTATTTTTTATCTTTCATTGGCACTTTTAGTTCTTCTATAAAGTGATCATGTCAGGCTTTGGTCCCTTCTTTTAGGTCTCTGTTGGTGACCAGTGAAAAGACAGTGTCTAACACCCGAGTTGGTGAAGCCTCAGAATTTTATATTATTGAAAGTTCTGTATTAAGATTGTTATTTGGGTTATTAAGTTCTAGGATAAGTCATTAGGCCATAAACAGAAAAAGAGAGTTGTCGGTCTGGATCAAGGAAGTACTTTAGTCTATTTGGAAGGTATCAGGAAAGCGACAGCCTATAGTGATACAGGGTCAAAGAACTTGAGGTTTCAGAATCTCATGAGTACAGAAAAATATCAAGATAGAAATCAGATTTTGGATAACCACATTAATGTGTTGTAGCTGCCCAGTGAAGTTCTGGAGATCTACCGAATAGCTTTCTAGTTTTTCCTTGCTTTGTGGAGAATCCCTGTTTGAAAAGGGAATGTTGCCTCCAGTTTTTTTTCTGAGAGTCCAGTCATTCCCCTTAAATGAGGTGTTATAAGAATAGACAGGTGACAAAGTGCCACAGTTATGTTCTCCACAGACTTATTTCCTGTCCTTTTGATGACATTGGATAAATGGGAGAATGTGGAAGTGGGTGGATCTCTGAGGAGTGAGACAACCTACTTTATCAGATTCTTGTTAACAGTTATTTACTGTTTGAAGAGCTGAGTTTGGATACAGGCAGAGAGCATCTAAAAACATCTCAGATTCTTACTTCTGGATTTTCTTTGTATGCTACTATCTTCATAGAGAGCTATAAGGGCCTTACATACATTGCCTTAGATCATTCCCTTGATTCCTACAGAATAGACCCAGTTGTAGCGATGACATTATAATTTAACCTATCAACCTTTGGTCAAACTTTTGTTCTGCCTTGCTTGTGCTGGGGTCAGGGAGAGCTACAGTAAAATGTATTTCTTTTCTCTAAAGTCTCAGGATCAACCTTATAAAAATCCCTGAGGCTGTACCATAGCATGCGAAAATCTATGGAACAGCAAGTAGAGAAATATACCAGGGCCTCTGGACACAGACTGGCATCCCTGCCAATTATTTTCAGAGTCCTCAAGACATCTGAAGAGTTAAAGATTTCTTCCTCATAAGTTCAACCCAAACATTGTTCGATGAATCTGATTATAAGATGAGTCAGAAATACTAGTTTGGGTCACTAACATTACTCCACTTACCCTTTCCCTGGTTTGAGTTAATTAACTGCCAATTAGTCGCACCCAAGACTTAATTACCTTCTATGAGTACCACTGAGCTTCCTTCTTTTACCTCAGACAAACAACAGCGTTCTCCTATGAAGCACTTTAAAATAAATAAATTTGAAAAGTTTGTAAGAACCAGACTACCAGGACTTCTGCCTCAAAACAGTATCTTGCAGACATTACAGGCACTACACTCATGAAATCTCAACAATATGGTTTCCTAAACAAGACTTGGAAAAAGACGATATCAATTAACATACCAGCACAGATGAGGGAAATCTCACAAGGCCCTACACCTAGATGAAGCACTATAGTCAATTAATGGATACTGCGGAGGGAAAATTGGTCTTCTTCAGGATGAACCTTCTGATTATCCAATCCTGGCTGGTTAGGCCTAAACACAAGGGCATGTGAGAAATACATATGAGTATTCATAAACATATATGTTGCACTTGCTAGTTTTACATCAAGTTGACACAAGGTAGTATCATTTGAGGAAGAGCAACTTTCGGTTAAGATACCTCCACTCAATTGTCCTGTAGGGAAGCCTGTGTAGTACACCTCTTTAACTAGCAATTGATGTGGGAATGCCCGGCCCTTCATTTGCGATTCCATCCCTGGACTGGCAGTCCAGGGCCCTATAAGAAAGAAGACTGGGTAAGACATGAGGGAGAAATAGAGTTAGTAGTAGCACACGTAGGCTTCTCCACCACCTCCTGCCTCCAGTTCTTGCCCAGTTTGGTTTCTTGTCCTGTCTTCCCTTAGGAATGGAGTGCTATAGACAGAAATAAACCCTTTCTGCACCGAATTGTTTCTGCTCATGGTGTCTTACCACAGCAATAGAAACACACACACAGGGAAACTATGTTCATAAGATTTTGTGTGTGTACATCTCTCTCTCTAACTGTGTGTGTGTGTGTGTGTGTGTTAAACAATAATAATTACAGAATTTATGATCATTAGAGTTGGGGAATATGGGAGGAATTGGATGAGGTAGAAGGAAATCATGTAAATGAGTACTCATACATTAAATTCTCAAAAATTGAATTAATAAAACTTTTAAGTTGCAGAAGAAAAGAAGTAAGAAAATAAAGAAATGTAATTTGGTAAGAATTTCTTCATAAGCTCATAGGCTTGAGTACTTGATCTCTGGGGAGTGACACTATTTGAAACAATTAGGAGGTGTGACTTTGTTAGAGGAAGTGTGTCACGGAAGGTGGACTTTGAGGTTTCAAGAGCCCAAGTCAGATCCAGGGGCACTCTCTTCCTGATGACTGCAAATTTGGATGTAGAACTTTTGGCTAATTCTCCAGCATCAGGTCTGCCCGTATACCACAATTCTCCCTACTGCAATATCAATGGACTAAACCTCTGAAACTGTAAGCCATTCCCAATTAAAATGTTTCCCTTTATAAAAGTTGCTATGGTCCTTATGTCTCCTCAAAGCAATAGAACACTAAGACAGAAGCTGCTGCCAAGGAACAGGGCACTGCTGTCACAGGCCTGGCCATGCTTCTTGTTGAGGGAATGTGAACTTTGGAACATTAGATTCATAAAGCAGTTGAATGCTTTAAACAAGGATTAATAGGTCATACTAGTTGGAATGTGGAAAACAGTAGTTCTGAAAGCAATGAAGATTATCACAGCCCAGGTCAACAGGTTTCAGGAAGAATAATATTAGTCCATGGCCTAGAGACTATTCTTGTAATATTTTAAGAAAGAATGTGACCATTTTCAGCCTTTGTCCAAAAATATCTGCCTGCGGCTAAACTTAATTTTGGACTAATGGCTTGGCAGAAGAGATTTCAAGACAGTCAGTCTAGTGTTGACTATATCATGTGGTTATTAATGGACAACAGATCTATAATAAAAAGGGGAAACTTGAGTAAGGAAAAATAAATAATGTACAGCTTGTGGAGAAAAAGAACATCACGAAGTATAATGGAACTAAGTCCAGGGCTCACAGAGATAAAAGTTTAAGAAAAGTCTTATGTTAAATGGAACATAGGGAGTGTAGTATCATCAGGGCAAAAACCCTCACAGCTAAACTTCCAATTTATACAAATGAATCAAAGGAAATCTTAAACAGTGAAGGAAACTATAGAAAAAAGGAAGGTGATGAAAACGTATTTGAATGAAAAAGCCAAGTTCCCCATCAAACAGCAGAACTTGGCAGCTTTGGCCCTGTGGTTCTAGATTTAGAGTCAAGGACACAAGGAAGTGGTTGTGGAAATTCTCTCCATGGCTAAAGAAAGCTGCTGAGGCCAGGCTTGTGTCAGAAGTGTCCTGCATGAAGGCCCAGAGAGGCCATTGCATAAAGTTCTGAAGGTGAAGCCTGGATTGAACTTGAGACCCTGAATGGCATCTGGAGATGGCTGGGCATGAGATATCAGCCAAAGAGAGCTGCACACTGGGTGGGTGTGAAATAAGCCTAGGAGAGAGAAGTATGTTGCAGTTAACAAAACTGAAAGAAGTTGGAAATCTCTAGAGCTTTGACATCATCACTGGAGATACAGAGTTTGAAGTTTGCCTGGTTGACTTTAGTCCAGTATTTCCTCTCTATTCTCCCTTTCCTCCCATTTGGAACTGTACTATATATTCGGTACTATTATATATTAGAAGTATGTCGTCATCATTATGATTACATGGGGTTACAGTTAAGAAACTGCTTTGAGCCTCAGAAAAGACTTTGAACTATGGACTTTTAAAGTGATGAGACTGTGATAAACTATGGGGATTTTTAAAGTTGGATTGAATTCATTTCTACATTATGATATGGTAACAAGTCTATGGGGGACAAGGAGTGAAATGTGGTGGTTGATAAGAATGCCCCGCATGGGCTCATAGATTTGAATACATGATCATTACTTGACAATACTTGAAACAATTAGGAGGTGTGGCTTTGTTGGAGGAAGTGTGTCACTAGAGATGGATTTTGAGGTTTTAGAAGCTCAATCCTGGCTCACTGGCACTCTCTCCCCCTGCTGTCTGCAAATCTGGATCTAGAAGTCTCAGATGCTTCTCCAGTACCATGTCTGCCTCTGTACTATCATTCTTCCCCACCATGAGCCAGCCCCAATTAAATGCTTTCCTTTATATGAGTTGCTGTGATCATGGTGTCTCGTTACAGCAACAGAGCACTGACTAAGGCAAATACATTTTAAAAAGCCCAAACTTTTTGGCTGCTAGGTTCAGAGAGGACACTTGTTTACATGGAAGGCTTGTTTGCTTTAAGTTGCCATTCAGGTTAACCCTCTAAGCAGGCATAGCCTCCCTACTGCAGTTCTTATGGTCAAGGAAATGTGTTTGTCCCTGGGGAGTCAGCTCTGTACTCTTCTATGGCAGTAATGTCTACAGTAAGTGGAGCGGGGAGGTTGAGAGCAGTTAGAAGATGCTAAAACAGAATTAAACAAATCATAGCAGTGTGAAATTATGAGCAAAGTTAATTAAGTTCCACCTGGCTGGGTCAACAGGCAGAGCCACTGGTTGTTGTAGGTGACAGTAAGCTACCACACTACCTGTGGCACTGGAGAAATGTCTGATTCTGCCATTTCCTGTCATCCTGACTGGCCTCTGGAAAGCTAAAAAGAGGATTGGTGGTGTGAGAACAAGTGATGGGAAGAGAAAATGTTGTTGCCCTAGAGACCCAATGGCACTGCGGACCCATGCAGCTGCCCGAGTATTGCCACCCTGGCTTGTCAGTGGTCCTATGACAATGGCAACGTAATTTGCCTGTGGGACCCATGCTTCTTTAGGCAAGCCTGGCTATTTAAGGGCTCCTGATCACTTGAGCTGTGGGAAGAAAAGAAAGACAGGAAACGGGAAAAAGTGCTCATTTATTGTCACTGCTCTTTGTTGGGTGTCTTTGTTAAAGCAGAAAGAAATGTTCATGAACGTTTTGAGTGAAGGGGACACTTTCCAAATATTCCAGGGGCAAAGAATAGTCCCAGACACACATCGAAATAATAGAAACAGAGACAGTTCATGAAAAAACAGAAGGGCACCTCTGAGAATGGAAGTGGGCTAGTGATCTAGGGAAAAATTCCAAAAGCACTGAGGCACCAAGCTCTCATCTTTATTTACTCTGTATTTGCTCCTCCTTGTTTGTGGATACAAGTGTTCCCTTTGCTACTACAGCTTAGGTGAGAAAGCATTCCAGTTTTCATTGTTAGCTATCTTCTTTCATGTGTTGACCCTGATGTCCTGTCTCTCTCCCGCCACATGGTCAGTGTTTGTGAAGTATAATGAGTACTTATTTTGCATTTATTAAAAGCATTGTTCTATGTATCGCCTGCTCTGTTGATGCAGTTTGTTCAAATCTCATTCAGTTTCTTATTCTCCTTTGTCTACTTCTTTTATTAGTTACCAAGAGAAGAGAAACTTGCAAATGTGACTTGACTTAGACCATTTCTCCTTCCTTCTTTTACTCTTTGCATCAAAGTCACGGGTCATACTGATCTTCACAGTAGCTGTACCAGTTTGCACTCCTACCAGAAATACAGGAGTGTTTTCTTTACCCCACATCTTCCCCAGCATAAGTTGTCATCAGTGTTTTTGATCTTGACCATTCTTATAGGTGTAAGATGGAATCTCAGTGTTGCTTTAATTTGCATTTCTCTGATGACTATGGATGTTGAACATTTCCTTAAGTGTCTTTCAGCAATTTTATGGGACCTCCTAAAACTGAGAAGCTTCTGTAAAGCAAAGAACATGGTCAACAAGACAAAACTGCATCCTACAGAATGGAAAAAGATCTTCACCAACCCCTCATCAGACGGAGAGCATTGGGCATCAATTGATGCTGTAAAATAATTATGAGGATAATAAAAGGGTTATTTATTTAAGGGAAAAACTTACAGATCACCATCCTAATCAACAGTCCTCTGAGCACAAACAGGAAGAGTCCAACAGCCAGAACAGGAGCCAGAAGCAAGAGAGCAGGTGTATGGTTTCCGCTGCTTTTTAAACTCTAAAAGACCATGCCCATGTGGGCTGGTATCTCAAAGGCTATTGGCTGAAGGAGCAAAATGTGCTCCCACAGCAGAGGGCTGATATCCAAAATATACAAAGAGCTCAAGAAATTGGTCATCAAAAGAACAAATAATCCAATAAAAATGGGGTACAGGCCTGAACAGAGAACTCTCAAAAGATGAATCCCAACACTTTAAAACAGTTTTTATGAATATGATAGAGGTCATTAAAGAGGAAATAAAGAAATTCCTTTTAAAATTGAGAAAAACAAAAAAAATGATGAGTAAATTAGTAAGTCTTCTTTAGAGGAATCCAACAAAGCACAAACAGTTGAAAGAAATAAGTAAAATCATTCAAGACCTGTAAATGAAAATAGAACCCCTAGAGAAAAAAAAACAAATGGAAGGAATTCTGGAAATGAAAATTTTAGAAGGAAATAAAAATTTTAGGAATCTGAACAGGAACTACAGAGATACACCAACAGAATATAAGAGATTGAAGAGAAAAATCTCAGGTGTTGAAGATACACTAGACGAATTGGATACATTAGTCAAAGAAAATGTTAGATCTAAAAACTACTGACACAAAACTTCCAGAAAAACTGGGACATTATGAAAAGACCATAACTAAGAATAATAGGTACAAAGGAAGGAGAAGAATCCCAGTTCAAAAACTCAGAAAATGTTTTCAACAAAATCAAAGAAAATGTTCCTAATCTAAAGGAGATGCCTATGAAGGTCCAAATAGAATACCAAATAGACTGGACAAGAAAAAAAAAGTCCCCTTGGCCCATAATAATCAAAACACTAAAAATACAGAACAAAGAAAGAATATTAAAAACTGTTCTGCTGGAACCTCCCTCTAGTTCGGCCCCACTCCTCTCTCTCAAAACCCTCCCCTCTCAGAAGAAAAGCACCAAAAGTTCAGGCTCCTCAGAAGCTGTTAGCTGCTAAAGACTATACCAACAATGTATTTAAGCCCCTTTTAGAACAGCCATGTGATTTTTTTCCTGCCTCCTTCCCCCACTTCAACTGTGTCCCTGGAAAGATCACCAAGGAGTGCTTTGTGCAATAAACCTGGTCTTTTAGTTTTTAATTCAGCTTGATCTGGTTTACTGTGTTGGCAGATAAATCTATTGGAGCACACATACCTTTCAAAAGCTGCAAGGCAAAAGGACCAAGTAACATAAAGGCAGACTTACTAGAATTACACCTGACTTCTCAAAGGAGATTTAAAGGCTAAAAGGGCTTGGACAGACAGCAAGCTCTAAGAGACCACAGATTCCAGGCCAGACTACTCTATCAAACAAAACTTTCAATCACTATAAATGGAGAGGATAAGATATTCCAAGATGAAGTCAAGTTTAAACAATATCTATCTATACATCCATCCCTACAGAAGGTGTTCAAAGGAAAACTTCAGTCTAATGAGGTTAACTGCACCCATAAAAACACAGAAAATAATCTCACACCAGCAAAAACAAAAGAGAGGAAACATACACACACACTCACTTTCACACACAACATGCACATACACACACACACACACCACCACCACCACCACCAGCAGCAGCAGCAGCAACAATATCAAAATAACAGGAATCAATAATCACTGGTCATTAAATGTTCTTGGTATCAATGGTCTCAATTTCCCAATAAAAAGACATAGCCTAACAGAATAAGTGCATAAACAGGGTCGGCCCTTCTGATACATCCAACAAACACACCTCGACATCAAGGATAGACATCACCTCAGATGTTGGAAAGGTTGGAAAAAGATATTCCAAGTGAAGTTAATAAGTAAGCTTCTGTAGCAATTCTAATAACTAATAAAATAGAGTTCAAACCAAAATAAATTAAAAGAGATAGGGAAGGACAGTGCATAAATATCCAGGGAAAATCCACTAAGATAATATTTCAATTCTTAACATCTTCTCCTGGAACCCAAGTGCACCGAAGTATGTAAAAGAAACATTACTATAGCACAACTTGAATATTGACTCTCAATACTGATAGCAGGAGACTTCACTATCTCATTCTCACCAAAGGACAAGTCATCTAGATAAAAATTAAACAGAGAAATGCTGGAGCTAACTGAAGTTATAAACCAAATGAGTCTAACAGATATTTACAGAACATTCCACCAAACACAAAAGAATAATGTACTCTCTTCTCAGCACCTCACAAAACATTCTCCAAAATTGCCCACAATTCTCTATCACAAAGCAAGTGTCTTAATATTTTTTAAAATTTATTTACTAGTTTACATCTCAACTGCAGCCTCCCCTCCATGTTTTCCTCTCACTGACTTCCTCCTCTTCCCCTTCCCCAATCCATGCCCCCTCAATCCACACCTCCTCAGTATATAGGAACATTAAAATAAGTCCCTGCATCCTATCAGACCACCAGGGTTTAAAGCTGGATATCAAAAACAATAGAAACAGCAGAAAGCTTACAAAGTCATGGAAGCTGAACAGTTATGAACATTTATGCTAAATGAAAAAAATGGTTGAGACAGAAGTGGAAAAAAGAATAAGTCCAACTCTCACTATTTGCAGATGATATAAGAGTATACATAAGTGACCCCAAAAATTCTACCAGAGTACTCCTACAACTGACAAACACCTTAAGAAAAATGACTGGATATAAAATTATCTCAAAAATTTGTAGTCCTCCTATATACAAATGACAAAAAGACTGAGAAAAAAATTGGGGAAATAACACCCTTCACAATAACCACAAAATATATTAAATATCTTAGGGTAACTCTAACCAAGCAAGTAAAAGATTTGTATGATGAGAACTTTAAGTCTTTGAAAAAAAATTGAAGATATCAGAAGTTGGACTTTCTAGAATTCAATGAAAACAAACACAAAACATACCCAAATATGTGCAACCCATTTTATAATTTTTGATTTTTTTTTTTTTTTTTGGTTTTTCGAGACGGGGTTTCTCTGTGGTTTTGGAGCCTGTCCTGGAACTAGCTCTTGTAGACCAGGCTGGTCTCGAACTCACAGAGATCCACCTGCCTCTGCCTCCTGAGTGCTGGGATTAAAGGCGTGCGCCACCACCGCCCAGCTAATTTTTGATTTTTGATAAAGAAGTAAGAAATACACACCGGAAAAAAGCATCTTCAACAAATAGTGCTGGTAAAACTGGATATATGCACGCAGAAGTATGAAAAATAGATCACAAAACTCAAGTCCAAGTAGATAAAAGATCTCAACATAAATCCAGATTAATCTGGTAGAAAAGAAAGCAGGGAATAGCCTTGAACGTGTTGACATAGGAGACAACTTTCTGAACAGGACACCAATAGTGCAGGCACTAAGATCAACAATTAATAAATAGGACTTCATGAAACTGAAAAGTTTCTGTAAGGCAAAAGACACTGTCAATCAGACAAAGCTGCAGCCTAAAGAATGGAAAATAATTATCAATGTCACATCTGATAGATGACTAATATCCAAATTATATAAAGAACTTAAGTAACTAGATATCAAAACTTCAAATAGTCCACTTAAGAAATGGGTTACTACCTAAACAGAATTCTCACTAGAGGATACTCAAATGTCTAGGAAATATTTAAAGAAACATTCATTATCCTTAGCTATCAAAGAAATGCAAATCAAAATAACTCTGAGATTCTATGTTATACCTGTCAAAAGGACCAAAATCAATAACACAAGTGACAGCTAAGCTGAAGATAATGAGGAGCTGTGGGAACACTCCTTCATTGCTGGTGGGAGTTCAAACTTGTACACCAACTTTGAAAACATATATAGTGCTTCCTTAAAAAGTAGAGAATCAATCTACCTAAGATCCATATATACAACTCTTGGACACATACCCAAAGGATGCTCCGTCCTACCACATGGGCACTTTCTCAACCTTGTTCATTGCAGCTTTATTCAAAATATCCAGAAAATGAAAACAACCAAGATGTCTCTCAACTGAAAGGCAGATAAACAACATGAGGTGCCTTTACTCAATGGAGTGTTACTCAGTTATTAAAAAATTGCATTATGAAATTTGTGGGCAAATGGATGGAAGTAGAAAAATCATCCTGAGTGATGTAACACAGAGACAGAAAGATAAATATGGTATGTATTTACTTATAAGGGGATATTAGCCATTAATTACAGGTTACAACTCTAAAATTGGTAGACCTAGAGATTTTAGGTAAAGGGGAAGAATCTTGGGGATGCAGTGATCTTACTGGGAGTGGGAAATGGAATAGAACTTTAAGGGCAAACTGGGGGCAGGTGGGGATGGTGTCAAGGGGAGATTAGGTGGGGGCTGAGATGGGGTAGAGGGAGGCAGTATGACAGGAAATGACTGCAATTAGGGGAGTATTTGGGGATGGTGTGGAAACTTTCTGAAATCAATGAAATTGATAATAATGAGGACTCCTAGTAATAAGGGATATGGAGTCTCAACTAGCTATGGCTATAGTCAGGTAAGACTTACAGTGGATGGACTAGGTTGCATTCTATTGAGCTGTTGTCCTAGCAGGATTTATGGATGTCCCCTAAAACAGCCAGACTGTTGGTAAGATAAAAGTTTGCTTTCTACAAACTGATACCAAGGTACCATTGCCAAGGACAACTCATACACAACTATTTTAACATGTAGAGGTCTAGCTAGTGATTATATGAAATCCTCACTCTTAAGTTTTAGATTCTTTGGTCTGGGAAAGCAATTTGCAAGCTACCAAAAGAGAAACATGGATACCAGTCAGTCTAGCCACGAAATCGTTGACCTACAATCTGTCCTGTTTGGAAAATATGCTAGGTCAATTGTGGCATAGAGCTTGTGGGAGATACTAACCTGATCTAAGACCCTCGCCACAAGAAGGAATCCATACCTGACACTGCTTGGGTTACCAAGAACCAGAAACTAGGTCAGTGGTTCTTAACCTTACTAATATTGCAACCTATCAATACAGTTCTTCATGTTGTGGTGACCCCCAACCATAAAATTATTTTCTTTGCTACTTCATAACTTTAATTTTTCATTGTAAACATCTGTGTTTTTGATAGTCTTAAGAGACCCCTGTAAAAGATCCATTCAACTACCAAATGAGTTACAACACAAACCACAGGTTGAGAACCACTGGACTAGATCACCCAGAGACCTAGAATAAAACCAAAAATGATTTGCTTAAGAAATATATATCAATAACTTGATTCCTTATGATATTCTACTATACTCTAGAGCCGTGCCTACCCAGTCATCATCAGAGAGCCACCTACCAACAGCAGATAGGAATAGATGCAGAGACTCACAGCCAGATATTATGAGGAGAGAAAGAATCTGAATTGGAAGTCTCATCAAAACCTTGCACAGAGCTCAGGGAATTCCCCAGAACAGGAGGTAGAAAGATTGCAAGAGCCAAAAGGGATAGAGGACACCAGGATAACAAGACCGTCTGAATCAACTAAACAAGGAGAATATGAGTTCACTGAGACTGAAGCAGCAAGCACAATATCTACATGGGTGTGCACCAGATTCTCTACATATATGTATCCATTAGCTTAGTGTTTTTATGGGATTCCTGACTGTGAGAACAAGTGGGTCTCTGACTCTTCTTCCTACTCTTGGGTCCCTTTTCCTCCTATTGGGTTGCTGTATTCAACTTCAATATGATAGATTTTGCTTAATCTTACTATATTTTCTTTTATCATATTTGGTTACCTCTTAGAAGCCTGTTCTTTTCTAATGATGGACAGAAAGGAAGTGGATCTGGAGGAAAGGGGAGGTGGAAAGAAACTGGTAAGAGTACAGGGAAGGAAAACTGTATCAGGATATATTGTATGAGGGAAGAATCTATTTTCAATAAAAGGGAAAAATATTCAACAGAATGAAATTGGTAAACTGAAAAATATTAAGTAAAACAAAGGTCATTTTCAATGGATTGCTGTCACTTAGTGAAAACTGCTAGATCTGGGTCTCAGTGTCACATGATTTTGCAAGGGTGGATACTCAGCGCTTAGAGACATAAGAGGAATCTCAGTGAGAGGAAGCTGTTTGCTTTGCCACTCTTACCATTAGTTCATGGGCTGCTGATGTGGTCAGAAGATGGCTGAAGAAAGAACACACTGCCACTATGATTTTTTTTACCTTGCTTGAATATGTGAAAGATTCTTTTGTAATGAACACTGTTACAATTTGAATTGACATATTCCCCCAAATTTGTATTTTGACCAAAGTAAGCCACTAGGGAAGGGAACTTTAAAAGGTATAGCCAGAAACCTGATTTTAGTTTTTCTTTGTTTCCTTGTCCACCACGATGTTTGAAGCCTCTACTGTATGCCTCTACCACTGTGAACTCTGCTATGCCTGACCCCCCCCAACCCCACAATGCACTAAAAGCATGTATAGCTATAAGTTGAAACTACTCTGTCCTCCCATAAATAATTTCTGCCAAACATTTTTTCATAATCTTACAAAAGTAACTAACAAAAAAGTTTTTATTTAGTGAAACAGTATCCTCACATATCTATTTACATATATAGCCTTTAGTGAAGAGAGATGACACAATGTTTTGTTTGGAGTCTTTACCACTTTACTGCTTTGTTTCAGAGATGTGTGAATGAAGCTGGCAGAGCACATAGCATGAGTTTGTAAAGTCTGCTAATTACCTGCTACTCCACTGCTGTGTGTCAAGGTCTCCTCAGCACACAACCGTAAAGCCAGTAATTGGCAGTCAATACTGACTCACTCATGTCATGTCAGAGGGACCACCGTCCAACTTGGCAAAGAAACACTGTTCTTGCCAGGATGTTTTGTCCCATAACCTTAGGAATCTGGAAAATATTTGGTCTGGGTTTTTCTTTACTGTTCAGTAGAATAGAAAGACTTGAGATACATTGCTCCTCCAATTATAGCAGTGGTTCTCAACTACCATAGTGCTGAGACCCTTTAATATAGTTCCTCATGTTGGGGTGACCACCCCCCACACCATAAAAGAATTTGTTGCTACTTTATAACTGTAATTTTGCTACTGCTATAAATCATAATGTAAATATCTGACCCAAGGGGTTATGACCCACAAGTTGAGAACCACTGAATTATAGGGCAGCTAACTGATATGCAATGTCTCTTTCATTCTGTAGGTGAAAGTTTCAATCCTGCAAGCCACTCCTAAGCAGTCACACAGAGGCTTAATATTAATATAAATTCTTGGTCAATAGCTCAGGCTTGTTACTAGCTAACTCCTGCATTCTAAATTAACCAGTATTTCTTATCTATGTTTGCCATGTGACTTGATAACTTTTCTCCATACAGCATGCCCATCTTGCTTCCCTTTGCATCTGCTCACAAGTCCCAGATACTGCCCTTCTCTTTCCCAGAATTCTAAGTTTGACTCTCCTGCCTAATCTTATCCAGCTATTGGCCTGTCAGCTTTTTTATTAAACCATTCACAATAGATAAACTCACATAATGTAATGAATATTCCACATCATTCTGCCTTTCAGAGTTCTCACTGGCCACCTCTGGGACATTTCCAAGAACTATAGCAGTCCTTAGGAGAGAGAATGGGGGGGGGGATGGAACATGACATCTTATTTGTATAAGAATTTCAAAAAATTGAATATAAAGGTTGTTCCTTATTCTTCATTGTGACTAAAATTCATTTTAATTTCCCCATTCCCAACTACAATCAACTTTCACTAAGCTCATGAATAAGGGTTTCTATTGCTGTGATGAATCACCACAACCAAAAGCAATTGGGTATAAATGAGTTTATTTGGCTTACACTGTCACATTTTAATCCCTCATTGAAGGAAGTCAGGACAGGAAGTCAAGCAGGGCAGAAACCTGATGCAGAGGTCATGGAGGGGTGCTTCTTACTGGCTTGCTCATCGTGGCCTGCTCAGTCTAGGGGTAGCACCATACACAATGGGCTAAGTTCTCTTCTCACTAATCATTAAGGAAATCCCCTACAGTTAGATCTTATGGAGTCAGTTTCTCCGTTGAGAATCCCTCCTCTTAGATAACTCCAGTGTCAAGTTGACATAAAATTAGTACAGTTCATTAAATAAAAATACACAGGAGTCAATGAAGTACACTTTTAATAATGAGACAGAGGGGGTGAAGAGATGGATCATTGGCTAAAGTGTTCACTGCATAACATGAGAGCCTGGGTTTAGATCCCCAGTGCCTACATAAAAACCAGCTGAAGAATATGCCTGTCATACCAGAGTTGGTGGGACAAATCTCAGGGTATTCACTGAATAGCCAGTGATTTCTGGGCTCACTGAAAGACCCTGTCTTCAAAGGTAAGATGAAGTATAAAAGAGGACAATCGATGTTGACATGAGGTTTCCATATATGCACACATGGGTGAGAGCAACTGCACATGCATGTATAGATCAATCTCCAAGAGACATACACACATATGAGGAGAGGGAGAAAGAGAGGGAGGATGGCAGAGAAAGAGAGAGGGGGAGGGGAGGAAGGAGGGAGGGAAAGAGAGAGAGAGACAACTTCCCTTAACAACATGCTACAGAACTAGAAATGTTTTTACAAAGAGGAAGTAATCAAAAATTATATACAATTTCTGGAGCAGATGAATCCGAATTCATGAGAATCTCAGTAACTTTTAAATTTGAAAACCATCTCCGCAAAATCTAAAATTTAACAAACTGGAAATGTGACTGCTGATAAACTTAACACCTCACAAGGTTAAGACACGCCAGTTTGTTAATCAGGGAGCTACAGGTGTTTCGCCTTATCATGGGATCAGAATTTGTGCTAATTCAAACCTAACACCGGCTAAGGTGTTTGGAAATAAGTTGGAGATTTAGATACTGTGGCCCCAGATCCGTTGTAATTACCTGGGTAAGTCTGCTTAGGCTGCAAAGTGACCAGATAATGCAAAAATGTCCTTTAAGTACTGTGAGCATTGAGAAAACAAAGGCAGTGCTCACCTGGCTGTAACCCATAGACATGTGAATCTGGAGAAAGCATAAATGTTCAGGGCAGGAGAAGTGTTCAACATTTGGTTAGCATCTGGTTCTGTGTGTGTGGCTGAGCTGCCAGGAAAAAATGCTAAAAGAGAATGAAAGAAACTCTCAGGAGACTGACATATCAAAGGGTCAGGCAGCATCAGGTATCTATAAATGCAGATGAGTAAAGAGTAGCAAATTAGTGACAAGAAAATGATAGTCTGTTTATCATATTGTCCAAGAGGAGGTCAATCGATAGAAAGTCAAGGATTTGCCCTTGAATAGTCGTCTGTCTCCAAGATGACCATTTTCAGGGCGAAAAGTGAGTGGAAGAAGGATCATACTGATCAAACAAGGATTGTTTGATAATGAAATGTAAACTTTAATGAAAATAAAGCATTTTAGCTGACTTTTGTATTCTGTATAATCTTCCATGAAGGATTTGGCACGAGACAGATATTTATTTGTAATCCTCTTTCCTCCGTGGAGTTGGGACATCTCTGTCCCTTCTGGAGAGCTGCTCTGGGCAAAACTCTTATGAAAAGCTGCCAGTTTCCTAGGGAAAGCTTGGTGACTTTGCCTACATGCAACATAGTGGTGGCACTGTATTAAGCAATTATTCTGGGTTCTGCTGTGGCTGACCCAGCCAGCGCACCAGGGAGGGCTTGATACTCCTGTCCCAGATGGGCTTAGGAAAGCATCACACCATGGACAAGGCTGTGCTCAGATAATTTCACCAAGTGGTGACAGGCCATCCATTTTAACTGCAAATGTTAGGGTAAAAGAAACACATTGTTTAACAGCTGTAGGTTTAAGAGATGGTGGTTGTCAATCATGCTTTCTCATAGGGAGAAGACACTTTTAATTAGCTGACTTGGGAAAATAACCAAAGGAAGGCAGTGTTCTTAGACTGGGAAATTAGAGTTGGATAGTGTCAAAATTATGCTGTTTTTCCTTGGTAATGCTAACCACCTGTGCAGAATCACCCACTAGTCTACGTTCACTGTCTTAGTCTCAAAGGTCTTGTTCCTATGTGGAGATGTGATCCCTAACACTATCCCCTGATCCCAGCACTCAATCTCTTCTCTCAATGCAAATAGCCTGTGAGTCTCTTTGTTCTCGTTTGTTTTTCTGTTGCTATGATAAAATGCCATAACAGAATCAACTTAGAAGAGGAAAGGGTTGGCTTGACTGACACAGGGCACAGTGCACCACAGAGGAAAGGAAGAGTGGGGGCTGAGGAAAGAACTGAAGCAGAGGCTGTGAAGAAGCATCCATTTTAGCTTGCTTTCATGGGCATCCCAGGACCACCTGCCAAGAGATGGTTGTGGGCTGGACCCTCCCACGTCGATCATTAATCAAGAAAATGATCCACAAGCATTCCCCAAATTCAATCTGATGGAGACAATGCCACATTTGAGGTTCCCTCTTTCCCGGATGACTTTAATTTGTGTCAAGTTGATAAAAACTAGATAGTTAAAGCTCCCGAGGGACTTCTGACTGCAATTTCCTGTAACCTTCTAGCAAGGTGGCCTTCAGAATAAACAAGTGAGCAGTCTGTATCATTTCCTTAAAAGGAAGAGTTTAAAGTGTGTTGGGCTCTCCAATCAGCTAAATATTTCCACAAATAGTATTAATATATAATTATATTATAAATAATTATATTATTTATATTTATATTATAAATTATATATTATATATAAATTATATTATTTATATTATATTTATATTATGAATTATATATAAATCTGATTAAATATCATTAATAAGATAAAATAAATAAAACTAATCCCTTTTACCATGGTTCAGTGGACGATACACTTACCTTATTTTAGATACAGCACTGCTGAGTTTCAGATGCATAACTTGATTTGCCTGTTATATCCAATTTGAAACAAAGCTTAAATTTGCGTCATGTCTATCTCACTGTATTGTACTCTACAATGTGATGCCACAGTTTGCTGAATCACTGGCTGTTCTCGCAGAATGTTCTGTCTTATTGTTGGATTCTTATTTTTATTTAGACATATACTTAAACAGTATCCTCCATAAAACTGGTGTGATTTCTGGTCCTTTGTATCATTATAAGACTATTATCGCTACCAGGCAATATTTTTTTTTTTTAATCTAGAATGAAGATTCTTTCAAAGTAACTCTTTTCAACTCTTGATGGGTAAAAAGGAGGGTGGCCCCTCGAAGTCAGTACAGGACACACCCAGACACCAACTTCTCAGAACAAGGGCATTTTTTACCCCAGAACAGCTAGCAGCAGCAACAGCAGGGTGAGTTTTAAGGAGGGAAGGGGGGAAGTCTGTGCCAGGAAAAGTTGGTAAATCCTGATAAAACAAAAAATAAATTTTGGTTGTTGAACCTTTGTGTTTTGTCTCAGGAATGAGTCAGTGGCCAAATAAGGGAATGTACATTGAGGCCTAGACCTGGGAATGTAATTTAATGGTTTTTAGCAAGGGAGAGAGAATGGTAAAGGGCAAAACCTGTTGGTGCCGTGTTTGCCATGGTTGAGCCTATTAGAGAGCCCTTCACTGGGAATATAAACTAGAACAACTCCTATGGAATTCAGTATGGAGGTGGCTTAAAAATTAAGATGGAACTATCATATAACCCAAACATATGACCCCTGCCATATTCCCAAAAGACTCTACTACAGATAGCTTTGTATGAGAATTTGGATTCTTTTACCGGTTTCATAATGCCTAGCTATGTGAGGCCATTCCTATTACTATTGTAAAAATTAAAATTATTGTAAAAATAAACTTAATGACTTAAAGTCAGGCCAACTTATTTTTTTATTCTAGTATAAGTTGGAAGTCCTAGGTGAGTTTTATTGGGCTAAAGACAGTGTCGTCCAGTCTGGGATTTCAGGATGCCTAGAGGAGAATCCCATTTAGTGTCTTTTCCAGGTTTTAAATGTAAATTGTATCCCTGGGTTCATGGTCTCTCTATCTAGAAGGCCAGCTTAGAAGCATATCTAATCCATTTCCTACTGAGACAGTTCTGCCTCTTACTGGTGAAGAGGCTTAAGGTTAGAATGGGCCCACTGAGATAGTCCATAGTAAAGTTTCCATTTCAAAATCATTAACTCAACCACACATGAAAAATTCTACTTTCTGTGTAACAGAATATATTCATAACTTGGAGAATTTGTCCATGGACATTTTTGAGGGTCCATTTTTCTTCCTAGCAGAAGAGCAGGTGTGAAAATCCTGACTTAATTGAGAGTCAAGCCAATACATTACTGTCTCTGTAAGTCACACTTATAAAAGGTTTGCTGATCACTTGGCATTATTTTGTATGCTATGAATGTCCAGTGTGTCAGGAGGCTGCCCTCTGTCTTCTCAGCTGATGTAGCCTTTATAGCCTATAGAATTCAGACCTTCCCAGATAGTCCCGCAGTCTATTTTATAGTTATATTTTATTTATGCTTTAATAAATATGGCTTGCCTAAAGACCAGAGGGTAAAACTAAGCTACTAGAGGCCAGGCAGTGGTGTCACACACCTTTAATTCCAGTACTAGGGGGCCATCACCTTCAATTCCAGCACTAAAGGGGAGTATAAGACAGGAGGAGACAGAGGCTCAGGGCTCAGTCTGCCATAACCCAGCTTTGGTAGAGGTAAGACTTCTCTAGTGGCTTGGATGTTTCGCTTTTCTGATCTTCAGCTTGAACCCCAATATCTGTTTCTGGGTTTTTATTACTCATGCTACACTATTTATCTAAAAAGTCCCAACCATTTTGCTTCCTAGGTCAGATCTGGATAAATGCCCCTTTGTTCCCCGTGGTTTAGTCTCTTTTTTCTAATAATAACATTTATGCTGCCTTGGAGAATGATATTTGGAAGGGATATTGGGACCTTGGAATAAAAACAAAATTATTGCTGCTCATTGGCATTGAATTATGTCCAGGCTCTGCCAAATTGGAGTCACTTGTCATGTTTTTAAATAAAAATGTAGAAATTATTGTCTCTCTTCTTTGTCTTTAATATCAATAGATTTATCTTCATTGTCTTCACAGACTCCATATTTTCAATGTCTTTACTGGTCCTTGATCCTTTTCATTTTGTTCTAAACTTTTTACTTCAGCACAGTGTCCTTTCCAGGCATGCACATTAAATTTCCAGATGACTACCAAATATGTTATTAACCCTTGCCAAAGTTTGCGGCTATATCCCTAAACAACAAGACCACGTAGCAAAAGAAGGCACCACAAATTAGGAGACATTATCAACCAAAATTCAAGTATTTGTAACAAACATGAGCATGGTTTTAGCCCAATAAACAACCAACCTCTAATTCATCTGCTTGATTGTATTTAACCTTAATCAGGCTTAAAACAAACACAAATTTCCAAGTGTGAATTCATAGCCTTCCCTACCAATAAGATTCCACCTAATCTCCCCACTACCTGATCCTCCACTTCCATCACCATGTGCCTCCAGTCTACCCTTAAAATCTATTTTATTTCTCTCTCCCATATGTAGCCCCTAGAAGCCTCCTCTTTACCCAACCTCTCTAGATCTACTTAATGGCTAATATTCCCTTATAAGTGATTACATACCATCTTTATCTTTTTAGCTTTTTCTTTACCTCACTCAGGATGAGTTTTCTAGTTCCATCCATTTGTCTGCAAAGTTCATGATGTCATTTTTTCAATAGCTAACTAATACTCCAACGTGTAAATGTACCACATATTGTTTATCCATTCTTCAGCTGGGAGACATCTTGGTTGTTTTTCATTTTTTAGCTATTTTGAATAAAGCTACAGTGAATATATTTGAGCAAGTGTCCTTGTGGTAGAATTAAGTATCCTTTGGGTATGTGCCCACAAGTGGTACAGATGGATCTTGAGGTAGGTGGATTCTCAACTCTCCAAGGAATTGCCATATCTTTTTCAAAGTGGCTGTACAAGTTTGAACTCCCATCAGCAATGAAGGAGTGTTCCCCTTGATCCACATCTTCTCCAGCATAATCTGTCACTTGTATTACTGATCTTCGCCACCTGACAAGTGTACGATGGAATCTCAAAGTAGTTTTGATTTGCGTTTCCCTGTTAACTAAGGATATTAAACATTTCTTTAAGTATTTCCTAAACATGTAAGTTTCTCTAGTAAGAATTCTATATTTAGGTCTGTAACCCATTTCTTAAGTGGATTGTTTGGGGGGTGGGGTTTGATATCTAGTTTACTGAGTTATTTATATAATTTGGATATTAGTCTTCTATCAGACACAACTTTGATTAAAAAAAAAATTCTCGTTCCGTAGGCTGCAGATTTGTCTGATTGATAGTGTCCTTTGCCTTACACAAAGTTTTTAGTTTCATGAGGTTTCATTTATTAATTGTTGATCTTGGTACCTTCACAATTGGTGTTCTATTCAGAAAGTTGTCTCCTGCATCAATGTATTCAAGGCTCTTCCCCACTTTTCTTCTTTCAGATTCAAGGTATCTGGTTTTATGGTGAAGTCTTTCATCCACTTGGACTTGAGTTTAAAAGTGAGGGTGATAAGTATGGGTCCATTTGGATTCTTCTCCATGGAAATACCCAATTTGATCAGTACTTTTTGCTGAATATGCTGTCTTTCCCCCTCCCCAGTGCATATTTCTGGATTCTTTATTAGAATAAAAAAACACATTTCCATATATTTTTGGATTTATATCTGACTCTTCAATTCTATTCCATTGATCAAATTGCTTGTTTTTATGCCAATTCCATGCAGTTTTGTGACTATACCTCTGTAGTACACCTTGAATTCAGTAATGATGATACTTCTGACAGTTCTTTATCATTAGCCAGGATTGTTTCAGCTATCCTGAGTTTTTTGCTTTGTTTTGTTTTTGCATATGAAGTTCAGTATTGTTCTTTCAAGGTATGTAAAGAATTGTTGGAATTTTGATGGGGATTGCATTGAAAATGTAGATTGCTTTTGGTAGGATGGCAAGCTCTACTATGTTAATCCTACCAATCTATGAGCATGTGAGATGTTTCTATATTCTGATATCTTATTCAGTTTCTTTCTTCAAAGACTCAAAGTTTTTATTTTATGAGTCTTCACATGCTTGGTTAGAGTTACCTCAAAATGTTTTATATAACTTGAAGCTATTATGAAAGGTGTTATTTCCATGATTTCTTTCTCAGTTCATTTGTCATTTGTATATAGGAGGGTTAGTGATGTAGAAATAACCAGGCTAGCTAAAGGATAAAACAATTATATTTTTATTTATTAAGAGGGAAAAAACTCACGAAACAGGAAATGAGAAGTCCAAGCTCTGCTGTGTGCTGCAGGAATCACCCAGAGAGAGAGCACCTGGGGAGTGTCATGCCTTAACTTAGATCTACCTCTTAAAGATAATTGGCTAACAAGATTTTCCCCATCATAGTGATTTTTTTCTTTTTAGTTAATTTTGTTTCAGCCACATTTTGGAAAATGTTTTTCAGCTGAAGGTGTTCCCTGATAAAATTTTAGGATCATATATGTATAATATCATACCATCTCCAAATAACAATATTCTGACTTCTTCCTTTCAAAACTGTAGCCTAGACCTCATTCAGTTGTCTTATTGTTCTACCTAAAATATCAGGGACTATAAAGAATAGATATGGAAAGAGTGGACAATCCTGTCTTGTTCCTGATTTCAGTGGAACTGCTTTGAGTTTCTTTTCATTTAGGTCAATGTTGGCTATAGGCTTATTGTAAACTGTCTTTTTATGTTAGGTATGTCCCATGTATCCCTAATCTCTCTAGAACTTTTATCATGAATGGATGTCACATTTTGTCAAAGTCTTTTCTACATCTAATCATAGGATCATGTGGTTTTTTTTTTTCTTTTAGTTTATGTGGTAGATGACATTTGCTGATATTAATGTATTGAACTAGCACTGCATCTACAGAATGAAGCCTACTTGATCATGCATGGTACATGATACTTTTGATGTGTCCTTGGGTTCAGTTTGCAAGTATTTTATTAAGCATCTTTATTAAGTTTATAAAGGAAATTGGTCTGAAATTATCTTTCTTTGTTGAGTCTTTATATGGTTTGAGTATCAGGGAAACTCAAAAAGTGAGTTGAGCACTGTTCCTCCTGTTTCTATTTTGTAGAATAATTTGGAAAGTATGGACATTTATTCTTCTTTGAAAATCTGGTAGAATTCTGTACTAAAGCCCATCTTTCCCTGGGCTCGTTTTGATTGGGAGTTTTTTAATGATTGCTTCTATTCACTAGCATTATCTGTCTATTTAACTTCTTTATCTGTTCTTGAATTAACTTTGGTAAGTGGTATCTATCAATAAAATTATCCATTTCTATTAAATTTTTCAATTTGGTGCAGTACATGTTTTTACAGAATGTCCTTATAATCCTCTGGATTTCCTTTTAGACCAGTCTTCATTGTGTCCCATATATTTGGGTATGCTCTATATTCATTTTCATTAAATTTTTAAAAGCCTTTAGGGGCTGGAGAGATGACTCAGAGGTTAAGAACATTTTCTGCTCTTCCAAAGGTCCTGAGTTCAATTCCTAGCAACCTCATGGTGGCTCACAACCATCTGTAATGGGGTCTGGTGCCCTCTTCTGGCCTGCAGGCATACACACATACAGAATATTGTATACATAATAAATAAATATAAAAAATAAAAGTCTTTAATTTCTTTCTTTCTCTTGACCCATTTTTTTCACTCAGCAGAGAGTTATGGGTTTGTAAGATTTCTGTTGTTTCTGATATCCAACTTTAATCCATGGTGATCTGATAGGATGTAGGAAGTTATTTCAATTTTCTTGTACCTGTTGATACTTGCTTTGTGAAATTGTATGTAGGCAGTTTTGGAAAAAAAGTTCCATGAGGTGCAGAATAGAAGGTATACTGTTTTGTCTTTAAGGGCAATGTCCTGTTTGGTCTATTTGCTTTATAACCTTTGTTTTATCCAGTATTTCTTTTTGGAGTTTTTGTCTGGATTGATTTTTCATTGGTGAGTGTGCAGTACTGAAGCCTCCCACTTACAGTGTTTGAGAGTCAATATTCAATTTTTGCTATAGTATTGTTTCTTTTACAAACTTGAGTGTTCTTGGGTTTGGGGCATAGATGTGAAGAATTGAAATGTCATCTTGGTAGATTTTCCCCTGGATATTTTATGCAGTGTCCTTCTCTATCTCTTTGGATTAGTTTTAGTTTGAAAGCACTTTGTTAGATATTAAATTGAGTATGACAAGGTTATTACTTAGGTCCATTTACATAGAATATCTTTTCCCAATCTTTTACTTTGATGTAATGTCTGTTCTTGGTGTTGAGATATATTTCTTGGATTGCAGCAGAAGAATGGATCATGATTTTATTCATTCTGTTAATCTGTGTCCTTTAAATGGAAAGTTGAGACTATTGATACTGATATATATCAATGGCCAATGATTATTGATTCCTGTTATTTTATTTTTGGTGGTGGTAGCAGTCTTTGTGGTTGTAGTATTGTTGTTGGTGGTGGTGGTGGTAGTGATGGTGATGGTCATGCTGATGTGTGTGTGTGTGTCCCTTTTTTGATTTTGCTGTTGTGAAATCATTTATTTCCTGTGTTTTCTTGGATGTAGTTAACTACTGTAGATTGCAGTTTTCCTTCTTTAGGGCTGGATTTTCATACACACACACACACACACACACACACATACACACACACACACACACACACACACACACACACACACATATATATATATATATATATATATATATATATATATGGCTTCATCATGGACTATCTTATTTTCTCCAACTATCGTGATATCGTGATTGAAAGTTTTGCTGGGTATAGTAGTCGAGACTGGCATCTGTGGTCTTTTAGAGTGTGCAGCATATCTGTCTTAGCCCCTCTGGTTTCTAAAGTCTCTTTTGCATTATCAGGTATACTAATAGCACTCTAGATAGATAGATAGATAGATAGATAGATAGATAGATAGATAGATCTATTAGAATAGGTAGGTAGGTAGAGAGAGTGAGAAATTACTTTTTTTTTTATCTTGCTGCTTTAATATACTTTCTTTGTTCTGTACTTTTAATGTTTTGATTATCGTGTGCCAAGGGGAATTTCTTTTCTGGTCCAATCTATTTGGTGTTCTGTGTGCTTATTTTACCTTTATAGGCATCCCGTTCTTTAGGTTAGGGACACTTTCTTCTATGATTTTGTTGCAAACATTTCCCAAGCCTTTGGTCTTAGTTTCTTTTCCTTTCTTTATAACCATTATTCTTAGGTTTTGTGTTTTTATGGTGTCCCAGATTCCTTGGGAGTTTAGTGTCAGGAGTTTTTTAGATTTAACATTTTCTTTGACTGATTTTATCTGTTTCTTCTATTGTATCTTCAGCGCCTGAGATTTTTCTCTTTGTTCTCTTGCATATTATTGGTGAATCTTGCCTCTATAGGTTCCATTAGCATTCCTAAATTTTTCTTTTACAGAATTCCCTCAGTTTAGGTTTTCTTTATTGATTCTATTTCTAATTTTATGTCTTGAACAGTTTTATTTGTTCCTTTTAATTGTTTTTATTTAAGATTATTAAATATTATTATTATTTAAATTGCTTTTATTTTCCTTTAAAATGGTTTTTATAATTTCCTTTTTAAATATCTTTATCATATTCATAAATGCTGATATATTCTTTTTGTGACTTAGTTGTGTTGGAATATTTTGTAGGATAGGTGGGTTCTAGTGAAGACATGTTTCTTTGGCTGTTTTTAATTGTGTTTTTCTGCTGGTATCTAGGTATCTAGATTTGGGGTGATTATAGGTCTAGATTTTGATTTTTGCATTCATCTTTTTTAGGTGGGTGTTTTATTCTTTGGTTTCCTTTTCCTCTCTGGATTTCCAGAGAGTGTGATGGTTGGGGATTCCCTGTTTTCCTGGCCTGTTCAGCAGATGTATTCACAGGCAATGCCTGTTGGTATTGGAGTCTGGGATGCTGTGATAAGTTGGAGGAAAAAATGTTGGAGGAGAAAGATTTTATCATCCTTTGGTGATGGGGCCAAAGAAGAGGAGACCATAGCAGGTTTTCAGCTATCGAGCAGGGAATGAGACAGGGGGATTGGATCTCAGTAGCAGTAGGAGAGGTGTTGGTTTGCCTTCATCCTATCTATTTCTCTGGGAAGAGTGGCTCTTAGGTTGGCAGGAGGCACTTACAGGAGGTGGGAGCTGGCGTAGAGCTACAAGTGGGAGGGGGCAGTTAGGAAGTGATAGTCTGTGGGATCCACAGGAGATGTGCGCGTGGAGGGGGCTGCAGCTGGCGCTCTGCTGCAGAGTTAGGGGCAGGACTGGAGGACCAGGTCTGGGAAGACATAGAGAGTCAGAGCTGTCTTTTTGTAAGTGTATGTTTACTCTCAAAATTCACGTACCATCTCCATTTGAAATCTTTCTTCTAACACTACCCTACCATTCCTTTACAGCATTATTCCTGGTCAAAATCTCTTTAAAACAGCAACATAAGTCTGCCAATTGACTTTTCCCAGGAAATTCTTTGATCATAACCTATACTCCACCATCTAGACACAGGTGACCTAAAAGAATAACAAAATACCCCATAGAAAACCTCATTTAGGTGGCAGTATCCTGTGAGTTAGGACCATTGCCTAGGGATGCTATGAACACTTTCCAGCAGTCAGTAATGCTATTTCTCCCATTGCCATACCACCTCCCATACTATAAAGAGAGCCACCAAGTAAGTAATTCAAAGCTCTTAGAATTTCAGTCCTTGTGACCTGGGTAGCTCTGACCATACAAGCCCTTGTTTCAAAGGAGAAAAAAAATTCAAAGAGTAATGACAACCCCATTAAGTTGTAAATTATGGATTCTCCTCAACAAACTATTGAATATCTTGGCAGAAAATGAAGTTTTCTTCTAACTGGGGTGATTTATATCAATTAACAGATAAGAACTGGGATGTTTCTATCAATAAAACAGAAATGCAGTTATGTCTGCAATAGTCAGGAAATATGTCTGGAACTCAAAGGATTGCCTGAAGTAGCAATTTCTAGAAATAAGACTCAATAGAAGGCAATGACAATTCAATAGAAGCAGAGCTACTAAAAATCAACATCTTTGGTAATAAAAGTTCCCTTCTGATATGGTGATCATCTTCCCAGCTGTTGGCACTATTTGGGGGAGAAGGCAAATATACTAAAGTGTGGGAGTAAGTGGGAAAAGGTAGTTATGGGGATTGCCTTTACTGAGTATCTTGCTCCAACCCTTTCTCTGCCCCTCACTGCTTCCCTGGCCGCCATGACAAGAACAGCCCCCTCCACTGCATCTTTCTGCTCGGATTTTCTGCCTTAGTGGATACTCATAAACAAGGAATGCTGTTAACCAGAGGTCGAAACCTCCTAAGTCATCAGCCAAAATAAATGCTTCCTCCTTTCAGTTATTCTGCTGAGGTATATGTCATAGCAACAAGAAACAGACTAGCACAGCCTTAACCTTTCAGGGAAAGAATTCCAGTTGTATCTGTGGCAGGAAAAAGGCAGGGAGAACCAGAAATGCACCACAGAGGAAACTAGCCTAGGTGCAAAGCGAATCCTGGGGCAGCTGTGCACACTGTGCTTGAAGCTATTAGTTACAACCGTCTTTACATACATAAGCACTTTAACCTGTTATTTTCTACTTTCCACCTTCTCTCTTTTTTCATTCAGTATGAATTGATGCTTAAGGCTCCATTTCACTTCACAGGCCAAAAGAATACCCAGGGTCTTAGACGGGAAGAGGGTCTATCATGTTCAGGTGCCAGAATCTAAGCCAGATACGGTGAGTGATAGACATTTTCCCCCCTTTGGCCATAAAACAATAACTTTATAGTTATTGTTATGTAGACACTAAATAAAGACATAGATGTGAGAAGCACTAAAGTGAACCTCTTTTGTTTGCCTTCAGACATCTTCTCCCTGATAAGCATCCAGGAAGGACTCAATGCTAGGAGATAGAAGGAGGATTAAGAAGCTGCAAAGCCAGTGTTAGATAGGAAGACAGATTCTAAAAAAGACATGGATTGAGAGGCAAGAGCCAGGGTTGCAACTTCAGGGAAACTGTCATACAGAATCATACCACTGACAACAGAGTCATGAGTGAATATGTCACTCTAGGTGGAAGATTTAGACTTCTCATCTGAATCAACTACACTTGACATTCTGAACAAGAGAACTGTCCCTGGAGAATCACGGTGCACATGGGGAGCTGAAGGAGCGTTGCGCAGAGTGTGATGATCATACACGGGTACAGAGGGTGTCATCACAGAGAGAAAGAATGGGCTTAGAGCCAAGTAGTTCTAGATTGTAATTAAAATCAATCACTCTGTAATTGCTTACCTTACTTGCCTGCATTTTGACTTTGAGTTCAATGTTGTGTGAGTTCAAAGCAAGTACTGGATATAAATACTGTGTGATTGCTGGCTTATGAAATTAACATATGGTTAAGAGTTGACTTGATGGGTGGTGGCAATGAGAAGACAGCCTTAGCATGACAAAAGGCTTCTTCAATCCCAGACACTGAAGTACTAAGACAAAGTGATGGGGCCCTAGAGGTGAACCAGAGACACCCTGAAGATCAGATGTGAGCGAAAGGAGCAGATCAAAATAGCAAGAACGAATGGAGAGAATGTCAGAGGCAAAGGTAGTCGCATTTAGAATTGAATATAGCCCCAGGGTATGTAACAATAGTGCTATTTAGTGATATAGAAGTCACAGAAAATAACATATCAAACATTAGAAGTGTGTGGGTGTGCACACATTTGCATGTGTGTGTGTGTGTGTGTGTGTGTGTGTGTGTGTGTGTGTATGTGTGTGTAGGGAGTAATGATCCTACCGTTGTGAAGGCAGCCAGATTTCTCATGCTAGAGCACACAGCTGCTAGTCCAGTAAAGTAAACCAGACTACAGGGAAGAGGATAAGGCAGTCAGGCAGCAGGGAGAACAATGCTCACTTGCACTGGCCAGAAGAGAGATGAAATATGCTTCATGAGCCTTAAGCACAGGGCAGCTGCTGGCCTGCAACTTTCCTTGCTCTGTAGTGGGGGCTGAATCTATGGCTGGAAGGATTCATGAGCACTGAGGTTGTATTTGCAGAGCATGTTATTAGCTTCAAGAACTAGGAAAAGCTCCCAGGACATCTGGCCTGTCCGAAGGGAAGGCATTTCAAGTTCCCTTCACACAGGCAAGGCACACACCCACTGTGCTCTTTGCAAAAACTCCAGTACAAAGTCACAGCATTCTTACATGGATCTCTCCCCAATTCAAACAGTTTGTGAGCCCCTGCTGATTGCCCAGGCCCAGATCCCTTCAGGAAGGAGGGAATACTTAAGAGAAAGCCATTGATCTTAAGGTGCACACTGTCTAGAAAGAAAATGTAACAAATTCTTAAATATGTATTTAAGAAACCATGAAAGTGACTGGGCCGCTGCAGACAGGGAGAGGCTAAGTTATTATTCCATGAGCTCCCAGTGCAGCCAATTGCCTGGAATTGCCCCTGGCCAACTCAGCTTGAAAAGCTATTTGATTTTCTTTAAATATGATTTGTTTTTCTATACTTACTGTTGGCAATCTCCACTGTCTCCCCGTATGCCCGGGCATCACCCAGTCCATAACAAGATCTTATACTGGTGTGTGGGGATCCATCTATCAAAGCAAACATGACACCAAAACCCATCACAGAGTTCAAGGCATCTCCTTCGGCCTTCATGCCTAGGTGCCTGAAGCCTGCCTCCCCGCTTGCTTCAGTCACTATGATGGCTAAGGAGCTCACATCCCAGAGGATGTTTAGAGATTGTTTTGTTCCCATGAACCTACCAACGTCATGTTGCAAATTTCTTATGCTTCTTTTCAGCTCTGACCACTTCTGGACACAGTGCCCAGAAACCCAAAGACTATATCCTGCTCAACTTGGAGGCCTTAAACTGTGCTCTGGACCCCTGGGAGCTCTCTTCTGTTCGTGGACATAGCTCACCTATCATCGGTGTGTTTAATGCAGAGAAAAGCTCCTGGCACAAACTCCAGGGCAATTTTGATTGGTGGTCTGTCACCTCCTTTAATCTCCAGCACACTCAGGGGCAAGAACATTGCAAATGGCAAAGCATCAGGCAAATAAAAATTGTTAGGAGAAAAACATTATAGGAACTTGGTTATATTGAATGCGGTTGGAGTTACTAATCAATGTATTCTGTTGTTAATAAATTGTGTCAAAAACTGTAACCTAACCAAACCAGGCCTAGGATCACATTAAAACAGAAGCCAGACTCCTTCTTTGTTGACCTCCAAAACATTAGGAAGCAGGCACTCTGCCGGCCTGCTGGGGTCACCACTACTCACTGACCCTTTAAAAGTCCCTGCCCCCCCCCCCCAATTCAGGTCACTCTTTTTTTATTTTTTACTTTTTATTTTTCTCTTCTCTCTTCCTTTCCTCTCCCTTCCCCTTCTAGTCTCCCCCATGGTCCTCGCGCTCCCAATTTACTCAGGAGATCTTGCCTTTTTCTACTTCCCTTGTAAATTAGATCCATGTTTTTCTCTCTTAGGGCCCTCATTGTTCTCTAAGTTCTCTGGGATTGTGAACTGTAGGCTGGTTTTCTTTGCTTTATGTTTAAAAGCCACTTATGGGTAAGTACATATAATATTTGTCTTTCTGGAGCTAAGTTACCTCACTCAATATGTTATTTTCTAGATCCATCCATTTGATCTCAAGATGTCATTTTTTTTTCTGCTATGTAACATTGTGTAAATGTACCAACTTTTGCTTATCCATTCTTCAGTCAAATGGCATTTAGGTTGTTTCCAGGTTTTGGCTATGACAAATTATGCTATGAACATAGTTGAGCACATGTCCTTGTGGCACAATTGAGCATCCTTTGGATATATACCCAAAAGTGGTATTGCTGGGTCTTGAGGAAAGTTGTTTCTTAATTTTCTGAAAAATCGCCACACTGATATCCAAAGGGACTATTCAGTTTGCACTCCCACCAACAATGCAGGAGTGTTCCTTTACCCCACAGCCTCTCCAGCATAATTGTCATTAGTGTTTTTGATCTTGTAAGATGGAATCTCAGAGTTGTTGGGATTTGCATTTCTCTGATGGCTAAGGATGTTGAATATTTCCTTAAGTGTCTTTCAGCCATTTTAGATTCCTCTGTTGAGAATTCCCTGTTTAGGTCTGTACCCCATTTTTTTACTGGATTATTTGCCCTTTTGATGACCAATTTCTTGAGTTCTTTGTGTATTTTGGAGATCAGACCTCTGTCTGATGTGGGATTAGTGAAAATCTTTTCCCATTCTATAGGCTGCCATTTTGTATTGGTGACTATGTCCTTAGCTTTACAGAAGCTTTTCAGTTTCAAGAGGTCCCATTTATTAATTGTTTCTCTCAGTGTCTGTGCTGCTGGGGTTATATTTAGAAAGTGGTCTCCTGTGCCATAAGTTCAAGTGTACTTCCCACTTTCTCATCTATGAGGTTCAATGTGGTTGTCTTTATGTTGAGGTCTTTGATCCATCTGGACTTCAGTTTTGTGTATGGTGATAGATATGGGTCTATTTTCATTCTTCTACAAGTTGATATCCAGTTACACCAGCACCATTTATCGAATAAGCTTTCTTTTATTCACTTTATATTTTTTTTTGCTTCTTTGTCAAAAATTAGGTGTTCGTAGATGTGTAGATTGATATCTGTGTCTTTGATTTGGTTCCATTAGTCCTCCTGTCTGATTTTATGTCAATATCAGGCTGTTATCAGTACTGTAGCTCTGTAGTAGAGTTTGAAGTAAAGGATTGTGATGCCTCCAGAAGTTCCTTTATGGTACAGGCTTGTTTTGGCTATCCTAGGTTTTTTTACCCTTCCATATGAAGTGAGTACTGTTTTTTAGAGGTCTGTGAAGAATTTTGCTGGAATTTTGATGGGCATTGCATTGAATCTGTAGATTGCTTTTGGTAAGATTGTCATTTTTACTATGTTAATTCTACCTACCCAAGAGCATGGGACACTTTCTCATGTCCTCTCCAATTTATTTCTTCAAAGATTTGAAGTTCTTGTCATACTGGTCTTCCACTTTGGTTAGCGTTACTCTGAGACATTTTATGCTATTTGTAACTATTGTGAAGGATAATGCTTCTCTCATATTTTTCTCAGCCCATTTATCATCTGTGCAAAGGAGGGTTACTATTTTTTTTAACATGCCTTGGCCCCAACACACCAAGGTACTCTGCAGCTAAACCCTAACATTGGCTCTGCTCCTAAATCCTAGCATAGAGCCTGCAGATGACATGCTACCTTACCAGAGCCAGAATTCACAACATCCATGTACACAAGAGACTTACTACTCTTCGAAAAATGAGTACGAGTGGGTGGTAGTATTTTAGATGGTATGCAACCATAACGAGCCAAGTGCTGAATATCAGAACCATTAGACTCATTTACATAAAGGCCAATGCTCCAGAATGAAGCACCTTCCCCCCAGCTATCAGTCTGTTAATATATCTAGCCTTCCAGTTCCAATAAATTCACATGTATCAGTCGATTACTACATGCCAAACATTAGGTACCAAATGCAAAACAAAGGGATGAGGATACAATTTTGACTTTTCTATTAAAGATGCTCCAGACCAATAGGAAAATGCATATTTTAGCAAAAATGTTCACTACTGTCTACATGTTAGAGCACATTATCAATTTTCCTCAGGTAAGATTATAGGTTTCATAGAGAAGTCAAAACAAGGTGATTTCAGAAAGGCTTGAAATGGCGAGAAGTATGGAGGGCCTGAGTAGGAAGAGTTGTCATAGAGGCCGATGGAGCAAAGCATCGAGGATTTCCAGGATCTGCTGCTAATGTCTGTTCAGTCAGCTCTCATCCCCTTCCCCAGCTCACCAGGCACAAAGGGTCATCAGAGGTACACAATAGAGGCACAAGGTTAATGCAAGAGAAGGAGTTCGAGACATGTTTCTAAAAGAAACTACTGAAGCTACAGTCCAGGTTGCTTTAGGCATCCTCAGGTCAGAAGCTGGCCAACAGTGTCTGTGCAGGGTTCCCGGAAGCCATTGCTGCCCATCAAACCAACCTTATCTTTGCCTTTATTCAAAGACTTTCCTGAGCTCTGGTGTCCCTCACAAAAATGAAAACACTGTTTTAACATTTTTTTTTGTTTTGAAACAGGGTCTCTTAACTCAGGCTGTCCTGGAACTTGCTGTTTACCTCATGAGAGCCTTGAAATCATGATGCTTTGGCCTCGGGATTCCATGTGTTGTTGTTACAAGTGTGTGCCAACATACCCACCAAGAACATTCATGTCTTTTCCAGATGTTGATCTCTGACCATAGAGGCCTTCCTGTCTGCCTTATTCCTTATAAAATGGAGAGGTTGCTCATAGAAGCGACCTCCCACTACAAAGCTGCAAAAACAGCCTTGTGTTCTGAGTGGCTTAGGGCAGTGAGAGAGAAGGCACATCTTTCTTCTAGTTTTCTGTTTTGTTTTTCAATTGTATTTCTATTTCCTGATTTCATAGGCAGCACGTTCTCCTTGGCACACAATGAGTAATTCTAAGTACATAATGTTTTGCCATTTTTCTTTCAAATCCAATTCAACAAACATGTTCTGGGTTCTTTCTCAAGAACAGGATGTTAAGAATTGGAACTCAGAAGAAAACAAAGTGCCCCCATTATTCTCAAGGGATTTATGATCCAGCGAGGAAGAACATGACTCAACGCATCATGTTAGAAGAACAGTACAAAAGCAATGGAAGAAGTAAGTGAGTTCAGGTAGCTGAGGGGTTGTAAGAAGGACAAGCTGGGAATCAAAGCAAGACATCTTACAGGAGCCAGATGCTGCAGCCAGACATCAGTAGGAAGTGATTTTAGTACTAATGGCACTGTTGATAACAACTGTTCTCATAGATGCCATGAAGTGATTATGCTGAATAACACCATATCAACACAAATAGAAAAGCTAATACAATATAAAGATAAAGTAATGGTCCCATAATCAAGTTAAGCTAAGTCAATTCTCTCAGTCTTTAATGGATCAAAAAATAGCAAATGAGTTTGAGGAAAACTGAATACAATAAATAAAGCTAATTTGATAGCTGCATTTTTGTGCTCCTCAGTCTTTTAAAATGACTGTGGGATATTGAAAATAAAATGAAACATATGCATAATAGTCATTCACAAGCTTTAATTCAGTCTAAATTCTGGGAGGATATTGAAACAAAACATAAATTAGAATCAATGCCCTTATGAGCCTTAAAACAAACAAAAGAGTTAGTAAACTCAATGAAGGATAGAAAGAGAAATAGTGTCCATATTTAGAATGGGAAAATGAAGTTAAATATATACAATTGGCAAGTATTTTAAAGATTTTTATTCATAGGGATATGGTGTGTTACTGGGTTTTTTTTTTTTTTTCATTTTCTTTTTCCAGTAACATGTTTCTACTTTGGAATCAGGCTAATGATGAATTCTTAAAATGAGGTGGCTATTTTGCTTGTAAAGTCATTTAATAGAGGGATTCTTTTTCCTTTAATATTTGGCCTCATATGGATTTCCTTTTTTTTTTTTTTTCTGAAGAGCAGACAGGATTACTTTGGCTTCTGTTTAACTTTTAGAGTGTGGATACCATTTACATTTGTGTTAGCCTCCTGTAATTCTGTAACAAATACCTGCAGTTGTCAGCTTACAATGAAAACAGGCTTCTTTGGGAGTCATGATTTGGGGGCTTCTTCTCACGACAACTTGGTCCATTGTTTTGAATCTATGATGCTATACTGCAGGAGTAGGTGGCTAGAAATCCAGAGAAGGAGAAAGACCAACAGCACACAATCCCATTTGAGGACACATCATCAATGACCAGAAGATCTCTCAGTAGGGCCCCTCTACTTGAAACCTTGCCATCTTCAATTAGGGGTAGGTTGGATGAGTCTTCATGAATATTCAATACCCAATTTACAGTTCCAGTCTTTGCTTGTTCCTGTGGTTGGATTAAAGTGTACAATGCTGATAATCTCCATTTATGTCTTCTCTTGTCTTTTTATCCCTTTATTTTTGGTGTAGGGCCACTAACCAAATAAAAAAATTCTTGTTCTTTTCTCTATTAACTCCCATAAACATCCTATCTGTAGGGATATAGGCATGTTGCTGTCTCTTTCAGTAATATGTTTATGCTTTGGAATCAGACTAATAATGCTTTACTAAAATCAGGAGGAAGTTTTGCTCATATTTTACTTGAAAAAGTTGTGTGATTAGGGAAATTCTATGTGTGTATGTGTGAGTAAGTTTGTGTGTGTGAGAGAGAGAGAGTGAGTATGTGTTTTTGCACTTGCATGTTTGCATGTGTATGTATGACTTTATTGCACTAATAATATGAAGTTTAAATTATCTACTTATATTAACATTGTACTATTTTATATCTGACAATATTCCCACTGAGTCAGTTTTGTTACAAACAGAAAAATGTCAGATATAAAATAGTACAATGTTAATGTAAGTAGATAATTTTAAATTATACATATATATATACATTTATATACCCACTGAGTCAGATATATCGTGTGTGTGTGTGTGTGTGTGTAACATTAATAAGGAAAAAAAGGCTATCAACTTGGGAGGGAATATAGGAGGGGTTCAAGAGAGGGTAGATGGGAGGGTAGGGGGAATGAGTACAAGGTAAAATAACTAGAATGCAATCATGCTCCAGATCTGAACAATCCACATGAGCACCATGTAATTTCTTTTCCGCCAAAGACAATTCTCTCTCAGCTTTAGTTAATAAATCTCTTGAACTTTTTAAGTCTTTTTCACTTTCTAAGGTTTAAAGCAAATTACTCAGTTCTTGAGTAGTTACTCCAAAAATGGGCCATAGAAAATTTTCTCCCAGTAAATTTTGAAAGTTATTAAGACTCTCATAAAAATCTCTCCTTTTGCAAGCTCCCATGGAGCTTGCTTTCTCAGGCCCACTCCAGCCTAGGTAACTGGTTCATTCCCACTCCTGTAGAATTTGTTGCCTCAGGCCCACTCCAGCCCAAGGGGAATCTCTGTGCCTCAGGCCTACTTTGGCCTAGGGGGAACAAAATAGAAGCAAATGAAGCTGAAGATGAAAATACTTCCTTAGTCTGGATCGATGCACATGAACTGCACTGTGCTTATTATCTGGAAATATTGAAAGAAATGTAAATTGCTGGATCAAGGGAAAATTAAGGTTTGGAAGAAAAATCATGGTTTTAGTAATAATCCTTCCTGGAAGAAAAAAAGTAATGAGAATTAATTATACCTAATGAAGGATTCTAAACTTGGTTTATGTTACAAATGTCAGAAAGTTTAACTTATAATGCAAAATTAAAAATGAGAATAAGAAAACAACAAAAAAACTCTCCTTTTAGTACCTTTTGGGATCGAATCTTTTATAAACCTATTTTATATCCCAAGCAATCAATAGACTGTCCTCTTTGTATTTTTTTCAGAAGCAATTTGTAATCCCCAGCAAGGCAATTTTTTTTTTACTTCTTCAAACATATTTTCTAAAGTATCTACATTTGAATCAGCAAATAAGATATCATCCACATAATGATAAATTATAGATTGAGGACATTAGACAAATCATTTCCATGACTGTTGTACAAAAGATTGGCACATAGTGGGGCTTTTCAATGTCCCTTTTAGAAGAATCTTCCATTGATATCTCTTAACAGGCTGAGAATTATTAGAAGTAGGCACTGTGAAGGAAAATTTTTCTCTGTCTTGTTTTAATAAATGGTAATGTTTAAAAAAAGTCTTTTAAATCAATCATTATAATAGGCCTAGGTAATAATGAATTCAAGGGAATTCCAAGCTGTAAAGCGCCCTTTGGTTTAATCATCTTATTTATGGCTCTTAGATCTGTTATCATCCTCCATTTTCCAGGTTTCTTTTTAATAACAAATACAGAAGGATTCTAAGGACTGGTTGATTCTTTAATATGTTGAGCATTTAACTGCTCCTTTACTAGCTACTCAAAGGCTGGTAATTTTTCCATTATCAAAGGCCATTGTTCTGCCCAACCAGGTTTGTCCATCAACCATTTTAAATGTAGGTCTGTTGGTACCTTTGAAATACCAACAACTTTGTGTCTTGCTTATATACAGCTTGAATTGTCTATGACTGTCCTTGATAGTGTCTTTTGCTATTTTTCTCACAAGCATTCCTTTTTTATTGTTTGTTTCAGAGATTGGGGGAATGATGATCTGCATTTTCCATTGCTACAATAAACCACATTCCCATAAATTCATTGTTATGTTAGCCACATAACACATATTTGTCCTTCTGGCTCTATACACTCTCAGCCCATCTTGCACTTTGTTTCACTTGAGAAAAACTGCCAATCCATAAAATCTAAACATTCATTTTCCAGAGAGACCAACCTGGATGCCATGATTTTGGTGTAATTACTGTGGCATCTGTGTCTACCAAATCCCCAAGTTCTATGCCATTTATTCATGTTTTTACTTTGGCCTTTGATCATTTATAGAACTTTGCCAAAATATTGGTTTTATGATTTCTCCTGAAAATTTTGTTTTATTTTCTAAAGTATTTTTTGTCACCCAGAGTCATATACTTTTTAACAACAAGTGTTATATCATGTAATCATTTTGTGGAGTGTTTTTGTCTATGCTGACAGGGAACAATTGAACTACATTTGACATTGGGGCCTGCAAGAGGCCCTGACAGGAGTTCCCAATGGCAAAGGCTACGTGCCTGTCATTTGTTGATCTACATTTATTAGTTCAATACCAGCCCTTGCCATACCTTCTGCATACTCCAAAAGACTGGGGCCTTCTGTTTGAATGATTTCTATAATAATTTAATAATTTAAATAATAAAATAATTATTTCTAGGAACAATTTGCCTATACTCCATTTTCAGATAACCTTGTCAACCACAATTAAAACATAAAACATTTTAATTTTTCTTCATATTTTTAGAAAACAATGCTAGTATCCAAGTATCACCATTAGAAGTATGGGTATCAATATCAATTGTGTGTCTAATCCATTCTAACAGGTGTTGATCTTGCCCTTCAAGGCCTAATCACCCTTTTATGTTTTGCATTAGCCTTTTCAAAAGCCAAAGATTTGATTAATATTTGTCTAGCATCTGTATTAGATACCATTCTATTTATAGTTGATGTTATTGTCTGCAAAATCAGTGAAAGTTTCCTTCAGGCCTCATTCAATTTTATTAAATGACTCAACCCTCTTTCCTGATTCTTCAACTTTGTTCCAAGCACTCAAAGCTTCTATACGACATAGAATCAGGGTGTTATCATCCAACATAGACTGTCTTTGCAAATCAGCATACTGACCCTCACTAAGAATTTGATCTTGAGAAATCACATGACCTCTAGTCCTACCTTGTTCCAAGGTTCTGCTTTCCTCTCTCCACCAAGCTCTCCATTGTAATTGAGGACCAGCTTCTAATACTGCTGAAGCAAAATCCTTCCAGTCTTGTGGAATAATTCTATTCTTAGTTGCCCATAAATTTGATATCTATATTACAAATGGTGAATGCATACCATATGAAATTATGTCTTCCTTAAATCTCTTTAAGTCTAACATATTTCCAGTATTCCAATTTACTTCTACACGCTATTGGGGATGCATATTATCTGGTGGTTGTTGTTTTACAAAAACTGAATGTATTAAAGTTTCTATTCTAATAATCATAGACTCTTTCTCTCCAGTTTTACAATGCAATGGTGCAGTAAATTTTGCTCTAAATTCCTCTGCATGTGTCTGATCATTTTTGGTTTATTTTCCATTAGTAAATCTTTCCAAGGCCTGAATCCTAAGTAATCCACTTGTCATATTTAGCATAGAAAAACACCAAGGCTATTATTGAAAATTATTATTAATTAACATATTGATAGTAAGTATTATCAGTATTATATCAGTGTTAGTTAAATCACTAATCTTCCTATATTCTGCTTCTAACATCAAGCCTTCTAAGGTAGCAGTATAGGGAGAGAGCCCTAGCACCCTGTATTATTATGTTTCCCATTTTAACATAGAAAAAAATCTTTTCAATATTATTTAATTCTCTCCTACTTTCCCAAAGGATTTTCCAAATCTCTTACCAATTCTGTTGACTTCTCCAGGCAAATGACAGCCAACTGCTAGTGTGGATATGTTCAGATGGCAGATGCAGCAGAGCCAGCTGGCGTGATCCTTCTTTCCATGTGATTCTACTACCCACTGGTGCATCAATTGTTGTCCTCTTTTTTAAATTGTTGCTGCCTTTTAATGTATGGCTATTTGAATCAGCAACTGCAACTCTGCTGTTATTAGCAGCGGTTAGGCTGCAAAAGCCACAGTCTAAGGAAATTCTGATTCTTTCGAAGTTACTAAAAGAACTTAACTAAATGTCTGTCTCTCAGAGGAACTCATGATTCAAAGGTTGAGGTGGAATTCTGCTCCTCAGAGAGGCTAAATAGCAAGTAGTTCATCTCTTCTTCCTCTTGCTTCTCTCCAGAAGGCCTCCCACTTCTCCACACCTGTCCTTGAAAACTCTTCTCCACCTGGTTCCTCCCAAACACTTCCTGGCAGCAAGTTGTCGGCTCAACCTCCTGACTGCAGGTGAATTTTATTTAATCAAACACATATTTACAACATTAAATGAATGTTCTAGAGTATAAACACAAGTAATACACCTTAAAATAATGTTCTACACCCTGTCTCGAAAAAAGCAAAAAAAAAAAATGTTCTACAGCACATCTTGTGTTAAGTTGAATAAATTTTGGATCTGTTATGATAACCTGAAGAATGCTGTCATTGTTATGGCAAGTAGTTTCAATATTGCCTGATCCCATTACAATTGAACAAGATTGTTTAGCCTTTTTACTTCACATGATTCATTATTCTGGACAGAGAAATAGAAACAAATTTCACCTGGAACCCCCAATGGACACATCAGGACCCCAGAAGAATTTCCTAACAGGCGACATACAGCCAACATACTCTCCTAAGAACTAAATAGGAAAACAAAACCAAAGAACAAAACATCCACACAAAAAAGACCAGATATCATAATCTAGAATTGCAATCTTTCCAATCCTGAATGCATAGACTTTAGCACAAAAACACAAAAAATACAGCCATTGTAGTATGTCTCCACTGAAGCCCAGAAATCCTACCACAACAGGCCCTCCTTATTATTTCAACATAGTCAAGACACAAATAAAAGACCCTAAAACAGCTATTGTGAATATGAGAGAGGTCCTTCAAGAGGAAACAAATAAATCTCTTAAAGAAATTTAGGAAAACACAAACAGTGGAGGAAATGAATAAATAAAACTATTCAAGATCTGAATGTGGAAATAAAGACAATAAATAAAACCCAAATGGAGGTAAATTAGAAAATAAAAATTTAGGAACTTGACCAGTAACCACAGAGGCAAGCTTCACCAACAGAATGTAAGACACAGAATACAGAATTTCAGGTGCTGAAGACACACTAGACAAAATGGATACATCTGTCAAAGAAAAGAAAATAGTAAATATAAAAGCCTTCTGGCACAAAACATCCAAAAGATCTGGGACAGTATAGAAAGATCAAATCTAAAATTAATAGGAATAGAGGAAGGAGAAAAAGGATAGGTCAAAGGCACAAAAAAGATTTCAACAAAATCATAGAAAAAATCCCTAACCTAAAGAAGAAAATGCCTATGAAATTATAATAAGCATACAGGATACCAAATAGACTAGACCAGAAAAGAAAGTCCCCTCGGATGGAGGTAATTGATCTTATTGTCCAAGTAGACCTAACATGTATCTACAGAACATTTCACCCAAACACAAAAGAAGACACCTTCTTCTCAGCAACTCATGGAACTTTCCCAAAAATTAACCTCATATTCAGACACAGATCAAGTATCAATAGATACAAGCAAATTGAAACAACACCCTGCATCCTATCTGACCTCCACAGATTCAAGCTGGATGTCAACAACAACGGAAATGAAAGAAAGCTTACAAACTCAAGGAAACTGTACAATATGCTATGAATGAAAATATGTCATGATATAAATTAAAAAAGAATTAAATACTTTATAGAATTCAATGTAAATGAATACACAATATATCCAAATTTAGCTGGATATAATGAAGATTGGTCTAAGAGGCAAGATCATAGCACTAAGTACCTACATAAAACAATTGAAGAGATCTAACACTAGGAATTTAACAGCATACCTGAAAGTTCTAGAACAAAATGAAAAAAATCACACCTCATAGGAGTAAAAAGGTGGGAATGCAAACTTGTGCAACAACTTTGGAAATCAGTGTGGTAGTTTCTCAGGAAACAGGCGTCAACCTACATCAGGATTCAGCAATACCATTCTTCGGAATATACCCAAGAGATGCCCAATCATATTACAAAAGCATTTGTTCAACTATGTTCATAGCAGCACTATTTGTAATAGCCAGAACCTGGAAACAACCTAAGTGCCCCTCAATAGAAGAATGGATAAAGAAGGTGTGGGCACATATACACTTTAGAGTTTTACTCAGCAGTAAAAAACAATGACATCTTGAATTTTGCATGTAAGTGGATGGAAATAGAAAACAGTTTACTGAGTGAGATAACCCAGACCCAAAAAGAGGAATATGAACCTTCATCTGGCGATGGATGGAGATATTCATTGGTTTCTGACCTTTTTGTTCTGAAAACACACAGGCCTTTAAAATTAACATTGATATCTGCATTAACACAAGTATGGAATGTGCATTATGTACAATTCAGGTAAAGATGAATGATTCTTTGCTCTATGTTTGAGCGGGTACATGGAATCTGTTAACTTTATATGACTGTTTGGAAAACAAAACTAAACTGGAATATAAATCTCCATCCATGCCATATGAAACAGTAGCATGTAATAATAAGTCAAGAGGCCTCTACAGACAACAAAATTTATCATGTCTCATCCAATCTCAAAGCTGTTCTCATGTAGAGGAATCAGCATACATTCCTGTCTTTCAGTTTTCCTTGGTTTCTTCCTTCATGTCTATAACCAAGATTTTTTAGAAGGTCTCCTCCAGTCAAATTTGAACTTCATTAATTTTGAAGAAATCTATAGCTTTTTATTTCTGGTGGAAACAGAGGAATACCCTCTTACCCATTGCAATATATTTCCTGACTTCCATACTGAAGTTAAGACATCCCTGTATTTTTATGGGACTCAAATTGTGGGAATGAATGAGTCTTTGATTTTTATGCCTGCTCGTAGGGCTCTTTTCCTCCGGTTGGGTTTCCTGCTCCACCCTTCATATGACAGTTTTTGTTTTTATCATATTATCTTTTGTTTTTGTGTGTCTGGTTGGTAACTGGTAAAAGCCTGTTCTTTTCTAATGAGAGATAGGAAGGGAGTGGTTCCAGAGGAAAAGGAGGTGAGAAGGAAATAGAAGTAGTAAAGGGAGCAGAAACTGTATTCAGATATATTTATAATAAAAGAATCTATTTTTAATTACAAACAAAGAAAAAATCATCCTGAGTGAGGCATTTCAGAACCAGAAAGACAAACATGGTTTATCCTTGCTTATATGTGCATATTAGCTGTTAATTCAATGATAACCATTCCATACTCCACAGAGGGTAGTTATAGAATAAGCAAATGGAAGGAATCCTGCCCATCAGAAGTGCTAGGACAATGGTGGTATCAAGTTTGTGGGAGTAACTAAACAGTAACTGATTTAACTTAAGGCCCATTCCACTACTTGAAATCCATACCTGACACTGGATGGGTGATGAAGAACCTGAGACTAGAGATATCCCAGGACCTAGACCAAAACCAAGTATTATTGATGTAAATTAAAAATAAAAAAAAAAACTTGGTCAGATATAATTAAAGAAGCTACCTCCTTCAGCAGATAGGAGAAAATACAGAGCAACATGACCAAATATAAACAGAGTGAGAGATCTTAGATTATTCAGCCATAAATGGGATGTCTCCACCAAATTCTTTCCTTCAGAGCTCAGGGAACCTTGTGGGGAAAAAGGGGTGGAAAGAGTGTAAGAACCAGAGGGGATGGGGGCTAACAAAATCAAGTAAATACACAAATAAACAAGAAAATACAAGGCCCTATGAATCAACAAAGATCAAGGCTCATAGGAAGTCATGGAGACTAAAGCCAACTGCACAGGGCACGGACAGGTCTGCCCCAGGTCCTCTGTATATATTATTGTTTAGGGCTTTTATGGGACGCATAAGTGTGTGAACATGTGGATTTCTGATTACTATGTTTTCTGCTGGTCTCTTTCCCTTCTGCCTGTCTTGCTAAGTTCTGATGTGATCATTGTTTTAATATCATTACCCTTTATTTTATCATTTTCTCTTTAAAGCCTATTCTTTTTTAACAAGAGATATAAAGTTAGTGGATCCAGAAAAGAACGGAAATTGGAGGAATTGGGAGACGTAGAAAAAGGAGAAATTATGATTAGGATCTATGGGATAAGAATCTATTTTCAATAAAAAAGAAAAAAATAAAATTTGCCTCCAAAACTTCTACCTTACTAAGCTGAGTCTCTGAACTCCATCCTTTAAGGCCAGTGTCTACTCATCCTCTATGTTACAGCAACAGTGCCTCAAGAGTTGCACCATCGCTTACTCAAGCTGCCTCTTCACAAAGGCCCACAGGGACTCATGCAGAGCTCAGCTCTCCCTATGTGCTAGTGCCTAACCCTTAAATCCTCATGTCTGCCCCTTCATGATTCTTTATTTTGGACTCCAGCTCCTGTCCTGCCCTCAGGAAATCACTTGTTTTCTGCCTTGCTGTTTTCAATAGTTGTACTTCCTCCATTTCACTTGGTAGCTGAATTCTTCCCAGGACATGCTGATACAGACATCTATTTGTATGACAATAGCCACCTTAATGGATACTAAGTACTCTATCACTGATTCTTTTGCATTCCCTATGTATTGGAGATTTTGAACGTGTTTATTAGGCACTGGTTATTTTTCTTGTATCGTTGAATAATGGAAGTTATATATTTTTGTTACCAGTTATTTAATCAGAAGCTCCAATTTTACACAATAACCAAGTAAAACACTTAAATTTGTCAGTAACATCTTGACTCTTCTCTGTCTAGAAACTTTAACAGGAGTTTGACTGAGCATAGCATGAAAACATTGCCATCAACTGCCAGGTTCAGGTCAGGGCATCCGCCCCTGAATTTAAGGGGCATTGTGGTGCATTCTACAGCTTGGAAACTTGTTCATGTGAATATGTGCACCTGTAAGATTACTTGACTTTAAAAGACTCAGTTTTTCATATTACCAATTCTTCCTCAAGTCCAGAAATAACCTTAAATATCAGCTTCTCAAAACTTCATGGATCATTTTACAAAGGTAACACTTCCTGTCTCCATCTTCTGTGATGGTCTATCACAAGACCCTTCTGATTTTACTCATGGTACTAATCATAATACACATTTATTCCATTTACTTACATGTGTGACATCTATTTCACTTGCTGTGAAGAGTGAAACCTGCCTCCCTCGCAGCGATACATGGAGCATGCAGGAAGGGCTGTGTCCTTCTCATTCTCTCCGGTGTTACCTTGACAAGAGAGGCACAGATGTTGCAATGTCCACAAACCTATTGATACTGTTAGCAATATTTTCAGATCAAAAGCAATCTCAGTGGCGCTCAGAAACAACTTGGATAAAATTAAACACTTTATGCTTGATAAAACCCTGAAACGTGAAACAAGGTAAGACAATGTCAATGCTATTGAATATTGATCTGGAAATGGAGCACAATGTAATATGAGTCAAGAAAACATGAGGGATAAAGGAAGTACATTACTCAAAATTGCTTTATAATGGAACTAACAGGCCCTCCTTTTTTTTTTCTTGGCAGATTGAACAGGTAGTCAAAGGTTTGTACTCTGAAGTTAGCAAAGCCTGTTTAGAACCCCAGTTTTCAGTTGTGGTTACTTGCACTGTCCTCACTAACTAAATCAATCCCTGAGGTTGCAGTAGCAAAGAAATGTGTGATTTTCATTGTACCTGTTCTAGAACCAAATGAGACCTTAGTCAGTCTCTGGTGGTTTCTGGAATGGGCTTGAACTTTTTGTCTTAGAAGAAAGCTCATTAGAGACAAATATTACTTAAAAGAGCAATGAAAACTGTGGGCTTCACTTTTTTGTTGTTTTCTCTTTTCTTTCTTTTTGCTTTTAAAAAAACTGGGGATTGAAACATGGCTTTACACATGCTAAGTAAGCTCTCACACATTGATCTATATCCTATGCCTCACATCCTCACACACAGACACACACAAACAGAGACACAGAGACACACATACACACACACAGCTATTCTTTACCCAGAGAAGTCTTTAGATTTTCTGCTTCAGCTTTCTGAGCAGCTGTGATTCCAAGGTAGCAGACCTGGCTAGGCTTTCCTCTTGATGATATGAGTCTGAACGACAAACTGTCAGAAATTATAGGGCAGAAATTCGAATCACAAAGAGGGAGAAGTGCATGCTCATCGTTACCCTACAGGTACTGTGGGGCCCTGATCCAAAACCTGTTTCAGTCTCTGTTGTCCTCAGGACTAACTGGTGAACTAGGGAGGGTTCTGGCCTTGTTCCTCTTCTGTCTCCAGTGCCCATTGCCTATCCTTGGTGCTCACTTGTGGTCTGAGAAAGAAGGAATAGATCTACAGAAAGAAGGAAGGAGGCAAGAGGGCCAAGCGCAGGCTTTCGGAGACCAATCTGGTCACGTTACTGGTGGTATTATTATATTGAATTCCTTTGCCTTCCTCCATCAGCAGCAGTTCTTAAAATAACCTAAACCTATGATCCATGAAACTGAAACAGCAATGAAATCAGAGGTAATCTGATTTTGTTCTGAATCCCTTTGCTATTGTTTCTGGGGCAACTGGGAACAACTGAGAGACTGTTGCAAGAGGGGGAAATTGAGTCTGCTCTGTCAGGCGCAATGTGTGTGACTAGGAGACAGGCCTGTGTTTAAAGCAAGCCTTGTCGAAGGTTCTGGAAAACATTTAGACCCAAATCTCCTTTCAGTCCTCGAACATCAAGTGAGCCATCCTTCAGTGTGTCAGCGGCATTACCCTTCTTCTTCATCACCTGTGTCCCCTCTGGCTGAAGACAGGCCTTGCCACTGGAGATGAATGTGCTTAGTAATTAGTCGGAAGCTTTGCGGAGGCAAACAATGACAAAATTAGTCTGAATTGGTTAGAAAAATTAGGACATGAGGAAAACCTGAGTTTATAACAATAGAGGCTCCCAGGAAATTGCAGTCTGCCATTTATCCACAAGCTTGGCATCTGGTCGTGGATTTAAACAAACACAGACCGAAGGTACTTGAGGTACTTGAGGAAATGATGCCTGCATATAAACCTAGTTTCTGACAATATTCCTTGAACAATACAGTATAACGAATATTGGCAAAACACTTACATTAGCTTAGTTATTATATATCATGTAGAGATGACTTAAGGCATACAGCTGAGCATACAAACAAACATTGCATTTTTTAGAAAGGGCTTGAGCTCTAGAATTTGTATCTAGAACAAATCCCCTGTACATCCAAGGGATGGAGGTCCTTAGAAGAAGCCATCACCTCTGTTTTGGCACTGGCTAAGCAGACTTACCCTGTGCTCTGTTTGTCTGAAGTGTATTTGTGTGTGTGTGTCCCCAGAAATGTGTAAGATTGTGGCTTGAGTGTGTGTTATTAGGCATGTTGGCAGTTTGTAAAGCTTAGAGAAATTAGTTTGTTTTTTTGTTGTTTCATATCCTATGTATGATTCTAGACAACTCTGGTCCGGCTACTATCTCAGGAGTAAAATTCTGTTACTCTTGATAAATGAAACTACATTGAGCTGTGATGGCCATAAACAGCCTTTCCTGGGGGCCTCATAATTCATCGATAAAGCCACTCCAAAAAAAAAAAAATACTTGACTAGATTATGCACTGTTGTAAAGCGGTGGGTGAGCCCCAATGACTCAAGAAACAAGAAGGGTTACATCTTAAGAGTTCTGTGGCCACCAAACCAGTGATATGTATGTGGGTTTCTGAAGTGGCAAGGTAGAAATGAAAATGTCCCTGAAAGGGGGAATCAGTGTGCCGAGTATGTGCGGAAGAGAGGGGCACAAAAGTGCTCCTCAGCAAGGGGCAGTTCCAGGAGGGACAGGGTAAGGAGAGGCTGAGGAGAGGAGGGGCCACACAGCTAGCTCAGATCTATGGTCCTAACTTTTAATTAGAGACTCAGGCTGCAGATTGAAACTATTATGATGCAATTGTACATGCTTCCAAAATATGGTCTATTTAGTGAAAAGAACATAGCTATGATTCCTGGCTCCTGTGAGCAGTACCTGAGCAAGCACCCTAGTGAGATCTGGTGATTGGGAGCATATGCAGAGCCCACAGTCTGACTCTCAGGTAGCAACATGCATTTAACCCAGAGAGCTGCACAAACCGGACCAGTGAAGGCCCACCATAGAGTTCTTGTCTGCCTTCCTGGTGGGTCTTAGAATGAGGGTGTCAGATTGGCAGGCCCTGTAAGGAACAGAAATGTGCAGGATTCCTTCCTGAAGGTATTCATGTGTTCTTGAAACAGAGGCAGGCTGATGATGGTACAGACTCTTTTCTGACGCTGGCTGCTGTGGAACCACTGGAAGGGCAACAAATGAATGAAGAATCTTCATTTGGAGTCATGGGTAAGTGGCAGCCTCCTCCACCCATGCTTACCCTCATCTGGAATATAGAACTAGCTGTCTAGCTCCAAAGCAGAATGCCCCTGCCTTTAGAAGCGGCGGGTGTACACCCAGTTCTAGCTTCTGGAAGAGTCATATTTTCTGCTTGTCCCTCTGACTTTAGAGAAGCAGCTTTCTGCATGGAGAAAAATCTGAACTAGAACTGATGACCTCAATAAGTCTTATCCCTATAGAGTTATTTTTACTGAGGTGGGGATGAGGAAAAAGGAATCTCAGAAGACATAGAGAGGTGGGCTGAGAGCAAAAATTCTCAAAGGACTCAGGTAGCAGGGGTTTATAAGACCCAGGGAGCTGTGCGGGAGGTTTATCCTTCATGAGGCTTTCTGGGAATCACATGCTGAAGCAACTGCCATTTGGTAGCCATGAACCGAATGAAGAGGGCCCGGGTGATGGTGAGGATACACTCTGGTTATAAATGTATGCTGGAGCACATTTGACTCATCTGTCATCCCATTAAATTTCAGACAGATGCTATACTAGATGCCAAGTAAGATGTACCTACTGACACAGTAGTGGCCAGGCTGCTACGGAAGTGACCAAGAACTTTATGATTGAATTTGAGGCCTGTTCCATAGAAAGGAATTCTCAACTGGCACTGTGAATGTGACCAGAAGGTCATATGAAGCACAATTAATAAAAACTCAGGGTTAGAAATTGGGGTTCAACCTGAAGATCCAAAAAGCCAAACAGACAGCCACTGACTCTTACCTCAACCTCAGCCTGAAATGGTGATCCTGCCTCCCAGAATCTCAGAAGGAGACTGTGTCTGAGAGCTGTCTCCCCAATCTTCAATTTCTCTCTAGGGCTGGGATTAAAAGTGTGTGCCATCCAGTTTCTATGGCAACTAGTGTGGCTACTGGATTAAAGGTGTGTGTTAGCATAATCTGGTCCTTAAAGCTGACCAGTGGGACTGTTTTATTCTCAGATCCTCAGGCAGTCTTTATTTATTAAAAAGCAGTTAAAATGCCACTATACTCATAGTTCTAGTGAGGAAAATATTACTGATATTTTGTTCACAGAACAGACTACACTGATCGTACTCATTTTGTCTATGCATACAGATCAATGCTTCTATGACCTTTAGTCACAGAGGATTATTTTTTCAGGGGACAGGAGTTACTACAGAGATTTATCTCTGACTCAGGTGCTGTAACAATTGAAAGCTGAGTCCTAAATGGGACATTTACGTGACACACTCCAAGTTCAGGGAACATTGTGAAATAGGGGTCCGAAAGCAGGGGTGGACTGTTGCAGAACACTTTCTCCCTAACACAATATAGACAAGGCACTCTTGGACCCTCGATCGCTATGATTATCAGCACAGAAGACATGACAATGGAAACAGAGCAGGCTGGGAAGAGGAAGGAGAGCAGCAGGAATCAGAAGGAGACAAGAAAGGATTAAGCAGTGTGAATATAATCACATGTATGAGATGTCATAATGAAACTCGCTATTATAAATCATTGAACGTGGTGGTTTGAGTAAGAATGCCCCCATAGGCTCATATATTTGATTGCTTAGGCATCAGGGTGTGGCAGTGTTTGAAAGGATGAAAAGGTTTAGGAGGTGTGGACACGTTGGAGGAAGAGTGTCACTGCCAGTGGGCTCTGAGGTTTCAAAAGTTCACACTAGGCCCAGGCTTCCCTTCTGCCTGTGGATCAGGATGTAGGGTTCAACTACTCTGCCAGTGCCATGAATGTCACCATGCTCCTTCCATGCCCCCATCCAGGGTGATGATAATGGCCTAACCCTCTGAGACTGTAAGAAAGCTCCTAGTTAAATTCTTTCCCTTATAAGGAAGATGTCTCTTCATAGCAACAGAAGCCCTAACTAAGACAATTAGAAACTAAAAGTACCCACTGATCTTGGGAAAAGGTGACAAGAGCTCAGGGTCAAATACTGGCCCTGAATCATATGTTCTAAAGGCCATGAGCCATGTTATTAGAACAGAAAGAAGTCTTCTTAATTGGAGCACAGTTTCTGGTTTTTGCCAGATCATGTCTTCTCCTGTAGTCAGGGTGGACAGAGGTTATGCTGGAGCTCAGTGAGCCTGAGGTCAGGTGCAGCTTTGTTCCTATAATCACTACTGAGTCTAGACTCTGGGCTGTGTCTGAGGCCAGGCTCATCTCCAACTGAAGGTATGACGGTTTTGTGTTTCAGCCTCTCCTTCTCTGAACCTGGAGACTTACCTGAAGACATAAGACTCATTTCCTCTCGTTTCCTGAGTTGACAGCTATGTCACTGTGAATGCTGGTTCCCACCCAGGGTACTTCCCTTTCACTGCAGTGTGTGGGCTGCCTGGGGCCCTCACTACTATTCCATGACACTCACCCTTCCCACATATGAAGACACATGACTTTGAACAACAGAAAAACACATGCTGATAGATGAGAGAGAACCACTGTTAAACCATAGGCGCTTTAATTTCAATTAAATTTAACATAATAGACTATCAAAATGGACCATAAAATGACTATCTTGGAAGACAGTACCCAGTCCTCTTCTGCAGAGTTTCTGATAGCTTGCAGAGGTGGAAAACCCATGAGGAGTTGACTCTCTCCTCTTATGGCTCATGTTCATGCCCTACCTTGATGATATATGACATACTCTGAAACTACCATCAGCCAAATGTGTAACACGTCATGTCCTTAGGGAACATGTACAAATAATCCAACTGGTAGCTACTGGCACCATTCAGATAGTGCAAGGAAGAAAGACTCAGAAAATAAGTCAGGTAAATGACTGGGCATGTCGTGAATTTCCAAGAGGAGAAGGGGGTCTGAAGTTGGGTTTGATCGTAGAATGCAGGGCCACATTTTTAAGAAGGCATCTATAAAGCTAAACTTTCTGGAAAGCAGAAATTCTGAGAAGCAAGTTGGGCCTATGTAACAAGTCTTAAAAATGCCCGAAATTAATGCGCCACTAACTTCACAACTAGGAATTTATTGCAAGAAAACCACAGCACATGTAAACTGATATTTATTTCAGTATTGATCGCAACATCAAAAACTCAAAAAATAACCTGAAAGGGTGCAGTTTGGGACTAGTTAAGAAAATTTTCTTGGGACAAACAATGGAAAAATTATACCACCATCAAAAATTATTTACATAGAAGTCCTAAATGTCATAGAGCAGTGGTCCTGCTGGACTTCTAAACCAATCACAATCCATAAATTGAACAATGCAAGGTGATCTTTATTGTTTCATCTGCAAACTAATGACTCCATCTTATTTTAAAACTTACTGTAAATACATGAAACTGTGAATAGTTGCTCTTGCCAGGTTGCGAGCTCCTGGGTAAGTTAAAAAGTTTTCGCTAATTTAAACATCTTATAAAGTATATGTAATTTCCACAGATGAAATAAACCTCCTTGGATTAAAAATCACCTCTCCTATCTCTTTCTCACTCATAGCAACTAAAACTGCCTTTGAGATCAAGGTATCTGAATGTTTTTCTCCACAATGCTTTCCCTAGCTTCTGTAGTGCAGAGGAACTCAAAGGTCATCCAGACCCCAGCTCAAGGATAGCTTTTGCTTCCGCAGAGGCAGTGCAACTGCCTGTTCCAGCCACTACTTTCAAGTTGATCAGAGTTAGTTGAGAATCAGGGGGAAATACCTATTTGGAAAATGATCTTAAACTCACAGTAGAGAATAGAGAGAAAAGATCTTGTCTTCTGAAGCTTACTACTTTCTTTTCTATACACCCCCTGCCTATGGGACCTGTCTTGTAAACCAAAATGGCCTAAAAGGCCTCGAATTCAGAAATCCACCTACCTCTGCCTCCCAAATTCTGAGATTAAAGGCATGTGCCACCACCGCCCGGCTACAACCTTCTACTCAAAGTACTCGGCTTCGGCATCCACATGATGAGGTTTTCCCAAATGTGTATCTTCTACTTCACCCAAGACTAACTGTGATGAAATCTGTATTTAATAAAATCCTGTGTGAATACTGTGTACTTTCCAGTTTGAGAGGTGCTTCCAAATAAAATATATGTGCAGCAAGATGGATACAGGCCGCTTGGCCTTTGGTATCAGCTCTGTAGCTGCAAACATGACTTTGAAAACATGGATTCTTTACCTGCAGAATATAGCATCTGCATTTGCATTTTCATATGTGAAAGATGGGGGTGATGAAATATCTTCATTGTAGAGTGTGGACAGATCAAATTAGGCAGTGCAGAGCTTCTAGGAGACTACTTGGGATGGAGTTAAGACTTTTAAGGATTTTTTACCACCATCATTAGGATTATGCAGGACAGTTGTCAGGATCAAATGAGACATGAATACTCAAGGCAGTTAGAGATGCCTTAAAGAGTCTTAAGAAAATGTTAAGAATGTCTATACTTTTACAGGTATTAAGAACCATTTCCATCCTAAAAGCCAACCATGAAATAAAAGTTATAGAAAAGAATCTAAAAGCTATGGGTAAGGGTAGATACCTCAAACCTAAATGTGACAGAGACTATCCTACAGAAAAGAAACAAAATAGGTTTTCTTGCTATTCAGTTCCTTTCCACTCAAAGCAGAAGGAAAAGAAAAACTCTATAGAGAGATAGTAAGAAAGTTTTAGTGAATCTGTTCTCTCACATCTCCAGGTACACTTTCCAGAAGTTTCTCCTACCCCTGAGGCTACTGAGGAGGAAGCTTTATGAGCATTTCCTAGGGCCTTCAATCTTTTCAACTAGAAGAATGGAAAATCTTGGCTTTACCCAAGGCATATCACTGGCCAAGCAAAGGGTCCAGCTGTCTTGGATAGGGAAATGAATGCAAGAAAAGTTTTCAGAAAAGATTCATATCACCTGGTCTCTGGGGGAAAAAAGCATCAGGAATATATTCCTAGAAGGAAAGCTTGAAAGACAAAGCAGAATGGGCCAGAGTTCAAAAAAGTAGAAAAGGAAATCCAGAGTGAGATGCAAGGGAAGTCACTTATCAGAGGAGTGGGAATTGAAACTGGTGAAATCGGTTTCTTGTCTCCCTTTAGAGTTAGTTGTTGACCATTTAAACAAAATGTCTATTACATTCCTCATATTCTATGTAGGATAAAATGAGTCATGAAGTATATTGTTGCTAATAAGCATGAATATTAAAATTTTGCATTCCTAACTATGCCACAGGGTTGTTTTCTGAAGTAGCCACTGGCCAGAACATTGTTCCACCCAAAGGAGCTATAAAGGTGCCTACTCTCTGATTGCCATCTGAGCAGGAAGCTGTGGCTGATACATTTCTCTGTTTTCTAAGGGGCCATACTTTCTCCTGAATTCCCACATGTCTTGCTGTCTACTCTTCCTGTGGTCCTTTCAAGCAGAAGTAGAATCTCCTACATTGTCATTATCTACTCTTTGACCAGAGTGGGAATGGTGTGGAGCATAAAAACCAGAAATAATGTGTTTTGCTAAAGGATTACTTTCCTGGAATCTCTAGGGCTCCCTGTCACATCCCCCTGGCCTGCCGCTTACAAGGACAGTCACGGTGTGATTTCATGCACATTAGTCCTCATCTTCAAAAGACAGAGTCCCAGTTCAAGAATAATCTGGGCACCTATTAGCTCTGCTTTTCTGCCAGGATTTTGTTCACCATGGTTCTCTGCTCAGGTTCTATATGAACATAATCAAACAACAACAGGGAATTAGCTTGGCATCATTATCTCATGCTTTTTTTCTAGGCATCCATCAGCCACATGTACTCTCGGAAGGATGTGAGATGTCATTTCTTTCCTAGATATCTGGCTGATTCTTATTCATTTTGCACAATGCACTTATTTTGTTTTGTAACTGGTGTAAGAAGTGTTTCATCATTCCACATTATATCTTAAAGAGCCATGTCTGAAGGCTTGGTTATCAGATTGTGAGTTATTAGGAAGTAGAGGCGCTTCAGAAAAGAGGTTATGTCATTGGAGATGTGCTTGTGTGGGAGGTGCTTCTGTCTATGCGTTGCTTCTATCAGATAATAAATAAAGAACTGGCTTGGCCTACAGCATGGGAGGAGGAAGGCAGATTCAGACAGAAACCGTGAAGCCACCGGAGACAGATGTTGGGAGCTTTAGCTAGTAAGCCACAGCCACATGGCAATACACAAATTAAGAGAAATTGGTTAAATTAATATGTAAGAGTTAGACAATCAGAAGCTAGAGCTAAAGTGCCAAGCAGTGATTTAATTAATACGGTTTCTGTGTGGTTATTTTGGGACTCAGCAGCCAGGAACAAAACTAAGAGCTTCTGGCCAACAATGTTCCCATGAAAGAATAGTAAAACTTCAGTTTCTTTCATGTCTCCTCTTCTGCTACCTTGACATTAACAACTTTCCCCCAATATGTGTTTCTGCCAATAATGCTCTACTATACCAGACACAAAAACATTATGGTCAACTAACCATGCACTGACACCAGTAAAAATAGGAGTCAAAGTAAATCTTTCTTGATAGTGTCAGCATTTTATCTCAGAGACAGAAAGCCATTAACTACACATGCCCTTCTACTTACATTAGGTATCTTCTTCATGTTTGTGTTCTCTGGATATTATTATTATAGCCAATCATCTCTTCTTCTTCTTCTTCAATAAATATTATAAGCTCTATAAAGGACTGAAGACTTTCTGATCATATCTGTATGAATTTCTAATATGTGCTAAATAATTGGCACAAGTGAAACATACATTGAATGGATTAGTGAATGGTTTATAGTTATGTTCTGAATCCTCCTTGAACTCAGTGCCCCATTTTGGATAAAAATAAGTATCAAAATTATTAAAAAATTTGGGATCTATTCCTATATAGATATTTTGTCATAAAACTCTTATTTGAGGTATTAAAATGTATTAAAAATACATTAGTGAAAAGAGTGAGGTAAATGAATATATACACAAGAAGCCTGGCCAAAGATTTTTGTTTGTTTGTTTTTGTTTTTGTTTTGAGAGAAAATCTCACTATGTAGATCTGGTGGTAAAGGAACTCCTTATGTAGAGCAGACTTGCCTTGGCCTCAAACTCACAGAGATCTGCCTGCCTCTGCATCTTCAGTGCTGGGATTAAAGATATGTGCCACCATACCCTGTTTGACAAAAAGAATTTTAATTAATGAATGAGAATGTGTAAGTACACGAGTTATCGTATCATAAAAACCATGTTATGGAAAAGACTTGGGAATAGCTGGAGACCAATAGCATTATGAACACACGCAGTTAATTCCAGGTAAGGTGCGCAGCGAAGCTGATAGTTCATGAAGAATATTTCCATATACACCAGATGTGACTACTTTCAAAGAAAAAGAATGCTTACTTGGTTTAAAATAAATTGTAGAACTTTTAGTATCCTGAAAATAAAATTTGAATCCACTGCAACAGGATAACATGCCATGAAGTTTCCAAAAGAGCAAGCACACCTGTATCTAACATTCTGTTGAGACTAATTGACTGATTACAACCTCTGTGATTGTGGGGAGCTGAATGCTGTAGGGCTACAGCCAAAATATCACTGGATATCTTTAGAACCCTTATTAGCCATCCATTATCCTCCTCTGAGTTTGACCTAAGATCATTGTAACTTTTAGCCAAATCCCTTTGGATGATCCAAAAGGCCATGGACTTACATCAGATATTTTGAAATAATAATCCTACACCACAGGATTAGGCACCAGAGTGTTGGTGCCAGGCCAGGATGAACCAAATATCCTTGAAGTGGTTCATTTTTATTTTTCATTTGACCTTTATTCAAGACTGTGACTCTGACAGAATCTTTTGATAATCACTGTTAAGCAATCATCTACAAGAACAATGCCTTCCTTCACAACCTCACATTCTATTTACTTTTTGTTTTATTTGACACAGGTGTCCACATTTTGATTGTGACAACTTTTATACTGGAAACATAGGAACAAAATCAAATACCTCTCAGAATCAAATGTGAAAGCAGGCCAGGTCATCAGGAGTGGGGGAGAGTATTTTCTGTTCCCAAAAGCTATATCAGAAAAAATTGGGGAGCAAGACAACTTAGAGCCTAAACCTTAAGGACAAACTTCTCTCCGTTTTGTCCTTGGTATCCTTGGCTGCACAGTTTCTCGCCTGAGTTGGATGCAGGTTGCCAAAGAAGGTGGATATATCAGAGAAAACTAGAGATGCTAAAATTTTTGTTTAGTTAAATAAAATGTAAATATTTGAAATGAATGTGTAAATGTCCATTTGTTATATTATAATCTCATGCTTTATCTTCATTTCTGATTGCTGTTTAATCAGCAATAGCTTGGAACATTTCATCTTTTAGCTTCCTCCTCTGTTAAGCAAGTAATGATCTATAAACAAACACTTAAATAAGGGCTACTTAAAGGGACCTTTTATCCTTCTGTAATGTTAAGAATCATTTCAAGATGCAAATGAGTTCACCCTGTAATTTTAAAGTAGGCTATTCACAATCTCTATTTACCTCTTCTGTTTAGAACTTAATTGCACATGATAGAGTATATATTAGCTTTCCATTGATGTTGTAATAAATTACTATACTTGACAGCATAAAACAAAACTTTATTTCTTATTAGCTCATATTTCTATATGTCAAACATCCCATTTTAAAAAACTCAGCTCAAACAAGGTATGGCCAAGATGGATACCTGGGGTTTGTTGATCAGCAAGCTTAACTTAATGGGTAAATTCCAGGTCTCAGTGAAAGACCTTGGTTCAAAAATAAGCTAGTACCTGGGAGACCACTTGGTGGGTAAGGGTACCTATCACCAAGCCTAAAGATCTGAGTTCAATCACCAGAACCTACATGAGGGAAGGAGAGAACTGACTTTCATTAATTGGCCTGTTTCTACCACATATGTACTGTGGCATGCTCGTGCCCTTCCCATGACTGAATGAATAGGTGCAAAAAAGATGAAAAAGAAAAAAATAGGTGGATAACTCTTAAGGAAGACACTCAAGGTTGGCATCTGGCTTATGCGCACACTATGCATGAGCACCTACATGTGCACGTGCGTGCACGCATACATGCACATACACACACACATACACACACACATGCAGAGGATCCTACATAGAGATAATATTTATTATTCTAAGACCTATCTCAAACAAGAAGGTTAAAACATCTAATGAACTATACTTATTAGCTCTTCTTTCATATCTGCAAGCCTGTATTTATTTTTGAGAAAGACTCACAGACAAGAATGGAGCCATGCTTACAGTTAAAATATAAGTTTTGACCTCCTTGTGACCTGTGTGTAGTAAGAATTCTCTTAACCATTTTATCTTGTCTTATCTTATCTGTAAGTCCTTTCTTAGCTACAAACTTGTCCAATGTACCTGCAAACCCCTTTACGGAGAAAAAATATCTTTGAGTAAAAGCATAACTCATTTTAAGTTAGAGACAGATCACATTCCTTGAACAATGTAACTTCAAATGACACACACACAAAAAAAAAACATATAGATTTAGCTACTATTAATGGGTATTCAAGGCCTCTCTCTTAATACTATTGTTTAAGCATGTATTTTTTTCCTGTAATCAGCCTTAATGACTTAACCTAAAATGGTTTTTCTATAGCATGAGTGAAATCTTGGCTACATAGGAGTAGAAAGAAGTCCACGGTGAAACTCCTCAGGTTGCATCTGGAGACTTGGATTTACATTTCCTGCTGCCAGTGATAAAGACCACTTTCCGTTCTTCTCACCATAGGCCTCCCTAGCTTCAAACTCAGTGCACCAAAGTCTCCTTATTCACACCTCTGCTTTCTCCTTTTCTACTTTCTCCTTCAGCCTGTCTTAGAGGGAAATTATTTACTGATACTCCTGAAATCACACCAAGGTCTTTGGAGCCGGAGGCTCACAAGAAGCCTGTCTTCCTCCATCCTCCTTTCATCTGAATGTTTCCTCTATTTTAATAAGACACAGAAAGGTAACCTGGATGCCTTGATGTTAACTAGTCATTTTCCTGTTCACTTTCTATATCCCTCACCAGGAAGGAACTAATCCGCCGCTTACTCTTCCTTTCTGCTTCCTTCTACCCTTTCCTATCAATACAGCCACCCACGCGTGCCGAGTTCCTTAGAGTCTTTTATGGCTCAGTTCTACAATCAAAAATGAAGCCTACCAGGACCTTTAAATTAAATGTGTTGCAGTGTCCTTTAATGATCTCTACAGAAAAGAAAAATTGGCTCCAGACTCCGTACCCCTTTCCATCTGCCCTTCCCACGACTGCTCTTGAAGAAGACACATCCCTAGGCAAGAAAAGTTAGGAAATTGGATAAAAGGAAATAAAGTGTCAGTAACAGAGGAAGAAATCAAATAAAAACAGAGGTCTTTCGACTATTTTCTCAAGTTACCATCATAGAAAAACATGAATTTCTGCAACCGAGCTGAACTTGAGTCTTACAATGTCAGGGTGGGATGGGGATGAGTGCACTAAGATGAACTGGGATGTTCCAGGCACAAGAGAACTCAACCTAGTGCTGGAACCCAGATAGCAAGGAAGAGTTCAGGGCCACCACCTCTCAGATGGTAACCCCATAGGCTGTTTAGTTCAAAATAAAAGAATTAAAAAACAACAGATACTAAGAGGGGCTTTGCCCAAATGTAGTAACTGAAAGCAGTGAATTTGTTCCTTACTGAGGGCAAAGCCCATTAACACAGCTAAGAGATAAACAATGAAGAAATGCTTAGTATTTGCAACAAGCAAAGAGTATGCTAGAGGGAATTCTCAGAGCAAGCTCCTCAACAAACCAAGAAAGTAGGTATTATGGTTTAAACAGTAAAAACCCGCAAGGCTCTTATGTTTGAATGCTTGGATCATTAAGGGGTAGTACTACTTGACATGGATTAGGAGGTGTGGCCTTGTTGAGGTAGGTGTACCCTTGCTGGAGGATTCCGAATGTTCAAGCCAGGCCCAGCATCTCTCTCTACCTGCTGCCTACAGATCCAGATGTAGAGTCCTCATTTACTCTTCAATACCATGTCTGCCTGAGTACCACCATGCTCCCTGCCACAATAACAGATTAAACCTCTGAAACCGTAAGCAAGTCTTAATTAAATATTTTCTTTAGAAAGAGTTGCCGTGGTCATGGTGTGATGTGGGCAGTCTTTCTGTACACTGTGAATAGGTGTCACCTTTACTGATTGATGAATAAAGCTGTTTTGGCCTATGAGGGCAGAATATCGAGAGGCAGGAGATCCAAGCAAAGATACAGGGAGACAGAAGGCAGGGTTGAGAGATGCCAGCAGCCACTATAGAAGCATGATGTAAGGTAACAAGCCACAAGCCTCATGGTGATACGTAAACTAATAGAAATGGGTTCATTTAAATATAAAAGCTAGCCAGTAAAAGGTTTGTGTTATTGGTCAAACAACTATAATTAATATTAAGCCTCTGAGAGATTATTTTATAAGTGGTGTGTGACCAGGTGGGACACAGAAAAGCTTTTGGCTACAATGGTGTCTCTTCACAGACTTAGAAGAAAGACTAGACAGTAGGGAACTTTTGAAGGTAAAAGTATACTCACTTGCATGGGAAAGACTCCCTGACACAAAAAGTGGGCACATTTTTGAACACCCTCAGTTTAAGATCATATATCTCATATTTAAAACAGTATGGACAGAACAGTTCTGGATGGGTGACTGTGGTATTTGAGCTGGTTCTTTGTAAGGTTCTCTGGAGGGAAGACAAACATGAAGGAGGAGGAAGAAAAGAGAAGGAGAAAGAGGAAGGTAAAAGGTAAGAGGGAAAAGAAATAGGAAAAAAATAACTTTCAGTGTGTTTGAGTTAGTCAGAAAGTACCTCTCCCATAAATACCCCCAAAAGTAATGCCCAAGGAGTTAATACCTCTGTTTGTGCTTTAAATACAAACTCATGCAGGAACCAAATAGTTATTTCCGGCCCCTTTCCTTGGTTTTCTGTTGGAGGAGGCTGCTTGTTTGTCCCGGTCACCCAGAGTGGAAATAATCACACAGAAACTATATCATTTAAATCACTGCTTGGCCCATTAGCTCTAGTTTCTTATTGGCTAACTCTTACATATTAATTTAACCCATTCTATTAATCTGTGTATTGACACATCGCTGTGGCTTACCAGCTAAAGTTCCAGCATCCGTCTCTGGCAGGTTACATGGTTTCTCTCTGACTCTGCCCTTCTTTCTCCCAGCATACAGCCTAGCTTTCCCCACCTAGTCCTGTTCTTCCCTGCCATAGGCTCAACGCAGTTCTTTATTCATTAACCAATAAAAGCAACACACAGACAGAAGGGCCTCCCATACCAGTTTTCTTTTAACTAAACTCATATCTTGTTTTGAAATAATAAAATCTGTCAATAGGCCTGGACAGACTTTTGTTACCCAGCAGTGTTTTCCATTTCAGTGTTCAGTCCCAGTCAGTATTCCAAATGTAATAATCTATAACCACTTGTAGAGTTAATATGCCCAAGAGACTCTGTCCCCGGCCTTCACATAGTCTCCAAGCGCATGGAATTCCACTACATCATCTATTATTCTCCAGACATTTGTCTGCATGCCCAGCTCTTCTCTGTCTCATTGAAATGGGGCTTTTATATAAATCTCATAAATAATTTTGACGAATGGGTAATCACACTATACTCTTGCCTCTAAGCCTATAATGCATTCGTGTGTCTACTGTCCTGTTTAATCTGTCCATGATTAGTTAATTGCAACAAACCTTCAGAAAGTGGAGGGAGGCTCTTTCCCATCACCCCTACACCTGATAATCTTCATTGGCTGAGACAAACTTTCACAGTCTGTCCATTGGTCAGTTACTATAAAAACTGATGTGGTTGTTTGAAAGAACATGGACCCCAAAGGCAGCGGTACTGATGCGGCCTTGTTAGAGTAGGTGTGGCCTTGTTGGAGAAAGAGTGTCATAGTAGGGGTAGGCTTTGAGGTTGCCTATGTTCAAACTACACACCGTGCGAGAGACCACTTGCTATTACCTGAAAGCCAAGATATAAAACACCCAGTTACTCTACCAGCACCATATCTGCCTACACACTACCCTGTTGCCCATGATGATAATGGACAAAACCTCTGAAAATATAAGCCACCCCGATTTAATGTTTTTCCTTTTTAAGAGTTGCCATGGGTATATATCCAAAGGATGCTCAATCGTGCCACAAGGACATGTGCTCAACTATGTTCATAGCAACATTGTTTGTCATAGCCAGAACCTGGAAACAACCTAAATGACCCTTGAAGAATGGATAAGGAAACTGTGGGACATTTACACAATGGAGTACTATACAGCAGAACAAAAAATAGTGACATCTTGAATTTTGCAGGCAAATGGGTGGAGCTAAAAAACATCATTTTGAGTGAGGTATCCCAGGCACAGAAAGATAATTATCACATGTACTCACCCATAAGTGGTTTTTAAACATAAAGGAAAGAAAAACAGCCCACAAATCACAATCCCAGAGAACCTAGACAATAAGAAGTACCTTAAGAGAGACATACATAGATCTAATCTACATGGGAAGTAGAAAAAGACAAGATCTCCTGAGTAAATTGGGAGCATGGGGACCTTGGGATAGGGTTGAGGGGGACAGGAGAGACAGGGAGGGGAGCAGAGAAAAATGTAGAGCTCAATAAAAATCAATTTTAAAAAAAGAGTTGCCATGGTCATGGTGTCTCTTCACAGTAATAGAAGCCCTAAGACAGCTGACAAGTAAGAAAGTTCTTCACTAAAACTATATGTTTATTTCTTTTTTCACTGATTTACAAATTTATATTAATCATGCATTTATATTTAAATATTTGCTCCAGTGTGTCATAGCTAAAGCTGAATAATTCATTACAGTCTGTGTAGTAGCAGACCATCCCAAAGCACTGGGTCTAAAGCCAACAAGCTGTCCATCCTCATTGTGCTCATTCATTTTGCAGGGGAAACTGAACACTCACCTTGTTTCCAACACTGGTGTGAGAACGGGAGACACCAATGTGATGTGGGGGTGATTTCTTTCTAATCTGTTGCTTTCATTGGTTAATTAATAAAGAAACTGCCTAGGCCCATTTGATAGGCCAACCCTTAGGTGGGTGGAGTAAACAGAAGAGAATGTGGGGAGAAAGAAGCTGAGTCAGGAAGTCGCCATGATTCTTCCACTCCAGACAGACGCAGGTTAAGATCTTTCCTGGTAAGCCAGCTCGTGGTGCTGCTACACAGAATATTAGAAATGGGTTAGTTCAATATGTAAGAGCTAGCCAATAAGAGGTTAGAACTAATGGGCCAAGCAGTGTTTAGAAGAATACAGTTTCTGTGTAATTATTTTGGGGCATAAACTAGCCATGTGGGCGGCCAGGTGCCGGGAACGCAGCCCTGCTGCACATATTGCAACACCAATGCATAAGATAAGTCCCATTGCTGTCTTCACAGAAATTTGCATAGCAAGCTCCTCAGAAGTGAATTGCCATACAGGTACAGCTGCTTCTAGACATGAGAAGTAGAACCAGGCTCTTCAGTATGGTTACACTTTCCGAGCTATGCCCAAAGCAGACAGTAATCTAGCACCTGTCATGTGACAGCCTGATATTTGCTCAGAGCAAAGGCTAACTCCATGGCCCACTCCTGTTATGTAGTGTCTTCTATTGCCTCATGCAAATTCAAGTTCACCTGAGCCTGTCAGAAAAGGTGGAGGCATTCCAAAGGAAGATTTAATGTAGAGACAGCGCGGTTTATCTTAAGGATATTTGAGCTTCCAGTCATTTACAATACATAACGAAATCTGATCTTGCTTAGGATTTTGGGTAAGACAGCGATTTGAGCACAGAAACCTAACTGACTTTCTCTCTATTAATTCCATTAGGAGGATTTATAGGTAATAAAAATAAGGGAAGTTTTCATTAGGCTTGGGTTGCTATCAAGAGTGAAAAATAAACTTGAGGGATTTCTAAATTATGCCATATTTTCATCCAGGGGAAAATCAAGAAGCATGCATTTCTGACTCTCCAGAAGGGCAACCAATGGCCTGGTACAGCACGATCAAATGAGCACTCTCTTGTGAAAAAATTTTGGAAAGGGAACTTGACAAAATCTTCTCTGGTGGTATCCACAGATGCAGGAAGGGTTCTGATGGGGACAGCTGGGAATGTTATTCCCAGCTCAGCACGGAAGGCAGAAAAGTTAAGGCAAGAGTCTGCTTCCAGCAAGAAGGAACTACCTCCCTCCAGAGTCTACTGTGTTCACAGGAGCACTAAGGACACTTGAACCCATCACTCATCACAAGAGGAGTCAGGTTAGAGGCAGGACCAGTCACAGGCTACAGCTTGCCTCCTCTCCTCCTTTCTGACCCTGGCAGTCAGTTCCAGTGAAAGCAATTGTACAATATCCCAAGCTGTGAGCCTGGAGGAAAAAGCCAGTGCAGCCAGACTGGGCTGTTCCCTGACCATAAGTATTACCAGCAGTAGTCCAATTTTACAGATGAAAAAATTAGGTACAACCCCAGAAGCTTCCTGGCTGTGATAGTGTTATTTAAAACTAAGACTCTGCACATGGCAGTCCTACTCTAAAGGATAAATTCTTACTGCATCACATTGCCTCTCCCAAGAAAAACTCTAGACAGTGCCATGACTTGAATCCAGGTGTGACTGGAAGCCATTGGGGTAGTTGGCCCTGTGACTCTCTATGTGATTTTTCTTTGGGACTTGCCGGCTATGGGGTACCAGGCGGGACAGAAACTACAAGTTGGCCTGTATGTTATAGTTCTTAGATAGTTCTTCCTTTAGTTACTTCCCAATAGTTACCACCCTTGCCTAGAATGACACATAACCTTCTGAGGTGACTTTTTCCTTCTTCTCAGTAAAATTTTCATCCTTGTCAAAACATAATAATTAACATTTGCTCCAATTCATTTCTTTCTTCAGTTTAATTAGAAAAAAATAATTCAAGTCACTAAAGGTAAAGGAAAGAAAATACAAAGGTTTTCTTCCTTCCCCACAGTAAAAGAAATCACAGAGAAGATATAAAGCACATGCAGGATTTCCCAAGATGGGTTCCCCTTCTCCCAGGCTGTAATGAAGTGGATTTGTTTCATCAGTATTATGCATGTGTATTCATGTGCTCGCTTGTGCACACACACACACACACACACACACACACACACACACCCTAAGGGATTTAGTTGCAGATTATCTCAGTTCTCCATATAACCCAGAAAAGCTACCATTTCCCTTAAAGAATCATTGAGTACCACTAATTGCAGGATTTGGTCTGTTGTGATAGCAAAAAGTGACATAACACTTGAGAAGACCACACTGGACTGTCAGGGGAAAGATGCACAGTTTTGAGAAGCAGAATCTCAAGAGGGTTCAGCCTCCCCTCATCACTGAGGTATGTTATGAATGTTACCCTGGAGGCAGCTGGTCATTGCACATGTGAAGCAATTCAGTTGCTTGGAGTCACACAGCAGAGTGAGACAAACCGGCTGCTGTTACCCACGGAAGGAAAGAGTAGAGAATATAAGGTAGAGACAAAGACTCTCTTGCTCTCTAAAGCAAGGTGTATAGTCCCAGGTTATTCAGAGGATGAGATGAGAGATCCCAAGAGAAGTAACTCTGATTCAAACATTCAATGAACAGGAAACTTAGGGCTGGTTTCCCATGTTGTATGTGTATGTGCGTGTTCATGTGTGGAGGCACATGGAAAAGCCAATGGTGAGATCTCCCTTTTTGAGTATCCATCTTATTTTGTGTATCCCTATGTGTGATGTATACATGTGTTCATATGGGTATGTGTGTAAGCATATGGCAATGTACATGGACACACACTCCCATCTGTGAAGGCCAGAGGTCAAACAAAGTGTCTTCCTCTATTGCTTTCCACATTAATTTTGGTACAGGGTTTCAAAACCTGAGTTTACAAATACGGCTGGGCTGGTTAATCCACGACCTCAAGGAACCTGTATGTTTCTGCCACCTGTACACCCTAGCACTGCAGTTACAGATGAGGGCTGGCACACTCCGAACAGGACTTACACATGAGTGTTGCCACACTCACCTTCCCATGTATGTTCCAGTAATTCAAACACAGTCCTCATGCTTGTGTGATAAGCACTTTACCAAGTGCACCATCTCCCAGGCCTTGACACCAGACTGTCTAGCACAGGGATACTACTGTTTTTATTCCATAATAACAAAAGATTTGAGTATGTTAGCCAAGTATTTTCCATAGTACATAGACCCATTCTACCCTGATCTACTCCAGTTTATTTTCTGCATATTAGCACAGCATCTAAAGGATATTTCATAAAGAAGTTCAGGCAGTTCCATAATTTCAGTGCTTTACTTGCTGGCTCACCATTCTGCCAGATTCAAATGCACCTCCACTTATATGGTTTTAGAGATGACTTCATTTTTATTGTCTTCTTTGCCCACTAAGCTGCAGTTCCACTGATGGAATCTTCTTCCCACTTTCCAAACATGAACCAGTAGGACTTTTGCATGAACAGTTCCGTCACTCAAAGGTCCCCCACGTATTCCTTCAGTTCATCCCTTAGGTTCACCAAGCCCCTTTTTCTCCACACTCCCTCCTGAACAATCCATCTAAACTGATGAGCCCTTCGAGCTGATCCTCCTTCCCCTGTCTCCTGCTCAGCTTTAGCCACCACATTGGACAAATTTATCATCTCTCTCTTCTGTTTCCACCTTTGTTGCTTGCCTATAAAATATTGGGAGATGCAGTCTTCTATACCTGGATACCAAGACCAATGTTGACACAAAAAGCCAATCAATAATACATGTTACTGATTCTTCTGTTTTATTTCCATTCTCTCTCACAACTACAGTGTCTTATTTCTGGAAAAAAGGATAAGCAAATCTGTTTTCCTAACCAAGAGAGACAAGTCACAGCTCCCCACACCATGCCACCACCACAGGTACCAGCTGCTCTACCTGTTAAAGCCACACTAAGAACATTTGCTTTGTCCACTTCCTTTTCTGCATCTTTGCAACCTGCATCCTTCCGAGCTCTGCATCCATCTCTCAGACTAGAAGGAAGCCAAAAGTAATGGACCATTCCGCATCGGTGGCTGCCTTGTCTTTGGGCGAATATCTCCACGTCCTGAGTAAATAAATGCGTAAGTGTGGCTGTATGCTTTGCAGCCAGTGGCTGGTATATTTATAGGCACCTGAAAAGCTTTATGATCCTTTATGGCAGTCAATACATAATAAATAATAACATACTGACAGATGATTGCTATATGATGGTTGCTGTGATGAACCACTCAGGAGGAAGAAATAACCACAAGCAGATAGAGAAGCAAACAAAGAAACAATCTGTTGTACTGCACCTAAAAATAAATCTGGGAACACAGAGAGACTCATCAGTGATTGAAATACTTTGTTGACTGTGCCACAGGGATAATAGGTGTGTTTAAATGTGTCCCTTTTTACATAGTCTTGATGTGCTCTGCCTGGATCTTACACTTTAGCCCTCACAGTCTCGTCAAGGCAGAAAAGCACCCTTGGGCTGGGGACAGGGCAAGCACTGTCTTTTTGTCTTCCTTTGTGGTTTGAAGCCATGAGTCAAGGTCATTTTGTCCAAGGGACATTCTGAATGCAGCAGGCCAGCAACTGGATGCTCAGAAATGGAAAATAATTGAATAAGGAGCTGTGTGATTTTTAACAGCCCCTTCTCAATAAATAGGGAAGTATCATAAAGCTCTTGTCCCAGAAAAAAAGAATATTACTGGATGTCTGAATGCCTGACAGCAACAGAACACATAGTATGGGAGCCAAAATTGGATTCTATTCAAACAGGATGGCTATACTGTATCATTCCATTTATAGAACAATCTTGGAATTACAAAATTATAGTGATGGAAAACAGATTGGTGTTGCCAGCACTTAGGGCAACAGGGGAGAGTTGTGGCTATACAGAAGCAGTACTAGGTGTTTTCTGTGCTGCAATGGAAGAATTTATAAATTGACTGTGGTGATGTTGATGCAAATGTGTATAGGCAAGGTGAATTCCATTCTACAATACAAGCAACCACACCACCACCACCAGACATTGTAAAAGCAACAAAATAAAACAGAAAGCTTATAGTTTAACTGGTAATATTGTATCAGTATCTATTTCCTGGCTCTGAAAATATGTTCTGGTATGTAAGGTATTGTTGTTGGGCGAAAGCCAGGTGAAACAAACATGGAAACTGTCTGAATTCTTTTGGTAACTTTGCTAAGTCTTAAATAATTCAACATAAAACATTTTAAAAATGAAAAATAAAGAATGAAACTCCAGTGCATACACGCACACATACCAGAAACATATACATGTACACATACACAAACAAACACACACATACAGATGCACATATACGCACACACATACAACACACTCACATACACACACACATGTGTACGCCTCTATTAACTCTTCATAGTCATGGATGTAATAGAAACTATTTTAAGGTGGTGAAAAGCAAATAGTAGCAAGAATGTTGGGAAAGAAGACCAAAATTTAAAATTTCAGCAGATGGTTTTACATTTGTTGGGTGATATTTTTCTCTAGTAGTCCCTGGACTGATTGCAGTTCAAAAGTAGACTTAGATGTGGCCATGAGCATACCCTGAAATATGCAGGAAAGCTTTCTACTTTTGGCACTGGGGGATACAATGATGCTTCTCAAATCTTGCAGGAAATCCGGATATCCTCTGTATTGTGGTTCTCTGTTCTTTTCCTCCAGCCTCTAGTGGGCAGCCCCAAGCAACAATAAGGAGCCTCTCAAAGGCCTCTCACTCAGTCCTATGAGGCAACTATCACTGTTACCTGTGCCATAGTTCTCTTAACCTAAGACAAAATACAGATTCAGAGGCTCCATCAAGCAGAAAAATAAATCCACAGGACTTCACAGCAAAAGCATGAAAGAGAAGTGTTCATTTAGAAGCTCGTAAAATCCAATGGACTTACTGTTCCCAGAAGGCTATGGAGGGAATGAACGTTAGAAAACCGTGACCAATAAACCTTAGGTTATATCTCCTGGCCTCAGTTTTTAAGCTGCATGGCCATAAGTGTGGTTCTAATGGGTATTCTAAACAATTTGGAAAATCGAGCTTGCTTGTTGTCCCAATGTCCGATAATCATAGTAAAGCACACAGGACACGATGAGCAACACTGTACATCACTAGAGTGAGCTAACATCTTTGAGCCCAAACCTACAGAAACCTGCTTGAAATTCATAGCTAGAGCCTAACTAAGTGAAACCGTGGTATTAAAATTCAACAGCAATGTTTGCCCTTTTCCTGCTTCCCTTTTTTCTTTCCTGCCTTTTTTCCTCTCTTCCTTCCCTCTCTTTTTTCTTCATTGCATTTTTTCATTCATCTCACGGGGACTTATTGTATAGTTCAAGCTGGTCTAAAACTTGCTAAATAGCCCACCAACTCAAGATCAGCAAGCCACAACCCACCAAGTGCTGTGATTACAAGTGTATGGGAACACATCTGGCTTACCTACCTATCATACATTTTAAAGAAGACCCTTAGCATCAGCTATCTGCAGAATGTTTAGGGTAGAATTCAAAATTGTACAGCACAGAAAACCAAAAAACTCTTAACGGACACATAGCAAGACAACCCAAATGCAGAGTGCTAAGGTGGCCTGTTGTCAGCATTCTATGTGAATGATGGTAACAAAGTCATTATACGGATGGCTCAATAAGCATCAGTAAGCACTCTTGAAACAAACGATGGACCAGTAAAATCAGCAAAGGCAAACCAGGCAAAGTTGGATATGGTGGCACATACTAGCCAGCCAGGGACTTAGGAAGCTTAGTCAAGAGGATCATGAGTTCGAGGGCTATACAGCAATACCCTGTCTCAAACAAAGCAAAATGAAAAATTAAAGGAAAATATAGAACTGAAAAATGCAACAGCAAAATGCCTAACTCACTGGATGGGAAAGGCAGCAAGAGCAGAAGGGGGAAATGAGATTGGGGTGAGGGTAAGAGAATCCCAAAGACGTTTGTGACATTAACAGAGGAGTACACATTCATTTCATAAGAATCCTATGAACAGAGCAAAAGTTTGTTAAATTTAACAGCTTATTATATTCACTTCAAGTATTTAAAATATATTCAATGACTGAAGCAAAAGAAATTTTTGTCTTAAATGAATAATTTCTTTATTTTTGAGACCAGGTTTCTCGGCAACTTTGGAACCTGTCCTGGAAATCACTCTATAGAACAGAGTGTTTTCTAACTCATGGAGATGAACCTGTCTCTGCTTCCCAGTGGATTAAAGGTATATGCCACCACTGCCCAGCTTTGTAGGAATAATTTTTAATGTATATAGTTACACCATGTTATGAAAGCTTCATAAAATCTCATAAAGATGGGATGTTAATAGAGCCTGTGTAATTGTAAATTTCCTAATGATGAATGATAACTTTCAGTTGCAGTGGTAAATACTTCAACTGTTTTGAGAAAACAAGGGAACCATATTTATGATAGTAACCACTGAATCCCACATATTAAGATACGACATGAAAACAGCCTAAAATTCATTCAGTAAAAGCAAGAAGGGAGACACATCAGTGATATTTAGAGGAAACAGAAAATTGAATGATTGCACTAAACCTATTAGTAACTATGTTAAATACAATTATTCTAAGCACAGAAGTTAGATAAGAGAGACTTTCAAATTGGATTTTTAAATGACCCAACTATATGCTATCTAAAACAAATTTAGTTCTAATATTGCAAAATAGGATAATTAAAACCAACAGGCTAGGTTATTTATCTTATAAAATATTAACCCAAGAAAACTATAATTTATATGTTGTTGTCAGAGAAACAAAAGTCATACTACAGAAACTTCCATAGATTAAGAAAGGTGTGTTTGTGTTTGTCTGTCTCTTTGTCTCTCTGTCTTTCCCTGTGTGTCTTGATTGTTAGGAGACAGGGGATCACGTTGCATTTTGACCAAACATCCACCAACAAGATATAATAATTCTATATGCACAATTAAGAGCAATGTAGTTTTAAAATGTAGTAAAATATTCAAATTAATAGTTGTAAATGTCATTATGCTTAAATGTGATATAATTGGAAGATAGTGAGATTACTAATTAAATAAAAATAAGACCTGTCACTAGGTGTAGTGACACACACACTTAATCTCAGCACTCAGAACTCAGGAGGCAAAGATAGGCAGTTCTTCATAAATTCAAGGCCAACCTGTTCTATAGTGAGCTCCAGGATAGCCAGAACTATATAGAGAAACCCTGTTGCAAAAAATAAATATAATTCTTGCCAAGAAAATAGATAGACTAGCTGAAGATATGTACCTCTCTCTCCATTTCCCCTAATTCTACTCCCCTAGTCTTATCCCCAGCTCTTTAGCAAACCTTCTCCTCTGGCCTCTTCTCACACTGTTCCACATTCTCAGGGACTAACTCAGCAGATGATGACAGAAGGCCTGCTTCCTTCCCTTTTGTGAAGACACTCCACCGCTTCCCAGCCCTTCCACATCTCTGAGTCTCCAAGTCCCAAAATTCAGAAACACACTTTACCCGGTACCTCCCACGGTCACATCTATCACAACCACAGAAGATTTTTCTACAGGCAGCACACAACCTTCACACGCTCCTAAGAATCAGAGAGGAAACAGAAACCAGGAGACAAAACACATAACCAACAAAGACAAGCATCTAGAATCACAATCTTCCCAATCCCAGATACCTAGATGCCACTATAAAAATCACAATCAATAACAGACAGAAAAAATGTGTTCTTGATAAAGTCCAGCAACCCTGAGTTTTGCAACATAGCTAATGTACAAGAAAAAGACCTTAAAAGAGCCTTTATGAATATGATAGAAGTCCATAAAGAGTAAATGAATAAATCTCTTAAAGAAATCTATGAAAACACAAAGAATTGGTAAAAATCAATAAAACTGTTCAAGACCTAAAAGCAGAATTAGAATCAATATAGAAAACTCAAACTGAAGGAAATCAAGAAACGAAAAATCTAAGAACTCAAAGAAGAACCAGAAAGGTAAGCTTCGCCAACAGAATATACGAGATGGAATTCAGGCTTCCAGTATTGAAGACAGGATAGAAGAAATGGATATATTGGTCAAAGAAAATGTTAAATCTAAAAGACTTCTGACACAAAACATTGAGAAATCAAGGACAATGTGAAAAGATCTAACTTAAGAATAGTAAAAATAGAGGAAGGAGAAGAAGCACAGGTGAAAGGAACAGACAATGTTTTCAACTTAGGAATTTAGGAATAAAATTCAATTTAGGAATAAAATTTTCCTAAACTAAAAATAGAGAAGTCCATAAAAGTACAAGAAGCATATGGAAGACCAGATAGACTGGAACAGAAAAGGAAGCCTCCTCAAGACATAATAATCAAAACAATAAATGTACAGAACAAGTAAATAATACTAAAATCTGCAATGGAAAAAGACCGATGAACTTATAAAGGAAGCCCTATTAGAATAAAGCCTGACTCCTAAATGGAAGCTTTAAGTTCCTAAGGACCTGCACAGATGCTCTAAAGACACTCAGAGAGCACAGATGTTATGTCAGACTACTCTACCAGTAAAGCTTTCCATCACCATAGACAGAGAAAATATGACATTCCATGGTAAAACAAAATTTAAGCATTGTCCGTTTACAAATATAGGGTTACACAAAATGCTAGAAGGTAAACTGCAACCTACAGAAAGCAATTACACACAAAAAATAAAGGAAATAAATAATCTCTAACCATCAAATTCAAAAGAAAGGAAGCACATGTTACATACACACACAGAGAGAGAAAGACAACATCAAGAAAATAGTAAAACTAAACAATCAATAGATTGATATCTGAACATCAACAGTCTCAATTCTTCAATAAAAAGACACAGACTAACACAATGTATCGATGTGAAAACAGGATCATCCTTCTGCTGCATCCAAGAAACACACTTTAACAAGGATAGTCAAAACCATGGGGTAAAGGGTTGGATGTTGTAAGGAGGGCCTGCTTGTTCATCCCAGATGCCTGGCTAGCTTAGCCCAGAAATTGTATTAATTAAATCACGGCTTGGGCCATTAGCTCTAGTTTCTTATTGGCTAATTCTTACAACTTATTTTAACCCATTTCTATTAATCTGTGTATTGCCACATGGCAGTGGCTTACCCGGAAAAATTCCCAGCATCTGTCTCCAGCAGATCCATGATGTCTCTCTGACTCCACCCTTCTTTCTCCCAGCATTCAGTTACATCTTCCCTGCCTACCTAAGTTCTGCCCTATCAACAGATCCAAAGCAGTTTCTTTATTAGCCAATGAAAGCAACACAAAGACAGAAGGATCTCCTACATGAGTTGGAAAAAGATATTTCAAGCAAATAATCCTAATAAACAAACTGGTGTAGCTGCTTTGATATCTAAAAACAGCAATATATTTCAAACCAAGGTTAATCAGAAGACATAGAAAAGGATACTACATACTCATCAAAAGAAAAATCCACCAAGAAGACAATGAAATTCTTAACATCTATGCCCTAAACACAAGGGCACCCAAGTTAGTAAAAGAAACACTACTACAACTCAAATCACATATTGATCCTCACACACTGATAGTGGGAGACTTCAATATGCCTCGCTTATCCATGGACAGACTATCCAGAAAACTAAACAGAGAAATGCTGGACCAAACAGGAGTTATAAACCAAGTGGACCTAATAGATGTTTGCCCAACATTTCATCCAAAACAGAAGAATAAACCTTTGTATCAGCACATCATGGAACTTTCTCTAAAATTTACCTCATATTTGGACACAGCAAATATTCTGTCAGATAAGACATATTCCCAGCATTTTTAGATCTTAAAAGAATTCAACTAGAGATCAGTTCTAGAAAGACTACTGTGAGACAGGCAACAGTGCACACACCTTTAATCCCAGCACTTGGGAGGCAGAGGTAGGCCTATGAATTCAAGGCCAGCCTGGACTACAAGAACTAGTTTCAGGACAGCTAGGGCGGTTACACAGAGAAACCCTATGTCAAAAATAAATAAATAAATAAATAAATAAATAAATAAATAAAACACTACAGAAAAATAACTAAATACTGATTTCTCCAACACCAAGCTTCTAAATGATTTGTTAAGTCCCCAGTTAATGCATCAGAACTGAAAGAGAATTTAAACAGAGTTCAACAGTCACAGGACTGTATGTTGCGATTTTCCATGAGTGAAATTTATACTTTAAACAACTTATATAAAGAGGAAGAAAAAACACAGCTTGTAATCTTGCTTTTAATTTGAGACACACACATACACACACAAAATGAACTCAAAACAAGGAACGGAATAATGAAGATAAGGCATCAATCAAAGAGGCTTCATCCAGCCACTGGTGGAAACAGATAGAGACCCACAGCCAAACACTAGCTTGAGCTCTGGCAGTTTCGCTGAATAGGGGAGGAAGGATCATAGGAGCCAGAGGGGTCAAAGACATTGCAAGACAACCCAGAGAATCAACTTGCCTGGGCTCATAGGAGCTCACAGAGACTGAACCCACAACCAGGGTGCCTGCTTGGGACTGGCCTAGGCCCTCTGCATACATGTGGCAGTTGCATAGCTTGGTCTTTTTGTGGGGTACCTGAGAGTGGAGCAGGTCTGTTTCTGACTTGTTAGTTGATTTTGGGGACCCTATTCCACATACTGGGTTACCTTGTCCAGCCTTAATAGAAGGCAAGGTGCTTAGTCTTACTGCAACTTGATATGCCATGTTTTGTTGATATCCTGCCCTTTTCTGAATAGAGGGAGGAGAAACTGTGGTTAAGATGTAAAATAAATAAATATTAAAAAGAAAACAATAATTAAAAATAAAACAGAAAATAAAAGTCAATGAAGACAAAATCTAGTTTTTGGAAAGATAAATATAAATTTTATAAACATTGATAAAGATAAAAGAAAAGTGACACATATTACCAATAAGTTAACTGAAAGACATTTTCACACTGGAGAATCCATATACAGAAAAAACACAAAATAATAACCAAAAAAGTCCACTCTACTCTATGTAATATTTTCAAATTGTATTTGATATCTATGAAATTCCTTTCTAAATTATAAACAATAATCTTGCAAGAAGAAATAAATAAATCAGTTCATTAAAATATTAGATTAATGAAACATGTAAAAGAAAAACAATTGAAATGTGATAAATTTCTGACACATATATAACCATATTATACAAAATATTTTTTAAATTAGCAGCATTTATAACAAAGTTATTTCAGAAAATAAAAAAGAAACATTCCAAACTCACTTTTATGAAATCACATCACTCCATTCCAAAACTAATAGAAAAAAAGGAAGAGTACAAATTATAACCCTTTAACCATGTGTAAAATCAATAACATATCAGCAAACTCCATAAAGCATTGTGATAATAGCCATATTAATACACTGTGATCAAATAGGATTCAACCCAGAGAAAAAAATCTGATTATAGGTTTTAAATGTTTCAAGGACAAACCATACTGAGTCCAAATAAGGACAAAATATTGTTAAAACAATTGATGATGGAGAATTTGGTCAAATTCAACCTCAATCCATAATTGAAAAAAGAAAATTCTCTCAAGTATTTGCTATCCATTTATGCATCAGTCTTTAAAAAACTGCCACTTTATTAGTTAAGTTGGGGGATTAAATTTGGAGTTTTCAAAGATTCTAGAAATGAATAACTTGCCTGATACATAATTGGCCAAGATCGCTCTCCCATTCTGTAGATTATCTCATCATCCTGTTCAGTATCTCCTTTGCTGTTCAGCCTTTTAATTTTATATAATGCTATTTGCTAATTCTTGAGATTATTTCCTGTGTCATTAGAATCATTTCCAGAAAGTCCTTATCTATGCTTAGAGCTGAAAACATTTTGTTAATATTTACTTCTAGTGGGACATGGATATTAATGGAAGCAGTGGAAAATGGGAAGCAATAAGAACAAAGTATATATATATATATATATATATATATATATATAGCCACAATAAAATTTATGACTTTCCATGTTAATTAAAACAACTCCCACAAAGTAGGAAACATTGCAAAAAAGATAAACATCACCTTCATTTTTACCTGCTGCTAACTTCACATCACACTTCATAATGAAAGATTTAATAGTCTCTTAACATCTGGAAAGATGAAATTAACATTCTCACTACCTCTGTGAAACACGGTTCTGAAACACTTTATTCACTGCCATGGAAAAATTCTTTACACTGCTCTTCATAACCAAACTGTCTCCATTGACAGGTAACATCACCATGATTATAACATGAAAATTCCCAAGGAAAAGAAAAATAAACATTAAAAACCTCTAAGAACACAATGTTTCTTGACATTGCAAAAATACCGCAGTATAGAAAAACAAAGTTTTTCCTATGCACTAAAATGAAAGAATTAAAACCAGAAATTCAAACAAAAGCAGTGGAATTTTAGATTCACACAAGACTGAAGGGTGAACAGCTATAGGTTGGGGGAAATATGCGCAAAGCACATCCTCAAAAAGAGCTCCAACTCTAATAAATAAACTTAAAAATCAACAGTTCCAAAGCCAAGCAAGCAACATATTGTTTTTTTCTAACAAGGGAAAATATGATACCAGCTAATTGATCAGAGTAGATATGCGAATGGTAGACCACCAAATTAAAATATGCTCAATATCATCAGATAAAATTGCGAGGAAATACCTCTGCCGCCTATTCATATCCAAACTCCAAACTCTTGACAACATCTAGTCCTGATGACATATGGAGTTATCTCTTGTACATTGTTAGTGGGCTTATAAAGTGATATAGCCAATGTGGAAAGTAGTTGACTAGTTTCTTGTAAAATAAACATACATTTACCATGAATTCTAGTATCTCACTTCTGATATTTCACTAGAGGAATGAATACCTGAAGTTGTATAAAAATCTGTACAGGGACGTATATAGCAGTTAGTCCTTAAGTGTCCGAAATTAAAAGTAGCCCAAGTATTCTCAGTGAAAGACTACATGAGCAAAAGATGGCATACTCATAGAAGGAGAATATACCTCAGATACAATGGGGACAATCACTGATACACGAGGCCCAGGGTGAATCACATCAATGCTGTGCCTCCTGTATAATGAGTGATAAAAGCTACTAATGAAAGCTGAAAATCATGTTATCTTATTCATATGCTACTCCAAAGATACAAAACGATTGTGATGAAAATCAGATCTAAATGATTGCTTCTAAAAAGGGTGTATGAGTGGGAGGTATAAGTATAAAGAGATAATGCGAGGGACTTGTGGCGAGTGGTAGGCCACTATAGGCTGATCTTGTTGGACAAAGAAAGGTATGCATTCATTAAAATTCATATAAATCACTATAAAGACAGCATTGTGTTGGCAAAAATAGGCAGCCCAGAAATAATTTACATAAGCATCTAGTCATCTTTGATTAAGGAGTAATAGCAATTCAATGGAGAAATTGTATTTTCAAGAAATAATGTCACACAATCAGACATTTACATCCCCTCTAGTGAATCTAAATCTAGATCTTATACTTTTCACAAACATTATCTAAAAATGGGACACATACCCAAATGTAAATGTAAAACTGAGATTTCTAGAAGATAATATAGGATAAGATCTATATGGTTTTCAATTTGGCTATGATTTTTTTTTTTTTTAGGGACAACTCAATAGAAGAAAAAATACTGAACTACACTTTCTCGGAATCAAACCTTCAGTTTGAAGAGCTGGCTCAGTGGTTCCCAGCACTGCCTTCTTCCACAAGACCTGAGGCCTGTTCTCAGCACTACAATCAGGAGGGCGTTCCAACTGCCTTTTCTCCAGTCACGGGACACCTGATGCTCTCCTCTGGCTTCGACAGGCATTGTACTCGTGCACATAGGTACACTCACTCACACACACACATACATACAACACACTATCATCATCATTATCGTAATCATCATCGCTATTTAATTTTCAAAACAGAGTTTCTCTGTGTATCCCTGACTGCCATAGAACTCCCGCTGTAGACCAGCTTGGCCATGAATTCAGGGATTCACTTCCCCCCGCCTCTTGAGTGCTAGGATTAAAGTCACAATTAATTTTAAGCTGTTACACTAAAGGATTAGAACTTCAGCCCAATAGGAATATAGTTAAAAGATCTTAAAACATCAAAGTCTGGCGTAAAATAATTGTCTAATAGATATCTAGTGGCTGATTTCCAAAATACACACAAAACTAAAAAACAAAAAAAGCAAATCATTGAATTGGCAAAATATTTGAACAGCTAATTCCTCAAGGAAGATATGCAGATGGCAAGTGAACATATGAAATAAATCCTCAACACCATATGTTATCAGATTCTGCTAAAATTCCAAGATTCTGTCAACCTTTGGTGCTGGTGAGACATGAAGTCACTGTAATGCCCCTTCATGGCTAGAAAGAGTAGGAATGATGCAGCCACCTTGGAAGACAGCTGGCCAAATGTTTAATCCCTTTCATTCTCTTTAGACCCAGTGTGTGTGTGTGTGTGTGTGTGTGTGTGTGTGTGTGTTCATGTGGGAGTGATTTCTTATTAATAAAGAAACTGCCTAGACCCATTTGATAGGCCAACCCTTAGGTAGGCGGAGTAAACAGAACGGAATGCTGGGAGAAAGAAGCTGAGTCAGGGAGTCACCATGATTCTCCCACTCCAGACAGAAGCAGGTTAAGATCATTCCTGGTAAGCCAGCTCTTGGGCTACACAGATTAATAGAAATGGGTTAGATCAATATGTAAAAGCTAGCCAATAAGAAACTGAAACTAATGGGTCAGGCAGTGTTTAAAAGAATACAGTTTCCGTGTAATTATTTCCGGTAAAGCTAGCTGGGTGGCGGGACACAGCCCGCCGCTCCGTACTACAACATGTGTGTGTGTGTGTTCATGTGGTCATCAGGGGACAACTTCAGCTGTCAGTCCTTGCCTTCCACCTTGTCTGAGAAAGAATCTGGTTTGATTGTTTTTCTACTTCATATGCCAGGCTAGCTGGCCTGAGAGTTTGAATAAATTCTTTTTTTCTCCATTTCTATCTCCCTGTAGGGATCCAGGGATGTGTGCTCCCATGCCCTGATCTATGTGGGTTTTGGGAATTCAATTTCAGATGCTCTTGCTTACATAGTATTATAGTTGGAGTGAGAATGGCTCCCTCAGTGTCGTCTATTTGAGTGCTTGGTCTGAAGTTGGTGGACCTGTTTGTAAAGGATTAGGAGGTGTGGCCCTTTGGACAGGACACATCACTGGGGGTGGACTTTGAGGTTTTAGAAGCCTATCCATTTCCCTTTTACTCTTTCTCTCTGTTTGTTTCAAGCCTTTAGATAAGACAGAAGCTCTCAGCTACTGCGCCAGTACCATGCCTTCTTGCTGCCTGCTCTCGGCTCTTATGATCATGGATTTTAGCCCTCTAGAGCTGAAAGCCCATAAATTAAATCCTTTCTTAAATAAGTTGCCTTTGTCATGCTGTTTTGTCATGAAAATAGAAAAGTAATTAAGCCCCCTGGGAAGCATTTTGTCCATGGAGCCACCTCACCAGCTTCAGTCTGACCAATTTTTCACAAACGTAACATTGTCTTACCATGTAAGCCAGAATGATCAAGTGAACTGAAAACTAATGTCCCTCTAAAACCTGCAAAAGGATGCTTACAGATTTCTTCCTAACCACCAGATCTTGAAAGCAACAAAGCTATCCTTCCACAGTGCAGAGATAAAATGATATTCCATACAATGGAGACATTAGTCTGACTTTAAAAACTGAAAGAGCCAGCTGCAGAAAAAGACATGGAGGAAGTATAGAAGGCATTAACTTAAGGAAGACATCCATCTGAAAAGAGCACAGGCCAAATCATTTCAGCTATGATTTTCTGAGGTAGGCAAACTATACAGACAGCATAGAGATCAGTAACTAGCACAGATCGTGGGAGGACGTAGGTGGAAATGAACGTGGGGAGTACGGGATTTTAAGGCAGTGAAACTGTTCCGTATGTTACTGAGAAAGCAGATCTATGAGTGCATGGAGCAAAGAGTGAACCCCATTGAAAAGTGAGAAATTTAGCGATAATATCCAATATCAGTTAGAACAAGCACATCACATTAATTCAATATATTAATGATGTGTAGCACTCAAGTTTCTCTGAAAGCCTAGCAAAAAAAATCAGAAAAAAAACACAGTCTATTTATTTGGAATAATACAATAAAAATAAAATGTCAATTTAACTGTCTTTAAAATGAAAGAAACCAAATAGGAACTAATGTAAGCATACAATAAACAGAAAAGCACTTATATTACTATAAGCATATCTATTTATTCATAACTGTATAAGGGCAGTTAGGATTTTATTACTATAAACATAACTAAAATAATCAACTCTAGAAGAGGAAGAAGTTATTCTTACTCACAGTTACTGTCCCTCTTCTTTTGGGCATATGTCAGTACAGCACATCACGGCAGGAGGATGAAATAGTTTCTCCTGTGGCAAGAGAAACAAGCAAGGAAGTGAAAGAGAATTCAATACTATGATCTCCTGCAATGGCCCAAGACTTTCTTCCATTAGTCCTTATCTGCACATGTTCTAGCACTGCCCCGTAATACCTCATGCTGAAGATCGATTATCTAACTCAGAGCAATTTACAGGTTGGTGACTATGCAAGGTCACCAAGACAGCCATTCTAAGAGTATTGCCATTTCTTTTTCCTATTGCACTTAATTACTGTCATTTAATTGCCATGTCACGAAACTCTTCAATCTTGTAAAACTTTTTTTCACCTTCCATAATATCAGCTGGGATATTTTTGGCTAATCTCTTTCTGCTATTACATCATGAATGTCTCATGTCTTCCATACCCACCTAACATCTAACAAGGGTGCAGCTACTAAACCGTTCCTCCTTCCTAATTTTAAAGCACACCACAGTGAACACTGCTGGAAACATTCTGTCTGAGATCCTCTTGTACAATGGTGACTTTCAACCTTCTCCATTTTTAAGCACCTGATCTTACCACTTTGTGAATTTATAGCAGTTAGATTGCATCACAAGTGAAGCTGAAGTCATCTTGTGATATCTGCCAGAAATCCCAACTATTACACTATCAAACAGAGCCACCAATGCTGAACTGTGGGTGCTTGCTGCTGCCTATTCAGATGGAGTCCTCGCCCTCCCAAGTCTGTTCCTGCTTCCTATAAGTGCAATTACTTCTCAAGCTTTTACTCCAAAGCATGTACATGTCATAGATATCTTCCTAAGTTTTAGAAACGTAAATCTTAAACACCAGAAAAATCAATCCTCCTTATCCTGTTTTATTAATAATTATCTACTGTCATTGTATCTCGTTTACCACTTAGGAGTCGCTTCTCAGTCCAGATCCTTCCATGCCTCCATAGACTCTAATCAGAAAGACAGGCTTGTGGGATGCCAGGTCCAATAGGCACTTTTTCATCTTGATTTTCTGGCCTCTTCCTGGCTCTTAAAAACTTCTTCTCTGGCTTTTGTGACTACAGATTTTATTATATCCCTCATTTTAAAAGGAAAAAAAAAACAGATCCTTCACAGACTCCATTGTCAGCTTTTATTCTTTTATCTTTCATTTAAATGTCACTATTCAGTCTGGACACATGGCCTTTGAAGGAACCCTTTTAGTCTTATTGAATCAATAATGGATCTTAACTGTGGTGTAATTCTCTTTTCTGAATTTCAGTTTCTAACTAATCTCCAACAAGTTTCCTCTATTTTAAAAGACATGAAATGAAATTAATTTTATATTTAAAGTATAAATTGTTTATCCTAATGGTTAAATAGTATCTCTTTTAATTGTTTATACAATTATACAAGATGCATCCTGGAAAGTCATTGCTATCTCAGCCTTCTTTCTAATATCAAACATCCAATCAGTTCCTAAGCCCTGTTTGTGTTACCTCTTTGAGTATTAATATTTTCAGAACCACTTACATATTATAAGAGCATGTTTGTACTCAATTCTATCGGACATATTCAACATACATGTTACTAATAGTTTGTTTGTTCCAAATTGACCTTTGATATAGTTGTCATCCAAATGCCAGCCACAGGGAGAGCCAAGACTAAGTGACTTTTGTGTGTGTAGACCCTTTTTTGTTAGAAGAGAGAAGATGTCAGTGTAAAAAGGAGCAAGACCTTTTGCTCAGGGCCAGACTGACCACTTGTTCAGGGGGCTTTACTAAACCTTAGTATGGCTGGCTGCCTTTCCCCATCTGTATGATCTTCTGACTAAAGATTAGTAGAACAATCCTTTAAAATACTCATCTCCAGTATACTCAGATTGCTTGCTCTCTAAATAGAGCACAGTTTAAACAGCTTCTGGGTTTTGCCTGTGTCCGGAGTCTCCTACTTGATGACACTGCTCTCCTTTGCCAGTCACAGTAATATAAGTGAAGCCATTGTTGCATTTTGTAGCGATTATGAACCTTACCCTGTGATTCTTTTCTTGCTTCTGTTAGATTTTTTTCATATTGGTAAGATTGTGTTTTAACAAGGAGAGTTCTTGTCACATCACTCCTTCTCTCATGTTTAAAATTTTACCTCTTAGGAGAGCTAACACCCGTTCACACCTTGATTCCATACAACTCTCAATAGAATGCTCATTTTCACCATTTGCCATCAGTTTGCCGAACTGCAGTGTGTAGTTCCATGTCCTGTCCCCCATGCTGTAACAATGGTTCCATGTGAGGCTTTATGCTGTAACTGTGGCGCCTCTACCCCCTGAACCCATGCTCTTTGTCATTTCTCATGCTGTAACAATGCAGCATGAATCCTTGCTGCTGATATTTTGCTCACAGTAGCTTATCGTCATCCCTTAATTTTCACCTCTGATACAGCCCTTCTCTTTTTCTGGATAAAGGCTCCTGCGATACTCTATGCATTCTATCAGCCATTGTCACACTTTGATGTAAATGATTGCTTATTTGCCTGCTCCCACACAAGAGGCACTTCTTAGGGGGAAGATTTAAAAATGCTTCATCTTATTGATCTCATTATTCTTGCAGCCTAGCTCAGTAGAAAATTGAGAAGTGTGTGAAGGAGAAAGTTTGAAAAGAAGAAAGGGAGAAAAAGAGCGCAAATGAATGAAGAACTAACCAAGTTCAAGTCCTCTAAGACTGCAGTTAGTTACATACGACTAACATGAGCCATTTTTTGCTGTTGTCATAGTACTATAAGAAATTTTCTTCTAAAGAAGAAACATATTAAATCTCATTATATTTTTCATCATTTAAACAAAATGATTAGTGTACCACAGGTAGTGACAGATGCTCCAGGCATGGTAGAGATTGCTTTATAGTCACTAAAAGACATTGTCTAAACCCTTGAATATATCCAGAATGTATGCCCCTCCCTCTGTCAGACTGATTTTGAGACTGAGTTCCAGCATAGAAACTATGCCAAATTTTGTTGTAGGGAGGCTGTTTGTTTGTTCTTGTCTGCCCAGAACCAAAATAATCACACAGAAACTATATTATTTGCAATAGTGTTTGGTCAATAACTTAAACGTATTTCTGGCTAACTCATATCTTAAATTAATTCATCTCTATTGATCTGTGTATTTCCATGAGGCTGTGGCTTACCAGTAAAGTTCCAGAACACTGTCTTTGGCAGGGCTACATGGTGTCTCTCTGATTCCACCTTCTTTCTCCCAGCATTCAGTTTAGTCCTCCCCTCCCACCTAGCTCTACTCTTTTGACTTATCACATGCCAAGACAGCTCTTTATTAACCATGGTATTCACAGCATACAGAGGGGAATCTCTCATCAAAATGTGACATGTGTCACCCCTGGGCCTGGTCTGCAAAGCCTTATGTGTGAGCCTCCATTCTCTCTGTAAATTTGGATGGTGATTACAATAACATCATAGGCCTAAGGAAAAAGGGATGGTGAGGGGGGTTAGTCAGTCAGGTACTTGCCATGAATGTGTGAGAACTGATGTTAGGTTCCAAATACCCAGCTGAAAAACGTGAGAGCAGTAGCACACACTTGTCTTCCTCAGGGGAGACAGAAACAGGGGGATCCTTGTGAATCATTGACCAGATAGCGTAGTGGAATCTAACAGTAAGAGAGCCTATCTTTTAAAAATAAGCTAGATAACTGCTGAGAAATGATATTCTAGTTTTACCTATGACTACCACTGTAGAAGTACACATACACACACATGCATACACCCACAGATGCACCCATTTATATGCACACACATACATATGTACGTACATTATGAATAGGAAAGAACAGAATTTATATATATATATATGTATGTATATATATTAGACTTATATAAAAGGGAAAAATAGGATTTTGATGTGGGATTCTCCTTTGTTTGCTGTGATTAACATTAATAACTAAAGAAACTGCCTTGGCCTGTTGATAGGACAGAACTTAGGTAGGTGGGGAAGATGGAAGTGAATGCTGGGAGGAAGAAGGGTGGAGTTAGAAAAGCCATGAATCATCTGCCTGAGATGGATGTTGGTTAGAATCTTGCTGGTAAACCACAGTCATGTGGCCATCCACAGATTAATGGACATGGATTAAATTAAGATCTAAGAGTTAGCCAATAAGAAGTTAGAGCTAATGGTCTAAGCAGTGATTTAACTAATACTGTTTCTGTGTGGTTATTTTGGTTCTGGGTGGCTGGAACAAACAAGTGGGCCCTCTTCCTACAGGATTTAAAGAAAAGTAGAGTCATAAGAATGGAGAAGTGTAGGTCCTTTGATGATTCCTTGGAAAGTCATCCCACCATCAATACTTTATTGGATTTCACATAGGTGAGAAATAATTTTTGTCTAATTAAATAACTTAATTTGAACATGTGTGTATAGGGTAGTTAAAATAAAATGACACATTCAGTACATAGTTTAGTATGGTTTGACCTAGAATCTGAGACCATCTTGATGTATCATTTGCTTATTCAAAGACATGTGAAGATATCAACTGATCTGATTCTTCTGTAATGAAGGATTTTATAGATCAGGGATAGAATCCTATCATAGACTGGGCAGGATGGTATTCACACTGACCATATTACATGTGAGTACTCAGACTTCCATGCACTAAGTTAAATTTTGCTCCCAAGTCTTCTAGCTCACGAGTGTAAATATGGTCATGAAGAACTCTGAATCTTTTCATTGTCTAGAAAACATGAGTCCTGCCTGCCTAGATTCTGGCTTTCCCTCCCTCCCCTAAGGCAGTCTCTAGGGTTGAGAAAGAACACTGTCTCAGACCAGGAAGAACAGATTTTTTTTCACTAAGGTTATTCACCAAAGAGTGTTTTTGTCACCTTGTGCTGAAACAAGGTTTGTAAACTGGATGTATTGAAAACAATGTACAATCATTTTTATTTTTTAAACAAAAAAATTTCAGACATGAAAAAGAATATGCAGTTTAATAACAAAAACCCCATACCCTCCATCTAGCTTAAAATAGAACAAAATAAAATTCAATGACACGTATATTGAAAAATTGAATACCCAACAGCATATTTCTCACCTCTAAGCAGATTCTGAAATTGTTTTTACCCTGTTGAATATTTATTCTTTTACACTATTTTACATATATATGTACTACACACATAGACACACAAACATGCACACGGATGTTTATATATATTATAAACACTATATAAATATATATATATATATATACTACAGTGGTATTTTAATGTTTAAAGCTCTGTAGAATGAGATGACAATATACGTGCCTTCTGTAACTAGTCTATTATCTTTGATATATTCATTTGACTATAGAGTGCTTTATTGACTCTACTTTGTATTACTTCCATTGTCTTATTTATTGAGGGATTATTTCAAATTTTAATATTATAATTTTGAAATGAAGTTTTTTCTGGTTGTTTGTTTATATATTTATGCTCTTGTTTGTATATATTTCACCCAGTGGGGTAGATATACAGAATTGGTTTTCCAGTGGCATTTGAGTTTGCAACCTGCTAAGAGAGTGAAAAGTAATTGTCCAGACAGGCGATTCCTGTTTACATTTCCATCAGTGTCAATGTATCCAGTCCTTGTTCTTTGTTGACATGCCAGCGCAGGTGACATACAAGGATTGTCCTTAGTCATATTCCTTTAATTTTATTTACCTGATGAATATGAAAAGTCTTCTGAGCCTGAGAATCATAGCATCTATTTATTGACTCTTGTGGGTTTGCTTTGTTCCCATCATTTATCCATAAAGGATTTCTTATTGATTTATAATAATTTTAAATGCACTGCATGATAATAATTTATGGTTTCATATATTACAAATACCTCTCCTGCATGAGGTTGATCTTCACAGTGTTTATGTGAAGTTTCAGAAACTTTTTTAATTAAAAATTTAAATCCACATTTCCCTTTATTGCACACATTTTTCTTACAGTATTTGAGATATACTCTCTAATATTAGGATCATAAAGATATTTATATTTTGGCTAACATTTTTAAATTTTATTATTCACATTTAGATCTTTAATCGACTGGAATTGATTTGTTTTTATAGAATGGAGAAGAAATCTAATGTGTAGTTTTTTAGATGGATAAGCTACTGCTTCTGGAATATTTACTGAAAAAAAAATCCCTTCTTCCCAAATGATTTACAATGTCAGCTCTGTCACATAGTGAGTTCCATTCATTCTGCATATTTCTTTTTAACTGCCACATTTTCAGCTCTGTTCTAAGCACTAGTTACATCCCCATGATGAAATAATCATGCCCATATCTGACTGTGGGTTTCCATTCTGCTCCTTTCTAAAGTTTATAGCTTCATGACTCTGACTAAAAGGCTGATTTTTATAATAATTATAATGTTCACTTAGTCACGCTACTAAATTAGCTTCTCTCTTCTTATTCTTCTTTTTCTAAGTATTTTGGGTTCCTTTTTTTTTTTTTTTACTGTCTGCTCATATACATCTTCTGAATATTCACATATCTAATAAAACAAACCCATGGGTTAGAGTAGGGTCTCTGAAAGCAAAGGGGTTTCTTATGAAAGTGTTTGTCTTAAAGAAAGAATAATGAGAGGAAGCAAGAATGGGCAAGAGTTGGGTCTTCCACACAGCCCAGGACAGTAGCCCAGAGAAGGGAGCAATTGAATATCTTGGCACTCAAGGTTCTTGACAGTTGAGGGGATCAACAGAACAGAACAGTATGATTCACTATAACTATTATATACAAACAGATAATGCAGATATATACATATACATTGTGTGTATAATAGATATTATTTTGCATAGTGTGTGCGTGTGTGTGTGTGTGTGTGTGTGTGTGTGTGTGTAGGAGTTCAAGAAGAAGAGGCCAGAGGTCACAAATCTGAGAAGGAGCAAAGGGGTTTACATGGAAGGCTTTAAGAGAAAGAAAAGAGAAATGATATAATTATATTTTAATTTTAAAAACAAAAAACTAAAACATGCAGATTTTTACCTACTAAGATTACCCTGTGGCTGGATAAAAATGGAGCTAGGGATGCATTACAAAAGAAGAATAGAGATAGAAAAGCATGGAGGGATTGTGTATTTGATGACTGAATGACCAGACTATATTAAATGTGTATCTTTGTATGTATGTTACAAGATTGATATAAATAAATACGCAGTAATCAATAACTACACCAGCCTAACCCTGAATATACACTTAGCCTTTTAAAACATTGATTTGTGGAAGTCAAGGAAGCCTTATAAGCTGGCGAGGTCTATAATTTAGGTTGGTTTTGTTGAGTGTTTGGAACTCTCTGCTAATGAGTCAGTGCTCAGCCACTGTTCAGTTGTATCTTTTAATTGCAGACTTTGGGACACTCTAATATAGGGGGGAGTTGAGGCAGATTCACTAAAACCCAATACGTGCTGATGGGCTTAATTGTTTCCTCCATTGTGGACTTATTTCTGCCTCAGCTACTACATGCATTTGCATCATAAAAAATAAATATTTTTGTGTCCTAGTTCATACTAACTCTACAAGTGCATTCCTTGTTCAGACTTGTTTGATATCCATGATGTCTCAGAGGTTGTACTTTCTGTACTGGCTGTCTTTCAGTCAGAATAAAATTTATGTTACACAGCTCAGCTACTTTGTTTTGTTTCCTGATCATCCAAAGTCGTGATCACGCGTCTGAAATACCCATATGTGTATTTCCATCCTTGATACCTACCTTTTTTTGAAATATACAAAGCAACTCCCCTCTGACTTTTAAAATGAGTCTCAGAATCTGGAGAGCAGGAGAATAGTATTAGTGTAAATCTCTGTCTATCACAGTGCTGAAAAGCAAAGGAAATAGTACCAGAAAGAAAGCAAGTGAGGGAATAAGCTACATAGATGTTGATGTAGAACCCATGGTAGGTCAAGCCTTGAAAGTAAGGTCTGGTTGTTACCTTGAATACAGAACACTTAGCAATGGGCAAAAATTAATCAGGAAAGGGGGTGAACTGAAGCCAACGAGAATCATGGAAAAATTATGCCCAAGGGACAGAAAGAAAATAATACTTGCACCCCAGGATCCTGGGAAATAGAGAGTGAGCTTGCTTTTCTGAGGCCTTTGGGGGAAGGAGGTAAAATGGCTTACATATCTCCTATGGAAATTAAACTCATAAGCCTTTTCATGCATGGGAAAGAAATCAAAATTCTCTACTTATGCATGAAAAATAATTCACAAATGTAAGAAAATGCAAAAAATCTACTTCTAAATTGATAGAACTTTCAGTGTGTTTTGCAAAATTAAATGTAAAGCAACCCATAGTCCTATCACACAAAGTAGGGTGTGCAAGATGTCTGCAGACAAGACATTCCCTGCCAAAGACACACTAACATAAAATAATGGATACGCCAGCCTGAGAGCAAGAGGCACTCAAGGAAAAGTAGATTCACTGCAGTAAGAAAGCAGGAAGGAAAGGAATGCAGAGCAAAGGAGAGGATTCTAAATAACAAAAGGTGATTCTCCAGGAGGCAAGGAAGACAAGCCTGGTAAATAGCAAGGGATTTGCTTAACCTTTACACTTTTATTCAGCTTCCTAGCAGTGCTCCTAAGCACCAAATAGAGCAGGGACTGAAAATACTTTAATGATCAATCAGAGAGTAGGGAATTAAATACAATTGTTTTCTTTCTTAAAATAAATAAGTAAATTGATTTATTTACCTATTTTACATCCCAACTGCAGCTTGTCTCTTCCCAGGCCCCCTCCCCCACACACACCCTGCTCTGTTCCCACCCCTCAATTTACTCCACCTCCATTTCTGTTCAGGTAAGGGCAGGTCTCCCAGGAGTATCAAAAAACATGGCATATCAAGTTGTAGTAAGACTAAGCATTTGCCCTTGTAGTAAGGCCGGACAAGGCAATCCAGTATAAGCGTCAGGGTCCAAAAACCTGTTAAAGAGTTAGAGACAGAGCCTATTCCCATTGTTAGGAGTCCCACAAGAAGACCAAGATACACAACTGTTACATTTATGCAAGAGCTTAGGTCAGCCCCATGCAGGCTCCTCCAGTAGTTGGTTCAGACCCTATGAGCCCAGGATAGCTAACTGAGTTTTCTAGTGACCCTGGCTCCTACAGTCTATTCTCTCCCTCTTCTCTAGGGTTCCCTGAACTCCCCCTAATGTTTGGCTGTGGTCTACATGTGTTTCATCAGTTCCTGGGTGATGCCTCTCTGAAGACAGTTGGGCTAGACTGTAACATGAGGGCCGGGCTCGTTGCTCTTTCCCAAGCTTTCTCAGGCTTTCTGTGGATGCAGTTATGCACACGGGCGCCATGTAGGGGTAATGTGGTACTGCCTGTTTACTGCCCAGTCTAAACCTTAACTGTGCTGTTATTATGATAATTATGACAGTTCCTGCCTGAGTTCAGCACAGTTCAGCATGGCAGAGCAGAGTGGAGCTGCTCCTGCCTCAGAGCTATTTGGTGCCCCTGAGCCACTCACAGTTCCAGGCACACAGTAAGTCCACATTGCCATCAAGCAAGCCAGGGGCCACTCTGTAGTAAGAGATGCAGGCTGCTTTTCATCCTGCCCGGCTCCCGGCTGCCCAGCTCGTTTATACCCCGAAATAACAACACACAAACTGTATTCATTTAAACACTGCTTGGCCATTATTTCTAGCCTCCTATTGGCTAACTGTCACATCTTGATTCAACCCATTTCTAATAATCTGCATGTCTGACCTGGTAATTTCATAGCGGCCGGCTCTCTCTCTCTCTGCCTTCTTCCTCCCAGAACTCTATTCTGTCTACTCCACCCACCTAAGGAATGCCCTATCAAAAGGCCAAGGCAGCTTCTTTATTCAACCAATGAAATCAACACAAATACAGAAGGTCCTCCTACACCATTTCCCCTTTATGTTTAAACAAAAGGAAAGGCTTTCATTTTAACATAGTAAAATTATATATAACAAAACAGTTATCAAGCAAGAATTACAATTACAATATTTAGACCTATTTTATCTTTTATCATAACAATGGAAAACTATAACTATCTATCTATTCTTCAACTCCATCAAAGATTCCAGAAGGATATAATATTACCTAAGTAAATGAGAAGTAAGCAACTTCAAAAACTCTAGAAATGACAAAGACTTCTTGCTGCCTGGACAGTCACCCAAAGTTCTTTTGTACTTTTGGGGCACACCACTAGACACCTATCTGGTCAAAGGGGATGGCCGGTTTAGGCAACATATCTGTGATTGCTAGGAGTCTAAACTGGAGTCTTCTTGTAGAAGTCTGGGAGAATTCCATGTGCCACATTCTTAACTTGACCCCAAAATGCGACCCCACCCTTTTTCAGTAGTCTCTTCCAGTACTCTTTCCTTGTCCCCCCAGCCATTGCTCATATTCCCATCCCTGCCTGCCTTCAGGCCACTCATGAAATCTCTTCTAGATCCTCTTCCCAAGAAGATCTTGGTGTCCTAACCTTAACTCTATTTGTTACTTAGTCTCTCTGGATCTGTAGATTTTAGCATAGCTATCCTTTATCTTACAGTTAACAACCATTTATGAGTGAGTATGTATCATGTCTGTCTTTCTTGGCCTGGGCTATCTCAGTCAGGATGATTTTTTTTCTAGTTCCATCAATTTGCCTTCAAATTTAATGATGTCCTTATTTTTAACAGCTGAGTAATATTCTGTTGGGTAAACATACCACATTTTCTTTATCCATTCCTGGATTGAGGGATATCTAGGTTGTTTCATGTTCTGATTATTACAATTAATGCTGCTATGAACATAGTTGAGCAAGTGTCCTTGTGGTATGAGTTGGCATTGTTTGGGTATGTGCCCAAAAGTGTGGTATAGCTGGGTCTTATAGCAGGTCAATTCCCAGTTTTCTGAGAAACTGTTACACTGACTTCCAAAGTGACTGTACAAGTTTATAGTCCCATCAGCAATGGAGGAGTGTTTTCCTTGCTTCAAATCCTCTCTAGCATGAGTTGTCACTTGTGCTTTTATTTATTTATTTATACCATTTTGACAGGTGTAAGATGGAATCTTAGTTATTTTAATTTATATCTCCTTGATGCTTAGGGATGTTCAACATCTCCTTTAGTGTTTCTCAGACATTCTAGATTATTCTGTTGAGAATTCTCTCTTTAGATCTACACCCCATTTTTAAAATGGATTATTTGGTTTGTTGATGTCTAGTTTCTTAGGTTATTTATATATTTTGGAAGTTAGCCCTCTGTCAGATGTGGGGTTGTTGAAGATCTTTTCTTGTTCTGTAGACTGCTGCTCTGTCCTATTAATGGTATCCTTTGCCTTACAGGAGATTTTCAGTTTCATTAGGTCCCATTTATTAACTCTCAGTCTTACAGCCAGTGTTCTTGATGTTCTGTTCAGAAAATTGCCTCCTGTGCCAATGTGTTCATGATTATTTCCCACTTTCTCTTCTACATGGTTTAGTGGATCTGGATTTATACTGAGGTTTTGGTCCACTTGTACTTGAGTTTTGTGCAGGGTGATAGATATGGATCTATTTGCATTCTTCTGCATGCCTACATCCAATTAGAGCAGGATCATTTTTTGAAGATTTTTTTTTCCATTGTATAATTTTGGCTTCTTTGTTGAAAATCAGTGTTCATAGGTGTGTGGATATACATCTGGGTCTTCAATTCAGTTCCATTTATCCACCTGCCTATTTCCATTCCAATACCAATTGGTTTTTATTACCATAACTCTGTAGTAGAGATTGAAATCAGGAATGATTACCTTTTTTACCATAACTCTGGATGTTAACTTCTGGATGTTATTTTATTATACAAGATTGTTGTAGCTCTCCTGGAATTTTTATTTTTCCATATGACTGTTGTTCTTTCAATGTCTATAAAGAATTGTGTTGGGATTTTAAAGTTTTAATGGGTATTGCAATGCACCTGTAGATTGCTTTTGGTAAAATGACCATTTTTGCTATGATAATCCTACCATTCCAAGAACAGGGGAAATCTTTCCATCTTCTGATATCTTCAATTTCTTTCTTCAAAGACTTCAAGTTTTCGTAATATAGGTCTTTCACTTGTTTTGTTAGGGTTATACTATGGTATATTATATTATTTGAGGCTACTATAAAGAGCATTGATTCTCTGATTTCTTTATCAGTCCATTCATCATTTGTATATAGAAAGGCTATTTTTTTTAGTTAATCTTGTATCCAGTCACTGGACTGAAGGTGTTTATAATCTGTAGGAGTTTCCTGGTAGAATTTTGGGGATCAATTATGTATATTATTGTATTGTATGGGAATAATGATACTTTTACTTTTTCCTTTGCAATTTGTATCCACTTGATTTCCTTTAGTTGTTTTATTGTTCTAGTTAGAACTTCAAGTACTATATTTAATAAATATGGAGAGAGTAGGCAAATTTGGCTTGTTCGTGATTTTAGTTTCTCTCCATTTGCTTTGAGTTTCTTTCAATTTGATATGCTGTTGGCAATCTGCTGCTGCATATCGCTTCTATTATGTTTAATATGTTCCTTGTATCCCTAATATCTCCAAGATTTTTATCATGAAGGACTGTCAGATTTTGTCAAAGGCTTTTTCAGTATCTAATGAGATGACCAGATACCAGTTTTCCCTCCAGTTTATTTATATGTGGATTATATTGAGAGAATTTAGTATGTTTGAAACCTCCCTGTATCTCTGGGATAAAGACCTCTGGATCATGGTGGATAATCTTTTTGATGCATTTTTGGATTCATTTTTCAGTATTTTATTGAGCATTTTGTGTCACTGTTCAAAAAAAATTGGTCTATAATTCTTGCTTTTGGAGTCTTTGTGTAATTTAAATATCAAGGTGACTGTGGCCTCATAGTAAAAATTGGCAATGTTCCTTCTGTGTCTATTTTGTGGCATAATTTGAGGAGTATAGTATTAGCTCTTCTTTGAAATTCTGGTAGAATTCTGCAGTAAAACTGTCTGGCCCTAGGCTTTTTTGTTGCTAGATTTTTAATGACTGCTTCTATTTCCTTAGTGATTGTCAGTCTATTTAAGTTGTTTGTTTGATCTTGATTTAAATTTGATAAGTGATATCTATCAAGAAATTTGTCCATTTCTTTTAAATTTTCCAAATTTTTATAGTATAAGTTTTTAAGTATGATCTAATGATTCTCTATATTTCCTTAGAATCTGTTGTTACATCCCCCTTTTTGTTTCTGACTTTGCTGATTTTAATATTCCCTCTGCCTTTTAGTTAGTTTCGATAAGAGTTTATCTATATTGTTGATTTTCTCAAGGAAACAACTCTTTATTTTATTGATCCTTTGTATTGTTCTCTTTGTTAATGTTTTACTGATTCTAGTCCTCAGTTTAACTATTTCCAGCCAACTACTCCTCTTAGGTGTGTCTGCTTTTTCTTGTTCTAGAGCTTTCAGGTGTGCTGTTAAGTCAATAGATTTAGTTCCTCCAAATTCTTCATGAAAGCACTTAGTACTATGGACTTTCCTCTTAGCACCACTTTCATAGTGTCCCATAAGTTTATGTATGTTGTTCATTCATTTTCATTGAATTATAAGAAGTCTTTTGTTTCTTTCTTCATTTCTTCCTTGACCAGTGGTGACTCAGTATAGAGCAGTTCAGTATCTATGAGCATGTAGGCTTTCTATTGTTTCTGTTGTTGAAATCCAGCTTTAATCCATGGTGGTCTGATAAGAAACAGAGAGTTATTTCATATTTTTTGTATCTATTGAAATTTTCTATGTGACATATCTTGACATACTGTAATCAAATATCTCACAACATTTTTTCTTGTGGTTCAGCTGTGTTGAATGATACAGGAGGTCTTGCTGTTGTAGGATAGGTGGGCTCTGGGAATGCCATGTAGCCTATGCTGTTGTTGATTGTATTCTTTTTTATTCTTTTTATTTTTAAAACAATCTTATTTTACATACTATTCTCAGTTCTTCCTCCTGTCCTCCTGCTCTCCACATCTTCTCCTCTCTTTACTCCACAGAAAGACTGAGGCCTCCCATAGGGACCCCAAAAAAATGTAAACTGAGACTGGGCTTTGGTTTTCTGGCTGCCCTGACCCAAATAATCACACAGAAACTATATTAACTACAACACTGCTTGACCAATGGCTTAGGTGTATTACTAGCTAGCTCTTACATATTAAATTAACCCATTTCTATTAGTTTATCTACTGCCACAGGCTGTGATTTACTGGTAAGGCTCTGGCACCTTTCTCCTTAGGCTGCTGCATGGTGTCTCCTTGACTCTGCCTACTCTCTTTATCTCTGTTCAGCTTTCCCTCCTGGGGTTACTCTGCTAAGACATTGGCCAAAACAGCTTTATTCATTAACCAATAAAAGCAACACATATACAGAAGGACATCCCACATGGAACAAAGTCTGTCATATCACTTGAGGCATGATCAAATCCCTCCTGCCTGTATCTAAGCTGAGCAATTTATCCTTTCATAGAGAATGGACTCCAAAGATAAATACTGGGGATAAATACTGGTCCCACTGCTAGTGGCCCCACAAACTGCTCAAGACACAGAACTGTCACCCACATTCAGAGGGACTAGTTCAGTAATATGCAAGGTGTCATTCAGAGTCAGTATGTGCCGACTTGTTCAGGGTAACTGTTTCTATGGGTTTTCCCATCATGCTCTTAGTCCCTTTGCTCATAATACCACTCCTCTCTCTCTATGACCAGGCTCCAGGAGTTTGGCTCATTGCTTAGCAGTAACTCTCTGCATCTGTTCCCATCAGTTAATGGATGAAGGTTCTATGATGACAATTAAGGTAGTCATTAATCTGATTACAGGAGAAAGGCAGTTAAAGTACCCTCTCGACTACTGCTTAGAATCTTAACTGGGGTCATCCTTGTGGATTCCTGGGAATTTTCCTAGAGTTGGTGCCTTTCTAGCCACATAATGGCTCCCTCTTTCAAGGTATCTTTTTCCTTGCTCTCCCTCTCTGTCCTTCACACAACTCAACCCTCCTGATCCCTCAAGTTCTCCTCCCCACTCCTCTTCTCCCCTCCCCATTCCCCTACCAGTCTTCCCCTCCCCCATGTTGTCAATTTACTAAGGAGGTCTTATCTACTTCCCCTTCCCAGGGGAATCCATGCATCTCTCTCTTAAGGTCCTCCTTGTTTTCTAGCTTCTCTGGGGTCATAGACTATAGGCTGGTTATCCTTTGCTTTACATCTATATTATCCACGTATGAGTGAGTACATACCATGTTTGCCTTTCTGTGTCTGGGTTACCTAACTCAGAATGCATTTTTTCTAGTTCTGAGGGCATAAGTTACATACAATCCCACACCAGTTTGGAATTTGACCAATAGAGAAGCTACTTATTTAAAGGGGAAAAATTTACAGATCACCGTCCCAGACAACAGCCCTCTGCTCAACCAGGAAGGGAGCCTAGTTGCCAGAAAAGGAGCTGGAAGCCAGACCACGAGCAGAGGGAAGTGGCAGATTTTTTAAAGGGAGAGAGACCACGCCCCAATGGGCTGGTATCTCAGCAGCTATTGGCTGAAGGAGCGAAAGGAGTTCCCGCAACATATTTCCATCCATTTGCCTGCAAATTTCAAGACATCATTATTTTTTAGCACTGAATAGCACACCATTGTGTAAATGTACCACATTTTCTTTACCCATTCTTTGGTCAAGGGACATTTAAGTTGTTTCCAGGTTCTGGCATTTATGAGTAATGCTGCTATGAACATAGTTGAGTCCTTGTACTATGAGTGTGCACCCTTAGGGTATCTGTCCAATGCTGGGAATACCATTGGTTAATAAAGAAGATTCTTTGGGCCTACATAAGGGCAAAATAGAACCAGGTGGGAAATCTAAACAGAGTTATAGAAAGAGAGTAGGCAGAGTCAGAGAGATGCTTTGCAGGTGCCAAAAGAGACATGCCAGATCCTTACCAGTAAGCCACGGCCTCATGCTGATACATAGATTAATAGAAATGGGCTAATTCAAGGTGTAAGAACTAGCTAGAAATATGCCTTAATCATTGGAAGAACAATGTAGTAATTAATATAGTTTTTAGGTGATAATTTGTGCCTAAGCAGCTGAGAAACAAACGAACAGTCTCAGTCTACAGAATGGCGCTCAAACAACTGGGGCTAATACTCATGGCCTACAACCCACTTCAGGCCTGGGTCCTGTTTGCCTACCTGGGGTTAAGAGGAAAGTAGTTGAGAGCATGCCTGCTGCGCAGCATCCCATTTGGGAAAGCAGCTGGATCAGGCCTGCTAGGCATACAGAGTCAGGAAAGCATGGTGGATTTCTACTGCCATACACAAAGATATTTCCAGGCCACGCAGTGTGTTGCATGGCAGATTTAGCTTTTACTCAGATAAAAAGGGTTTATGTGCTGAATACTCCTTCCCAGAGTTGAGGTGGTGTGCACAGCTCCTACCCATCAGTCCCAGAGCTGGCAGAAAAGGTCCTTTCACCACATTGAAAGGCTGAGAGAGGTGGAGTCAGAATCCAGGGCTGCTTACAATTTTAAAACCACACTGCTTGCCATTTTAAAGTGTTCCTTGTCATGCCATGGAGTGGAGGCACACATCTTTAATCCCAGAACTCAGGAGGCAGAGGCAGGCAAATCTCCATGAGTTGAGATCAGCCTGGTGTACAAGAGCTAGATCAAGGACAGACCCCAAAGCTACAGAAAAACCCTGTCTCAAACAAACAAACAAAACAAAAAATATAAAATAAAATGCTCCTTGTCAGAAAAAGATTTCAGATACTCAATAGGACCAAGTCAGACGTAAAAGGCCTCTAAACAAAATACAGTGTGTTTTTAAAAATATGTACATAGGCTTTGTAGACTAAAGAAAAAGAGTATAGTCAGTTATAAAAGAAAGTCTTTAAAAAAAACAGTAAAAGTAATATAGAAGAGTATAGACAGTCATAAATTAAAGGAGTAAAAAAAATAGCCATGTAAAGTTTGGATTATTAATGTATATTATTGTGATTTCTTTGAATTTTATGACTGCAGAGAGATATTTGACTCTGGGGTCTGTTACATAAAACCAACATAAAGGTATCTTGACTTCAAAATTTGAGCCTAAAAATATGTTGTTTTGGAAAAGAGTTTTTGCTTTTGTTTACACAGAAGATGAGAAACTGTGGATTTCTTCCAGGCTAATGTGGTTTGATGGAACAAGAACCCCTGAAAGTTCTCCGTGAATGCTAAAATTCTTCACCCAACAAATAGTAGGAAGCTTTTTGGAGAAAACTGTATCCAAATTCCTAAAATGATTCTTTACAAATGTTTATTTTCACTTAAAGGGGGTTGATTATAAATGGTTAAATGGTCACAGTCAAACTCTTTCTAAAAACGGAAGGGTACAGAATATGATATAGAAATGTATACTTCACGTTGGTATGAATCTTGGTCTATTGATACAAATTTATGGTCGATTTTGTTACAATGTGTATATGTGTTTATGCTCTTGTGTAAGGTATTGTACAATTCTTTTAAGATATATATAATTAAAAAGTACAGATGAATAGATAGTCATTTATAATAGCCAAACTTATAGTCATGTTAGTTAGGTTTTCTAAATATATTTCAGTTAGATAGATAATCTTCAGCACTTTAAGGACCTACACAATATGGCATTTAAAATGTTTTAAGAATTTAGAATTTTCTCAAAAGTGAGACACGTCTGCCTTAAGAGAGGTTGATGGGCATTGAAGAAATAAGTTATGGAATTTTCCTTCAATGGGACAAGGGTAGCCATTTGGGCAAGAAATTGCTCTTGCCTGGACTGCTTGATGGCATGCTGCATGAACTGGACATGCAGGACCCACAAAAAAGTGACTGCTAAACATTCCAAAACCCTGGATGGTCCTCCAGGGTTTCTGCGTCACAGAAGAAAATGCCAGACCTTCTGTGCAGGATACAGAAGAAAGCAACTGATGAACTTTGCCAGAACAAGGCAGAACAGATCTTTGAATTTTCTGCTTCATGGAAAAGTCTGCCAGATACTATAGGCCTGTAGGCTGAAGATGGATGTCCTGACATTATAGAAGAACTTTGGGTGACTGTCCAAGCAGCAAGATGTCTCTATCAGTAAATTCTAAAACTTTGGAAGTCGCTTACAATATACTTCCTGTTTACTTAGGTACTATTATAACCTTTGGGGGTCTTTGAAGAGTTAAAGACAAATAGTAATAGTTATAGTTTTCATTAGTTATAATAAAAGATAAAATAGATATGAAACTTTAGACTCACAAAGATAGGATAGATGATGGAGTGTTTTCCATAATTTGCCAAATGTAAATGGACTAAATATTGTAACTATAATTCTTGATTGGTAATTGTTTGGTATATGTAATTTTATTATGTTAACATTAAAACCTTCCTTTTTAATTAGACAGAAAAAGAGAGATGATGTGGTATTCCCTTCTGTATGCTGTGAATACCATTTCTTAATAAAGAAGCTGCTTTGGGCCTATGGCAGAACAGAATAGAGTGGGAAATTTGAACAAAGACATAGAATTAGAGTAGACAGAATCAGCAAAACACCATGTAGCTGCCAAAGGAGATAGACACCAAATCCTTACCAGTAAGCCAAAGCCCCATGCTCATATATAGATTAATAGAAATGGGTTGATTCAACGTTTAAGAGCTAACTGGAAATATAACTGAAACATTGACCAAACAGTGTTATAGTTAATATAGTTTCTATGTTATTATTTGGGTCTGAGTGGCTGGGAAATAAATGAGCTGTCTTCATCTACATCAAAGAGTGGTATTTCTGGGTCTTGAGGTAGATTGATTTCCAATTTTCTGAGAAACCACCATACTGATTTCAGAAGTGGTTGTATAACTTTGCACTCCCATCAGCAGTGGAGGAATGTTCCCCTTACTCCACATCATCTCCAGCATAAGCTTTTATTAGTATTTTTCATCTTAACCATTCAGAAAGGTGTAAGATGGTATCTCAGAGTCAGTTTGATTTGCATTTCCCTGATAGTTAAGAATGTTGAGCAATTATTTAAGTGCTTTTCGACATTTTGAGATTCCTCTGTTGAGAATTCTGTTTTGATCTGTACCCCTATTTTTAAACTGGATTATCTGATATTTTGATATCTAGTTTCTGAGTTCTTTGTATATAAGTCCTCTGTCAGATGTAGGGTTGGTGAAGATATTTTCCCATTCTGTAGGCTTCTGTTTTGTCTTGGTGACCATGTTCTTTGCCTTATAGAAGCCTCTCAGTTTCAGGAGGTCCTATTTATTAGTTGTTAATCTCAGTGTCTAATGCTACTTTTGTTATATTCAGGAAGTGGTCTCATATGCCAATACATTCAAGGTTATTTCCCACTTTCTGTTCTATGAGGTTCAGTGTGACTGAATTTATGTTAAGGTTTTTGATCTAATTGAACTTGAATTTTCTGTATGGGGATAGGTATGGATCTATTTGCATTCTTTGACATGTTAACATCCAGTTTATGCCAACATCTTTTATTGAAGATGCTTTCTTTTTTCCATTGTACAATTTTAGCTTCTTTGTTAAATATCAGGTGTTCATGGGTATGTAAATTAATATCAGAGTCATCTATTGTATTCTATTTATCCACCTGTTTGTTTTGGTACCAATACCAATCTGTTTTCATTACTATAACTCTATTGTAGAGCTTGAAGTCAGGGATGATGATGCCTCCAGAAGATCTTTTATTGTACAGGATTGTTTTGCCTATTCTGGGTTTATCGTTTGTCCATTCAAAGTTGAGTATTGTTCTTTTAAGGCCTATGGAGAATTGTTCTGGGATTTTAATGAAGATTGCACTGAATCTGTAGATTGCTTTTTGTAAGATTGTCATTTTTACTATATTAATCCTACCTGTTCAAGAACATAGGAGATCTTTCAATTTTCTGATATCTCCTTCAATTTCTTTCTTTAAAAACAACATTCTTGTCATACAGGTCTTTCACTTGTTTGGTTATAGTTACCCCAAGATACTTTATGTTGCTTGTAGCTATTGTGAAGAGTGATGTTTCTTTGATTTCTTTATCAACTCATTTATCATCTGTGTACAGAACAGCTACTGATTTTTTTTAGTTAATCTTGTCTCCTGCCAAATTACTGAAGATATTTATCAGCTGTAGAAGTTTCCTCATAAAATTTTTAGGTCTCTATGTAAACTATCATATCATCTGCAAATAGTGAATGTTTGCCTTCTTCCTTTCCAATTTGTATCACCTTGATCTTTGTTTTTGTTCTATTGCCATAGCTAGAAATTTGAATATTATATTAAATAGATATGGAGAGAGTGGTAAGCCTTGTCTTGTTCCTGATTTTAATAAAATTGTTTGAGTTTCTTTCCATTTAGTTTGATGTTGGCTATAGCTCGATGTACGTTGCCTTCATTATGTTTAGGTATGTGACTGTATCACTGCTCTCTCCAAGACTTTTATCATGAAGTGGCGCGGATTTTGTCAAAGGCTTTTTCTACATCTAATGAAATAATAATGTAGGTTTTTTTCTTTTAATTTGTTTATATGGTGGATTACATTGATAGATGTTCATATGTTGAACCATCTATCTCTGGGATGAAATCTACTTGATTATGGTAGATGACATTTCTGATGTGTTCTTGGATTCAGTTTGCAAGTACTTTATTATTTTTGCATCAATGTTCATGAGTAAGCTTGGTCTATCATTTTCTTTCTTGGCTGCATCTTTTGTGGTTTGGATACCAGGGTAACTGTTGCCTCATAAAAAGAGTTTGGCCATGTTCCTTTCTGTTTCTATTGTGTGGACCATTTGAGGAGCATAATATTAGCTCTTCTTTGAAATTCTGGTAGAATTCTACACTGAAACCATTTGGATCTGGGTTTTTTTTTTCCTTGGGAAACTTTTTGATGACTGGTTCTATTTCCTTGGGGGTTTATAGGTCCATTTAAATTGCTCATCTTGTCTTGACTTAATTGTGATATATGGTACCTATCCAGAAAATTGTCCATTTCCTATAAATTTTCCAATTTTGTGGAGCACAGGTTTTTGAAGTATGACCTGATAATTCTCTGGATTTTCTCTGTGATTGTTGTTATGTACCCCATTTCATTTCTGATTTTATTAATTTGCATTTTCTCTACCTTTTGGTTAGTTTAGACAAATGTTTGTCTATCTTGCTGATTTTCTTAAGGAAACAACTATTTGTCTCATTAATTCTTGGTATTGTTTTCTTTGGTTCTGTTTTATTGATTTCAGTCTTCAGTTTGATTATTTCCTGTCATCTACTCCTCCTGGATGAGTTTCCTTCTTTTTCTTCTAGAGCTTTCAGTGTGTTGTTAAGACTCTAGTGTGAGATTTCTCCAGGTTCTTTATGTAGGCACTTAGGGCTATGAACTTTCCTCTTAGCATTGCTTTCAAAGTGTCCCATAAGTTTTGGTATGTTGTGTATTCATTTTCACTGAATCTACAAAGTCTTTAATTTCTTTCTTTATTTTTCCCTTAACCCAGGGTTGATTTAGTTGAGCACTGTTCAATTTCCATGAGATTGTGAGCTTTCTGCAATTAATGTTGTTGTTGAATTCCAACATAAAGCCATGGTCATCTGTTAAAACCCAGAAATTATTTCAAGTTTGTCCCTGCTGAGATTTTCTTTGTTACCAAGTATGTGGTCAATTTTTGAGAAGGTTTCATTAGGTGCTGAGAAGAAGGTATATTCTTTTGTGTTTGGGTGGAATGTTCTATAGATGTCTGTTAAACCTATTTGAGTCATAACTTCTGTTAGTTGAAGTCTCCCATTATTAGTGTGTGGGGCTTGATTTGTGATTTAAGCTTTAGTAATGTTTCTTTTACAAATGTGGATACCATTGGATGGATGTTCATAATTGAGACTTCATCTTGGTGGATTTTTCCTGTGGTGAATACGAAATGGCATTCTTCATCACATTTGATTAATTTTAGTGTCAAATCTATTTTGTTAGATATTAGGATAGCTACCCCAGCTTGTTTCTTAGGTCAATTTGATTAGAAAAAAATTTTTTAACCCTTTACTCTGAGGTAATATCTGTCTTTGAAGTGAGGTATGATTCTTGTATGCAGCAAAAGGATGGATTGTTTTTTCATATCCATTCTGTTAGCCTGTGTCATTTTATAGGTGATTTGAGACCATTGATATTAAGAGCTGTTAATGACCAGTGATTCTTAGTACTTGTTATTTTGGGGCTTGGTGGTGGTGGTGATATTGTGTGTACGTTTTTCTTATTTGGGTTTTGGTGGTGTGGGGCTATCTATTGCATTTGTTTTGTAGGTGTAGTTAGCTTCCTTGGGTTGGAGTTTTACTTCTAGTACTTTCTGTAGGGCTGAATTTGTGAATAAGTACTATTTAAACAATTTCCCACAGAATGTCTTTTTTTCTACATCTATGGTGATTGAAAGCTTTGCAGCATATAATAGTCTGGACTGGCATCCATGGTCTCTTAGTGTTTGAAGAATATTTCTCCAGGGCCTTCTGGCTTTCATAGTTTCCATTGAGAAGTCAGACGTAATTCTGATAGGTCTGCCTTTATATGTTATCTGACCTTTCTCCTCTGCAGCTCTTAATATTCTTTCTTTATTCTGTATGCTTAATGTTTTGATTATTATGTGGTGAAGGGACCTCTTTTTTGATCCAGTCTATTTGGAATCCTGTAAGTTCCTTTTGCTTTCATAGGCATGCTTTTCTTCAAGTTGGCAAAGTTTTCTTCTATGATTTTGCTGAATATATTTTCTATGCCTTTGAGTTGGACTTCTTCTCTTTCTCCTATCCCTATTATTCTTAGGTTTTGTCTTTTCATGGTGTCCATTTTCTGTTAAAAGTTTGTTGAATTTAACATTTTTTTGACTGATTAATCCATTTCCTCTATAGTATCTTCAATACCTGATATTCCCTCTTCCATCTCTTTTATTCTGTTGGTTGTACATGCATCTATAGTTTCTAATTGTTTACCCATATTTTCTATTACAGAATTCGCTTGGTTTGTGTTTTCTTTATTGCCTCTATTTCAGTTTTCAAGTCTTGAATCATTTCCTTGACTTGTTTGATTTTTTTTCTTGGTTTTCTTTGCTTTCTTTAAGGGATTTATTGATTTTTTTCAAGTATTTTTGTTTGACTTTCCCTCCACTTCTTTAAGGGAAGTTTTCATTTCCTCTTTAAGCATCTCTGTCATCTTCATGAAGCTATTTTTAAGGCTGTCTTCTTCTGCTTCATCTATTTTAGGATATTTAAGACTTGCTGATGTAAAACCACTAGTTTCTGGTGGTGCCATGCTACTCTTTACATTGTTGAATGTGTCCTTTTGCTGTTGTCTGCCCATCTCTTCCTTCAGTGATTGCAAGTGGGGCCTGTGCTTCAGGAGGGCCCTCTTCTTCCAATTGGTGCAAGTGGGGTCTGTGGCTTAGGCGGTTGCTTTTCCTCAAGGTGAAGGCAGGTCTGTGCCTCTTGTGAACACTGATAAGGCTCTGGAGTTCCTCCAGGTATAGTTAGGGCCAAGGCTCCAGTGTTCACAGATTCCCTGGGGATGGTTGGGGGTGTGGGGATGCTGCTCACAGGCCTCTGGGGTTTTACTGGGAGTGAGTAGGTTGTGGAATGTGCCTCTTGGGGTAGAACCTAGAAAGTATGGCCTTGAATGTCATCTTACATTGGCATATGGGCATCTGGATTTGGGGATGATTGTAGGTCTAGGTGTTGATTCCTGTGTTTGTCTTTATTAGGTTGTGTTTTGTTCTATTGTTTCTCTTTTCTTTCTATCTTCTGGCCTAAATGGTCAAGGGTTCTGGTGCCTAGCATGTCTCCATTTCCAGTAGAGTATCTCTTCTGGGTATGGGGGGACTCTGGGTCCCTAGATCTGACCTGGCCTCTGAGAAAGATCAAGTCTTCTTTTGAAGTTATAGACCAGGATATGGAGCTATAGTGAGGGTGTGTGTGTGTGTGTGTGTGTGTGTGTGTGTGTGTGTGTGTGTGCATGTATACAGTCTGTGATTATTGAGCAGGCTTTAAATGAGATTCGTGGGATGTGGGCAGTGTCCTACATGTGATTTCTAGGACCAGCCTGGTCTCCCATAAGACTTCTGGGGCTGTGGACTCTAATATGGAGCCCAGATGACGGGTGCAGTTTGGAGTTATTGGGCAGGTCTGAAGGAGTATTAGCTGGCTGGTGTCTTACCTGGAGTTCCTAGATCTTGCCTGGCCTTTGATAAAGCTGAAGTCTTCTTCCAAAGTATTAGGGCAAGATATGGAAGCCAGGGATGGGAGTGCAATCTGTATTGTTGGCCAGGCTTAAAGGGGTTTAGCAGGCAGTGTCTTCCCTGGGGTCCCTAGGACCACTGTGGCTTCCAGTATAAATACCAGGTCTTGTGTGTAGTCCCCAGTAGTCCCTAGGGTGGAGTCCAGGGTATGATGTGCAGTCTCTATAATTTTATTCTTGTGTGAAATTAAAATTATTAAAATTTTTAATATTTATAAAGATATAAAGGAAGGAACACATACTAAAACTCAGAAATAAAAAATATATTATATTTTAAACTAAAAGGTACTATGATCAACTTTCAGAGAATAAATTTGAAAACATTGATGAAATTAATTATAATAAAAAAGATTATTAAAAAGAAAGTTGTAGGGTTTTTTTAATAAGGAAAACTATAACTTGGTTATTCATTTCCTGTTAAATTAAGGTACAGTCCCAGATGGCTTTACATCTGCCATATTTGTCCTTCTCTGCCTGGTTTTTGATTAAGGATATGAGGTGACCTGCTACCACTACCTGTCATTTCTCTGCAGCACCACACCAACCGGCTAAACCTGGCTCTGTGAGCCACAACAAACCATTCTCACTCAAATCACTTTCTTCAGCAGCAAAAGGAAGAGTAAGATACAGCTAAAGCATTTGGAGGGACTTGACTCAATTTAAATAATTACCTGAGTAAAGAAGAAAAGCCTGAAATCAATTATTTTGCTTTCTATCCTAAAAAAACATATGAGTGGGAGAGCAAACTGCACAACTAATAAGTAGTCAGAAACATTTCCGATCATTAGAGATTACACAATAGAATAAGTAGTCAGAAACATTTGCAATCATTAGAGATTACACAATAGAATAAGGAGGAACAATATGGTAGCATGCTTGAGACAGTCATAAAACTGGACAAAAATCTAGTAAGTGAGCTAGAGGATAAAAGGGAAACCAACAATAATATAGCTTTATGACGGATAATAAGGACATATGAAGGGTGTTATTGTCAGGAACCCTGTGCCCACCCACATCCTACCTTTAGCAACTCCATGTCAGCAACCTCATCGTCACCAGCCACCAAATGCGACATACGTACCCTTTAAAAGGTTCCCAGCATCATCACATCCTCTTCTCTGTCTCTGTCTGTCTGTCTGTCTGTCTGTCTCTCTGTCTCTCTCTCTCATTATCACACAGAGGTGGACTTGCACTCTGCCCCCCAATAAATCTGTTTCACGAGATATATTGCATGATGCGATCCTTGTGGCATCTCTGGGCCCTCATCAATCTGCCAAGGCACACCTCCTTCCACAGAAATCCTAACAGCCATGGCAATAAAAGACCTTAACCTTAATTATATAAGCACACTCTTGAAAAGTCAAAACTTTCCACTACCAACATAATAAGAAATCTAATTTTATTAAAAACACCAATAGCTATTAACAATTGAGATTCAATAAGAAGCATTCCACAAGGAAAGTTTTAGACCCAAAAAAGCCTTAAACCCAATGAAATTAAAATCCAATGATGCAAACCTTATACAAGCTTTATGAGAGAAAAAAGGAGAAAGGGTACATTCACAGCATATTTTACAAAACTGATAAAAAAAAAAAAACATTGTTAACACCCAACAGGAAACATTTAAAGGAAAATAGTTACCAATCAATACCTCTCATGAACATGAACACAAAATCCTTAATAAAATATTAGTGAATCTTTCCCAGTCATAAATAAAATAGGTAATAAATCATTACCAAGTTCAATTGATTGCAGAGATTCAAGAATATTTTAACAGTTGAAAGTAGGGGATATAATTCACCATATTCAAAGAGTGAGGAAGTAAAACTCAGCATCTCAGTAAATGCAGAAAACTGTTGTTTGATTAAATTTACAACCTCTGCATGATAATAACTCAAGAAAGCAGAAATGCACAAAAGATTCCTCATCTGACAAAAAGTGATGTTTACAAAGTCAAAACCCAAATAATAACCTCCACTTTAGCTCACACCATGCCTTCCCCTAATAACATGAAGGTCAAATATGTTAGGAAAAGAAAGAGGGGAAAAAAAGGAAGATAAAAGAAATAAAGATTGCTGGTGGTGGTGGCGCACACCTTTAATCCCAGCACTCGGGAGGCAGAGGCAGGCGGATCTCTGTGAGTTCGAGGCCAGCCTGGTCTACAAGAGCTAGTTCCAGGACAGGAACCAAAATGCTATGGAGAAACCCTGTCTGAAAAATAAAAAAAAAAAAGAAAGAAAGAAAGAAAGAAAGATTGCTTGGAAAAATATTCATTATTGGGTGATATCAATAATATATGTAGAAAAACGAATCAATTTTTCTTCAAAAAGTATTTATAGTTAAAAACAAGGACTGAGATAGAGCTCAGTTGCTAAAGTACTTGCCCAGCATGCACAAAGCTCTGGGTTCTAATCCCAGCAATGCATACAATAGGCATAGTGCCACCTACTTATCATGAGCCCACCAGCTCAGGATATGAAGGCATAAAGATCAGACATTCAAGGTCATTTTGGATGCATAAGACTGTCTGAAAAATCCCAAAAGAAAGAAAGAAAGAAAGAAAGAAAGAAAGAGGGAGGGAGGGAAAGAAAAGGATATAAAAACTAGTTTAAGTTATAACTTGGTGGTAGAGTAGTTGCCCCATGGACAGACCCTGAGTTCAATCTTTCTCAGTCAAAACAAAACAAAACAAACACAAACAAACAAAAACACCAAAACAAAAAACAAAACCTGGCTTTATCAAACTCAAAGTGGGCAATGTTAGAAATATACAGCTTGGGGCCATGTTGGTGTCAAAAGGCATTGCTGACACTACGGCCATACTGATCTGGGTGGCGTGTGCTGCTATGGAGCTCCAGAGCTACTGCCAAGGACTATGACTGGGTTCATGTTCCTACTTCACCTGGAGTTTGTGATGATGTCCATGGCCTGTGTTACCACAGGAGTCACAGGAACCATGTGTCTTGAAATCGGAGGGTTATGCTGAGTCAGTTCTACCTCACTGGCCCTGGGATAGCTAGCCCTGCCCCTCACTGGACACTGCATGAGGAAACCTGGCTCTGCCACCCATGGGAACTCATAGCAACTGGTTATCTTCTAGTTTGAAACAGGAACATATGCAGGCAAGGGTCACAAAATGCACCTCATTATTTGTCTGGGAACACAAAATATATTCTATTTCTCTTTCCCAGGGAGACCCATGCATCCCTCCCCCCTTAAACCCTCCTTGTTCCTTAGCTTCTCTGGGTTGGTCTGTGGATTGAGCACTATTATCCTTTACTTACAAGCTAATATCCACTAATAAGTGAGTAATACCATGTTTTTCTTTCTGGCGCTGGTTCACATCATCAGACATCTTTTCTTGATCCGTCCATTTGCCTGCAAATTTCATAATGTCATTTTTAATAGCCAAGTAGTACTCCATTATGTAAATGTACCACATTTTCTTTATTTGTTCTTCATATGAAGAACATTTAGGTTGTTTCCAGTTTCTACCTATTATAAATAAGTCTTCAGTGAACATGATTGAGCAAGTGTCCTTGTAATAGGATAGAGTATCCTTTGGGTATAAGCCCAAGAGTGGTATAGGTGGGTCTTGAATTAGATTGATTCCCAATTTTCTGAGGAACTGCCATTTTGATTTACATTGTGGCTGTACTAGTTTGCACTCCCAGCAAGGGAGGAGTGGTTTAGTTGCCTAAGTGGTTCAGCCTCCAGCAGCTCAGGATTCAAAGGGTAGCCACCAGGGAGTCTGTGCATACTATGACATTTTTATCTGAGGGGCTTAAGAGGAAAAAGATACTAACCACTCTCTTGATGGTTCCTTCAGACCTTTCCTTTATTCTTTTTTTGTATTATCTATTCTTTCTCTCATTCTTTGGTGTGGGAATCCATTATTGGTTAATGAATAAAGAAGCTGCTTTGGCCTATGATAGTGTATAATAGAGTTATGTGGGAAAATTAAACTGAATGCTGGGAGAAAGTAGGCAGAGTCAGTGAGAAACCATGTAGCCACTAGAGGAGAAAGATTCAAGCCACCATCCAGAACCTTGCCAGTAGGCCACAAACCTCATGGTAAAATATAAAATCATAGAAATGGGTTAATTTAAGTTATTAGAGCTAGCTAGAAATACTCTTAAGCTATTGGCCAAACAGTATTGCAAGTAATATGGTTTCTGAGCTATTATTTTGGGTCTGGGCAGTGGGGAACAAATGAGCAGCCTCCATCAACTATTATTAATATTTTCCTTTTAACTCTATCTTTATTATTGATGTTTCCCTTCTAATTTCTTCTAACTCTCTCACTCTTGATGTTTTCTTTCTAACTCTCTCATTCTTTCCTTCTAGCTTATTTTTAACTCCTCTTAACTCTATCTCTATATTTTTCCCTTACAGCTGATATATATCACAGCAAAATCTTTCAGGCAATATAAAAATTAAAATGTGGTTACATTCAGTTTTTCAAGTGAATGAATACAAGTAAAAAATAGCATGTTTTCTATATCCCTTACATGATTAAACATTTTACATTGTACAGGTGAAAAATAATTTATCCTAAGAACCCACATATATCTATACCCAAGCAACTTGTTATCCCTTAATTGTGCGGGCAAGCAAGATATTCTTCTCAGTCAAGTCTTTTACTGGCGAGCTGCATTTTGCATTCACAAAGAAAGGGCCAATTACTTTACTAGTTATCTTGAAAGGTAATATTATACTCTTATGCCAATACTATGTGGGTTTTATTACTATAGTTGTGTAGCACAACTTGAAATCAGGGATGGTGATACCTCCTGGTGTTCTTTTATTGTACAAGATTGTTTTAGCTATCCTGGTTTTTTGAAGAGATGATAGATTTATTTTTTTTAAATATTTATTTATTTATTATGTATATAATAGTCTGTCTGTGTGTATGCTCAAAGGCCAGAAGAGGGCACCAGACCCCATTACAGATGGTTGTGAGCCACCATGTGGTTGCTGGGAATTGAACTCAGGACCTTTGGAAGAGCAGGCAATGCTCTTAACCTCTGAGCCATCTCTCCAGCCCCGAGATGATAGATTTTGTCAAAGGGTTTCAGCATCTGATGAGATAATAGTTTGTTTTGTTTTATTTCAGAATATTTATATGGTGTATTACATCGATGGACTTTTGTATGTTGAACCATCCCTGAATCTCTTGTATTATTCTGTTGGTGATGCTTGTGCCTGTAGCTCCTAATTGCTTACCTCGATTTCCATCTTCAGGATTCCCTCAGTTTGTGTTTTTCTATATATCTTCTATTTCCATTTTCAGGTCTTGAACTATTTGATTCGTTTCCTTCAACTGTTTGTGTTTTCCTGGATTTCTTTAAGGGATTCATTTATTTTCTCTTTACGTACCTCTATCATCTTCATAAAGTTGGTTTTACAGTCATCGTCTTGTGTTTCAGCTGTGTTGGAATATTCAGAGCTTGCTGTAGTAGGATAACTGGGCTTTTGTGGTGACATATTTTCCTAGCTGTTCTTGATTGTGTTCTTATGCTGGCCTCTAGGCATCTGGATTTGGGGTAATTGTAGGTTTGGGTACAGGTTTCTGAATTTGTATTTGTTGGACAGTTTTGGTGGGGTTTTTTTCTTTTAACCTCAATTTCTATTTCCTCTCTGATCTTCTGGCCTGAGTGTCCTGCAGTTATGCTAGCCATTGAGTCTTCTAGTCCAGTCGATACTTCTTCTTATGTTCTGGCATTCTTTGTGACCTTTGGTGTTCCTGATGCTGGCTTTGCCTCTGGGTTTCCGGGTTTCTGGGAACTGGTGTGGTCTCTAGTTGAGTTGGGGGCATCAGCCAGCGTTCTGGGCCAGGATATAGTGATGGGAGTATTGGGGAAAGACTGATTGGGCTCTGAGGAACTGTTGGCAGTCTGCCAGTGGGGGGCTTACCTGGGGTTCCAAGATCAAATATTTCTTGTGATGCTTTTTAATGCATACCTTATTGTTTACATTTTAGTTAAACTTGACCTTTGGTTTCACCTAAGATAAGATTAAGATAAAAGATTAGTATTAATATTTTTACATTGATAATGAATATATTTACATATAATCATATGTAATTTAATTTGTGACAATATTTCAGACACTGTTATAACCTTTATACAACATTGAGACAAAAATGATGTTCTAGTTGTGTCTACTTGATTACTGCAGTTATCACCATATGTTTTCCCTGCTTTAAATTGATAAATAACTGAACAGTAAATTGTTACTTTGTATTTATGTAAGAAATTCTCTTTTTATCCAAAAAAAAGTTATTTTTAACCTAAGGACTTTGCGTTTATTATTAACATCTGTTTGATTAAAATTTTACTTTGGGAATTTGGAGGGATCTTTTAAAATTCTACAATTATTAGCTATCCTTTCATAAATATTTCCCTGTTACCTTTTCCTATAAAAACTGGAAACAAATGATAAGCATTAGGACTTATTTTAAAAAGCAGCATCTTCAATTCATCTGTTTCCTTGGAGGTGTCCTTTGTAATGATGGGGTGCTCAGTGTCCAAGCCAGTCTAGCTGGGGATTTCTTCATCAAGGCAAGAGGGAAGCGACGGGTCCCAAAGTCCTTTTTCAGAGCTCTCTCACAGGTTCAGCTCGGCACTTCCCCTAGGGCTGTCTCTGGAAATGGCATTCCTCACGAACCATTGAAACTGGCTTGTATTCCAGTGAGGGAAGATCAGTTTCTGTATTATAGCAGATATGAAATCATGTGTGACACTCCCATCCCCATTGCCACCACTGTGACCAGTGCTACCCCTGCTGATGCTTTCCTACACCTTCACTGAAACTTGTTGGACACCGACAGCACTTTCTTTTTTCCTGAGACAATTATCCTTGTTCAAAGTAGAAGAAATTATCCCGGCTAAGCACTAGCGGACATGACTACAGCAGATTGTATTTCATTTTATCTCTGTCTTGTTTGCTTTGAATGTTTGGCCAGCTCTCTCTTTAACAGAAATTCAAAAGTAGTTATTTTCTTTCTTAAAAAATCAAATCAAATCAAAGTGAAACAGGTCAGCTCTTCTTAGATTCAGTCCACATTTTGTAACTCAAATGCATCCACCCGAAGCCCCAGCCATTCATTTTGATGATAAAAGTGTACTGTTGAATGGCTTTTCCTGGAGGTACATGAACAAATATCTGTTCACTCCAAATAGGGTATTGACAAGCCACCACAGGACAATCACACCCAAAAATAGTTTGCTGAGTCATCGGATTTATTGCAGCCACTCTCAGTGGCATCGGTGAGTCAAAGGCAAACCTGTATCACCAAATAGCGCACCAAAGCATAAGTGACCGATCAGAGAAGCTTCATCCTGGAGCTCTCTGCATAGCTCCTACGCAATTCCACCACAATCTGTTGTGCGGGGAACCCACCAGGTGAAGCGGGAACGGACGGACGCTCAAGAGAAATCCTACACTAGCTCAGAATTGAGAAATAGATAGTTATTTATTTAGGGGTAAACTCGCAAATCAGAATCCTCCGCTTGACCGGTTGAATCACTTGTCAGCAGAAAGGAGCAAGAGGAAGGAGAAAAGGGACAGTTCAGCCCCATACATAGTATAAGAGGCCACGCCCCAGTAGGCGGGTAATTACAAGCTGTAAATCTTCCTACAGCAACAGTCTTCTTCTGGAGCAGTAGTTCACTGATTTATAACCTTGGGGTCCTCCTACCTCTTATAACTTCCTAGGCTTTCCGATCTTGCAAATTTTGTGAGTCTTATCAATTTCTTTCCTCGTGCAGAAAGGGAATGGTCCAATTAAGAGAAAACAGCTACACAGAGGTGCCCAACACTATATTTTTCACAGGTAAATTGGCAAGATAATTCAATCAATTGTGTTTAACTCTTTCTGCATGCTGTGAATATGTATTCCTCTCATTGGTTAAGAATAAAAGCTGTTTGACAAATAACCACACAAGCTAAGATTAGGCAGAACAAGCAAACTGAGAACTCAAAAGAGGAGGAGCAGAGTTAGGGAGAGATGCCAGTCAACAGTCTAACAAGCTGGACGTGTTGAAAATGAGGTAAAAAGTATTGAGCCATGCAGCAAAGCATAGATAGAAGTATGGATTAATTTAAATGTAAGAGCTAGCTAGAAATAAGCCTAAGTTCTTGACCAAGCATTAGTAATTAATATAAACTTCTGAGTGATTATTTGGAAGTGGCTACAGGACAGGGTGGGTCAGAGAAACCTCCATTTATATGATGCATTGCCTTACTATGTAGTTTTTAAATTGCACTACACTTTGCTGTTGTCAAACTTGAAACAAATGGTCCAGATTTAAAATAATTGATTTTTATTTCAAAATAAGAAAAATGATAAAATGATGCTCTGGAGAAGTTCAGAGAATCAAATACACCATGATTTTACTTCCTTGTCCCTCTTCCTCTAAGGCTTGCTATTCATTTGACTCATGATAAACTCAGAATTACAATGTAATATTATTTAATACTTAAAAAGAAGGAAATATAGTCATTTGTTACAACATGGATAGACATTTTGTTTGGCAAAAAAAAAAAAACAACAACAACAACCCAAGTCCAAAGGCAAACTTCCCATATTCTCCTTTACATGAGCCATCTAGAGATTTTCCCAGGTTTCTTAAGATTTTTATTTTATTTGCCTTATTTCATGTGTATGGCAATTTGTCATCTTCTATGTATGTGCACACATGTATTCTTGGTATTAGCAAAGGCCGGAAGAAGATAAGATGTCAGATCCTCTAGGATGGGAGATACATGCGTTGTGAGTAGCCATGTCAGTGCTGGGAACTAAGCAAAAGCAGTGAGGGTTCTTAGCTGCTGAGCCCCAGCTCAGCCCAGCTCCTCCCAACCCCTCTCAAGGTTTCTTATGGATTCTATGGCATCTTTTCACTGGAGTGTCTAAGGTACAGAAAAACGATATGCCTTGGTGATGATAGCAATTCCCCAACAGTTTCTAAGATGCTAAAAGCCCTAATCCCAGCACTTGGGAGGCAGAGGCAGCAGATCGCTGTGGGTTCAAGGCCAACCTGGTCTACAAGAGCTAGTTCCAGGACAGGCTCCAAAGCTACAGAGAAACCCTGTCTTAAAAATCCTAAAAAAAAAAAAAAGATGCTAAATGCCCAAAAGCTCTGCTGATGAAGTTCCACCATAGCCCAGGATGTAACACACAGAGCCTGTCTCTTATGGTAAGAATAAATAATTTTTATGTACTTTTTGTTTAAATTTTCTAATAGGCACTGAAGCAATTTTGGAAACACACAGACACACAAACACACACACACACACCCTATAAAGAAAAAAGCTTATACATGGGGAGGGGGGGTCTTTTAGATTCCCTAACAGTAGACAAGGCATTTATTTCTCGGTGTCTAATTCCCTTTGCCTGATTAAACAATTTGCTGTCGGTGACAATTTAGGATAGTATTGGCTAAGTGGTAATGGATTAATAATGGCTACCTTCCTTTCTTCTCTGAAGCTGAGAACTGAGAGTTTCCATCCCTGGTTCTTTCGGATTGGGCTCAGAACAAGGGCTCATAGGGTTTAGTAGATTTTCAGGAGGATCAAGGAAGCCTGTGGGTCTAGACATAGTGGGGACCACAGGGGCAGCTTGAGTGCCATTTTGTGAGGGCCATTAGGCAGGAGAGGTGGTGACTCCGTGCTCCTGGGACACATAGTCAGCCTCATTTTCACCTGGATCTTCCCTGATTATCCAGCGCTGAATGTACACTCTAGTTCTAATTGAACGGAGCTTTTTCAATAATCAATATGGCTTGACTCCAAAAAGTCAACTACCTAAATAAGTAAACAGAGATGCTACTTTTGGGTCTCTGCTGTTTGTCTCATAATTGCAAGTACATTTGACTAACTAACAAGGATTTTCATAAGGAAAACAAGGAAATTAAAAGATTTCATTGCTACAACCTTGAAAGCCCTATATGCAAACGATGCCCTGTAACATACTGGGCTTTGCTATGCTCACACAAAGCTGAACTTGGGTGCTCAAGGACTTTTATGGAGGAAAGGTTCTCATTTGGGTGGAACCTTGGTGGTACCTTCTCTCGGTATCTTTGGAAGGAAAGTAGTCATCAAGACCAGCATTTCCACCCTATCACTTAGTAACCAGGTCAGTAACAAAGAGAGAGCACGCATGTTTTACCCACTAAAACAGCCATCAAATGAGCCTCCACAACCCTCTGGCCTCAGCTCCAAGCGTTCTGCACTCCAGGTTCTGATACCTTTGCACATTTTCAGCCACTTCACTTGGAGCCACACCCTGAGGTCATATCATGATCATCACAAAAGGCAGAGTATAAATACCCGCCCACCCCTGCCAAGCTTACTACATCCCAGACTGTGCTAAGTGCTTTTCCTGCATTATCCCATTTAATTCTCCCCACCAGCTTTTGACACGGGTGCTATTATTATCTCTACTTTACAGATTAAGTAATTGAGCTCCAGGTTCACACAGCTCATAACTAAGAGACAAGACTCACGCACAGGTGTATCTCACATCAAAGTACATGATTTTTTTTTGAACAGTTTCACATTTTCATCTCTCTTCTGTAATCTCTAGTTTAACCTTTCGCTGCCTGACTAGAGTTTCTCCTATCACCATCCCTGGTAAAGTCACACTGAGGCAAAGCTTCTAGAGGCTGGTTTATAGTCTTCCTTGATCTTTCCAGGCCTGTCAACCACCTCCAGCTTCGCTTCCTCCTCTAGCAATCATTTTAACTACGTGTTTACCAACTCCCTCAAGTCCCCTGATTCCTTAATGGTTTTTCTGCACGACTCTGATAATGTCCAGGCCTGCATTAGCACAACCACCTGTTTCTCCTTGCTGCTCTGGGAACATAAAAGCCACTATCATATTAATTAATTAATTAATTAAAAAAATGTACTTCACATGTTTAAATTCCTTTTGCCCAGAGCCTTCTGTCTCAGTGAAAATACCCTGCCCTGCTTTCCTATTCCCCTCAGTGAGGTCTCTCGGCCCTCTTTTAGTTTCCAGCCTACCACCAGGACTTCACCTTATTCTTTCTCTCTCTCTCTCTCTCTCTCTCTCTCTCTCTCTCTCTCTCTCTCAGCTAATGAATAAGCAGTCTGTGTCGCCCGAAAATTGAAATCCTTCAACATGAACTTGAGCTCTGTTCTGAAAATCCCCATGCCCTCATTATGTCTCTACCTATTAGCTGCACTGTGAGAGTCCTGGTCTTCAACAGGAGCAAGTACACTTAGTCAAAAGGCCCTGACCTATCTTGCCAGGAAGTTCCTCTTGTGTCTGTAGATTTACAGTCAATGGTTCTTCTCTGAATCCCTGACAAATTTCCATGACACCCTAGACAAGGCCCCCAATCCCTCTCAACTGCTGACTTTAGTGGATACTTGGTGTTTCTATAGTGCTCCTCCTGGCCTCTTTTAGAAGTGTTCCCTCTCTTGAATTCTGTGAGGGAACACTTAGTCTTGAGTGATTTTTGGGTCTTCTCTTGGCCATTTTCTCATTTTGTCTGGATACACTAAGTCTTGGATGGATACTCAAGTTCTTCCCATGACCCTCTCTTCTTCCTCTATTCACTCTCACCCTCTGAAGAGATTTGAGCAACATGTAAAGGCAAATACTATCCACATGAATCTGTTTTGAGTTACTCCAACAGAATGCCTAAAGTGCTTTTGTTTTCTTGCTGTTGAGAATTTCAGAGGCTCAAGGTCCTAGAATGAACAGCCCTGTTTGTCTGGCTGCCTTAGATAGCATCCTGGCTGGGTAACATGCTAAGAAGTTGAAGAGGAACTAGCTGAGTGCAGAGGGGATCAATAGAGTGCTGTGACCTCCCTGTATGACAATCTACTATTGCAAGGACCAACTCAATCCAGGAGACCAGAGCTATTGTCTTCTGAGAGTAATTCCCTTGTAAACTGATGACCTTCTGGGACCCACCTCATTCAGGTTCCACCATCGCAACATTGCCACACTGAGGACTAAGCATCCAGTATAGAACCTTTGGGGAACAATTCAAATCAGGTTCAAACCATGGCCATATGTAGGATAATGGAGCAAAAAATCAATATTCTTTGTTTTCAACTCCAAATTTCAGCTAAAGGGCCAAAAACCATGTGTCAAAAAAAAGTCCACAGGGTGGGCAGGAGTTCTTTTGTCTCAATAGCCTGCCTGCAGCAAGCAAGGTAGGTGCTTGATTATGAGCTACCCAACTAGCACGGAGATCTGATCTCAGCACCAGGAGAACCATCATTGGGGTGACTGAGTTTCTGATCCACAGCAGCAGCCCGGGACACGGAACTCAGACGTTCCTCATCCCTCCTATACTTCCTGGTCTTCCTGCAGGGCCTATACTACCTGCATACTGCCTCTCTCTTTCTATCCCACCCAGCTTGCATCCAGAACCCATCCCCCTTCTGCCTCCCTTCCCTCTTTGGGCACATAACATCACCCAGCTCAGCCTGTCTGGGCGCTGGGGCCGAATCCTGAGGGCTACCATGCTATACAAGAAACATTACTAAAACTCAAGGCAGCCATCATACTGCACACACTAATAGTAGGAGACTTCAACACTCCTCTCTCACTAATGGACAGGTCAATCAGACAGAAACCTAACAGAGAAATAAGAGAATTAATGGAGGTAGACAAGATTGCTGGGCAAAAAAAATTGGGATCTTGGGGGTGGGGTGGGATGGGGAAAAGGGGAGATGGGGAGAGAAAAGTGAGAAGGGGAGGATTGGGGGAACTTGGGGAAACAGGATGATTGGGATAAAGGAAGGTTGGATAGGGAAGCAGGGAAGCACATATCTTAATTAAGGGAGCCATCTTAGGGTTGGCAAGAGACTTGAACCTAGAGGGGCTCCCAGGTGCCCAAGGAGATGTCCCCAGTTAGTTCCTTGAGCAGCTGAGGATAGGGAACCTGAAACGACCCTATCCTATAGCAATACTGACGAATATCTTGCATATCACCATAGAACCTTCATCTGGCGATGGATGGAGATAGAGACAGAGACCCACACTGGAGCACTGGACTGAGCTCCCAAGGTCCCAATGAGGAGCAGAAGGAGGGAGAACATGAGCAAGGAAGTCAGGACCACGAAGGGTGTGCCCACCCACTGAGACAGTGGGGCTGATCTATTGGGAGCTCACCAAGGCCAGCTGGACAGGGACTGAAAAAGCATGGGATAAAACCGGACTCTCTGAACATGGCGGACAATGAGGGCTGATGAGAAGCCAAGGACAATGGCACTGGATTTTGATCCTACTTCATGTTCTGGCTTTGTGGGAGCCTAGCCGGTTTGGACGTTCACCTTCCTAGACCTGGATGGAGTGGGGAGGACCTTGGACTTTCCACAGGGCATGGAACCCTGACTGCTCTTCAGGCTGGAGAGGGAGGGGGAGAGGAGTGGGGGGAGGGGGAGAGGAGTGGAAGAAAGGGGAGGGAAATGGGAGGCTGGGAGGAGGCAGAAATTTTTTTTCAATAAAAAAAAATAAGTCCACTGCCTCTGTATAATTAGTTAATGATGCTAGCTAACATTGGATCAAGTCTCGTGATAGAGAAATTAAAGAATCAAGTTACATTTTTCCCTTATCAATTATTCCCATATACATGCCCAACTGAAAAGAAGTGTATTATATTGATAAAATGTCACACATTCACTCCCAAAAATTTCTATGCAATCTTATCCACACAAGGAAAATTGTTCCATCATGGATGCCTCAGTTGGACATAAGGACTCTGTAATATGTAGAGGGTAGAAAGAGGTGTAATCTGTGATAGACTCTGTCTTCATGGCTCTTAACATCTCATGGAGGGGCGAGGATATGAATAAAGTCAGAATCAGTGAGATGAAAACTTGCATACACATCAGGAAATAATGATTGGGTTAACAAGTGAAAGGTGAAAGATAAATAGTTGAACAAAAAATTAAGCTGAGGCAGAGTTATGTAGCCAAATACCTGTGATAGAGACATTATAAAATATCATTGTCACTGAAAAGCCAGTGTGACTAAAGTAGAAATTAATATAAAATTGTTCAAAATAAAACTGTAGTAGGGGAAAAAGTAGGTCATAGAGAGCCTAGACCATATAAAGGAAGTATGTCTCTGTACATTATAGTAGCAGTGTCAAGATAATGAAGACAGTTGTGGAAATTAAGTATGAGATAGGAATACAGATAGATACAGACAGACAAGCAACAGGAGAGATGAGATAGTTAAATTTGAATTTTGAAAAATTACTCTAGCAATAGTATGGCCATCAGCTAGCATGTTTAAGTGCAAACACAAAAGCAGGGAGTTGATTGGGCACTGTGTTTACATCTATGTCATAAGAGGAGTGATATATCTTGGGTTAGTATAAGAGGATGGAATCTGAAGACCTGTGGTTAGACTGGTATGTCATTTAGAAAGTAGAAACAACAGGACACAAGGGTCTGCTGAATGTGCAAAACAATAAAGAAAAATATGCTTTATCAAATTCCTACAGAGGTTATTTGTTTTTATAGGGGACTTGATGACTCAGAGAATAGAAGGTGGTTTGTAATAAAAGATGGTGCTAGGTACTATATTGGGAAAGCTTTGATTTCAATTCTTGAAAACTGATTTATAGAGATTTCCCACATTCCAAGAGGAGATACACATTAGAAGTCTGGAACTTAGAGGGGGGAGAAGACAGCTCATCAATGTGTGTGCTGACTGCTTTCAGAGCATCACTGAAGTCATGGTCTAGGGAAACTATGCAGGAGAAAACTTGAGTGATTGAGAGTTGAGGCTATGAATGGCTGAGCAAGGAGGAAAAGAGTACAGAAAACAAACAGAAGAATTATCTAGAGAAGTAGGGAGAAAAGAGGTCTGTATAGTTTATGGAATCCAAAGGCAGATGTTTTGAGGAGAAAGTGATCATAGGCGCTCCCCCAAGTTCAAGAAAGACTTCTGGAAGTACATGTATTCAGTGAGTTACTTGAAAGTGGGATTATCAGAACCAAAGCCACATTAGAATGGCTGAGAAATAAGTGAAAATGGCAAAACAGAATGTTTTCTTCAAAGAATTTTAATGAAAGAACTAAAGGCAAATATGGAGCCAGAACTGGACTTGTAGTTAATGGAAAGGGCTCAAACACAATTAAAAGCTAATAGGAAAATCTAGTTAACAGGAAGAATCTATACATGAGAGAATGCAGAAATCTTTGCTGTGAATTCTAATGCTGCTAGGAAGGAGAAGTGGATAGACACTAGGATCTAGGCAAGTGTGACCTGAGCTCTCAGAAGAGAAACTGTTTTTATTGTTATAGACAAAAAAAGGAGAGATATTGGGATTGATGCTAGTCATTCACAGATTTATAACTAGAAGAGAAAAGGTTCTCATACAGTTGATTCTGTCATCTTTATTTTTTTATAAAGTGGATGTGGGAAGACACAAAATGAGAAAGAACTATAGCTTTCAGAAATATGGGACCCACCCACTTTTCCTTATTCAATTAACATCCCTGCACACTATACAAGATAAATGGAAGAAGACTGAATATTGGACAGAAGAGACTGGCTAGGGCTTTGAATATGAGAAACAGAGAAGTGCAACACACACACACACACACAGAGAGAGAGAGAGAGAGAGAGAGAGAGAGAGAGAGAATTGAAAAAAGGAAAACAGGAAATACCAATAGGTTCAGATTTTTTTAAAAAGTCTCAAAAAAGTTGTTTCTTGTGGACCAAGTGTCAGGAAGCATCAGCCTAGATAGACAGAAGACTTTGTTTAAAACCATAGGAAAACACCAAACAATTATGACCTCCACCTATTCATACCAAGATAATTATGAAGTTGAATTTAAGGAATTATGGACGATTTCTCTAATCTGAGGTGCTAACACAGAAGGTCAGGTCTTGAGACAAAAGAGCTCTGTCACCTAAACACTAGAGTGGTACTAGAGGACTTGTTGCAAGTTTGGAATGTCACCTTGGTGTCAGTAAGGCCAAGTGTAGACATGAAACTTCTGTCTCTACCTAGTAATAATAGAGAATCTCCCAACGTGGACAGCCAAAGAAAACCAAGTGGTGAATCTGGACTTCCACCCTCAGACTCCAAGGACCAGGAAACACCCATATATTTTTGATACAGAGCAGTGTCAGTGAGTGGAATCTTCCAATTATAACAGAAGACTTAAGGAGCATATATTCTTACGATACCCCAAATGTCCAGTTTTAAGAAAAAAAAAATACACAAAGCCAAACAGAATAATATCAGTGTGTATGAGCTCAGATAGCCAGCAGATGCCAGCACTGAGATGACAGAAGGCAGGAGGATATGACAGAGTTGTAACACAACTATAAATGCTTCCAGTAAATAACTAAAAATGCCTTAAACAATGGAGAAAATAAGAGAAAAGAGACAGAAGTTGTGGGGGAAAGATGAAAGAAGAGAAGGGAAGATGCGTATGATGCTACACACTGTAATTCCAATTCCAGCTGCTCAGGAGGCTGTAATAAGAAGATGTCAAGTTTGAGGCCAGTCTGGCCTCCAGTGCAAGTCATAGCTCAGAAAGTAAAAATAAAACAAGACAGAAAGTCTTAAAAGGAAATCTTCCACGAGAAAACAGAAGATGTAAATGGTAGTCAAATGGAAACTTACAGTAGAAAAAAAAACAATATAGACAAAATGAATTTATAACAATGTATGGTGTCTATAGAACATTGGAAGGATCAGAGGAGGAAAATCTGTGAGCTTAAAAATATAACCATAGAAATTCAACCTCCTGAAATAAAAGAAATAAAATTGATTTTAGAAAGCTTCAAACATTAGTGGGAAAATACAAAAGACATCTAACCTTCATGCTAACAGAAAAACAGAAGAAGTAACCAAGGTTATCATTGGAAAGATTCTCAAAGAAATATTGGGTAGAAACTTTCAAAATATTATAAAATGTATAAAATTATAGATTTAGGATGCTGAATAAAATATAAGCCAGACAAGCCAAAATTAATACAAGAATATGTACAGTATAGTCAAATAGTAGGAAACTGCAGGCATAGAAATTATCTTCAGAGTTATGACAGCAATGTCTCATCTTTGAAAGAAAAACAGCTTGAATGCAGATATGTTCTCACTAGAAACTTTAGAAGGAAAAAAAGAAGTAAAATTTCCCCAGTGCTGAAATAACAAAAGTGTCAACCCAGAATTCTGTACCCTGCAAAAATACAGCTCAGTAAATAAGAGACACTCAACAGAGCTAAATTAAAAATGAAAACAAGAAACGAATTTATCACTAGATCTATCTCTAAATAACAAACAAAAGAACTTCTCTCAATACATAGTAAATGTTTAAAAGAAAGAATTTTGGAACACCAGGCAAGAACTATAGCAAGCAAGGAGGCAAACAAAAAGAGGTCTATACAATAGTGTTTCCTTTCCCTTGAATTTAAACTATACTTGGTGGTTGAAGAAAAGAAGTCAAGAATATACCTTCTTTTTTTCCTTCTTCCTTCCTTCCTTTTCCTTTCTTCCTTCCATTCATTCTTCTATCCTTCATGTCTTCTCTGCTAACTTTCTCTTGATTTCAGTCTTACTTGCCCATTCATAGATTTTTAAAAATAATTGCTATGCTAAAAAAATTAATGCAGTTAAGATCTGTCAGAATATATGTGAAGAAAATATTTAATGTGAAATATAAGTAATTACATAGTTATGCTCACAGAGACAAAATGCATATCATGTGGGTATTAAACAGAAGTAAGTACACTATACCAATACCAGATAAAGTATTTACAGCAAACATAACTGTTAACAGATATAATGTTATTATATAATTTAGACAGAGTCAACCCATGACGATGTGGCAATCTTAAATGAGAATTTATACAACAAAAACAAAAAGCAGAGCTATATATAGGCCTGTACAAAAGAAAAAGTTGACAGATATATAAGGATAACAGATAAATTAAAAGTTGAAATTGTAACTCCACAACATCAATACCACAGCTAGACAGCAGTCAACAAGGATTGACAAGAACTGAATGGCATGGTGATGGAAGAAGGTCATTGGTTAATTAATAAAGAGACTGCCTTGGCCCTTTAATAGGACAGAAAATTAGGTAGGTGGAGTAAACAGAACAGAATGCTGGGAGAAAGAAGCCGAATCAGTCAGTCGCCATGATTCTCCCACCCGACATAGACACAGGTTAAGATCTACCTGGTAAGCCACACCTCTTGGGGCTACACAGATTATTAGAAATGGGTTTGGTCAATATGTAACAGCTAGCCAATAAGAGGTTAAAACTAATGGGCCAAGCAGTGTTTAAAAGAATATAGTTTCCATGAAATTATTTCGGGCATAAAGCTAGCCATGCGGGAGGCTGGGTGCCAGGAATCCAGCCTGCTGTCCTTCAACAGAGTGGCACCCAATGTGGGGCTAAAACCACTTAAAAACCTGAGAGAGCTTAATTTTAAACAGAAAAAAAAACAAAACAGAGTTTAACACAGAGTTTTGCTGTTTGTTGGTGGCATGCCATAGAGAGATTTCCTGATTCAGTCTCAGCAGGAAAAAAGCTGCATCATTTTAAACTGCGGCTTCCTGGGGCTGTGCCGCCAATGCAAACTCTGGCTTTAAAGCGTTTCAATGGCTTCTATGGGACTGGATGTTTATGTTCCCACTTGGGATCAGAAGGAGAGTGCTCTGAGACTGTGCCAATGGCTCAGCGCTCCCTGCCTGCACCTGGACAGATGGCAAAATCAGGCTTAGGCAGGCAGAAGAACTTGGCGGATTCCTGCCACCATACAGAGAGATGTTTTCAGACTGCGCAATGCTCTGCGTGTCAGATTTGACTGTGACTTGGATGAAAAGAGTTTCTGTGCCCCACACTCAGTCTCAGAATTAAACTGCTGACTGTGGCTCCGATGTGGACTTCCTGTGTGCCTGGAACTGTGCACAGCTCAGGGACACCAAATGGCTCTGAGGTGGGAGCGGCTCAGCTCCACCATGCTGAACTGTGCTGACCTCAGGCAAAAACTACCGTAATTACCAAAATAACAGCACAGTTAAGGTTTAGACTGGGCAAAAATCAGGCAATACCATATTACCCTTATATGGCGCAAGCTAAAGTTTTTAAGAAGTGCTTACCATTTTAAAAAGTGCTCCTGGATAGTAAAAAAATTACAGATTCACAATAGGACAGATTCAGACCACTAAATGGATCACAATATTGGATAAATGTACATAGGCTTGAGAAAAAAATATATATAAAAAATAAAGTTAATGCCCTTAAAAAAGGGGGGTAATGTATTTAAAGAGACAGAGTACAGATAGTTATAGATTACAAAAATAAAAAAAAAGCCACATAAAAATAAAAAATTCACAGAAAATCTGGATTCTGTGTATTATTATGTTTTCTTTAAAATTTTTGACTGTAAAGAAGCTAAATACAGAGAGACATTTTATTATGTGGTCTGCCAAACTACATGTATGTTCTAAAGGTATCATGATTTCAAAATTTGGGTCTAAGGATATGATGCTTTGGAGAGGGTCTTCTTTTGTTTTCACAGAGGATGAGACCCTATGGATTTCTTCTATCCCAATATGGTATGATAGACCATGCCCTCCTAAAAGGTTGCTGTGACCACCTTCAAAAAATTACTTTGCTCAACTGCCAACTGAGATAAAACTAGCACACAGGTTATACCATGAAAGACATAATTAGCAATGCCCCCGTTCAGCAGAAAACAGTTTGGAGAGAAATAACTGCACCCATGTTCCCATATATTGTTTATAAATGTTCTTTTACATTTCAAAGGGGATATGATATAGATATGGATAATTTACATTGGTATAGATTTGACTTTATTGATATAAATTTAAAGTCAATCTTGGTATATGTATTTCTGACCTTGACTAAGGTATTGTGATTGTGTAGTTCATGTAAAAATGTAATGTATATAGGTTGTAAATGGATAATCATTAATAATAATCAAGCTTGTAGTCATGGTAGTTAGATTTTCTAGATGTGCATAGATATATTTTAGAAAGACATTCTTCATATCTTTCAAAAACTACAGAATATGACATTTAATGTTTTAATAACTTAGGGTTTTTCATGACAATGAGACATGGCAGCACCAATCTACTTCAAGAAGAAGATGGGCATTGAAGAGGATCCTTATGGAGTTTGATAGCCATTTGGGCGAAAAACCGCTCTTGCCTGTACTATTGCATAAGCTGGACACAGAGAACCCACAGAGAGAGGACTTCTGAACTTGCCTAAAGGTGAGGTGATCTTTCGGGGTTCCTGATTCATGAAAGAGTCTGTGAGACATTCTGCAGGACACAGCAGATAATGACTGAACTGCCTTTGAAATTTCCTGCTTCATGGAAATGTCTGCTGGATACTATGGGCCTGAAGGCCAAAGATGGATGCCCCAACAGTACAGAGGAACTTTGGGTGACTGTCTAGGCAGCGAGTTGTCTCTGTCATTTCTAGAGTTTTGATTTCTTGTTTAATTAGGTAATATTATATTCTTCTGGAGTCTTTGATGGAGTTGAAGAATGGATAATCATAGTTTTAGTTTTACTTAGTTATGATGAAAGATAACATAGATATAAATATTGTGACTGTAATTCTTACTTGATAACTGTTTTGTTATATGTAATTTTGCTGTTAAGTTAAAGCCTTCCTTTTTTTAATTTAAACAGAAAAAGGGGAAATGATGGAGGAAGGTCATTGGTTAATTAATAAAGAGACTGCCTTGGCCCTTTAATAGGACAGAAAATTAGGTAGGCAGAGTAAACAGAACAGAATGCTGGGAGAAAGAAGCCGAGTCAGTCAGTCGCCATGATTCTCCCACCCAACACAGACGCAGGTTAAGATCTACCTTGTAAGCCACACCTCGTCAGGCTACACAGATTATTAAAAATTGGTTAATTGAGATGTGAAAATTAACCAGTAAGAGGCTAAAACTAATGGGCCAAGCAGTGTTTAAAAGAATATAGTTTCTGTGTAATTATTTCGGGGCATAAGCTAGCCATGCGGGAGTCGGGGCGGCCGAAATGCAGCCCACCACTCCTCTCACAGCAGCATGGTGTTCTCAATCACTGGATCTAATCAAAATTCACAAACACGTCATCCAAAAACTGCAGATAGATTATATACTCTTTTCAAGTAATCACAAGATATACGTGAAAATATACCAGACCCGGAGTCATCAAATTAACCTTAATAAATTAGTCGTATATAATTTTCTTTGATACTAGTGAAAATCAAACCAGAAATCTGTAACAGAAATTTAGCAGGAAAAACCTCCAAACACTTAGAAACTAAATAACATGCTTCTAATTACCCATACATTAAAGAGAAATTCTCTATAGAAAATTTGAAAAACATTGAATTAGAAAATCAAGATCTGCAAAACACAGCTAAAGCAGTACTTAAGAAGGAAGAAATATAAAGGTAACTGGAACACATTAGGATTAGAAATAGAGAAGTTATAACGTATGTATTTACCTCAAGACTTGGGGGAAATGTCAAATTCAAAGAAAGAATCAAGATAACAACCAATAATGTTTGATACAAAAGTGATGAAGAAAATCAAAGAACTAAAGATATGGTTCTTTGAGATATCAATAAAAGTGACTAATCTCTACAAATATTGATAAAGAAAAATAGGAAAAAACAAATTTCCAATATGAAGAATGCCTTATGTAATACATGGTAGGCATTGCAGACACATGATGAAAATAAGGAAATAGTGCCTACAACTCAAAGACACCTTGGACAGCTTACTGAGTTGTGTCAATAGACAAATTACAATCAATCCAATGTGAAATAGGCCACTGGCTTTACAACTATTGCTAAATTTGAATTCATCCTTTAATCATCATCCTCCCCCCCCCCCCGAAAAAATGCAATACTGGTCAGAAATTTTCAACAGTAAATTTACTTAGTATTTAGGATAAACTAACACAGATACCACATTATCTCTTACTAGGAACATTCCCCCAACTAAACAAATTAGTATTTCTAGAGGCAGAGAAAGCAAAGGCTGCAATAAGTGAACCCAAACACTGATGTGGAAAATCTTGCTGAGTTGGAGGAATTCAATTTTGACCATCTCAATCATGGCATCCTGCTTTTGGTACTGCACCATAATTTTGCAAGATATTATCAGTGGAGAAAAATTAGATGAAGACTACAGGGAATCCGTATTATTTCATAAAACTTTGTGTAAGTTGGTCATTAACTCAAAAATGATTTCTTGAAAAACACAGAGTAAGAGAAAGAAAGTGTGTTTATGTATTTGAAAAGTAGGAAGAGTTTCTAGAAATTGTAAAGATTGAATTGGCCAAAATTCCAAACAGCATTCCCAGACTTCCTTGAGACTGGGAATCATGTCTTTATAAAGACAGCAATCTGCCCTCTTCTGAAGTTCTAATTCCCTGTGCTCCACTTTCTGAGTATAGAACTAGAGAAGACAGGTGACTGAGTTTGTTCAGTATAAAGATGTCCAAGCAGGTGCAATAAAGAAAACAACTTTTTTCTCACATCCTTCATCCTTTTTTGTCCTTTCCATCTTCTCTCCTATTGCTCTGGCTCAGAATCAGCTTTCAACAAAATTGGGACCAGCTGGGTTGTGGCGGTGCATGCCTTTAATCCCAGCACTCGGGAGGCAGAGGCAGGTGGATCTCTGTGAGTTCAAAGCCAGCCTGGTCTACAAGAGCTAGTTTCAGGACAGGCTCCAAATCCACAGTGAAACCCTGTCTCAAAAAACAAACAAACAAACAAATAAAAAAAAAACTTGGGACCAAAGGAAAAGAGACCTCCAACTTTGCCTCAACAACCTTCCCACCCCATTTTGAAGGCATAACCTTGCTTATAATAAGAAATATTTTAGACACAACACTTCTTCCATATCTTCTTTTACATGAATCTATTGCAGCAGGCTCCCCTGAGAAACAGAAGGTGACCATCAGCAGACCGATGACAGATAGACAGGTGCATACACATTTATTTGACTATATCACATGGTTATGAATACTTCCAAGCATGAGTCTAAAGACCCAAGGGAGACATTGGTGGTGACTGGATTCAGTGTTGCCACAGTATCCAAAGGCAGACTACAGACAGAAACAATCCCCCTTTCCTCGTGGTATTAAGACCTTTGCTTTCTACTCTTAAGGTCTTCAACTGACTGGATAATAAACCCCATGTATAATAAGTAAGTTAGTCAGCTTTCCCCCAATCTATTAATTTCAAATAATGGCTTCACAGTGACATCTGGACTATCACTGTGTCAAATCTATCCCAAGTAAAAGAGTAGTGAGTGATTCCAGCTATGATGATACAAAACTAACCACATCAACTGTAGCTGGAGAGATTGCATCATAGCCCTCTCCATAAGTAGAATGATGCCCTTCAATGCTAGTGTAGTAGGTGTGAATTCTGACTGTCTCTGAAAATTACAGATACGAGGCCATCTTCATCCTGGTCTCCGCAGTGTATGCTAATAATCATGAGGGTCTCTACACATCTTTATATCTTCAGAAGAAGATAAGGACCCCATGCTGTGGTGTTTGCTAATGTAGACAGCCCTGCTGTATATTCTTAATTTTGATTTATGTCTAATCTGTTTTACCTCCTGGTTTATTCCGGGTTCTCCCCACACATCTAAGCTCTCCCAGACACATTCATTTTCTCTTAGTCTGTTATTATATAGATTTCTTCTATAGTTAAAACCCTTCCATTCTGAAGAAATTTGTTGAGAGCAGGATACATGTAGTTGGGAGGTGCTGGCACATGCCTTTAATCCCAGCACTTGGGAGGCAGAGGCAGGCAGATCTCTGGGAGTTTGAGGTCAGCCTGGTCTAAAAGAGATAGTTCCAGGACAGCTAGTGCTGTGACATAGAGCAACCCTGTCTCAAAAAGAAAAAAAAAATGTTGTATGGGGGGAAAAAAAGATGTGTAAATGAAGGTGAAAGAGCAGAATATTTTAACACAGGATGTTTATAGGGAGCTTACACAGCAGGGTGTTCTAAGGGAGGTGAAACATTTATTCTACAGGGAAGTCCTTTAATCCAGGAAGCAAGTAAACACCTCAAAATAACTAGGAAGTCCCAGAAACTGATGAGATTCACTAGACCCCTCCCTTTCCAATCTTAATGACTGAATGAGTCTACTCTTGGATAAGAGTAGAAAGGAAGAAAGAGGGACCAGCTAAGACGCCTAAAGCGGTTCAGAACAACTGAGATAACCTGCACAGGACCTTGTCCAGTTTGCGAAGCTACCTGAAGAGTGTACAGTATGCTTTAGGTTTTCAGCTTTTGTGAACTTTCAAACAAGCTTGGTTGGGCTTTTGTTGATACACCCATCTTTGAGACATTTCTGCTCCTGTAACACCTCACACATATCCCTGTAAGTGACTTCAATAAAACTCATTGGTTCATCAAATTGGTCATTGTTGATATACATACTTTTTCTGTCATCAATTTGCTTTCTAGGGTGAGTAGAAAATTGTTTACCTCTGTCCTGCTATAGGTATAGTGTCATACAACAGTTATATGAGAAATCTGAAATACCTCTGGCTACTAAAACAAAATAAAGATATATTTATCGTTCGACAAAGAAAAAAATGAAGTGAAGAAAAGAAACTATTTCCTTCGTCTTAAATATACACAAGAAATGTCCCAAGTTCATGCTCATCCACACTTAGCCTCCGGAATAGATTATTCTCAGAATCACACCTGATGCTTCTGACTCTTAGCTTGGATCCCTGTGACCTTCTGTGGCTTGCTCAGTTCTCAGTGTTGGATGACCCCTGTCCTTTTGTTCCAGGGTCTTTGTAAGGACAAAGTGAAAGTATTTTCTGGCACAAGGGTATTTTAGCTACCAGGAGCCAAGGAATACCACAGAGTCACACCATCAACAAGCTTCACGCAAGAGATGTGTTGGAAAGAAACACAGGATGGTGGCTGCCTCTGAGTGGCAACAGAGGCAGCAGTGGGCTGGGCAGAGTAGGTGGGATTTGTAGGGTTTGAGGAGCATGCACGGTGAGCTAGTGGAGCATGTGCAGTGAGCTCATGACCAAGTATAGAGGGACACGAAATCTTGCTTGGCTGATAACACTGACTCAGGGGGGTAGGAATTTAAAGTCCTGGGTTTGGGGACAGGCCAGGGGCAGGGTGGTTCTTCACTAGCCTGTTACCCAACATTAAGTATCTGTCTCTCCATCGGGCAGAATTGGGTACCCACTTGGCATTGTGAATACAAGTACTTTCTGATCACTTCCCTAGCATGATCCCTGATTTATTCCCATTCATGAGTCTAAAGACCTCCCTGAAACCGAATTGATAGCCTCTCTAAGTCCATATCTTCCTCTTGAAAACCCTCACTATGAATGCAGTGCCATCCCCTCCCCCCAGATCCCATGGGTAGGCTTCTGCTGACGGCTGCCATATACCTGTTAACATTGCATCAGTCCCACTGTGCTGCCAGTCAGAGGTACCTAAGACTACCTATGACCTCCCAGTTTCCAACAACTTGAACTTTTGCTGAATGTGCACCCACAGAGCCTGCCTCAGGGTCTCTACATTTTCCTGTCCATGCTCAATTCAAGCATCATTCCTTAGACTTCACCACACTGTTTGTCCTCCTCTCAGTAACAGAAAAACTGCCAAACCTTTCAGTCTAAGACCTGGCCTCTCAGATTTTACTGTTGATTAGAGGGTGTTTATTATACTGGCTAAAACAAAGATTTAGGGGGTCAGACTGACCTGGTTGCCATGTGGATGTAAGCAGGGCACAGAAAACCCCTCTTCGGCTCTGTGATCTAGTGTCACGGTATTTCTGAGAGAGCCAAGTGGAGGGACACAGTCAGAGTTGAACACCGGGTCTGTTACTGAGTCACCAGTCATTGTCAATGATCAGCAGAGCTTGAACTAGGATCCGGGAGGGGATGCTTCTTAGTGTGTGCTAAGCAGCCATTTGGATTAGACAAAGCTCTGATTTGCTCTGCTTATTGATTGCCATGGTGGAAAGGCTTACATCACAGCCAATTTAGTGTTGCTAATGTAATGTTACTGAACACAATGTTAGAAACACAGACACCACAGCACAGTGAAAAATTAGATTGTAGTACACATCAACACTGGAGTTACCACTGGTGTGAAAGATGTTGGAGTTTATCTGTCCCAGTAACAGTGTCTTCTCCAAAGCCTGCTACAAAGAATCCCTTTCTACCCACCCTCACCCTGAGGCCACTTCTCCATGGTGATCCATAAACAGCTGGGCCCTTCACTCTCCTGGGTATGGTACTGAAGAAAGCATGGGGTGGTCTCATCTATTCACATGAATTGTTGCCAATGATTCCAGTCTACAGAGAAGCATAAGCTGCTCAACTGAGCCATCCATCACCTCATAGTGTTGATGGTGTGCATTGCCCATAGGGAACTTTCTAGCATTTTCTGTGTCGTCTCTTATCTTGAAGCTGTATGAACATCTGCTGACAAACTTTACTTTTTCAAAGTAAGTGGCCCCAGGACTTTCATTTCCATTTATTAAGAGTGATATTTCCAAGAATAACAGCTAGAAAGGCTGACTTAAAAGAAAAGGAAACATCTGTCAGTAGGTATTAAGAAATTTCTGAAGCAGCCATGATTCGAGGGCTATGATCCTCCAGGCAGCTACAAGGGGTTTTCCTAGTTACCAGTTGCCACCTAGGTATGCAGTAAAGAAACCAGATGCCCACCACACCCCCAGATGGAACAGAACCCAATAAAATCATCAGCTAAGTTGAACTTTCTATAAATCTAATGGAACAAAAGTTATCATCTAGGTCAATGAGGGCATCCAGACCCTGGGGATCCAAACTTGCAGGATGAACAGAGCTCTCAGAGATGAGAGGCGTATGATGTGTCTGCTTTCCTAACAAGGAATTAGGTTGTTTTTAAATTGTGTAGGAAAAAACACTAAGAAGCAGAGGGAAAATAAAGATTATAAAAAGGTAAGCAGTGATTTTTGTCTCTATCTGATGACGATGAAAAGACAGTGTGCAGATGAGAATAAGACCTGAGGGGGGCGGGGAGCTAGTAACATGTTTTCATTAGTGATCCCCATAGGCAAACAGCTAGAAGCTGGAAGACACCCAAAATAAATACTCTTTTCAGAAATTAAACACAGGCTCAAGTCAGTCTCATCCCTGAATAATGGAGGCTATTTATCTCATTGTAGATGTCTACTGTATGGGAGTCACTGAGGCTTGAGACTAGCATTTGTGACTCTACAAATGTTCACACTCAATGTCCAACTTTCAACACGATATAGTTAGACACACACACACACACGGTACTTCTAATATAGCAATATAAAAAGCTTGATAATCATCATTTCATCATAACAAGCACTATGCTGAAAAAGGAAACAAAAACTCTTCTTAGAAGTACATGCAAAGAGTAAATCATTCCACCCCAAATGTTAAACAAGCTGAAACAGGGAATAAGAACTCACCACAACAGATACATGAATGCAGAAATTTCTGTGGGAAGGGGTCATGGAAAAAAGTTAAACCAGTTGTGAGAGGCTCAGAGTAGAAAACTGTAGTGAGGTACAAACTACAGGTGGCAAACACAGAGGAACCCCCAGTCTTCATGACTTTTACCTCCAGGAGCTCTATTGGTTTTCTAAATGGGTATCAGAGAAACCTCCTTTCATGTTTTGGGCAGTAGCAGAGGAAGAGCAACAGCTGGAAAATGTCAGAGTATTCCATTCACAAATGGATGGCTTACTATGACAAATGATTTTCTTCCAGTCTGAAATATTGGAGTTTCATCAGAGCCTAGTCAACTAGAAGAGAAGGAAATATAACACTTTAGCATGACTCCAAGATTGAGTATTTGCCACTATCTGAGTATTTGCCACTATCTGGAAGGGATGAAGGTACCTGAGATGTACTCATACAGTTCATAGCCAATGGGATAGGGTCACACAAAGATGAAATCAGATTATATGACTGTGAATGTTTGCCCTACCTTCATATACTGTGCCAGATTTCTAGAGGCCTCTTTATCAAAGTTCCTTTTATTGAACATATCATTTCATTTTTGCAACAAAAATGTTATAAAGCACAAAACCCAGTGTTAAGATCAAGCAAGCACCAGAATCCATCTCATGCATGTCAGGGATATTGAAATAATCAGGTCAGGGATTTTAAAGCACTATAATTAATATGTTGTTCTAGGTCAGTTTCTACTGCTGTGATAGAGACTGTGCCCAAAAGCATCTTAGAGAGGACAGGGACTTCAGGTTTATCACAAAGGGAAAAAAGAAAGTCAGAGATGGAACCTGGAAGCAGGGACTGAACAAGAGGCCATTGAGAACATAGCATGCTGACCTTCCTTGGCTAGGTCAGCTGCCTTTTGTTTATAGAACTCAGGACCTCCTGTCCAGGGGTGGCAGCACTCACAGTGGTCACAGTCCTCCCCTATCAATCATTTGTCAAGAAAATACAACAAGACTTAGCCACAGGCCTTTCTGATACAGCTATTTTTTTTCCTCAGTTGAGGCTCCCTCTTCCTAGATGAACCTAGCTTGTTTCAAGCTGACAAACAAAACCAGATAGCAAATGTATTTGTTATGATTCTCATACAACAGAGCAGACATTGTGTAAGAACAGGCAAAGAATGAAAGTAGAGATGTAGAACTGTTTTTTGAAAGATTCAAAATGAAATAATAGCAACCAAAAACATAAATGAAGATCATCTTTGAATAACTCATTAGTAGATTACATCTGGCTAAGTAAAATAATCTCTGAGTTTAAGAAAATGTCAATGAAAACTTTCAACACTAGGAACAGAGAAGAAAAAGACAAAAAAAACACAAATAAAAATGAAACATCTGATATGGGATTCCCCTCTGTATGCTGTGATTATGTTTTATTAACATTGGTTAATAAAGAAGTTTCTTAGGCCTATGGCAGGGCAGAATAGCCAGGTGGGAAATCATAACAGAGATATATAGAGAGAATAGACAGAGCCAGGGAGATGCCATGTAGCTTCCAAAGGAGAAAAATGATCAAATCTTACTAGTGGGCCACAGCCTAGTGGTGATATGCAGATTAATAGAAATGAGTTAATTTAAGATGTAAGAGTTGCTTAATGAAAAGCCTGAGCAAATAGATCAAACAGTGTTGTAATTAGTATAGTTTCTATATGACTATTTGGGAATGAACAGTTGGGAAATGAATGAACAAGTCTCTCTCTCTCTCTCTCTCTCTCTCTCTCTCTCCATACACACACACATACACACACACACACACACACACACACACACACACACACACACACATATATATATATATATATATTGCCAATCATGTAGTCAATAAATAATGGAATGCTAATAAATAAACAGAATAAATACATAAAGCAATAACATCTGAGCAATTCTAATAAATGTCAGGTAGCAGATCCCAAACCCAAGGATTTCAGAGAACTTCAGGCAGAAAGAGCCTTATTCACCAAGTCACACTTAGCACTATCTTGTTCAAATTAAACAAAATAAAAATAAAGAAAAAATTGATATCAGAGACGGAGGGAAAACAACCCCTTACCTATACAGGAGAAAGCAGGGTTTGTTCCTTGGATTATATCCAACTTATCCTTAGAAGCTATATAAGTCAGAGAGGGGGTGAAACATTTAAAATATTAAGATGAAACAAATAAGAAAAAGAAAACAACCTAGACTTCTATATACAACACAAAGGTGCAGAAGAAATAAAAACTTCTACAAAGAAAAATTGATACAATTTATTGCCAGTAGACCTGCCTAGCAAGAATTGCTAAAAGAATTTCTTCAGGGACAAAGAAAATGACATAGATCAGAAACTTATATATTTAATAAGCAAGAAAAGATTTTGAAAGAAATAAGTAAAGGTAAAATGAAAACTTATGTACTTATGTTTTACTGATCTAAAAGAAAATATTTCATATGAAATAATACCAGCAACAATGTTTTAATAGTTATATCTTATATATGAATGACATGAATTAAAGTGATGATACAGAGAATAAGAATGAGAAATTATTAAAACTTACGGTGACTTGTAAGGTCATGAGACAGTCTGACATTATCTGGAAGCAAAGTTGGATTAGTTATAAACACACTCCAGCAAAACTACTAAACAGTAAAATAGAAGTATCATTGACATGCTAAGAAAGGATAGAAATTGAGTTACATAAAAATGTTCAATTAAAAAAATCACAAGAGGTGAAAAGTAAAAATAAAAGAATAAAGCTAACAAATATGGCAAACAACCCATCCATAACAGTAATTTGTTACACGCATTAATGATCTAAATATATAGTTTTAAGGCATGTTGTCAGAGTAGATAAAAGAAAACACCTAATAAAATACTATATTGAAGAAGTTCAAATTTAATTTAAAGCATATAGAAAATTAGAAGTAAAGGAATGGAGAAAGATATGCCATGTTAATCCCAATCCAAAGAATGAAGCTGTATTAATTTTGGAGCATACATCAGTAAAATGACTTATGAAGAATGGAGAAAGTCATTTTATAATGATAAGGCAATTTATTAACAAAATGAAAAAAAAAACAACTCTTATCACCCATGCATCTAACATCAGAACATCAGAATATGTGAAAGAGAAACTAGCAGAATTTCAGAGAGGAATAGATTAACTCACTATTTTATCTGGAGACTTCAGCACTCCTGTAAGGGGAATGTGCAGGAGCAACAGGCTACAGATCAGTAAGATGTGACTAGAATCAGTAGCCCCATGAGTTAGTCTGCAGCAGAAAATTCACATCTAAATACTGCATCCAACAAGAACAAAGTAAAGATTCTCCTCAAGTTCTGAGAACTCCCAGAGAGCCCAAGTTCTGGGTGTATGAAGGAGGAGACATTTAGTAAGTGGAAGCCGTTCTGTGCTTCCTCACAGGCACAATGGTATTAAACTAGAAAGCAGTAGTAAGAAGAGAGTTGGAAAATACCAAACACTTGAAGACTGAACAGCACATTTCTGAAGAATACATGAGTCAATGAAGACATCTCAAGAGAAAGTCGGAAGTGTTTTAAAGAAATGAAAATACAGTTTCTCTAGAACATCTGGGTGCAGCAAAAAAAAAAAAAAAACAGACTTCTAGAGAAAACTCAGGCTTGCAGAGAATCGTACAGGATTGACGGCGCGTGTGAGAAACAAAGAAAGATTAGAATGTGAACAACATATGCTTCTACCCTAGGACATGGGTAAAAGGAAGTGCAACCTGAATCAACTGTAAGAACAAAGCAAATAAGAATTAAAGCAGAAATCAATGGAGTTGAAGACGGTAAGTCGATAGAGAAAATCAGCAAAAACAAAAGCCAATTCTTTAAAAAGGAAAACAAGTTGTTGGTAGGCGGCTAAAAAGAAAAATGATGAAAGAATATATTTTCAATAAAAGAAAATAATGTAAAAAGAAAAATGATGAAAGAATATATTTTCAATAAAAGAAAATGTAAAAAAAATGAATGCTATGAATTCTACATGCAGAATTTTGATAACCCACATGAAATAGAACAAATTTCTCACTCATCTACCAAAATTCATACAAAAGAGTAGACAACCTGAACAAAAGTAATAACACAAAAAAATAAAATAATAATTTATCAGCTTCACCCCCAAATAGCAGCACCAAGATGAATTCACCAATGGATACTACCAAAGATTTGAGGAAATAATTATTCCAATACTCTATAAAATCTTCCTTAAGACAAAGTTGGGGAAATGCTTTCCAGTTCATTCTATGAAGCCATCAGGACCATAATGATTGATATTACAAGAAATTAATAATATTGATCATGATGTGCCATATACAATCTGAATTCAGCAACATAAAAAATGACCTACTTATTAAATGTTACTTACCTTAGACAGAAAAGGCTTGTTCCATTGTCACATGTGATTTGTTACTAATATAATTCAGTCTATCACTAAGTTGGAATTTTATAAATATGTATGGTCATATCAATATACTTATAAAAAGTATTTTAGGGAAACCATCATCTATACATAATTAAAACTCACAGCACTGTAAGGGTAGAAAAAAACTGTATTATTCTAAATGATGAGATATCAAAAACTTTCTCATAGCCATAAAAGAAAAGAAACACTTTCATCACTCCTTTTCAATATTATTAAAGATGATTCAATAAGACAAGAAAAGTAAATAATCTTTCTCCTAGATTGCTTTCTGTTGCTGCGACAAAATACAGCCCAAAAATCAACCCGAGGAGAAAAATATTTGAGTTAGAACTCACCATTGAGAGAAGTTGGGGCAGAAGCCTTGAAGCAGGAGCTGGGGCAGAAACGGTGGAGGAATGTTGCTTACTGGTTTGCTTTCTGAGGCTTGTTCAATTTGCTTTTTTATATAAATCAGGGCACTATTTAAGGGTGGCACCAACTTCAGTCGGCCTCCTACATTGATCATAAGTCTGTGGGAAAATACTCCACAGTACTTGCTTAAAGGTTAGTTTGATGGAGGCACTTCCTCAATTGAGGTTCCGTTTTCCCAGATAACTGTAACTTAGGTCAAATAGAAAACAAACTAAAAAGAAACCAACCAGCAGACATTTTCATGCCATCTCCCTCTCTTTGAGGTGGCCTTCAACCTGCTACCCAGGCTTGCCTCAAGCTCATGCTCCTCCTGCCTCTCCCAGATTCTCAAGGACTAGGATTGAATACATACTCCATAATCTGGCTAGAAAGAAACCTTAAATTTAACAATAATACACGAAAAACACAAATACTAAATTTGGGGAAAGAAATGCAAAGAATCAATGAAGATATGTAAGTACCAAAAAAGTGTATTCCAAGATAGTCTACATGATATGCTTTTAAGGGAATGCAAATGAAAATCACAATGAGATAGCACTACATAACTTAAAATTTCTAAAATCCCAAACACTATTAGCAGCAAACCAAAAGCAAAAGGAAGTCTCACTAACTGATAATAGGTAAGGCCACTTTGCAATATATAATGTCGTGACTTGTTACAAAGCTAAAGGCTATTTTATATGGTGATATCAAAATTATACATCTTAGTTCTTACTTGAAAACTTAATGTCCATAAAAACAATATATGAATATTTATAGTAGTTTTGTTTATACATACCAATATATAGAATCATGATGCTCTACTAGAGTTGAATGAATAAATGAACTGTAGCGTTATACTGGTTTATTTTTGTGAACTCAACACAAGCTAGAATTAACTAGGATGAGGAACCTCAGCAGAAAAACATGCCTGATTGCCTGGAGGCAGTCTCCAGTTTCACAGTCTGTAAAACATTTTCTTGATAATTATTGAAAGGGGAGAACCCAGCTCATTGTGAACAGTGTCAGTCCTGAAAAAGTGGTCGTAGGTAGCATAAGAAAGCAAATTTAGCAAGTCATGAAGACCAAGCCAGTGTTTTTCCATGGCTCCAGCAACAGTTCCTACCCAGACTTCCCTTCACAATAGACTACAACTATAAGCTGAAATAAAACCCTTTCCTCCAAGTTGTATTTGGTCATGGTCTTCATCACGGCAGTAGAAAGCAAACATAATAGGCAATTTAACAGTGGAATAAATATTTAGTGCCTAAAATCAATGAAGTCCCAAGTTGTGATTGGACATTTAAGACTTTTAAATGTAACTTGCTAAATCAAAGTGGTCAATCTGAAACATCAACCATTTGAGTTCATATATATATAAATTAAAAATATGAAAATATAAACGGAGACTGAGCTTTCATTTCCTGGCCACCCAGACCTGAATAACCACACAAAACTATATTAATTACATTACTGTTTGGCCAATGACACAGGCATATTCCTAGCTAGACATATATATTAAATTAACCTATTTCTATTAGGCTGTGGCTTACCAGAAAGGTTCTGGCATTCTTGTCCTTTGGTAGCTATATGGTATCTACCTGACTCTGCCTTTTTTTCCTCCTATATCTCTTCTTGGATTTCCCACCTTGCTATAATCTGTCCTGCCATAGGCCAAAGTAGCTTCTTTATTAACCAATGGTAATAAAACATATTCACAGCATACAGAAGGTAATCCCACATCATCTCTTTTTTCTCTCTAAATAAAAGGAAAGGTTTTATTCTATCATCTTTTTATCTTTGTGATTATAAGGTTTCATATCTAATTTGTTCTCTATCATAACTAAGGAAAACTGTAAATTTAACTAAGGAAATCTGTGTTCAACTCCATCAAAGACCCCACAAGGATATAATATTAGGTAAGTAAACATAAAGTGGATTGTAAGCACTTTCAAAACTCTAGAATTGACACCTTGCTGCCTGGAGAGTCACACAAAGTTTTTCTGTAATGTTGGGGCATCTTCAACCTATAGGCCCATAGTTTCTGGCAGATTTTTCCATGAAGCAGGAAATCTGAAAGACTGTTTTGCCTATTGGCAGTTTGTCAGTCACTTTCTTCTGTGTCCTGCACAGAAGGTCTGGCAGTTTTCTTCATGAATCAGGAACCCTCAAGGACTGTCTCTCCTTCTTTAGGCAAGTTCAGCAGTCATTTTTCTGTAGTCCTGCATGTCCAGTTTATACAGTATACCATAAAGCAGTCCAGGCAAGAGCAATTTCTTGCCCAAATACTAGCCTTGTAACATTGAAAACAAATTCCATAATGAGTTTCTTTAATGCCCATTAACCTCTCTGAAGTAATTGGTGCTGCCAGAGGCAGACGTGTCTTACTGTTGAGAAAACTCAAATTCTTAAAACCTTTTAAATGACATAGTCTGTAGGTATTTGAAATGTTGAAGATTATATCTCTAACTAAATACATCTCTATATATCTAGAAAACCTAACACAACTACAAGTTTGATTATTATAAATAGCTATCTATTAATCTGTATTTTTAATTATACATTACATTTAAATGATATGTATAAACATGATATCTTAAACAAGAATAAAAATAAACATATAACAAAATTGCCCTTAAATTTGTATCAGTAAACCAAAGTCCATATCAATGTAAAGTATTCACTTCTATATCTTATCATTGTCCCTTTTTCTTCCAGAAAGAGATTGACTGTGACCATTTCCCATTTATAATAAGCCCATTTTAAATTAAAACAAACACTTATAAACAATAATTTTGGGAATTTGGGAATAAGTTTTTTCAAACTGCTTCCTACTGCTTGTTGGACAAAGTATTTTTAGGGTTCATGGTGATCTTTCAGGGTGTCTTGTTCCATCAAGCCACATTAACCTGAAAACAATCCATAGGTTCTCATCTTCTATGGAAACAAAAGCAGAATATCTTTGCCAAAGTGACATATCTTTAAACTCAAATTTTGAAGTAAAGATAACATATATATATATATATATATATATATATATATATATATATATATAGGTTTGACTTAGTAGCCCAAGAATCAAATGTTTTTCAGCACTTAACTCATTAACAGTCTAAAAATTCAAAGAAAACACAATAATATACATAATTCAGACTCTCTATGTATATTCCATCTTTCCGTGGCTTACTTTTTTTACTTATTACTTTTTAATATTTATTATTGTTACTCCTTTAATCTACTACTGTCTATACTCTTTTAACTTTTATTATCTCTTTAAAGACTTCATTTTTTAAAACTATTTCTTTCTAAACTGCCTGTACCAATTTTATTTTTTTCTTAAGCCTACGTACAGTTTTTAAACACATTATTACCCATCTAGAGGTTTATTTTGTGTGAATCTGTCTTTATTGCATATCTGTAATCCTTTTTGATCACTATTTAAAACTGTTAATCAGACATGGCTAGTACTAGATTAACCACGTTGGCTGTTGATTTTACCCCGCTCTACTTTCTAGCTTGGCAGAGGTCTGTTTACTCCCCGCTCTCAGAGCCATGTTTACCACTTTAACTTTGGAAAGCAGTTGGCCCATGCCACTACCAAGTAACTTGCAGCACACTGCTCACAAATTCCATCCAAGTGCACCATAACAGGACCTCCTGAAAGAGTCAGAGCCATTTGTGCCACCAGGATGAACTAGGAAGCTGTCTTTTAAAGAAGCCTCACAGTTTTTGCTGCTAATGCTGAGTCAGGAAGCCTTCTCTTGAAGGAGCTGTGTCTCTGCTTGTCCTTACCCATCACAAGTAGAGCCTATCTGAAAATATGAGGCTACCAAGAAACTTCAATTGAGTCCCATTTTTGTAGGTCTAGAAGTCCTTTTTTGTTTTTTTAGCTTTCTGAGGTTTTATATGGATGTACATTGCTGAACGTTGGGCGCTATTATGTAAACAGAGACTGAGCTTTTGTTTTCTGGCCACCCAGACCTGAATAACCACACAAAACTATATTAATTACAATATTGTTTGGCCAATGTCTTAGGCATATTCCTAACTAGTGCTTACATCTTAAATTAACCCATTTCTATTAATCTGTGTATTGCCATGAGGCTATGGCTTACTGGTGAGGTTCTGGCATCTTTATCCTTCAGCAGCTACACGGCATCTGCTAGACTCTGCCTTTTTTCCTCTTCTATCTCTACTTAGATTTCCCACTTTACTATATTCTGCCCTGCCATAGACCAGAGCAGCTTTTTTTTATTAACCAATGGGTGATAAAACATATTCACAACATACAGAAAAGAATTCCACATCATAAATATAGTAGAGAGTAAAAGGATAAGTATAGCCAGGAATGGGATTGGGATAAATATGAAAACATGAGCACAAGATGAGAGGAGTTAATGGCACTGAAACTATATGAATAGTGAATACATGAAGCTAGAGTTTGAATATGTCTTCTTAAAACCTTAAGCATTAAATTTAATAGTTGGACTGGAACGATGGCTCAGCAATTAAGAGTACTTTCTGTTCTTGTAGAGGCTCCAGTTTTATTCCCAGAATCCTAATCAGGTGACTAACAGGAGCCTGTAAGTCTAGTTCCATGGTATCTAATATCCTCTGCTGATCTACATGGGCATCTGTACACCATGAGTGAACATTACCCCACGCAGTCATGCAGATATTTACATAAAAATAAATAAAATTTTTATTAAAATTTAATAGTCAGTTTGAAGGTATTCAGACGTTAGGGCTTTAAGAAGTGATTAGGTCATAAGCATTCCTTTACTCCTGAGTGGAACTGAGGCCCTTAACATATTGAGCTTCACATAGTGTTCAGCTCATTTGCAAGTGCAGCAAGAAGAAGCCATCTTGGAGTCAGACAGCAGTGCTTAATCATACAGCTGAGCCTGCAAAGACCTCTGATATTGGAATTCCAAGACTCCAGAAACTGGGATAAATAGATTTCTGTTACTTATCAATTTCTGAATCACCAATATTTGATTCAGAAATATTTAAAACTCAAGCATAAAAACATTAAAGAAAAGTAAACTAACTACATTCTAGTGACAGGGCAAAGTTGATTCATAAAGCTATAGTTAGATTCATAACTTCCACTCATCTGAAGAAATCAGGAACAGAAAATGTAGAAAAAGCAAGCCACGGAAGAAAAGAAACAGACTGCAATTATGTATGTATGCATGTATTAATGAATGTATATATAATATTATATTTATATAATTTCTTTAGATGTAAATTATATGTAATTTACATACATGTATTATATGTATGTGTGTGCATATATATACATATCCATGCATATATGTATGTATGCACACACATGTACAAATAAGAATAATTGCAGTAAGTCCAGGATAGTGGCTCACACCTTTAATCCTAGCATTCAGAAGGCAGAGGCAGATGTATCCCTTTGAATTCAAGGTCAGCCTGGTCTATGCAGAGAGTTCAAGGACAGCTAGAGCTACACAGTAAAACCCTTTATCAAGCAAACAAACAAAAGAATAATCACCATAAATAAAAATTAAAGCCACAATTAGGTTCCCTGTACACCCTGCATGTCTTGAAAATAAAATACATGATGGAAGGCGCTGGAGAGAATGGGGGACAACAGCAGCTCTCTGACCCTGAAGTCAAAGCCTGGAAATCAACACAGTGGCTTCTGCTAACATATGCTGACTGCTGACACAGTGACCCAGAAGAAAGGCACACACAAAGTCACCCAACACAAATACAGAAGTTGTTCCATTAATAATAATCCCAGATAAATGCAGATCAAAAGTCTGCTACTGTTAGAATTTATGAATTATGGTATATTCATACACTGAAATCCTCCACAGAAATGAAAACGAACTTCATGAAGAAATGTTGGTAAATCTCTCAAATCAATGTTGAAAGAAAAAAGTAAAAAATACAACTGACCCTGCCTATATATATATATATATATATATATATATATATATATTCAAAGAAATCTTACAGTTAGCACACACTTTGGTGTCACCTAGAGAGAAACACAGTAAGGCCTTGGGGAGGTCTGCTCATATTTTATTCTTGTTTTGATTGAGGGCTACACAAGAGAACTCACCCTGTTAAAATAAATTGAGCTGTGTAATTTTGATTTGTGCGCCTTTCTGCATATATTTTAGATTTCTTTTAGTCATATTTTAACACTTTAGCATTAGAACTGGGCACTTTGTGACCATATTTCCTATACCGAGAATGGTCATTGTGGGTTGCACACTTGATCTACACCAAGCACTAATGGCAGCAGGAGGTGCTTTGTTCCCAGTTTTAGCCATTCATCATTTAGGACAGAATCTCTGGCTTCATTTTACAGAGTCCATAGATGTGCAAGCTGCACTCAGAGAGGCTGATGGGCCTACTTGTGGTTATGTAGCTAGAAAATAGCAGAACCTGGCTTCAAATGAACACCTGACTGATCTCAAGACACTGTGGGGTGTTAAGCTCCATGCCTCCATATTCTTCTGGGTAATATACGGAGAAAGTCTCACAAATTACAGTTCCATGAGAATACAGTCACACATCCCAGTATGAAAAGGCAAATATGTGCTTTCTTTATGAACAGCATACACTATGCACTCACGTCCTCTCAGCCTCAAGGTTACAATTGTTGGGAGGCCAGGTCTATGGAATTACCTCTGTGCTTTTCTGTCCTATGTCTAACTCCTCAACACATAGGCATTCACGGTGGAAAGTGCACATGCTTTATCTAGGTAGATAGACTCTCTGAGCAACCTCGAACAAACCACCCAATTGACTCTGAATTTGTTCTATGTTTGTTCTTTTTAAACAAAGTATTTCTTTTCGTTTCTTTTTGTGGTGTTAAAGCTATTGTTTATTTTTTAAATAGAAAACAAACTATCTTTTTTCATTTTATATACAATCCCATTTCCTACTTCCTCCCCTCCTCCCATTCCCTTCACCTTCCCCCACACCACCACATCCCCCATCCACTCCTTAGAGAGGGTAAGACACTATATCCAGGCTGAACAAAGTATCCTTCCAAAGAGAATGGGTTCCCAAAAAGCCAGCAGAAGCAGTAGGGATAAATCCTGGTGCCACTGTCAGTGGCCCTGCAGTCTGCCCCAGCCATATAACTGTCATTCAGAGAGTCCAGTTTAGTCCTATGCTGGTTATTTCCCTGTCCAGCTGGAGTTGGTGAGCTCCCATTAACTCAGGTAAACTGTTTTAGTGGGTGTCTCTATCATAATATTGACCTCATTGCTCATAAAGAAAGTATTTCTTAATGTGTCAGGGGAAGAAAGATTTAATTCTAGGAGATGATTGACATATATAGTCCATGTGAACTTCTATTTCTTTTTCTTTCTTTTTTCCTTCCTTCCTTTTTTCTTTCTCTCCCCCCTTTCTTTCTTTCCTTCTACCCTGCTATGTTAAACTGTTTCAGCAGAAATGTTGGTGGAAGCCAGTAATGTTAGCTCTAGGGAGGCTGAGGTAGGAGGCTCATAGGTTTGAGGCCAGTGTAGGCCATATAATGAGGTCATGACCAGTTGAGTCTGTGTAGTGAAACTCATTTTTTTTCAATCCTTTCATTCATTTTCTCTCTTTCCTCACATAGATACATCATCCCTTTCCACCTTGCTCCCAGGAATCTGGTTATCATGAATTGCACCACCGGATTCCCATTGTTCTTGGGCTTTTAAAGAGATTAGAGGACAAAGTCATGAGACCAGTGTAGACAGAGTATTGTTCCTATAGCCTGTGCCTGTGTCTTACGTTTAGAGGTTCATTCTTAGGTCAGGACTCAGCTCTGGCCAGTAGCCTTCTCAAAATGACAAGAACTCCAGGCCTTTAAGTGGTAAAGCTCAGGACTTAGGCTTACTTCCCTACTCTCATCGTGGTTTTTCTTCGCCTGTGTTCATCTTTCTGGATACTTTCTCCTCAAATTCCTCACTGCCAAGAGGCCATCTCTTTGTTTTCCATCTGGAATTGCTACCTATGGTGCATCCTAAATGCAACTTTCTACTAGGAACAAGAAGCGCTGTCTATGGTAGGTAACTTAGCTGAAACCGATAATAAGCTTTTGAAGAAGAAAGCTTATAATTCAACCATTGAGGGTTGAATGCCTCAAGTTCAAGAGGCTGAAATACAAACACAGGGAGGAAAAAAAAACTACAGAATGATCCTAATATACATATTCTCTGTAGCTCCCAACGTGTGACTTTATTTTTTCCACAAAGCCTGAAAAGAATGGTTTTCATGGCAGACATGAAGGTTGTCACCTAGGGCTGCTCCTTGAGGTCTACTGCGTGGAGCAAATGATGGATTAAAACTCTTACCCCTCAGACTGCATCCCGAAGGCCACTATCAAGGCTTTTATTCACTTTAGAGATGCTGCCCCCTAACAAAATTCAAACTGGCTTCTTCTCTGTACTCCTCCATAAGCTTTTTGGAAAGTTGAGAAGATGTTGACTAATCTGCTCCAGTCAAACATTCTTCCCTCAGCGAAGCCAAGCTACTAGTCCAATGCTACCTGAGAACAAACACATGGAAATGGGTCTCAGGAACAGGGAAGAAGGTGGAGGATGACACAGTGAGATCCCAGCAAAGCAAGGATGGGGCAAAAAATTAGCACCGCCAATCCTGGGACATGAACAGAAACACTACTTCTATCCATCCCAACAGAAAATCTAACTTCTTCTCAAGAAGGAGGCAAGTGCTCTGCATGAAATTGTGCAGATGAAATTGTTAGCCAAGCTCCAAGACTGACACCTTATGCCCAAAGACTGGTGCTCGGGGTATGCCTGCCACTACAGGAGCACTCATCATGAGGGTCTGTTTATGAAGGTACCTTACAAGAACATCACAAGAACTCAGGGCTCCAGAAACATCCTAGAGTTGAGAAGACAATAGAGGGAGCAGAGCCAGGACAGTGGATACTCTTGTAAGTATCCAAGCCTAAGTGACAAAGACTAAATAAAGTCTTTCTGTGTTGGAGGAGCAGCCACTTGTTGGTTAGCTTTGACCCAAAATAATCACACAGAAACTATATTAATTAAATCACTGCTTGGCCCATTAGTTTTAGCTTTTCATTGGATAACTTTTATTAATTTAACCTGTTTCTATTAATCTGTATATTGCCACGTTGCTGTGACTTACTGGGTAATATTTTTGGAGTCTGTCTCCAGTGGCTCCATAGCTGCTCTCTAACTCTGCTTTCCTCCTCCCATGCTATAGGCCAACCCAGTTTCTTTATTCATTAACCAATAAAAGCAACACGTAGACAGAAGGACCTCCAACACCATTTCTTCTTCCAGTCTACCTACTGAATGAATAGGAAACTATATTACCCTTCATGGGGGCTCATTAGACTCCTTCCTGATGCAGGAAGAAATTTCACTTTGCTTCTTGGAAACAAGCATAAGTGAGGCTCTGCTTGTCACTCAGCACTGTCATTTGGGACCTGTTTGGTTTCCACTAAAGGTTCAGCTGTCAGAGGAACGAAGCTTATGGACCAGGGAAGCTGCATTTGAGATGTTATGGATCGCAGAAAGCCTTGTAAATTCAGTCCCATCACTTCAATCAAAAAATCATACAGCTGTAAAGTCCAGAGCAAAATGTAAAACCAAGTCACACATTGATATGCAGCACAACCTCATCCAAGGGGCATGGATGCATTTTCCTGTTCCTCTTGCTTGGGATTCGAGCCAAGGACCAGTAAATACCCATGTGTTCTAGGCTCTAGACTGACACTTGCTTATGTAAAGGAGCCTGGCATCTCTGTTCTTCAGCTCCTTTCAAACTTTGTGTGTTGAAACCTTAATTCCCCCAAACTATTAGGAGTCAAGACCTCAGAGGTAATGAGGCCATAAATGGAATTACTATTCCTACAAAACAGATCCCTAGATGGTTGCCATGCTACAAGAAGGTATCAACAATGATCTGGGAAATAAACACTCACCAGAAAATCCAGGGCTATGTGGAATACATTTCCAATGTCAGAAGCTGTAAGTAGAGACTGCTTGTTCATACCGTCTGCTCAGATCCAAATAATCACACAGAAACTATATTAATTACAACACTGCTTGGCCAGTAGCTTAGGAATATTCCTGGCTAATTCTTACATCTTAAATTAACCCACTTCTATTAATCTGTGAATCACAATGAAGCTGTGGCCTACGGTAAGGTTTTGGCTGGTGGCTGACATCTTTCTTCTCCAGCAGCTACATGGGATCTCTTTGACTTCATTTACTTTCTCTCTATATCCCTGTTTGGATTTCCCACCTGGCTTTACTCTACTAAGTCACTGGCCAAAAATCTTCTTTATTAACCAATGGTAATAAAACATATTCGTAGCATACAGAAAGGAATCCCACATCAAGAAGCCACTAACCTCACTAATACATTATGTAATCAAGTCAGAAAATGTCTCTGAACCTCATTTTTACCCACTGATAACCATATATGATAGTAAGCTCTAATGTGATTAAATGAAATATTCTAGCATAGAGTAAACTTTCACCAAAGTCTACTGATTTTTGAGGTTCCTAACTATAGAATAAAACCAAAAAGATTATTAGCATTACTATATGAGAAAATGGTGAGATTCAAGGTAAGATAGGATATGTTTTGGCTGTATCTATCTATAAGTTGCAGAAAGTAGGATTGTAGATTTTAGTGCCTCACATTTTTTCATTTTTTTAAAACTTGGGATCCAAAAATATGGATTTCATTGGAATATTTTAATACACAGATTTTGTTGCAATTTGCTGATCTTTACCTATCTCTGCATCTTTTCCTTACCTTTGTTTCAGGATCATGCAACAGCACCTCCCTTGACTGGTTTCCTTGTGCCCTGACAGTGGTATCTGTCCTCCTTAGTCAGTGTAATAAGGGATCTATCTGTGATGCATTTCCTACAGTCCTCTCATGCTTGTGGCAGCCATGTTGTTCTTCACTCCCAATGAACACCCAAGTGAAATTACACCTAATACAGGGGAAGTAAGATGCAGGGGCCTGCCTAACATCAAACACTTAAGGACGGGAACTTTGATATAAGTTTTAAGATTTCATTGAAAGATTAGGAACCCCATTATGAAAAAGAGAGTGTACTCAGAACATTCACAAACAACTTCCTTAAGGATTTTTGGCACCTTTAAGTTCTTCATGGGGACTTTAGGGGAGATTCCTGAAACACACGAGAGAATTTCAATTCCTCTGAAGGATCATATGGTTTCCTTTGAACTAATACAAGGTTTAGTTTTTGGAGGACAGGATGCTTCTTGGGTAGACAATGACAGGAGATGCTTGGAGGAACCACTCATCTTCTGGGTAAGTTTGGAAGACTCCAATGTCCCTTCTGGTTGAGGTAGCTTCAGGGAAACAAATACCTGACCCAATTCAACTCTGAGGACAGAAATGAAGATTTTAAAAATACCAGCCATTATAGGGCACAAGCAGATACATGCTGTATTAGTCAGACCTTTTGTTCCTAAAACAAAACACCAAAGCAAAACAACATAATGAGGAATGGGTTCATTTGAGCCTATTGATTCAGAGATTTCATTCTATCATGTCAAAGAAAAATAGGCATAACAGAGACGTTCACATCAGGTCAAGGAGAGAGAGTTGTGGGGGGGAGAAGTTGTAGGTTTTCTCCTTTCTCTTGTACTTAAGAATAAAGTACAAAGAACCCCAGTGCATGAGATGGTGCTACATACATCCAGAGAGTGTCTTTTGTGGCTAGTTAATTCTATTTGGAAATGTTCTCACAGATACACCCAGAGCTATATTTTATTGATCTCCTAACTGTTTTCCATCCCATTAGGCTAATAAGATTACCATCGCAAATCTACCACCACTATCGTGACAGCAAAACAAAACACACCTCTTGAAAACACTACATTCTATTCCCATCCCCACATGCTAGTATCCATTTCATAATAGAACATTCACCAAGTCATCTCCAAGAGCTGCTATGATCTTAACAGTGTCAACATTGTTCAAAACTCCAACCCCAGAATTCTGAGACCAAAGACAAAATAATATCCCGTAGTTCCTATTTAGTCAGAAATAAATTACACATTTTCATGATCCAATGGCATAACTCACACAGTCTAATTCCAAAGGGAACACACTACAGTATGTCCATGAGGGTATTCCCAAGAGGGACTAGCCAAGGGGAAACATGTACCAAGAATATTGGTGGCATCAGTCCAGAGGCTGGGAGCATGTGTTAAAGGGAAAATAGCCATTAGTGTAGAGACTCTGAATAGAAACTAGGAGCGGGACCAAAGCAAGACTAAAACCCAGCAGGGAAGCACTAACTTTTAAAAGCCCATTGATGGGTTCTGGAGCCATAACGATGTGGCATGAGACCCAGGCTCCAAAGAACTAGTCCCTTGCAGGTTGCAGCCTATGAGGCCTCTCTCTTAGATTGGGTATGCTCATGTCCTTTCCTTATCAAATAGATGTTTCCTGCTCCTTCCAGCTCTAATGCCCAACATCACCACCTTGACCCCAGCCTTGCATTTCCACCTATCTTCTCAGTGACTGCAGGAATCCTGACTCCTTGATGGCCTCGCAGATTGCCTACATGACCTTGAAACTCTTGAGTGTGGCACACACAACATTAACATCAGATGGAGGACATTAAGGTCTGTCACTGACAAGGCTGAGCAGTAATTAGACCCCCTTGGGTCACAGCTATAGTGACTTCTGTGTGGCTGGTTGCTGAACACTGAGAAATATTATTTTTCTAGATGGCCTTGTGTATGCGGAGTTTCCAGAGTTCTCTTTCGAAACAAACTCGTCTTTCAAATAAGTTAAAGCTCTACTCCATGGAGCTTAAGATGGGTGGGTTCCAGTCAATTCCCGAGATGCTTTTGGGCATCACTCACACTGTTCAAGGCAAAGTAGCTATATATATTCTCCTTAGTGGCCTTCAGTAGACACACTTTCCTGGGTTCCAACTTTACATATCCTTCATTCCTAGACAAACTGCAAGCTTTTTAGACTCATAAACGATGTTTTTGCTACATTTTACTTATTTACTCTGTGTGTGTATGTGTGTGTGCATATGTGTGTGTATGCATATGTGTGTGTGTATGTGTACCATGGGACACTTGTAGATGTCAGAGGACAAATGGTAGGAGTTAGTTTTCTTCTTCTATCATGTGGGTCCCAGGAATCAAACTCAGGTATCAGACTTGGCATAAAGTGCCTTTACCCACTGAACCGTCTCAACAGGTCTCAGACTTTTCTTCTGATTTCTGCTCATGATAATCACTGTGGACTTGGCTAAAATCAGCCACCAGTATCCACATGGCAGCCTGAACGCTGGTATGCCTTGAGATTCCTTTTCTCATATAACATAGCTCATCTGTTTTAAGGGTAGCCTTACCAGGTCTTGTGACAAAGGTAAGAAGCAGGCCATTCCTCACCAGCATTCAACACGAATAGCCTCTTCCCTAAGTTATGAGTCTTCAATTCCATATGAAACTTCATGAGTCCAGTGTTCACTGTCTGCAACCCTATTGACATTCTGGTCTTTGGAAGTCCCACCAGAATCACTAAGCCCCTCTTCCAACACTCTAGGAATTCTCTCGCCTGCATTTTTAAGTGGTTCAATGCCCGCCCCTCCACGTGCCGAACCAGTTCCTAAGGCTTCTGAATCACCTGGTTAGGTTTCATCACAGCAATGGCCTGACTTCCTTAGTACCAATTTTGTATGTTAGACATTTCATTGCTGCAACAAAATGCTTAGCTAGACAACTTAAAGGAGGAAATGTTTCTTTGGGCTCACAGTTCCAATCCTCGGTAGCAGGGAATGCGTGCTGGAGCAGAGCAACATCCATTAAGGTGGCTAAAGAGAGAGAAAAAGACTGGTTACAGAGTGAGTTGTCTTCTTTTTCTTCCTGTATTAAACACAGGCTCCCAATCTATGCAAAGTCACCCACAGCTATCCAGAACACGTATTCCTCCTTAATTAATGTCCTTAGGAAATACTTTCTGAACATACAGGGACGTATGCTCCACTAATCTATGTCTTCCTCAGTATAATCAAGTTGACAATCAAGATAAGCCATTATGTCCTCACATTTACCTGTATATAGAGGCCACCACAGACAAGGCAGTGTATATAGAGCTAAGTACACCCATTGGTGCCCATGCCACTATACTCTGGGACAGAGAAAACCAACCTAGCCCGGTGCACAAGTGTATCTGCATCCAGCGATGCAGGCACTATAGCATCATCAGTAGAGTAAGTGTATGCTCACTGACTCTGGGACCACACACTTAAATTTTCCTACATGTAACTCTGAGTTAACAATATCTACCTTGAACCAATGATCTAAAAAGAAGAGAATTTCTGTATAAAAGGTAAAGTTCCTGGAAATTGATACATTATCAATAAAATGGTTACTGATGTGAATATGATTGAAGATCTTATATAGAAACAAAACATCTTGAAGAATGGTTGGCTTTTATGCATATTTCAGAGACTTTGGTAAAAAGTCAGGATCTATAAATTCTTCATTGAGTTTTAAAATCACAATTGTTTATTTATCTGCTTAGTGTGATGGTCAGAGGATGCCTTGCAAGAGTTGGTTCTTCGCTTCCACTTTGGGGCAGTGATGACTGAACTGCCGTCTTCAGACTTGGCAGCAAACACTTGCACTATATGAGCCATCTCACTGGCCTGAAAAGCCAGGATTTTAGAGTAAGAGAGTTAAGGGATTCATAACAACAGGGTTGGCTCTGTGCCCTAAGATACTCGGCAGGAAAGAAGCCACGTTCCCAAAGATAAGCCTTGTTCCTTAGCAGCTGATTGCAAAGCACTGCTTGGTTGATTGTTATATTGAAGCTGTGCACTGGGCAGAAATACCCTCAAGCAGCTTCTTTCTTCCTCTGGACCCCGTTCTCCAGCTCTGCATCACCCAAGCCCACAAGTCCTTGCTTTTTCAATGCTACATGCGTGCACTAGACAGGGCAAACAAGTGTGCATAGATGTAATGCTTGTACCTGAGCATGCCCTATGTCAATGTGTCCAGGTATATATTTTTTGAGTGTCAATGAGTTTCACTATATTGGTGAATGCTTTTTTTATATTTTTTCTTTTTGAGCTTTGATATCTAGTTACTCCTGGAAACTGCATGTTAGAATCTGCCAGCCATTGAATATACTTTGAATATTGTTTAATTGCTCACCTAAATAGTCAGGGGGGCCTGTTTGATGCCCCTGTTTCAGAGTCTGACCATCGTCATTTCCCATTTCCATGGTTCAAGATTCTCTTGCTGCAAAGAAGATTCCTGCTGCCGTTGGAGCTCAGTATGTAGTTCAGACTCTGGGGCTTCAGTTATTAGACACTACTAACAATTACCCTTTCCCCTTTGTAGGCAGTGCCTATAAACTTACTCACTACATCCGGGCTATGTCCTATTCTTTCATAATCCTTTCTGACTAAAATACTGCTGAGAGAGAAAAATAAAGCAATGATTAAGGTTATTGACAAGGAAAAGAGCTATTATCGAGAATCTCTGGGTCTGAGGATAAGAATGAAGTATAAATTCATTTGTTTCAAACAAGTAATGGTATAAAATGAGACTTCTCTGAGTGTTAGAAAAGAAATGCTGCCTCATTTACTATGATTGCAGCCAGCAAAGGCTTAGATTAAAAAGAGAAGTTAAAATTATTAAGCTTTATCTGATCATGTTTTGCTAAACCTAGGAGCACAATACAAGGCTTTAAGATACAGGCGCTCATTCATGAGCATGCATTTTTGAAAATGAAGGTTTACTGAAAATGAAGGCAGAAGCACAAAAGAGCCAAGTTACCATATCAAACATTGTCCTTCTCTTATTATGTAGGATGCTTAATTACAGTTAAGATGTAATTATAATATGTAAAAATGTTGAACTTTGTATAATGGTTCCTTATATAATACTAAACAAAGAGGGCATTAAATGAAGAAGCAGAAGCCACAAAAAGTAAATACCCAATGTATGTCAAGGCCATTAGTCCTGGCGGTCCTTTCCTTTTTTTGGGTGTCATTGCTCCTGTCAGAGCTTGAAGATATATGATTAAGTATGGAATTACTTTTGCCTTGACATGATTTGTGTTGTATAGAATCTAGGAGCGGGACTTTTTTTTTTTTCCTTAAAAAAGCAGTTTAGAGGGTTGTTACAGCCTCCCTTGTCTGGCCCCAGCTGTCTCTCTAGAAAATATTGGAAAGTCTCTCCTCTGGTCCCATCTCCTGTCTGAAGACCTTGCCCCCATATGGAAGAAACTTATTTTACTGCAAAGGTGGAAGAGCAAGGGCCCAACATGGTATTCTTCCTTGGGTTTTCAGCAGTTGAGATCTTTATCATGAAAACCGACCTTCCCAGGTCATCCTGACTTATCCAAAGCTCTTTTCTCCATGAAGTTCCAGACATCAAAGGGAAGGCTGAAATGTTTCAGCGAGGCTGAGAAGTACAGACATCATGCAGGGAGTGGAGGAATCCAGTACAGTAAGTGGGGGGATATGTCCTTGAGAGAAAGAAAACACAGACCTTGCAAAGGGCACGCACTGAGAAGTCAAGATTGGGGTCCCGTGCGATTTAGGCATGCAGATATAAGGGTGTTCTGTGACCAGACCAGAAGGAACACAGAGATGAGAAAAGCAATACAGGCAACTGTCATGAGAAAAGGTACCCATAATGCACTGTGTGCCACAGTCCAGTTCTCCCCAAGAGCTTTCCAAGAACTCACTCTTTTCAACGAAGGTGATCAACTAACCAGAATCTGGAACTGCGCCCAGGCTGTCCTCTTGCTGCCTGCTGGCTTAGATCCATGGACACTGGATAAACACAGGATAAAGAGGGCATGGTATATCCCCATGTCGACCTGAGACCCACCTGGGGAGAAGAGTGCCACCAACAATTGTGTACAGTGGCAGACAGAATTCAATACTTAAACTGTGGCACACCCAGAGACAGAGTGCACTTTAATCCCAGAGAATAAGAGCATTAGGAGCAGACAAGTTTTATTATTAAACAACTTTAATCCAAATGCTGATTATTATTTGCAGTGTCTGAAGGCACAAAATATACCTAAAATGTATGGAAGAGTCTAAACAGAGTTATAAATCCACAGAGCAAAGCATGAAAAAGATACATTCTGAGCTGACACAGATAGCTGGGGTGGGAGAATATAGGCTTTGTTCTTGTCTCCCCCTAGATAACTTGCTTGATATCAATCATTTCCCCTCATGCCAAGGATAGGGAAATTAAAAAATGACATAAATATGGTAAAAATAACACTGGGAGGTATCTGGAACAACCAGAAGCATTATACCTTTCTTGCAAAGATAATCTCTTTCTCCCTCTCCTTCTCTCTTCCTCCCTTTCCCTCCTCTCTCTCTCTCTCTCTCTCTCTCTCTCTCTCTCTCTCTCTCCCCAACACACACACACACACACACACACACACACACACACACACACACAGAGAGAGAGAGAGAGAGAGAGAGAGAGAGAGAGAGAGAGAGAGAGAGAGAATCTCTACTCCTAAGCAAAGACACCCATATCCATGGCATACCAAAGAAACTAGGTCATCTTTGGGATACAGACAGGTGTAAGATAAGGCAGTGAGACCAGAGTTTGATTTTTAAATGACTATATATATGAAAAATTAACCCTCCAGTGCAAGTTGCCCAAAGAGCTGATGAAATGAAAACAAAGCCTATGCAAGCTAGGTAGCCCACCTAGGTTTTGCCATGCACACCTGTCTCCATGGTCCACACACTGACTAGGGAAATGCTGATAAATCACTCTAGTAACACCAGTATCATGGAATTCCCAGTAGCCAATGATACATAACTGTGAACAGTGTCTTGTTTTGTTCTGGTGCTTTTAGCTGACTCTGTGATACAGTAACTTCTTTATACTCGTTAACATCATTAGGGACTTTGGGAAATAAATTCATCCTGGGCCAGTAATTACCTTCATGAATCTATCTCTCAACTAACTCTACAAAAATATAGAAGTACAGAAGAAGTAATAGACAGAATGGTGTGTTTCTCTGTAACCACAGACCAAGATCTTAACACCTCAATTTGTAGTTCGAGTAGGAGCTCTATACTTTTGGAACTGGATGGGGTTATGTTCTACATCCCAGCAGTGTAGGAGATCAGAGACACCTTGGTCTTCAAAATGGGAGGAAGCAGCTTACAGTGATACAGCTCAGATTCCTCTGGAGGAATCATTGCTGGTTCTACAGTTTAGTTACCCCACAAAGGGCAATGTAGAGAGGGAAGATCCTTAGGTTAGCCTTGTTTTATCAAACAGGACTTCCCTGCAAATTCACCATCTCAGAGGATAGAAGATTCTTCCAGCCTGAAGGATCCCTGCTGTGGGCTGGTTTATTGTCTGAGGACTCCTGGTGTTGAAAACACAGTAATTCTGGAGAAAGGGCTAGTGCTGAGATCTGGTCCTGTTTAGCCAACTTTATAAAGCGCTAAAGACATGTCTTTAAGGACTATGGACAGCTTCATTAGGGCACATGTCTTTAAGGACTATGGATAGCTTCATTAGGACTCCTCTTGAAAGAGTCAAGCTAATTCCCTACGTGGTCCTTCTTGTTTATCCTCAATCTCCCCATAATTTGGAGAAAATTCCCCTAACTCATTTCAGTGGAAGCCTTTTACCTGTGTACTTCTACTCCCTGTGTCTGTAGCTACTTTTCTTTTGATCAGAGCTATCCAAGCAAACAGTCTTTACCTGGTTTCTTACAATCCATATGTCATACAATCCATATGACAAATTCAACCTATAATAAAGGATGTCCCACTCAGGACAGTCCTACCTCTGCCTAGATGGGGTTGCCATCACTGACTGATTCTCCTAAGTAGAAAGAGTTTTTTTTTTTAAAGACCAATAATATGCTGTTCAAACACATTGATATCAAAGCCTCAGAGACTGTGACCTCAATATGGGCATCTTTTCTGAGGCCTTGGGGACAGCTGCATGCTACACACTGTGACACACAGTGACCTCAGCATCTTGAGCCTGATTGTCCAGCGCCATGTCTAGGGCAGGTCAGCCTACAGGTCAGGGACCAGATGGGTCCACACAACCTGGGCTCCAGACTCAGGCACACACTGAATCCACCCAAAGACACCGAAGGAATAATGAGGGACTTGTAAGGAAGGACAAGAGGGAAAGCTGTTGGCACAGCAGCAAGCGGCATTCGGGGCTCCTCCACGTCTTCTTTCCTCCCCAGCAGCCAGGAGCTTCTTTTCCGATGGTCCTTCCTGCCCTCGAAAGGGTCCAGGAATAGGGGGCTCCTTTGGCACTTCAGAATGATCACAAGTAATTTGCCTTTTTATTCATATAGAACAAAATTTACAAAGTCATTCATACAGTTTTTGTTGGTTTTTTTGTTTTTTACTGACTTCGAAAATTGGGAATATTCAAAATACACTTTTACCCCACTCCATTCTGTCATTATTTACATTTATGTACAAGAAAAATGAAAGAGTCCGTGTGTGTGTGTGTGTGTGTGTGTGTGTGTGTGTGTGTGTGTGTATGTGTGTGTGTGTGGTCTGTGTTGTCATTTTCTTGTATTAAAAAGCTCTGCTGGTCGGGTGGGTGGGCAGACGGGCAAGAGGGCAGGCGACGGTCAGATGGAGGTGCCATGAGAGGTGTCCAGAGCCTCTGGAAGGACACCTCCAGGCACGGGCTGAAAGGACATGGGGATTGGGGTCTTCACAGGGCTCTGTCGGAACAGTCCTCCGTTGGGCGACCTGTGTTTGCACTGAATCGTGGGCATGGTGGCTGAGCTGCTCAGTGGCAGTGGCAGGTTGCTGCTGGGCCCTGACGACAGTGTCCGGCTGGTGCCATGGCTGCTTTGTTCAGGCAGAAAGGTGCTGACCGAGAGTTGGGTGTTCTGATACTCCCGCGTGGGCTCCAAGGCTTGGCTTGGAGCCAGGCCCCCCATCTCCAGGGCAGAGAGCTCAATGGATGCTGGGGAAATTTGCTTGTGAGCAATGTCTTCATCCATGAGGCTATTGATGCGTCGGTGCACCTGTTCCAGATTCACCTCTTTGTCCTGAAGAGAAAGGACAGGAAGGTCAACAAACATCTGTAGAGTGGACTGAGGTCAGCTTTGCTGCTAAATCCGGATACCTGGAGCTACCAGCCTGTTCAGCTTGCCAGACAGAGTATCCCTCGTTGTTCCCACCTTCCCTCAATCAGATGGTCAACTCTTGGCTATCTGGGGAATTCATACCCGAGAACACTAATCTTTGTAAAATGATGACCCCGACAGCAGGCATCAGAAGCCTTTCTCTTCCACAATGCACTCAGCCTAGAATCTCTGGCACACCCAGGGCAACCCTATAACGAGATGCTCTAAAGAATTGGCTGAAGCAGGAAGAGATAAATAGAGTACCAGGGAAATAGAAGAAGTGATCTTGATCCCTAATATGCCCCATGCATTTGCAGTTTGAATCCACAGCTTCCTAGGCTTGATACTGTCACCCTTGCCTTACACAAAGAGGAACAGGGTTAGAGTAATTCCACTGCCTTGTGAGTCACCAACCCCACGAGTGTTAGAGGTTACTTAGAAGTCAGATACGGAAAAGCAACACTGGCCTACCTGACCACCTAGTTTGTGTGTTTGTGTGTGTGTGTGTGTGTGTGTGTGTGTGTGTGTGTGCAGAATCTCTAGTTCATCCCAGAGGGTAAAGCATGCCCCATCTGGCAAATAGGGCATGGTGTTTAAGTGGGGAGAGGAGGGGCAGTGAGGTATCAAGAAGACTTGAGGCTTCCCAAATGGACGATTCTCACCCAAGACCCTTTAGTTTATTTATATACTGAAGAAAGAAAATAAAAACTTTATAATTCTTCTCAAGTAAACTGATGCTACATCTTCAATGCTAAAATGAATCAAGGTGGTCGCTGTGCTTGAAAGCTCAAGGGAAATGCTGCCTGCTCCCTCTGTCCCACACCATACCCCACTGAAGTGGACAAGTGACAAGTGTCCAGGAAAATAGCTATTCCACCTCCCATGAGGGTAGAAGCTGCAGAACCAATTGTGGCTTTGTGGGTGTCATTGATCTAGGAAAGATGGTGGCTACATCTGGCCCTTTCTGAAGCCAGACTCCAAGAAAAAATATTGAGTCACGATTTATTTCTAAAATACAATCTTGCCAGTGGTCTAGTGTTCAGAGCACGTGAGAGGGAGGAATAGAACCTCTGTTCAGGTTGTAGGTATTTTAGAAACACCACAAGATGTAGAGGCTTTGATATGCCTCCAAAAAGAAAAAAAATATCATGCAAAACAGAGGTTATCCCAGTGACTGATTATTTTGAGCTCCTATGGGATAAGGGATAGGGCTCCCCATTAGAAGGTCATTTGGGATCAAGAGCATAAGCCCTCCTCCTTTTTCATGATGCCAATCACAAAGACAATACTAGGAAGACTCAAGACAGCATTTCTCAGGTGTGCAAAGAACTAAAGAACCCTGTCATTCACTCCTTGACTCAACAGTCTTTGCCGGGGAAAAGGAGATCACTGCTGTCTAAATGACCATGAGTTCAAAGCTGGCACACTGGGCCTAGCTTCTGGAAAGGCACGTACAGTGGTTTCCAGAACATCTCCCGCAGCAAGAACCCTGACAACATTCATAATACAATGAGGAACTCATTGCAGGCCAGGAAGAAACTGAATAATAAAGGAGCACACTGGGCAGAGGGTGAGGGAACATTGTGGAAATTGGCTTGTTGTCATAAATGGAAATGACATTGGAAGTAACTGGATGGCCACTGAATAACACCCAGGATTCCAGTGATCTGAAACCACCCAATATGACTCAGCTCATCAGTGCTGGGAAGCTGCTTATGAGATAAGAATACCTCTGAATAGCAAGTGCCATAGGAAAGTGGGAAGAAATGGGTGAGATGCTATCCACTACTTTGTCTGTCTCAATACCATTCACAAGATTCTTTTATTAGCTCCTTCAAAGATGTGTAAGCTGTAAGTGCTCCTCAATTAACAGTGTTAAATATTAACAGACTCACAGCCAGTTGAAAATAGCCCAAGTTAGCAATGTAATCACCGTAAGTACCAGGCACCCTCACTTCAACAATATGGCGCGTTGGAGAGCATTGGCATTTTCTGCTTGTGTTCTGTAGCTGGGACTGCGGCTCTCTGCTGCTTCAAAGTGTTTGCCCAGAAAAAGATTAAAACATTAAAATGTAGTTTCTGCTGATTGCATTCTGCTATTGTACTATGGTAAATGGGAACTATCATAGTTGAACCATGGCACATTAAGAATAATCTAAATATAGCAAACCAAATCAAAGAGATTTATTAATTATTTTGTACCATGGTTGACCTAGCACAGAGCAACTTTCTCCTCAATGTATGATTTATCTGTCTTTCTGTTTTTTTCTTTGCTTTATATAAAGAGAAATGTTTCCATTCTTTACATAAAATTTTTAAGATAGTATCTTATGCCTATTATTTGGGGGGTTAGTGACTTAGATTCCCTCATTTTTGATGGCTTTTTGTTTGTTTGTTTGTTTTTGTTTTTCAAGATAGGGTTTCTCTTTAGCTTTGGAACCTGTCCTGGAACTAGCTCTTGTAGACCAGGATGGCCTCAAACTCACAGAGGTCCACTTGCCTCTGCCTCCCGAGTGCTGGGATTAAAGGTGTGTGCTGCCATCACTACGATGGCTTCTTAAATAATCCATGGTTCATCTATAAAGAGTCACTTGCTTTGGGAAAATTGCTGCCTTCACTCCGTAATGGTGTGGGTGGCAGGTAACATTCCCCGGTGAACAGACAGTACTGTCATACAAACAAGGTCATTAGTACATGGTGAAAATCCCGAAAAAAAGAGACTCGGAGAATAGGTGGAGTTTCATCCAATAGCTGTGGTACCATACCCAACCATCCGTGCTGTGGCCACGCTCTCAGGGTCTGGGCCTCAGGATAAGCCCTGGCTCTGCTCATCATCAAACTTAGATTTTCAGCCTTTTCACAGCTCCCTGATCTGCAATGCAGCTTTTGACATGGGATATGGCCCCTTTGTCTGAACCAACCAAAGTCAGCGTCGGAACTCAGCTGGTGAATGTTTCAATTCACAGATTATTTTCATCCCAAAATGCAACCCCCAAAAAGGGTGGAAGGTGGAGACACTAGGACAGAGTTTCAGATGCTTTTAGGGTTCAAGGCAACAATATTCTCTTCCCTACAGCCAGCAAAACTTGGAGAAGACTAGACAAGCCAGGTGCCCTGTCTACAGCCTATGGTTCCAATAGAAGGAAAACTGATGAGCCGTGTTGGGGGTTTCCTTGAAAGAACCTATTCGTTACATAACCTTGCCTTCTCTTCCTTTCCGTTTTATAATTCAGTACCGTAAGGCGCCCATCTGGAATGGAAGACTATTTGCAACAGGCAGGAATCAAGCTGTCTTGGCTCCAGCTGTGTTCACTATGGATTCTGTCAACTGAAGGGAGAGCCCTGACCTTTCACTTAGAGTCAGCTAAGTACTGGGTCAGGGCAGGTACTCAGAGGGTAGGTCCTGTTTTTCAGGCCTTGGAAAAAAAGAGCTAGGAGAATGCCCCAGGGAGACAGGGCTCTGAGAGTCTCAGACAGACAGGAAACAACACTCTATACCCAACGCCAGAGCAACAAACATTGGCTGATGCAGTGTCTCAACCAAAGTCCTGGGAAGAAAAATGTGAGCAAGGGAAGCCTCTTATCTGGAGTCTTCAGCATTGACATTCAAGGCACAAAATGGGAAGCAGTAGCAGTCTGGAGTGGAGAGAGGGCACAGTTAATAACCTAACCTTCTAATACGGCTCTGGGGTCAAGAAGCATCAGCCTATTAAAGACTAACCCAAGGAATGGGTTATTTCTTTTCATTTAAATTTTGAGGATTTTATACAATATATTTTGATCATATTCTTTCCCCTCTTCCAACTTTTCCCAAATCTTTCTCCACCTTCATGTTCTATCTTAAAAACATATCAAAACATTCCAAAAGCAAAACCAAAATAAAACAAAGTATACTTGCATGCACACACACACACACACACACACCACCACCACCACCACCACCACCACCAATAACAACAACAGCAACAACAACAACAAAAAATGTGGAATATGATTTGTGTTGTCTGTATAAGCTGAAAGAAAGATCTTGAATGGTTTCTTAACCCAGTGTATTTTTTTCCTGTCTTAAATTAAGGATGGATGAATCCGTTGTAAGCAGTGTGAAGCCATGCAGGGCAGATCAACTCCCAATTGTGGTTATCTATTAGCCTTTAGCCTTCCTATGTCAGGATACACAGAAAATGTTCACACCAATTGAAGAAATTTTCCAGAGAGAGCTTCCCATGCCAAATGGCTGTCAAGAATCCAACTTCCTCAAATCAGTTGGCCCTCCTTCTATTCAAATTTTATTATCCCAGTAACACCAGGACCCAGATAAACCCTGGGAGAAGAGGGGTCCATCAGGAGTATCCTGTACTGGTTGGTTAAGTCTAAAAGAAGATGAACAGAACTGGCATAAATGCTTCCTGACCTCCCTGGAATTGAAGGCAGCCTGCTTCCTTAAGGATCTCAGCATCCTTAAGCTGCCTGCTTCTGTGGCTTAGTCTGAGAGCTAGAACAGAGGGGCAAGAAGCACACGGCCACCTTGCTTGGGGTCTTTGTTCTCTCGTATTACCTGGGCCACAGATTTAGCACAAGCAAGGTCATGTCTGCTTGGATCTTATGGGTCTCTGACCAAGGAAAGGAAGAAGTAATCAGCTTAAACAAGGAAAACAGCAGGGGTGACTTGAATAATTATCCCTCTTTCAGACAAAATGATGCATTCTATAATGTTATGCAAATCAAATAATGGGTTTGGTTTTTTTTTTTTTTAATGTGAACTATATCAGTTCACATCCTCATTATCCCAAGGCTTCAGTGTTCAGCTAGGTAATGACAGCTGTGGAAAGAGATCTGGGAACTTATGGCTGCCTTCATTAATCTACCATAGGCAACTGACCTAGTCAAACATCCCTGAATATGACATAAAATTTACTGACTGCATTTACCCACGTATCAGCTGGATTCCAGCTCTGCATTCTTCACCCCGTATTAAGGATGGTGGCAGATGCAGAAACCGAGGTTACCAGGGAACCTCTCTCAGGCATTCTCGAGCAGAGATAAAGTTCTGTAATTAAGCCGCTGTTCAGCAATGTGGAAATAATACAGTGTATTGGAAAACGGTAATTAACTAAACTATCATCTGTGTAACAGCATGTTACACATGGGACTCATTAGAACCAACTTTGGAATCCAACATCTCCCACTTTAAGGTGGGCAGGAATAAAACTAGGGCTCAGGGACCTCCCACCTGACCTGGCTGGTTGTTGGAAACATTCTCCTGTTACCACTGAGACCCACCAGGTGGTAAATGGTACCCAACGGATGGGAGCGATGCCACCAACACAATTCCTCTTAGATGTTGCTAGAAATTGAGTTTGGGTCTGAGAGTTGTGATTAGGTGGAAACAAAGAGTTTGAATTTCGAGACAATTAAATGAGCTCAGGGGATATCAATCATTCTGTGAAGCATTGTGGGGGAGTGTCTAAGCGCCTCCCTCTCCAGTTTTTCCTGTTAGGGAAATGAGAGGCACCAACAAACCCTTCATACATCAGATAGGAGCAGCAGGACCCAGATGGATGAGCCTCGCCTCGCAGTGAAGTGACCTGCTTAAGATGACACATGAAGAATGTAGTATTGGGACCAGTACACATGTCCACCGAGATCCAACCCTGGGGTTCTTTTCTACCACGACAGGCTCACCTTCTTCATCATGGAAGGTTCCTGTATACCCTGGCAGAAAGATGATGGAAGGTTTTAACCCTTGGCAGGATATCAGAAACGAATGCGGAAGTTTTGTAAAGTATAGTTTTCCAGATCCTCTTATGAAAACTGGGGCCGAGCATCTGTACTTCTCAAAAGCTCCAGAATTGATCATCTCTGATATGCAGCCAAAACTGGAAGTCATTGATCCAACTGCAATGATTATACAACAATTTAACATTTAATAACATTTTCTTTATATGAGCCCAGACTAGTGTGCTCATTCAATAACTACATTTGAGCTCCTATGACCAGATGAGCTAATGTTCTTGGTAAAACATTCATCTTTGGTTCCTGGCACACAGAAAATGTTCAATACCTCAATTATATTCATCACCCCCTAACAAGAGTTCCCGTGTTCCAGAGAATGGGCAAAGCGATTCAAATGCAAAGGTAAGGAGCTACTGGCAGGCTTGAAACAGACAGAGGTAAAAAGTTACTGACAACAAAGGAGACGGGCAGTGGTCACAGGCAGAGATGGCTTTGCCAGGGACCTGGTTCTGATATACTTCAGTGGTGTGGAAGCGCTCCATGCTTCTTATTGGAATGTTCTGGGTTAGTTTCTGGGATGTATTGAACTGTCCGACAGCTAGTATCAGTTTTCAACAGAAGACAAAAATCAAACAAACAAAAAAACAGGTTCTGAGATGCCATTCTAGATTCTGACCCAGAGAAGAATTGAGTATCATCCCTTATTCTCAAAATCTTCTAGAAAATACTAGGTAGAAATTCATGATCCTGCACACCCCAAGAAAGCCCAGTGTCCTTACACTGTGACAAGCCTGCCTCTGGGAGGTAGCAGGTGCAGGGAGGCAGCTGTGTTGTCCCTGTACCAGCTCTGCTATTGTTGCTTTTGAGTGGTACTCCTTCAGTAATAAGGAAGCCCACCTTAAATGTTGTTGACAAGGCTAAGAAGACAGCGTGCAATTTGTAAAGCACAGGAGTGGAGGCAAAGCGGTGTATGGCGTTGAAGAGAGGACTCCTAGTATTCAGTCGCCCGTAGGGGAGAAGCTTTGAAGGCCATTCCCACAGAACAAGGGAGATGCTGCTATGTTGCCACTGCTGGCCAGCTGTCCTGGCCTTCATTGGTCCTGTACGCCATGGAGACATGGGGCAGGACGAGCAAGGCAGGGAGAAACTAGAATTCCAACTTCCAGCCCAGTGATAGATGATTCATCCCTCAATCCTCATGTCAGCTCCCATTTGTGCGGTTCTCATCTTTATTTCATGAATATTTCATTCTCAGAGCGATGATTCCACATCCCCCATAAATCTCGCAAGTGGCTCTTTACTGCGTCCCCAAGAGCTTGGTGCACTCACCTGCATTGGGTAACACATAATTGTCTGATTCCTCAGGAAAAATATGAGCTCAAATGCGCATGAATATTAAGAGGTTCAATGCACATTACAACCCTTCCCCAAAAAGGTGTCTAAACTCGGAAGACATCACAGCACAAGCCGTTAAACACAGCTTGGGCTCCACCCAAAGACAGCTTTTTCAGCTCTTAAGAAATATAGACGGTATCCCAAAATGAAACATTCCAAGAGTTTCCAGCCAGCCTCGCCTAATTGCAAGGCTGCTCCATAAAACATGGAACAGCAGCAATGTGAAGGGGATCTAAATTAAATACCTTCATTATTTCACCACGGTTTTAAAGATATAATTCTAAAGTATTGCCATCTCACGTCCATCCTCTGGTCATAGTGATGAGGTTCAAACCCCTTGCCCTGGCATTGAGATATTGGAAATAGACCCATGCTCCTTCCTCGGGCTCTTCTATTGGCATTTCCTTCCTGTCCTTACTTCCTGTTACCTTTGTTCAGCTTGTCTAAAATACAACTTTTCATCTCATCTCCAATTCAATGATTTTTTACTGGTTTCTCAAGTCTCCACACTCATCTCCTCAAACCCCAAGAATATTTACTAATCACTATACACCATAACCCCCAGCTACCCCACCATGTGCTGGCTAGGCCGGGCCCGCTCTGTGCTGTAGTGGTTCTTACTGCTTAGGTCAGGATAGCCCAATCTCCATGATGGAGACCGGTGAGTTGTGCTGTAGTTGCCCAGGGGGTAAGAAGTACCCTTGAAGGGAAGAAAGGGCTCCACATGGACATTATTGTTAACAGAAGCAAAGAAGGGAGTGTTATAAACTTCCTCTGAAAGTTGAGAACCTATAAAACCAGGGGAAGTTTCTCATGCAATCCATCTAAACAGCAACAGAAGGCGAAGGCTGGGCAGCCCCTACTGTGCTTCCTCTATGTCTCTGTCGTTCTCATCTTTGTCTGGATACAGGCTGAGAGCCAGGCAAGGGGGCTCACACTGTGGAAGCGTAAACTGTTTGTAAATGTATTCTCTCCTATCAGCAAGAGTACATTTATGCAGAAGTGAAAAAGCAAGAAGGGGTCATGCCAGGAAAGAAGCAACAATTTGTGCTTTCACAAGCTGGACATCCCTTGGTCTTCTGTGTTCTCTGTTTATTTATGTCTGTGTCTGTCTGTCTCTCTCTGTCTCTGTCTCTGTCTCTGTCTCTCTCTCTCCCTCCCTCACTCCCTCTCACTTACTCTGTGTGAACACATCTGGAATGATCACCACACTAGGAGCTATGAAAGCAAAATAAAAGTAGACAAGCTCCTCCCACCTGAAAATAAACCTCCCTTGCTAACCTGACCTGTACAGCATTTGTAGAGGGGAAACCAAGAGGCTTAATGAGGAGGAAAGCCCAGACCTCAAACAAGCCAACAGCACCGGTGGGGATACAATGTGGGTCAACCAATGTCTTTTCTGTCTGTCCCATCTTCCCTCTTCCTACTTAGAGGGTCCCTGGGACCACCCACCATACCTGCCTGAGGATGCTCTAATGTACAAAGCCCTGGGGTGGTGGCGGCAGGAAAGGCACCCTGGCTTTGGTATGGGGGAACTGACAAGATTCTGCAGTTGCTGAGGACACTGGGGCTTCTTCTTTATCTGTTCATTAGTAAGTCAGGGTCCCTCCCCTTTTAAATATATAAAAAAAACCCTTTTGAATATATAATCATTTCCCAACTTAACAAGAACCATTAAACCTCCCTCCCCTTTCCTCCTGTGGTTCAGGGATGACAGGAGAGCCTTCAAGATGGTAGAAAAGCCGGGCTTCCTTCTTTCCATCCTTCCTCCCTCCCTCCCTTCCTCTGGACACTTTAGCACTGACTCTGCAGTGCATGTCATAAGAGAGCAAAGCACTGACTGAAAGAGTAGTGGGTAGGAGGGACAGGGAGACAGCCATTGCCTTTCTGTCAGTCAGAAGAACAGGGAGACAGCCATTGCCTTCCTGTCAGGGGGACAGGGAGACAATCATAGCCTTCCTGTCGGAGGAACAGGGAGACAGCCATTGCTTTCCTATCAGGGGGACAGGGAGACAGCCATTGCCTTCCTATCAGGGGGACAGGGAGACAGCCATTGCCTTCCTATCAGGGGGACAGGGAGACAGCCATTGCCTTCCTATCAGGGGGACAGGGAGACAGCCATTGCCTTCCTGTCAGAGGGACAGGGAGATAGCCATTGCCTTCCTATCAGGGGGACAGGGAGACAGCCATTGCCTTCCTGTCAGAGGGACAGGGAGACAGCCATTGCCTTCCTGTCAGAGGGACAGGGAGACAGCCATTGCCTTCCTTGTCAGAGGGACAGGGAGACAGCCATTGCGTTCCTGTCAGGGGGACAGGGAGACAGTCATAGCCTTCCTTGTCAGGGGGACAGGGAGACAGCCATTGCCTTCCTGTCAGAGGGACAGGGAGACAGCCATTGCCTTCCTATCAGGGGGACAGGGAGACAGCCATTGCCTTCCTTGTCAGAGGGACAGGGAGACAGCCATTGCGTTCCTGTCAGGGGAACAGGGAGACAATCATAGCCTTCCTGTCAGAGGGACAGGGAGACAGCCATTGCCTTCCTGTCAGAGGAACAGGGAGACAGCCATTGCCTTCCTTGTCAGAGGGACAGGGAGACAGCCATTGCGTTCCTGTCAGGGGGACAGGGAGACAGCCATTGCCTTCCTTGTCAGAGGGACAGGGAGACAGCCATTGCCTTCCTTGTCAGAAGGACAAAGAGACAGCCATAGCCATAGCCTTCCTTGCCAGGGACTTCCTTGCAGACTGATGGGTACGGATGCATCCAGCCAATCATGGGTAAGGGTGCAGTCAGCCAAGCAGTTCTTGGAAAAAGATGCCAGGCATCTTTGCTACAGAAGTACCAGTTCCCTGCCCACACCAGGCTGAGTGAGATCATTCACCTCTTCCCTCCTCCTACCTGTCTGTGGTTCCTGCCCCAGTTTGCTTTGCTTTTCTCCTTGACCTCCCACCTCTGAAGCCAATTAATGAACCTGTGCATCACGTCCAGTACAAATGAAACCAGGAACATCAGGCAGCGTTCTTAATAACGACTGCTTTTGGTCAGAACGCTGGCTGCTTTACAGTTTCCTCTTGGAGATTTATCTCCAGAGGCCTCTGAAGAATCCATGAGCCAAAGTCTGATTCTGGATGAAGCCCGCTTGTGTTTAGCAGGCAGGGACCACACACAGATGGAGGATCTGAGCTTGTCCTATAGATGCCTATGTGTGCTTCTGTGAGCAAAGCATCATCACAACACGATGCTCTCTGACACCCTCTTTTAAGGGAATTCCCTTTAAGGGTCCATTTAAAAAAAAAACAAATCAGAAAATGACCTTGAAGAACAAATCCCCAACAAGATGGATGTGTCTAGGGACAGAATAAGCAGTGGTTGGTATACATAGTGAGAGAAGTACCCAGACCTAGAGTCTGGAGTTTCTCCCAACGTGGTAAGGCTAGGCCTTGTGAGAATGAGAGGGAGAGAAAAGAAAGGGAGACAGTGGCGACAGGAGTCCCTTGCCTACTGGGGCCACGGGACCTATGACTGTGCGTGAGACACCAAAGAGAACCAAGAAGGAATGCGGGCTCCTCTCTTACCCTACAGGTGGTCTCTCCAGGTCAGGGTGGAGGCACATGAGAGGGGCAGGGTGGGGAAGGGCTCTCTGGCGCTGCCCACGCTGTACCTGCTCTATAGATAAATACAGGACTTTAGTGGCCATGGCTGGTCCCTTGGCACTTTGTTCAAACATGAAAACATCCCCTACATTTTCTCTCTTGCTTTAAAAACAAAAGGAAATGTGACATATTCCCCCAATATCCAAATGCTGCCGTGTCAAGACAAGGTGACTCTGATAAATACTAACTAGAAGAAAACCACCCACCAAATAAATGGCCCAGGGAGACACCCTGCCTCTGTATTATGGCAAGACTATGAGGACACCAACCTCTTTGGGGGTCTCCTGGTGGCACCGGTTGCTGTTCCACCATAACTCTAGAGCAGCCACAAGGCAGGCAAGGAGGAGGCCGATGGCCAAGATGCAGAAGACCCCGGCAAAGCTGTGTAGTTTAAGGGATTTTCCCTCAGCCTGGGCACTGGAATGGCTGGTGAGGTCACAGCGGCCTGTGTGCGGCCACCACTTCTGCTTGAGCACATCCAGGTCCCCTGTGTCTTGCAGCTCCAGGATCCTGTAAGACACAATATAGGTGAGTCATAGCCATTGACTTCCTCATGTAAGCCATCGGATCCTGTCAACAGCCTGGCATGCTTACCCTGGAAGCATCACAGTAATTCTCAGAGTCAGGTTCTTCCACAGTGCCTTCTGCACCACGCACCCAGAGTGCTTCCTTCCTGAACATACAATAGTAGGTTTTCCCTCCTCACCGAACCAGTGCCAAAAGGTTCAGTGACATAGTATGTCAGGTCCCTCACACGGATTGCAGAGAAAGTTCTCAGGATAAACTTGGGGCATGCAGAAATGAACTAGGGGAACCCCCAGAACACAGATTTAGTATGTTCACAGTCATAAAAAAAAAAAGCTGTGCATAAAATTTTAACATCTGAAAGTCAAATATCCATAATCCAAGGACCTGGAATCCCAAATACTTCAAAGTCTGAAACTTTTTGCAGATCTGCATGATACCACAAATGGAAAATTCTACATTTGACCTCTTACATGTTAATAAACACAAACTTTATTTCATACACAGACTTATTTAAAACATCTCATAAGATTATACATAGACTATATGTGTATGATACATATGAACCATAAATTAATTTCATGTTTATTCTTAGGTCCTATTCCCAGTTATTCCATTACATACATGCAAGTATTTCAAATCAGGGGGAAAAAAAATCCAAACTCTTAAGCTGTTATTGTCCTGTCCATTTTGGAAAAGGGAAACCCCATTTGTCTACCCTGTCTGCCCTACTGGGACTCATGTTATCCTTCATCATTTCATTTAGGAAGATTCTGTGCCAAGAACGATGCTCAAAGCTGCTAAACTTGTAGTCTAAAGACGCACATGTCAACAATGACTGTCAGTGTGAAGACCGAAGCGGTGATGGACACAAGGAAATGAGCAGAGAAATGCCAGGGAGACACACACGCCAGGGGTTTCTAGCTGCAGCCTTAAAGAGGAGTGTGCGGAGCAGACAGCAGTGGAGGAAAGCCTGGAGGACGATGGATCATGAAGTACAATGGTGGCCCACTTGTTTCCTTGGGCAGGGTGTAGTCAACTTCTATACCTAGCAGATGTTTCTGAATCTTAGAGGCCAACCCTCTGGGAATAAATAGTCCTATTGTCTTACTTTATAGTGAAGGAAATCAAGGCACAGAGAAGTGAAATGACTTTCCAGAGGCTGGCAACCACTGAAACTGGAATAGGTGTGAATATCCTGTCTGGTACAAAGGACTCAGTGAAGCTGTGGCATGGTGAATGAGGAAGACGGAGGCATAGGATGCAGTCATAAAGCAGACACACTGAGATGCACTCTGACAGGGTGAGAGGGGGTCTGACTGCATAATGGTGGGCCAAGCCCTCATGCTGGCTTCTACCACTGCAGTGTTTTGTGTGCTCCTTCTGTAACTTAGAGCTCTACACAGTGAGAGGGCCAGGTATCACGGGTGGCTTGCAGATTCAAAATAGAAAAGCCTTTCCATCTGATGGGTAGTTATCTATGAATCTGGTCCATGCATTTAGCTCACAGGTATGTGCAGTTAACGAACTGCAGAAGCTCAGCTCGATAGTTGTATAGTCTCAGCACTGGACTTGCATCCATAGTTCTGAGGCTGGGCCCACATAACACGCAGAGGTCTGGTGTCTCCCAGGTCCTGTCTCTATCATGGGCCAGCATGGTGTAGCCTCTTATTGTCTGAGAAGGACCCAGCTCAGGACAGAGTAGACTTTGATCTCATCTGTGTTTTACTGGATGAGGGCCAAATGCTGCTACGCCTCATTGATTTGTGGTTCCCATTCTAATGAGTAGGGCTGCAGCTTTCTATGTTTGTCATGCACAAGCTTAGTAGATATCAAAACAAAAGCTACTTGTTATCAGATATTTGTCCTGTCAACGAATGTGTGAATGCATTTGCGGAATAATGAATACAAACTAAGCTGGAAGGGCCATAGCGAGAATATAAAAACATCCAGCAAGAAATCAGGGCAGTGATGACACCCAAAGGCTTAGAACATGGCCATACCTGGAAGGACATGGTCCCCGAGGTCACTGATTTACATGTGCATCTTTGTGCTTTGTGGCTGTGCTCAGAATGTCCCTGGGAACCACAGCTCTCTGCAAGGGCACAGGGGACGATGAACAGGATGCTCTCTGCAATGGCACGGTGGACGATGAACAGGACCCTACAGTATCCACCTCACTACTTTGGTCATCCAAAGCTGGCTTTGTTCACTGGCCTTGTTAAGTCTCTGGTGGCTGGGGTGAGTAGGGCGAGCTTAATGTAAGCTACAGACACTGATACACAGGGATCATCCTGTCCAGGGGACTCGCGACTGAAGTATACTGCTGACTCCTCATGAAGACATCAGACCCCTTTGTTTGTAGATACAGATGTGTCATGGATAGAGATTAATTCTAATCCAGATTCTGAACCTCTCAACCCTAGCTCTCTCATTACCAATATCTGCGATTAGATAAAGATACCCATCTCAGGGGCCATTAGCTTATAACCCGGTGAATAGTAACAGATTCTGTAAGAACTGCATAGTTGTCATGCAGCTGGGTGGCCCTACTGAGCAGCTTCTTATCAAGTCAGTCTTCGCAGGAGCTACCTCTTATTGAGAGAACACTGCAGGGAGAAATCATTTGCACTTCCTGAATCTGCCTAACTGCATGCATAGCAATGCTTCATCTGCCTGTCTTACTTCCTGAAGGCCTGAGCACTGAATCCACCTGACTTTCCCAGAGATGTAATTAGAAAGTGGCAATGCTATTCTTCAGCTCTGGGCCATTAATGATCTGGGGGTGGGGGCATGCTCTTTCTGTGACAACAGGCTGTTATCCAAAGGTCAAGTTCTGACCTGGGAGACAGTAAGGCCCTGAAAGGACCGTAGGATCTGATCTCACAGTTTCTGGGCAATATCAGGCACACTGCTTAAATCTTTCTGACTTTTCCTCCTTACAGTTGTATGCATCTTTTTACGGCACATCTTATTTCAGAAAGAGCGTGTGGCGATTTACAGGAAAACATGGGATAAAACAAAACAAACAACGAAACAAGAAAGCATGAATATAGACGCAACAGGACAAACAAGCCATGTGCACAGAGTGCCTTCAAGAACGAGGCTAAACTAATGTGCACTATAACAATCTATACTCCTTCTTAGGAGGAACCAGAGCGATAATAGCCACTTCCTGAAGCCAGTTGCTCTATTTTCCAGACAGATATAATTGCAGGTACTTTGCTTTATTCAATAGTTGTGGAGCCTGCGACACAGTAGGTGCTCAATAAATGGCTATTACGTTGCTAAACACTTATTGAATGCCCACTCTGCATGCTGTGGTCTGCAAAACTTTTTTAGCACGTAACCGCCATACCACATATACTTACGTCTACAGCCTAGCCTCTTCCAAGGCAAACAAATAGCTTGACTCCTAGTATGAAAGGAAAGGTGACCACAGAAATTCCAGATAAGCCTGGAATCTGCTAGTTATAGAGTGTAGACCCACGCTCAAATGACATGGTGTGTGGCCCCCTGATTAGCTCCCTTCATTTCTCTGAGGCACATTCAAGCTGAAGGCAGTTTACACTGGACTTGAGCCTCTTCTAGACCCGCTGACAGCAGAGAGTTAGAAATAATGACTGGAGAATTCCCCTGAAGGGCAAATACGTGTCTGTTGAAAGGAGGGAGGCTACCAGCTCATGGGGAAGCTGTGCTGTGGAGACATATAACAATATTGTAGGAGGTCAGCACAGTCCTTGGAACCCATCATCTTCTGACGAAACTATGAAGGGTAAATTTTTCTTAAAAGAAGAATAACAAGTCTGGACATTTCACTTATGTTTTTGTGACCACTGTAATGGGAAAGAGAGGCCAGAGGGTCCCAATAGAGACTTTCATAAGGACTCCATAGTCATGCAGAAAAAAAGATCTGTACAGACCTGTATCACAGCTAGCTTCCTCTCTGGTGCCCAGCTCCAACCCCAAGCTGGTTGTGGTCTACTAACCTATGAAGTCATGTAAAGAACATCTAACTACTTCTGCTGTAAGCATTGCAGCTTAGATAGAAAGGTATCCTGGCAGTTGGGAGTCAAAGAATACCACAAAGTCACACCACACAACAAATCTCACACAAGAGAATTATTGGGAAGGAAAAATCAGAAGGGTGGCTGCCTTTGCTCGGGTGAGAAACAGCAGAGAGCTGAACAGATGGAAGGATTTATATAGTGTTTCTTGGGGATAGGGTGGGATTTTTCAGGGTAAAACTTTCCAGGGTGGAGATTGGTGGGATTTCAAGTCCAGAGATTGGGCTTTTTACTCGGTAGTGTGGGGGCAGGGCCCAGCAATTATAGCGTTCTGTGGGTAGATCCTGACAGTAGGAGTTCTGCTTGCCTTCACATGCAGCAAGGCTATTGGCAGTGGAGGGGACCATTTCCACTTCCCTGCCTCATGTCTGTCTTCTCCATCTGGAGGATTTTCCACTGACATTCCCAACCTCATTGCTGTGCTGACCATTTGACAACACAGTAGAGATCCAAGCTTCCTAACTAACATCCCCTCTCTTCTTTCTCCAAAATACTGATAGTATATTGACTCATTTCTGCAGATTTACAGAAGAAAACTGAGCAGAGCTAGCTAGCTCAAGGGCCTCCAACTTCCCACTAACAGGTCCCATACATCCACGAGCACTGTCTTGAGACTCATTGTTTGGGTGTTGCTGCAACATTGGCCTTATGGGTCCCCTTACCATCTGCTCTACAGTGAGTGGTGTTTGCAGACTGATGGTCTGTGCAATCACCTTGAACCCCCCATCTAAAAAAACACACACGCATATTCTTCAGAAATGCCGTCGTGTTCTGAATTCCAAAGAGAAGCCATACCTTGAGTTTCAGCAACTGAGATATATTTCTCTGTTTTCACAGCTCCACTCCAGAGGGCGGAGCAAGGGACCTAACACGTGCTTGATGAAGTTCTGCAGAGAGCCTGAAGCCTCACTTAACTGCTCCTACTCCTTCACCAAATTTTGCAAGCATGCTACTGACTAGATAGGTTGCAAAACCTCCTTCTCGGCCTTCTCGGGTGGAGCCGAGGCTTACTGATCATGAGCAGGAGGATCCAATGGAGAATTCCAAGATAGGACAGGCAGTAGGATTTTCAGATTCAACAGTAACATGGCCCCACATCAGAGTTCAGGAGAGCTGCAAGTATAAGGCCCAGAACTCTCTCCCTTTCGCCCTGAGTTAGAGTGGAAAAGAGATGATCTTCAACAATTCTACTGTATCCATCTGGTTATTCTTCAAGTGGATAACACAATGACGTTAGAATTCATCTGTTGATCAGGCAACTAGGGGCTACCCCTAACTGAATGGACTTGTCTATGATAATGTTTCTGCCACCTCTTGTTGGTTATGATGGGCAGAGCCTTTCCCTAGAACATTCTCAGTGACTGCTATCTAATTCCTTCCATCAGTGGGATGCCCCATCACAGATATATGCAATCTGAGGGTCCAAGGCTAGATCTCTTTAGAGACAAGATAGAGTGTTTGCTAGTAAACTGGCTACTAAAAAATAGCCATTGAATTTACCTGTATCTTTCGGTTCTACCTTCCTGCTTAAAGTTGGATCATCCAGACCATAGGAACCACTATGACAAAAACCAGTGTGGGGAAAAAAAAAAAAGAGAATAGCTCTTAATAACTTCATCATGCCCAGGAGTCTAGAGCTAAGCAGGCTCAAGGGACAAACTCATACTAGCAACCACATGGGAGATGAAACATAAACACGGAGTAGACATGCTACATTGGTTTCCGATGGAGCCACCCATTCAGTTCCCCAAGGCTGTACATTTCCTGTCTCCTTAGCCCCACGGCCTCTTTCTCTAAAACGCTCTCAAGTTTCTCTAATATTAATGAGCATAAATCAGAATTAATTAACTCTAAGAAGGTGGCATAGAAACCCAGAAGCCTATGTTTTGATGTGGAGAGAGTGGGGAATACAGGAAACAAGAGGTCATCCTTCCTCCTGTCACAAACAAAGGGCCAGGTATAGATCTTGCCCCAGTAGACAGCAGCATCTCCTTCAGCCGAGAAATTGGATGCAAGTCACCAGGCCCCATCAGGTCACACGTGGCACACATGGAGACAGACATCTGCTTCTCTGACTCTCACCTTTGCATCTCCACACGGACGACTCACACTTTGAAGACACACTTTAAAAAGAGATTTCTAGGTCTCCTAGATCCTACTTGGAATTTATTTATCTGTGTGACTCCTTTGACTCCTCTGTGCCTCTGCTCTCACTACCTCCGAGAAGTCCTTCTGGGACCTATGAGATGCCCTTTTCTGCGCCTTCCCACCCCCAATACCCCAATGGACTCTGCACTGGTATCACCTACCCACATCATAGTGCCACCCACGGTATTGCCTCCCTTGAAAAGGAGCATGAACTTCCTGCTTTTTATCCCAGTACCTATGCAAGGCCCAAAAGGAAGAGTTGAGGTGCTGAGGAAGATGCGAGGACTAATGAATTATTCTGGCTCTTACGTCATAACAGGAGGTTATCCTTCCATCCCAGCTGCCAAGGTCCCAAGGATGCTGGAATTGTCTTGATGACTGTGCCTACCTCTGGGAGAAGAGGTCCCTGTAGGGGCTGCCATGCTGCAGGGCAATCCCGTAGCCCTTGCTGCTGATGCTGTTGCCGATGACAGTCACGGAGCAGTCGTCATCTGTCAGGGCTGCGTACTCCACCACGGCCACATCCCACAGAAACGCGTAGTTCCCCTTCTTGGCCTGAAAGACCCAAATCACCATGAAGTCCAGCAGAGCTATTTGGCCACAAGAGTTTGAAGCAGTGGGACATCACAATGTTTGAGTTTGAGGGGCCCCTCTAAGTGGTCCCATTCAGACTCCACAAAAAATTCTCCTGGCATTTCCTGTGGATTGTGAACACAATACCAGTCGATATCATTCACCGTAGCATGTTCACAGAGCAGGCAGCGTGGAAGAGTGGGAGGTGGGTCACAGAGACCCACTTCGCACATATGACAGTTACCCCTTGGGAGTACAGGGAGTAACGCTCAGCGGCCTAAGATTTTCAAAGCAGAACTGTCGGGGGCACATGATAGCACCACAGGGGTGGGAAAGAATCTTTTCTCTGGAGAATACAGATGTTTGAGAACTGTTATAAATCTTGTCCACTGACTTTTATTAAGAACCCAACTGCTAAATCCTGCTTACCGTGAACATGAGTATGGGTTCAGTGGCCCTGGGTAGTCATGATGGAATAGCAAGCAAGAGAACATGTTAGGGGTTTGCCATGAATGGTAGGAACCCATTAAGGACAGGGCCCTGATGGTTACAGTAACATGCAATGCTTCTGCCACTTGCCTTTATCTGCATTTATGTGAGGATAAGCATATGCACAAATGCATGCATTCACACAACACACACACACACACACACACACACACACATGCATGTCTTCTCCGTTTTTGTTGGTGGGAGCGGGAAGTTGAAACAGGATTTTACTATGTTTCCTAGGCTGGCTTTAAATTTGATCTTCCTGCTCTAGTCTCAGAGTGTTGGGATTGTAGGCATGGAAAACTGTCCAGCATGCTCACATATATCTGTGCTGTGGTGTGTGTGCACATGTGCATCACTCATACACAGGAGGCTTCATGCATCAGTACTTTCAAACAATGTGATGGTTGTAGATTATTGGGGATCTATCTGCATCCACAGCTGAAGTTCTACCCCTCAAACCCTTCCACAGCAGATACTCAGTTCTATCTTGAGCTGTGATTCTAACTTTGACTAGAATTTGGGCACCCAGAAAGACTGTGAACAGCTTTTCTTCTTCAAAGGAGACTTTGTCGCTTGGCTTTCTTAAAATACTGCATACATTCTCAGTGTATCAAAGTGCCTAGTTTCCATTTCTCTGTGGAGCACACAGATGCTTCTTGCCCTGTCGCCCTCCCCCACTATGGCTCACACCGGATGTTATAAAGCATAGGTATAGGATTGGTAATGGGGCTGGAGCACCACAAACAAAATTAAACCAAGTGGCAAGCTGTAGGCTTCTTGGCACTGACCAGAGCATTGTTCCAGTTTCTGCTTTAGTTGGCTTTTCATTTCCCCTAAGCTTCCTCAATAAGTATATGGATGCTGAGGCAAAAATCAGTCTTGTACTGCTTTCTATTTTTCTTTTTCTTTTGGGTGGAGGAGTTTAGGTATTGAGAAAATATCTTATTATATAGCTCAGATGGGTCTTGAACCCATGATCATTCTTTCTCAACTTCCAAAGTAGTAGGATTACAAGAATACAATATCACACTTAGCAAGATATTTCTTTTTTCAAGACCCTAAATGCCCATGACCTAAGATGTCTTATTTCCCATCAGATTCTTTCCATCACAAATATTTGTGGGTAGAATGTGACCTTTTGGATCAGGAATTGGCTTCCTGCAGCCTTTCACACAATCTTGTAAGAAACGACACACACCTATGCCACCTATTACCTTTCTCCAGGGGAAGCAATTCAAATATTACACCAAGGCCTCATTCCTTGGTCAATCCAATCCCAGAAGTCTTAAAAGACTTTGACCCAGGTTGCAAAACTGCACACATCTCTCTCCCTCCACAAAGGAAGATAACAGACTTTGTAATTTTTTTTCCATTGGCAAACAAGTTTTTCTATGAAAAGATATAAATTTTCAACCTCTTAGTACCAAGTTTATCCACAAAATGTTGACTTATGACCTAATATTTGGTTTTAGTTAGACTAGGAAACATTTCACATCCATGCTCGCAATTCAACATGACAATCAGACACGGCTATTTGTACGATTTCCAAAGGGCATGTCATGTTGAAGGAAGAATTAAGATCAGCCTCCTTTCTAACTCTCAAGTGATATTTCAAGATAAAAAAAAAAAGAAAGAAAGAAGCTGGCTCAGGCCAACTGGAAACTGACTCTAGAAAAGCCCTTGTGGGCATTCCGAGGGGGCATCTGGAATTCTTTGGGTCACAAATTCATGAGCATGAAGTGTGTGTAGACTCACAGAAAGGCAAGCACTGTGGGAAAAGCCTGCATTTACAGCCCTGTTGGACTAAGCCGGGCAGGGCACAGCATCTGAAAACATGATGGCAATGCCCCTGCCTCCACTCCACAAGTAAGCGGTTGCTTTCTTGAGCAGATGAGTGATCCCAGAAACTCAATGTCCCTATTTGCAAACACGGACTAAATTAGTCAGGGTCTTTCTTATTTGCTCAAGGAAACATGCGGTTAGATTCCTGATCTACATGACAGTACCACAGCATAGGGACTAGTAAAAGTCTGTGTAACAGGACCCAACTGCAAAGGGGTAGGCCAGAGTCTGGATCTCTCTGTACAACATATTTTTAACATAATTTTAGCTAAAAAAAAAAAAATCCCGTTTCCTCAGTACCCCCAGAATTCCACGGCGCACTCCCTCAGTCTCATGCTGAGTAAAATGTAGTAGCGAAATCTCCCCGTAAGAAGAACTTTTTGTGTGCAGATGTCTCCATAATCTTTCTGGCATATCACCAAGGCTGTATGAGATCATCATTCCATCATCAATGCAACTGTGCACTGTGAACATTTCAGATATAACTGAAAAATGTCAAAAGGGCTGGAGAGATGAGTCAGCCAGTAAAACATTGGCTGTGCAAGCATGAGGACCTGAGTTCAGATCCCTAGCTCTCGTGGAAAATGCTGAAGACAACATCATGAGCCTACGATCCCACAGCTAGGGAAATAGAGAGAGGGTTCCTCATTCCTTGCTGACCAGCGTGTCTAGCCCCATTGGTGAGTTCCAGGTCTTGGTGAAAGAGATTCGCTTAAAAGTAATATGGAGAGCAATTGAAAAAGACACCTGGTGATAAAGTCTAGCTGCTGAACACACACATCCATACTTATACATGTACGCATGTCAAGGCATTCATACCAATCATAGCTCTGTAGCCTTCATGCAAGCCCCACTCTTCATCTTTGTAGAATGATTTCCTCCTTTGATTTAAAAAGTCCAGGATGTAGTTACTGTAGGGTCGGAATAAATTTTCTACACACATCCTAATAACTATGAATCTACCTCCTTATTTGATACTGCGTGTATACAAGGTTGGCTTGACCATATGGGAGACACCTACTGTTTTAAGTTTCTGAACTCCAGAAGAGCCAAGACTCTTCTCTTTCTCCTGTCCCCCTGTCACAACCTCCTTTCTCCTCTCTCTCTCTCTCTCTCTCTCTCTCTCTCTCTCTCTCGTGTGTTTGGTTTGACTGTAAAATATCCCCCACTGGCATGTGTTTTAGGCATTTATTTCTTAGCTAGTGAGGCTGTTTTCGGATACTTTGGAACTTTTGCAAAGTGGGGTCCTGATGGATGCTTAAGTTACCAGCAGAAAGCCTTACCCAGGAACTGGTTCCTGCCTTACTCTTCACATCCTGGCCCATGGCGATGTGAAGGGCCACTGCCACATGCCTATACTAATGAGCAGAGGTCTGGCACTCTTCCCCAGCTCACTGAACCAAGTCCTCTGAAACCAAGAGCTAAAATAGTGTCCCTCCTTAAGGTGCCTGAGCCAGACACTATGGTCCACAGCAGTGTGAAGGTAATTTATAATCCAAGCCAGTGTTTCTTTCCACTCTGCTCCCTCATTCAGCTTACCCCTGTTACTTTAGGACAATATATCTACACTCTTTCTCCATTCTCCATGCCTGGAGCTCAAATCAGAAAGCTTTCACTCAAGGATACAGTGTTAATTACTTAAATACAGTGACTTCTTTCAATAAGAGATAGTTTTAGACTCTTGAGAAGACTGAAGAGAAATAGGAATGTAGCCTGTTTTCAGCTAGGCAACATTCACATAAAAGATGAACCAAGCTACCTCCCGGCAGTATCCCAGAGTCCCGACCCTAAATGTCCCAATGGATCTTTGAATTCACTATTTTTACAACTTCCTATTTTTACTTCCTTTTGCCTGTGTCTTTCAGTATGGTCCTTTTCCTGCTTCCCAGGGGGCTGTGGTGAGTTAGGGAAGGCAGTGTGTGCAACAGGCATGACAGGCTGTGGGTGGCTTAGAAAGAGAGTGTTGACATTACTTCATAATGCCTAAACGATCAAAGTGATACTACAGCCTTTTGTTCTACTATTAAAACAACACCAATCCAAACCACTTATTTTGTCCTTTCACTGGATTGAATTACCTTTATCTGGCAGTCCATTTGTATTATCAAATGTATTCTGAATTTTTAATCGCAGATTTACATGTATCATTCAGTTACTGAAAAGCTTGGCGGCAGACAAAGGCTGTCCATGCAGTCTTAATGTTCTTCTAGCCCCTGCCTCTACGCATAGCTTAGATGGGCATACATAGCCAGTTCCCCAGTTTCTTGTGACCCCAGAAAGCTCCTTAGGGTTAGCTCTGGGGTCCTGGGACACAAGTCTAAGCTTCTTTAAGATGCTGGAGAAGGTATCAGTAGATTTTTTTTTTTTAAAGACGAGATGGCAATATTAATATTGCCTTGAAATACAATTCAAACGGCTCTACAGTATGATTTTTAATTAATAATGACCAATATCAGTGGAATTATTGCAAAAATGGGATTATCTTTCATGGTTACTAGCACCAGAAAATGATAGCACTTTGGAAAGTAATGCAGCATTATATAATGTGGACAGTTAACGTCATTGTATCTTTTATCCTGGCAAATTGGAATTTAACCTAAAAAGTAACTCAGTATTCAGAACTGGCACTAAAACAAACATGTGACTATTTTAACTCTTCAGTGTCAGGGAAATAAGTTAATAAATGATGGTTCATGAATATGAGATCAGTGCAACACATGCTAACTTCAAAGATAAAGAAAAGCTATACACACAACCCTAAAGCTCTTGAGAATATTTTCCTCTAATCTTAGCCTGCTTCTAAATATTGTACTTGCTATTTTTTCTTCTCCTTCCCAATATACCACACTGATTAACTAATTAATTGATTAGAACAAAATAATAATTGGCTCAAGCATGAAAAACACATAGGTGAGGATGTTAGGGAGAGGAAGCCGAATATCTCTGCCAATCAATAAAGTCAGTAAAGTCACGGGCACGTGGGACTCCATTACTAGAATACAAAGCAATGGCAAGTGGAAGACTCATGGTTTCTCTCCTCTGAACTTTCTTAGCAAATAGATCCCAGCTTCCTCTCTGGGGTCCACGAAGGCTAAAGCTGAGAACAGAGACAAGAGGTTGCCTGGCCCCAGCTTAAACACATTCTTTCTAACATTTTTCAAAATAAAATCAGCCAATAATATTGAGGAAGGCCAGGCATCATGGACACAGCCACAAGTGAGCTGCAGCATGGCAACTCACTTGTTCTCTCCTGTACCACACTGGTAATAAAATGAGATTGCATTGCCATGTATTGTTCCATTGCTTCCATCCTTCCTGGAACTCACTCAGAGAGCCAACCTTCAGGGCCATCAGCCTTTGAGTTAAGAACCCCATTGTGTTCTTCTATTCCATCCTAAATGTGTAGAGAAGGGTGAGTGACACAGTGATGCTCTGCCAATCAAGCAAGAATGTTGGTGCTGCCAGCATCATTTACAAAGGCCCCTGGAAAGAGGTGTTGAAGGAGCTGGGCATCTGCAGTGTCGGGGACAAGTTACTAGGTTTCATGACTTAGAAGTCCAATATCTCTCAGCCACAGAATTATTCTCAAGAGTAGAGCCTCACGTTCCTTTTCCAGATGACGTGACCAGGGCTCTGGAAAAGAAAGCATCTTATTCCAAATAAATGAACCATGGAGCCAGACCACCATGGGTTCCAGCTATCTTCAAAGACACCTTTGCTTTCTCTGCCCTGCTTGAACTCATAAAAGGGAGATTAAGGAAAAGATTCCCCAGGTCTATGTGTAGTAGCATTTTATTTGTGTTTTAACCAATAAAGCTTACATGAAAGATCAGAGAAGCAGACTGCCCAGTCTCTAGAGAGTTCTTACCTCTACCAATGCTCAAACCAAAGGGGCAATCCTGTTCTCAAACTGTCTCCTCCTGCCTTATATTCCTCTCTCCACCCAGCCATATCACTCCTGTCTCCACCTCCCGAGTACTGGTATTAAAGGTGTGTGATCCCAAGTGCTGGGATCATCTTTGTGTGAGCTTTGTTTCTCTTTCAAACTGGATCAATTTTGTGTAGCCCAGGATAGCCTTGAATTAACAGAGATCCATCTGTCCCCCAAGTCCTGGGATTAAAGGTGTGTGTCACCAGTGCCTGGCCTCTAGTGGCTTAGTTCTGCACTCTGATCTTCAGGCAAGCTTTATTTGTTAAAATACAAAAAATACATCAAATTGGCCCTTGTACCAATTCCCAGGGGAGGATGCTGGTTAGAGCCCACATGTGGATGACTGCGCATGTATTTCTTCAGCTTTGCAGGCAAAGATGTTTCATGGAACTTATGCCATTCTAGTGGAAGGAAGGACACAGGTAGGTGTTATTCCTAGGGATTCTTTGGATAGCTGATGCATGTTCATTTGCTTAAGCCACCCATGGAACATTGTCCCTGCCTTTTCATGACTTTCTCTTTAGGCAGAGCTTGGCCTTTTGAGTATCTAAAGACTTAGCTCTTACAGTCATATTCATACAATGAAAATGCATCGCCAGGCACAGCCTGAACCCTGGCTGCTGCTATACCTACATTACACACTGTGCCAAATCACAAGAGGTACCAGGAAAACCCAAAGACCATCTGCAGAGAAAAGGACAATTTTATAGCTTGCTGTTATTGGAGAGTGGGCTGGCATGATATTTCTGGAATGGCGATTTAGTGAGGAGAATTGCATGCTTTTCAAATCTGCATATGCAGCAGCTCACCCCTTTGGATTCAGACTATAGAATTACTTGGATGCTGAAAGTATGTTTGTGCAAAAAAAAAAATCAGAGCAACATGTTAAACTAAGAAGAAACTGGAAGCTAAAAGCCCAATGTTTGAAAATCGGGTAGGCAAATTACAGTATGAAATATTATCTTTCTTTTATATATTGCTTTTAAAGAGCACTGATTGCTGAGAAAAGTGTACAGGGCAAAAAAAATTTTAAAAAAATAAAAAATAAAAGATGGAGCCTTAGGTAATGAATTAGCAGAAGCTTCAGAGTCTCAGTGTATGGTTTGAATCCCAGGTGCATTGCTTGCCAGCTGTGTGCATAGAGATAAAGTTGATTAACACCCCTGGGCCTTGGTTCCACTGGATATAAAATGGACAGAGCTCGGATGAGAATTAAATACTTCAATATACATGATATGCTTAGGGCTTTGCTAAATAAGTTACAACTAATAACAGAACATGTAGTGAAGAACAGGTTGTTTCAACAAATGACATCTCTTTTCAGTGATTATGTCAAAGGATCATATTTATGAAGAGCTGAATCAACTACCAAGTACTAACAATGGCCATCTCCGAGTCACGCCATTATGGGAGAATATTTAAGGTTTTTTTTTTTTTTCTGCTTCCCATGCTTCTGGAGTGCAGCAAGGCTTTCTTTTGTGATTGCAGATGTCTAAGAGGGCAATTTTTAGGAATTCAGTCTTATATCTTGAGCTCTATGTAGAGAACGGTGGTAGATGAAGGTCCTCCTGTTGCCTCCAGCTCAGAAGCGAACCTATATTCTCAAGAACTGATTGGTTTTTAAGAGACCTGTCATCACGTTCCATTCCAGAGTGCAGAATACTGTGCCTGGGACACAGTGGGGGCTCAACACCTTCTCTGCTTTTTCCCCCTTTGTTAAACTCTAACTGGGCTTAGAAGACATTTGTCAGCTGGGATTGAAAAAAATTTTCTTCCCACTCTCAACCTATCAGTCATCTGCCACCTTCACCACGTCAGCAACACACATTTTATGATTCTGCATGTGCGTGTGGAGCATGTGTGCGCATGTGTGATAATGTGTGTATTCAAGTGTGTAAAAATTGTGTACATGTTTTAATGAGGGGGATGTATGACGGTATATAAAAGTTTGTACGTATATGGCAATGCATGTGTAGGGGTGTGTAATATAGGAATATGTGTCAGAATGTATGTCCATGTGAGTGTATTATGAGAATTGCTTAAGTATGGATGTATGTAAATGTGGGAAAATGGGTGAATATGTATGTTGTTATGTGTGTGGAAATGCCTGTGTATATGAATGTGGATGGGTATTGTTGGTAAACTGAGAACTATCTGCATTCCAGAACCAGATGCTTCCCAAACCCATTTTCAGTGACAAAGTGCTAGCAGCCACGTCATCACCAGCTGCTGAATGCAACACATTTCCACTGTTGCCATAAGTCATGGACCTTTTATAAAGCCTGTGGCAGCATACACCCACTCAAAGGTGGCCCTTTGCACTCCCCTTCCCCAATAAATATCTCTGAGAAAGGTCTGTTGCAAGGTGTAACTTGGCATTCCTTGGTCCTCTGATTGCTGAAAAAAACCACTAATGGGTATATGCATGACTTTGTGTGTGTATGTATGCGAGCCACTTAAATGTATAAAAGTATATAAGTACATATGCAAATAAGAATTGTGTGGGTGTACAAATGATATGTGCAGAAATGTAACTCTGCATATGTTTACAAATGTAAATATGAATGTGTGTGTATGAGGAAGAAGAAAAGAAGTGAGATTATGAGCATCAAAATTCTCATAGAGGTAGCAGTGAGTATTTGGGCAGCCAATTACTAGAGAATCATGAAAGGTGCAAGGACATTCTCTTTCTTCTGGAAACAGGAGCCTTTCTTTCTGATTTTTCAGAATAAAGAAGAAGTCATTTCAAATGACATGAAAACATAAAATAATAGAAGGCTGCTCACAAAACCCAACTAGGGAAGCAGCAGGTTTCTAAGGATGCAGGTATCTAAGGATGCAGGTATCTATGAGTGTGCTATCTAAGGAAGTCAGGACCGTAAGGGGTGCATCCACCCATGGAGATGGTGGGACTGATCTAATGGGAGCTCACCAAGGCCAGCTGGACTGGGACTGAACGAGCAAGTGATCGAATCGGACTCTGTGAATGTGGCTGACAATGAGGGCTGACTGAGAAGCCAAAGATAATGGCACTGGGTTTTGATTCTACTGCATGTACTGGCTTTTTGGGAGCCTAGTCTGTTTGGATGCACACCTTCTTAGACCTGGATGGAGGTGGGAGGGCCTTGGACTTCCCACAGGGCAGGGCTTCTCTTAGGACTGGAGAGGGAGGGGGAGGGGGAAGGAAAGGGGGAGGGAAATGGGAGGAGGTGGAAATTTTTAATAAATAAATATTTAAAAAAAAAAGATAAAGACCTTTATCTGACTCAGACCCAGAACCAGCAAAATGGAAAGACCAGAACAGGCTCAGTGGGAGGGAGGGAGGGAGGGAGAAAGGGAGGGAGGGAGGGAGGGAGGAAGGGAGGTTACTGCTGGGCTCTACACACCTGCCATAAAATCTGTTGCTTGAAAGCATCTAGAAGGTCTATTCAGCTTGTTCTGTCTTGATACCAGAGTGAACAGGGTGGAGCTTGACAAAGTGACCTCACAACCAAAAACCGCAATGCAGAAGCTATCCTCAGTGTATGGCCATGAGTACTAGCAGGATATCACCTTGTAATTGCGTCTTGGTGGTCAGATTGAGCCTGCCCACTTCTTAGTCCACAGAATAGAATGGGTGGACCTGTCCAACTGCTTTAACCATAGAAAGGAGCTCCTGCTGATCAGCAGTAGGATTTCTGCCAATGGTTGCCCTTCCTGTGCAAGTATTCGTGCGTCCTGAGTAGCACCATCCACATTAAGGGGCACACATGGTCAAGAGAGGAGCAGGTGACTGTGCATCTCAATAAAGGACAGTGATTCCTTTTCTATTATATGATCTTTAGGAGCCTATAATTTTTTTCTAGGATCTTCAGTTCTTCCTTTAAAAACACAGCATAGGTATTGGTGAAAGGATTTGGACACTGCCAGCAGCACCTTTCTTTAGGACTTCCGACAAGCCATGTGAGCTCTTAGAGTTGGTGATCTCACACAGAAGGCAAGGATAGCACAGTCCCCTCACATACCTGTCACAGATGAAATCAACATAAAAAGTGCCTGATGTATTAAAGGAACTGGATTGAATGTTAAGACATTATCCTCATGATCATGATAATCATTGCCAACATCATAGCATTAAGTTTGGGTCTTGATTAAAACACAATTGCCCTGGGATAAATAACACTTGATATTGTCCTCCAGCATCAGCCTGGTAAATTACAAAGACTGCTAGACCGGGTTACAGTCTCAATCCAATTACTAACTCATTACCAATTTATGAAATGCGGAAGCCCAGATGGCCTTTCAGGTCTTCCTCAGCTTCAGCATCCACCAAGTCCATGTTATAGATACTGGTTCTCAAAGTATCTTCTGGAGGCCAGCAGCCTCAACCCTGATGGAGAACTTATGAGATTTAACTATATCAATCAATCAAATTTTGATCTTTCTTTAAGAAGACTTAGAAAGAGGGGGAATATTGCATCCTTGTACTTGGGCTCTAAGTGGAGAAAGAAAGATCACAGATTAGAGAGATCAATGGTATGAAAGAAACCTTAAATAAAAATCACGTCAGGCATCTTATTCTAAGAAGGTTCTCAGCCTAGTTCATCCCCATTCAGTCTCTTATTGCAAAGTTAGGATGAAATCCCATGATACAAACTGTCCATGTTCCATCAAGAAAACTGAGGTCTAGAAAAGATTGTTCCTAAAAGTCAGAGAACCTACTGTTGTCAGAGACTGAATTTCTCCCAGGATTTGTACTGAGAGTAGTTTTTCTCTCAGCACTGTCAAACCTGTAATGCTGGAATCCTCGGAGAGCCACATGGAATTCCTGAAGTTTCTTCTACTGTCAGGTTCTGAGCAAGATTCTATCAGGAACACCTGTTTCCCAAACTTGATCCGGGACTGTATTCCCCTTTGATTTTCTTGAGAGAAACAGTTTGTTTATAAACCAAGAAAAGGTTCATCACATTTCCAGAAGAAGAAGCAGGTTTGGTACAGAAGTAACAGAAATCCCCAACATAGAGGAGCCTATGGCTTCTTTCCTAAAACCTAAAATTTTATACTGTCACTGTTGAAGAGAGGAATGAGTACAACCAAGAAACTATGGAAAGAAATACAAATTCATAAGGATTAAAACACACAATAGTATCAAAAATCAACAACACAATGATGCAATTAACACATGCATGTCTATATTAACATTAAGTACCACACCTTAAATATTCATGGTCTCAATTCTCCAATCAAAGCCAACAAGTTGTCTGATTGAAAAGATCAAGAAACAAATTCCATCTAGCTGTTGTCTACATAAACACACTCTAGCCTTAAAGATAGGCACCACCTTAAAGCAAAAGGATGGAAAAAAGTACTTCTATCAAATGGAACCAGGAAGCAAGCAGGTGTAACTGTCCTACTATCTGATAAAGAGTATTTTATCCCTCTGATTAAAAAATAAATTACAAACTAAAACTAACCAGAAAAGATGCAGAAAGACACTCCATTCTAATAAAGGGAATAAACATGGCTATCTATACTAAACAGAACAGACATGCATCAAACTCTATTGCTCCCAATTTCTAATTTAAAAAAAAAGTCTCTGGACTTAAAAGTACAGAAAACACCAGCCCATTAATAGCAGCTGGTTTCAATCCCCTACTCTCTCCAACAGACAGGTCCATCTTGACAAAAATAAAGAGAAGAATATCAGGATTAATTAGCATCATATATCAACCGGACCTAACAGATACCTGTAGACTGTTTCCACCCAGACACCAGAAACACATACTCTCCTAAGCAGCAAGTGGAAGCTTTTCAGAGCAGACCACATGCTGTGACACAAAGCAAATCTTTACAAATTCAAAGGGATTGAAATAACTACTTGTATTTTATTCTATCTGACCACACTGTAAGAAAACTCACAATTGACAGCAACCAAGTTTCTAGTAAATACATAAACTCAGAGATATAACAACTTACTACTGAATAATGACTGTGTCAAAGAATAAATCAAGAAAGAAATAAAAAGTTTCCTAAATCAAAATGAAAATACAACACAGTAAAGACCTCTGGGAACATTGAAAGCAGTCTTATGAAGAACATGTACTTCTCTAAGTGTCTATAATTTTAAAAAATCAGAAAAAAATAAATGACTAAATAATACAAATGAAACAATATGGAACTGGTACAAAAACAGACATGTAGATCAATGGAACAAAATCAAAGACTCAAACATAATATCAGCATTTTATGTTTGACAAAGATGTCAAAACTTTAAAGAAAATGAAGCAACTTCAACAAATGATGCTGAGAAAACTCTCCTGCAAAAGAATAAAATTAGATCTGTAACACTTTGCACAAAAAAAAAAAAAAAAAACCCAACATCCAAATGGATCAAAGACGTGAAACACTGGAACTGCTAGATGAAAACACACGCAGTTCCCTGCATTCTAGAGGGGGAGAATTGGCCTTTCTGAATAGGAATCTATCTGCCCAAGAACGACAACCAACAACTGACAAGTGGGCCTCCACAAAACTAAAGAGCTACTGCATAGCTGAAGAAACAGTGAGGCAAAGAGGAAGCCCACAGAATGGAGGAGAATCCTCAGCAGCTATCCATCTGACGGAGGACTAATATCCAGAATATACAAATAAGTCAAAAACAAATCATCAAAAATAAAAATAAAATAAAAACTGGAATGAGGCCTGAAAAGAAAATTCTCAAAAGAAGAAAAAAAATGGCTAAGAAGCAGCTTTAAAAAATGTTCATCATCCCTAGTAACTATAGAAATGTGACTCACAACAACTTTGGGATTTTTGTCTCACCCTAGTCAGAATGCCAAAGATCAATAAAACACCCAACAGCAAATGTTAGAGGAGGTGTAGGGAAAAGAGAACTTTAATCCCCTGTTGGTGGAATTGTAAACTGTTGTGGCCACCATGGAAAACAGCATGAAGAATTCTCAGAAAGCTAAAAATACATTACCATATGACCCAGTTATGCCATTCCTTAGCCTATGCCTAAAGAAGGCCACATCCTCCTCCACAGGAGTCCATGTTCAATGCTGCTCTATTAACAGTAGCTAGGAAAAGGAAACAACATAAATGTGTTTTAACCAACAAATGGATAAGGAAAACATGGTAGATTAATACACTATAAAATACTATTTAGCTATAAAGAAAAATTAAATCATATTGAGTGCGTTAACCCAGACCCCAAAAGTCCAATGGTACATGTTTTCTCTTACTGGAGGCTGCTAGCTCTTCTTCAGATCTGCGTATATTTCCTGGAGTGCCTGCAGAAGCTAGGAAAGTAAAATATGACCACTGCTGTGGGAGGGGTGTGGGGAGCCATCGAGGCCTAGCAGGCTACAAAGCAATCTGCTCAGGAAAATAGAGGGGCGGAGACTCTAATTAGAAAGGTAAGAGGAAAATAAATATAGGAGGGAAGAGAGTCAAACCACAATAAGGATGTCTGAACAGTCATAAGCAATGATACTATTAACCATCTACCTAAAATAAACACCTAGATCACACGAATCCATGTATAAATGTACATATGCTGATTGAATGAAATTTTCTCATCTGCACTGTGAAGAACCAAAGACTATCTATCAAAAACCACACCACCAGGTCTGAGAAGCCTTCTTCTGAGTTACTGGTCAGCACTGACCAAGATGCCACAAATATAAGCCACTACAAAGGCCTTTGGATGCCCTCCAGAAGTACAGCTAAGTTCCTAGTGCTGAAGAGACCGTGCACTTCAGACAAAATGAATTTGAAAGAAAGCAAAGAGGGGTACATGAGAGGGTTTGGACGGAGGAAAGGGAAGAAGAAAATGATATAATTATAATCTCAATAATAAAAGAAACAATGTTAAAAATGAATTGTATACATGTTTATGATTTTCAAAGAATAAATATTAAGAAATTCAAAGTAACTACTGTTATCCTGCATAAATGTAATGGATTTGGGGGAAAAAGGAGGTGGGGGGGCGCTGGGAGGAGTGGAGGGAAGGGAAACTGTAGTTATGATGTAACATATGAAAAAATAAAAAGAATATATAAGTCTAGAAAACATAGATGGTACATATATGCAAATATTTCATAAATATTGTGATGGAACTGTAAAGATACTCCATGTTTCATGTACATATACATATATGTAAGTAACACACACAGGAGAGAGAGGGAAAAGGGAAAGGGAGAGGTGAGAAAGAGAGGAGAAAGAAAGGAGGAACGGAAAGGAAGAGAGAGAGAGAGAGAGAGAGAGAGAGAGAGAGAGAGAGAGAGAGAGAAAATAAATTCCTGGCCCATGCATATGCCCATTTGACTAGCATGGTGTCTAGCTGGTCCTGGATAAACCTACAGTTGGCTTAGGTCTTGATAGAGTGGTCTGGCAATAAACTGTTACCTGACCCTCCAGAAGTATCCTTCTCTCTGCTCTATCCTTAAGTCTTCCCCAGCGTTCCGTCTACAAAGACAGCACCAATGGGCACACTCAACTTCTAAGAACCATTTTCAAAAATTCAACAATAAATTAAATATTAATGAAACATTCATAATATACCACCATTTCAAATATATATATACACACTCAAAAACAAGGGCCATGAGAATCGCCTGGAGGGTGTGGTAAAACACAGACTGCGCTCCACCCTGTCTCACTCCCAGTCCCTGATGCATCAGACCTGGATCAGAGCCCAAGAAGTGATATTTTCAACAAGTTCCCACGTGCCCTCCACACCACCTATAATCTCCACAATAATTCTGGGAAGACAGGTTATTCATTCTTTGTTCAAGAGTTCATTAACCTGCCCAAGATCTCATAACTGGCAAAAGACAGATGCCAACACCAAACCTAGCTGTTGTGACTTAATTATCATAGTCTGTCCATTGTATCATGCCACCGCTTCTCTAAGTGAGCATCTGACGTCATTGAGGTAAACTTCAAATCAGACCTAAGAACTACACCCTGAGGGCAGAGCGGTTTGGCCATCAGAAGAAACCTCCCCTTGATGTTTCTCCAGTCACACAGGTTTTCAGGAACGGCAATCCTGATGATGCTGGGCAGAGAGAGAAACAGTAAAATCCAAGTGCTCGCAATCAATGGCCTGGATGACCATGCCTGGGGTTTAGGTTCAAGAGCCTTATCCTCTAACCCACTTGCAGCTAAGAATTCCTTTATGGCCTTTGCTAAAATGTCAGCCTTGATTGACATAGCTTGCACTGTGCCCTTTAAGCACACTGTAGAGCTGCGAAATAGGTTACAACTGACTACAAAGATATAAAGAATCTCCCTTTCTGCCCAGCTCAACAAGGCCCACACCCTACCTGGAAGGACCACAGCTTTGCCAAGAGAAGGAATGCTGGGAGTCCACCAGGTAACTGACTGTCGATCTGGCTAGGATGCATGGTTAAAGTCTGTACTATCCTTATAGAGGCTCTATATGAAACCCAGGAATGTGGCCTCTGGACACTGCTTAAAAAATTCTGTTCATTGTTTTTCCATGTAACTGAGGTCTAGAAGTTGAACATCATGGAGTAGGCCCAAGTCCTTTGCTTTGTAAGGAGTCTACAGCTGTGAGAGACACACACTTATTCTGGTATACCTGCTATTCTTGCTGCCCCTCCTAATTTGATAATTAGTAACCCCCCTCTCACATTCCTTCATATTTATTCACTCTCTCAGTTTTTCTGTTCTTTCTCCACGCTCTTGCGCCCTCCCTATCCTTTCTATCACACACACACACACACACACACACACACACACACACTACAGTTTTAAAATATAGTGCTGCCAGCAAATCTTAATGCCACTATGATGTTGGAGAGTAAAGAATTATCAACTCTTTAATAAATCTACCCATTTTGTATGTAAAGTCGCTGTTTCTTCTGAGATGGTTGATGGTGATATTAACAAAATACAGGATGGTGGAATGAGTTCAATAATTTTATTGATAAATGAAATTCTACTGAGTTTGGCATTTTGCACTTGCAAAATGTGATGTGAACAGTGCAAATACGGCGCCTAGTGCCCCTGTGAAGATGAGGTATATCAGCCCAGTGCCACTTACACCCTTTTCTTTGGAAGTATTATTGTCCTCCCTTTCTCTCTTTTTGCTCCTGGACAAACAACATTATGGCAAGAAAATGGAGATAAAAATAAGCTTAGCAAAAATGGCCAACAAGCTAGCTGACGCAATAAATCAAAATTGTTTTCATCAGCTACTGCTCCTTGATTTTTATGTAATCAAATAACAAAACGATTCCCTTCAAAATGCAAAAACTTAAGTCATAAAACCCAAAGCAATAATATTCAGTGGAACAAATAGGATGGACTATTTCCACATTTACAGCCAGCACTAAGGGGAAGCACATCAGGCTTGAGTACAAAGCAAATTACAGAGCAGAGGAAATCTGTAAAATAAAATCAGATTTAAGGGGAGTCTACATCCTCCTACCTCCTCTAATGAGGAGTTTGAAAATAATCAAAGTTAGCATGATGGCATGGATATTGGTTTGAGCTAACCCTACCAAATTATAAAAATTGCAAAAGAAAGTAATTGAAGAATTCATAGCGAGATTTGCTTGGCAATGCTCAAAACCCAAAGCAAAGTAATTTAATAAGGGAGACTCAGAGGGGGCTTCCCTTGATCTTTGGACTGTATTATCCCAAACCAATCACCATCAAACAGAATTAAGCAGTAAAGGGTCATACGGGGGCCAAATCAGCCAGTTGTATGTTAAAGAGCTTCAGAGAGAGAGAGCAAGCTTCACTAGGTCCAGGGCAGAGGACTTCGGCCCTCTCTTGACCATCACAGCCCTCCTTGCTATCCTTCTGTTGGTACCCCAGCTACCCTGCTCATCCACGCGGAAGACAGAAATGTCCGTGACTGTGCCTACGCACTTCCGCTTCTCACTCACTGAACGTTAGTTTGTGTGCTTTTTAAAAGCATGCGTAATTTCAAAAGTTCCTGTGCTATTTCTGTTCCACCTTCCCTTGGGTCATTCCTGGGCACAGACAACAGCATAAAAAGGAGCCTCACTGGAGAGCAGCTGCGTCCTGAGGTCTGTGCCAGACAGGGCACTGGGGAGTCAGTGATATCTCAGGAGGCTCTGCTCTTGGGCGCACAGTGCAATAAGAGGGAGGGGCCGGAAGAGTGGGTGCTTCCACTAAAGCTTGGGAGGCAGCCAGCCCTCAGCCTGGCAGTCAAAAAAAAAAAAAAAAAAAGCATTCACCACAGTGTTAGGTTCTTTGGGAAGCGGACCACTCGGACTCTGGTAACAAGAGTCATGTCAGTGGCCGGCAGAAACTGAGGCATTGTTCTGACTACGCTGAAAGAGTCTCAGGCTGAGGGTGTGGGACTGAAGTTGAACTAAGTTTAAGCACTGGGCGGGTTACAGACTCAGCCTGTCAGGAAGTCCCTGGAGAGCCACCTCATTTCCTGTCCATTCTAGGCCTCTCTAATGTTAGTCAGAGGACGAATCTCCATGTTGTCCCAACATGGCCTGGGGACCCAAGGAAGGACAGGAAGTCACTGACTAAAATAGGAAGGAGACAATAATATCTGGTTCCAAATCAAACCTATACCTTCCATTTGGCCTTACATTGATTCTTGGTGTTAGTCTGAATACATAATAGCCACTTTTACATATTAATTAATCTCACCACTAGGAAACGAGTCAACTAATAAATAAATGGACAAAGATACCAAACACTTTAAACAGTATCACAGAATATGTATCTGGAGAAGAGGCATCGTACTGGCTCATTTTAATGTTAATTTGACAAAGTAGATTTATCTGGGAAGTATAACTCTCTTAATCAAGAAAATACATACATAGGATTGACCTATAGGCAAGTCTTTAGAGCATTTTCTTGATGGATGATTGATGTGGAAGGGGCCAGTCCATTGTGGGCAGTAACACTTCTGGGCTAAGAAAAGAGGCAAAGAAAACCATGAGGTAAACAGCACTCTTCCTTGGCCTCAGGATCAGTTCCTACCTCCAGGTTCCTGCCCCAAATTCCCTCAGTGATGAAATATTACCTGGAATTGTAAACCAAAATAAACCATTGTGTCCATAAGTTGCTTCTGGTCATGGTGTTTTATCACGACAATAGGAGCACCAACTAAGACAGGCTTGTATGTGCATCCTGTGTATTGTTTGTCATCCTTGAAGAACTGTAGACTTTTAACCATCATCTCGGAAAATGACCTCCAATGAGCCCCAGTTTGTGCACCACAATTTATGATGGCAATGCCTAATCTTGTCCAGGGAGGTAAATGTATGTAACAGAAAATGGTTTTAATAACAGTGCGGTTCCAAGAATAATGAATAAAATCAGGGGAAAACAAATGAACACATGCATTCGTATGAACGTACACAAAGACAAAAAGATTACAAGCAGTGAGGTGACTCAGGGGATCAAGGAGCTTGCTGCCAAGGCTGAGCACCTGAATTTCATTCCCCAGGACCAACATGGTTGAAGGAGAGAACAGATTTCTGCAAGTTGTCCTCTGACCTCTACGTGACTTCTGTATACACACACATACACATACAGACACTCCGAAATAAATAAAATGTGATAAAAAGTAAAAAAATTATTTTCTCTAAATATAAATCACAAGGATCTAATGGGAAAGAAGATAATGAAATCCGATTTTTTTTAGGGGATGCTCTGCTCTTGTTCCTGTTTTTTGTTTGTTTGCTTGTTTTGTTTTGTTTTTTTATGACAGAGTCCCACAGTGCAGCCCAGGCTGGCCTGGGACTCACAAATTCTGTTGCTCCAACCCTCAGAGTGCTGCCATTCCAAATCTGAGGGGACTTACACACTTATGAATTTTTAAAAAAAATTCCCTCAAATAAGATTGTCTATAATTCACTCAACCTCTGCTTTTGGCAACACTCAGCATTATTTTGCTAAGACATTTTAAACATTCATACCTTTTTTCTATACTATGACTTTGCTTTTGAAAATTAGACCTACAGAAATAAATCTAGTAACTGCTGAAAAAAACATTACGCATGAAAATGTTTCTTACAATATTTATATGTGCAAAAAAGTAGAGTTCATTCAAATGAGAACCAAAAAGGGAAATTTTAGGTAAATTTCCTTATACCTAATTAACAAAGTGTTAGACACTACGTGACTAAGCTTTACAACAGTAAATCAAAAATACATTTTATAACATAATAAATATGTAAATATTTGGTAGAAATATACAAAAGATTAAAATAAAAATTCCTGGATTCAGATTTCAGTAGTGCTAAAAAGGATTAAATTTGGCTTATTCTGCTTATTTCAGTTTTATTTTTTGACTCAGTTTAACTTTTCAAAAATTTATTTTATTATTTGTGCATGTGTGATGTGTGAGTCTGGGCACCACAGGAGTGAGGGCATATGCACAGAAAACAATGCTCAGAACCCATCTCTCCTTTCTGCACAGTCTGCGGAGATCTAACCCAAGTCTTTAAGCTGGCACACCAAGTGATTTTTATCCATCTCACTGGCCTTAGCATTTTCTTTCTTCCTTCCTTCTCTCCTTCCCTCCTTCCTTCCCTCCTTCCTTCCTTCCTTCCTTCCTTCCTCCCTTTCTTCCTTCCTTCTTTCTTTCATTTTATTTTTTAGCATTTTTCTTAATGGTTAAATGCTATATGTGAATTATAAGCATAAGCGTGTGTTGTGTGTATGTATAAATCTATATATTTTGCTATTAAAATCACTTATTTTAATACAGCCACAGACTGGGGATGACTGTGCATGTGGAGTTTGGGTACACCACACAGTTAAAGCTGGGAAAGGGGGCTCAGGAACGTTTAGTTCCCGAGGCCTCTAGAACTTGGGAGACTGAAGCCTAAGAGCAGGAGAAGGGGTTCAGAAGACAGCAGTTGTGAAGCAGGGAAAAGATCATCACCTTCATCTGCCTACAAGGGAACTGGACGTTTAGTGAAGATACAAATGGGCATTGTTCACCCCGAGTTCAGCTTCCTTTTCTGCCTCTCTGAATTCCATTATCTTTCTGCGTGTTTAATTTCCTGCTTGACAGTTTCCCTTGCAGTCTTATACTTTTCTCTACAAAACAGAAAAGCACAGAGACATGTGGACTGCAAAATGTGTGTGCCCAATAAAACTATTCCAGGATGACTCCAGCCTCACTTGCTCAGTAATGAAATCCCTGTTCTGTGCCTATGGTCTTTTCAAAACCAAAACACAGCCATTAATTTCTGTCCACTGAATTCAGAAGGGACACTTGGACATTAAATTTAGTGTGAAACCTCACCTCTTCATCTAAAAATGATTAATGTGTTATTTTTATTTTGAAACTTTAATTGATGCATACAGTATACACATGGAATGAGGTACCATATCATGCATAATACCTGTACATGCTACATAACGTTCAAATCAAGTTAAACATGCTTACCACCTTAAATATTCATCATTTATTCATGACAATACTTTCTAACTCCTCCCTTCTAGCTTTTAAAAAAATGCACAGTACATTATTGCAATCTACCGATACTTCATATTTTGAACTTAATGAGAATTTAAAAAAACATATAAAATTTAAAAACTTGTAGGGAGTGCTTAAAGTAAGCAGATTTATTGCTCATATTAGGAAAGAAAACATGTAAAATTAATGATCTACAGCCCAATGTTAAGAAACTCTATGAGTACAGAGAAAAATCATAACTAAAAATCAACAGAAGAAAAGTGGTTTTAAGAAAAGCTAAAGTTAAAACGGAAACAACAAAAAAGATCAATGAGGGGAAATTTAGCTAATTTTGGTTTTCAGAGCAAAACATAATTCAGGACTCAGTATTATAAGGAGATATATTTTTATCTAATTTGTCCATACATTAAATGTTATATCTATCACAATCTCAACAATTTTTTGAAGAAATTGACAAGATAATTCTAAGATTTAAATAAAAGTAAAGAGTTCCGAGATTCAGAAACAATTTTATGTGAGAAGGTGAAAATATTCATGCTTCTAGTTTATAGAATTACTGTAAAACTACAGTTATCATTTTTGTACTGGTATTGGGGCCAACTGGTCAAGAGCAGACATAGAGAATCAGGAAACAGAGCAACATGAGTCTTGCCTCTGATTATCAAGAGATCTCATCTATGTGTTGGGCTGACAAGGAATATTATTATTTTTAGCAAATGACACCTATTTAAGTGAACATACTATAGACAATAGATAAATCTGAACAGCTATCTCATTCCAAATAAAACATATGTTAATACTAAGTATTAAAAGTTCTAGAAGAAACTTTGAATGTGATAGATTTTAGGCAGGACACAAGTATTAACCATAAAAAATTAAAAACTTATATATAGTATTTTATCAAAATTAAAATTTCCTGCTTCTCAAAAGACACCATTAAGAAAATGAATGGGCCAGTTATACTCTGGAAATTATATTTGTAGCACTTATGTTTCACTGAGGACTTACAGTCTGAATATATTAAAATTTCATATAAATCATCATTGAAAAGATGAAAAGCCCAATAAAATTTACCAAAAGGCTTGAGCTCACACTTCTGAAGAAGATGTATGCCTGTCCAATAAGCACATGAACTCCTAGTTAACATCAGTAGCCACCAACTTAAAACCGCTAGTGAGACAGTTCTTCACACCCACTGAACTGACTATAATTTAGCCAAAAAGTTAAAATTGGCTGTAACTTCAAAGCCAGTCACAAAGACTAGCAACACTAATATTGGTTGGATTGTCTAGAAATCTGAGCTTACATAAGCAGTGTGTTGCCCACGAGTATATGAAACAGCATTACCACCAGACAGGCATTTCTACACAATAACAGACCCACACCTACCCCATGACCATGCAGGTCCACCACTATGCATCCAGCGGAGAAAAATGGAAACACAACTCCACATAAGACTTCTGAAAAAATGTATATTGCCCTATTAAAAACAGCCCTCAACTGTCAACACCGGTAATGTGCTCCAGGCAGAGTGGATAAATGAGATGAGAATTAGTCTTCAAAAGGAATACTGTTCTAAACACCAAAAACAAAAGGAAGAACAGTTACAAAAGTGATCATCACAGTGTCATAGGCCAGTCTTACAGAACTCTGCTGGGTGACAGAAGGTGAGGACGAGTATTTATATTCTGAATCCATTTCTAGGAACCACGAGAAAGGTAAATGTAATCCTGCAAACTCTGTGTGGGGAACATGACTAGAGAACATTTGTAGCTGATGGAAATGTATATTTTGCCCAAACTCCTGAGGTAAACAACATATGTATGCATCTTATCCTATGTATGCCAGTCATTCCTCATGAAAGCCTGAGGGGTGCTTGTCTTTGCTTAATTTTCTCTTCCGAAATTTTGTCTTCCTACGGCAGAAGCTAAGACAAGGGCCTGACATCTACCATGCCTGGGGCTGCAATCCTCACTGGTTTCCTTCAGCTGTACACATTGGTAAATCCATATCGCAGCTGGGCAGACGTTCCGGAAGTCTCGCCGATGATTCGACAAGGTGAATCCAATTGCTCAGAGCCACAGATTAAATTACATGCAGTTTATACTCACATGTAGAACTCCTAGGCAAAACCCACTCACACTGCCTTTCTATAATGAGCGAACAAGGGAATAAATGAATAAATGAATGAGTAAAGAGACCATTCAACCTGTAAAGTGGATAAAGTGCTGCAAAGCAGACACAAAAGATATAGAAAAGAAAAACTGATCATCCAGTGTGAGTGGGTTAGAAGGAAGGACGCTCAGAGAACTGCACCAGACTGGCTTGGAAGCAAACGGAGGACATAATTTCGGTCCTAAAGCATGCAGTTAGGTATCAGAAGTTATTGCTTTCTGTTGTCTGTATCTTGCCAGCCATCTTCTTATTATCTATGCCGAACTATCCTGGTCTTTTAATCAAGGATCCCCAAAAGCACAAGAAGTACCCCTTGGGGGAAGCATCTCTCTCTTCTCAGTAGGAAATTCCATTATGACACAAAACCAGGATGCTACCACATACACAAGCCATCTCCATTACCTAGTCCTGCCACAGGTGGGTGCTATGGAGTTCTAAAGTTTCTAGTCTTCTGGTGGAATGCTGCAGTGTTTCTTGGGACCACTTCCCCATCCCCTCATAGAACTGATCACTGACACTGCAAAGAGTGCTCAGAGTAAGAGCAACCCTCATCATAGAGCAGAAAGGAAGAGAGCAGGTACCACTGCAGGCAGGCACTGAGAGGTGGTACCCAGTCAAGCATTAGCTAGGTGGAGAAGTAAGATGTGTGTTCTATTCTCCGTGTGTGTGTGTGTGTGTGTGTGTGTGTGTGTGTGTTTACTTCGTGACCTCAGTGATATGCACCAAGAGGGCAAGAAATACTTTCTGTGAAGACTGTGGCTTCAAAAGCTACTTCCCTCCCTGAAAAATTACTGTCTCTAGCCACAAGGTCCAAGACAAGCTATTCATTTATTTATTCAAAGAACTCAATAAGCTGTAAAGATTGACATTTAAACTATCAACACTATATTCCATATGACAATGTTATTAAATATTAGATCTGATTTATGGAAAGGATTAGTCGTTTGGCAATCCAGATCAGCATGGCACTGCACAGACACTGGGTTATGTTGGATGTCACTTGCTCGAGCTGATTGAACTAAAGAAAAAATATATATTCCAGCCAGCAACATTAAAGTCTAGCTTCATGAGACATAGTTATTATCATATAAATTTGAACCACTTGGAAGCTCAATTCTGCATTTCATAATCCCTCTGATTGATAATTTTTAATAGTTTAAGAGTCAAAAAATAAGACCACACATCTAAATAACCTTTGCTATGACACATGGAAGGATGGATAAGATTGAAAATGGAAGCTAGGCATATAGCTTGCTAGTGTGGCATGCAAGTGGAAAGGAATTGAAAGTACTGTACGTGAAGTGCAAACACATTAAGGGAATGGAATGGAGGGCTAGCCTGTGCGAACAGGCAACATTGGCTTAGTGACTGCTCCACTCTTGTCTGTGTAACGTTGGGCAGTCACCCTTTCTTAGGTTAAAGTCCCATTTTTACATTTTGGAGACAGTGAAAGTCAATTAGCCTATTTAGGATGTAAACAACAGTGTGTGTAAGTCATTTGGCACCGTGCCTGGTGCTCAGAGAGTGTGCAAGGGATGCCAAGGTGAGATTATACCATGCTAGCACAAAATTTGGTTATAGTATAGTGAGAAGTTCTTATATCACCTGAGATGGACCAAAAAGAACAACAACAACAACAAAAAAAAAGCACACAGTGAACAAGTTACTAGAAGGTGCAAAGGCAAAGGCAGAGCCAGCCACTAGAGGTACCCAGGAGACCCTGAATGGTGTAGAGCTAGATGAGGAACTATGAGATGTGGCTGTAAACAGCACAATGGTGTAAAACTAAATTATGAACTAGTCAAAGGGTTTGTGAACTACTACATGGTATATGGTTGTGCTGGATAGTTTTATGTCAACTGGATGCAAGTTAAAGTCATCTGAGAGGAGGGAACCTCAATTAAGAAATTGCTTCCATAGATGGGACCGTAAGCACACCTATAAGGCATTTTCTTAACTAGTGATTGATCGGGGGGCCAGCCTATTGAAATGGTACCATCCCTGGGCTGGTGGTTTTGGGCTCTATAAGAAAACAGGCTGAGTAAGGCATGAGGAGCAAGCCAGTAAAGAGAACCCTTCCACAGCCTCTGCGTTGGTTCTTGCCTCCAGTTTCCTGCCCTGTTTGAGTTCCTGTTCTGGCTTCCTTCAGCGATGGACTACAATGTAGAAGTGTAAGTCAAATAAACCCATTCCTCCCCAGGTAAATTGTTGTCATTGCAGCAACAGAAGCCCTAATTTAGACAAGGGTTAAAACATGAATTGCTAAGTAGTGCACAGAGGATGAATTGCTGAAGGCACTAATGAGCTTTTGGGTGGTGCAGCACTAGATGATGAGCCACTTGAGGAACTTATGAGCTCTCCAATGGTGTAGAGATAGATTACAGCACTTTCTAGGCCCCCATAAACTTCCAGATCATGCAGAATATAGATGATGAGTAACTAGCATTGCCTATGAACAACTGAATGATACACAGCTCTGCTTGAGCCAACAGTCAGGAATTTCTTTGGTAAAGTAATAGATAATAATTATTTTAGGCTTTAAAAGCCATATGGTCTCTATCAACTCTGCTCAACTAGCAAGATATAAGACAGAAATGGAATGTAAATGAAAGGGTGGAGACATCTTCTAGTAACATTTTATTTACAAAAAATATATTTGGATTATAACCATATGGCATAGATTTGCCAATCTTTGATGAGTCTTTATGGTTTCTTACATTTTTTTCTTTAGTTTTGAGAATTTCATATATGTGTATAACGAAATATGATCATAATAATATAGTCACATTTCCTCCTTCCAACTCCCTGTATTCTCCATAACATGCCTCAATCCCAACTTCATGTGTCTTCTTTTTTTACAACCCACTAGGTAAATCCATGGATATGGAGCATTCCCTGGAGCATGGGAAATCTACTAGAGGCCACATCCTCTATAAATAGTGATCCTTTTTCCCCCAGCAACTATCCATTGCCAATAGGTTCTTAGTCAGGGCTTTGTTTTGGAGACCATCTGTCCACCTACACTGGAATTGTCACCAGCTTGATAGATCTTGTGATGATTGAAATAGTCTAGAACTATTGCCCCTGTCTAGAACACAACACTTCCCAGCACCTTGTCCTAATCCTCCAGTCTTTGTGAGGACTCTTCTGTCATCTTCCCTGATCCTTGGTGGTGGTGAAAGGGGGTGGTTATGGGCAAATTAACTGTGAGGTGGAATGCTGGGTGCAGAAGGGCTTTTATGCAAGGAAGAGTGGGTGACTTTGGTAGGAATCAGGAGGTAAAAAAAATAGGCATAATTCAAAGGAAGGAGATGTGAAAAGCCACATAGAAGTCTACTATCATGCATCCCAAATCAAAGAAAAAATAAGTTAGATGAATAGTAGAACAATAAATAGAACACATTTGAAAAGAAGAAAGAGGGAAGAATAATGTGGGCTAAAGGATTAAGCATGGATGGTACAGTGGGATAGGGGAGGGGAGGGCATGGCAAATGGATGTGCCAAAACTAAGGATGTGTGGGGAAAAAAACTTAAGGAAATGAACTAATTAGTAAACTAATTTCAAAATACAACCTAAAAAAGAATTTCAACAAAATTACCCTGCATGTGCAGATAATGGCAACCACTTAGTCTTCCGTTGGTCTTCTAAGAATGTGTGGTTGAGAAGAGTGAAGACTGCCTCACCCCCTCTCCCTGCCACACATCCTTCAGGACCAGAGGACTCCCTTCCAGGAGAAGGCTATCAAGACATAAGCCAAAATTGAACCATGTTTTCCTTGCTCTTTCATCGGAGAAATCTAGGGCTTATAACCTGCTAACAGAGAGCAGGAACTGTGGGCTTAATTCATCTGCCACTGCTCCTGCAGACAGCAAACAAATGACTCATTCAGGAAGAGCACAATTGTATTGAGATGACTGGCAGTTTTGCAAAATATAAGCAATGTAGTCTTTTCATAAATAAAAATATTCCTTCTCTTTCTGAATGGTTCCTTGCTGTCTTACTTGCAACCCAGAACAGCCTGTGTTCTTCCTTGCCTGAGCAGTATTGGGCACAAAGCAATAGAACTCAGTTGCAGGGCAACCAGGACATAACTTTTCCAGCTCTGCTACTGTAGAAAAGGGATTTCTTCTTTCTAAGCAATATCCTAGGCAAGCTGGTTTCAGGTCATTAAAAGCTGCAGTACTTCCAAATAAAAAACAATAGCACTTCTCCAGCTTTGCCCAGATACTAAGGTCCTTGACTTTAGAAGCAATTAGATATGGCTCCACTTTTGCACACTGTCTGGAAATGGCGCCAGAGTCACCAAAGAGCAACTGGAAATTAGAAGTGTGATTGTCCTTCTGTGGCTAATGGCATCTCCAGAAAAAGTCCCTTGGAAGGCATCTCTTAGTTAACCTCTGCAGAGCTATCTACAGGTAGGCATCTCTTAGCTTTACAGGGCAGTCTGCAGGGCACAGTAGCAAGCAGGTTCCGAATGGCATTTGGAGAGGCTGCTCTTCTAAGGGAGGCTGGGCTGCAGCACATGTCTTCCGACTTGTCAATTCTCCTTACGGAGTTATACTTATGACATTAGGGACAAGGTTTGCACTTAGAGCATAACCAGAGGTAGTCTGGTCTGCTGTCACCTAACGACCCGTAAGGTTACCAAATACAACTTCATGCAGGGAGGGATATCTCCGTGGTACAGAGAGGGAGCTTTTCGGTTCAGACCTTGCACACGAACCAGTGAAGGGGAAAGATCTGGTAGGGAATTGGAGCTCTTTTCCAATTAAAAAAAAAAGTAACATTTTTCATTTTCTGGTAATACTAAAAACTCACTTTTATGACCCTGACTATAAAAACTTGAACATTTATTTGTTCAGTGCTGGCAGACAATCCCCCCCCCTTGGAGATTCAAATGCAAGCAGTGTGTGTGTGTGGGGGGGGGAGTTGTGACCCTGAAGCCAGATTAGAGTTTATAAGATGATGTCATAGTATAATAAAGATTCCAAAAGAATGATGATGTTCTGTATCTTGAAACAATGAGCTTGGATAAGGACTCTTTATTTTTATCTTTAACTGTTTGTTTTTATTTTATACTGCTTTACTCATGAGCAAGAACAATGGACTAGGGCTGACTAAGACTGGGGAGAGGCATCTCCCCAATGACCCATCTCCAGATCTGTCACCTCCCAGAAGGATTTAATAGTATGTATTGGTTGTCCTGACACCGAAGCAGGCATACAGATTAAACAGGAAAGGACGGGCATGTCTGGAGCCAGACTTGACTTGATTTTGTATGGATTTATCTGGATGAGCAGAGAGATGCATAGAATGATATTAATCATGTACCTTGCTTTAGGATATCTGTTCGTGATTCTTTTTGATAACTGAGTCCTTTACTACCTAATATTGTGTGACATGAAAATATAAAAAAATAAAACCTCTGCTTATCCAACAGCTAACGGTGACTCTGACTTACTCCAACAGTAACAATTTCTCTCCTTCCTTCTCCCCATGTCTCCCATCGGCAGAATCACCATGGTGACTTTTGTATTTTATCATTACTTTGGATGTGTATCTCAGAGTGCTTTATACATTTTTTAAAACGGGGTGATGGTATGTTATTTTCTATTAGTTGACCCAGACGAAATGGCCTATAATGCATTTTTGTTCAATATTACACTGTGAAGATTCATCTATACCTTTCGAGGCAACTGTAGTTCGTCCTTTTTATTGCAGATGTTTTTCTTCATGTTATGGGTCCTTTGGATTGTTTCCAGGGTTTGCACCAATGTTACCATGGCCTTTCCTGTCTCGAGGAGTTTGTGGGGACATTAATTTTTGGTCGATACACAGAAGTGGAGTTGCTGGCCCACAGAATACACGGCATCTCATTCTATAGCAAAATGGCAAACCCTTTTCCAAAGGGGTTGTATTGAGTACAACCCCACCAACAATTAGGCACCTGTTATACTGCATCTTCTCTCCCACCTCTCATTCTGCACCAGGCTAATTGGTGTAAAATGATATATCTTTATGATCTTAATTTGCATTTCATAAAACACTAACGACTTTAAGCATCTCTCCCTGTGATTACTGGCCATATGTGTTGCTTCTCTGGGAAACGCCTGTGTAAGACTTTTGCCCAGTTTTCACTAAATTGATTGGGCTTTCCTTTTTGGTTTGTAGAAGTCCATCATGTATTCTTTTTTTACATCATATGTTCTTGATACTCATCATATATGACAACAAGTGTTGTAACTATTCCATCCTTAATGTCTCCTGATAACTAGCTACCCTTTTCTTTCTAAGAAGTACTAAATGTAGTGCTATTTTACTGAGTCTTTGTAAGATCGTCTGTGAGAACTGACTCTTTCTGAGATACAGAGGCCAAGAAAAGGAACTCCAAGCTGCTCACTTAGGCCTCATACTCACAAAAAGGCAGTTAGTCAACTTTGTATTCATTATCTCCAAATGAAGTCACCTGCCACCACAAACTGGATGTCACGGATTTAAGAGAACCTAGCAGCACAAGGCTGGAGCATCTAGTATAGTGCAGTAGGAATTAAGAAGGGCTAATCTTGTAAGCATAATAATGGCACAGTTACATAACATTTTATTATTCTGGTTAAATATAAAACTTAATAAAAATCCACCACATATGTTATAGAATCTTAAGTCCCTGCAAATAGATGTGTAAGAACGTATTCCCAGTTAGGATCCATCACACACTGAGGTCATGAAACAAAAACCACATTCTGCCAGGACATACTAAGCTTCCCACGCAGAGCTGAGACCTCTCCTTTTGGATATCCTAGGCTTCCCCTGGGATGGGGCTGGAAGGGTTGAGGGTGTGGTGCTAATCTCAAGAAGAGTATAGCAATGTCAGTAAGTGGCCACGAAAATTTGCCCAGATTCAGTTCACATTCTTGGCACCGTGCAGCATGGCCAGAAGGTTTCTGAATCACCAAGAAGAGGATTACAGAGTGTGTGTGTGTGTGTGTGTGTGTGTGTGTGTGTGTGTGTGTGTTGGGGTGATAGCAGAATTTTTCAGGTAGGGAAGGGAGAGAGAGAAGGATAAAAGGTAATAGTGAGGCCGCTGGGCAGCAAGACTGTAGAATTGTCCTGGGGCCACTCACAGTTTGTAACTGATCTTAGGGACAGTGGCTGCCCCACGCTAGGAGTTTTGGACAGAAGGATGCCAACGGCAACAGCAGCAGTCACAAGACACCTGCATTTATCACACCACGTTTCTTCCATCAAGCTTTAAAAGTCACAGACTAGCACATGGCAATGAATTGCAGTCCTTAGTCTGGATGCCAAGGAGACAAGGAGTCTGAGTCTAACCATAGTGAGACTCTGTGTCTCCAACCTTCACTGAATGATATAGCAACTCTCGGCGGAAGTCATTGTAGGAACCTGGCTAAATAAAGGAACAATGTCTGACAAGCTACTCAAGACAGTAACTGTCCTGGTTAGATTTTATCGTTAGCTTGACACAACCTGGTGATACCTGGGGAAAAGGAACCTCTATTAAGGAATTGCCTCCAATAGATTGTCCCGTGGCATTGTCTGTGAGGATATTTTCTTGATTGGCAACTTAAATAGGAGGGCCCAGCTCACTGTGGATGCTGCCATCCCTGGGCAGGTGTGTCTGTGTTACATAAGAAAACTGGCTGCGTGTGCCAGGGAAGCGAGTCAATAGGCAGCATCGCTGTAGTTTCTGCTTTAGTTCCTACCTTCTGCTTCCTGCCTGACATCCCCCAAAGACAGACTGTAACCGGGAATCCGGAGATGAAAAACAACAAAAACAGCCCTCCATTTCCAAGCAGCTTTTGGCCATGGTGTTTATAACAACAACAGAAAGCAAAAAGGCAAACCGGAAGATGATAGGCTTTCTCTGACCTTCTACTCTGGCTCTGGCCTCTTCCCTCTCCAGTACAGGCTCCATCCCAGAACCACTGTCCTTCCTACCATCCACAAAAGACCCCTTCTTCATAGTACAGCCCAAAGATGTTCTCCGATCATCTCTGCCCCATGTGGCCTTCCCTGTGCTAGCATCTCGGGACACATGCCATGGGTACACCTGTCCCAAAGGTGCTCGTTGTTCACTTGGAGCTCTGTTTTCACCAAGTGCTTTCAGCTGTAAGGAGCAGGTTCATGGTGCCACAAGATGAACGGCAAATGTGGAGAGAGGCGCGAGGCTCTGTTTTAACCTCTCTGCCCTCCCCTGACCAACTTTCCCACAGAAACCCAAACAGCATCTACTGCACAGCTCCTCTGCTTCTACAGCTAAGAGTGGGCATCAACTTGAGCAATAAGAGGATGGATTACCTACAAGCAGATGCCTCTGGGAAGATATCGCTGGTCTAATGCATGATACAATTCATGGCCTCTCTCCCAGTTCTTGCACCCTGATCCCAGTTGTGCCTACCTTTCTGATGCCTTCTGAAGGACTGGATACACAGTTGTCGGCACCTCCATTCTTGCTTATGGTCCGCCAGAGCTCAGCAAAAGTGCTGTCCTGCTCCAGGGGATTGGTACCCTTGGCTCTGAAGTACTCGTAGACAGCAGAATCCCGCACGGTGCCATAAGACATCTCCAGTTGCTTGGACAGGTCCTGAAACGTCCTGAAAGGCAGAGAGAGAGTGACACATTGGTACTTGCTGCATATTATACATTGTAAGGATAAAACGGCCCGCGAGCCCCTTCTGAGTTCTAAGTCCTACAATGACCCATTAACCACATTCGTCACACCCAGCATCCAAATGTCTCAGCCTGGAGCCCAGCTTCCACATATCACAGCTACGTTTCCTCAGTAAAATGACCGAGCATATAAAACCAGGTATTGTATTGAGATCAAAGGATGAAACAATAAGTAAGAAATAATTCCTGCCATCAGCAAGCTTTGAGTCTAGCTACAGATATATACATAAAGGCAGGAAATCATCGTATAACAGAGTCAGGGCAGCACAAAACACAAATTACTGGTGTTTCTGCCCTGTACATCAAAAAGCTGAGCGGGCAGGATGGATGACGCAGATGACTAGTCTTGAGTTACTTTGGCACCAACACACACTACGATGCTGAATCAATTAATAGATGTCCCCTCCAAAAGTTGCAGATATGCTGGAGTTCCAGCCAATTAATGACGCTGAGCACCTAGTAACCAATTTGAGGGGTTCTAGCAAGACACAGGTTAGAAGGCCAGAGTGTCTCAGGAAGTCCCCTCAGCAGCCTGGAAACAGACAACTAAACAGGGCTCAGAGAAAAAGGCTTCTTTCTGAAAAGAGAAATGTATATACTTCTCGACTTTCTGCTTTGTATGGTAGCAAAGCCATCCTGAACTGAAAATGCCACTAAGCTGAACATGTGCTTCATACACCTGCCTAACCCTACTGTGTCTACATCACCTATGTTATCATACATGGAATACTGTGAATAAAGTATGAAATATCCGCTACTTATTTAATATGTGTATGTGTGTATGCTCGAGCACCCATATATAAACCTGGCAACACAGCACACGATAGAGGATCAATTTAAATCCACAAGATCACCTGGCCCACTTGGAGATCCAGTCATTGCTGCCACCCAGTTCCACAAGAGAGAATCTTTCCATATATCACTAGCCCAGGAAGAGATCCAAACTCAACATTTAAAATACAGCTTTTAGTGCTTGTTATTTTCACCCCATTAGATCATCAAAGACACTTTAGTTGAGCCACTGCTAAGTCAGGAATCCTCAGTAGTGAGGCAGGAAGGATGAATTAGTACGGTACTCTTGTTTGCTGTTGAAAAGTCGTGCCTATCACGACAGTTAGAATGCCATATACCAGCCCAATTTACAGAATTTTAAAAGTCCCAATGGGAATTCAAGCTTTCTCTCCAGGGTCTGACCAGATCACCTTTTATCTATTTTTCTTCTGAAATTCTCAGTATCTCCTTTATCAACCAATACCAATACCTGTACCTCTTATCAAATCTTTCACCAGGAAGAGTCAACCCAACTGTCTTATTTTGTTTTTCTATGGATGCAATACACAACATGACCAAAGGGAGACTGGAAAGGAATGCATTTATATCATCTTACAGCTTAAAAGCTAACATGAAGAGAAGATCAGGAACCTGAAGACAGAAACTGAAGCAGAGACCTTGGAGGCATGTTGCTTACTAGCTTGTACAACCCAGGACCACCTGCCCTGGGATGGAACCAGCCCTAGTAGACGGAACCCTTCCACATCAAGCATTAATCAAGAAAATCCCCCACTGCCTTCCCTACAAACAATCTGACAGGGGGCACTTTCTTTGTTGAGTGGCTGTCTTCCCAATCTTCCAAACTTGTGCCAATTAGACAAAACACTTACCAACACACCAACCAATCTTGCCAGGCTGGCTGATCTGTACAATTTCTGTCTTTGGCTCATATCCAGTGATTTTCCCTGTCCCTACTTAGCACCATTACCAACCTGAAAATAAGAGATGCCACCCATAGCTATTAGGCTATGGCTCTTCTTTTTGCTGGGAACCCCTTTATCCCAGTCATGTACCTGTAGACTTCTACAAATCTAGCTGTAAAGTCATCCTTAGCCCAGGACTCCCTATGCTGTCTCCACAGCTTGAAGATTAGCTGCTTGTTTTGTTTTTAGGCCCTACCATCACTAATAAGGTGGGCCTGGGCAAGTTCACTGATATCTTTGTGCCTTAGTTTCCAAACCTTAAGATGAGGGCTAGAGGTTGAGCCTGCAGCAGTGGGTTCTTATTGAGGATTAAGGAGGATTTATACTCAGGACAAAGAGTGGTACCTGATGGGGCCATTGCCTAAGAGCTGGAGGTCATGATTCTGAGTTAGTATTCTATGTATGAGTCCCACCAGAAATAAGGCTTTGGAGGCCTGGAGATGAAGCAGTTCCATCACTACCCCGCGGTTCTGGGCCCAGGGCTGACAGCAGCCTGCACAGCAAGCACACAAGGGTCTGCATGGTACAGGTTCTCCGTTCGGCTGTGGTGGCACACTTTATAGCATTCCCTGGTCCTGCTCTGTGGGCTAGAAACAGAGCTCAGGATTCATCTCAATACATTGCAGATGAAAGGAGACATGAAATAACAAATTTGATGAAGAAATCGTTCTAATTATTGTTCATTATTTATATCTAATTGAAGCAAGATGTTCCTTTGCTTGAAGGGCCCCAAGGGTTGTAACTCTGCCATAATTTGCCTATAATAAAAGGAGGGGAAATCGTCTTTCTCCTACATTCTTTTTTAATTTTTCTCATGGTAATACAAACAAACACAGGCTTTGATGAATGGGAAACATCAGGATGAATTACACAGTTGAGTCTAAATACTGAACTACTCTAAATTACTGCAGTTTCCGCAAGTACAGAATGAATGCCTAACTTGCAGGAAGCTCTGATTTCCTGAATTATCCCCACATTGGAAATTGGGATTTCCTCCATCCTGTGTATTTATTTATAATGGTGATCCTGGACAGAGAGGCTCAGGGACCATCAGGGACAACAAGATGGCAGCCTGAATGTTAATGGCCCTCTCCCTTTCTGGTCCAGCGTAGATTACTGTTTCCCTTCCTCCAGCATCCCCTTCCTCCTGTGAAGCTTCACCTTCTGACTCACAGCCTGACCTATCTCTCCCCTCCCACAGCCACAAGCTGGGAAGCAGAGATCTCTTCAATCCCAGATACACACTCAATCAACAAAGAATTCCAAGCCCACTTCTCTGACTGACACAACACAGTCAATCAACCTGTTCCTGAGGGCCTAAGCCTAAAACGGCTAGCAGAGGTAGGCCCACCTAAGGATACAACAAAACTATCACCTCCCTGGACAGTCGTCCTCTTGTCAGAGTGCAGAGTTTGGGAAAGGGCATTCAGGGATGGATAATGGAGAGCAAGGACAGCCAGTCAATGTGGCTGCCAAGCCAGCATTGGCAATCAGCAAGAGGCAGATGTTGAGGGCAGATAGGACACCCATCCAAAAAAAAAAAAAGTGAAGGAGTTTCACCAGGAGAGAGCTGTACTTGTCGTCCATACAATTAACCTTTTCCAAAGCCATACTTTCCGGCAAGAAGTGACTACAAGTGTCCAGGCTCTTATAATGTAAGACAGATGGAGGGCACGCGCACTCATCACAGGTCAGATTCCTGTCAATCCAGTGTGTACCACACACCGTGTGAGATAAACTCTCTGCACTAGCTATTGTCCCAAGCAGTTGCTAGATGCCTAACAGGTCTTGCACAGTGACAAGTAAGGCAGGAGATAAATAGTGAGAATCTCCCAGAAATTTACAACAGGACATACGAGAGCAGCTGGAGACAAACAAACAAACAAACCAGCACTGACCAAACAGTAAATGAGAGTGAAATACAGTACAAATGGGGCATCTTTAACAACTACGTGGCAAGTAGCCACTAAATTGCATGCCAGGACATTCAGAAAGGGTTCCCTAAAGAAGCATTTAGCTGAATTGTGTAGGTGGAGGCAGTCAAGGAAGTACCAATGAGTAGGTCACTCTAGGAAGAGAAGTTACGTCTGCTGGTCCTGCCAGGTGAGAGAACACAGTTCACCTGGCATGCACACTGCAGAGTGATTCTAGCCAGCTAGCAGGGAGCTTTGGCAAGCTGGCGGCTCTGGATGCAGTCCTGCCTCAGAAAAGCCCAGCCATCTGACGTGCCCCATCAGCTATCCATCTGATGGACCCCATCAGCTTTCATGGGGTCTTTGAGGCTGCAGTCTCAGCAGCCCCCCTTGGCATTTTGAGAAATGGAAATTCTTGATCCTTATCCCAGATCTTACCTTTCAGAAACTCTGGGGCTGCTGCGAGGCAGCTGCGATTTCACAGTTCTTCAAGTGACTCTAATGAATTAAGTTCTAGAAACATAGACCAAAGCAACACGTTTCACAGCTGAGGTCTTAGCTTCCATAGGTCATCCCCGTTTCTCAGGGATGATGAATTCGAATGATCTCAGGCATACATCCAGCACAGATGTATGTGCGTATTCAGACGTACGTGTTTAGTGAGTGTCTACTCTTCTGTTAGACTGCCCACAAGTAGCCCCCAGTGTTTGAACTATTGTGCCCACGTGGCAGAGTTAAACATGGTATGTTGCTACATTTTATGTTCTAAAAGACTGGACCTTAGGCTGGATCTCACAGTGAAGGTAAAGATATACCTCAAGGTCACTTAAGACTTAGCTAGATATCCTGCAGTATATACACCTATTTGTTTATCCTGTCCTTAAGAGAACAATGCAACAATGTAACTTGTCTTGGAATTGTCATGTAATCAGATGATAGAACCTAAACTAATGCAGAGTTTTAATCTCAAATTATGGACTCTTCCATGCCTCTGATTCAGAGCAGTCGGTAGGGGGTAAGCCTTTGCAGAAAACAGCCAATAGGTCAAGAGTAACCTTGTACAACAAAGACCCACTCATAAGCACTGGAAGCAGCTTATAGACATTGCTTGATGACAGCACATTTGCAATACTGTTTGTTAGCTGAGTCAGTAAGGGTCAGTGGGCTCAGTTACTTAATCTCTTAGAAAACTCAGTTAAACTTTTCTGTAATGCATCCCTCATTCCTTCCCAGCGCAACGCTGTCCGTGCTGTTCAATAAATGCAAAGCAAAGCCTTTTGTTGGTCACCCAGGCAATCAGGACAAACATAATTCACAGATTAGACATAGACTACAAACTAGCAAATCACTACAAACTACAGACCAATGGAAGTCACAGGGAGAAAAGCAGAGAATTCAAACTTTGGCTAGTTCTCAATCAAGTTAATCGAAGGAGAAGTGCTAAAAATTTCTTTCCTCAATGCATCCCGGACACATTTTGGAACCTCTGAGGTTATACTTAATGTATTTAACCAATACAGTATAGTAACTAGGATGGTCACACTGTGGGAAAAAAGCATGGATAGGAAGCAAACGTTGGCTTTCAGGATCACATGATCAAAGCCGAGCTCGGCACCTGTCCATTTATGTCCCAAGGAAATCACTCCATACCCCAATTTATCCCTATCTCCCTACCAAGGAGCAATCCTTCTTATCACCACCATATCAATAGTGCCTAGTCCAGGTATTCAGGATACCTAATGGGACGTCTAGGGGATGTCTGAATACAAATGGAGCATGGAGACACCAAAACTCTAACTTGATTTGAAAACAAAATGGCTTCTACTTCTAAAGGCCACCTAGAAAACCACAAAGCATCCAGGGCAAAAAATTTCTTGGGAGAAATGGCTTCTGAAGCATTAGTCCTGGGCCCCTTGGGTTTTAGTCAGCTGCTGAAATGCCACAGTGCAAGCACATACATCATGTGACTTCCAGCACCTCTGCTCATCTCCTTCCTTTGGAAATCCTCCCATGGCAAAGCCTACTCTCTTCTTCAAGTTTACATGTGAGCCCATGTGTTCCACTCAGTGGCTCTACTAAAGCTCTCTTTGGAGCTTGTTTTCTGCATCTCCCACCCTGAGCTGCTGACCGGGGTAGTGGGAGGATGGGGGGGTGTCTTCCCCATTGGAAAGCACAGCTGACAATGATGAGCATATCAAATGATCCTAGTTCTGTGAGCAGATTCTTCCATTTGCCCATCAGCCTCTTTGGAGTTGTTCAGTGTCTCAGCCAAGGACAGTCTCCCCAGATGCCTCTGACCTTGCTTCCTCCCCACACCTTCCCTATAAATCAATCTTACTACTTACAGATACATTTTCACTAACAAAGAGATAAATGTGTTTCCAACATGGGAAAAATCAATAAAACAGAATCTGTAAACACCACTTTGCATGACAACAGAAATATTTACATTGGCAATGAAGATAAATACAGTTGCCACAAGCTGAAGCAATGTACAGTACATGTAAAACAGATTTCAACAACCATGGGAATGCCGTAGCCTAGACCTGCATAATTTAATTCCAGAAGGTCTAGTCTTACTACTCTTCCTACAGGAGAGCAGTGGCCTACAGATGCAGGAGGGTGGGCACACACATCCCCACAAATGGAAGTCTTTACTCTCGTGTGCAGATGTGTCTACTAACATCTTAACACTCGCAAGTCTGTCTCATTTCTGAATCTACCCAGGGAGCAGAGTGACAGCTAAGGTAAATTCCTGGACAGGAAAACTGTCCTAGGAATGAAGTAAGGGCCACACCAGGATGAAGGTTGTATTGCCCGAAACAAGTGTAGAAAACAAAAGCAAAAACGAAAATGGTAGTCAACAAATTCCTGATCTATTAAGTGAAAAATAATAATTTATTTATCAAACAACTTTTATAGTATGATATTACAATTACTCTACTTTTTAATTGTTTTATTATGCCTAATTTATCATGAACGTTTATTATAAATGTAGCTGTTTAGAAAACAATGGCATATAGACGTTAGTGCCATTTTTCTGTAAGCATCCATATTGTATCTTGAAAAGTAACTCTCAGTCAGAGAAGACACTATATCATGTGATCGAGAGATACCTTCCCCCAAATTGTTCAGAAACAAGAAAAACAACTCTCAACATTTATAAACAGTGTCTACTTCCACTCGTATGAAGAATAACCATTAGTAAACATAAAAACAGAAAGAGGGACAGGACCAGCAAAGAGTACTTCCAAGACTTCCAGCTCTATCAAAAACATCCCTGCAAAATTTGCATTTTTATTATACATAAAAATGTGACCCCAATGATTTTTTAAATCCCTCAGATATGCAATTGCCAGTTCGGGACTCTGAATTTAGTTCTATACTCTCTTCTCTCTTCCACATCCTCTTTTCCTCCTGGCTAGGCCTGCTAGCCAGTTAAGACCCATCTAAAAGACAAAGCCCCTCTCCCTGCAGTCTGCCAAAGGTCCACTCTGCAGGCTCTGGTGGAATAGATTCATACACACAGCTGTGTCTTTAGTCCCAAGAGCCCAGAAGAACTTAGAAATTCCAAGGCCAGCTCCCCTTTCCCCACACCCAGGGGTCGGTGATAAAATCCCTACACCAGGCAGGCTAGCATTTCCTCCACTTCAGCTACTTTCAATCAGACTTAATCCAGGCCTGGACCCTGGAAGTGACCAGGCTCAATGATATGAGATCTGAAAATAACCTCAGGGAGATTAGGAAACCGCAGTCCTGGTAGAGAGTTCAGGCTGTGCGCATGGCAGAATCATGCTTTTCACTAAGTAAAGCCTGCAGGCCTCTATTGTCCTTGGTGAAAGAGACTCATTCCTCCTGTAATTATAGTTGCTGCCCCCACTAGCCACAGGATACTGTGCTTGGGAAGTCTAGTGTGTAGGAAACCCTGTTCACGTGGGTCTTCCATTCTGCTTTCAGGCACATTTCCTGCTAAGCTGTACCCAAGAAATCATCTCAACTGTCACATCTTATAAAAAGAGTCTGTCCTAGAGCTAAGGAGATGGCTTATCCACAGCACTGTCTACTATGGACTGGAGTTTTGGATCCCCAACACTCAGATAAATGCTGGGTGGCTGGGGTGGCCTTCCTGAAATCCCAACATGTGGGCAACAGAGACAGGGAGTACCTGGAACAAGATGACTACCTAGACTTGACAAATCAGTGAGGGCTGGGTTCAACTGAGAGACCTTGCCTTTCATATAAAGTAGAGAACATCAAAGGAGATATCTGACATGAACCTTGGGCCTTCATTTGCATGCACAAACTCATGTACACTCATATACACATATGTGTACAGACACACATGTAAACATGAAAACACACAAGCATGCATACTATATATATAATATGTGCGTGTGTATGTATAAACACACACAAGCAAAACTGGGAAGGAGGGGGGGAGGGAAGAAGGGAGGAAGAAAGGAAGGAAGGATGAGCCATATCCACTAGATCCATGTCTCCTTATATACTCTAGGCTAAATCCTGTCCTGATACTTACCCACTGCATATCATGTATTCTATGTTCCTCACTCAACTGTGAGCTCCCTTGAGCATGAACTACATCCACTTGCCCCATATATACTGTGGTAGACAGCAGTAGAAGAAGCAGCTCTGACTTAAACCTATTCTCTGCCTGAAACTCAAAGGCTTAACGTGGCAAGAGAAAAATCCAAACTGGAAGCTAGCATGGCAAGGGGTCTAACTTTAGAACCACTAACCTCCTTGCTTTCAAGAGGACCCTTGATGCTGCCGGACAATCTTCTAAATTTCTCTGCACAATTGATCCTCCCAATCTCTTGGATGACTCTTACGAAATGACCCTGCTTATTATTTCTTAAGAAAGCAAAAGCCATCAGCGAAGAACTTAGCTTTATTAAAGTGCTTGGCTTTTCTAAAACCACTGAAAATCTACCCAACATTTTGTGCTGGCACCTCTTCCCTTGCTCCTACTTAAGTGTATCCATGTTTGTCTCCTGGGTCTGGGACTTGCCTGCATTCTTAAAGTACATTGCTCTTCCAGTTGTCACCCCTGTCTCTTATATTATGAAATTACTTCTTTATACAGATCATTTCCATGAGCTTGAAAGCACATATATCTCCTATCTTAAAAAAATATAAATAAATAAATAAATAAACCTTGATACTGCATTTTATTCCAAGCTTCTACCAAGTCCCTCTAGAGAGTTATCTATGGTTATCATTTCCATCACCCTCTCCCATTTCTTATGATTTGGACTTACCCATTTGTCTAACCACTAAACAAAAGCTGATTTTCTCAAGGTCAATGATCTTACAACTATTGAATCCCTCTCCTTCCCACATCAGCAGTATATAACAAATGATCTCTTTACCTTCCTAAAGCTCTTCTTTCCGTGGGTTTCAGAACTATCTTGTACGAATCTCCTTATTCATGCATTTTCCTTGTTCTTTATTTTTGCAGACTGAGTTCTGGAGTATTCTGGAATTTGGGCATCAGATCTCTTCTCTGGTACAAATATTTGCCAGAATCTGAAGTCCATTAGCGAGACACACCTCTCTACACTCTGCACTTACCTTAATTTGCCCCCACAGGCTCCTAAGTAACAACTTCGTTGAGTTGACTAATATGTTCCCAAACTAAAGATGCTCACACTCACGCTTCAGGCACCAGCCTTCAAACCCAGAACAAGCCTGTGCATCCTTCCATTCTCCTGTCTCAGCCAAATGCTGCTCTTTCTGGTTGTCTTGAATCTCTGAGAAATGTCACTGTCTCAAAGAGGCCTTTGCTGACAAGCATGAATAAAATACCTACCCCTTAAAGTGTATGATAAAAATAAAAGTAGCCCAGCCTGATAAAAGGTGTTTGATGTCAGTTTTGCCCTAAGAATGAGACCTGGCTACTTGCTTGACTGCTATATCACCAGTATCTATAACTTGGCTGATGAGCTATCTACATTTGTTGAGGGCTGAGGGATTTTCAGAGATTGGCTTTTAGAGAGAGAGAGATAAATTAGTTAGGTCTTGCCTTCAAAATGTCTAAGTTGGAGATACTGTTGAAGAGTCTTCCTTGTGGACTGGCCACGCCCATTTCATCTTCAGCGGTGAAGGCTTATCAATGGCTTGGATAACTAAATCGAAGAACTGTGATCTCAGAGCTGGGGGCTCAGCAAAGGACTGAGAAAGTAGAGCTATCCCAGATCAGCCCTCCCTGCTTCTTCACAGGGTAACAGGGTAACACCAAGTGTTGAAGCTTTCTCGAGGATTCAGTGGAAATCAGTATCAGTCAGCCACTGTCTGCTTCCTTGACTCTTTAGCATCCCTGCCATTCAGCGAGAGCCTCCATGCCAAAACAGGGCTGGTTCCCAGTTATCAACAATCACAAATAATTTGCTGCCACAAATGAGTACAAAAGCAGGATGTACCATTAACCTTTAATATATCAGTGCTGGGACTCTTAATTCATTCTGAGCCTGTCATAAATGTGACTGGGATACAAAGAAGAGTAAGGACCCTCCCAGGAGGCTGTGAAGGGGCCCTCCCTCCCTCCCACTTGGCACAGCAGGATGTGCCTTCCTCTCCAGGGAAATACCCTTTGTCTCTTCTCCTCCTACTGGGTTCCATCCCTCATCTCCTTCTTCAAAGATATCTTTGCCCCCCCCCCCCCGCTATGTCTGCTTCCCTGTCCATCACAGGATATGCTAGAAGATTTAATGACAGCAACTCCCAGACTCTAGTAACACTTTATTTGCATTGCTTCATTTAACCTTGGCAGTATCTCTTTCATGAAGTTATTATTACAACCCACCCCCAACTTTAAAGACGAAGAGATGGAAACCCAGAGACTCCAGGAACTGGTAGAAGTAGTAAGTCAAGATGACTTGGGAAAAAAACTTGCATCCTCCAGTACCATCCAATGGCAATAGTAAGTAGCCTAATCCAAGTGGGAAGAGTGAGGAAGCACACAGATAATGGAAAACACCATGCTATTAGAATTAAACACAGAGGTGCAGGAATGTAAAAGTAAACTGATTCCACCTAGACAACAAAGTAATAGAAGTTGGAGCAAAGAAAGAAGGTCAGTGGGAAATGAGAGACCAAGGTTTAAACTTTAAGATAAAATAGACTTGACACATAAAAGAGAGTAATTCAAAATGCCCCATACTGAGGTAACAGTATTTTCAAATCATGGATATCTGTGACGGTGGAATATTCAGAAAAACATTAATGGCTTACTAAGAACAGAAATGATAAATAATGAAGGAGTTTCAAGTACAGAATCCAGAGACAATTGTCCATAAAATACTTAGAGGATAGTTACCATGGAACTGCAGAAGTCCAAAGATAATGGGAAAATGATGAACTATCAGTGCTGCTTAGACAATGAGAGGGTCAGAGAATACAGAGATAAGCAGGTGCCTTGTCCTATGCAATGAAAAGGGTATGGTTTAAGAGAAAACAAGTCATATGCACATTAGAACAAAGCTACTGAGTAACAGTAAGCATGTACTTACATGTGTGTAGTAATACATGCATACAGACACACATGTCCGGGTCTAGGTGTATGAGAATACACTTCAGGATAGGAAGAAGAAACAGACTAGCAAGGAAGGCATTACAATAGGACCTGAACACTTGGCCAGAGGGATGCCATTTCCTATGAGAAATTTCGAAACAAAGGAGGAATGCCAGAATGGGAACTCGCAGGAGGCCAATTCATGTCCATGCTGGATGGAGCCACGATAACAGCTCAGAAGTCTTAGGTCTCTTTATAAACTACATAGGTCTGGGCAGTCAGCACTCATGGTTGAAGAAAACAAATTAAGGTATTTCCCTGTGGCCGAGCCTGAAAGCAAACACTAGCACACAGGAGCCTGTTACTGAACAATACAAAACCAGCAGTAATTAAATGTAAAGCCACGAGATGGTAACCACTCTGAATCAGTGTGCAGGAAAAAGCTACCTGTACAGGATTATCGATTCTGGTAACAAACCCAGGAAATGGGGTGAGGAGGCACAAGGTTTGTTTACTATTAATAGACAGCATTTGAGTTCAGAGGGTCGAAGGAGCCATACTTTGAAACAAACGCTCTTATAATGACAGGCTAACTCATCTTCAGAACCTCTTTCTCTGATGGGCTAGTTTCTTACCTCACCAATGAGGTATGGGAGCTGGCCCAAGTCAAGATCTAGGTGAGCTTGCTGATTAACCTAAAGCCATGCCTTCTCAAACCTGCACACGGAAGATGCATGGAAGCTCATCCTTAACCAGCTCCAACTAGGAACTTTACCCAAGCCATGGACCATCCAGTTATGGATGTTTCTTGTGGCACCATGCCAAGTGCAAACCATACTACCCCAGGAGTTCCACAAGTCCCTTAAGGCTTATCCTGGCATTCTCTCCAGTCAATGACAGGAACTGGGCCAGCATCCATCAGCAGACTGCCTGAAGGGAATCAAACACCGAGCTACAGAACTATATAGAGTCACAGAAAAACTGTTGGCAAAATACACGGCAGGGCACAGGCATTTGTAGGCACCAAGATCTACCTAAGACTGATCATGTTTTCTCTTTTATTCTCCTAGCAATCCTGGGAGTTATCAAAGTCCTTCAGTATCGGCCCCTTAACTTATACCAACTCACCCAGGAAAAAAAGCTGAGCATGGAAACCAGTCTGTTCTGGTATCCTCTTGACAGGCAGGAGGAAATTAGGAAAGCCTCGCAGCCCAGTTCAAATGCTACCTTCCTGGGAGTCTGGTATTTTGCCCAGGAAGCACAGCATATCAATGATCCGAGTAGTGTCGTAACGGGATGGCAATACAGGATGGGTATTCAGAATGTGGGCAGCGATGACAGGTTGGGGTTAGGAATATCAATTTGCCACTTGTAAGCTTGGTGGCCTTGAACAAACTGTGCCTTTCCTGTGGTCTTTTGCTTTATTAGCATCATTGTAGCCAGAACAGAGATATTCATGAGGTGAGTGAATCTAGCCAAAGCTGTGGGAACATTCCATGAGTGTTGGCTGCTGCCGTGACTGTCAGTTATCCTGACAGGCAAATGAGAGATCAGGCTCTAGAGTAGTCATAAGTGGCCAGGGTGTGTGGCAGGCTCAGTCGTCATTGACTGGTTAGAACAGGGTGTGCTTGTTTGGACTTGGGTGTTTTCAATGGCTTATGACATCTGGGCACCTGCGGGTTTAGCACTTCCCTTGCCTGTAGACAACATTCTTTGTCTGGCCATATTAACATCTGCAGTAGAAACTACTGGACAGGATGCTCACCAGCTCTTCTTTCGTCGTGACATTTCATCAGCCCGCAGCCAAGGCTGGAACGAAAAACCTTACCTTGTTTAGGATTTTTTCTTCTAACAAGACAGCATCATGGACTGTTTTTTTCTGAAACAGGGTTGCTTTCTTAAAAAACTGGAATCTCACTGCGTTGTCTGTTGGGACTCAGGTATACCATAGAGAAGGAATCACACACAGATTTTGAACAATTAAATCGCAGCTCCTCCAGACAGTGGTAGCATTGTCCTGCAGGGCACTGGCAGTTATTCTCCAGAAGCAGAGACCTGTGAGCTTCTCCCCAAGTCACAACAAGGCCATAGCCACAGGGAGCAAAGCAAAATCATATGTCCAAAGGCATGAGTTCCGGCGGCTGTGGGCTTCCCTAACTTAGCCACATAGTGTTCTCCCACAGTTTCTTGGAATGGAAAATAATGGATGCACAAAACCAAATCACATGGCTAGAACTAACCTAACCCTTCCCTGGAGCTAAAGAGAATCTTCCATTTCTGGCGAAAGTTGCCTGTCATGCTTCAGGACAGTCAATGCATCTTCTGGAATTCCACACAGGCCTGTGTTACTCGGAAAGTTCTCCCTGTAGCCTTCCCTCCAGAATCACTGCCGTCTAGAGGCAAGGTCTCCTGAAGAATTCTTTCTTTGCCGTGGTCATAGGACATCTATGTCAGGTGGGATGGATGCTGCCTTCCATGCTTCCTTGGCTTCCCAGAAGTACCAGGTCAGGATATATGCGAATCTGGACTTCCACATCCCAAGAGTTATCAAGCAAACATCTCATTATAATTTGTTTGAGCTAATCAGTGACAGATGAGCCATGTCTCTATTCTCCCGTTCCTGCTATTTATGCCCTATTCTAGATATTTTAGTTATAAAATAAACAGGGGTACTTACATTTTGAACCATGCCTTTCCTAGATTGGGTAGAATGGGTAGAGAAGAAAAGGTAGAAGAAATGCAGGACTGTGGGTTTTTAGGAAAGTCCCAAGGAGAGGGCTCAGATGGTTGGCTTAATAGGCAGGGTGAACACAGTTGGTTGGGGAGGGGAGGAGGCAGTGACAGGCAGCTGCTCAGGAGCAAGCAGGACCATCTCAGGAAATGTGCCTCTTTCAAGCCTGCCCACTGTATCCCATCAATGCCGATATTCCTCCCACCCATCCCAAAGAGGTCAATGGCATGCTGACACAGGCTGTCATCTTCCAAACATCAGGACTTGTCTCTAAGAAAGAAGCCAGGCTCCCCTATGTCAGAATGCACCGCAGCCAGCATTCTTCTGAGGCATAAATGGAGCTGACAGAAGAAAGCTGTGCCCTGTTGAAGGAGATACAGGGTCCTGTCATACAGCAGCGACAAGATGCTGTGTGGGATGATATTCAACCATGATGCTTACTGAAAACACTCCATGGCTTCCCACTGCTGCCAGGTTGAAGTACAACTTCTCACACCAGGCAAGACTTGTCACACACAGTCACCCAGCATTATTTTATACTTTGTCTTCTGGCCCGACTACATTTTTTCCCTCTAAGCTCATAACTCCTTCTCTCTCTCCTCTGGTCTCTTCCATCTGCCAACAGGAACACGTTTTTCTAAATATGCAGTCAGTTACTCACATTATAATCAGCTCCACATATATACCTCCAAATTCTATGCTTTCATGGAAGATAATCTCTTCCCATGTTATAGGTTGGATTGAATTTAACACTAATACCCGGACCTCCTAAGTGAGATCCTTGGGTGCACCGTATTTCAATGTAACTTGTCTTCGTGGCTTTCCTAGTGTTTTGTGATAAAACACCATGACCCACTACCCTCCTCAGTGACATAGATCCTCCAATAAGGACAAATCTCATAATTCTTCCTAAACAGGTCCACCAACTGGGAGCCAGGTATTCAAATATAAGAGTCTATTGGAGCCATTCACATTTAAACCAAAGCTCAGCTGATGAACTTACTAAAGGAGAAGATTTGGATATGCGTAGATGCATTTTACAATTCACAAAGTGAAAACAAGGACCGAGACTGGGGTAATTCATGGATAATCCAAGGGAAACCAAAGATGGTCAGCCACCATCAGAAACTATAGGAGCAGTAAAGAACACATGATTTCACCTGGCCTATAGACAGGACCAACCAACATCTTAAGCTCAAATTTTCAGCATCTGGAATGATAGAAAATGCATTTCTACTATCTAAGGCACCCAATTTGTGGTATTGTATCTTGGCTAGCCCAGAAGACTAAACTCAGTCTACATTCTGGAAATAATAGAGTGATCCCTTATCACAACAGCATTGCTCTACCGTGTTGAGTGACTCAGTTTCAGCTCTGAATGCCAAATGCCACTTCCTGAAGGAGAATGTGTATTCCCATTGATCATTTTATCTCTAGAACTAACACAGCAATGACTACATACTAGCAATTAATCTCCTTATAGAAATGCATGGATGATGGATGGATGACCGATGGATGAGCAGTCATTTATATGGTGATGTTGCTGAAGTATTGTTATTTTACCAGTGCTCAGCAACTCCAGATACTGCGTGTATTCAATGACAGTGTGCTGGACAAACAATTGAACAAATGAACAAATTAACCTGTGAAGTGATTATCTAGGAGAGTAAAATATGCCCAGTGTACTTTCCAACTCAAGTTCACTTCTAGTGCTTGCCCTCAAGAAGATTTTATCAGATGCAACAACTACATAGTCTTAGAGTCCAGCAGAGCCACAGGGCAGGGCAGAGATCAGCAAAGAGCTCCTGACCAATGGTCACAACTCCTTGCATGGTAGTCTGATATCAGAAAGTAAGGAGCTCCATTGAAAGAGGGTATGTTATTTAAAGGATGCCTATTTGTTGGGCCTTCTGTGAATACTCATAAACCCCAGAGGAGGCGGGAACAAACATCTCCACTTCCTTACAATGAAGCCAAACTATACAGGAGAAGCAATTGAGAAGCATTTTATTTGTGGTACTATAGCCGATATCTGGGTAACCGTGAATTCTGTGTCATGGGGCCTGACTCCAGAATGTTCTTCCCTTAAGAAGCATCACTTTTAGGTGAACCTTCCAGCTCAGCCTTCACAATCTGCTCCATCTTTCATACATGAACTGTCTGAGTATGCGCATGATTTGGGATGCACATGGCTAGACGGCACATTTGCACAGACCCAGCCAATCTCAGCTGTGCATGGGGAACTGGTCCAACTGGGTGGGGCTCTGCGGAGGGCCATGAATACTTGGGGTTGACAGAGGCACTGGTAGCAGAAGCTAAGGCTTCATGTCCTGAGGAAATGAAATCTAAGAGGATACAACAGGCCTCCTCTCCTCCTGGAGATGTTTCTTTCAATGTTTTACCCTGAATAGGTTTTGTGGAGTGATACATGGTAGTGAAAAGTGCCAACTCTGGCTGAAAAAAGCTTACATTTGAATCTGCCTCCAACCAGATGCATGGACTGGCTCTCTGCCTCTGCTCTGCATCTGCAATAGCACTTCAGTGTGGTGAAAATCAAATTATACCGTTCTTGAACAGCAGTTAGTTCTAGCACAGAGTTATATCACACAGTTACAATATACGCACATTATTGACTCTCCAAATGCATACTATAAGTGGATGAAATCTGGAAAATATGTTTTTATACTGAACATGTACGGACATTTTTGTGCCACCTCTTCCTAAACAATATACTATAATAACTACATGAATGACATTTACATTGCATAGGTATCATAAATAATCTAGAAATTATTTAAAATACAAAAGTCAAAGCAGGTAGGTAGGTCATATGCAAACCAGTATACCATTCTATATAAATGACTTGAAACCCTTGAATTTTCATATCCACAGGGGACATAATGGATAATGGAGAATGGTGTAAATAAATACATATTTAAGTGTACAGTACACTCATGATACAAATAACAACAATCCCTCAATAAATGATACTTATTGTTGATGTCATCATTACTACTATTTTATTAGTAGAAGTACTGTTATCGCTGCTGAGATTATTTCTCTTAAAGGATCAGGGAAATTGATATAACTGATACTGCAATAGGCGGCTTAACTGTTGGACGCACTCTGCAGTTTCGTTCCACCAAAGGAAATTCTCAGAGACCCCTGGCTAGAGATGAGCTCCGAGGCTTAACATGCATTAGGTCCTTTAAAGAACCACCTAGGTTTATGCTCATTTTCCCTTCCTTCACCCTGCAATCCTAAAGGGTTAACATGGCAGTGAAAGCATGGGATCCTAATTCTTAGGATATTAATTAAAGGGAAAACTGCAGATGGTGTTTAATAACAACTTAGTCCCAGCAGGTTCCAGGCACTTTACCTAAATCAAACATATCATAAAGTTGGCACGAGAATCACAGAGACTGTCCCTGTCACATCTGGCCAGGGACACGTGCTTTCATTGGGAGTGAAAGCAACAAACCATCTCTATGACTTACGCAGATGTGGCCTTAAATGGCTTGACAGTCTGATTCTACCCCACCGGCTTCTAGAGCCAAAAATAAAGAAGTATTGATTGCAGAGATTAATAGCAGAACTTGAGGAGAAAAATGGTACAAACACCTTTTTCTCTCCTTTCATGATATAAACGCCTGCCACCCCTGCAACCTAATTTTGTCACCCAGCACACGGGAGTGTATTAATTAAAGTGACACCAAGGACAGGAAAATCTGAGCTCTTGGGGTGATGACTAGAAATACATAAATATGCATCTCCAGAGTGTCTTAGGAAGCAAGGCACACTGCCAGTATAATTGCTCTAAGGAGGGGTGGGAGGATGTACATGCCTCAGCCCTGGAGGTCACAGCTCAGATTCTGGCAAACACTTCCAAAACCCAAACAAGAAGCAACTACCTGATAGCCCATAGTTATAATACACAATTATGATGTGCATGCATATGTATGTGTATATGTGTACGTGTACACACACACACACACACACACACACACACACACACACACACACCACTCTGTTGGCCCAACATAGCTACAGAATTTTATCTAAGGTTTCATACAACTATCAGTTGACAATATTTGTAATAAAAATGCTTTTACATGGAACATATACAAATTAGACTATCACTTTCATAAATGTCTCCTAATAGTAAGTATTGTGGAGTAGCGGTTATTAAATAAATATTACTACATACCATTTTTCAGAATACAGACGCCCTTACAATAACAGTTCATTGTACAATTCTTTAACTTTATAGTAATTCTAAAGGGTATGTGTTCAGTAGAAAACACAAGCAGGCTAGAAAGAGGCTATATGATAGCCTCAATTCTGTCTAAATACGTGAGCAACAGTAGCATGTAAAGAATTTTGAATGCAGGGTGTCTTCAACTTCCAATGGATTTACTGAAACACAGGTGATACTCAGGAGCATAGGCATCCTGAGAAAGGTGGGGTGATGCTGTTTTGCAGGTCATGAATCTAAGGCCCATTGTGACGTGGTCAAGGTGACTCTGACAGAACGCACAACCGGGACTAAAGCGCTCTGTTCTGATAGAAGAGCCCAGATTGGGGGAGAGTAAGAATGCATTTCCCAAAGAAATAATATCAGAGCAATTCTCCTGAGAGGTGTTGGGGAAGCCCTCCTCTAGTACAGCACTTCCCTCTGAAAGGCCACCCCCATTGCCTATTTACCAGCAAAATGTTAACTGGTGTTCCAACTATCTAGCCAAGAGGCCCTCATCTCAGGGAAGCGTAGATCTTGACCACCTTGGAAAGAGAAGTAAGAAATTAGACTGGGATTAAATTTAAGGACATGAGAGGAGGCTACATGAGTTTAGATGCTCATGCTTGCATTGTCTTCTGTAGGTCGATTTCACTACTATTCGATATATCAGTTTTACTGCAAACTATAGCAACAGAGCCAGAGTGTGCCCTGATTTCAGATACTCCAGAAGATTCAGCCTCTGTTCATCCTGACCACCTCACCAGTCATTATCTGTTGGGGGGCTCTAGCTAGAAATCCAAGAGCATCTAACGCTGATCAGGCCCCACTGGATCTTACTGTGCCTACATGAGCTGGCTTCTTCCCTCTGCACTAGCACCATCGTTCAGTCAGATGGCGGAGTCAGGACCTTGGCAGCCTGCCCCTCGTTTCAGCCTTTCTCTCATCTAGCATGTCCCAACAGGCATGATCAAACTGACCCCACAACATTTCTCAGATCTCACTTTTCTGACAACATCAGTGCCACTGCCCTAGTTTAGGGGAACACAGAAAATAGTCATTAGGATACAGCAAGAGATAAAAGGCGAAGAACTGAATCTTATTTATAGCAGAAAGGTAGCATAGACTCCCATCCTCTACAGCTGCCAAAGGGACAACATGGCTACCGTGAGTGTAAATCCACACTGGGGAATATGATAATATTCATCTGTTATTCTTCCTGGGACAACCTTCCATGTACCCTTCTGTGACCTCCAAACTGTTGGAAGCATCTAGACATAGAGCATCATCTTCTTTTACTGAATTTCTCTTTCTCTCTCCTTTCCTTCTTCCCTCCCTCTTTTAAACACACACACACACTTTTATTTGCTTGCTTTCTCCCTTAGTAGGATATTAAAGGAACAACAAATCAGAGGGGCTTGCCGGGTGGCATGGATGGAGTATTGTATCTACAGAGCAATCATTCTAGGTGGCTTATCATTATTTTTAATCTACTGAATGGGAATCTGGGGTTCAAAAGGTTAATTAGCTTTCTCAGTTTCCCACCTCTATTAAATACCTGCTCCCTCATATGAGCTCAGGGAATCTGACTCCTGAGCAGATACTTCTAACCACGCTCCTTTGCTTAGCCCCAGGAAGGCACATGAAGGTCTTTTCTTTCCCAGTGTGTTCCCAGAACAAACACATAGTAAGTGGCCCACAAAACCACTGTGGGTTCAGAATGTCCCAGTACTATGCAGAACGTGAGCATAAACTCTGACAAATGGTTCAGTTGAGTTCTGTTGCTGGCCCTGTTGCGTGACCCCAGCTTCCCCACTCCATAGGAAGTGGCTCCTTCTTCCTGCCACTTCCACAGTTCACGCTGAGTGGGCTCTCTCACTGGGAGCACTGTGTAGAGTGAGAGTTAGAGCCAAGCTGCTGAGCATCTCACAAGATGTCAGGGGAGAGGGCCAGCTTAGAAAACAATGTAAAATTCTCTCATTTCTGAGACCAAGACCATGAGTCCCAGAAAGGACAGGCATTTTCTAAGAGCACATAATGAATGACCATGCCAAAATCCTATCTTGCGTTTCAAGAACTTCATGGAGTGACTGAGGAATGGCTACTGAACCTGGCAGTGCCTATAGTTTGGGTTTACTTCTACTTCAGAAAGACAGTCTTACTCAGATGCAGTGTACAGCATCCTGACTGATGGTGGCTGTGTTCTTAACAATCCCTGGTCCTGAATTTCCTGAGAAACCGACATACTGCTTTCCAGAGTGGTTGCACAAGTTTGCATTCCCACCAGCAATGGATGAGTGTACCCCTTTCTCCACAACCTCTCCAGCAAAGGCTATCATTGGTGTTTTTTATTTTAGCCATTCTGACAGGTGTAGGATGGTATCTTAAAGTTGTCTTGATTTGCATTTCCCTGATTGCTAAGGAAGTCTCAGGAAATTCGGGATCAACCTACCCCTGGACCCAGCAATACCACTCTTGGGAATATACCCAAGAGAGGCCCTATCATACAACAAAAGTATATGCTCAACTATGTTCATAGCAGCATTGTTTGTAATAGCCAGAACCTGGAAACAACCTAGATGCCCTTCAATGGAAGAATGGATGAAGAAAGTGTGGAATATATACATATTAGAATACTACTCAGCAGTAAAAGACAAGGACTTCTTGAATTTTGCATGCAAATGGATGGAAATAGAAAACACTATCCTGAGTGAGGTAAGCCAGACCCAAAAAGAGGAACATGGGATGTACTCACTCATATTTGGTTTCTAGCCATAAATAAAGGACATTGAGCCTATAATTTGCTATCCTAGAGAAGCTAAATAAGAAGATGAATCTAAAGACAAACATATACGCATCCTCCTGAATATTAACCTACATCAGGTGATGAAAGTAGACAGAGACAAAGACCCACATTGGAACACAGGACTGAAATCTCAAGGTCCAAATCAGGAGCAGAAGGAGAGAGAGCACGAGTAAGGAACTCAGGATCGTGAGGGGTGCACCCACACACTGAGACAATGGGGATGTTCTATCAGGAACCCACTAAGGCCAGCTGGCCTGGGTCTGAAAAAGCATGGGATAAAACCGAACTTGCTGAACATAGCGGACAATGAGGACTACTGAGAACTCAAGAACAATGGCAATGGGTTTTTGATCCTACTGCATGTACTGGCTTTGGGGGAGCCTAGGCAGTTTGGATGCTCACCTTACTAGACCTGGATGGAGGTGGGTGGACCTTGGACTTCCCACATGTCAGGGAACCCTGATTGCTCTTCGAGCTGATGAGGGAGGGGGACTTGATCAGGGTAGGGGGAGGGAAATGGGAGGCGGTGGTGGGGAGGAGGCAGAAATCTTAAATAAATAAATAAATAAACAAACAAACAAACAATCCCTGGTCCTTCCTATGAGTCAGAAAATTATGTCGCAATAGTGGAGTGTAGGCTAAAGGGTTCAGTACTCAGGACCTAGAGGAAAAATGGGGATTGCTCTGGGAGTGCACTGGTGAAGCCAGGTGTCAGGAAAGTATTGTCCATGTTTGGAATGCCTTAGCATCATCTGACTGCTAAATGACCTCTCCAGGCCTAAGCAAGCATGTGATCCTAACCGAGCTAACCTGGGCTTCCATGGCTCATGATAATTCCATGACCACTACCCAAAGTCAGGACCTTGAATTCTCTGAGAAAAGAGAGTGAAGGGTGTGGCCAGTGATGGGTAGCCAAGTTCCTAGTCTGATCAGTTCCCCATGTCACGAATTGCACAGAATACTCCAAAGGCTCAGTGACCATTTGCTGTTTGTAGGAAACCTACTGTGATACACCTTAGGAGGGCAAATGGGATCTGCAAGGCTCCAAAGAATCCTTTAGGGGCACAAAAGATAAATGATTTCCAATGTGGACATGTTGGCCAGGGAAATAAGATATTTCCCTCAGCACACTGAGCATTTTCATACCCTTGGAAGCCATTGGCTTCATCCTCCCCAACCATCACCCTCTCCTAGAGCTCCTGGTCTGTTTTCCATCATGGATGTCTCCTTGTACTCTAGTTTGGTCCCAACCCTGCTTGTTTTTCATGGCTTGTCCTGCTTCCTGGATCCTAACCATCCCAATCCTTAAGTCAAACTATGTAAGGAAGGATTTGGGACTTCTGTTTCCCACAATGATCTGATCCTGGGGCCTTTTCCTGTATCCCACCCCAGCTGGATGCCAAATTCAACACCTTTGTTTCATGAGGGACCATACTGATAAAAGGGAAGATCATTCAACCAAGTTTACTTCTATGAACATGAGCCTAAAGCCTGAACAATCAGAGAACTGAGAGCTTGGGGAAAGATCAAAATAACACATTCTACTCTGGTCTGGCATACAGTGAAGAATACAGACAAAATTATATCATAAAAAAAAGGCATTTCGGTTTTTTTTAATGTGATGAAAGAAATTTTTTAAGTCAGTCTATTGAATTATCTTCCTCTTTTATTTTTAAAGAAATATTTTCTATTTTTTAAAAATATATTTAGACACTGAGAAAAACAATTGATAAATAAGACCTCTGAAACTGAAAAGTTGCTGTAAAGCAAAAGTCACGGTCAAAAAGACAAAATGACAGCCTACAGAATGGGAAAAGATCTTCACTAACCCCACATCAGACAGAGGTTTGATCTCCAAAATATACAAAGAACTCAAGAAATTGGACTCCAAAAGAACAAATAATCCAATAAAAAAAATGGAGTACAGACCTAAACAGAGAACTCTCAACAGAGGAATCTAAAATGACTAAAAGACCCATAAGGAAATGTTCAATATCCTTAGTCATCAGAGAAATGCAAATCAAAACAACTCTGAAATTCCTGTAAGAAACACCTGTAAGAATGGCCAAGATCCCAAAAACACTGATGACAACTTATGCTGGAGAGGTTGTGGGGAAAAGGGAACACTTTTGCATTACTAGTGGGAGTGCAAACTGGTACAACCCCTTTGGATGTCAGTGTGGCGATTTCTCAGAAAATTAGGAAACAACCTTCCTCATGACCCAATAATACCCCTTTTGGGTATATATCCAAAGGATGCTCAATTGTGCCATAAGGACATGTACTCAACTATGTTCATAGCAGCATTGTTTGCCATAGCCAAAACCTGGAAACAACCTATATGCCCCTTGACCAAAGAATGGATATTGAAAATGTGGTACATTTACACAATGGAGTACTAGACAACAAAAAAAATAACAACGTGAATTTTGCAGGAAAATGGATGGAGCTAGAAAACATTATTTTGAGTGAAATAACCCAGACACAGAAAGACAATTATCACATGCACTCACTCATAAGCTGTTTTTAAACATAAAGCAAAGAAAACCAGCCTACAAATCACAATCTCAGAGAACTTAGACAACAATGAGGACACTAAGAGAGACTTACATAGATCTAATCTACATGGGAAGTAGAAAGTAGAAAAAAACAAGATCTCCTGAGTAAACTGGGAGCATGGAGGTTTGAAGGGGAAAGGGAGAGGCAGGGAGGGGAGCAGAGAAAAACGCAGAGCACAAATAAAAATCAATAAAAAAAATAAAAGTATATTTGAGAAATTCATTCTGCTGCACCATTGTTTAAAAGAAAGCAACTGGTTTGCATTGGCTTTGTCTGTCTCCGGGAAATGAAGCTACTGTAAGTCCACTTGGGTAACTGTGTGGCCAGAGCTCCAAACTTAGCGATAAATGCTGAATAAGAACCAAGACATACATTAGAAAGAAAGTGATACAAAGATCTCATCACCATGGATGAGGTCTTGAAGGACTGTTTCATAAATCCACTTGCGTTCCATCTTAAACAATGAACTCAAAGAATATTGATTTTCAAGATGGAAATACTGCTTTCTCCAAGAAAGAGACAGAAGCAGTGTCTCTAGGTTTCAAAGGCAAGAGCTGTGCAAAGTAACAGGTGGTGTTTTCGGGGGACCATGTAATCTTTCTCATACCAGTTAGCTGAAGAGCTGGTAGAACTATGTTCAGCCAACAAGATGGGTCAGCGGGTATAGGAGCATGTTGTCAAGCCTAAAGACCTAAGTTGAATTCTCAGGGCTCACATGGTAGAAGGAAGGAACAGACTCATGGAAACTGTCCTTTGACCTTCACACACACACATACACACACACACACACACACACACACACAGTATTTATATAATGTTTAAAAGTGAACATGTTAAATTTTTCAAACTGCTGCACAAGTCTATACATAACAGAGACAAACAGATTACGTACTGCTAACACAGCCAGTGTATACTACCAGGAAGCTCATTCATTATTAATGTAAATCGTAGCCAAAGACATTCTACGTCCTTTATCCAAGGGAGAAATAAACGTAGGACAAAACCCTGGGCCTGAGGCTCAGGCATTTAGAGAATCAGTCTGCCTAGCATGCTGATGTATTCCATTGGCGTTTATTGAAAATTATTTTTTAGAACTCATTTCTGGGTTCATGTGCATCGCTATTACAGCTGTTCCAGAGGAGATAACAGACTGTCCATCAGCCTTGATGCTGCTGGTCTGTGTCATTTAGCCCGAGGAAAATTGCCAAGAAAAAAAGAGAACTTATTCCTACAGAATCTTTTGAGAAATTATTCATACCACTGGAAGTCCTGGGAGAAATGGAACACGCATGTTTTCCCCAGGGTGGAAGAATATGTGCCCACGAGACAGGGATGGAACGCACTGAGGCTGTCAACTGATCCTACGCGGAACACCTAAAAGCAAGTGTTTTCTTCATCTCCTCTTCCTTCCTGTCTGCTCCAGCTACCTGAGGTTAACCAGCTTCCCTGGTGACCTCAGGCTGTGGCAACATGGTACAAGAGTGTGAACTTATATCACAATTCCAGAGAAAGTCTGAGGTTCTTGGTGTAGTGGGAGCTGCAAGCTGCATTCCGCCACCCAGCTCCCACCACTGGCTAGCTTTACCCGAAATAACAACACACAAACTGTATTCTTTTAAACACTGCTTGGCCCATTATATCTAGCCTCTTCTCGGCTAACTCTTGCACCTGGACTAGCCCATTTCTAATAATGTGTGTAGCACTGAGGTATGCTTACCGGGAAGATTCTAGCCTATGTCCATCCTGGGTCGGAGCTTCATCGCATGTCTGCCCGGGAGAGGGGAGCATGGCGTCTCTGCTCCAGAGAGCAGAGCAGTCGAGTCTGAGCTCACTTCCTCTTCCTCCCAGCATTCTGTTCTGTTTACTCCTCCCACCTATGTTTTAACCTATGAGGGCCAGCCAAACAGTTTCTTTATTTTTTTAACCAATGACCTTCCTCCATCATCTTGGGAAAAGGTGTTTGGAACAATGACATAGTCTGTGTGTCACCTGGGAGGTTCTTTGATCTCCAGTCTTGCCTCTAGTTTGTTATGGACACTGTTTGATGATATGACAAAGCAAGGGAATTCAAAGGCTTGTGGGATGAAGGATGAACTGTTTTACTTTTCATACTTATTTTCTTAGCCCAGAAGAACAACATCATAAAAACAATAAGTTCAATATTCAAACTTCAAGGATAAGAAGGACAGTGTCCTTGCAATGACCATTGGACCTCTGACGAAAAATATTACAAAGACATAGATGGTATTGGGCTACACTGACAAAATTGGAGGTGTGATCTTTGGGCATTAAGAGGATGGACAGGCTTGATGCTTGATTTTTGCAAAATCAGAGCCCAGGGGGAGTAGTTCATTTCACTACAATGGTAGTGTTAGGGTTCCATTTATGTTGTGTGAAGACTGGGACATGTTCATGAAGTTCTTAATGGGAACTAAAGATATGCATCCAAGCCTCAGAATCCTAGGCTTGGTCAAAAAGCATCTGGTTAAGTTGGGATATCTCTTCTACCTGTGTTCACAGGTTTACTAAATATGCTAGCTTTACAATGCTGCAAGGAAAGGTCAATCAGGAGAATTTTCTTGTCAACAAAGAACATGGGTACAACTTAAGCCCCACCTCATGACTGACAGATCAGCAAGGGTCCTGAAATAGATACTATTTGTGCTTGATCTAGAGTCCTTTATACAAAGATGTGTTTATCTCTTCTGTGAGTGGTGGCCACTGCCATGCAAGTGTTCCCCAAGGGAGCTGCTATCCCCAAAAATTCTCATCACCTATAGCCAGTGACAGAAGGACATGGAGTGATATGACAGCCCCCTGCCCCACCTAAGAAGATGACCAACTATGTGAGATACGTAGCTCTCCTCGTATTGGATTTCTTTGCGCTCTTCTGCTCTTGTTCCTGGACTCTTCTCCCATCTTACTCCATTTTCCTCAATATGCTTCACTTGAGATTTCTCCATCTGCCCAATGAGTCATTTGTGCAAGAATCCTTAGAAGCCTTCTTTGTAGAGATCCTAGCTAACAGTTAGTGGCCTTCAGCTTCTACATGCCATGAAGACATGACATCCAATGAGCACTCCATCCCTGGGCTGGTAGATGAAGTGAGAAAGCTCGGGCTCCCATTTCCAGAAAACTCTAATGTATAAGCCAGAGCACATCATAAGCACTCATTAATCTTAGAATGTCTGACTTGATTGATAAAGCTCCACATTTTCGCAGGGCTGGCTCTATGCATGCCTGCAGTTTTGTGCTTCTGTACGTCCTCAAGAGCAAGTCTTCGAAAGGACAATTAATCTCACTTGCTCATCAGATTCAAGCACAATTAGTCACCGGACTTGCCATTAGTTAACAGCAGACAGAGTTATCAGAACCATCATTCTCCTGTTTTGAGAAGGAACAAAATAAATAATGCATAGAAGAAAATCTGATCCCAGACTGGCTGTTTGTAGGTGACCTAAGAATTCAGTTTTTTAGTTCCTCGGTCTAGACTGCACTTTCTACGCCATCTCAACAAACATAGATACCTCTTCTGAGGCAGTACTTTGACCCCCACATCATCATGCCATCATCTAGATCCAGAACCTATTTTAAAGATGAAATTTCAAATGCCAACATGCCCAACATCATGTAAGAGAAGGTGGGACTGGTCCAGGAAAGTTGTAATGGAGATCAAGGTGATGGCTATAAGCATACCAGGATGCCAACTGGGATGGCACACTCAGCATGAAGTGACCAGAGGACAGCAGATTGGGGGTTGACATGAATCAGCAAGGTAACTAAATTAAGAATAATGGAGGTCAGAGTTGAGCATGTTCCAGGGCACATCAGTAATTGGGAATGGAGGAAAGGGGAATAAGATGATGTTGCAGCTTAAACATTGACCTTATCATGAGCCGGAAGCACTCACATGGTTGTCCATTAACCTTCTGGGGAGAAGACTAATGCTTCTATCTAGGAGCCAAAGGAAATAAAGCTATGAAGATAGAAACTCACATTTGTCAATTAGCAGAGTTTAATCTTTGCCCCATCGTGCTGTCCTCTCAACACTTTTAAAGAACCTTGGGTAGGTGGGGCAGCAGGGAATCTCGGGTCTGATCTTGACATTCTCTGAGAATGTAGTACGTATGAGCTAAGCTCCAGATGAAATGGAAAATATTTCAAATAAGGTAACCGCAAAGACCTTTCCATGGGTGACAACAGCATGACGAGTAACGGCATAAAGAGAACACGATCAACTCCTAACACTAAGGGATGAGAGAAGTAAGCTGACAGTGCTCTACCTTGAAATGCAAAGACAAGAAGCTGGAGAGAGTACTGGAACTGGAGCCTTCCCAGACCAAGGGCTAAGACTGCAGAAGAAAGGATTGGACTGGGACATGCTCTGCAGAGCTGCTGTCTCATATTTCTGTAAGACACTCAAAGCCTGAAGATTCTAGTTTGATGTCACTGGCATTCCCTAATTCAACCTACATCAAAACTCTGATGTCTCTCAAACAGAATGGAAGAAGGCTCTCTGGCCAGACTTGAATCATCCTAAGTCATTGGTTCTCAACCACCCAATACTATGAACCTTTAATATAGTTCCTCATGTTGTGGTGCCCTCCAACCATAAAATCATTTTTGTTGCTATTTCATAACTGTAATTTAGCTACTGTAATGAATCATATTGTAAATTACTGTGTTTTCCAATGATGTTGTGTCCCCTGTGAAAAGGTTGTTAGACCTCCCAAAGGGTCTCAGCCCACAGGTTGAGAACCACTTAATATGGCCTTTTCACTAACCTCTCGAAAGAACAGGAGGCTCAGGTCCCTTTGGGGTGTTAAGGGGAATCCCCCTGCTGCCCAAAGAGCCCCAGGAGAACATTTTACCCAGGGTAACAACAGAGAAGGAAATTTCTTCATGAATATCCTAAAGGAAAAGTTTAAAAGCGAGATCCCAGGGACTGGTACTCAGACTTCTCCACTGAGTACCTTCTGATATATTCAGAAAGAATTACAGCCCAGGCCGTGGTTCTCTTTGGCTTTTCTCTTGCTAAGCAACTACAATTTCCCTCGGCAGAGGAAAATTCTAAAACCCTCCATACCCAAAGATGCACCTAAAACTGGACTTCTGAAATTGGTGGCCCATGGAGAAACCTCATCACTTCAAGGAACCCCTGCACATATATTCCTTGCTTCTCTTTTCTATTTTAATTTCAACCTTCTTTTTATTTTCTCTTGTTACTCCTGACACTTTGCTTTAATTATCAGTTGCTCTTTGCTCTGCCTCTGGCTTCTCTGTCCAAACATTTGATGATTTTAAAACAACTACAACCTCCTAGCCTTGCTGGATACTGACTTCTGCTAACTGATTTTTGCCTCCACCACCGCAGCAAGCTAATCCCTCTTCCTGTCTCTCATCTCCCACTACTTGCATTTTCAATAACAGCATATCCTTATTTCTCAACTCTGGTTAATTATATCCATAAACTCTATCTAATATTTCTGTCCCAGTGGACAAAGAGAATGCTTCATTCAGCAGCCTAATATGCATCGTTGTTGATAATCTATAATCATCCAGAGGAAGAAAAGCTCTCAAGAGATGCTGATGACTTCATTTGACATTTAGACCTGTGTTCTTTCGAGCCTTGAATGCCTCATCACAGCTAGGGACAGAACATTCTCCTATTATGCCCATAATGCTAGTAATTTTCAGAGATATAGAAGGGTTAGTTTCAACCATTGCCTAGTGAGGATTCTGACATCACCTCTATATTCCATCTCTGCACCTACGCATGTTTCGAACACCTATTCTCTGATTCATCATGATGTCTGAGCTTTCCAGACCTTACCACCCCTCATATCCATGGATCCCCCTCTTCCTCTACTATATCCTAAAAGTGACTCCTTTCCAAGGTTCCACCCAAGTCTTTTGATTTTGGAGTCTACAGTTTCTCCATTGTCAGGCCACTAACTAGCTGTATGTCATTCACTCACTTTTAGCCACTTGAGCAACCTTGGAGATATCAACCTCAGCCCTTGCCTATCTTGTCCAGAATATTTGTATGTCTCAAATGCATGGCTGCTGCTGCTGCTGGCCAACTCCTGATTTCTGTCACTTATCACAGAAATTCTTCATTTTATACTAAAGTATCTCTGGGACACAACACAACCTAACATGCAAGTTCATCACTCTGGGCTCTCTGGTCCCATGTTTCCCACCTAAAGTCAGGAAGGCAGGAAAGGAGTTTTGAGTGGATTCTCGGGCAGCCCCTCTATATAAAGGAGGACATCCAACATTTGCAAGAGTGTGGTCTTTTAAATTCTCCAATTTAAATATGCCCACTGAAGCAAGTAAAAGTATTGCAATTTATTTCTGAGAAAGGAGTAAAAAGTAAATGGAATAGATTTTGAATTTTTAAGGTACCCAGGCTTGGTTAATTTCTAGGGCAGAGACTCAGACCTATCTCCTTCAGAGCCCAAGGATTCCCCAGAAGACACTCTGTGACCCTGTTCCTGGTTTACCCAGCATCCATTGCCTCTTTACCTGGAATGCCCTGTTCACCATCACTTTCTTAGCCTTACACCTCCACCTTCGTCACACCCAGCTCCCTTCTTGGCTCTGCTGATGATAATTATTTCTCCCGTACTGCCTTCAGCCCACGCATCTGACACATCACTGCACTGCTCGGAATGCCTGTTAATCAGCAGGCTGCCTGCAAAGGGGCCTTTCCAAGGACAGGACTCTGACCCACTCTCCCAGGAAATGCTAAGGTGGCTACACACAGTAGAAGCTCAGACAGCCTTGAATCCAAGCCACGTGTATCCCATGAGATTCACTCAAAATTGTTTGTTTAGAACAGTAAGCAGCGGGGAAACACCCTGAGCCCCCTCTCCACAGTATTCTTGGGACTGGAGAAGCATCAGAGAGCAACCAGTAGAGGCTGAGGAGGGAAAAAAGATAATCTTAAAGATGCCCTTTAAGAACTGGTTTCCATTCACTGACAGTAGGTCCCAAGCAAGGCTTTTGAGTAAACAGAAAGGGCAATTAGAGAGATTCAGGATCAGCCCAGGAACAGATCCCCTAGGGCCGCCAGCAACAGTGAACACGTCTCTCACCTTCCAAGATCTTGTTTCCTCTCTACTGAACTGGCAATAATACATTGCTCGCTATGCAGAGTTGGAAAAAGAGACAGGAGACTGTGTTGGTAAAACATTTACTACAAAGTAAATGGTGTGCATCAATTATGGACTGTGGGCTGTAATAGATAAGGCCTCAACAGCTGACTTTCGAAATATAAACGAATGGTTCTGCATTGGAGAGTTTACTGATAAGCTTGGTATAAATACTCCACCAAAGAATTTAAGCTGGCCCTGTGATACCATCCAAGATTACCAGCCAGCTCCGGCACACTGCTGCTTGTGGGTCACAGAAACCTTCCCTCCTCTTGACTCTCTCTCTAACCCCATATCAACAGAGAATTTTTTTTCACAAGGTGAAAAAGGAAACTAACAAATACAACTTCTGATCGCATGTGGAGAAGACAAGAGAGCCTCTGTTGCCCTGCCCTAGCAAAGGCTGAGGCTTCCTGAGCAGGCCTTCAGGGTCTCAGCACAGAAAGCCAGGAACAGAGAGTACCTGGTTCTGAGGTGCCACTATGTTCACGAGAAGCAGGCATTTGGCAAGAATCATAGGCTTACCTGTTCTGAGATCCATCCTCAAACAGACAAGAAGATAAGCCTTGTGGCACTCTCCCCAAGGGCAGATGGTGTGGAGCTAGACAGAACTTTCTGTTTGTGGCCTTTTCTCACTCTCTACGTATATAAAAAGCACATCCTGCATTTCCTCTCGTGATTCATTTCTACCTTATTTCTCAGTTTTCCTTAGTGATTCACATAAAGCAACCTATTTTTACAATTAGGACTTAAATAATATTCCATTACCATGGCAACAGGCTAGGCCAGTGGCCTTCAAACCCAGCTCCCCCCACTCATCAGGTGCATAGCAATTCCAGCAGATCTTCTTCCCCACCATGTTAAAAAACCTTCTTACCAAGAGAGATATCAGTCCCTAGAAAGTTCTAGCATTCTATTATAAGAATGGCAAGAAAAAAACACACAATTATGTATGCATTTTAGAGGCAGAGGCAAAGACTATCTTTAATCATTGTTCGAGGGCTGAGTGTCAGTATAGACAAAGTTAACTCCTTGTCTCTATCAATGAAAATATTCCAGTTCAAGAAAGGATCTCTTAATAGGAAGAGAGTGACTTCTTGAAGTGTTGTTCTGATGGCAAGAATATAAATGGATCTTCACAGTAATTGTCAGTGTGCTCTAAGACTTGGCACAGAGTATGGATAATATTCCCAAAATTATGAGTTGAGAACAATCCTTTGGATGATATAAGGTTTATTACATGAGACGGTTAATACTAATTGTCAACTTGATAGGATTTAGATTCTCCTAAGAGACAAACCTTGGGCATGTCTGTGAGAGGTGGTTTTGATTTAGGTAACCTCTAGGCACGCCTGTGAACAATCTTCTAGATTAGGATAACTGAGATCAGAAGACCCATCCTGAATGTAGGCAGTACTATTGCACGGGCACCTGCGATTCTGGAATGGATAACAAGGAGAAAGAGGACTGAGTGCCAGTATTAAGCATTTTATTTCCTGGTGATTGATGCCATATGAGTAGCATCCTCATGCTCCTACCCACATGACTCCCTACTAAAAGAAACTGCATCCTCAGACTGTGAGCCAAAACCTTTCTCCCTTAAGCTGCTGTTGTCAGACACGTCTATCACAACAAAAGCAAAAAAAAAAAAACCTAAATTACTAGATAAAACCTAGCCAGTGTGCCCAACTTAAAGCCTACAGATCACACCAAATGCAGCCCAACACTAAACTCTTAAACTTTACATAAAGCATGGGATTTTTGTGTGTGTGATTTCTTTTATACTTGGATTCATGGTTCTTGAGTGAAAACTTTGAATATGACAAAATTGTGTCATGATACCAAAATGTTGGATACATCTGAAAACAAAAAAAAATTATTTCTTATTAGAAGAAACAGAAGTGGCAAAAGTCATCAAGTAGTCCTTGGGACACTAGCTTTTCATGCTTACTGGCAATGAACACTTCTTGAAATAACATTAATAATCCCTGATCAAATCTGACATGATAGAAGAGTTGGGTAGCCCAACAAGTGTAACATGAAGGGCCAGGCCTGCTTGTTTGGGTTTCTGGCGCCATTCTGTAATAGGTTTTTGTCCTGACCGGTACCCCACAGCTGCTTAGCCCCAAAGAAAATCACACATATGTCTCCATAAATTATAAGCTGATTGGCCCATTAGCTCTAGGCTCTCACTGGCTAATTCTCACATCTGGATTAACCCATTTTTCTGATCTATGTTAGCCATGTGGCTCAGTACCTTTTTTTCAGTGGGGCAGATCACATCCTGCTGCTTTGGTGGTCTGGGCAGGAGTGGGAGGAATCAACTTCCTCCTTCCCGGAGTCTCCTGTTCTCATTACATCATTTCTATTTTCTGTTTGGTTTTCCCGCCTATACTTCCTGCCTGGCCAAACAGCATTTATTTAAAGCATGATTGATAGAATACAGACAATTCTCCCATACCAAACAAGTACTAAAGAAACTAGACCAATGTTTTATGACTTCCTCACATTGAAAACCCTTGGCCCAAAAGCTTTACCACAGTAGTCAATGAAATGCTTAAGAACTAGGTATTCATTTCTCCCTCTTAGTGAAAATAGATTTTTTTTCTCACACAGTATATCCTGATCAGTTTCTTCTGTTCCTTCTCACCTCCTTTCCCATCAAGATGCACACTCATTCTGTCTCTCCTTAGAAAATAACCAGGGATAATAATAAGATAAAATAAAATAAGATAAAAAAACTAACAAGTTGGAATAGGACAAAACAAATATACAAAAGGAAAAGAACCCAAGAAAAAGCACAAGAAACTGATACAGCCACAGAGACCTACCCATTCACACTCAGCAATCTCATTAAAAAAAAAAACACTAAACTGGAAGCAATAATACATAGTCAAAGGGCACACGGGGCAAAATAAGAGAAAAAGAGTAAACATAGAGAGATAAAATAAATTTAAATTATAAAAACAGCCCTGACACAACACTATGAGACAAGGAACCTCTCCACTGCTGGACATGCAAACCATATCAAAGAGTAGTTTGTTACCCCAAGAAGACTGCCACGGAGAAAACCAATTCTTCGCAAGTGCCTATCAGTTGGTGGTAGTTTCTGGGTTTGAGATGGGGACATGTGTCCATGTCTCCCACTTCAGCCCTAGGATCCCCTCTGATGTAGACCTGTGCAGTCCCTGTGCATGCTGCCTCGGTCTCTATGAGTTCACATGTACATCAAGCCAGTTGATGTAGAGGGCCTTATTTTCTCAAGATTCTCCATGCCCTCACCCTGTCTCATCTCTAGCAGGGCACCCTGAACACTGAGGAAGACATTTGATGGAGCCATTCAATTTTAGGACTGAGTGTTCCATGGCCTCTCCCTCTCTGTTTATTGTCCAGCTGTGGGTCTCTATATATTAGTTTGCATACACTTCAGGAGGAAGTTTCTCTGATGACGGCTGAATAGGCACTGATCTATGACTACAGCAGTATGTCACCAGGAGTCATTTTACTACTGCAATCTTTTAGTGGAACAGTAGTATTTGGTCTTACCCTAGGTACCTGGGCTACCTAGTCTCAAGCTCTTGGTCACTCAGAAGTGTTGGGTATGGGTTCCATCTCATGGAGTGGGCCTAAGTCAAATCAGATACTGGTTGGTGACTGGCATAAGCCTTGTGTCACCAATGTACTAGCATATCTTGAAGATATGACACCACTGTAGATCAAAGGGTTTGTGGTTTGGTTAGTGTTTACATTTCTCCTTTGGTGGCATTCAGAGTATCTTCTTGTACCAAAGACACTGAGAAGTAAAGGCTCTAGGTAGGCACCAGCTCAACTTCTCTATCTTCAATGAGTTGTGTAGGTGTTGTCTTCAGCCATGGAGATTTACTACCAGTTTGTGGAGAGCAACCTATCTATAGTCTTGGCAACAGCCTGGGTTGTTTGGGGATTCCCATGGGACCTCTTTGACCAACAACTAAATTAGATGTAACTCATTCCCAGTATTGGAATCTTCATTTGGTGAAAAGAAATGTCCAGTTAGGGTGCTGTCTCCCCCATTATTTGATGATTTCATTTAGATTGTCTTCATAAATGTATATATATATATATATATGGAAATTTCTACTGTATTTGGTTTCCATACTATGCCTCTAATTTTAGTTGTTTCTTCCAGTATCCCCTTCTTCCCTCTCCCTTTCTACTTGATCATCCAGCCCCCACCCCTCCCATTCATCCACAACTATCTATTTTATTTCCCTTTCCTAATGAAATCTATCTGCCTCCCCAAGTCTTATACTCTATACCTAACTTCTGCACTTCTATGGATTGTAGCTTGGTTATCATTAACTTGATAGCTAATATCCACATATAAGTGAATACACATTACATTTGTATTTCTATGTCAGGATTACCTCATTCAAGATGATTTTTCTAGTTCTACCCATTGATCTGTGAATTCCATGATTTCATTCATAGTAGCTAAGTTATACTTTGTTGTGCAAATGTACCCTGCTTTTATTCATCTCCTGCGGACAAACATCTAGCATGCAGTATGGGAAAAGCATATGAGTATTAACTCATTGGCATAGATGAGCATATTAAAAAATTATATGTATAACACCATGAGTCACTATACCCATAGATAGTCCCTAGCTCCAGCTTCTAAGAAAGATCAATAGTGCTGATACCCGAGTAGCAGCAAGCATACTCAGTACCTATGTCTTCTCATCTAGCACTACTTCCAAAGAAAAGAAAAGGAACTCCTTGGAGAAATCATTGATGCTAGGGCTAAGGCAATGAATAAAGATATAACAGTGCTAGAAAGGAAGGAAGAGATGAAAGAATAAAGGAACATCAAAGGGACCTTGGAGTCAAGCAAAGAAGCTCCCAACAGCCAAAGCTGAAGCAGTATGAAAACAAAACCAAACGGCAACATCTTAATTTGAAAAATAAAATATTCTTCTGTCTATATGAATGTAAATTAATAACAGTAAATAAGCAGAAAAAGAATGGGAAATGTTCTTTAAAGAAGAATTCCAAATAAGATATTTAGACCTTATCACTTCTGAGAAGTGGAAGACTTCAACTCTCTTGGAGACCTGGGCTCAATGACTCATTACAAAAATTAGAATATGACAAATAGGCCAAAGTAATTATATGTTAGAAAAACCTGGCAAACACTAGCCAAGAAAACAAAGTTAACACCATCGGCGCTAAGTTATGTCTATAACACGTGATCCTGACCTGATGGGTTGAGAGTGGTCCTCCTTTGTGACCTCCCTGCCAAACTCACACCCCCTGACTAAGCATGAAAAAAGTAATGCAACCCCAAATGGAACATTCTTCAAAATCACCAGACTCCCAAGGCCATGAAAATCAAGGGGCACCACAGAGGCTGTCAGTACCCAGGGAGACCAAGGCGATAGTGTGATCCTGGACCGAAGCCTTCTATATGGACTCTGGAGAAAATCAAGGGAAGACAAATAACTATTGAGCTTTGCTAATCATGATACACTAACACTGGACTTCACTTGTCCACAAGAGAGAAAACAAGCAAAAGCTGGAGGTGGGGTATAGGGGTTCCATGCACTCCATCGATGCAAGTTTGTGAAAATATAAATGATTGTAAAGGTAAGTTATTCTTAACCAAATGTAAAGATCAAAAGGGAAATCATGGGCTTTTAAATAAGCAGTCCTATTAAAACTGTTTGGCCATACTTTCTTCATCCATTCTTCCATTGAAGGGCATCTAGGTTGTTTCCAGGTTCTGGCTATTACAAACTGTGCTGCTATGAACATAGTGGAGCATATACTTTTGTTGTATGATAAGGCCTCTCTTGGGTATATTCCCAAGAGTGGTATTGTTGGGTCCAGGGGTAGGTTGATCCCGAATTTCCTGAGAAACCGCCATACTGCTTTCCAAAGTGTTTTCACAAGTTTGCATTCCCACCAGCAATGGATGAGTGTACCCCTTTCTCCACAACCTCTCCAGCAAAGGCTATCATTGGTTTTTTTTTATTTTAGCCATTCTGACAGGTGTAAGATGGTATCTTAAAGTTGTCTTGATTTGCATTTTCCTGATCGCTAAGGAAATTGAGCATGACTTTAAGTGTCTTTTGGCCATTTGAAGTTCTTCTGTTGAGAATTCTCTGCTCAGCTCAGTGCCCCATTTTATAATTGGGTTGATTAGATTTTTACGGTCTAGTTTCTTGAGTTCTTTATATATTTTGGAGATCAGACCTTTGTCAGTTGCGGGGTTGGTGAAGATCTTCTCCCAGTCAGTGGGTTGCCTTTTTGTCTTAGTGACAATGTCCTTTGCTTTACAGAAGCTTCTCAGTCTCAGGACCCTTCAATGGAAGAATGGATGAAGAAAGTATGGAATGTATACATATTAGAGTACTACTCAGCGGTAAAAAACAAGGACTTCTTGAATTTTGCATACAAATGGATGGAAATAGAAAACACTATCCTGAGTGAGGTAAGCCAGACCCAAAAAGAGGAACATGGGATGTACTCACTCATATTTGGTTTCTAGCCATAAACAAAGGACATTGAACCTATAATTAGTGATCCTAGAGAAGCTAAGTAAGGAGAACCCAAAGAAAAACATATAGGCATCCTCCTGAATATTAACCTTCATCAGGCGATGAAAGGAGACAGAGACAGAGACCCACTTTGGAGCACCGGACAGAAATCTCAAGGTCCAAATCAGGAGCAGAAGGAGAGAGAGTACGAGCATGGAACTCAGGACCGCGAGGGGTACACCCACACACTGAGACAATGGGGATGTTCTATCAGGAACTCACCAAGGCCAGCTGGCCTGGGTCTGAAAAAGCCTGGGATAAAACTGGACTCGCTGAACATAGCGGACAATGAGGACTACTGAGAATTCAAGAACTATGGCAATGGGTTTTTGATCCTACTGCATGTACTGGCTTTGTGGGAGCCTAGGCAGTTTGGATGCTCACCTTACTAGACCTGGATGGAGGTGGGTGGTCCTTGGACTTCCCACAGGGCAGGGAACCCTGATAGCTCTATGAGCTGACAAGGGAGGGGAACTTGATTGGGGGAGGGGGAGGGAAATGGGAGGCGGTGGCAGGGAAGAGACAGAAATCTTTAATAAATAAATAAACGGAAAAAAAATTAAGGGGAAAAAAACAAAAAAAAATCTGTTTGGCCATATAGGTTTAATGATATTCTCACAAACATCATCAAGACAGGTTAAGGACCTCTGTGCAGAAATCAATAATGTACAGTTTTATAAACAAATTGTATGACTTAGAGGTGGGGCTGGTATTTTTTAAAAGAACACACAAATAGCACAAACCTCAAAGGGAATAACTTATAAGGCTGACTATGTTAATTTAGAAACCTTCCTATAATGAAGTGTATAGGAAGTGAAATAAAAGATATAGACTAGAAGGAAGTATCTGTGCATACGTAATAGATAAATGCAATGTGGATGCAAGTGAACAAAAGTGGAAAAGTGAGATAGGAAAAGCACAGAAGCCCTAGGAAAATAAAGGCAGAGAAATGCTTGGCCTCACTTAAAATCAGGAAATTATAAATTAATGCAGTCAGAAGATAGCACATGGTGCCTACCAGACTTTCAAAATCGAAAACTATGAATTCATCAAATATTCAAAATGTTGATAAACAGTGTGTATTCACATACATAGGAATTGGCAATGTAAATTTACAAAACCACATTAGAGACTAATTTGGCAATATCTGATCAAATTAAACAGGTCCATACTAAGGACCCAGCGGTTCTGTTATGGGGTATGTATCCCAAGGAACACATTCATGGCACATGCCAGAAGGCTCGCTGCAGCACTGTCAACATTGTTACATTGGCATCACACTGAGATGCTGTAATGTCAGTAGAGGTGTGGACAAGCATAATATGGCTGTAAAGACTCCTCATTATCTGAATGAATGCCATCTAAAATGGAAGTACCAAATATTGATCACAAAGCAAATGATTTTCAATCTTAGGATAGTTATATACAGCTGAATACTATTTTTTTCATTTTGATGAGATTAAATATTAGGAGATTGAATACATTAAGCGTATATTCATATAAAATATGTCAAAGATGTTGACAGTAAAATACGTAGCACAATTACATATTTTATTTACAGTCAGATATTATATATGGTAAAATTTTCATTTATTTATCCTGTCAACTTAATATACAGAATTCATGTCAATTAAAACAGGTAGATGGAATGGAAAATTTTACCTATGTATATTTAAGTATACAGAAAACAATATCTATTTTTTTCAAAAAATAATTTGCAACATTAACATTTGTTATGTGGGATTCAAAATAGAAGTGTTTGTGATTTCAAAACACCTTTGTGTTTAAATGTTTGTATGAAAACTAAGAAAATTAATAAAATATGAACTATAATAAAAAAGACAGCTATTGAGCAGTCTAGAATTCATTTACCTATAGAAGCATGTTTAGTAAACTGTGCTAATTGTACTTACAGAAAGGGAATAGAATTTCAGAATTTCATAATGTAAATATAATAACTAAAGTTGAGAAGGGATGCTTAAAGGAAATTGGAGCTCTTTCAATATGGTAATCCTCTTATTTTCCATAGAAGAGAGACACAAAATGTAAGCAGGTAGCTAGAAGTATGCCAACTTTGTCAGTTTCTCAGATCTGACATGACAGCTCTCTATGGATAACTGAGCAACCAATACTACTCGTGACAAAGAAATACAGATAAAAAGTTAGCAGCATCTTCAATCTTGTCCATGCACTCATTCATTTTTTTTCTCAAGGCAGAAAAAATAAATATATTTTCCCTGAAAATAGCTTTAGCGTATGACCCTGCTGTTAGAATACCTCTCTATATCTATCCATGGACATGCAAAATCACCTACATTCAGTTCTTTTTCAAATGGATATTGATTACATGGGGGAAGGCAAAGTGTTTTGGTTGTTTTTAAATTTTCAATGTTTTGAAAAGGGTAAGAAAAATTAACAGCAAATCATGCAACCATTATTATACTAAAACAGAACGTGAAAATAAAGTACAATATGGTAAAAAAAAATAGTATTTGACAAGGTATTTTAAAGCCCAAGTACATTAGAAGTGTTCAAAAAAGTCAAGGAAAACAGTTTTTACTGGGACGCAAAGGAGCTGTGGAATAGTGGAAACTAACTCAGAAACGACTGGCTTACTGACAACGAAGTGACTCCGTGTGTGTGCGCGTGCCACCGCGCGTGTGCACTGTGTGTGCGTGTGTATGTGAGTGTGCATGTGTGTGTGATGCTATGTGTCAATAGTGCAGTTTTGAGAGAGGGAAGCACATTAGTTGCCCCCATGTAAGACTTTCTGGGAGAGCCCAGATAGCAGGGTTGTTCAGAGTCTGGCAGGTACCCAAGGATTTGCATAGCATGGTGCTCTTGAAAAAGTTCTCTCTCAAAGGGAAAATTTAAGGAAGAGGAGGGGAGGAAAGTATTCCAGGATAGAAAGGGAAAGTACAGAAAGGAGACAACTTGTTATGATCCAGATGCCAGGTGTGTGCAGGGGCGGCCTGGGAGAAGCTGCACAGGCAGGCAAGGGCTGCGGTCTTGTCTCCTTCCCTCCTGCTGAGGCAGAAGGGCCTTGGCAAACTTTCTTTTTTTTTTTTTAATTTATTTATTTATTAAGGATTTCTGCCTCGTCCCCACAACCGCTTCCCATTTCCCTCCCCCTCCCCTGATCAAGTCCCCCCCCCTTCATCTGCTCGAAGAGCAATCAGGGTTCCCTGACCTGTGGGAAGCCCAAGGACTGCCCACCTCTATCCAGGTCTCGTAAGGTGAGCATTCAAACTGCCTAGGCTCCCACAAAGCCAGTACGTGCAGTAGGATCAAAAACCCACTGCAATTGTTCTTGAATTCTCAGTATTCCTCATTGTCCGCTATGTTCAGCTAGTCCGGATTTATCCCATGCTTTTTCAGACCTAGGCCAGCTGGCCTTGGTGAGATCCCAATAGAACATCCCCATTGTCTTAGTGTGTGGGTGCACCCCTCGTGTTCCTGAGTTCCTTGCTCGTGCTCCGTCTCCTTCTGCTCCTGATTTGGACCTTGAGATTTCTGTCCGGTGCTCCCGTGTGGGTCTCTGTCTCTGTCTCCTTTCATCGCCTGATGAAGGTTAATATTCCTGAGGATGCCTATGTGTTTGTCTTTGGATTCACCTTATTTAGCTTCTCTAGGAACATGAATTATAGGCTCTATGTCCTTTATTTATGGCTAGAAACCAAATATGAGTGAGTACATCCCATGTTCCTCTTTTTGGCAAACTTTCTAAGGAGAGTAGATGAGTAGGGAAGGCATGGGAAGAAAATCTGATCCAGTCTGACTCAACTGTTTAAAGAATACTTAGGAGACGCTGGATTCAGGAATAGGAGAGATTGAAACACGTGCAAGACAGAGAGGAAACCGTGAAGGCCTGTGAACGCCTTGCTCCCCAAATGCAGCTATCCTTAAGAATATTTATGAGGAATGGACTCACTCATAATTGGTTTCTAGCCATAAATAAGGACCACGGAGTCTACAATAGGTGAACCTAAAGAAGCTAAGTAAGAAGGTGATCCCAAGGAAAAACATATAGTTATCCTCTTGGCTAAGGGAAGTAGACCAAATTTCCGGGGAGAAAATGGGATCTTGGGGGTGGGGTGGGATGGGGGTAAGGGGAGATGGGGAGAGAAAAGGTAGAAGGGAAGGAGGGGGGACCTGGGGAAACAGGAGAATTGGGATAAAGGAAAGGTGGATAGGGGAGCACGGAACCACAATTCTTAGTTAAGGGAGCCACTTTAGGGTGGGCAAGAGACTTGACCCTAGAGGGGCTCCCTTGTGCCCAAGATGAGGTTCCCAGTTAGTTCCTTGGGCAGCTGAGGATTGGGAACCTGAAATGACCCTATCCTAGAGCAATACTGACGAATATCTTGCATATCATCATAGAATCTTCATCTAGTGATGGATAGAGATAGAGACAGAGACCCACACAGGAGCACTGAGCTGAGCTCCCAAGGTCCCAAGGAGGAGCAGAAGGAGGGAGAACATGAGCAAAGAATTCGGGACCACGAGGCGTGCATCCACCCACTGAGACAGTGGAGCTGATCTACGGGGAGCTCACCAAGGCCAGCTGGACTGTGACCGAAAAAGCATGGGATAAAACCGGACTCTCTGAACATGGCGAACAATGAGGGCTGATGAGACACCAAGGACAATGGCAGGGGGTTTTGATCCTACTTAATGTGTTGGCTTTGTGGGAGCCTAGCCAGTTTGGATGTTCACCTTCCTAGATATGGACGGAGGGGGGAGGACCTAGGACATAACACAGGGCAGGGAACCCGGACTGCTCTGTGGACTGGAGAGGGAGAGGGAGAGGAGTGGGGGGGAGGGGGAGAAGGGTGGGAGGAGGGGAAGAAGGGTGGGAGGAGGGGGAGAAGGATGGGAGGAGGGAAAGGGAAATGGGAGGCTGGGAGGAGGTGGAAACTTGTTTTTTGTTTATGTTTTTTTTTCTTCTTTTCGCAATAAAAAAAAAAGAAAAAAAAAGAATATTTATGAGGAAGACAGAAATCTCTGGGTGATCAATTATCTCCTGAGAGAAATGAGAATGGTCTAGGGTAGGGTGACTAAATGACCAGGACATTGGATGGCAACACTTTGACACTAGGGAATAGGGCTGGTGGATGGTTTGGAATTGGGCTAACAAGCATCACTGAGCAGCTGCCTATGGGGGCCCCGCCTGGGCAGCAGGTGTGGCTCTCTCAGCATTTGGTAGAACTGAAGCCTTCAGATGGCCAGCACTGGAAAGGCATCAAGTGAGCGAAATGACAAACAGGATGTGTGGCTCTGGAAATGAACCAAGGCAGGCTTCCCCCGTCCTGTAGTTAAGGGACATTATTTTTAGGCAACCTGTCAAACTTCATTTATTCACCTTGCTTGTTCCAGAACTTTGTTCCATTCCTGTTGATATCGTTTATAATCTTGGTTTTTATCAGTCAACATATTAGCATTTCAAGCTCTGCAGTCAAAAATGCTTTCTCCCTAGCACCCTCTTCTCTTTGAAAATTCTAATGTCTAAGACATCAAGAGGCAAAAAAAAAAAAAAAAAATACCAGGCTAACTCTAAAAAATTACAAATTTGTAAAACAGCCAAGGTGCCATGTCTCCACAAGCGTTTTTGTGACTGGTCCAAAAGGTCTAAGAAGAGAACAGTAAGACGTGAGAAGTAAACAGGGTGGGATCACATGAACACAATCAATAAAACGAAGGGGTGCTGGTGTGTGTGTGTGTGTGCACATGCGTATGTGAAGGTGTGTGTAGGTGTGTGTAAGAGTATGTGTGTGTAAGAGGTGTGTGTAAAAGTGTGTGAAGGTATGTGTAATGTGTGTGTAGGAGTGGGCATGTGTGGAGGAGTGGGGGGAGAAGTGGGGGGGAGAAGTGTGTGTATGTATAGAGGAGTGTATGCGTGTGTGTCGATAAGTGTGTGGGTGTGTGTGTAAGGGGTATGTCTGAAGGTGTGTGTGGAAGAGTGTGTGTGTACATGTGAAGGTGTGTGTATGTGGGGGGGTGTGTTTGTAACGTGTGTGTATGTGGAGTGTGTGTGTAGAGGTGTGTTTGTAAGGTATGTACTTTTGGAGTGTATGTGTAAGGGTGTGTGTATAAGGGGTGTGTGGAGTGTGTGCAGGGTTGTATGTATGTGTTTGTGTAGGAGTGTGTGTGTGTAGAGGGGTATGTGGTGGTGGTGGTGGTGTGTGTGTGTCTGTGTGTCTGTGTGTGTAGGGGGTGGAGAGGAGGCAGGTATTGAAATTGCTCAAATAAATGACACATGGAAGAGCCACAAAATAAACCACAGTAAATTTTATGAGAAACCTACTTTCACTCTGAACCATAAGTAAGAGATTAAAGAAATTCAAGGAGAATGAAATTAAAAAGATCAAATGCAGGGTCTAGAGAAGAGAGTTCCAGAAGAGAGAAGCAGCTGAGGTTTAAGTCAAGCTAAGACGTAAGTAATGACCACAGTGAAGGAAGGTGAGATGACTCTGATGTTAAGAGCAGAGGACCTGTGTTCAGTTCCGAGCAACCACGTAAAATAGCTCACGACTGCCTGCAACTCCGTCTATAGGGAGCCTATGCCTTCCTCTGGCCTCTACAGGCGACTCACTCACATGAACAAACACAGACACGTATAATCAAAAATAAGATCATTTAAAAAAGGAAATACCACTACAGCACAATAAAAAAAAAAAAAACAAGGAACCCATCGTATAATAAAGGTGCTCACCACATCACAAGGCTATCCAGAAAAAAGAAATCAGAAGCATTTGTACTGTACACAGGTCAACAAACTTCTGTCAATGATATCCTGTAGGAATGTCTTTTTTAAGAGAGGGAAAGAAACTTACAGAAAGAAAAATAATGTATTCACCCTTTCTTCGGGGGTCCTGCATAGTAAAGGCTACAGATCTTGATGCAACCACTGTAGTTCCCTCCCCGTATACAGAAGCACATGTAAAATACACCAACAGAAATGTCAAAGTTTAGAAAAGATCCATTTTATTGTTGAAGATACCTATTGAAAACCAATCAAGAATTAAATTAAAGGTATGAACCCAAGTACATATAAACAATACATAAAATGATTTTCAAATTTTCCATAAAACCTGTCAGCTGGAAAAATTTCCAACTTAACAAAATTGTTTGGAGAAAGATTTTATAAGCTATGCCCATATGAACTCATCATAATTAAATCTGCAATAAAATGCAGCTACATATTGAAATATGCAGTCTTGTATATCTATACTTTGTAAATTTCTCTTTTGGTGCTTTAAATTTAATTATCTTTAATAACTATTTACTTTTATGATAATACACTCAGTATAAAACATGGATGTTCTTCAAATATTATATCATCTCTGAAATTGATTAGTATGTCTTTTGCTGGCTTACTATGTATTTGGTGATTATTAAACAAAAATATTCTAAGGACAACATTTTCTGCAATTCAACTTTGAAACCATCTGTCATCTTAACGTAAACATTCACCTAATAATATCCTGGGACTTTTTAAAGTGTATTTAATTATATTACTCCATTTTCCTTCGTATCCATAAGATCTTATGTGATACTACCAAACAACGTTGAAATCAAGATACAATTAAGGTTTTGAGATAACAAACCTATCAAAGGCAAAGAAACACAAATTGAGACAGGTGAGCCTAGCATAAGAGGATTTGTTCATGGGGAACTGGGGCTACTACATAGGGGTCATATTTTCCCTTTCCGGGTGTTCACGCATCTGCTTCCAAATAAATCATTTACAAATGTTGGCACATCAATTCACTGGCCTAGCAAATAAAATATTCAATAAGAAGTCAAAGCCATCTTTCAAAAAGTTATGTTGTTTAAATATCCTCTCCCCAATCCCATGACAGCATTACAGTTCTCAAATGTTATTAGCAGTGCGCTTGCATGCACTTGCATGGGTTATATATTATCCCAGTGTCTTGAAATAGTTTTTCAGCTGAACCTGGAAGAAACCTTGAAGGGGCACCATAGGGAAGATAGAGTTGTGTATTTACTGAGAGGTAACTGAATGCCAGCACCGTGCTGGATCCCATATGATCTAATTTAATTAGTGGACACAGTACACAGTGAATTGGTATCACCTTGTCTATTTTGTAGGTAAGAAAGCTAATTAAAGCTCAGATCCACAAAGTAGCCAACTGAAGTTACACAGCCACAAAGTCCCTATATTGACATAAATGTTGAACCCAATGGTTCTTAATCAACAGTGATAATTCTGTTTTCATTTGTTGTAATTACATCCCAGTATTTGTTAAGTACCAATCTATCTACTTGTGATTGGTTTTAGTCAAAACTAGGGTTCAGAAATCAATTCTATCAAAGTCTTTTTTAAAAGGGATTTTCTATAGTTTAAATGCAAAATGGGGTACTATTTGCATAAACTTTCAAGAGGATATCCCTGTTTTATTCCATTATTATCTATCAATTTCCATGTTTCCATGTGGCAACTGACTTTGTGTTGAGACCCCTAGCATATGCCTGCTGTCCCTCCCCACTGAGATTTGTGGTGATTTATGATCAGAAAACTATTGCCTCATTATTTGGGGCATTTCTATCTTGAATCTCACAGTTGGACTGAAAAGGTTTCCCCTTTCTGAAATTTTTAGAATTCTGCTTTCCTATAGGCTATGATAACTGCCAATCACGACCTGTTCCATTTTCCATTGCTTGTCTAGTATCAGTTTGGAGACCATCTTTGTGTCTCTCAAATCTCCCATTACTTGCATCAGCAGCAGCAAATTATTTCCTTTCTCTTATTTTAAAAATGTCAACAGTTGCACAAGGCTCAAAATTTGTCATAAATGTTCTTCCCATTTTCCAAGCTACTCAACCCAAGCTTGTGAGAAAACAGTTACCAAAGACCACTATCCCTAGCTTTCTAGAAGAGAGATGGCTGCACAGTCACTGACTATCAGAGATGAGCAGCTTGCTCATCTAGCCTACTCTCATGTCAGAGAATCCTAGGACCCAGGTCCCGTTGCACAGTCTATACTAGGTTGTCTTACCTCAGGCCACCACGCTTTCTGTCTCAGGGCTTCCACACCACTTGGCACAAACAACCATGGCGGCTCACCTCAGCAGCGTCTTCAGTTACACAACCTCTCTGAAAGCCCCCACCCCCACTTTCAAAACCCATTCTCATTGCTATTACATTATCATCTCCTGCCTTGAAGTGGCAGATGCCACTCCAGTTCATTTGCCTGAGCATTCATTTTTGCCTAGGCATTTCTTCCTAAACGCCACAAGGAACAGCTACATGCCAAGCCCTTTGCTTGGCATGGAAAACTCTAACACAAATATGATATAATGTCTGTTTTTATGAAGTTGTGACTAATGAAGGAGAAAATCCTATAAATTGAGAGTAATAACTTATTAAGCTCAGTGCTAGAAACCAACAGACAACATATAATAACAATTAAAATCCAATCAATCAAATTCTGTGTAGGAGCTGCCATAGAAAACAATGAAGGAAAATAAACACTATAAGATAAAAAAAAATCCAAACACACACACACACAAACATACACACACACACACACACACACACACACACACACATGGGGGGGTGCAACAAAAATCTTGTACTGAAAATCCAACCTCTTGAGTACTTATCATAAAGAATATGAACAGATTCAATACGTGGATATTTGCAGCATTGCAGCACACACATGCAGCTGCAAACAGAGATGTTACAGATGCTCAGCAATATACTAAACACTGCAGGAAACCGCTGAAGCCCCAGAATTTGTTTAACCAAGATATTTCTACTGGCAATACAAACAAAGGTTTAAAGTAACAAAAAGAGAAGAGGGAAAGTCAAGCCAAAAGATTATTGTAATAAACTAGTCATCAAGACCTAGGCATGGCAGAGTATGAAATGACACATGAGAGATCTGGGGACTAGAATGGATGAACTCTACTGACAGTATTTGTAGAGTGTGTGGTCCCTAACTTCTTATCAGTAATTAACGCCAATAAGAGGAAGATTTATCGGTAGAACACAGGAACTTGCACAGTGGAACTGCATGAAGCTATAATGATGGATATGTGTCCTTGCACATATGTCAAACACAGAGAATGGACCATTCAGAATAATGAGTCCTGAGTGCACTATGGCCTTGAGCCAATAATGACCTGGTAATACTGACTAAGCGGTGTTGATTATCGCAGCACCTCAAGGTATTAATAACAGGGAAATGGGAGGGGGGGGGGAGAAAAAACTTGGGAACACAGATTTTTCTACTGAAAAGCTCAATAGATAATATGCATTCATTTGTTTTTAGGAGGAAGTGGGAGAAAGAGTAACTTGAGGCTCTTTGGCACCTTGGACAAGTCCACATCCAATTAGCCATAAAGGATAGTGACCTTGAACATAATCTACAGAGGAAGTCTGCAAGGGTTCTGACAGCAGATATAAGAAGCAAGAGTCTTTTTCAACCATGATAATGAATATCCTTGGACAATTGAATCATATAGTTCTGGATGTGATGTGAGAGAAGGGGGCATTCCCTATTCCATAGGCTACACATCTGTCCCCTAGGGAGCTAGTTTTCCTGAGCAAAAAATTCTTACTAATATATCATGAATTCTTATGCCCAAGCAGGAATACGAATTTTACAGCTAGTTTGTGCATATGTATGACTTACCCAAGCTATAAAATCTGGGAGTTTTCAATCTCACTGTTGCAATGGGAAAGAGCACACATACTACAGATTATACTTTTCATGATGTGCATGGATCCATAAATGCAGGAGCAATAGAAGAATGAGAAGAAAACCCACAAAAGATATGGAAAATCTCTCATTTGACCTTTAGACAAAAAGATGTCTTGTCAAGGCTGCCCAGCAGGGCTCTGGTGTATACACCTGACATACGCATTTGTCCTCAAGCTAAAAATAAAAAGGAATAAACTAAACAAATAACACCCAAATCAGCTTCCCCCTTCGTGCAGAGCTTTAACTGGTGGAAAAGCCCAGAAGCAGAACAGGAAGCATGGCTTCAGGGTCTGTAAGAGATGTTCATGCTCTCTCAGCTGCTGCAGACACACCTTGGGGGTTACATGATTCATCACCTCCCTGAGCTGTTTATTCAACTCCAACTTGTTTCTCCATCCTGAACTAAATTCTGCCTTCAACTATCCCACCCAATGTTCATAATTCTTTGCCTGTGAACCAAAAGCCACATGTCTGCCTTCGGTGATGAATTCATCCCAGTTGACATGGTATACACTGTGCCATATACTGTGTTAAGCATTAGTTACGCAAAGAGGAAACACAACTAAGTCTGAGGCTCCATGGTGCCTACTAAGGAGAGGTAAAAATGCCTATTTTAAAAAGTAATATAAAAAAATTCATCACACATATGATGACACAAAATGATCCGACACAATTCTACGGGAAGCCATGTGGTTACATGAATGTAGAAGTAAAAATAACAGCCGGGCAGTGGTGGCGCACGCCTTTAATCCCAGCACTTGGGAGGCAGAGGCAGGCAGATCTCTGTGAGTTTGAGGCCAACCTGGTCTACAAAAGCTAGTTCCAGGACAGGAACCAAAAGCTACGGAGAAAGCCTGTCTCGAAAAATCCAAAAATAATAATAATAATAATAATAATAATAATAATAATAAATAAACAAAATAAAAATAGCTCATGAGTTTGAGAGAGATCAAGGGGTACGGGGTACACAGGAATGACTAGAGGAAAGAAAGGGGAAATAAGTTAGCTATATTTTGCTTTTAAAATTATTAAAAATAAAAGTTATCATGTTATTTTAAGGTGATCTGTGTATCTGCATATTGTTTATAAAGACAAAAAACTATTTTACTCAGGTGTTTGAACAGTATAAAATTAATGATTATTCCAAATTAGGACAGTTTTTCATCTTTTAAATTTAATTTGAAAAAAAAAATAGACAGTAGGCATTGCTGGGCCTGGTGGTGCATGCCTGGAATCTCTGGTACCAATGCAAGACTGTTAAGAGTTCAAACCCAGTTAACTATTTTCTAGATCCTGCATAGTACTTTTACCTCTATTGTAGATAAACCTTGATGCCGTTTATATACGTGTGTCATTTCTTTTATATTTGCACATTTCTCTCTTTTTATAGACTCATTTGACAACAAATAGTATATAAAATGTGTCAAAAATAAAAAATAAGTATGTAAATATGTGGTTACATAGTGCCATAACTGCTAATAAAGAAAAGTTCCAGGGTTTACAAAGGAGAAAAACAAACACTTAATGTCTTCAGAAAGGCCACACTGGAGAGGTGACAGAAGAGCAGACTTAAAGTCAGTCAGATCTGGCTAGGCGACAACAGAGAGAAAGTGTTTTTAAAATATGTGATGACCAGGGGGCCCGAAGCTGTCCGTGATATTTAAGGAGCAAAAAGAGTCCAGGAAAGGGACAGCAAGAGAGGTCAGATCAGAGATGGGTCACAAAGAAAGCTACCACCCTGCTTGAAGTTCTGAAAACCAAATGAGATAGTTTCACTTCCTAAACAGTAAGCTCAACACTCTAATCATTGGTAATTATACAGGGGTCTCAAGAACCTTCTAACAGCCCCTCCTTTTAAAGCAATCCTGCTCTGATTTTGAGGAGAGCTGAATCCATAGCACAGTTACAGGGAGTTCCCTTTGCGACAACAATGTTAATCTACAAATACAGAAGTTGTCCATTTTTAAAATACAACTGATTTCTATCACTGACATTTCATAGCCAGTGTACAACCCTTACATATGTCATGAAGTACATCTCTACAAATTTGTTTGTTTATTTGGGGACATTGTTGTAATATATTTGGGCTTCTTTGTCTCTATTTTCTAACTATTGGTCCTGAGAATGTAAGAGAATGCTTCATTGTACAGTGAATGTTTCCTGAGACATGAAATTTATTGAATTTGGTTAGCAGGTTTTTAGGATTTTTCTACAAACATTGACAGGCTACCATGAAATGAAGATTTACTTTAAAACCCACTGTTTCCAGCTTCTTTTAAAATAAACTTTAAAGGAACATATTGTTTTTATTTTCTTTATGTCAGTGGCTTGCCTGCATACATGTATACAGATGAGTGAGCTGATTCCCTTGGAACTTAGACAAGGTTGTAAGCTGCTATATGGGTGCTTAGGAAGGAATCTGGATCCTGTTAGGGAATAGCAGGTACTCTTAGAGTCATCTCTCCTTCCCTCCTTTTTATTTCCTTCATTGCTTGAACCACAGGCACTGACCTCTGGTTGTTCTTACTGATCCTGGGAGAAAAGTAACAAGATTTCAATCATTAGAGTCAATTCTCTATTCATTCCTTTCGTCAAACTATGGATGTATTTTTTACTCCTTGTTTCTTTATCATTTTAGGTTATTTTTGTTGTTGTTTGTTTTCAGTCAAGGTCTCAAGCTTAGTTCAGATAACCAGAACCCCCCCCCCCCCCCCACACTATATTGGGTTAGTTTGGCATCGAACTATTGGCAATCCTCCTGCCTCAGCCTTCTCAGGGCAATGATTACAAGCATGTGCTACCAAATACATTTCTGTATTGAAATGGTCATGTGATATGCTTCTGTATTTTATTTATTTAAATTACATTGGTCTGTTCTCAACTGTTTAAAGAACTGTATCTAAGAAATAAAACTCTACTTTGGCATTGTGTGCTATCATTGTTATACATTGCTGATTGGCCTGTTAGCATTTGCTGAAGGCTTCTGTATCTAAGCGCATTGATGGTTGGTGTATAATTGCCTTCTCTTGTGTTATCTTTTTCTGGGGTTTGTTGTAAGGAAGCCACTAGTTAGTTCCCGGCTGCTCAGCCCCAAAATAACCACACAGAAACTGTATTAATTAAATCACTGTTTGGCCCATTAGCTCTAGCTTCTCACTGGCTAACTCTTACATATTAATTTAACGCATCTCCATTAATCTGTGTATCACTATGTGGCTGTGGCTTACTGGGTAAAGTTCTGGCACCTGTCTCTGTCAAGGCTACATGGCTTCTCCCTCCCAAGCCTGCATTCTTTTTTTAAAACTCACTGTGTCTCATTTCAAGGTCTTTTATGTTTGAATCTGTCCTATTGTGTATTTGAAATCCTTTTCTGTCCAGAAGCATTTTTTAAAATGCTAAGCCACAGTATGACTAGGGTCAAGGTTGCTTTTCTTTTGGCTCTGCCCATTCTAACATGTCAGAGGCATGTTCATTGCCTCTGCAAGCCACATACACACCATCCTCTTTCCAAGTATGAAGTTGATCTATGTTGCAACATTAAGCAAGTTGTAGCACTCTGCTTACAAAACCCATTTAAATGTTCCATAGGCAGACCACGTCAGAGTTTGTACTGGCAGCATGGCCCAGGAAGCCGCCATTTTAAAACTGTGTGGCTTTTTTTCTGCTACCACTGAATCAGGAACACCTCTCTTAAAGGGGCTGCAGCACACCACCAGCAAAATGCTGGCTACCAAGAAGCCATGCTTACCTCTGTTCTTTTGTGTCTAAAATTACTTTTTAAGCTTTCTCAGGCTTTGATGAATTTAATCAGTCCCACATTGGTACACCAATTTGCAGTAAGAGGTTGTTTATTAATTTCCCAGCTTCCTGGACTTCCAAAATAATTACATAGAAACTACATTAATTGCAAAACTGCTTTGGCCTATAGCAAGGCAGAACTTAGTAGGCAGGGAAAACTAAACTGAATTCTGGGAGAACAAAGGCAAAGTCAGAAGAAACCATGTAGCCCCATTGGAGACAGCATTGGAACTTTCCCAGGTAAGCCACAGCCTCATGGCAACCCACAGATTAATGGAGATGGGTTTATTTAAGATATGAGTTATCCATAAATATGCTTAAGCTATTGGCCAAACAATATTGCAAATAATATAGTTTCTATGTGATTATTTCAGGAGTCTGGGCAGCTGGGAAATAAACAAACAGCATCTTACTACAGGGGTTGGTGTTCGAGTTATGGCAGTTTAATTAAACGTATTCTTAAAAGTGATTCTTTGGAAGAACTTGTGGTTAGTATTGTTTCTTTGAGTGTTGGATGAAATCCACCCATGAGAATATGTTGTCCTAGAATTTAATAAATGGCATGGCATTTGTTTTACAAAACTAACATCTTGTTTTAAGGGGTAAATTTCCCTTTAGTCTCTGCTCTACTTACTGATGTGAAATTTTGTTTTATATCATAGTATTGTTTTATCATCTTCTTACTGTGTAGAAAATTTATTAGAAAGTCTTTTCGTACCTGATATTGACAATGTTCACTTTTTCTTTTGTTGATTTTTCCCTTATTTTTTTCTTGACAGTCTCACTGTTTATCTCTAACTGACCAGTAACTTGCTCTGTAGCTTAAGACAGCCTCAAAATCATGATCCTTCTGCTGCTAAGTCTCCTGAGTGTGGCAATTTTAGACCTGTGTAACCACACCTAGTCTCATTAACAATATATCCATTTTATTTTTTAAAGGGTGTGGGGTCAGACTTTCTAATTTATTTATTATATCAATCCCATTTCTTCAAGATTCTTTTTATCTAAGCTTATTCCTTATTTTTATGTCTTTTTAAGGAAAAACCCAAGAATCTTCTACTTGATCAAAGCAACAAATTTCTTAGAGGCATTTACAGTGATAACTTACTTTAAGTATTATTTTAGCTGCATTTCATAGTTGTTGACATAGTGTGCTTTCATTATTATTTAAATCAGAAACATTTTAGAGATTTCTTTTGTGCCTTTTCCTTTGACACTTGGGTTATTCAGAATTATGCTATATAGATTTCACTGTGTATTTCCTAAATTGTTTATTCCCATTAGTTTCAAACTTAATGGGATTGCAAATGACAGAAAACCCTCAAGAAAGTCAGCGCTTACAATGACTACGCTTTAGCTACGCAATGACAATGTCTTTTGTGCTGAAAGCTTGTGCATACTTAAAAATGTTGATTTTGGAGTTTGGGGTTGAAATGTCCTACAAATGCCAATTGTGTCCAGTTAATTAGTAGAGTTGTTTAGATCTACATAACCTAATAAACTTGTTTACTGTTTATGCATTTTTTAGGAGGATGAGGTTAAGATTTGACTGTTTTAGACTTTTCTATTTCTCCTATTAGATCTGTCCCAACGTTTTTTTCAAAAATTTTAATGTTCCACATACATTTTCTTTTTGGTTCACTTATTTTGATGATCATTATGCAGTGTCCCTAACTACTGATAATGATGTCCATGGTGTGACTTTGCTGGTTTTCTTATTCGTACTAGATGCATGCTGTGTCTTTCTCCCTCCCTGTCAATGCACTTGTGCCTGTCTGCTTTAAAAGCTTCTAGATTTTTCCGACTTCCAGTTGTTAATAATTGAAGCTCTAGGCCCTTGCCTGTTACTCAACCCTAACATGTGAAGAAACCTATAATCTCTTCTTCATGTGTCCCATTAGTGTGTGTCACTTTCCTTTTCAGGTTTTTGAGGCTTCCAAGGCAGGAAATAATTTGTAGGTGTGTTACAATACATTTTTTTGACATAGCTGATCACTTCAAGCTACTGGAAATGCATAGATGCTCCTTCTGATTAACTAGAAGCACTGAGCACTGAGCTGTAACATGAATCAAGTCACTTGGGGATCTAGTCACACCGGCTCTGCTTCAGGCTATCTGTAACAAGGTCTAAGCGTCCACTTCACACCAGTGAGGCTGCCACTGACCTCACCGTGAGGACAAAGGACTAATGGTGCTCACCAATACTCAGAGCCATTCACTCACACAGGAGTCAAAGCTCATGCACCTCAGTGCCTTGAGGGTCAAAGACAACAATGTATTGTAGCCGAGCAGTGTAAGAGAGTTATGAAACCAGAGGCAGCATAAAGAGTGCATCCCCAAAACAGACAAGATAGAAAACATAAACCCCGATTCCATGAAGAAGAGCATGCAAAATAAAATGAGCGCATATTTAACTATTTATGGTTCAAACTCAGTGTTTTTATATGGATTAATTAGGAACTAGAATTCCCCACATCTGAACCTAAAATGAACCATGGATAAAGTTTAGTGTCCATAGAACATCTTGGCCATCACTGAAATACATACATATTTCTACATATCATAGTGCATTCACTCACCAACATGCACTTAACTATACTCTAGCTCAGTTCACATGCTGTTGTACCTGTTCAGTTCAGTGACGGATCACAGCTCATGCTGGAGTGTACTGCAGCTTATTTATCCATTCACCTTTTTAAAGGGTATCTAAGTTGCTTCACAGGCTTAAAAATTAAGGAAGTTACTGCCAAGATCCACAATCACCTTCTTCAGCATGATGAAACAGGCCTGTAAGTCTATGGCCTGAGAAGACTGAGGCAGGAAGACCATGATTCCCAGACCAGTCTGTGCCACACAGCGAAAGGAAATGTCTCAAAAATATACCCACTTAAAGTATTTGTGTTGCTGTGTAGTTTCCACTAATCTGGGCAAGCACAGAGGACTGTGATTGCTGGGTTATGTGCCTACTGTCCACTATCTAAGCACAAGGACATAGCTGGAGGAAGCATTTGCTCATTTTTCCTTTCACATCCATGCTTCCAAATTCAATGAGTAGATGAGCGAACATTTACATTTCTAGCCTCTCTAATCTACCAATACAAACACAAGGATCAAGCCAATCAAATAATAAATGCCATCCATTCTGACACAATTGCCAACATAGTTACTTACTTCCTACACATTCCTATACAGCTGCCTTCTTTCCCGCATCTCTGAGTTATTCTCTATTCAGAACTCCAAAGCCCCTATCAACATCAGCAGCAAAAATAATCATCGTTTAAAGCTCTAGCAGGTGGTGATTCGGTCTCTTCCACACCCCGTGTAGTAGACATAATTGTCACTCCTGTGTACAGGTGAGAGAAGGAAGTGACACAGGGTTAAGTGACTTGGACACTGTCTCACAACTAGTGAGGGGCGAAGAGGATTTGAACCTAGGATATCAGGTATCAATGGCCGTGCTCATGGCAAACACGGTGCACAATTTCAAGAGCTGGTGCTTCTGCTGCTACTTTCTAAAAGGAATTTCTGGGTGAAGTGTGAGTCCTCTTAACATGGGGTGCTACTCACCTAGGGCTTTTAGACAAGTATTCCAGAATACAGGCACTGACAAAATAAGGGAGCTGGGCTATACAACTCTTTTCCAATAACAAAATTTCCAACGTTTCTGCTAAGATTATGATAATATGTAAACTGACACAGGGATGGAAATAATCACAAAAATTGGAAATTTTTGTAGTGAAACAAAAGTGAGCTATGTCCTCTCAAGGCAAGAATGTGCCTTCCTGCGGATGAATAGGTACTGTTGCTCAAAGTAGTCAAACACATCTGTGTTCCCAAGAGGAGCTCATTCTCTTTTAGATATCAGTGCTATGTGTACCTTTAAGGAATGTATGAATTCCAAATACTAGGGTAGCAATTATGAATTTTTGCAAGGACAGATTAAATATCAGTGCTAAATTGTTATATGATAGACTGAAATGTAGATTGAAGGTTAGTTTGATTAATAATAAAAATGTGGATAGGAAGAGGACAGACAGTTGTCATTCATTCCTTTAGCTGACTACTCCAATGACCAGGCCGTGTTTTCAATTTCAGGGAATGATATACCATGTACAAGTAGGGACGTTACCCACCTAGCAGGCACTAAGACATTTCCAGAGGACAGAAATTAATGAGGGACTACCTTGCTTTGAAAAATACATCATTACAGAGGATTTCCTCTTATACACACAGAGACACATTTAAAGTAGAACAATAGGAAGCCCCTGGGTACCACTGAGATCTGCAGAACACAGTATGCAGAACCCCAGCTCATGGGCTGTTGATGTTGACAAACAGCAATTTGTCAGTAAAATGGAGAAAACAGTAACAGTAAGGAGGAAGTTAAAAAAGCTACACAGTGACTTTATAACCATTCCAGGAGCTAGATCAACTATAATGCTACAAACATTGGAGGCAAAAACGCCAAAGGAAAACTTTTACAGGATATTACCACAGTAGCTGCTGGCATTCAAATCACAGTTTATACCTCTCTACCTGAATTCAAAAACTCCCCCAAAAGACTAGAATGTAAGATGCAAACTGCAGCCAGGTGTGCTACCAAAACGTCCAAGGAGAAGCCTACTTGCCCTGTGTAGAAAGGGTTCTCAGCGGTCAAGGACAGCAAACAGCAAAGAGAGCCTGGAAAGCGCGAGAAAGACTTCACAGAAAAAGCACCCAATATGCTTTCATAATATTGCACAGTGTGGGAAAGCGCCTGCTGGAGAAAATGAAATGTAAAGAAAGTAAATTTAATTACTTAGAAAAAGAGCTCTTTATAACAACACTTGAGAATGAAATCCATAAAGCAGTGACTAACAATAATAGAGGCATCCAAAGAGAGGGAGGGGGGCAGATAGGAAATAAAAAATATGTAAGTACAACTTAACCCGTCGGAAAAATGGAAGCCATTCCCCAGAATGAACAGAAACCGAAGAAGAACTGAAAGTTGTCCAGGAAAGTTCAATAGATATGAGGACTCAAGCTAAGAGCTGGTGCTGCCAGAAAGAAGGCATACTGTGAAAGTATTCAGAGTTAAGAAAAGTTATTTAGCTAAACTATGGGGTTCTGAAGAAAAGACTCACAAATTTGGAATTGTAAATGAGGTCTTGGACTATATGAGACCCCATCCAAATAAATAAAGAGAATGTGGGTAGATGACACCCATACTAGTACATAATTATTATGCTATAGGTGAAAAGTTACTATTAGTGCAAATTAGGTTGTTATAAATTTGATGCTAATTATAATGGCTATGCCAAAACTAAGAGTATAACATACACATGTACAATAACTATATTCAAAGAATATAATGTATACAAATAATCAAAAGCATTAACATTGTCAGCAAAAATATATTTAACACAAAAAAAATTAATGGAAAAAACAAAAAAATGATAAAATATGTTGTAAATAGCAAAATGGTTAATGTTGCTCCTAATTAACAATAATATTAAATATAAATGAATTAAATGTTCTACTTAAAAGTACTGTTAAGAAAATGACTTTCTATTAACCAACTTTATGCTCTAGATAAGTGACTCTCTACAGATTGAAAGACAGGTAAATAAAAAAATAGAGTAAAGACACTCTATGCAAATTTTAAACAAAAGAGAACAGGTATATTTGTACTCATTTCAGACAAAAGAGATGTTAAATCAAAAATTGTCACAAACGAAAGAAAAAAATAATATGATAAAAATCAATTCATCAAGAATATATCACATTTATATAACTTAATTTGTAATACCTACATGTATTAAGAAACTATGAATAAAACTGAAGGAATAAATAGCAATTTAAGAAATGTAGAAATATTTGTTACCCTACTCCACAATGTATAGATTGAGACAGAAAGTCAATAAATCAAGATCAGGCTAAAAATAACATCATAGGCATACTGTGAAAGTATTCAGAGTTAAGAATACAAAGGATTAACAAAAAAATCAATCCAATGGCAACAAAACGCACGTTTTATCAACCCATATGCAAAATTCTTCAATATTAATTACATTAGACCACAATTCAAATTTACAAATTTAAGAAGATTAAAATCTTATAAACCTTATAAGTAAGTAATATTAGGGAAAAGAAAAAGTCACAAAATATGGAAATTAAATACCAACACCTGAGTAGTCTGTGGGTTAAAGATGAAATCAGAAGAAATAGCTTCCTAAACCTTTGAAATATGAACACAGAAAAATATGACAAAAATTATGAGATATGAGCTGGTGAGGTGGCTCAGAGGTTAAGAGCACTGGCTGCTCTTCCAGAGGTCCAGAGTTCAATTCCCAGCAACCACATGGAAGCTCATAACCGTCTATAACGAGATCTGGTGCCTTCTTCTGGCCTGCAGGCATACACGCAGGAGAAATACTACATAATAGATAATATAATATATAACAGATAAATAAGTAAATCTTTTAAAAAATGAATATATCTATAACAGTTCTAGAAGAACGACATGATAAATCTGCATTAGTTACAATGAAAGACCTCAGTCAACAAGCCAGCTTTACAAAACAAAGAAGTAGTGAGAAGAGGCATCATTGTTCTCATCCAGCCATTCACCCTGTGAACTAGAAATGCTTGCAGGGCAGGATATATCACCATCACAATAGCAGCTAGACTAAGGTGTGCTTAACCAGCTGCCTTCTGACTGGATTCCAGACCTCTGCAGTGGGGAACTAAGAGGTGAAGGAAGGGTCTGTTACGGTTCTATTGCTGCAAAGAGACACTATGATCAAGGTAACTCTTGTAGAAAGGAAGCTCTTAATTAGAGGCTTGCTTACGCTTCCAGAAGATTTGTCCATTATCACCAAGGTGGAGAGCAAGGCAGCATAAAGATAAGCATAGTACTGAATAAGGAGCTGAGAGCTTTACACTTGATCCTCAGGCAGGCAGAGAGAAAGAGAGATACTGGGCCTGGAAGGGGCTTTTGAAATTACAAAGCACAACCCCCTTCCCCCAAACAAGGCCACACCCCTGAATCCTTTGAAACATTTCATCAATTGACCACTAAGCATACAAATACATGAGCCTATGTGTGTGTGTGGGGGGGGGGGGAGGGCACTCTCATTCAGAACACCACAGGAAGGGACAGCCTATGTCTGATGCTGTAGGCCCAGATAACAACTCATATCGAGGAAAGTTACAGTCCTGGACAGAGAATTTACTACTGATATTTAACTAAATTGACAAAGTAGCAAACTACAATGTTTACACCCTTAGACATATGCTGCTCACAGCATTTATCAGGGGAGTGTTCTCCATGAAAAGCTTTGCTACTCAAGAAAGGTTGTGGGCCCAGTTCTAAACATGACATTTATGGCACCCCTGATAAGTAAAAATTGCAGAAGAGGAGCAGAATTACAAAAGATAGAGATTTGGTGAAGACACAGTTATAATACTGGTATATACAATGTTATAATAGTTGAGAGAATGATATTTTATACTACAGTATATACTATATATATAATATACAATATTAACCACAATTATTGTAGTTACCTGCACTCAGCTTGTAGGGGCCAGCCATGATAAGCTAAGTCTGGGCAGGTCCCCCAAAAGGAACTTCCAACCATTATTACCTGGGACTCTGGTCATCGATAAATTCAGATGGAGTCTGGAGTCTCAATAGTTTACCCTGAGACAATGCCTGGCAGGCCGAGATTACCGGACCCCCACCCAAGAGCAGACCATTCAAAAGAAATGCCTGACATTCCAATGACTGTAGATAGGATCACCTGCCAGAACACTTCACCATGACACCCCTAAACAAATGTCAGACAAGGCAGGGGTCCTGAACCTCAGAGACCCCTCACCCCCACATTTACTACTATAAAAACCCAATTCTAATTGAGCTCGGGGCTCTTCGTTATTTCAAAACATTGGACATGTGGAGAGACCAAGTTTGAAAACTTGATTAAAATAAAGACTCTTTGCTTTTACATATGGGACTTGGTCTCCTTTGTTGGCATTTGTGGGGACCCATGGGTTTGGGCATAACATATTCACACAAGACCAGCTATATATCTGGGAATCACTAATGGGGTCCCATCTTTTACCTCTGACTATTAACTACTGAGAGACTCATGGATAAGGGGAATCGAACAAAACAAAAAGAAGAAAGCCCAATATCTGACTTTAGATTTTTATTATTAAGACCAATTAGAATTCGTGCTAGACAGCAACACATTAAAACAACAGATTTTAAAGATTTAATGGACCTTACCAGACTGGTACAAACCAGGTAAGCTGCAAGTAAGATATACCACATTAACATAATAAGAGGAAAAAATTATATATTCACCTCAACAGATGTCAAACCACATCTCAAGTCCTTTCATGATAAAATAATCTCAAACAAGTTAGAAAAGAAGTTACTGTAACTGGGTGTGAAAGGGTAGACTCATCAAAACTGCAGCCACCATTACACTCAATGAAGAGCTGCGAGCCTCTCCTCTGCACATCTATTCGGTTACAGTAGTAGAAATATTAGCCAGACCAATGAATGAAAAGGAAATGGAAGATATTTAAATTGGAAAATAGGAAGTACTACAAATGTTTCTAAATGTAAATGAATGCATCATTGTCTATGTGGGAAAACACAAATATTTCAACCAATGAAGTAGGAGAACCAATACAGAAATGAAGGAATTTTGTTTGCTTGCTTGCTTGTTTGCTTGCTTGTTTTGTTTTTTGAGACCGGGTTTCTCTGTAGCTTTGGGGCCTGTCCTGGAACTAGCCCTTGTAGGTCAGGCTGATCTTGAACTCACAAAGATCTGCCTGCCTCTGCCTCCCGAGTGCTGGGATTAAAGGCATGTGCCACCAACGCCCAGCCAAATGAAGAAAAATTTTAAGAAATAAAAGTTAACCATGCTACACACATACAGGTAACGCTCCCATGCACATAAAATGTAACAGTAAAACAAAAATATAAATGTGAAATTGGTAATATTTTTATAGACTAAAATTAACTACAAGAAAAATGAAACCAGAATAAAGCATCAAATGATCTTAGGTATAAGTTGAGCCAATGGTGATGGATGTATACTTGGAAAACTAGAAGAGACAACTGAAAAAAATTTACAAATGATAGAAATATATGGAAAACTATCCTGTGTTCACAGATTGAAATAATCAGTAACATTAAAATATCTATACTAAAATACATTAATATGCACATCAGAGAGGCAATTAAGGATGACATAAATCTGTGTTCCTGAGTCACATGGCACATAAAATTTGAGCCATGGTCACTCAAATTTGACTCTAGAATGAGTAGGTATTCTCTCTCTCTCTCTTTCTCAAATAAAGAAATAAAAGAAAAAGAAAAAAATACTACCAAAAGTGATTGATAAAACAAAAACAACCCCATCAAAAAACAAAAGTCATTTTTCATAGAAATAGAAAAAAAGATGACCCTGAAATTCCTGCTCATCAGCACTGAATACCCAATCAATTTGAGGAGCATAAACAAGCATGCGGGAATCACATTAGCTATGTCAAAGTAACCTACAAAACTGGAGTCAACCTAAGCAGTATAATATTGGCACAGAAGATACAGACAGATCAATATAATATAACAGAGAACCTGGAAATAAGCCTGTGCAGTCATAGGTAATGGATCTTTTAACAATGCTGCCAAGAATACATGTTGGAGTAGGCTGATTTTTCAATAATTGGTGTGGGGAAGCTGGGTATTCCACATGCATAGAAGAAAAACACTTCATATCGTGTGTAAAATTTAGCTCAAAATGAATAAAGCCTAAACTGTAAATCTGAAAATATAAAACTTCCAAAAGAAACTGGGGAAAGCTTTTTGCTATTAGACTGGGCAATGATTTCATATTTTTTATTTGGATGACCCCAAAAGTAAAGATAATAACAGCAAATATATGCACATAAAGTTATAACAAGCTAAAAATCTTTAGCACAGAAAACAATCTACAGAATAAATAGACTGTGGATGAATAAATATATCTGAAGATTATGTATCTGGTTATAAGTTAAATTCAAAATAGATAAACAACGATTCAACAGCAAGAAAACAAATCACTGGATTTCTACAAAGTCAGAGGACCTTTGCATGGTGACAAGATCTCTAATTCCAGCATCCATCAGGCTGAGACAAAGAGATGGCAAGTTTGTGGCCAGTTAAACAGCATAATTTTGCATAAAAAACAACAAAATGCGTGAAGGACCTGAATAAATGCTTATTAAAACATGCATTGCCCATAAGCAGATGAAAATAAAATGTTCAATAGTATTAATTTCAAATAAATAGAATCCAAAGCCTACCAATTGGCTATTTTGTGCACAGTTGGTAAGAATACAGATTAGTATAGAAAATATGGATGAGTGAAGAGATTTCTAATCAAATCCATCTAGAAATTCTGTATGATCTGATAACCCAACTTCTCAGTTTATGACCAAAGGGAATGAGGTTGCAATCTTGAAGATAAATTGGTATTCCTTTGTTCATTGCAGCATTTTTCTCCATGGCCAATATAAGGAATCAACCTAAAACTTCCCATATGGAAGGATGGTTAAAGAGACTATAACATGCAGGAGAATTGACAGGACAGATAGATATTGGTATAACTCATATATGTAACTCAGAATTTAAAAAGAAAGAACCACTGTCATTGATGAAAATCTAGAGGGTGTTATGTTAAGTTAAAGAAAACAGACACAGAAAGCTAAATATTTCTTTGTAATCTCACTTACATGCAGGGTCTTAAAATGTCTAACTTGTGGAAGCAGAATAGTGACTGGAAGGGATTAGGTATAAACGAGCACAGATTTTCATTAAGGGGTGATGAGTATGTTCTGCAGATCTAATGAACATGATGATGGCTATAGCTAACAACACCAGATTTTATAATGACTGCTTAGACTGTAGATGTTAACACACATCCACACGGTAATCATGAGAACAGACATCTGTGGATATGTTGTTTAGCTTTATTATATCGATATATAGTATAGTCAATGGGAGGGACAGCCTTTCACCTTGGGAGCACTGAAGACTTTATACTTGCAGTGTTCCTGGCAAAGGTAGCTTCGCTTATAAACAGTTCTGTGCAAGAGACTACTCCTTTCCAAATGAAAGTTAAAATTGCTTATTTCAAATTTTCTTTTCTAAAAGGGAAATACATTTATGCACTTAAAAAAAAAAAGCCTGTCAATGAACACTCCCAATCTGTTGCTTAGCCACTGAGTCCATATCTGGTAGCAGAGAGTGATTCTGATTGGAAACATTAAGATACAAAGCCTCTAAGCCTCCGATTCCAAACCTGATAGCACAGCTTACCATGTCTCACCTGATCTTGATCGCAATTCACACTCACAGTCACACCGTTCTCTTTGGGTAGGAGAGCCATGCAGACCACTCCATCTGAAGAAACAGCCCCACCTCCATGCTACCTCCCCTTTCCCCACAACACTCTTGCTATACTGTTTTTTTCTTTTCTTTTTTTTTTTTTTAAGTTATTGTCCCCTCAAAAGCAGGGGCTGGTCTCCTGCACTACGTTGCATCTAAACTTCTCTCAACCACATCTAGTCTATACTGCTTAACAAATAATGCTTGGATGAGTGAATTAAGAAAAACCCGCTTCAACCTGAACTTCAACCGAAATAGAAAAATTAATGAAAAATATAAAACCATAAAGGTTTTAGGAAGGAGAAAATCTTCAAAGTCTTAGGCCAGGCTAAGGTTTGATGTCGAAAGCATAAATGACCCAGGAAGACATATGTTCTAAATTAGACCTCATAAAAATTGAAAACGCTCTGCAATCATTGTTAAAAGATTTAAAATGCAAGCTACAGGGTGGAATAATGTTTGCAAATCACGCATCAGATGAAGAAGAACACTTAATAAAACATGTAAACAATATATAAATAGATAACGCCCAAGGAACCTTCAAAAGTCACTGGCAGGACTCAAACAGTCCAATTAGAAAAGAAGTAAAATGTAAAATCAGATATTTTACGGACAAGCAGGTGTCAGTAAATAGGCATATAGAAAGTATTCATTGTTGGCCATTAGGAAAATGAAAATTTAACCCAGAATGAAATATCACTCCATACATATCAGAATAAAGAAATAAAAAGTGAGAACAACTCTAAATGCCAACATAGCTTCTTAGAGAACTCATCATTCAACGGCCATACAACCTAGCAACTGCACTCTTGTGCAAAGATTACACGTAAACAAAACTGTGTTTACACGAGAACCTACAAAAGCATTCATAGCAGTTTATTCATAATTGCCAAGAGCCGGAAGCAGCCCAGATGTCCTCCAATGGGTGCATGATCTAACAATTTGTTGCACTCATCACTGAGAGGCAGCGAACTATGTATGACTATACCAGCAACCTAGAGAGTCATGGAGGATCGGGCTGACTTAAAAAGGCATAGTCAACGTGTATGATTCTATTTACACAACATATTTCATGGAAAATCTAAATAAAACCAGTCAATCACATCAATATCAATACCTGATTGTAATACAATGCTACAGTTTTGCATTGGGAAAACGAGGCCAAGTATAGGAGACCTCTGCATTATTTCTTACAACTGCATATGAATCTATAACTATCTCAGTTAAAATGTCAATTTCATAATGATATCAGGTAAAATCAAACTGAATCTTGAGTCCTAGTCAAGGGATTTGAACTCTTAAATAGGCAGCTGGGAAGCAAAGAAACAGGTTGCAACAGAAGATTCCAGATGAGTAGAACAAAAGAACCAATAGGTTGATGATGAATACAGTGGGCTAAAAAAATCATGAAAGCAGGAAATCCACAGCAGAGCCTAGAGTGAGGCTATATTGGAACCATTATGCCACCCTGCTAGATGCTGGGTAGATCCAGGCCTGCCTTCACCTTGGTACCTTCAGGTTTAATACTCATTTACTTTATACCTTTTTGTTGTTGTTGTTGTTCTTATGTGTGGTTTGCTTATTTGTTTATTTTGGTAATTTGCACTGCATTTGAGAATCTGATCATGATCAAGGGATTTTCAAGAGCACCCTCATGACAAAGAATTTATTCTTTTATTGTATAATTTTAACATTTTTCAAAAATGAAGGAAGAAAGTCATACCTGAAATTATATTTTAATTCAATAAAACAAGAATTCACTCTTGATAAAACTGTTATAATTTTATGAATATAAGCAAAAAATTTTGTTGTGTGTGTGTATGTATGTGTGTGTGTGTGTGTGTGTGTGTGTATGTGTGTTCACATGTTTACCCTGGCACGCATGTAAAGGTCAGAAGACAACTTGAGGGATGTCTTTCTTTCCTTCCACATGTGGGTGCCATGGATTGAATTTAGGTCATCTGGCTTAGCAACTGCCATCTTTACCAACTGTGCCATCTCCAGAGCCCAACTGGCATGTTTTTAAAAAATAATTTTAAGATCTTTGAAGATCTGAAAATATATTAGACTTGTGATCCTAATTAATTTTAAATGAGTGTTGATAAAATTTTGATTAAATGAGTTTACAATCTATTTTTAAAGGTCTGAGGAAATTTAACTTGTTAATTTTGCGTTTCAGTTTATTAGTTTTATAATCAGCTTTAAATGTCCAGACAAATAGAATTTAATTTATATACTTATGTAATCCTGACTACAATAAAATATGACTATGGAGAATCCTCTCACATTAAACATTCTCTTTATCTAGCTTCAGAGCCCAGTCTCTCATGGCTTCGTGTCTCTCTCCATGCCATCCAGGCAGCCTCAGCAAAGCTACATCAGAACTAATGTTGATCAAGGAAGAGCAGACATACCTTATGGGGTTGTCCATCCTGGACACTGTGAGGAAAGCAGCAAGGTTGGCTGTGTAGGAGGAACACACAATGAGGGTGAAGAGCCACCAGCTGCCCATCACAATGCGCATGGCCACAGAGTTCACAGACGACTCACCACCTGCAGAATGAAGAGGGGTTAGCTGTGCCTTACTTTCACCCTGACCCCCAGCAAGATTCTGCCCTTCTTGGCCAAGGTCAAAGTCTCCTATCACTTGTGCACTGGACATTATTTTTTTAAAGGAAATGTTATTAAAACCACCAATACGGGGAAAGGCCAGAGGATGGCAAAAGGCAGAAAAATTAGGACTAGAATCTAGTGATGAAAAATTTGTCATAACATCGAGTCTTCCAGCTGGAAGATTCTATCTCATTGTGGCAAGAACTTCCAGAGCTATAGCTCAACGTAAGATCTTCGGCAATCTCAAATTCACATAGTACACTTAGGAATCTGTAAATAAAGAATTTTTTCCTACCTGGAGGTCTTCTAGCTTTCTTTTAACTCAGAGAAATGAGATCTCCCATTTCACTTTTATTAATATTCAGCCCTCCCTGGATGGTTTTCCCCTCCAGGATTTTCAGAAAACACTGCTTGTAAAATTCAGCGAGAAGCTACCTCTCTGTAGCCAATTATTTCTCTCTGGTCCCTTGGGTGGTGGGAGAGGAAAGCTTCTCCCTCCTCCTTAGGTAACCTTGAAAGGATTTTGCCATGATGCACACAGAGTTGAGATCCACATTAAGGACTTTGCAATTTGTTTCTGGTCAAAATCGCACAATCCTGAAATGCATCATAGGACAGAAGTGTCACCAGGCCTCTCAAAGGGAGGAGTCTGTAGTTCAAGACTCGCTGGAGTACCACTTACAGATTGCTACACGCTATGTTGATGTTTAATCAGAGTTCCCTTTGACAACCTCATGTGCGTAAAAAAGCAACCTAACTTGGGAAGGGAGGAAAATGCCCTGAAATCCAAAGTAAATTTTATCTAAAATGGAGAATCAGGAAAGGAAGTTGACTTCTTTGTTACTTTATTTAATTTCTACCTGATACTGTTTAGAAAAACCGAATACAGCCAGATATCGGCACTGTTCTGAGATTAAATATAATTACATTTGAAGTGACTTTTGTGATATGCATCTGGGGAATTTTACTAAAAGATAGGCTTTTTCAGGCCCCCAGGGCTATTTGGACAACAGAAAACTGGGAATGCACCTTGCTGAACAAAGGCTCCATAGACAATCCAGATGGCACTGTGCAGGGTGGCAGAAGCAGAAGGTCGTGGTTGGGCAGCGCTCTGAGCCCGCACAGCCTGTATCCGGTTCAACACGAATATGAGCACACCAACCACAGGGATGGCGGCTGCGATGCAGGCCCACACCGCGAAATCAAAGGGGGCAAAGAGGGAGAAGATGCTGATTTTCTCCTCGGGTTTCTTGATGAGGATCCCGACAGAGTAGTCCATGTAGCGCTTGCTGAAGTCCACAACACTCTCCCTCTCTGGGGTGATGGTGATGGCAGAGATGGCCAAGTCTGCTCTCTGAAAGACAAAGAAGTTCGCAAGAGGTGACCTTTGGGTCATTGCTGATTTCCACCCTAGGTCAAGGTCCACCTTCTGCCATTTCAAAGATCTACCCAGAGGCGATGGATTTGAGAGTGACCCCTGAGAATTCTGAGAATATGAGAAGAAATCCAGGTTATCTATTACCTCCTTCACCTCACAGATGTCCCTCCGTAGGCCTAAGATCTCCTAGGACATCCTTTGGGACAATAAAATTCAGTTAAGTATCTTCACTTCCAATGAATTACACTTGCTTGTTTTCTTATCATTCCACCTAGCAAACCTAATCTCCTTTTAGTTTCTACCTGTGTTCCAGTCAAAATTCCATAACACTAATGGAAGTGTAATTTAAAAGGGCACTTGGCCTTCTTTCCACCAAGGACACCCTTCTTCCTTCAAGCATAGCAAGGGCTCAGATATCTGCCATCTCTTAAGCAAGTTTCTGGAACTTCCAGTATCCCACATCCATAGACTGTACTTCTAAAATACTTTAAAAGTTAAATGATGGTTCAATGATGTGGGGGTGTCATAGATCAATCTGCTGATTTCATTGGTTAACTAATAAAGAAACTGCTTGACCCTGATAGGTTAAAACATAGGTAGGTGGAGTAAACAGAACAGAATGCTGGAAGGAAGAGGAAGTGAGCTCAGAAGCCATGCTCCCCTCTCCCGGGCAGATGCGATGAAGCTCTGACCCAGGATGGATGTAGGCTAGAATCTTCCTGGTAAGCGCACCTTGGAGTGCTACACACATTATTAGAAATGGGCTAGTCCAGGTGTGAGAGTTAGCTGAGAAAAGGCTAGATATAATGGGCCAAGCAGTGTTTAAAAGAATACAATTTGTGTGTAGTTATTTCTGGTGTGAGCAAGCCATGCAGGCAGCTGGGTGCCGGGGACGCAGCCCCGCCGCTCCCTCATACAGTACAAGTATGTTCAATCTCAAAAATGTATGTCTTCATTAATTTTTAAATAGTTTTTATTTATTGTGTGTGTGTGTGTGTGTGTGTGTGTGTGTGTGTGTGTGAAAGAAAGACACAAAGAGGATGTGAGCTCAGGTCCATGTGTGGAGACACAGAGAGGGGTGTGCGTGCAGGTCACATATTCTTACTTTCTAAGCCATCTTTCTGCCTTTCTTGTTTTATGTGCATACTTTGTGTTAAGGCAGGGATTCTCAGCCTTCCTAATGCTGTGATCCTTTAGTACAGTTCCTCATGTTGTGTTGACCCCCAGACATAAAATTATTTTCATTGCTACTACATAACTATAATTTTGCTACTGTTAGGAATCATAATGTAAGTCTATATTTTTCTGGTGTTCTTTGGCAACCCCTGTGAAAGAGTCATTTGTCCCCCAAAGGGGTTGAGGGTCACAGGTTGAGAACTGCTGACTTAGAAAATATGGTAAAATGTTGAAGGTGCCTACACCAGTGCATGTCTGGTTCTTGTCTTTCTTCTCAGGAATCAAATATCCAGCAGTCCCGTTTAAGGTTGTAAGAGTTTGAATCCTATTAAAGAACTGAAAGAGAGAGCCTCTGAGATGGCTCAGCAGGCACAGGTACCTGCCATCAAGCCTGACAACCTGAGTTTGATCCCTAGGACACATATTTAGAAGAAAATTGACTCCTGCAAGTTGTCCTCTGGCCTACTTAAGGACGTGGGTGTATGTTTGAGTGCCTACTACAGACACATAATATGCATATCACACACACACACACACACACACACACACACACACACACACAGAGTATTTTTAAAAAGCAAAGCTCCAAAACCACAGAGAAACCCTGTCTCAAAAACAAACAAACAAACAAACAAACAAAAAAGCAAAGTTCAAAACAGATTTAAGAGCTGTGAAAGAGATTAAGTTGGAGCTGGGGAGGTTAACAGCACAGGATGGATGAAAAACTCATTTATGAAGCAAGGTCCAGAGGAGGCACACTGAAACTAAATTAAAACACAGGTTCAGAGCTTCCTGTAACTGGAGAGAGATACTCCTCCACTAACAATGGAGGCCCTGTGCTTATAGGGTGTGTTTCATGGCAAGTAGAATTTCATACCTAGAAGTCTTAATTTATTTCTCAAATATAGAAGGATAACTCATATTTTTGAGAAGGAAAAAAGGTTATTAGATTTCTTGAGGAGAAAAAGAAAACCTTTGAAGCATATCTGAGGGATGTAGTCATGACATCCAACAAAGGAAAATGGGAGACAGTTGAGGATGGAAACCACAAATATCCATAAATTAATCTGGATAGACTTACAGATTTCGTGTAGAAACCTGGTTGTACACTTTGAGGATAGATAATAAAATTGATTCAAGTCATGTATATAACAAGAAATCAAGGACACCAAAAATCATATGTAATGAACTGTACAAGAGCTTGTGTGGTTTACCACAGGGTACACAGGTTAAGGAAGGCTACAGTGTCGAACACATAAAGAAACATAAAAAAAATGGATACATCTCAAATATGTTTGCCATATGGAAAGATCCACACACCAGGGACCACATACCATATTCTTCCACATATACACAGTGTCCCCAACTGCAACTCTATTAAGCAGTGATTCTTAAACTGTGGGTCTCAACCCCTACAAAGGTTACACATCAAACATCCTTCATATCAGATGTTAATATAATGATTCATAACAGTGGCAAAATTACAAAAGTAACTATGAAAATAACTTTATGGTTGGAGGTCACTACATCATGAGGAACCGTATTACAGGGTCTCAGCATTAGGAAGGTTGGTAATCACTGATCTAGAGGACACAAGAAGACTAAGGGATGAGAGTAAGAATAGAACTAAGTAATTATATAAGAGTTACCACAAAGGGACAATGGAAGTGCTCTGAGACTAGAACACAGTGGGACTTGCACAAACTCTGTACAATTGCTAAGTATCATTGAAATGCAGCTCTGAACTGGGTAATTTTTATATAGTATCTAAATTCTACTGCAATAAAGTTCCTTTTACAAGAATAACTAATGGAATGTGGCAAGGTAATAGTCCTAGTATCTCCCCACATAGGCTTTGGAAACAAGATCCTACGTATCAGGAGAAAGCTTCCCCTCCCCCCCCAAAAAATTGGAAAGACAACAGGTTGTGGTCACTAAGTAGTATAGAGGGTGTCCTACAGGATGCTAATAAGAGACATGGGAATGGTTACACTAAAGGTGACTGTAGGGAGACAAGATGGCATGAGTCCTGGGTAGTCCACAGCAATGTCAGGAATTGTCAAGAGTGATAGAAGCCGTTATAGTAGAGAGAGAGTCACTGTTGTAAATAATTGTCAGTAAATGACTTAGAGGCCATGAAATAACAAGAACAAGAGTAGGAGGTGGTGAATCATTTTCAGGCTAGGAGTTTCAATGAGGATATATTTAGCAGTGATGTGAGATTCCCTTCTGTATGTTGTGAATTTATTGGTTAATGAAGGAACTACTTTGGGCCTATAGCAGAGCTTTAGGGGAACAGAGCTAGGCAGGGAAAACTAAACGGAATGCTGGAAGAAAGTAGGTGGGGTTGGAGAGAAGCCATGTAGCCATGCCGAAGACAGAACTTTAGCCGGTAAGCCAAAGCCACATGGCAATACACAGATTCATAGAAATGTGTTAAATTAATATGTAAGTTAGCCAGTAAGAAGCTAGAGCTAATGGATTAAGCCATGATTCAATTAATATAGTTTCTGTGTGTGTTTCAGGGCTAAGTGGCTAGGAACCAACAAGTGGCCCTCCTCTTACCAACTGGTGCTCCAATGTGTGCTAGCTAAATTCATGTAAAACCTGAGAAAGCTTGAAAAGGAATTCTAGACACAAAAGAACCATTTAGTACAGTTTCTTCGTAGCCACAAATTGTTTTTCTAGATGGGCTTGCTACAAGCAAGGCTCCTGGAGACACAGTAAAAACTGTAAGTGGTAGCTTCCTGGTTCACAAGCACAAGCGGCTCTGGCTCTATATGGAGGTTCAGCTATCAAGCATTTAAATGGAGTTTGTGGATAGTGTACTGCAAGTTGCTTGGTGGCAGCATGGGCCAACTGGTTATCAGAGTTTAGGCAGAGAGGGTGGCTCCCACCCAGCAGTCTCAAGCACTAAAGGACTTCCACCATGTTGGACTCTGCAGAGCAAGCAGGAAGTATTATTTATACCCTAGTAATGGCGCAACTTAGGTTTTTAAGAAATACTTAGCATTTTAAGAAGCGCTCCTGGACAGTAAATTACAGATACATAATAGGACAGATTCAGACATAAAGGACCTCTAAAGGAGTCACAGTGTTGAATAAATATATGTAGGCTTGGGAGAGAGAAGAAATAGAGAGTCATAAAAGAAAGCAAATAGTTTATAAAAAAAAAACAAAGTCTTTAAAAAGGCAGAGTACAAACAGTCATAGATTAGAAGGAGTAAAGAAAAAAAAGTAATGTGGAAGTGGAAAATTCACAGAGAGTCTGGATTATGAATATTGTTGTATTTTCTTTGAATTTTTTAACCATGAATGAGCTAAGTACAGAGAGGCATTTCATTGTATGGGCTGCTAAGCTAAACCAGCATGTATATTATTAAGGTATCTTGACTTCAGAATTTGGGTCTAAGGATATGTTGCTTTGGAAAAGGGGTTCTTCTTTTGTTTTCACAGAAGATGAGAACCTATAGATTAATTCCAGACTAATGTGGTATGATGGACCGAGATCCCCTGACAGGTTGCGGTGAACACCCCAAAAAATATTTTGCCCAATAAAAAGCCGGAAGCAGTTTGGAGAGAACTACGCCCATATTACTGAATAATGATTACAATTTTTTTTTACATTTAAAGGGGAATATGCTATAAAGATTTGCATTGGCATGGATCTTGGTTTATTGCTACAAATTTAAGGTCAATTTTGTTATACTGTGTATATATATTTCTGCTTTTGATTAAGTAATTGTGTTTTTACAGCTCATTTAAAAATGTAATGTATAATTAAGAAATATAGGTTAATAGAGAGTCATCTATAATAGTCATGCTTGTAGTCATGTTAGGTTTTTTAGATGTATAGAGATATATTTCAGTTATATAGGTATTCTTCAAATCTTTCAGATACCTTCAGAATATGGCATTTAAAATGTTTAAATTATTAACTTAAGACTTTTCATGACAATGAGACACATCTGCTCCTGGCAGCACCAATTACTTCAAGAGGAAGATGGACACTGAAGAGGCTCCTTACGCAATCTGTAAGCCATTTGGTCAAGAAACCGCTCTTGCCTGGACTGCTTATTGAACTGAACATGCAAGACCCACAGAAAACTGAACTTTCCTAAAGAAGGTGAGACATCCTTTGGGGCTCCTGTTTCATAAAAGAGTTTGCCAGACATTCTTCAGGACACAGCAGAAAGTTACTGAAAACTACCAATATAGGCAGAACTATCTTTAAAATTTCTTGCTTCGTGGAATAGTCTGCTGGATACTATGGGCCTATAGGCTAAAGATGTATGCCCCAATGGTACAGAAGAACTTTGGGTGACTGTTCAGGCAACGAGAAGTCTCTGTCGATTCTAGAGTTTTGGAAGTTACTTACAATGAACTTATCGTTTACTTAGGTGATATTATATCCTTCTGGAGTCTTTGATGGAGTTGAAGAATAGATAAATAGTTTTCCTTAGATATGATAAAAGATAAAGTAGATATAAATATTTTAACTGTAATTCCTGCTTGGTACCTGTCTTGTTATATGTAATTTTACTATGTTAAAGTTAAAACAGAAAAGGGGAGGTGATGTGGGATTCCCCTCTGTATGCTGTGAATATCATTGGTTAATAAAGAAACTGCTCTGGACCTATAGTAGAGCTATAGGAAACAGAGCTAGGTGGGTAAAACAAAACTGAATGCTGGGAGAAAGGAGGTGGAGTCAGAGAGAAGCCATCTGCTGGAGACAGATGCCAGAACTTTAGCCATGTAGTGATATACAGATTAATAGAAATGGGTTAAATTAATATGTAAGAGTTAGCCAATAGAACTAAGGGCCAAGCAATGATTTAATTAATATAGTTTCTGTGTGATTATTTCAGGCTAAGCAGCCAGGAACAAACTAGTGATCTCCATTCTACACTGCAGATAGGAGGAAAAAGGTCACAATGTGAAATGTAAGATATGTGAGGATGCCACACCTTCAACACACAACAAAGCCAACATGTGAACAGGTCTACTCACACTCACACACATTTGCACAGGTGTACACTACACTTGTAGTTTGTAAGACATGAAAAAACAAGCACTTGGCAGAACTCAATGGCTGGGGGATGGGAGGGGGATGAGTTTCCCATTTCAGTCCAAGAATGGAAGAGGTTTATTAGAAGGTGAATTACAGAGAAGGTTTATTACAGGGGGCAGGTTGGACAGGAATGAGTAATGTACAGGAAGGGGAAAGTCAGGGCTGACGGGGTATGAGAAAATAAAAGATCAGAAATAGGTACAGCATGGAAGACAGAGAGGAAACAGGCACCTTGGCATCGCCCTAAGGGGTCAAATTTAGGTATCACTTAGAAAGGTATTAAAATTCTTCTCTTTGTGGCCTTGATCCTGGAACTTACCTTGCTAATGAGCTCCCCGATCATCCCGTTCCAGGAGGTGTTATGAAGCTGGTGACCATACCTGCCATCAGGGGCCTGGTATATCTCATACTTGAATCCCAGAGCCTTAGCCAATGCATCCAGCACATCTATGGAGAACCCTTTGTAACGTTTGGGCTGTCCAAGGATGTTCTCAGCCACCATCACAAAAGGCTCTTCCTATAGAAAACAGAATGAATATTCTTTAAACCAACAACAGTTTAATTGGTATATATTTCCAGGATATTGTTACAGAGACAATCTGGTGAATTGCAACATCAGAATGTAAGTATTAGGGCTGGGGGCATAGCTCAGTGCTTAAGCAAATATTCTTTTTCTATTCTTTTCTTTAATTTTACATTCCAATCACAGTTGTTCTTCCCACTCTCCCTTACCTCCTCCCAAGCTCACCCCCATCCACTCCTCCCAAAGGGTAAAGGGATGCCATGGAGAAAGTCTGGCTTATTAAGTTGGAGAAGGACCAAACCCCTCCCCAGTGTGTTAAGGTTGAACATGGCATTCCACTATAGGGAATGGTCTCCAACAAGCTAGCTCATGCACCAGGGATAGATCCTGGTCCTACTGCCAGGAGCCCCTCAGATTTAGCATATATAACGCCCTAGGTTCCATTCCCAATGTGGATAATAATGATATTAAGAGCAGCAACAGTAGTGTAATGTTGGTATTTACCCAATTTCTACCCAGAGACTGAACTCCCCTGCCCTTTTCTAAGAGCACTTTATGGACAGTCAAGGAACAGTGCACAGGAGCAGTACTCTAGCCAGCAGGTCAGCATGGGGCAGTGAGGATTTAATTGTCCTGTGTATTTCTTCCTAGCCTCTATCCTAACCCTCAGACCCCACAATAAAATGGTGTCTTTTCTTTCCTTCTTCTACAGAATTCATACGGACACAGGACTCTGTCCTTAGGGTATGCCATTTATGGTCGCCACAGAAGAATCATGACAGTTTTCATGTAGAATAATACATGGACATAAAACTGTGTGATATTAGACAGTGAGAAAACAGCATTTCATCTATCAAGCTGCACTAGAAATAAGTGTCCATTAACAGGATAATGCTATACCGTAACTCAACGGATGAAGAAGGGTCAAACCCCAAGATCATGAATCCACAACCATGCTGAGTTCATACCTACAGACTATCTATGCCCTGGGAGGTAGACGACCATCTAGAAACATCTACCCCATATCATATCTTCTTGTGTGAAATTGAATATGAAGGGGCTGAGGGCAAAGTGTCCACTGGTAATGCTAATGGAGTTCCTTTAGTTAAAAGAAATAGGGTTTAAGGCTCATTTATTGTATACACATAAGGAATGCAGAAAGATTACAGGCAAATGCTTCTGAGTTTTCTGGGAGGAAATGACGGAATTGAGCTGTGTCTGGGATATCCCCAAATGGGAACATTTTAAGTTCTTCCAAAGGGAAAAATAAATTTTAAAATATATTAACCTAAGCCTCACAATTATAACAGCCTAAGATTCTAGGAAAACAATGTAGAAAAATATAACTAATTAACATTTTTTCACTGCACACTTATTATCACATTTATCCTCAGCAGTGTTGGCCAGCAGGAGAAGGTCCTCCCACAGGCATCATTCTAGGAAACCTGCTATCGACATTGTAGGAGCCCAGCAGCATGAGTGGTCCTCCTTCTATATGCTGGAGATCTCTCCTAGAAGTCCCAGAAGTCCCTGGAGAGACTCTTCCATCTCATTCTCCCTTAGGTGGGCCCACATGATAATTTGTATGAAAGGACTCATGGAACCTCAACATCCCCTCCCCAACCCTACATTAACCAGAGAGGAGCCTCTGAGTCAGAGACCTGGAAAATGAAGTTCCCAGGACATCCCCATGATCCTACCAAGACAGTCACCACTTTGAGAGTCAGTCCTTGGAGGCGACTGCCCATGGGCCTTTCCTGCAGACTGCCATTCAAGCCCTTCTCCGAGTCCCAGGTCGCCAGCTGTGGATAAAACAGGGAAGAGTAAGGGGTGGAAGAGTCTCATATACATGTTAGGGGCTCCTACTAAACTGGAATCTTGAATGAGACAAGCAGACAGCAACAGCCTAGGCCTCTTAGAGACCCAGAGGCATCTCAAAACCATTAAAAGGACAGAGAGTCATCAAGCAGAAAGTTTCACTTCCTCCATCGATGTCACCGGAGGCCCAGAGTTCCAAAAATCCCAGAAAACAAAGACAATTAGTAGGATTTTGCCTCTGGAATAAATGTTTATGCCTAATTTTATTTTGTCCTCTATGGATGTGATGTCACTATGTATCCCACTATGTCTTTAACTTTCCCTTTGATGGTATTACAATCAGTTGAACTGAGATAGAATAATAATGCAATTAACAAAGATACAAGTACATGGCTTATCTAACATTCTGTGGCCATGATGCCAAGGAAGGGCTAAGTTCTCTCTGCCTGTTTGTGCTGTAGTACAAGCTCTATAACTTTCTATGATATATAGATAGAAGCTGGTAGCCAAGTATATGTGCTTGGTATCTGCCGGTATCTTTATGAGGCTTTAGGCTGTATCCAGTACTTTGTTGCATCTTTGATGTTTCCTAAGGAGATGGAGAGGACTCTGGCTTTGAAACAATAGAGAAAAAGTATTCAAGAGTCACTTTTCCTTCCTGCATGATACAAGGTCTCAACAACAATGACTAAATCCTCTTTTCGCCAATGAACAAGAGACAACAGACACTTCTTGAGCCAACTAAATCAGAACCTTGAGGTCTGGTCATGGGGAATATTAATGCAACCTGCGGCATAGCTTATCTGTGTCTCATTGGGCTCTTTCATGGGGACATTTGAACATGCTAAAACCTTGCTCCATCTATGGAGATCCTGATTTAATTGGCTGGTGGTGGACAAGATATGGATATGTTTGTTTTGATGTTTCTAACATTCAGCAAGGATTGAAAGCCACTACTATAAATTAAACTGGTAGTTCTCGAACTACAGATATGTGCAAGTCTTTTCTATGTACTTTATGGTGAGAGTATAGATGCCTAACAAGCTTCAAGGTGCTGCTGCTGTTGCTGGTGCTTCATTGACCTCAATTTATATAGCAAGGGGTTAATGAATCAAAGCACAAGATATCTGTTTAACTCCAGATGCATTCCTCTAGATATGTGCCACCGGGGCCCTAACGGAACTGTCAAAGTTGCACTTAAGAAATGTCTACTCCCCCAGCATTCTCTGGAGTTCTGACAATTAACCCTAAGAAGCAACATTTATAGAAGTTGAGAAAGCATTCTAGCTGAGAGATACTACAATTCCGAGATTAAAACAAAACCACCAGAATGACATATAGAATCCCATATTCAGCCTAAAAGAAGTCTGGTGTTTCTTATTGTCACTTTGGAGCCATCATCTACTAATATCAACTCCATCTTAAATAATAGGATGTATGCCAGCAGAGAATAAACAATCTGAATTAGAGCATAGGCTCTACAGAGCCCCATATCACTGTTAATTAACTTATAGCACACTCAAGTGAAGAGCAAATTGAGATGACCAGAATTCTAATCGGACATCAAGGATGTTTAATGGTACCATTCTCTGAGATCAGAAACAAAGAGAAGGAAATAACATGGTTATTTCCCACCATAGTTCCAAAAAATAGTACTCAGATACAGATTCGTGAAGCTGATTAAAAATTAAGACCAGAGCCGGGCGGTGGTGGCGCACGCCTTTAATCCCAGCACTCGGGAGGCAGAGGCAGGAGGATCTCTGTGAGTTCGAGACCAGCCTGGTCTACAAGAGCTAGTTCCAGGACAGGCTCCAAAACCACAGAGAAACCCTGTCTTGAAAAACCAAAAAAAAAAAAAAAAATTAAGACCAGGACTAAAGGGATGGCTCAGCAATTAAGAACACTTGCTGTCCTGGCAGAGGACCCAGGTTCTTTTCTCAGAACTTATATGACTGCTCATAACCACCTTTATCTCCAATTCTAGGAGATCCAATGTCCTCATCAGCCTCACAAGTATTGAACACGTGGTGAACTTACACACATGAGACAAAACACTCATACACATCGAATAAAAATAAGCAAATCTTTAACAAACAAAATTAAATGCTTGTCAAAGACAAAAGTAATAACTCAGTCAATGGTGTGGTTTCCTGTTTTCTTTGTGTGCTACACAATGAGCCTAAGGGCCAGGGATAGCTGTGCATTTCGGCTCTCTGTATCTGCATCCCATGACTGTTCAGCTGGCCCTGGAGCTGCCTAATCCCTGATGTGTGGCACATGCTTCTGGGTGTGGGTGGTGTCTCGAGGTGTCTTTTACCATCATATAATGACTCGGTGTGATGATGAAGGCAATCTGGACATAAGAATGCATCAACTGGATATTCTAGCCTATGCTGTCATTAGATTTCTATAGCTGCTGCCAAGCATCCTTGGCACAGGGAGGAGGCATCTTAGCACTTTTATACCCTGGCTTGATTGAGCACCTGGTCCAGCACTTTGCCTAGCCTTCATCAGCCAGGCTTTATTTGTACTGAGATTATACATGGGCGTGAGAATTCAGAATAAAAGCAAAAAGGAGCACAGAATAAAGCCCTTGCCTACTTAGGGTTTAGTTCATTTGAACAAGAGCTCTATCTTTCAATGCTTCTCCATTCATGCTTTGTTTCTCCCCACAACAAGACTTTAAGCAGCACAACTCTGCCCAGACCATTTCCTTATGAGTCTCATTACCATCAACTCTCCTATGGTCCATCTTCTGTGTGTTAGAACATATCTTTCAAACCAATTAACCAGGCCGAGAGAGATGGTTCAGTGGTTAAAAACATGTATTCCTTTTGTAAGCAACCAGGGTTCAGTTTCCTGTACCCACATGTGACAAGGATAGTCACAACCATCCTTAAACCCAGTTCCAGGGGATCCAATGCCTTCTTCCAGCCTCTATGGGTACCAGGGATACATATGGTACACAAAAATATATGCAAGCAAAAATACCATACAAATAAATACATCTTTAAAATATTTCAAAACAACCTGAGCGGTGGTGGCACATGCTTTAATTCCAGCACTCAGGAGGCAGAGGCAGGTAGATCTCTATGAGTTCAAGGCCAGCCTGGTCTACAAGAGCTAGTTCCAGGACAGGCTCCAAAGCTACAGAGAAAGCCTGTCTTGAAAAAAAAATCAAAACAAAACAAAACAAAAAGATTCAAAACACAAAGTATGTAAATTATAATTTTCTAATAAATTCTCATTTCCTACAGAATAACTTCAAATATTCATAAGTCTGACCCAAAAGAACAACTTTCCCAACCCCCAACTCCTTATGACCTTTAGCCCACTCAGTTTAGATAGCCGTGTATACTCTAACCCCAGGAATTCTATTCTTTCCCATGCTCATGTGCCCTCCTGGGCCTTAAGTTCAATTCTTTCTCCCCAGGATGCTATATCTCTCCTTCTGGATCTGATAAATTACGATTCATTTTTAAAAACCACTTTCACTTTGGAATAGTTTTTAGAATAACAGAAAAGCTGTGGAGGTTTCACTAATCATCCCTAACACCCATCTCCCCTGACGCTAAGGTGCAAACATAGCACACATTATTATCATACATTAGCATGTTGCATTCATCACAGCTAATTAATGTTTCTCATAGGCTCCAGGATTTATGCAAAGCTGCACTAGATCTGGTCTCCAGAGTCACAGACTCAAGCTAAGTCTCTGGGGCAGTTGTGGGATCTGATTTCCTGCTCTACTCTCTGGACCATAGCTGCAGCTGGCCTTGCTCCTTCCCACCACTTGGTTCCAGCATTGCCTCAGACACCACTGTGGCCTCTTCTCCATAAACAATGGTTATAGCTGGTGTGGATTTGGAGAATATGGGAGCTTGAAGGTATGAGATTAGCAGGTTTTATGAATGAGCCATGTATTGTAGCTGTTTTCATCATTTACGTGAATGACCTCAGAGCACCTGAGACACAGAAGGTCATCAATGAGTATTTGCTCAATATATTTACTCTGATTCCATTTTCTTAGTTATAAAATAGAATACATTTGTACTTCCTGCCTACCAAGTTGAGAGTTTGTTAAAGGAATAAAATAATCTTGAAATAACCTATCATATAATAGCTTAATTAAGAATCACCAATGGGTTGTAAATGTGTTTCCTAGAACCCAAATTTTAAGTACAGAAAAAAGTATTTATAAAAACACAACAAAGTATGTTAAGGTGTGCTGCATGTCGGCAGAGCTGTAGCAAACAGCCATTATTACCTGTGTTATGCTCATCTTCTTTTAATCAGATTTTCACTACATAAGCAGGAAGGGAAAGGGAGCTTTAGATAGACAGTAAGTAGCACAATGAGTGCATAAAATTCGATCACGTGCTTTTCTGGGAACTGAAAGTCAAAGGTACATCTAGACTCTTACCTGCGATTAAGGTAAGGTCTTTCTAAAACAAATAAGCAAATAAATCCATGTTCTGGCTACAAGGAATCATGGGGAAGGGGCCTCCATCTCCTAGAGAAGGCATATTGGTAATTTACCATTATCTCATATCCTAAAGGTGCCATGCTAGAATAGGGCCCCTGAAACTCAGTGGGTCTGGAAACAGAGAAGTAACCACAGGTACCCAGACCATGAAGATAGAAAATCCTTCTCTATTAAGAAAGTGGGATGACATTGAACATTTTTGTTAGTCTTCAGTCAAATCTGATGGAAGAACATTTAAATCAAAGTGGACATCATAAGAAAGGGAAAAGAGAAAAACTTTCTAAGCCTGTTGTCATCCTTATCTTTGGTTCTGAAAGTGCCCGGGACTTAAAGGGTTTTTTGTTTTGTTTTCTTTTCTTAATATCAACTTTCTCTCTTTGGCCTTTAGGCATCCTGTAGCCTGCTAAGGAAGAAGAGCTACTTCAAAGTGAAACACAAATACTGTCTTTCAAACACATCAAAGTGTAGCCATGTTCCAGGATTCAGGATCCTTCGTGTTGGGCAAGAAAGCTTATTATTCTCTCAGATGAGACTAGAAGCCCAGTGCCCACGGCTAAGACTATTTCAACAAAGCTATATACGCTCTTGCCCAAATCTTAGGACCAGAGTTGGAGTTTGCACAATTTCTGAAAGAGGCAATGTCTCAGAACACCCTATCTACAAGACCAGGACAGATCAAGATAGTTCCAATGAGAGAACCTAATGGAATTTAAAAATAATTCCCAAGCTCACAGTCAGTCAACTTAGGAGGGAACTGCCCCCACCTCCACCCTGAGGGTATCTGATGTTTCCTGACCAGAATGCAAGGAGAATGTCTCAGCCAGTAAGAGTCAAATGAAGCTGACTGAGCTGATAAATGGGGAGCAGGAAAAACCTTTCACTCAAGAAACCCTGACACTCAGTCGCATACCTCCAGACCATTTCATCTGTACCTAAGTCCATTGCCTGCATTTTGTAGACAGGGTTTTGCGTATGGGATAGATGAATTGATGGTCATAGACAGCCATTTCTGACAGCTGAGCTGTCACGACCAGTGTCTGAAAAACTAATTTCCAGCACTGCTAAACAAGATGAGTACTGCTGCTAGGTGATAAGGGGTGCGTTTTCATTCACTGCAGAGATCTGCTCTACCCAGGCCAGAAATGTGGATGGAGCCAGGGGTTATGGAACAGTTGTTGCTTGGGAGGAGATGTATGGGCTCAAAATCTGATTATGACAAACAACTGTTCCAGAGATCCGTCAGATGGAGACTAAATTTCATAAGTCACTGGTGTCGGAAAAATGTATTTCCTGAGTCGATTGGGGTGCTCATCATGCTGGAAGTTGTAAGTTGTGAGATGTGAGGATTTGGGACTTTGTGGCCTCATTCTTTGTAAATCCTGGGCTATTAACCCTAAACTGGACAAGCTTCTTTTGGAAGATTGGACCTCATGATCTATAGCTTTATTGCAGAGGTATCTTAAAGTATCCTCTATTCATGGGAAGGTGGAATGAAAATGGAGACAATATGACTACTTTATAGCCTAGATATCAGTTTCAGAGCCTGGCTCATTCCAGGAACTGAGCAAGAAAGTAGGAAGGGAGGGAGAGAGGGATAGGGGGGATTCCAGGGAAAAAACGGGAAAAGGGAGTGAAGGCAGAAAGTTCATTCACTTAACCTCAAACCCCATGGTTCATAATATCCAACACTATAATAGATAGTAGACTTGTATTGTCAACTGCTACCACCAAATCTTGTAGGAAAGTCTCAAGAGAAGACTAGAAGAGCTCATTTTATAGCCACATCATGCAAATGGCAGCACCAGAACTAATGTCCTATGTCAACTCTATTCTTACAAACCTATAACTGCCACCAGCACAGTGAAGATGTCACCAGGTAGGACAGAGGATTCAGTGATGCTGGTGACAGTATGTTTATCGCGTCACTGAAGAAGCTTTCCTAAAGTAACATGCCCTCTATCATTTTCATTCCTTTGCCTGCTTGTATTGGAAAGCAAATGGGATTGGTGTATCTTTCAAAGGATCATAGCCTTGAATGGGGAACAAGGTAAAGAAGAATCCATTATCTTGAGCGAGCTTGAACTGGACATTTAGCCAGCAATGGTTTCAGAAAATTGATTACAAGTCATTTATTTTGAGGAAAGGGGTTCAGAAGATTGAATCAAACGCTTCATACATGATAAGAAACCACTCTACCAGTGAGCTACATTCTCAGCCAATTGCCAATTACAAGTCATAAACAAAGCCAAATGCAGGGAAGACGTGCTTAGAAACAAGACAGAAACTGAGAAGCAGTATGTTAGCATCTGAGAACAGAATGCTAATATGGGTAACCAAGATTCCCAAAGTATTATCTAACGGGAGGATTCACATGGGGAATTCTAGCACATGAAGGTCACTAAGACTAGGTGTGGAGGAACTGCAGAAGTTGCCAGTCATTGAGAAAGTGGCAGGCAAACACCTCCTAAAGGCCTAGACATGCTATAGGACAGGGACTCACTCCTCCTACAGCCCCCAGACATGCTACAGAACAGAGACTCACTCCTCCTAACCCCTACCCCAGACATGCTATAGGACAGGGACCCATTCCTCCTAACCCCCACCCCAGAAATGCTATAGGACAGGGACTCACTCTAACAGAGGAGAATGGAAAGGCTCCCTCCCTCAACCAAGGCCAATTGCTCAGGGAACTGAGCATTTGGGGAAAGTTACACTATCTTAAAGCAAGCCTCAGCAGAACTCAACTACCTGTTCAGAGGCCAGGACTGCCAGAATCAGAAACGACAGTGAAATAGGAGGAGAACCATGATGTAGAGAAGCTTCATGACAAACCTTCAACACAAGAGAAATAACACCTTGTCCAATGATGCTGGGGAGGAAGATGGGAAAAACTGGTAGGAAGATGGAAAATCTTTGATGGCAAAGATTTCTGCCATTTTATAGTCTATCCACTCTGACACTAGTTTCCTTTCTTGTACAATTTTCTGTATTTCATGTAATCCCATTGGTTAATTCTTAAGGTCGCTTTCAGTCCTACTGGAGTCCTGTAAAATATTCTTATGAAAAGATTTGTGTCACAATTTTCATAAAAGCTTTATTCATAATAGCAAAATAAAACAGAGGTTCCAAACTGGTCAACTGGCGAATGGATAAACAAACTGTGGTATATTTTATGCAACCAAATACCATCTCAGAAATAGAAAGCAGCAAGCTCCAGACACATGCATCAACGCGGATAAAGCTTGGAAGCATTACAGTAAGTGAATGAGGCCAGACACAAAAGACTTCATACTTCATGATTCTATGTATATGACATTCCCATAAAGGCAATATTACAGGTAATGAAAAATAGATCCATGGTTGCCTGAGGCTGGGAATAGAAGGAAAGTATAACATGCAATAGAAAACAGGGGTTCGTGTGGGCAATGGAAGTGTTCTATATTTTGAGTATCCTGATAATTATACACTAACATGCATTTATCTGTACGCATCAAATGGGTACAGATAATTGCATCTAATTGCTTTATGTGCTCATATAAACATTTTGAAAATGATGAAGTCATGTGCTAGAGAATGGGACCAACTTGTCATCTGATACATCTATGACCATTTGGCAAGGATGATTAGAGGGAAGGATTCTCAAGCAACCCATGACGCCACACTTGAGTGATGGTGCTTTAACTACACAGAGCTAGGTGGTATCAAGTAACCAGGATATTACCTGACATGATTCTGGACTATCAATTTGACAGGATTGAAACAGTCTAGGCGAGCAGCCTGTGGGCAGTTCTGTGAGGGATTATATAGATTTAGGCCTCTGGATGTGATGCGCCTGTGAGGGATTACCTAGAGTAGGCTAATTAAAGTGGGGAGACAAACTTTAACCATGAGCAGCACCATTCCATGGGCTGGGGTCCTGAACTGAATAAAAAGAAGAAGTTGAGTTGGGCACAGACATTCCCCTTCCCCTCTGCCTCCTTGGTGTGGATGTCATGTGAGCAACCATCCCAAAGTTTCCCACCAAGATGATCTATCGACCTCGAGTTGAGAGATGAAATAAACTCTATCTTCATGGCGTTGCTTTGGTCAAGAGTATTGTCAGAGGCACAAGACAAATGACGGATACACTCATCCGTCTAGAAAAACTGTGTGCGCACATTTAAATGATCAAGAACAACAGAAAGCCATTTGCACCTGGGGAGGGGGCTGAGGCAAGAAGAGCTTCATGAGTTCAAGACTAGCCTCGGCTGCATAATAAGACTCTTGTCAAAAAAAAAAAACTAGCACACGCACACACACAAAATAAGTGCAGCTTTGCCTGAAAGTAATTCCATGAGGGTGGTAATTATATAATATTAAAATAGCATGTTTTAACTTTTTCTAATGCTCATTTCATTCTGTGAGAAGATACACACTACACACATTTGCCTAAACACAAAGGCTGCTATAAGTGGCTGTTTCTGGCATTGTTGGAGGAATAAGCTTGCAAGGGAACATTCTCTCTGGCACAACTCAGTTCTGGAATGTGGGAATTGTTTTACATAGAGGAAGCATTGCTTTTATAATCACAAGAAAAACAATAAAGCAATTTTCATTTTGAAACTACACAGTGATCTAGCTTATGGCTGCCAGGTTGGCTTTGTATCTCTCCTTAATTGCCTTAGGTGTATTGGTTTTGTCTCCTCAAATAAACTGAATGTTCTAGCAATGGTGCCTCAGAAGGCCAGGCTGAAACCCCATTTCTCCCACTTTTGAGTCTGGGATCTTCCGCAAGTTACTTTAACTGGATACACTCTTTCCATGGCTTAAATACTCTTATCTATAGCTTTCATGAGAGTCCAATTCTTTCTCTCATGTCTATGCTATGCTCAAACCCATACTACCAGCATTCTAAATAGCACTCGTTTGCACTGACTAGAATTAACTATACTGTGCACATTAGTCACAAGTCTTCATTCTGACAATCTACTTTCTGCCAGCCTGTTCTATGAATCTCTATATTGGCAAAGTGTCAGGCAGGTTCTCTCCCTCCATACACTCTCTAAACTTTGGGCCATCTCTTCTCCCTGGCCGCTCCTGTTTCCCTTTGTTCTTTAATTCTTACTCCATCTTTTACAATTCACTCTTATAATCCCCGCACATCTTCAGGAGTAAGCATCTCCCTTTGCCAAATCTATAATGTCCTGACATAGAGCCATGGTAGTGCTCTGCACGATATATTAAAATTTCATGTCTATCTATTCAGAAAAAGACTACCTCTCTTTTAAAGCAGAAACTATTGCTTCTTCATTTTGATTCACTCAATAAAATCTTATTAGGAAATTAATGCATTTCATCACCCCCTGGGCATTTCCTCATTATTGCCTGTGATATCATGTTTCCTGAAAATTCTAGCTTTTAGCAAACCCGTGTTATATCCCGTATCTGAAGCTCTACAAAAAGCTGGCTCCTTCGGTGCTGACTTATTTACTATGACTCCAAGTCTCTGAGCTAGGTTTTCTCTTCCAAATAATTTTCTGCTGAAAACTAGTATTTTGAATTGTGGGAAAATATTAGTAAAACAGGTCAGATAAAAGACATTTAAGGCAGTAGGTAGAAATCAGTAGAAGAGCAAAGACCTAGCATTCACAAGGTCCTGGGTTTACTCCTCAGCACCACAATTAATGAAGAGTTAATTAATTAATCCACCAACAAAAGGCTCATTAAAAAGGCATTTTGTCATTGTTTGAGCCAAGCTGCCCTGGCGGCAGGCAGCCGAGCAGGTTAGGGGATGGGGGGATGGAGGGTGTTTTCCCACATTGGGCGCCAATTAATGGAGTAAGTCACAAAACAATCCCACACCAATTTGGAATTATGATTAATAAAAGGGATATTTATTTAAAGGGAAAAAACTTACAAATCACCATCCTAGACAACAGCCTTCTGCACAACCAGAAAAAGCATCTGATAGCCAGAAGCAGAATCCAAAGCAAGAGAGAGAGAGAGAGAGAAAGAGAGAGAGAGAGACCGTGCGCGCGTGTGGAGGCCTGTCGCCGCTTTCTTTTAAAACGAAAGATAGCACACCCCAGTGGGCTGGTATCTCAAAGGCTATTGGCTGAAGGAGCAAAAGTAGCTCCCACAGCACCACATGGTCAGTGAACCATGTGAATATCACCTTAAGTCCATCCCAAGTAAACAGAATCAGTGTCAAAATGTACCCAGTAAAGTTTGAGAACATGGCAACTGCTTCACAGCACCATCATATCTTGTCTAGAGCTTGGACCTACCAATACTCTTGTCTATTTAACCTTTACAAAGTCCTAGAGCTCTCTGTTTGTTTTGTAAGATGGAGATTATTTTATTGTCATCTCCATTTTAAAGCTCACATCTTCTCTCATTAAATAAGGATAATCCTTTCCAATCTTTAAGGACTCATTCAGAGCTGGCCCATATAAATGTAATCCTTTAAATGTAATCAATGCTAAGTTTCCACCTGTCCCTCTAACACCACCCCAAGCCAGTGACATTGGCTGCCTGTTATTTTCTCTACTAAGCGAAGGTCCCCTCTGTTAAAGAACTTTGGCACAGCCTTCCTTCTCATCCCTGATAAAGCTTATCTCTCTGACTCACATCCCATGCTTGGCTCCTTTTCATCTGGCTGCTCTCACCTGATGAGTTCTACTTTGAATAAAACCTTTCTAGGTCATTTATTCTAGGTGCTTGCAATATTATCAAGCACAGGCTTTGGCTATTTTCCTCACAATCTAAAACATTGCAATTGTGAAAAACAATCTTCATGCTACATAGGCTATTTGGTTTTCTCACGGCCACATACTAAACATCTGACATGATTTCTGGGCCATGGCACACAGTTTAAAAATATCCATTGAATGAATTGAAGATCTACCTAGGGATCAACAAGCTTTCCCACAAATGACTGGACAATACCTTTCTAAGCCTTCTATAGTCACATGCTCTTTATGGAGAAATGTTCCACAGGTCTAAGTGGTTCTGATGAACTTTACTGATGACATTGTAGATTGGAGTAGGCAAAGTGGATATGACTTATGAGTTCCTGGCTCTCAATGCACGTATTTCTATTGTTTCCTTTGTCCTGAATATTCAGCCCTTTGCCAGATCACATTTCCAAAGAACTATCTTTCTTCCAAGGTTTAATTTGTCATTTATTAAGTTCTTTGCCATGTTTGAGAAAACTTATTCTTTCCCCTGAGCAAATGTGACAGGTCTTCCTGCATTCTTAAGGCATTATGCTAAACCTTGTTCATGGCATATGTCCCATTCGAATCTCTCAATCAGCTCCTGTTTCCTACTGTATATTCTAAAGGTTATTCTGGCATTGGTCATTCCACACACTTCTCCATCATATAAGGAGTATGCCCCTAGATTATATATTTATTATTTGCTTTTCTGTAAAGTAACATCTCCATCCTATCAAAAGTAGAATTTAGCAAGTGAGTCTCTGTAAGTTCAAGGCCAGTCTACTATATACAGCAAGTTTCAGGCTAGCCAGGTATATGGTGAGACACTATCTCAAAAGCAAAACAAACAAACAAAAATAATAGCAAAATAGTCAAATCCCTCTCCCTTTCAATCTGGTCTGAACCTCATACTTCATGCTTTTGAAGTGTGGCTAGAAAATGCCAGGAATTCTCTGTCCTGTTCTCTTGAGATACTTCTACAACAAGGATCTCCACCCTTCACACTGGCTGCTATTTCAGACCAAACAATTCTTTGTCTTTTTATTTATTTATTTATTTTTTTATGGAGGACTTACTATTCCGTGGCTTATAAAATGTTTTGCAGCGTCTTTAACCTTTATCAACTAGATGCCAATAGCATCCCTCAGGGTGTCAATAAAATTATCTCAGACATTGTCAAAACCCTCTGGGAAGATAGAATTACCCTCATTAACACCATACCCCATACGCACTGTAAATAGTACAATACTGAGACGACCATGCTTCTGTAGACCAAGTGGGTATTCCACAGACAGCCACAGTGAGAACAACCTTCCAATGACCTCTGGCACAGCCCTCTGAAAGGTGGCATCCATCTTGAATCCTTAAGACTAGTCCACAAGCCAGGGGAGTGCCACCAAACGACCTTAGTTGACACCACCAGAGGACTTGAAAAGCTGAGTCTTGTCCAAACTGTAGAAATACAGAACCATAAGCTCTAAGGAAGATGTTACTTATGATACTAAGTTTTTTAATGTGCTTATAATTATTTGAGAAGAACTTGATATGGGGCAATATGGTATAACCAGAAGAAACAATTATAAAATAAGAACAATTGCTTTGAGACAAGTGGAGGAAGTAGCTAGAAGGATGCTAGGGAAAACTTCCTGTGAATACGAAATACAAAGAAACTGTCTACAGGCATTCAAGGGGAAATATTGAAAGATGAAAGAGAAGTTGTTTTTGTTAAAGAGTAATAAAAATGTTGAGAACAATACCCCTGCATTAATATGAAAAGTAGGGGGTTTGATAAATAAATTTATGGATTTGAGAACTATAGGCAGAATTTTGCATAGTCCTCTGTTTTTCATAGCTACTTATTATAATTGTGCACAAATCCAAAGCTACTTCACAGCTGAACTAGAAAAGAAAATCTACTTCAAAGAAGAACTTAAAAATGATATATAGAACCCAAGACAAGTTGGATTCAAAAATAAAATTATTTTTATTCCTGTTTCTTCTTATAGAAATCTCCCAAAATGAGAAATATTATCAATTCAAAATCAAATCCTGAAGAGTTCAAAGAAAAAAAGAAAAAACAATGCAGTCCCAGGAAAGTAAGCACTGCCTGTAAAACCTTTCCTAAGACCTCACAGGTATTTAAGATTGTGTCTTGGAGATCTTACAGCGAAGCAAGGGGATATCAAAGGGTGTATATCATAGATTGTCTCTCAGACAACAGAACTTCTAAAACTCCACAGAACCCTTTAAAAAATTCAAGAAATAGAAGATTCTGTCTCAAAGAAAAACATAGGTGAACCATCCTCTAAGGCAATGAGCAATCAACAAACTTAACAATAAGCCCACCCTGTTCTTAAAGGACTTATATTGGCAGAAGCACTAAGTCTACTAAATTGTACTGAGAGAATACAAAATGAAATTGTTCTCAAACTCTTGTAGGCCGAAAAAAAAAAAAAGCTGAGAAGATGACCAGAAACCAAAATATGTAGCATTAATGGCAAGATAAGTATCACATAGAAAGCAGAGTAAATTATCTCAAATGCTGGATTCAAGAGACAAGTATCCTCAAAGCAGCAAGAGGTTCTAACCACAGGGCTAACCAGCTTGGTCCAGCTGGATATCAGAATACAATGGGCCTGTGGTTATGGTGTGCCTAATCCTCCCTTACGGATGGGAATATTTATTACCTCTATCATCATTCTCCTACCTTGCATGTTGAGCATGAGGGAGTCATATGACTTAATTCTTTAGACGGAGGCCTTCGGATTGAAGGGCCTACACTGCAACAATAACCTGTCACCAAGGATCTTCATACCTCAGGCTGGCAAGATTCTGGACATTGAGCCAAATTCATAATAGAATGAAGTCTTGGCATTCTTGAACTAGTTTCACTAATACTTTGTAAGTTTTGAAGGAAGTACTATCACATGACTTCTGAAGATACACGTGATCTTCCCATGATGCCTACTCTAGGAGAAGCCAGCTGCCACGTGAGCAATTCAACAGTTTTAAAGTAGCAGTGCTGAAAAAGATGAACACAGGTGCCCTTGCAGACAGTTCCAGATGAGCTCAACCTTCCAATACCCTTCATCAAGGCACTGGTCATGCAAATGAACCCTCTGGAGCACCCCTGAGTATAACTAAGTGTCACAAGGAGCAAAATATCAGCCAGCCAAGCATTTAGAATCTGTGAGATAAAATAAAATACAATTATTATAATAGGATATAATATAATTTAATTATTGCTGTTTTAAGCCATCAAATGCTTGGGTCATTTGTCATGCATTGATAGTAACAGTCTCTGATGTATTTGACCTTGTGCTCATCCTATAAACAGGGGCCAGTTTATCCCTTCTGTATTCCCAGGCCTCTAAAATAATGCCTCTTGAACAATGATGGATATGTTTATAATACACAAACCTTGTCACAAGCAAGAACTCTGAGCGTTTGGTATGTTTTATGAGTTAAGTAAAAATGAAATTACTAGCCTCAATGTTTCTGGTAAGAAACTGAGGATGGTCTGGGCATGTAACTCAGAGAGAGAGGTTCTCAATTCTATCCTCAGTACTGAAGGAGGGAGGACAGATGGGGAGGAAGGAAGGAGTGAGAGATGAAGGAAGGGGGCAGAAAAGAATGGGGATACTAAGAAAGAATTTAAAATGAGTAAACTGAGGTCCAAGTGTCTTTTTCTATCTCTAGTAAATAATCCAAATTGGAAGTGAACCTAGAACTTTTGAGTATGAGTCCATTGGACAGCCCTCACAAAATGCTCCCTCTGCACGTTGTAGAACCTGCATCAGCATACGCTTAGTGGAGGAAAAAAAGAGAAAAAGGAGAGCTGGAGGTAGGCAGGGAAAGGCAAGAGGAGTACTCCCAAGGTCTTTCAAAGTATCTCACCTGAACTCAAGGGCAGCTGAGAAGACACAGAACCCGCTGATATTTGTGAGCTCAGAATTTTGCCAACTTCCATTTTCCTCACATTTTAACATTCTTAGAGCTACATAATTGCTTTGGTTTAACTTGGAAACTTGACAGGACTCAGCACCTCCCCCTTTGTCTCTTTTTCTTTTCTTGATGTTTCAGAGGTCCCCTGATCTTCTAGAAAGTAAGTGGCTCTTACCCACAGAGCACAAGAATAAAGTAAAATAATCATCCTTACCCAGTGTCTTAGTCAGGGATCTACAGTTGCAACTAAACACCATGATCAAAAGACAAGCAGGGGAGGAAAGAGTTTGTTTGACTTACACTCTGCATCACTGATCATCACTGAAGGAGGTCACAACAGGAACTCTAGCAGGGCATGAACTTGGAGGAACTTACCAATACAGAGGCCACGGAGGGGTACTGCTTACTGACTTGCTCCTCATGGCTTGCTCAGTTCTTATAGAACCCAGGACCACCAGCCCAGGAATGGCACCACCCACAGTTAATAATAAGTCTTACTGTACGTACAGTAGGATCAGAAACCCATTGCCATTGTTCTTGAGTTCTCAGTAGTCCTCATTGTCCGCTATGTTCAGAGAGTCCGGTTTTATCCCAGGCTTTTCCAGATCCAGGCCAGCTGGCCTTGGTGAGTTCCCAGTAGAACATCCCCATTGTCTCAGTGTGTGGGTGCACCCCTTGCGGTCCTGAGTTCCTTGCTCGTGCTCTCTCTCCTTCCCACATTGGAGCACCGGACATAAACCTCAAGGTCCAAATCAGGAGCACAATATATTTTGATCATATTATTTAGCCTCTCCCAACTCCTCCCAGATTCTCCCCACCTCACTGCCTACCCAACTCATGCTTTCTCTCTCTCTGTTGCTCAAAAAAAGAAGAAAAAACTAAAACCAAAATAAAAAAAATCAATAAATCTGGTGATGGATGGAGATAGAGACAGAGACCGACATTGGAGCACCGGAATGAGCTCCCAAGGTCCCAATGAGGAACAGAAGGAGGGAGAACATGAGCAAGGAAGTCAGGACCGCGAGGGGTGCACCCACCCACTGAGACTGTGGGTGAGATCTATTGGGAGCTCACCAAGGCCAGCTGGACTGGGACTGAAAAAGCATGGGATAAAACCGGACTCTCTGAACATGGTGGACAATGAGGGCTGATGGGAAGCCAAGGACAATGGCACTGGGTTTTGATCCTACTTCATGTTCTGGCTTTGTGGGAGCCTAGCCAGTTTGGATGCTCACCTTCCTAGACCTGGATGGAGGGGGGAGGACCTTGGACTTTCCACAGGGCAGGGAACCCTGACTGCTCTTCGGACTGGAGAGGGAGGGGGGGAGAAGGGGGGAGAGGGAGAGGAGGGGGAGGAGGGGGAGGGAAATGGGAGGCTGGGAGGAGGTGGAAATTTTTTTTCAATAAAAAAAAAGAAAAAGAAAAAAAATCAATAAGACAAAAAAGAGCAAAACAAAACAAAGATTAACACCCCCCCACACTCACACACACACACCCCATAGAGTCCATTTGTGTTGGTCAACTATTCCTGGGCATGGGGCTTGTCCTGAAGTGTGGTTGGTACACACAGTGACATTTCATTGCAGAAAAGTGATTTTCCCTTTCCCAGCAGGTTATCATTTGCAAATACCTCCTTGAGAGAGGACATACATTTAAATTTGAATCCTACCTCAATCACAGGTTAATAATAACCTTGAGGAAACCATAGAACTCTTTCTAGCCACTTTGTTTTACTAAGAACAGAAAATACAATAACATTGATGAAGTCTCGGTGAATTTTAAAATTCACCAATGTTCTGATTGCTTTCTAAATTTACATTGCTGGCTCATATTTCTTCCCTGCGCTCCAGACTCAAATATTCAGGCTTCAGCTTGATATCTCTGTTGGAGACCGCACAGACAACCCGAAGACAATACTCTGTAAACTGAACTTTTGGCTCTCTAATTCCTCAGACACACTTCAGAATGAAAACTGGTTTTCAGATCTTCCTACATTCAGTTCTGAACTCTATCATCTACCAAGTTGCTTAAGCCAAAGACTTCCAGGCCAGCCCTAATCTCATCACCATGTGAAGCCCACTTGCCAGCTGTCTCGGGTACACCTTGAAACTGAACTGTCCCATTTACTGCCTCTCCAGGTGCAGCCACCACCATCGCTTCACCTACGAGAACTGCTCTATAACTGTTACTTGATTTCTTTGCTGGCCTCCTATGATTACAGGCATTTACTATGCATTGGGTATCAACATTTTACCCTGACGTCCTTGGGCTCTGTTTTCAGTGAAGTAGTAGGAAACAGGCCTGATTTCTAATAAGTGAAATATGAGCAAAACAGGATCATTACTTTGAGCCCAGGACATGTTAGTATACAATTATCCTTTCATTCTATCTTTAGTGGCTACATTGGAGCTTATATATTGATAGGGTAGAGCCAAAGGACAGATGTTGCCTGGATCCAGGCATGGAGAAGATTTTCCTTTGAGACACATCTAGCCAGGCTAAGCTGTATGAACAAGAAGCAAACCATTATTGTGTTAGGACTCTCAAAATAACTGCCTGGCCAGTCTGGATCATAATTCATCTACCACATAACAGGTAGGAAGACATTTTAGAAGCACAGTCATTTCCTCTCACTCCTTCATTTAAAACGCTCTCTTGGCACCCATTTAAAATATGGCCCAAATTATTACATGTGACCTACCACAAACTACAATCTCTGGTCTCAGAAGCTAATATATTGCATCCCAATCCATCCAGGCACTGAAAATAGCTACACTAACCTGCTTCTGCTCCTCGAACATTCCAGAACTATCTCCAGCTGGTGTACAAGCGTCTTTCAGAAACATTTTACCCTAGAACTACTTCAGTTGTCTTCCTGCATATGTCCATTCTCTTTCTGTGAAATGAATTCCCTGTCAAACCTGTCTAAACAGATTTCCCTAGGAAGTCCCTCCCTATTATCCTGTTTCATTTCTGATAGTAAGTACGCATAAAGAAATTTTCCATATATCATTACTTGATTGCTAAAAATTCTATGCCTTTTTTGTCAAGTTCTTTTCCTTGGAATACAGGTTACTTGAAGACGCATTTCAGTAGTACCCGTCCCACTTATTCACGCACCTGGCACAGAACATACACATGATAAGAGCTAATGTTATTTTATTAGTTAGGGTTCTATTGTTGTGATAAAACATCAAGACCTCAGTAACTCACTGAGGATAAGGTTTATTAGGCTTATAGTTCCAGGTCACAACCCTTCATTAAAGACAGGACAGGAACCTGGAAGCAGATCCCTCACACATCAATCATCTCTCGAAAGTCTTGCCGATGGGCCAATACTATGGAAACATTTTCCCAATTAAGATTCTTCTCCGAAGATTCTACCTTGTGTTAGGTTGAGACTAAAAACTAGCCAGCACAACTATCACTAATGTTATCACTGAAAATAAAGGTATCCATACCTATCTCTATTATTAGCCAAATTTCAGTAAAAACATATATACACAGAGAGGTGATATGTGTGGATCTGTAGGAATGCTGACATGATACTGACATAAAAATGGAGATTTCCCTCAATCAAAATTCAGAGGGATGCAATACCCTTCTTATCCATGGCCAGCTAGAAATTTCAGCATCTGATCACCCACTGTGATATGTTCTTACAGGAACAAGGCCTGTGCCCTCGAGTTTAGACAAAATATCTTGTAACAGAAGATATATAGAACTATTGAAAAAGAAAAGAAAGGAAATAAGAATAAAATCTTCCACAGAAGAAAACAGTCAACTATCTAGCAAACATACAAATACATTCAAGCCAACAACAAACATTTTGCAAGCTGCAAGCTTACAAAACTATTTCAGAGTGTCACACCTTGTGGTGATACAGTGAGATTAGAATAATTTATTACTGGGCAAATGTTCTCCACTGGGGGTACTAGACATTCAAAGCACAACAAACACATCCCTTGACAAGTAATGACAATTCTAGGGGTTGTTATACTGAAAAATTCCATATATGACTACCAAATACAAAAGATATACACAATGATGATCATCAGGGAACTAAACACAATATCAAAAGCAAACAAAAAGAGGAAATACCAAAAATCCAATTGTGCAAGAATTGTTAAGAAGGTAAAATCAGTCCCCCTGTACACAACGTTAACAACCTGAAAAGTGCCTGTCAGAGCATCAGACATCCCTGTGCTTGGAGGCTAAGGCAGGAAGGCAGTGAATATGAGGTTGCCCTGAGTGACAAAGCAAGACCGTCTCAAAATCGAAATGACTGTTAGAGATAATCACCATTATTAGGGATGCCTATTAGCCATGTTGTTGTTATCAGTGCTCATCAGTACTAACATGAGAAAATGTCATGATCCCAAATGCCGTGTGATAATGAGAAAGGGGACCTTCTAACTACTGGAGAAATGTTTAGTTCACAAAAACAGGACGTGCTGGTGGGTTGAGGGTAAGAGAGACTAGGAACTAAAAGGACCTGAGACGAAAGGGTACTCTGGGTGTTTACAGTCTTGCAAGCTGGAGAAAAGAGCCAAGAACTTGTAAGAAAACAACTAAATGGGGCAGGAAGCCTTGCAGAGCCTTGTACGTCACTGCTCCTGGCTGCCTTGCTCATAGCTCCCTTCTCTTAGCAGTGACGCTCTACAGGAGATAAGTGCCCTGCACATGAAGCAGGAAGATCTAGAACAGATTCATGTTGGGTCTAAGAAACTATGCTTAAAGGCAGGTCTGGGGAAAGCTTTAAGAATGGCTTGTGCAGGAGACACATGTGACATGAGGAAGATAGCATTCAAAATAAGGATAGATAGCTACTGCAGAGCTGTTGTCATGGCCACTGAGACGGTGCCTGTCACATCAGTCAATCTGTATGGTTTCAGCTGCTTCATCTGATTCCTTTGGCAATGTGGAAGAAAATACTCTAAGACCCTTTGGTCTTAGCACAGTTCAATTTTGTCAGTGGCTTTTTTTGGTTAGTATAGGTTAAAGAAGGGGAATCATGAAAAGGCCCGTGTGTGTGTGTGTGTGTGTGTGTGTGTGTGTGTGTATTATGAGGTATGGGAAATAAGATATGAAAGATAGATAATAGATCATATACAGAGATCCAAACTCTCTAAGCTCTTAAAGATCTGCTCTGGCTGTCTTCCTCTCCAGGCCAGGATTAAACTCAAATTCAGGCAATCACTCTCTCTACGTTCAGTGTAGATGCGTGTATATGTATGTGTGAGTACATGTTTATATGCCTGTGTGTTTGTTTACATGCAGATGTGCATGTATGTTTGTACAAATGCATGTGGAGGCCAGAGGTCATTGTTGGGTATCTTCTTCTATCATTCTCTACCATTTTTTAAAAATTGATTCATTGTGGTGTGTGTGTGTGTGTGTGTGTGTGTATGTGTGTGATGTGAATGTGTCTGAAGGTAACCATGCGCATCCAATAGTGTGCATGTGGAGATCAGAACAAGTTTTGGGAGTCAGTTCTCTTCTTCCCCTGAGTGTCTCATCAATCAAACTCAGGTCATTGGGCTTATACAAGCAAGTGATTTGACATGCTGATCCATCTCACTGACCCCGCCCCCATCTAGTATTTTAAAATAGGGTATCTTCACTGAGCTCCGAGCTCAGCAAAGGCTAGACGGGTTAGCCAATGAGTTTCAAGACTCTACCTGTCTTTGCCTTCCAAATCAGAATCAGGTCACAGGCATGCACAAAACCTCTTTTTTATGTGACTGCAGAACCTAGGTCCTCATTACCGTGTAGCAGGCATTTTACCAACTGAGACATCTCTCCAGCCCCAATTATTATTTTTGTTATAATGTTCAGCACATATTTTCAAATGCAATGTGTTTTAAAACATTCTACAATGAGCTTGACTTGTTTTATAATGAGAAAAACTAGATCATAATTTTAAAGCATTCCTTTATGTCATTATGTAACCAGGAGTGTGTACTTGCTGCAAATGTCAGCCACACACTCATGTCAGTCGGCCTCCCCTAACTAGTCAGGACAGCCCACATCAGTCTTCCCCAAATGGGCTTTCCCTAATACACATTCTTTAATGAAGCTTGCAATAGATAAACGTTGGAAGGAGCCGATGTGCCCCTTGAGTGTATCTTTATGATCTCTGTAATTAGTGCAAGACCAAAGCACACACGCTGCCAGCCCTCAGTCTCTTTATGGGTAAGAGTTGGTGGGAACCACATCTCAGGAGCAGCACTGAACTCACATCGCAGCTGGGGAAGGTCCTGAAATTCTGGCCTCCACTTGCAGGATAAAAGTTGAGAAGTGGCTAAACACTTCAAAGCCAGAAAGGCCTTGGAGGTGACTGCACATTATCGGTGGCTATTTGGATATTCTAACATTACCCCTCTGAGAGAATATCAAACCTTGCACAAAAGACAGATGCTTATTTATGAATGATATATTTATATATACAAATAAATTATATATGTCATAATGTATATGTATCTAATATAGTTTCTAAAAATAGAAAGACTGGTAAAATATATTAATAACATCGTGACCGTCTTGAGAAGAGATCTGATAGGTAATTTGTCATTAGTGAATATTCAGGCCCAACCTATAATTAAGCAAGGTGCTGCCTAATTAACCAATAGCGTCCTAGTTGATACCTTAAATATTTTATTGGTAACACAGAAGTTTTAAGTATCTCCCTATAATATTAGAACATGATTACATTGTTTTGCTTCATAATATGATATAAGCAATATGACTTGAGGCTTACAGGGAGCTCAGATTAAGATCTAGCAGAATGTCCACAGCCATTTTCATTTTTCATATTGATAGCTATATTTGTCTTCAGTCTACCAACTGTTAACAGATAAGTTTAACCCCACACACATTCTACTAAGAGTGATTTTAGTTACAACTTGGATTTTATCCGTAAATCCTTTCTCACATAAGCAAAAATTACAATACACTATAGTTTAGTGAAATCAAATGAAACCCGAGGCTCTGTGCAAAGCCATCTGCATTGTACCCACTTGTCCCTTGGGTTCCCACCCACACTCCACACCACAGTGCTGCTTAGAATATACACTCTGTAGGCCAGTGCCAGCCCTCAATGTGTTTCCAGGTCTTCGGAAGGTAGAAGAGGAATCTAAAGTGGGTGCATGTAAGTATCCAGCATTTTGATAGAATGTATGAGCTTCTCTAACGGAAAGATGGAGGAAGTTGTATTTTGTATCTTTTAGTTTTTATTTTATTGCTTTAGAAAATTGTCTTATACTTCATGAGAATGTGGCAGATTGAAAATAAAAAATAAATGGTATTCCGTGGCATGTAGTTGAGAAACACTGGCATTTGAACACACACAGCAGTTAAGTGAGGGGATTATCCAGAATACAGTAGGTCAGGCCAGAGCCAAGGCCTGGAGAGCCACTGTGAAGATACAAGTTACATTTAGTTTCCACTTACAGCATTTATAAAGGAGAGAATGATAGAACAACCAAATGTGCCAACATCCTGGTCATTACACAGCAAAAAGATGAAAAGGAACAAAAGGGTCCGGTGACTCTAACTCAAGCTATAGGACACTCTGTTCCCAATACATCTGCCTAAATTTCCCCTAGATGGTTTTAAGGCCTGCAGCTACATACAGAGAGAGTAATACAGGAAGCCTCATACCTCATTTGAACCTAAGAGAGACAATAAACCTTTTCAAGCCAGATTCTCTGGCCAGTCTCCCAAGTATAAATGTAAACTGAGTGGGGGTGGGGAGATTGGATTCAGCCTCAGAGCAGCTTTTGGCCTCCTTCCCATCATGCTCTAGGAGGGTGGTATGGTGTTCTACAAAGATTTCTGTTTCAATTTTAGCCCAGGGGACCACATTAATCACATTTTTGTTGCTGTGATAAAATATCATGATCAAAAAGTAATTCAGGGATGAGTCATTTGGCTTGGCTCAAGAGATCCAGTCCATAGTGATGAGGAAGACCAGGCATGCCAAGAGGACCAGAAAGCTGACTGGGTCACATAGCCAGTCAACAGCAGAGAGAAACATGACAGGAAGTTGAGTGAGGTTATAAATCCTCAAGGTCCACCCCCAGTGAAGTACTTCCAGCAAGGCTACATATCCTGAAGGTTCCATAACCCACCCAAACTCTACTAGTAGCTAAGGACCAAGTGCTTAAGTCCATGAACCAATTGGGGACAGGTAATATTTCTCTTTTAAATCATCTACATGGCCACCTTGAATACACTCACTGTTGTCAGGAAATCATGGTGGCCAGGGCTTCATGGTGGAGCCATTTCTCTAAAGCATCAGTGTTCATCCATACAGTGGATACTGCAAAGCTTATCTTCTTGAGCAAGCTTTAAGGGGAAACGGTACCTTAATATTCTAATTGTCTACTTTACCATCCAGGGAGGCAGCATTTCACTCTTGAGATCAGTGATGCAGTGGGGTATCCATAGGAAGCGAAAGCCCACACACCACTAGCCTGACTGCTCTGTGATCAACAGATGCTGGGGTTTCTACAAGAATGGTTATTTTCCAAATCTAAGCAATGGCTCACAGAGCTATTCCTTATACTAAATCATGAAAATAGCTGTTAATTAAACAAGCCTTCATTAGAGTCTACCACCTGCCAGAATCTGACAGGCCCGGGTCACAAAGATGAATGGAGCATAACCCATGTCCTAGAGAATTTATGGCCTGGAAGGGAGAAAGGCTGAATGGAAGAACGTAATTAAAATCCCGGGCTATGGAAGAAGAAAGCTCAGAGAAGGTACTTTAGGGGGCAGGGAGAAAAGTTATCCCATGAGTCTCCAAGATTGGGGAAAGGTAAGACAAATAACATAATGAAATGTAATCATATTGTTAAAGTGTGAATAGGATTTTTCCGAGGAGAGACTGATACAGAGGCCTTTGCTGTTAAAGGGTTAGTACGTGAAAAGCAAGGGGAGTGGAAGAAATTCCCCCACCCTCAAAGACCCTTTCCCATCAGTTCCATCAAGTGGGCTAAGAGAAAGAACAAAATAGATAGAGACTCAGCTTGAGAATCAAACTTTGGTTCAAATGGCATGTCGTGCCTGTATAGACCATGTGACCTTGACTGGGCAAACTTGGTTCCAGTTTTTCTCTGAAATAATAACAAAGCTAATGCCTTACAAGCCATAGAGAGTTGTTCAGAGCATAGTCTGTATATACAACTGCTTATCAGCAGCACTCAGTTGATTTTCATGACTGTTACTATTTTTCTCAAAGATGCTTTTGAGTCAGACTAGCCATTCTGACAGGGACAGCTCACTGTGCTGAGGCAACCTACCCTGGAGCTGAGGGGGTTTCTGCCTCTCATCACAGCTTCTCTTCCTGTTACTACTATTACGTTTGTGGTGGTTCCTTTATGTGCTAATAGAGGGGCAAGGTAGAAAGGGGCTTAACTTTAGAGTCAAGGGAGGTCGAAGACAAATGTTTCCCTTATTTATTGCAGAAAAAACAAAAAAACAGTGACCATTGCTTTGCTAAATGATTATGTTCTGGAACCGCGCCCTAAATATTTGTGTTTGTGCATACAGACTAGGGCTGCTCTCGGCCTGTTTGCAGTTTCAACACTGAATGCAGAGACGCACAACTCATCAAAGCACTGGAAACAAGTGGCTACTGAGTGTCCATGCATAAATAGCATATCTACGTCACTCCCTTCTAGGCTCGGGGAGCTACATGGGAGGGGAGGTGGAGAGGGTGGAACAGCCAGATTGAGGAGAAAGGCGCTTAAAATGTTGTCTTCTGGACATGACAAAGCGGTGACACGCAAGACCTCCCAGCAGTACATATTAAATTATGAACGAATATTTAAACTTGGTGCCTTGAAATAGCTACATTTTAGTATTCCTTACAGTTCAGTGAACTAATGGGGCCACTTCTGGGACTTAATCAGCTGATAGACCAACAGTGGGCTGAAAGAACTAAAGAACCTCTTTTCCTCTTTACGGTTTCCTTCCTGGGGTGTTCAGTGTCTAGGAGAGCAAGGCAGAGACCATGTAGTCCTCTGAGGCTTACATGCTTCTTCCAAGTCACGGCTGCAGTGTGCTATTGGTTGAAGAAGTTGGGGACTAGCAAAAAAGCAGATGCCTCGCTTGGGGAAGAAACAAAGGTCACAACCACCTTGCCACCGGGGCCTGCTGCTGAGATAAAGGGAAAGACTCTACTGCCAGCAGTGAGCCTCACAGAGAGGCAGAGGAGGCCATCCTCATCTCCCAGGCTCTGGCACCTCTGCTCCAAGTCTAGGAAGCCAAAAAAGCTCATAAACTCTGGTGGCATGGCTGTGCCATCCAGCCCGCCCAAGGATCGCACACACCAGTGAGAAAGAAACAGCAAAGACCTGGAAGGAACTTGCTTTGTGAATCATATCTCTCTCTCTCTCTCTCTCTCTCTCTCTCTCTCTCTCTCTCTCTCTCTCTCTCTCTTCCTCCCCCACTCTATGCCAGGGCTTCAGTTATCACACTTCTACCATGTTGCAGTGGAACTCTGACCTATCTGAACGCTTCCCACAGGCTCAAGGATATTGAGACCTTAAATGCACTGGGCAATTTGAACTAAGTTAAAAAACTTCCCTAACTATGGTTGTCTCCCCTCCCTGTCCCCACTCACACAACATGCAAAAACATCCAGACATGTCTCAGTTCATCTCGTTCATTGAACTACTTGACCCTTTATCCGTTTGTCCAACAGATACTTACATGGGTGGGCGATGCCAGGGGCTGCACTGAGCACTGTATATGTGTACTTCTCTAGTCCTGACAACATGAGGTACGCACTGTTACTGATTCATTGAGGAATGAGGACACAAGAAAGGAGTACAGATCAGGCTAAAGAATTGTTGGTGTGTAGCTCTTTATCCGAATACGCCTATAGTCTTTCAGCTACGCATGTGCTGCTTCTCCAAGGAGCTAGCTGCTAGGATGTCCCTGAGCTAACTGTAGGCTCTAAGGCAAGAGAAACAGACCAGCTCAACAGAATGGAAAGTCAGGGACCAAAGGCTCGCTTATCTAGTAGCCTGTCCTCTACTGGTCCTGGGCATGGCCTCAAAGATACTATCTTTTGTGCTTTCTTCCTTAGAAATGGGCACCATCTGGCTGAAGAACACTTCCCTGCTAATTGCCTGTGCTGGGTGTGCAAAAGTAATTCTTGTGGTACAGCCAGGGGCAAATTCTAATACAGCTTCAAGAAGTCATCTGGCCCAAATGCTGCAGTTCTGTGAAAGCCTCCAAATGCTGAGAGGACTGATGTCCAATATGTGCATGGATGGGCCGAAGGCAGAAAATCTTCCCTCCTGGCCACTATGAGGGCTGGCATGTACAGAAAAATGAACATGATGGTCCTTGACCAGCAGTCATAACAAAAGGCTGCCAAATCCATGTGATCTCACGCGTCTTCAAAGCATCCTTGGCATGCTGGTTGTTGACTTTGCTGTTGAAAGGAGGGTAGGAGCTCAATTTGAATAGAGTTTGGCAACTGCTCAAATACTATGACTGAGCCTGTGGGAGCAGCAAAGTGGAGACACAGAATTTAATGTTGTCCCCTGTTCTGTGTCTGAAGAACAGCCAAAGATGCATGGTGATTCTGAGCAAATTCCTCACATCCCCAAGTCTTAGGGTTTCTGCCTGCAAGGTAGATAGGGAATAATGATCCTCTCTACTCACTATGGCATAACACAATACACCTGTAGTGATATTTCATTCGTATTTTAATAAATAAAGCTTGCCTCAAGTGCAGAGAGTAAAACAGAAGTGCTTACCAGCCTTACCGACCAGGAGCCACACTAGTTTGCCATAGAAACCAGGCAGCAGTGATGTACACCTTTAACCCCAGCACTAGAAAGGAACATAAAACAGGAGGAGCCAGCTCTCACACACAGTCTCATTCTGAGATTCCTGGAGGCAGGATTGCCATTTCAGACTGAGGTAGGGGTAAGAGCCAGTGGCTGGCTGTTTTGCTTTTCTGACCTTCAGGCTGAACCCCAATATCTGTCTCTGGGTTTTTATTAATTAGGCTACATATATCTTTTTTTAAAATCTGATATTCTGACAATTCAGCTCTCTCTGAAGTGTTCTTCTGCATTAGGAACTAATCTAAGAAGGGAGTATAAGCTCCAACCACAAGAGGAAGGCTTGAGTAGACAGGGTGAGTGAAGAAGGCTGAGTAGATGAACCTGGGATGGCCATATCACAGCACTCAGTGCACAGCCTCATACAGGGTGACAATCTTTGTGCACTGAGCAAACTTTCAGTGCTCCAGTGGAAGGAACCAATGGTTGTAGTGACGTGAGCAACCCCCCATCTCTCCTGGATTCAATGTATGCATCAGCCACTCTCTTGCTATATCATTTTGAGCAAGCCCAAGACCTCTTTGTACCTCATATTTTTCATCTGTGAAGGTAATAATTGATTCAACTACCTTTGCTATATTCTCAAATAATTGCAAAGTGTGCAGCTTAAGACAGCAATCGTTTTTAATCACTTTACTTTATTTCCTGAAGTTTTGCAACTTGGGCAAAGTTAGACAACAGCTCATCTCTGCTTTGTGAGGCACCAGCCAAGAATGACAGTAAGGCTAGACAATCTCCTCCCAAGATGACCTAATTTGCAAGGCTAATAAATTGGCGGGACTGTCCGTTGGGAGTTTATCTGGGGCCTTAGTTTCCCTCTTCATAGCTCTATTCTGAGCACATGGGTCCAAGGTACCCAGACATTAACAGGACAAATGTCACTCATTCCTCACTGGGAAAAGTGAACTGAAGTTTGAGGCCCTGTTCTGTCACATTACAGTGATTAAGGCAAAGTCAAAGGTAAACCCATGTTCAAAGGGTGGGGACTATATAGGCAGGTAAATACTAAGATACACAACTCCCAGGAACTACCAGAATGACAGGTAATGAGTCATACCACCCTCAGAGGGCTGCTAATAGGAACAAAAGTATCCATGTATATACAGCACCTGGCAAGTTGAAGCAACTCACCAGCAGTATAACAGAATGGTTAAAATTGGTGGGATAGACATCTGCCAGCGGATCCAATTTCACCTCTTCCTTAATCTCTGCAGGTCTCAAATCCCTTGTCAATAAAATGGAGATAAGTACAGCATTTGCCTCCTGGAACTCTTGTGAGTAGCAAATAAGCTGACATTTACAAATTGCCGGAGATCATACCAGCCACACAGTAAACATGGCAGAGCTGTTGCTAGTCTACATCTATCCAGAGCCAGTTTCAGTCATTCAGTGCTGGCCATGGATCAAGTCACTTCCCAAGACTGTCTTCCACTTCCATTCCTGGATACCAGCCAAGGGCACTAGTGCTTGTCCCTCCTGCCACAACCCTGGTGCCCTCTGCATGGCAGCAGAGCGACAGGCCTCAGACACTCTGCTGACTGTGGGACCAGCAAGCAGCAGCCTGGGCCCTGCAACAATGTCTTCTCTGCTCCTGAGAGAAGACCTTAGACTGCCCCTGCCCAGCTCTCACCATTGCACATCTAGTTTCTCAATGAACAACCGGCTTCCTCTCGGAAGACCTCGCCTGACTTCCTTTACTAACAACGTCTCAGAAACAACCCTTGCTAACCAGAACAGAGCTCCATCCTGGGTGGTGATTTGTAGGGTGATAGAAAAATAACTTTTTTTTTTATCCAATACATAATTAGGTCTTAGAGAAACAAATTAAATGAAAGCAACATTGCTTCTTTAAAGCATGAATACGGATCTGCATAACGATGTACATTTAATGGTTTTAATTTCCGAGGGAAACTATTTTTAATGTGTGCTTGGAAAATGTATTTTTCCCTTCAATTTTACGTCTATAAAGTTAAATCCCAGGCCTGGTATGGGAGCGCTTCCTCCTGCAATCTTAGCTAATTAGTGATGACATTTTAAACCTAATAGAGCAAAAGCAACTTCTGCTTCCCAGGGTTCCCCGCCATGCCAGGTAAGACGTTCATATAAGCTGGAGTCTCCAATGCGACACTGCTCCATAGCACCAGATTTTCAAATCCTCATGGCTGGGCCTTCTCAGTTGAGACCTTGATGACAGCAACTTGTAACCGATGCTATTACAAATATATAAAACAGCATTCTGAAATCCATTATAGTATACTCTATTTTACATAAAGTTATAAAAGAGTATTGTGACACCCAGTTTAGTATATTCTATTTTACACACTCTGAAGATGGCATTATAACTTAAAACTTGGAGCCGAACAGCACCCTCTAACTTATGATCAGCCATCTACAAATGAAATCCATAGAAAAAAGCGCCATTGTTTTTGACCTACACAGATGGCAATATTGCCTGGCTAAAATTAGTTAAGGGCTTGACACAGAACATATGCTCAGTGAATTTTAAATGTTGCTGTGTTGTTGCCAGAATGACTTGGGCAACTCACATCTAAGTGGGGACACGATCACCTACTTCTCAGGTTACTTCCGAAATTAGGATAACTGAGTAAATGTGCTTACATCTCTGGCTGCCAGGGCACTTTAGAAACATACCCACTTGGGGGTAGATCTCATTTAATTGCTGCCCAATGAGCTGGAAGCAATCAACAAACATCATGTGATATCCCGAACCCTTTCATCATTAAGTCTGCCTTTGTCGTGCAGAAGCATTTGAGGGCATCACCCTGATTTGCTCTAGGCAGTAAAACAGTTCAAGTAATTAGTGTCCACTTGTAGCACATTCTAGGTGTTCTCAAACACAGTCTCCCTGCTTTACAGTTTCAGTCCCTAAGAGCTCTGTAACATGACATAGGAGGTAATTATGGATCACCCCCGGGGCAACCCTTCCAATTGACTGTAGTGACCTGAAGGATTTAGTTATCGGAGAAAAGACCCTGCAACAGAAAGCTCCATACCGTGAGTCCTGAATCCCAGCTTGGCCATACAGTTCTACCAGAATCAGCAAAGTTCTCAGCTAGAAGGCAGAAGCATTTCTTCAACATGGACAGCCCACTAATCCCTCCCACTTAGCGGATGAGGCTTTGGCTTCTTAAACTTGGTTAACCTAAGGGTACTTGTAACTTTACATGAAAGGTTTCAGTTACTGTGTCCTTGATAGAGATTCTTAGACCTGTCCTCAAGGATATAAAGACTGGGCTCAGCCATATAAACACAGGATAACTTCACACGCATGTCAGGAAGAAGAGAGTACCCGCCGTACACTATTTCGCTGTCTTCACACTGACGCTTGCCGTCAGTTTTGCAATTCCCCAGAGACGTTCACCAGTTAGCCCCTGGCCACAGATCAAGTGGAAGAGCCCTGTTTCAAACATAATGGTTTTATCTCTAGATAAAGCCCAAACCAACGACAGCAGCTTTGAAGACTGCTTGCTTGGGGCTTCAGCATCAACAGGGATGAGCGGAAAGGGGAGAACTGATTCCTGTACTTTCCGGTTTTTAATCATTCATTCTAACAAATATGTCCAGGGCTGTTTCAATGCAGGTACTTGGGATGCGGGAGCTGGTCCTGAGCTGATCCTGAGCCAGGACGAGGTCACAGCTCTCCCAGTACCACAGAGCACAGTGGGAACAGGCCTATACACAAGCAATTACAAATCAGTGCACGGCCACCTGCCAGCAGGGTCACCAGAAGAAGCACTCTAGAAAAGAGTGATTTCTGAAAGGCATGATCCAGCCAAGGGAGAAAGTTAAATGGGAGTCAGGAAACCAAGAAAAAAAAATGGCATGAGACTCCAAAAGGCCATCATTCAATAGGGCATGCTGTGAAAAATGCTGCCATAGTCCATGTGTCAATCAAACAGTTCCTGTGTCACCCCCTCCCCCCACTCTCTCAAACAGGCTCGTGAAGACAAAGTCCCACTGAGTAGCTCACTCTGCTTGAATATTCCAAACTGAATTCTTCAGCTTGGAAGATGTCAGGATACCACAAGGACAGAGAACAAAAGTGGGAAACATTCTTTGTCAGCCTTCTCAATATGCACTTTGTTCTTCTCCAATGTGATAAAAACCTTGTAAAGTCTTTCCAAGTGTCTCAAACATCTCCTGAGTGGGCCACAAGCCCCTCCCACACATTCCACCCATGATTTCTGTATGCATCAAGTCCTGTGTAAAAGTTATACCATGTGGAATTTTGTACCACAGTCCTCAGGCCAGAACTCGTGCTGGGACAGCCCTGCCCCTGCTGTACTCGGGGCATGCGCAGCAATGAAGCACACACATGATAATTAAATTTGGTATAATTACTTTTCCAAATGACCACTGACACCCCATTGTTCTGAAAGGATTAGTCCTCAGAGTCTTCCAGATGTGGTCTGGTTCCTAGATCTAAATGAGACTTCAAAGAATGTAATTTATAATAACCAGAATCCCTAATACACACTTTAAATATATCTTTTCTTTGTTCTAGTCACTGGCTGGTAAAATCCAGCAGAATTAGAATCCCCTGGGGTGATGAGCTCCTGTCCACAGATACAGTCAGGACTGTCACAGATATCCCATTGTAAAACTAGAGCATACAAGTCAGTCCCTGAATAGTACCAATGCAGGTGCTATGCCTCATCCTGCCATTAACCTTCTCCATAACTCCATAGCCCTAGGCTATACACTACACACCACGGGGGAAGGAAGTGGATCGTTTTATCCCTTTTTGTTGACCTTCAGAAAGGTGCCATGGACTCTGCCGTGAAAAACGATGAGGAAATACAAGGTGGATGAGATGTGAACCCCAATCTTGATGTGAAGATGTGTGGCCCAGAGGATGGAGGATGGGGAAAGAAAGTGCCTGGTGTGTAGCTGGTGACTTGCCGGAAACATGATGCATATGTCCTCACATATGAAGCAGAATGGTACTCGGCCATGGGCATTTCTACCCCCTCCCCAACCCCGACTTCATATAGAAGACCTTAGAGATGCCCCAGGGTCAATCTACCTCTCAGATGGAAGGACTAGGATTTACAAATGTACCTATGGGATTAAAATCTCAATCTCTTCCTACAAAATGAAAACCATGGCAGAACATCTAGGGCAAAGAAGCAGGGGTGACCAGCAAACAGGCAATGACCTCCAGTGGCCAGAGAAAGAGACTTACAGGACATGCTGGAGTCACGGTCTCTATTGTGGGTGATCTTTGGCCACTTTTCTCCCTGCAGATCTCTGCCCTATCCCCTGCTCCTACCTGCCCTCTTCTCTGCACTCCTTCAAAGAGGAGACAGAACCACTCAACAGCCCAAGGATGCCCACTCAGTTCACAGCTCCCACCCCTCAACAGATCCTCCGTACGCTTGAGTCAAGCGCTGTATTTCCTACCATACTCCACTATACGGCATATTTGCACGCCCTTTTATTTATATAACACAACTTACTTCGGTAAACATTTTCCAAATGTTAAGGTTCTCATCCAAGTACCAATTCACCTACGGAAACCCCAGGTGACAGAATACCGCGGTGGCCATCACCATCATGGAGACTTTTCATAACACACATTTTTACCTTATTCCCCAGAAGTGGGGAACACAGCTGGCATTCATGCAGTGACATGGAGACTCCCATATTTTAAACAGCATCCTCTGCATCTGTGAGAATCCTCAGTATCTGGGCAGATTTGAATAGGTATAACATTTCAAAGCGGTAAGATCAGCACTGACATTTCAACTTAATCACTGTTACTAGAGACGAGAAAAGTAATTCTCTTGCACTCATACATAAACAGCATTATCTTCTCATTTCCAAAAGGTACCACTTCGTGATCCGGGATACTCAGGGAATAATTTCATCTCTGCATGGGGGAGTGGGTGGAAAATGAGGAAAACCCAGCCTGGTCTCTGTGAGACTGAATCTGATGATTAAATAATGCATAAATTACATGGGAGGCCACAGACGGGGCACCTCTGGAGACTGTTGGAGGTTTCCCCATTAGTTCTTAATAAAAGTTAAATAAATATATTTTCTGCCCATGGGAATCCAGTTAGGTACAGAACAAGACAATGAGGCTCTGAAAGGGTGAGTCATTCTCTGGGGTGAGATTGGAATGACCACGATGCTTAATTAAGTCCTGTCCAGGCCCGGGACAAGCAGTCTGGCTTTTAGTTTTGGTTGGGTTTTTGTTGTTTGGTTGGTTTTGGTTTTATTTAAATATTTTCCATATATTTTGATCACGTTTTCTCCTCCTCCCTGATCCTCCTAACTCCCTACCCTCCCAACTTCCTATTTATCTCCTTGCCTCTCTCAAACAAAACAAAACATAAAGCCTGGCATATCCAGTTTGGTTCTTCCCTCAAGCTCCAGTTGCAAAGTAATTGACATAAATTTCTTAAAGAACAACAGAATCCCCCAGATAAGTGTAGTTTCTTAGTAGATGTACTGCTAAACCTAACAAATCGATCCACTACAAGGTTTCAGAAATAACCTGGGGCCTTCACTTGACCCTAAATAGCCCTTTTTGGCAAGATTTGTAAGCCCTCATTGAGTACCGTGAGGACAGCAAGTCCAGGGTGAATGGATTGTCCGGAGCCTTTTAAAAGACAGCTTTCTTGGAGTAGAGAAGTTTAGGCATCTGGACTTTTCCAGGTAATTCTCAGGTCCCCTAGAGATTCAGGATATGATGATAAACAGGGGAGACTAATGTTCCCCTTGTCCTGGGAAATAACAGACCCCTGGACGTTCCTCCTGACTCTGTCTGATGTGGCTTCAAGTTCAACATCTTCAGCACTAAGCTAAGAATTCCATTCCATCCTCACAAATTCAGGAGCTTCTCCAGTTGCTTTGCTGCTAGCCTGCACCTGCACATCAGCCACCACACATGAGTAAAAGACAAGAAGGGGCTCACTGAAAACAAGCTAGTGTCATACACTTTTAAAATTCAATGTGTCTCTAAACGTGAAGGGTTGTCAGATACATATACAGTAGTGACAATTGTCCTTTGGGGAAAGAGGATAGGACAAGTCTCAGTGATAATCTTGTTTTCATATTTTGCTGTTGCCCAGGACACCTTTATTTTTTTCTGATATTTATTAGAATGTAAGATATTCAAAAGAGCAATGGATATATTTTATATTTAATATTCAAAACAGCCTCTTATCCTTGTATGATTAATATCTCAACATTCAAATGATAAAACTGAGAGCCAGAGAAGTTGAATGGCTAGTCCATAGCAACATGGTGGTCCACTAGGGTGCACCAGCTGCCACCAACTCCTTGTTCAAGAGCCTGGACTGTGTTCTCAATCATCCCAAATGGCTCAGCTTACAGAGCGATTGCTGGGTCTTCAAGGCTTCTTCTGTAACCCTAACCCTGCCAATAGCCAGGGGAGGACCTGACTAATGGATTTCATTACGCCTTTGCTTCTGTGACATTTTAAATGATTCTTCTGAAGTTGATGAAAACCCATCCTCCAGGTGACCTACTTTTAGCCACAATCTCTTGAATGAAAACACAGGGAGCTAGGGTTGGGATATGCTTGGTGTAGATTTAATGGGGCATTCTGACATGACCTAATGTCCCATCAGTAACATGAACTTTTCCTGGCTGTCCCTGGGTAGAAAGCTAGAAATTGTTTTTATTACTTTCATCCTGGCTCACCTGATTCATCCCAGACAGGGGCACAGATGAACAGCATCCTGGCTGCTCATGCCATGCAAACACTGACCCAGGGAGCATAGGGGGGTATAATAGAGTTCCAGGTGTGAAATAATCACATTAGCAATGAGGCAAGGACCAAATATTTCACCTCATGTATAAAAGTAACTTGGGAGAAGTTTTTCAAGTTTTACAGTAATCACATATTGACAACGCACTAGCAATGATGAGAAGCTAAATCAGACTTTTTAGAACTGCTAAACAATTTTCAGTCTGCCTTACCAGCAGAGAGATTTAAATACCTTCTTACTTGCTCTGTAGAACTTAAATCCCAAAGATCATCTTAGGAAGGCAGATTCAATGAGTAGCCAAAATAAAAGGAGTTGAGGAGGATAAAACATAACTGTGCACCCAGCAGTACATGTATGTGTCCATGAGCATGTGTACACAGGAGCACACACTAGGGTATGAACCAAAGACTACACACAAGCCAGATATAGATAAGCACACTGCTTCTGAACCATACCGTCTTCCTTCTTTAAAGATTAGCATGATGATTCCCTTTATACTAAATAAGTATTCACTTTCATACCTGATTTTATGTTCATAGTATCACAACTTCTGAAATTGCATATGTTTCTTGTGTCTCAAAACCTGCATCTCTTTTCCTGCAAAGCTAGTTAGAAAGAGGATTTTTTTTTTTCATCCATATGGTGAGGATGTGTCTGGCTACTTTCCCCTTGCTTCCTGTAATCAAATCCACATATGTGACTGCCAAATTATAAGGAGACCTAAAATTTCTTTATAATGAGAATTTTGTTCTTTAACAGAGCAGTGGCCCAGAACTCGGGATCAAAAGAAACTGGCCTCCTCATATACAGCTGCTGGTCGTATGGCAGAAGCCATAAGCAACATCTTCTTTTTTGTTTTGCCTGCTGGGAAATGTACAGGTAGCTTTGTGAGCAATGTGGCAAGAACACAAACTCATACAATTTCCATTTATATGAGTCTATTTTCCTCCCACACCATCATCCATACCAGCCTTTATTTATTAATCCCTTGTCTCTCATCATTATTGAGGCTCCAGTTCCATCACTGTTTCTTCTTATCCTTCTTTCAATTTCATTAATTGACTCAAATTGTTTGATGAATCAAATTCATTTAAAAATTCAGAGAAAGGCTGAAGAGATTGTTCAGTGTTTAAGAGTACGTACTGCTATTGCAGAGGACATCAGGTCAGTTGTCAAAAGCCATATCTTTTATCCCAGAACTGCCTTTAACTCCATCTCTAGGGCATCCAACACCTCTTCCCTCCATGGGCAATTATACTCATGTAGAGAGCGAAAGAGAGCAAGAGAGCGAGAGAGAGATCAACAAGCATGCTTATAATACAAAAGTAAAATAAGCTTCAGGAAGAAACGTGTACGTAGATTAACTGAACCCAAACCCAAAAGTCCCACATCTTTTTCATTTTTCTGGAGATTTTAGTTGTAGTTAATCATTTTAGCAGCAGGACTTGCTGTGTGGAAGAGAAGGAAGGGGGACCATGTGACATGTTAGGGAAACGAGAAACATTTCTTTAGTTATACTTCTATATGTTGACAATTGGCTCCTTCCCTCTCTCTCAAAGCTTCCCTTCTCAAATGAGGACCCAACTCCACCTTTGCTGCTTCAGTAGTCTACCACTGCCCGTCCAGACCTGCAGTAATCACCAGACAGAATTCAGCAAAGTATGAGGATTCATGGAGAGGTCCTTGTTCACAAAAGGCAGAGGGCTGCTTCATAGAGGCCGTGACCACAAAGGCAATTCAGAGAATTGAGCCTTGACATGGCTCCTTGTTAGACAAGAATCCTGTTGGTCACAGAGGCAGACCACAAAAGCTTGATAAACAGATTGTGAAATTCACAGTAACACAAAATAAAACAGGAACCACAAACACCAGAGGCTAGGCAAAAAGTTCTAGCATCTAAGGAAATCTCAAATCAAAATCCACTAAGACAGAATGAAAGTAAAAGATGTTTGTCTTCTGTAGCCAAACCCTAAAAACACATGTAGAATATGAACTATCCTACACAAGGAGCTACAGTAACTGGGCAACCATGGAGAAATAGTTACTGGGACCCACTCTTTAAATAGTGCATGTAGTCCAATCGAGTTGAGGTCTGAAAGAGCCCAAGATTTAAATCCATCAAAATGAAATTAAAATCTATAAATACACATATATGTATGCATGTATATTTAACTAGTTTACCAACTAGAAGACTGCCACAAGGCTTCTGTGTGTCTTAGTTTTGGTTAACCTTCAATTCCCAGCAAAACCCATATCCCCACTAAACTCCTTAAATCTAGTGTGGTCACTTCTCATGTCCTATCCCCTTAATTGAAAGTTTTTCTTGAGTTGAAAGGTCATAGGTTTCAATGTAAGGATTTCATGCTCCCTTCATTTTGGCTGAGCCTTCTGCCAACACTTTGTTTCCCCATTCCTTACTCCCTCCATATTGAATAAGGCAGTAGTTTCCTCCAGACTTCCATTTTGCCTGGATTATACTAATTCTCCCTCTGTTAAAGCATTGGCTCCCAGTGATCTCTTTGTAATTTTCTGGCCTTTGTGTGTATTCTGGGTTAAAGATGTAAAACAGGAAATTCAAAGCAATGATTTACATATGATAGAGCATGAGGAGTTTGTCTTTATATGTATGGGTAACTTCTAAGTTTATCTAGTTCCACCCACTCACAAGAACATTTCATTATTTCATTTTTCTTTACAGCTGGATAATAGTCCATCATATAATTGATCACACTTTTTCATGTTTGATTTCATGTCCTAACTATTGTGAATAGAGAGGCAACAAACATGGATGCACGTATACCCAAAAGTAATATAACTCTCTCCTTCTGGCTAGCTGGCACAGTGCCAGATGGTACTATGTAGGTTGCTGGGAGAGAAAAAAATCATCAGTGGTCTTACATAGCACAAGATCCTGAATTCTACAGTATCATACAAGGTTTTCACTTGCTTGGTTATTGTTACCTCGAGATATTTTATATTATTTGAGGAAATTGTGAAGGGTGTTGTTTATAGGAAAGCTACTGATTTTTTTTTTTCATTTATTCTCATTTCCAGCCACTTTGCTAAAAGTGTTTATCAGCTGTAGGAGTTTCCTGGTAGAAATTCTAGGGTCACTATCATATCATCTGCAAACAGAGAAAGTTTGACTTCTTCCTTTCTGATTTGTGTCCCCTTGATCTCCTTTGGCTGTCTCATTGCTCTAGCTAGAGCTTCAATGCTATATTGAATAGGTATGGAGAGAGTGGACAGCCTTGTCTTGTACCTGACATTAACAGAATTGCTCTGAGTTTCTCTCCATTTAATTTGATGTTGGCTGCCAGCATGTTGTAAATTGTCTTTACTGGGTTTAGGTATGCCCCTTATATTCCTAATTTCTCTAGGACTTTTATCATCAAGGGGTATTGGATTTTGTCAAGGGCTTTTTTGGCATCTAATGAGACAATTATATGTTTTTTTTTCAGTTTATTTATATCAAGAATTATATTTACTAATTTTCTTATATTGAATCATGTAGAGGTTTTAATAAAAATGGCCCCCATAGCCATAGGGAGTGGCACTATTAGGAAATGTGGCCTTGCTGAAGTAGGTGTGGCTCTGTTGAAGGAAGTGTGTCACCGAGAGTGGGTTTTGAGGTCTCAGATGCTTAAGCTAGGCCTAATGTGGCAGTCTCTTCTTTCTGACTGCCGATCCTGATGTAGAACTCTCAGGTCCTTCCCCAGCACCACGTCTACCCTCACACTACCATGTTTCCCACCATGATGACAATGAAAGACACCTTTGAAAATATAAGCCACCCTTGGTTAAATGTTTTTCTTTTAAAAAGTCATTGTGGTTGAGAGTAAGCCCACCCCTGACACTGTCTGAAGCATCAGGACCCATAGGCTAGATGAGCAAGGGTCTAGAAAAGAACCAAACATGACTAGAGGGGAAAAATGTTAATGTGATAATATCTACTGATATTCTTCTATATTCATAGATTAGTGCCTAGCCCAATCATCATCAGAGAGGCTTCATCTAGCAACAGATAGAAACAGATGCAGAGACCCATAACCAAACATCAGGTGGAGCTCGGGGAATCCAGCAGAAGGGAGGGGGGAGGATTGTAGGAGCCAAAGGGTTCAAGGACACCCCCAAAAAATCCCGAAGAACCAACAAACCTGGGCTCATATGGGCTCACAGAGACCGAACCAACAACCAGGGAACCTGCATAGGACTGATTGAGGCATTCTATATATACGTTACAGTTGTGTAGCTTGGTCTTCTTTAGGATTCCTAACAGTGGGGGCAGGGGATATCTCTGACTCTCCTGACAGTTTTCTGGACTCTACTCTTCATACAAATGTTTGGCAAGAATTTCCACATAAAGCCTGAGAAAGATTTTCCAAAAATGATTCTAGACAGACAAAAGAACAGAGTCAAGGACAGCTTCTTGATATTGATAGTAGTTTTGTCTCTGGTGGACTCTGTTAGCTGGCAGCAAACAGAGCACCTCTGCTTTAAGAGAGGCTTCCTGACTCAGTGTTAGCAGGAAAAACCATGCAGGTCTTTAAAGAGGCCCTGCCACCAAACACTTAAATGCTATTTATGAGCAGCCAGTAGCACGCTTCATGGTAATAGCATGGGCCTAGAAACTCCACTGTGTGGTGGTTAAAAAAAATGGTTCCTACCAGTACCTCTGCATGAAATTAGACTCTTAGGAAGACAAGGAGTGGGGTGGATCTAGGTGCCAAAACCACAGCTTTAATCCTAGCCATATTGCTTAGCAAATTAAAGGCTCATATGGTCAGAAAAAGAGAGATATAAAATAAAGACAGATTTAGAGGGGGGAAACTGTAAAATGGTTTACAGTTGTTTAAAAATATACAAAGGCTTGGAAAGAAAAAAGATAGAGAAAGTCCTTTAAAAAAGAAATAGAGTAGTTGGTTGTGGTGGCCCACAGCTTTAATCCCAGCACTTGGGAGGCAGAGGCAGGCAGATCTCTGTGGGTTTGAGGACAGCCTTGTCTGCAGAGTAAGATCTAGGACAGTCAAAGAAAACAGAGGAACCCTATCTCAAAAGAAAATAAAAACATGAATTAAAAATAAAAATAATGGAAATAGAATTTTTTAAAACCCACATAAAAATGGAAAATACACAGAGAGTTTGGAGACCATAAGCTTTTATGTTGTCTTTGAATTGTTTGACTGTTGAGGAAAAAGCAACACTTACTAAAAGACATTTATTATCAATGCTGCTGGATTAATCCAACATATATATTTTGAAGATGCCTTGACTTCAAAGTTTAATATAAAAGATATGTTACTTTGGAGAAGAGATTTTGCTTTTGTTTCCACATGATATAAGAGGCTGTGGATTAATTCTGGGTTAAGAAAAATAAAGTTTGATCAAGCAAGACCCCCTGAAAATGTACAATGGAAACAGATAACCCAGATGATCCAATGTTTCAGAGTACCTCTGTTGCATTTTCCTCTGATTTCTACAATCAGAATAGCTTCAGATTGCTGGCTGAGATGATACAGGCTCACAGAATACTCCAGTCACGACTTGACCATAATCCTAAATTTTCTTTAGTTTCCCATAAGATTATCTGCACCCCTAGTAAGTAGAAAGTAGCCTAGAAAACTACTCCCATATTCTAAAAAAGTGTATTATGAATGTTTATTTTTGTTTAGAGTGTTGGTTACAAGTTGTTATTGATAATTGTCAGGAAAAAGGAAATTAGATTCAGAGTTCTTATTTTGAAAAGAAAAAAGGGGGAAGTGTTGTGAGATAATGCTCTTTACCCTATAAAGATTTGTCACTCATATTGGCTTAATAAAACACTGATTGGCCAGTAGCCACACAGAAGGTATAGTTGGGGTGACGAGACTAGGAGAATTCTGGGAAGAGGAAAGGCTCAGTTTGCAGTTGTCATCCAGACACAGGAAGCAAGATGAGAATGTCTTACTGAGAAAAGGTACCAAGTCACATGGCTAAACATAGATAAGAATTATGGGTTAATTTAAGTCATAAGAGACAGTTAGTAGTAAGCCTGAGGTAATATGCCAAATAGTTTATAATTAATGTAAGCCTCTGAATGTTTCTTTGGGACTGAACAGCTGCAGCACCAAGTATTACAGAAACTTCTTTCTACAGAGTAGCCTAGCTCAGCCTTAATACATGGGAAGGTGCTTACTCTTACTGCAACTTGATATGCCAAGTTTTGTTGATATTCATGGGTCTACCCCTTCCTGAACAGAAACAGAGGAGGAGTGGATTGGGTGAGAGAGAGAGAGAGAGAGACAGAGAGACAGAGAGACACAGAGAGAGAGAGGGGGGGGGAGGATTGGGTGAGAGACAGAGAGAGAGAGAGAGAGAGAGAGAGAGAGAGAGAGAGAGAGTAGATGGGGCTAGATGGAGAAAAAAAGAGGAGAAAATGCTGCCAGGATGTAAAATTTTTAAAAAATTATTTTTTTTAAGTTTCCATGGTCATAGTACCACTTCACAGCCATAGGTACCTTAACTAAGACAATCCATCCTTACATGTCTAGGATGAAGCCTACTTAATTATTATGGATTCAGTCTGTGAATATTTTATTAAATATTTTTGTATTTATGTTCATGAGAGAAATTGGTCTATAATTCTCTTAATTTGTTGAGACTTTATGTGGTTTGGGTATCAGTGTGACTATGGCCTCATAAAATGAATTTGGCAAAGTTCCTTATGTTTCTATTTTGTGTAATAATTTGATGGGTATTGACATTTTCTCTTCTTTGAAAGTCTGGTAGAATTCTTCATGAAAACTATCTGATCATGGACTTTTTGGGGGGATGGGGGCTTTAAATAACTGCTTCTATTTCATTGGGGGTTAAAAGACTATTTAAATTGCTTACCTGATCTTTGGTAACTTTGGTAAATCGGACCTATGGGGGAAATTACCCATTTCTTTTAGATTTTTCCTATTTGGTGAATTTTAAAGTGGTAGGGTTTTAAAGTATATCTTCATGATTCTCCGAATTTACTTAGTATCTGTTGTTATGTCCTCATGTTCATTTCTGATTTTGTTAATTTGGATATTATCTCTGTGTCTTTTAGTTAGTTTGGATAAGGTTTTATTTATTTTCTCAAAGAATCAACTCTATGTTTCACTGATTTTTTATACTGTTCTTTTTGTTTCTATTTTATTGATTTCAGCCCTCATTTTGATCCCTTTAAAGAAAATCAAGAAAAAAACAAATGATTAAAGGAAATAAACTATTTAAGATCTAAAAATGGAAATAAACACAATAAAGAAAACACAAACTGAAAAATTCTGGAATTTAAAAATTCAGTAACTACAGAGGTAAGAGATGGAAAAGAGAATCTCCTTCATTGAAGATATGATAGAAGATATTGATACACTGATCAAAAAAATTAAAAAATGTCCTGACCCAAAATATCCAGGAAATCTGGGGCACTATGAAAAGACAAAACCTAGAAATAATAGGAATAGAGGAAGGAGAAGAGTCCCAGCTCAAAGCCCCAGAAAACATTTTCAACAAAATCATAGAATAAAAATTTCCTAGTCAAAAGAATGAGATGCCTATAAATATGCAAGAAGCATACAGAACACCAAACAGATTGGATCAGAAAAGAAAGTCCCCTCACCTCGTAATAATCAAAACTCTAAACATACAGAATAAAGAAAACATATTAAAAGCTTCAAAACAAAAAGACCAAGAAACATATAAAGACAGACCTATAGAATAACACTTGACTTCTCAGTAGAGACTAAGACCCAGAAGGGCTTGGACAGACATGCTACAGACTGTAAGAGACCATGGATGCCAGCCCAGACTATGATACCCAGAAAAACTTTCAGTCACCATAATTAGAAAAAATAAGACATTCCACAATAAAGCCAAATTTAAACTATATCTATCCTATTGACTAATCTGGCACCACAGAATGGGCTAGAAGGAAAAATCCAAACCAAGTAGGTTAACTACAAATGTGAAAACACAGAAAATAAATAATGTTACAACAGTAAAACAATTTTAACATAAAACATTTTTTAAAATAATTTGTCTGTATCAATGAAAAAAGGACATGATAAAAAAAACAGTTTGTTATGTTCTGCTTTGGTTCTGTCAGAGGAGGATGGCCTGCATGATCAGTTGCTCTCTGGATTGAGCAAAGGAAGCTGTGTATGCTAAGGCAGGGAAGGGACTGGGGACTCTTCTTTGGCAAAATCCTGCCATCCCTGCTATGCCATCAAAGCCTTAGCACACTAATCTTTGTGTGGCTTAGTCTTTATCCAAGAGTTAAGGCACATGGAGCTGAGAAAAGCAATTTCTAGTAAGATCCCAGCTTCCTTTAATGTCTGATTATGGATGATCACTACTTAATAAACCAAAAGAGACTATAGAAAACATAGTAGATTTTATCAACAATTTACCATTTCTCCCATTCTATGAAGAAGAGGTTACAGCCTGAGTCCCACCACCATTTCTGTATCTCTACTCCTTTATGTAAACACAGGTGGGCAATGTGGTGATTTGACTAGGAATAGCCACCATAGGCTCATATATTTAACTTTGTGATCATTAGAGAGTGACACTACTTGACAGGTATTAGGAGGTGTGCCTTGTTGGAGTGTGTCAATGAGGGTGGGCTTTAGGGCTCCAAAGCTTAGGCCTGGCCCAGTGACTCTCTTCCTGCTGTCTGTGGATCTAGGTATAGAACTTTCAAGATACTTCTCCAGTACATCTGGATGGCATACAGCTATGTTTCCTGCCATGATGTCAACAGACTAAACCTTTGAACTGTATGCAAGGAAAGTTAAATGCTTTCCTTTCTAAGAGTTGTTGTGGTTGTGGTGTTTCTTCACAGTAATAGAATACTGGCAAAGACAGACACTGTCTCAACAGTCCTATCAACTTTGCCCTTCATCGTAATAAATGACTCTCTAGACCATGGAGTTGGTGGTACTTTGAGAATCAGCGGTATGTCTAAGGAGGTATTCTCAAGGGCCAAAGCTTCCTCTTTCCTTGTGTTCTTCCTTTCTTCCATGACCCTAAATCTTGTGAAAAGTGCTTTGTCCATTAGGCAAATCAACTCACACCTAGGATATGCTCATATCTCCTGCCAAAATGGGTTCCAATTCTGGTGAACTTTGAAGCCCCCTAGAAGTCTTTACTGTAAACTGATGTTGGCTGTCATCCCTAAGTGTATGATTTAAGAGGGATTTTTAAAGACTCCCAGGTGATTCTAACATACAGCAGGGTCTAAAGACATATATCATATTGCTGTCTTACTTTATGTCTTTGACATTCTTAACATCTGTCTTCATAAAAATTGTACTCTAATTAAAAAGGCAGCAAACACCCCACTTGACTTGATTTTCATCTGCTGCACAGATTTTCCAACTGATCATAGCTCAGGATAAGAGAACTAAAGCCCCACTCCCAAGAAATCTCTTCATTCCAGACAAGTCAGAATCAGAACTGTTGGCGGCCAAAACGCAATACAATCTGCTGCTCTGCATTAGAGACAGAACACTAGTTGTCATTACACACCCTCATGTGCTGAAGTCTGCCCAAAGTGAGATAGCAGGGAACAAAATGAGCACAGGCTGAACGCATTCCCCAAATTCATTTCTGCTCATAAGTTATTGTCTGATGTGGGAGTGATTTCTTATTAATAAAGAAACTGCCTAGACTCATTTGATAGGCCAACCGTTAGGTAGGCGGAATAAACAGAACGGAATGCTGGGAGAAAGAAGCTGAGTCAGGGAGTCGCCATGATTCTCCCACTTCAGACAGACGCAGGTTAAGATCATTCCTGGTAAGCCAGCTCGTGGGCTACACAGATTAATAAAAATGGGTTAGATCAATATGTAAAAGCTAGCCAATAAGAAACTGAAACTAATGGGTCAGGCAGTGTTTAAAAGAATACAGTTTCCATGTAATTATTTCGGGTAAAGCTAGCCGGGTGTTGGGATACAGCCTGCTGCTCCGTATTTCAACAATTGTCACTGTCTATAAGGGTTTCTATTGCTTCAACGAAACACCATGACCAAAATGCAAGGTGGGGAGGAAAGGGTTAATTTGTCTTATACTTCTATATCATAGTCCATCACTGAAGAAAGTCCGGACAGGAACTCAAGCAGGGCAGGAACCTGGATGCAGGAGTGTTGATGTAGAGGCAATGAAGAAATAATGTTTACTGGCTTGCTTCCCATGGTTTTCTCAGCCTGTTTTCTTAAAGGACCCAGGACCACCAGCCCAGGAATTGCACCATACACCATGGGCTCGGTTCTCCTCCATAGATCACTAGTTAAGAAAATGCCTTCCAGAAGGATCTCATAGAGGTATTTTCTCAACTGAGGCTCCTCTCTGATGATGCTAGCTTGTGTCAAGTTGACCGAAAAAAACAATAGCACAGTCATGAAATACATCCACTCACTCAACCAGTTTGGGTTATCTCAAGGTCAGTCTTTGTTGCTCATTTGACCAGTAGGAAGAGGAAATGCCCACATGGATATCAAAAGTTGAGAAAATGGAAGGTAAAATCAGGAACAGATGCTATCAGTGTTGCCATGGAGGAATAAAGGAGTCTTAGGGTCCACTTATGTGTAGTACCAGCTCTGAAGGGAAATGTCAGTAGAGTCCTTGGATAAAGAGTGGACCATGAAGTGACAAGCCAAAGAGCAAGCAGCTCAGTGAGGCTGAGGTGGGTGGTGACCATGGATGACACCTGGCAATATGACTATGAGAGCCCAGTTTGTCAATGCTCTTTAATAATCACCTGCAGAAATATGCACAGTGTTCTCTTCTCTACGTTTCATCAAAAACCCTCAGAAGACCAGATGAATGACTAGATGTGATTCCTGACCTCAGCAAGCTCAGATTCTACTGTGTGGGTGACTTTGAAAATAACTTCAGGGCCAGAGACAGCATGCTACACTTGCTGTGAAGATGATTTGAATTTTAACTTAGAGTCAATAGGAAATCAAGAATTCTCAGCAAAATAAAGACCTCAGAAATTTGTATTAGTGAAGCACGGAGCTAGAAGTGAAGTCAATGAGTGACCTTGGGGCTTGATATAGTCACAGGGAAGAGGATGTAACAAACAGTATGCCTGAGAAACAGTCTTCCTTAGCAGGAAGGTGGAGAGATGGATGAGAATACCAACCACTTAAATACAGAATAGTCCTAGAAATGTCTTAGATGTCATTTTCAACATATTCTCAGTGAAGTAAAATACTTTTCCCTCTGCCTTCTGTTTGTTTATAAAAATCCCAAGTGGCTGCTGGAGACAAAAAAAAAAAGTGAAAAAAAATTCAGCTGCCATTCAAGGAAGAGAAATGTGCAGTTCTAGATACCCAGCCCAGGAACACCCTGACTTCTTTGCTGGTGTTTTGTATTCTCTGAAGGCTCCAGGCAAGCACAGAGAATGGAAGCATAGTCATATTTTGTTCTTCTGCCCAACTTTACAAAAAAACTCACAAACTTGCTTGGGAGAGAGAGAGATCTGTGAAGCACAATGACACTCTGCTCAGCTTTCCTAAGGCGTGTCTTTGCTGCCATGTGTATAGGGGCCACCAGTGGTGCGCTCTCAACATACCTACTATGTGCTCACAGCAGACACACACTGCTTCCATGTGGCTCAAGGCAGAGACCTAGAGAATGAGCAACTCAATTGCAAATCGGAAAAGACAGACTTGGGCGCTCCTCTCTGTCCAACCCAGGCTTTTCTGTTTTAATTAAAGCATGTTGAACACGAGAAAGATTGGACAGCATTTGACATTGTTATCCGCTCTACAAGCGAAAATGTGAGGAGGTTAATTATATCGTCTAAAGAGGTCCAAGCTTCCCCTTTCAGGCATGTTCTCATATCAGTTTGCTCCTGGGGAAGCAGCCAGTAATGACTCCTGATCCTACCCAATACACTACAGAGCAGCTGCCTAGACACAGCTGGTCAGAGAAGATGGGAGCTTGACAGGGATGGTCGGTAGTTGTGAGCATGCACAACTTTGAGGCAATGGATCTTTTGCATGAGCACTTGGTCTACTTTGGACACTGGAAGAGTAGAATAAGAGAGAAACATCTGCCAGGGTAGGGAAAGGGTAACCTCCAAGGCCCCCAATGAAGGGTCATTTCTGCCTCATTGGTACCTAAGTTCTCATGGCTTCTCAGGCATCTCCCCTCTTCTGACAGAGCTGGGCTCCCCACAACCATTCCTTACCAATTTCCTCTGCTGTGGCAGCCCTGATTTCATCTTTCCTTCTTCCATCTCCTCATCTCCTGAGATCCACAGTGGACAATCATTGTAGATTCTGCATCTGTCTCCTTTCCACAGACTAACTTAGGTCACTGTCCCCCCATTACCCCAGTATACTGTTAATGATTAAATGGACAAACCAGAGGACATAAAGCTCCACCTAGCATTGTACTCAGGCCTGAGTGGCTTTGGACCTTTGCCTACAGAGCCCACAGTCACAAAGGACCCTCACCCATACAGCCCACGGCCTCAAAGGACCCTCACCTATGCAGTCCACTGCTGTGGGACAATAGTTTTCCCCTGAAAAGATTTGTTTCTTGTACTTGTTTAATAAAATGCTGAATGGTCAGTAGCCAGGCAGGAAGTAGAAGCAGGACAACCAGGCAGGAAGTAGAGGCAGGGCAATGAGAACAGGAGAATTCTGGGAAGAGAAAAGATTCATTCTGAAGTCATCATCCAGAGAGGAAGTCAGACACAGAGGAGGCAAGATGAGACTGCCTCACTAATGAAAGGTACCCAGCCACATGGCTAATAGAGATAAGAATTATGGGCTCATGTAAGTTATAAGAGTTATAAGAAGCCTGAGCTAATAGGCCAATCAGTTTATGATTCATGTAGACCTCTATGTGTTTATTTGGGACTAAACGAATGTGGTATCTGGTAGGACAGAAACCTCTGTCAACAAATTCCCTAAAAGATTGCTTATAAATGTTTATTTACATTTAAAGGGGTATATACTCTAGAGATTTGCAATGGTATGGATCTTGGTTTATTGATACAAATTTAAGGTCAATTTTGTTATACTGTGTATATATATTTCTACTCTTGATTAAGGTATTGTGTTTTACCAGCTCATTTAAAAATGTAATGTATAGTTAAGAAATATGGATGAATAGATAATCATCTATAATAGTCAAGATGTAGTCATGTTAGTTAGGTTTTCTAGATATATAGAGATATATATCAGTTAGATAGGTATTCTTCAAATCTTTCAGAGACATACAGACTATGGCATTTAAAATGTTTAAGAACTTAGGACTTTTCATGATAATGAGACATATCTGCTCCTGGCAGCACCAGCTACTTCATGAGGATAATGGGCATCAAAGAGGCTCCTTATGGAGTTTGCTAGCAATTTGGGCAAGAAACTACTCTTGCCAGGACTGTTGACATTATGCTGTATGAACTGGGCATGCAGAACCCACAGAGAAATGACTTCTGAAGTTGCCTAAAGGTGAAACGGTCCTTTGGAGTTCCTGCTTCATGAAAGAGTCTGTCAGACATTCTGAAGGACACAGAAAAATGTGACTGGCAAACTGCCAATACAGGTGGAACTGTCTTTGAAATTTCCCGCTTCATTGAAAAGTCTGCTGTACACTATGGGCCTGTAGGCTGAAGATGGATGCTCCAATGATACAGAAGAACTTTGGGTGACTGTCCAGGCAGAGAGATATCTCTGTCAATTCTAGAGTTTTGGAAGTTGCTTACAATAAACTTCATGTTTATTTAGGTAATATTATATCCTTCTGGAGTGTTTGATGGCATTGAAGAATATGTATAGTTTTCTTTAGTTATAATAAAAAATAGAGTAGATAGAAATATTATAACTATAATTCTTATTTGATACCTGTTTTGTTATATGTAATTTTACTATGTTAAAGTTAAAACCTTCCATTTTATTTAAACAGAAGAGGGGAGGTGATGTGGAATTCCCCTCTGTATGCTGTGAATACCATTGGTTAATAAAGAAACTGTTTTGAGCCTATAACAGAGCAGGGCAGAACAGAAATAGGCAGGGAAAACTAAACTGAATGCTGGGAGAAAGGAGGCAGAATCAGAGACCACCAATAGAAACAGATGCTGGACAGAACTTTACCTGGTTAGCCACAGTCACATGGAAATAAACAGATTAATGGAGATGGGTTAATTTAAGATGTAAGAGTTAGCCAATAAGAAGCTAGGGCTACTGGGCCAAGAAGTGACTTAAATAATATAGTTTCTGTATGATTATTTCAGAAGTCTATGCAGGTAGGAAATGAACAATCAGCCTCCTGCTACAGCCCACAGCTGCAAAGGACCCTCATCTATACAGCCCACATCGACAAAGAACACTTGTTGCATAGGAAGGAGTGATCCTACACACACTCTTCTGGCCTGGTTTTATACAAAGAAGGGTATGTCTGTCATTGTTACTCAGTGATTAATTCTTACTCAGCTCCTCTATGGGACTGTATTAGAAGGAGATGGGGACAGTCATAGCTGCTGTCATATCTAGTTAGGATTTCCTGGGGAGTGAGCTTGTACTCAGCACCCCTTCCCTTTGGGGCCATTGCTTCCTTCTGAATACTTGACAGTATGCCTAGATGTAATCCCTTGTACCCTAATATCACCAGTTTTTATTCTCTTTCTCTCATTTTCACGTGGATATAGGAAATCATCTTCACAGATGATAAAAGAGACTTCACACGGTGGCTATCTAGGTCCTGTGTGTATTTTGAGTCCAGGGCTTTGACCACTGGGGTACCTCCTGCCATATTTGCTGCACCAAGGGAACCAGAGGTGAGGTTTCAATGTGTCCCAAGTTCCTCATACCCCTGTGATGAAGGCCAGCTTGGATCAGGTTACAGGCAGGTTAGAGCGAAGTATTAACAATGAAGAACTAGTGGTATACAGAGGGTGAGAGCCCAGACTTCAGCCCACATCACTGGGTGAAAGTCCTATTGCTCACAGTGACTGACTATTCATGGGCACTCCAAAGCATATTTCTTGGCTTAAATCAGCTTCTGTTGACCCACCGTTAAAGTGTAGACCATAAGCCACCACTGTAATGTCCAAGAATCTGCGTGGACAACGTAGTAGGTAAACAACGAACTGAATATAAGATTAGATAAAACAACAGTGCTCATGAGTCAACTTCCTAAAGGCAGTCTGAGACAAGTCTGGGCCCCATCAAGCTGTGTGGTCCCAGTGAGCCACACTGCCCTGTGCTTCTTGTTTAGGAGACAGAGGTCAATGTGGATTCCTAACAGTGGAGGCTAAGCCACAGTGCTATTGTGAAGATTATATCACTTATTAGATACACAGCAGTCTGATGAATTCCCAAAGATGTAAGCATTTGGTAAGTACATATTGCTATCTGGATCTCCGAGTTCATGGCTTGTGTAAAGAGGAGCGGGTCCTGAGTAGGCAAAACAAGCTGGGGAGCCCCATTCACAGGTGCGAGCAATGGCCTGGCTTAGGAGCATCTGAATCTCATGGTTTCTGGGTCACAGGAAGTTTCCTCCAGTGCCTGCAGAACTCTGAGACCTTCCCCAGGCTCCTCACCGAAAGTAACATGAGGAGGAAGGTACCTGTGAGGTGAGGAGCCTGCATCTGAATCTCTGCTTTCATGTGGACTGTGAAGGCAGAAGAACTAGTTTTTAAAAATCAATATCAAATCAAGGATAACTTTTTCTCCACTAGAAAGAAGCAAAAGCTAATTCCCCTGGATTCATGAGTCATAATATTATTTAGGGAAGAACGCTTCTGTTCAAATATTGAGACACCTCTTATGTTCCCATGATGCCCCAGGAGCACTAGTAGTACTGCCAGAAAAAACATCCTTTGTCCTCCAAAATCCATATGGTTATTTTCATAGCATATTTCTGACAAATACATAACCTTTTACTTTGTAAAATATGACACTTTTAACGATATAGGCTGAAGTATATGGTGGTGACAGACCAGTTGGAAATAAGCAACTCAGCGAAGAAAATGCTTCCATGATGTTGGAAAGTAGTTAACCCTTAGCTCGTGGGGTTTCCTAGGACTTGCCTGAGAACACATGAATTCATTGCATTAAATCTCTTAACTAAAACTTGAAATATTTGCTTACTTTATTTTACATTTATGTGGGAGTAGCTGCATATGTGTACCATATGGGTGCAGGGTGCCTGCAGAAGCCAGAAGAGGGCATTAGAACCCCTGGGATTGGTGGAGTTCACAGGGTTGTGATCTGCCTGATGTGGGCTCTAGGAATCAAACCTAGGTCCTCTGCCAGTGCAGCAAGTGCTCTTAACTGTTGAACCATCATTCTGCCCCTTGAAAAACTTTTAAAAACACTTAATTCATGCCTGGACTTGTGTCTTGCATTGACGTACAAGGATTCCATTTGTGTGTGTGTGTGTGTGTGTGTGTGTGTGTGTGTGTGTGTGTGCATTTATATGTGTGGAGTGGTGGGGGTTGAGGTTGATGTCAAATGTTTCCCTCAATCCTTCTCTACTTTATTTTTTAAGATAAACTCTTCCACTGAACCTGTTACCTATTACTCACTGATTTACGAAACTGGTCATCCAGGAAGCCCCAAGAATCCTCTTGCCTCTGCCTTCCTATGCTCCAGGAGTACAGATACATACTGGACTTTTTAAGTGGGTGCAGTGGATCAAACTAAGATCCTCATGCTTGTTCGCAAGCACTTCACTGACTGAGCCATCTGCTCAGCGTCAGAGGATCACAATTTAAGCCTAATAAATAAAAAGTAATCTTTTCATTTTCCTACATAGAAACAGAGATGCATTGCATATTTTAAAATCTAGTTTAAAGTCACAAGCCAATAAGAAGTGGGCACAGATTTGAACTCAGGGATGTGTGGTCTTTAAAAGAACACCTAAATCAGTAGTCTCCAAAAATGTCCTGTAGATGCTGCTGGTTCTTTAGGAGATCAGTCATTCCCAACAGCTAAACGTTTGTTTGACCTATTTTTGTTAGTCTTTTGTCTCGAAATTAATCTTCCTAAAGGCACAAATTAAAAGTTTAATTATAATAAATCCAAATTAATGTCCTCATAAGAATTTCATAATATTCCCAAACTGAAAAGCCACTCAGGTTGGGGAGTCACAAGCATAGCACAAAATGATACTGACAGTAACAATACTAATTACAAGGCTTCACAATCAACACTCAGGCCAGCAATGTGGGGGGAAGGAGGGGTGTGTGCACAGACATGCACACAGGAGTCTCTACACCCTAACTGAGGAAATTCTTGGAACACTGATATCAGTGCCTCTCACAAGACCTCAGCAGGTGGACTGTAGTGTCATTATTATTATTGTTGTTGTTATTGCAGTTGTTATATTGAGAGCTTGAAAGCAATGTTTCTTCTTTTCATTAGCAAATGTTTACCAAGTATGGCAGGGCTTCTAAACCCTGAGGACAAACAATAACAGGAGCAAGCCAAACCACTACGCTGCTCTCCATTGCTGCCTAGTGTGGGGAGACAGACAGAAACCACACAAGTCAAAATGAAGAGCATGTTAGCCCGAAGGCTGCCATGGTGCATCGACTTGAGGAGACACTGGGTGCCCAGATATTCAATCCTTGTCTGGGGTGCTTTGGATCAGTTTGCCATTTGAATCAGTACACACAGCTTAGCAGCATTTCTCTACAATGCGGGTGGGATGCATTCACTCAAGTAAAGCTTAAAACAGAACAAGAAATCCAACCCTCTTCGAAGTAAAAGAAAAATCTCTATGCCTGATGTCCTTCAAATGGGAACGCTGGCATTTTCCTGCCTTCAGAATCAAACCGAAATACCAGCTCCTCCTGAGTCTAAAGTCTTTACACTGGAGCTTGTACCATTCCCTCTCCAGGGACTGTAGTTCACCAACTCACAGATCTTAAGATTCCCCAGTCTACATCTTCCTTCTTTCTTTTATTTATTCTTCTCGCATATATTATATCCTGATCAGATTTTCCCCTCCCTCCACTTCTTCCAGTCCCGTCTCTGTCTCCTCTCCCCCCAGATCACTCCTCCTCCATGTCCCCTCAGAAAACAGCAGGCATCCCCTAGGATAACAACTGAACACTCATAACAAGATACAATATGACTAGGCACAAGCCCTACAAGGCAGGAGAAGGAAACTTGACAGGATGAATAGGGTCCCATGAGTAAGTGAAAGAGCCAGAGAGAACCCCACTCCCACTGTTAGGAATTCCCCAGGAACCCCAAAACTACACAACTATACCACATACGTAGACAACCTAGCGCAGATCCATGCAGGTTTCGTGCTTGCCACTCCCATCTCTGCAAGCCCCCATGAGCCCTACCTGTGCCCTAGATCCCTCCCCCTCTTCATGGGGTCCCCAAGTTTACCCTAATGTTTTCCTGTGAGTCTCTCTGTCCATTCCCATCAGTTGCTGGATGAAGCCTCTTTGATGATAACTGGACTAGACATTGATCTATGAGTATAGCAGAATTATCATTAGAAATAATTTCATTGCCTTTTTTGGCCAGTCATATTTGATTCTTTCCTAGGTCTCTGAACTACCCAGCTTCCAGCTCCTGGCTATCCAGGCAGTATCAGGCATGGTCTTCCTCTCACATGAAGGGCATGGGCTTCAAGCTGTACAAGCCAATGGTTCTGCTTACATTTTCATTCTCATTCTCTCTTCATTTTTTCTCCCTGCCTTCTCCCTTCTGTTCATATAGGATCTTGCATTTGGGTAACGCCCTAGAACACTAAAGTGTGTCATTATGTAGAGGTTTGAATGAGAGTGACCCCTACAGGCTCATAGTTTTGAATGCTTGGTTTTCTGTTAGTGTAACAGTTTGGGAAGGATTATGAGGTATGATCTTGTAAGAGGAGGTGTGTCACTTGGGACAGGCAAAGCTCATGGCATTCCCAGTTAGCAATTTCCACCTCTTGCTTGTAAACTGAGATGTGAGTCCTTGGCCACTGTTCTACAGCCATGCCTGTCTGCTGCCATGTTCCCTGCCCCTATAGTCTTAGATTCTAACCCTCTGGAACTGTGAGCCTCCAAAGAATGCTTTTAAAAAAAAAAAAGTTGCCTTCGTCATGGCGTTTTAACATAACAAAAGAAAGACAATTCAGAAACACAAGCTACAACTGTACAGAGAGGATCAAGAAGTGAGTGATCACCAACATGGAAGAGCACCCCAATTTCTAGACCCTCAACACCAGGGCAAAATGCCAGGCCCCTTCCCCACTTGCCTCAGCTTCTCTAGCCAGCCAGCAGGCAAGCTTTTCGAAGGTAGGCTGCTCAAACACCTACACCCCATTGATCGGACCCTGTACAAGTCCCACTCTGCCCTCAAACTCTCCTATCCCCTGCAACCTCAGAGGAAATCTGGAACACAGGCTGCTACTGCACAAAGAGGACCATGAGAGGAACTCTGAAGCACAGGCTGTGACTGCACAGAGCAGACCAAGAGAGTCACCAAAAAAGTAGACCAAGAGAGTGGGTCAAGAGAGACCTCAGTGGCTCCCTGAGACACAGACAGTGACAGCACAGAGCAGACCAAGAGCAGGTCACAAAGACACAAACAGCAACTGCAAGGATTAGACCAAGAGGCAAAGACATTGCTGGCACCAATTGGAGGAAGAGATGGGTAGGTGCCAATGCAAGAATTCATTCAACAAACTAAAAAACAACATGGTAGCACCAGAACCCAGTGGTCATATAAGAGGAAGACTTGAATATCATAACCTGAAAGAAGCTGAAGTAAATGATTTTAAATATAACTTTAAGAGGTTGATAAAGACCTTTAAAGAGGAAATGAAAAATTCTGTTAAAGAAATGGAGGAAAAAACAAACAAAAAATTGGAAGAAATCAATAAATCTCTTAAGGAAACCCAAGAAAAAATAATCAAAAAAGTGAGGCAAACAATTCAAGCAGTTCAAGACTTGAAAACTGAAATAGAGGGAATAAAGAAAACACAAACCAAGAGAATTCTGGAAATGGAAAATCTAGGTAAACAAATGGGAACTACAGATGCAAGCATAACCAACAGAATACAAGAGATGAAAGAGAATCTCAGGTGTTGAAGATACTACAGAGGAAATAGGTACATCAGTCAAAGAAAATGTTAAATCCAACAAATTCATAACAAAAAGCGTTCAGGAAATCTAAGACAACATGAAAAGACCAAACTTAATAATAATGATAATAATAATAAGGATAGAAAATGGAGAATTCCAGCTCAAAGGCACAGTAAATATATTCAACAAAATCATAGAAGAAAACTTTCCCAATCTAAAGAAGAAAACCCCTACAAAGAACACACAAGAAGCTTACAGAACACCAAATGGACTGGATAAACAAAAGTCCCCTCATCAGGTGCACCCACCCACTGAGACAGTGGGGCTGATCTATTGGGAGCTCACCAAGGCCAGCTGGACTGTGACTGAAAAAGCAGGGGATAAAACCAGACTCTCTGAACATGGCGAACAATGAGGGCTGATGAGAAGCCAAGGACAATGGCTCGGGGTTTTGATCCTACTACATGTTCTGGCTTTGTGGGAGCCTAGCAGTTTGGATGTTCACCTTCCTAAACATGGACGAAGGGGGGAGGGCCTTGGACTTTCCACAGGGCAGGGAACCCTGACTGCTCTTTGGACTGGAGAAGGAGGGGAAGAGGAGTGGGGGGAGGGGGAGAAGGGTGGGAGGAGGGGGAGGGAAATGGGAGGCTGGGGGGAGGCGGCAACTTTTTTCTTTTTTTTTCCTTTTCTCAATAAAAAAAAGTCCCGTCACCAAATAATAATTAAAATGCAAAACATACAGAATAAGCAATGAATATTAAGACTGCAAAGGAAAAAGTCCAAGAAAAATGCAAAGGCAGACCTATCAGAATACACCCAAATTCTCAATGAAAATCATGAATGCCAGAAGGTCCTGAACAGATGTGCTACAGACACGAAGAGACCACAAATGTTGGCTGTTTTCTGTCCCACCTGGTCCTTCATTCGTTCAGTCCCATAGAAACACACAGAGGTCTACATTAATTATACATTGATTGGCCTATTAGCTAAGACTTCTTTTTTTAAAGGTTTTATTGTGACATTATCAGTCAGCTTCAGTTGCCTCTGACCCAAATTTCATATTACAATGGTTTAAATACTAAGGATTTAATTTTTTCCCATGAAAATTTGAAGGCTAATAACCCATTCCCTAGTCATGAAGAACCCACTTTCTTTCTTTTTTTTTTATTAAGTTTTTATTGAGCTCTACATTTTTCTCTGATCCCCTCCCTGCCTCTCCCTTCCCCTTCAACCATGCCCCAGGGTCCCCATGCTCCCTATTTACTCAGGAGTTCTGGTCTTTTTCTACTTCCCAAGTAGATTAGATCTATTTAAGTCTCTCTTAGTGTCCTCATTGTTGTCTAAGTTCTCTGGGATTGTGATCTGTAGGCTGATTTCCTTTGCTTTATATTTTAAAACCACTTAAGAGTGAGTACATGTGATAATTGTCTTTCTGTGTCTGGATTACCTCACTCAAAATGATGTTTTCTAGCTCCATCCATTTTCCTGAAAAATTCAAGATGTTGTTAATTTTGTCAGTTGTGTAGTACTTCACTGTGTAAATGGACCAAATTTTCCTTATACATTCTTTGGTCAAGGGGCATTTAGTTTGTTTCCAGCTTCTGGCTATGACAAACAATGCTGTTATGAACATAGTTGAACACATGCCCTTGTGTCATGATTGAGCATCCTTTGGATATATATCCAAAAGTGGTATTACTGGGTCTTGAGTAAGGTTGTTTCCTAATTTTCTGAGAAATCGCCACACTGACATCCAAAGGTGCTGTACCAGCTTGCAACCAATGCAGAAGTGTTCCCTTTTCCCCACAATCTCTCCAGCATAAGGTGTCATCAGTGTTTCTGATCTTGGCCATTCTTACAGGTGTAAGATGGAATCTCGGAGTTATTTGGATTTGCATTTCTCTGATGACTAAGGATGCTGAACGTTTCCTTAAGTGTCTTTCAGCCATTTTAGATTCCTCTGTTGAGAGTTCTCTGTATAGGTCTGTATGCCATTTTTTATTGCATTATTTGTTCTTTTGATGACCAATTTCTTGAGTCCTTTGTATATTTTGGAGATCAGACCTCTGTCTAATGTGTGGTTAGGAAAGATATTTTCCATTCTGTAGGCTGTTGTTTTGTCTTATTGACCATTTTCTTTGCTTTACAGAAGCTTCTCGGTTTCAGGAGGTCCCATTTATTGTTTCTCTCAGTGTCTGTGCTGCTGACATTATATTTAGGAAGTGGTCTCCTGTGCCAATGCATTCAAGTGTACTTGCCACTTTTTCTCCTATAAGGTTCAGTGTGGCTGGCTTTATGTTGAGGTCTTTGATCCATTTGGCCTTGAGTTTTGTGCATGGTGATAGATATGGGTCTATTTTCTACATGTTGATATCCAGTTATGTCAGCACCATCTGTTAAACATGCTTTCTTTTTTCCATTTTATATTCTTTGATTCTTTGTCAAAAATCAGGTTCTCGAAGGTGTGTCTTTTTTTTTTATTGAGAAAAGGAGAAAAAAAAAAACAAGTTTCCACCTCCTCCCAGCCTCCCATTTCCCTCTCCCTCCTCCCACCCTACGCTCCCTCCTCCCACCCTTCTCCCCCTCCCCCCACTCCTTTCCCCCTCCCTCTCCAGTCCAAAGAGCAGTCAGGGTTTTCTGCCCTGTGGTAAGACCTAGGACCTCCCACCTCCGTCCATATCTAGGAAGGTGAACATCCAAACTGGCTGGGCTCGAAGGTGTGTCTTAATATCTGGGTCTTCGATTTGGTTCCATTGGTCCTCCTGTTTGTTCTTATGCCAATACCAGGTTGTTTTCAGTACTGTATCTCTGTAGTAGAGTTTGAAGTCAGGGATTGTGATGCCTCCAGAAGTTCCTATATTGTACAGGATTGTTTTGGCTATCCTGGGTTTTTTGCTTTTCCATATGAAGTTGAGTACTGTTCCTTCAAAATCTGTGAAGATTTTGCTGGGATTTTTATGGGCATTACATTGAATTGTAAGTTACTTTTGGTAAGATTGCCATTTTTACTATGTTAATTCTACCTACCCAAGAGAATGAGAGATATTTCCACTTTCTGGTGTCTTCTTCAATTTCTTTCTTCAAAGATTTAAATTTCTTGTCATACAAGTCTTCCACTTGCTTGGTTAGTTACTCTGAGATATTTTATGCTATTTGTGGCTATTGTAAAGGGTGTTGTTTCTCTGATTTCTTCCCCAGCCTTTTTATCATCTGTGTACAGGAGGGATACTGATTTTTTTTTAGTTAATCTTGTATCCTGCTACATTACTGAAAGTGTTTATGAGTTGTAGAAGCTCCTTGTTAGGACTTTTGGGGTCACTTAAGTAAACTATCATATCATCAGCAAACAGTAAGACTTCTTTTATTTTTTCTATTTTTTTGTCTTTTTTTAATTAATTAATTAAAGATTTCTGCCTCCTCCCCGCCACCTCCCATTTTCCTTCCCCTCCCCCAGATAAGTCCCTCTCCCTCATCAGCCCGAAGAGCAATCAGGGTTCCTGACCTGTGGGAAGTCCAAGGACCACCCACCTCCATCCAGGTCTAGTAAGGTGAGCATCCAAACTGCCTAGGCACCCACACACTGAGACAATGGGGATGTTCTATCGGGAACTCACCAAGGCCAGCTGGCCTGGGTCTGAAAAAGCATGGGATAAAACCGGACTTGCTGGACATAGTGGACAATGAAGACTACTGAGAACTCAAGAACAATGGCAATGGGTTTTTGATCCTACTGTATGTACAGTAAGACTTCTTATTAACTCTTATAACTTATATTAGCTCATAATTCTTGTCTGTGTTAGCCACATGGCTTAGAACATTTTTTGGAAAGGCAGTCACATCTTGCTTGCTCTATGACTGGCTTCCTCTCTGTCTGAGTAATGACTGCAAACTGACTCTTTTTCTCTTCCCAGAACTCTCCTCTTTTCATCTCCCCACCCCTACTTCCTGCCTGATTGTCCCACCTATTCATCCTGCCTAGCTACTGGCCAACCAGCATTGATTTAAAATATAAGAGACAGGATACAGATCATTGTCCCACAGCACTTCTCCTCCCTACCTTAAAAAAAAAAAAAACAAGAACTCTGAATCAAATCTCCTTTATTTAGCTTTTCTCCTGATCATTATCCATAACAACTTCCAACCAACATTCTAAACAAAGACAAACATCCATAATATATTTTTGAGGGGAATGTGTATGTAGTTTTCCAGTCTTTTTTCTGCTGATTGGGAGCATTGATAATCTTATGGGGACCTAAAGAATGTGGAAACAAAAGTAAAACCTCTTCTCAAAAGTAAAAAAAAAAACAAACTTTTGAGTTAAATTTTGAAATCAACACATTTTCAAAGTATATGTTGGATTAATCCAGCAGCATTATTAATCAAATATCTTTTAGAAGCTTTCACTCCTTCCTCAGCCATTTAACAATTAAAACACAACATAATAAGATACCGTATCCAGACTCTCTGTGTATTTTTCATCTTTATATGGCTTTATTTTAAACTCTATTTTTTATTCTTATTTTTAATTTTTGGATTTTTGAGAAATGTTTCACAGTGTATATTTGGCTTTCTTTTTTTTTTAATTTATTTATTTATTAAGGATTTCTGCCTCGTCCCCACAACCGCTTCCCATTTCCCTCCCCCTCCCCCGATCAAGTCCCCCTCCCTCATCTGCTCGAAGAGCAATCAGGGTTCCCTGACCTGTGGGAAGCCCAAGGACTGCCCACCTCTATCCAGGTCTCGTAAGGTGAGCATTCAAACTGCCTAGGCTCCCACAAAGCCAGTACGTGCAGTAGGATCAAAAACCCACTGCAATTGTTCTTGAATTCTATATTTGGCTTTCTTGAAATTCACTCTGTAGACCAGGTTGTCTTTGAACTCACAGAGATCTGCCTGCCTCTGCCTCCCATGTGTTAGGACTAAAGGTGTGTTCCACCACACCCGACTACTCTCTTTTTTTTCTTTTTCTTTTAAGGACTTTGACCTTTTTTTTCTCCTAAGCCTATATATATTTTCTTCTTTCTTTTTTCTTTTTTAATTATTTTTTATTAAAAATTTCTGCCTTTTCCCCGCCTCCCTTTTCCCTCCTCCTCACGCCACTTCCCATGCCCCATTCCCCTCCCCCTCCCTCTCCAATCCGAAGAGCAGTCACTGAGACTGAAAAAACATGGGATAAAACCGAACTCTCTGAATATGGTGGACAATGAGGGCTGCTGAGAAGCCAAGGACAATGGCACTGGGTTTTGATCCTATTGAATGTACTGGCTTTGTGGGAGCCTAGCCTGTTTGGATGCTCACCTTCCTAGACCTGGATGGAGGGGGGAGGACCTTGGACTGCCCACAGGGCAGGAAGGTTATATATATATACATATATATATATATATATATATTAAACACATAGTAAACTATTAAGAGGTTTTCTTCATCTTTGAACTTATCTTTACTGTATATCTCTCTTTTTCTGACTACATGAGTCTTAAGTTTGCTAATCAATATGGCTAGGAATATAGCTGTGGCATTGATGGCTGGATCCAGCCCATTTTTAGCTTTTTCTGAGAGTCTCCCTCATGGCAGAGCTACTAGCCAGAGCCATGTTTATTGCCACAACTCTGGCATTTCAAGGTTCCTGCCAACACCAAAAAGTATGCCATTGGCTACTCATAAACACATTTAAGTGTTTGGTGGTGGGGCCTCTTAAAAGAGGACCACGGTCTTTGCTTCTAAAGCTGAGTCAGGAAGCCTCTGTAAATGAGAGCTCTTGCCTCTAGCAAGCAGAGCCCACCCGAGAAGGTGGTGCTATTAAGAATTGGTGCTTAACTATGTTCTTTTCTATCTAGAATAACTTCCCAAGCTCTCATAGACTTTTAAGTGGATTTGGTGATCCCCACATTGGGTGCCATTTGTTGACTGAGGTTTCTGTCCCACCAGGTCCCACAGCCCTTTAGTTCTAAATAAACATATAAAGGTCTACATTAATCATAAACTGATTGGCCTATTAACTCAGGCTTCTTATTAATTCTTATAACTTATATTAGCTCATAATTCTTGTCTGTGTTAGGAATGTGGCTTGGTACCTTTTTTGGCAAGGCAGTCACATCTTGCTTGCTCTGTGTTTAGCTTCCTCTCTGTCTGGGTGACGACTGCAAACTGACTCTTTTTCTTCCCAGATTTCTCCTCTTCTCATCGTCCTGCGTCTACTTCCTGCCTTGTCACCCCAACTATACATCGTGTTAAATAAATCAGTATTTATTTAAAATACAAGTGACAGGGCACAGACTATTGTCCCACAGCACACAGATGCAAGCCCAGACTGCTATACTCAGTAAAACTTTCAATCACCATTTATGGAGAAAACAAGATGTTCCACAACAAAACCAGATTTAAATAATACCTATCCACAAATCCAGCCCTACAGAAAGTACTAGAAGGAAAATTCCAACCCAAAAATGCTAACTGCACCCACAAAAACACAGGCAACAGATAACCTCCTACCAGAAAACCACAAAAAATGTAAACACATAAACATTACCACAGAAAAATAACAGGAATTAACAATGATTGGTCATTAATATCTTTTAATATCAATGGAATTAATTCACCTATATACGACACAAGCTAAGAAAATGGATATGAAAGCAAGATCCACACCTCAACCACAAAGATAGACATTATTTCAGAGTAAAGTTGGGAAAAATTTTCCAAACAGATGGACCTAAGAAACAACTAGGTATAGTTTTCCTAATATCTAACAAAATAGACTTCAAACTATAAATAAATCTGAATAGATGGAGACAGACAAATCATAATCATTACAGGAAAAATCTATCAAGATAAGTCTTAACCCTGAACATTTATGCAAGAGGTTCATCTATACAAAAGCACCCACATATGTAAAAGAAACATTACTAAAGCTTAAATTGCACATCAAACCCCACACACTAATAGTAAGAGACTTCAATACCCACTCTTCCCAATGGACAGGTCAACCAGACAGAAACTTAAAAGAGAAATAAGAGAACTAACAGATGTCATGATTCAAATGGACTTAACAGACATCTATAGAACATTCACCCAAACCCAATAGAATATACTTTCTCAACACCTCATTGAACCATCTCTAAAATTGACCACATACTCAGCAATAAAGCAGACCTCAACCAGATCACCATGTTTTAAAGTTATAATTAAACAACACTGATTGTGGAAAGCCTACAAACTCATGGAAACTGAACAGTGCTTAATTGAATCATCCCCAGATCAAAGAATAAATAAAAAAAAATAAAGACTTCCTAGAAATCAATGAAAATTAAGACACAATGTATCCAAACCTCTGGGACACTATGAAAGCAGTGTTAAGTGGGAAATTCATAGCACTAAGTACCTACATAAAGAAAATAGAGAAATCTCACACTAGTGACTTAACAGCACACCTGAAAGCTCTAGAACAAATAGAAACAGACTTACCCAGGGGGAGTAAACAACAGGAAATAAACAAACTGAGGGCTGAAATCAATAAAATAGAAACAAAGAAAACAATACAAAGAATCAATTAAATGAACAGCTGGTTCTTCAAGGAAATCAATAAGGTAGACAAACCATTATCTAAACTAATCAAAAGGCAGAGAGAAAATATCCAAATTAACAAAATCAGAAATGAAAAGGAAGGCATAACAACAGACAATGAGGAAATTCAGAGAATCATTATGCCGTACTACAAAAAACATGTACTCCACAAAATTGGAAAATGTAAAAAAAAAAAGGACAATTGTCTGGAAAGGTACCATGTACCAAAATTAAATCAAGACCAGCTGAACAATTTATATAGACCTATAACCTGCAAGAAAATAGAAGCAATCATCAAAAGCCTCCCAACCAAAAAATGCCCAAGGCCGAATGATTTCAGTACACATTTCTACCAGAATTTCAAAGAAGAGCTAATACCTATATTCCTCAAATTGTTCCACATCATAGAAATAGAAGGAACATTACCAAATTCTTTTTATGGGACTACAGTTACCCTGAAAAGGAAACCTCACAAAGACTCAATCAAGAAAGAGAATTACAGACCAAACACTCTCAAGAACATTTACACAAAAAATATTCAATAAGATACTGGCAAACCTAATCCAAGACATATCAAAAAATCATCCACCAAGATCAAGTCAGTTTCATCCCAGAGATGCAGGGATGGTTCAACATATGAAAATCTATCAATGTAATCTACCATATAAATAAACTGAAAGAAAAAACCATATGATCATCTCATTAGATACTAAAAAAGCATTTGACAAAATCCAACACCCCTTCATGACAAAAGTATTGGAGAGATCAAGGATACAAGGAACGTATCTAAACATATCTAACAAGCCGATAGCCAACATCAAACTAAATGGAGAGAAACTCAAAGCGATTCCACTAAAATCAGGAACAAGACAAAGCTGTCCACTCTCTCCATACCTATTCAACATAGTTCTTAAAATTCTAGCTAAAGCAATAAGAAAACAAAAGGAGATCAAGGGGATTGAAATTAGAAAGGAAGAAGTCAAACTTATACTATTTGCAAATGATATGATAGCATATGTTAAGTGACCCCAAAAACTCTACAAGAAATTCCTTTAGCTGATGAATACCTTCAGTAATGTTGCAGGATACAAGATCAACTAAAAAAAAAAAAATCAGTAGCCCTCCTATATACAAATGATAAAGAAACTGAGAAAGAAATCAGGAAAATATTAGCCTTGACAACAGCCATGAATAACATAAAATATCTTGGGGTAACCCTAACCAAACAAGTGAAAGACCTATTCAATAAGAAAGAAATTTGAAGAAGAAATTAAAGAAGATACCTGAAAATGGAATTGTCTTTCATGTTCTTAGATAGGTAGGATCAACATAATAGAAATGGCAATCCTACCAAAAGCAATCTATAGATTTAATGCAATCTTCATCAAAATCCCAATACAATTGTTCACAGACCTTGAAAGAATAATACTCAATTTCATATGGAAAAACAAAAAACCCAGAATAGCCAAAATAATCCTGTACAATAAAGGAACTTTTGGAGGCATCACCATTCCCGACATCAAGTTCTATTATAGAGCTAAAGTTATGAAAGCAGCCTGGTATTGGCGTAAAAACAGACAGGTTGACCAATGGGATTAAATCAAAGACCTGGGTATTAATCCACACAATGGAGTACTACTCAGTGGTAAAAAAAAAATGACGTATTGAAAGTTGCATGAAAATGGATGGAACTAGAAAAAAACATCCTGAGTGAGTTAAAGCAGACCCAAAAAGATGAACATAGTACGTACTCACTCATAAGTGGATACTAGCTGTAAAGCAAAGGATAACCCCAGAGAAGCTAATAAGTAACAAACAGAACCCTGAGAGTAACATATATAGATCCCCTGGAAAGGAGAAATAGACAAGATCTCCTGAGAAAATTTGGAGCAGGGAGAAGTGAGGACAGAAGAGGGTTGGAGTGAAAACTGGGAGGGGGAGGAGAACTTGAGGGAATGGGATAGTTGAGATGGAGAAAGGACAGAGACAGAGAGCAAGGAAAGAGATATTTTGATTGAGAGAGCCATTATAGGGTTAGCAAGAAACTTGGAACTAGAGAAATTTCCAGGACACCAGCTAAGCAATAGTGGAGAGGTGCCTGAATTGACCTTGACCTGTAGTCAGATTAATGACTATCTTACATGTCACAATAGAACCTTCAACCAGCAACTGATGGGAGCAGAGACAGAGAGTCACAGCAGAGCAATGGGCTGAGCTCCCAAAGTCCAGATAAAGAGTGGGAGGAGTGAGAATATGAGCAAAGAGGTCAAGACCATGATGGGGATACCCACTGAAACAGCTTACCTGAGCTAATGGGAGCTCATCAACCCTGGCTGGACAGAAAAGGAACCAGCATAGGACCAAACTAGGCCCTCAGAATGTGGCTGACAGTTGTATGGCTGGGTCAGACTACGGAGCCACTGGCAGTGGCACCAGGATTTATTCCTACTGCTTGTACTGATGTTTTGGAAGCCATTCTCTTTGGAGAGATACATTGCTCAGCCTAGATATAGTAGGGAGGGCTTTACTTCCTTCCTCAAAGTAATGTGTCTTATCCTCTCTAAGGAGTGGATGGGGGGGGGCGGGAGAAAAGATTGAGGGGATGGGAGGAGGGGATGAAGTGGGAACTGTGATCGGTGTATAAAATGTTAGAAGATGGATTTTTTTGTGTTTTTTTTAAAATAAAATAAAAATAGTAAGAAGAAAAAACAATTCAGAATGTTTATATAATAAGAGATATTAGGCATTTTGAGGGGTTGAAATCCTAAGTACAGTAGACACCAATTTTGCCTTATTAAAGAATAAGTAACTGGGCAAATCTCAAAGAACTTATAGAAATAAGACAAATGAGTACTGGAAAAAAAAGCCAATTCAAGCTAAGAGAACAGCTATTAACCCTTTTTCTCCCTGATTGCATTGCAGTCCCCCTGCCCTTGCTGGTCTATGTGCCTACCAGGTATGTGTCTATTTCAGGGCGTGAATTAGTATGGTCATAGTGGCTTCATCACAGAATTCTAGAAACATTTATGAGTAAGACAAAGAATGTGTGTCTTTCAGTCTTTTTCCAGAAGGGATTTCAGGCAGTTTACAATGTTCACTTAAACACTCAATGAGAGCATGCATGGGCATGGTTGTCAAAAAAAGAAAAGAAGTAACATAAAGGGACTGGAGTGGACGAGGAAGCCTCCAACCACTGCATCACGCTTTCATCTGCTTCTCCTTAGTCAGACATTCGGGAACAGAGAAACACTGCCAGTCATACACTCATCATATCCGTAAGTCACTCTGAATAATTAGAGCTTATGTGAGCACTATGATCGAAGAATGCCCGGGGCATCATAGACCCAAACTCCATTAGTGAACAAGTTCCTTAACAGTATTCTTGCTATGGAGACAGATCCCTGCCCCTTACTTGGCAAAAGCATGAAGAATTCAAATCTTCTGCTGAGTATGCTGGGCACACTGGGATTGACTTCCACGAACACATTCTGACTATAAAACATATTTTGTGATGTCAATAAATGAGAATCTAGGTGCAGTGGTAAGTGGTTTCCTGTAATACTAGCACGTGGAAGGCTAAGTAAGAAAGTTGTCTAGCGACAATACTAGGCTACTCAAGGAGTTTGAGGTCAGCCAGAGTACATTAGATACTGTCTCAAAAATAAAAACCAAAGTAGAGCAAAGACTTCTTGTCTTTCATACTCACTAACTGGAGTTATTTGTGGCTAATTTTTTTAAACAGAAATTTAACAAAAAAAAACTAAGTCCTTTGCTGTCAATATCCCACAAACTACTAGAGAATGGCTTTAGTGTCAGGGAATATAAAACATGGAGATTTAGAAAGTTTGATGGTGAATTTTGATTGTCAATTTGACTAGATTAGGACAATACCTAGACCATTAGTGAAGCATATGTCTTTATGTGTACAGGAGATATTTCTGGAGATTACAAAAAGAGGACCCATCCTAGATGCAGACAACACCAACCTCTGGGTGGGGTCCTCGCCTGAGTGCAAAGGAGAGTGGACTGAGTGCTGCCAATCATCTTCCTCCATTTCTTCTCCTAAGACACAAGAAAGTAGGGGAACCCTGTGTTATATTCCTGCCACCACTGAGCTATCTACCACATTCTTGCCCTATAATAATTGACTGTAACCCCCTCAAATGATGAGCCAAAGTAGATCCTTCATCCTTTCAGTCGCTTCTGCCAGCTAACTTTTCACAGTGATGAGAAACATAACTAAAATAAGATCGATGCCAAGAAGTGGGGCAGTTGGGACTCAGGAAACGACGGAGGTGGTAAAGTGTTAGCAACACAAAGACTTGTATTTGATCCTTATCTCCCCACATGTAAAAGCCAGCCGTAACTGCATGTACCTGTAATCCTGGGACAAAGGAGGCGCAGACAAGAGGACTCCTGGGACTTGCTGGCTATCCAGTCTAACCTAATCAGTGAGCTCCAGGATTAGTGAGAGACACTGTCTCAAAAACTAAGATGGAAAACAACTAAAGATGTCCAACACTGACCTTTTATTCCAGTGCATACAGACTATACATGTATATCTGCTTGCACACACACGAACACATAGAACCAACAAAAATCAAAAATGATGTGGAAAAGTATTGACTATATGATGGAGATGGAGCTGTGTACTTCTTAGGCCTTTGGAGCTAGTTTCTGGGAGGGGTGTGGAAGAGTTTGGATGAGAAAATCCTGGATTGCTAAAGGCAATGCTTAATTGTGGATGCTTGGAAGACCACAACACCAAGGAAAATACACATAGTGGATGCTAGGCGCCTGAGGTATCAAAGTACTACATCAGGAATCAGATATCTGCCTCTGGGTTTTTATAACTCGTGCTACCCAGGCTAGAGGTCACTCGTCTCACATTAAAGCAAAGCACTTAAATATATTCTGCAAATGTTCTAAAAGTTTGAGTGCAACTGATTTCAAAAGCCGCCAACCAATTTGTTTGGCAGAGGAAATTATAAGGAAGCTGTATAATGGATACTACTAATTGGTCTTACTCAGGTTTGCAGTGACAGAAAGCAGCAAGTGGAACAGAAAGATATGAGAGGTTTACAGTTGGGTGAGAAAGGAACAAGAGGGAATTTAACCTCCAGACCAATCAGGGAGAAAGTACCAGTAACTATTAGTGTTATACATGTGTGGTTAAGGGAAACTCATGAACTCTGTAGAGAGACAATAGGAACAGCACCTAGAGACCAACATCATACCAATCTAAGACTGCAAGATAGAAAAAGCAAATTCATATGAGAAGAGAGTGCCTGATGAGAATTCAGTTTCATGAGTTCCTCAGCGTGAAAAGCAACTTCAAGGAAAACATTTTCATGGGTTCATCTGCCTGTACATCGGAGGCCATGTTATTTTGCTAGGCATGGGCTAAATCTCAAGCTGGAAACAGACCTCGACATTACTCATGTGCCACTGGTTTTACAGGCAAGCAAAAGCAGAAGAGCAATGGGACTCATGGAGGCTTCTGCCAAGACTTCAGAAAGCTGCTGCAGTCAGGCAATATATGGCAAAGACAGATGCCTCCCAAGAAAGCCCGGAGATGCTATCACATGAAGGTGTGTATGTAAACCATAAGTGGTATTGGAGACTCCAGGACGTTGGACCATACCAGCATAAACCCAACCAGGAAAGCTGCAAGCACAATACAGAGCTATTACAAGAGATGGAAACTCTACATGCTACAGGTAGCAGAGACTGGGGTAGACTACCTACGATGAGCCACACAGATGCTGCTGCCACAGATGCCAGGTACAGAGTTGCAAGGTTTAGAGTTTGCACCAATAGCGTTCCATCTTGCCATGATCCAGCCTTTCCTTTCTCTGCCTCCATTCTTTTCCTTACAAATGGGACTGCTCACTCTATCCCTCTGAATACTGGAAATATGCAGCTTGGCTTTTCTGGGGATCATGGTGAAGAGACAGTCTTGAGTTTCATTGGGAGTCTTTGAGCGGTGTTGAGTTTCCAGAGAGTCTTTGATGGTTGGTATGGAAAACTACGGCACCTTTTGAAGCTGAAGTATATGTATTTTGCATCATCAGAAGGCCATAAACCAGGGGCCAGGTATGGAACGTCAAGGTCTATGTGTAAAAGCCCCCATAGTCTCATTTGTTTAAATAGTTAGCCCTTAGCTGGTGACAATGTTCTGGGAGATTGTGAAGCCCTTTGGAGACGATGCCCAGCAGGAAGAACTAGGTCATTGGGTGGGCCTTGTGAGTTATATAGTATGGCCCTACTTTAAGGTCTAATTTCTCTATGCTTCCTGAGCCATGTAGGTTGCCACAGTCATGCCTTTCCCATTATAATCAATTGGATCCCTTCAAACTTTGTGTTAATATAGATATTCAATATCCTTTAAAGATATTCTGACAAGCATTTTGTCACAGCATCAAGGAACAGCACTAACACAGCAGGGTATTAGGACAACTTTTTGTTTTGTTTTGTTTTTGAGACAGGTTTTCTCTATGTAGCTTTGGAGCCTATCCTGGAATTCACTCTGTAGACCAGGCTGGCCTTGGACTCACAGAGATCCAACTGTCTCTGTCTCCCAAGTGCTGAGATTAAAGGCACGTGCAACGACCACCTAGAGACAACTTTTACATAAGTAAAGGTTCTACTAGGACCAAATCCCGCCTTTACTAGGGGGTGATCTTGAATGGTACCACTGGCTTAGACAGTCACTCTTCCAAGGCCTTATGAGTATGTACACATGCATAGACTCTGATACCCGGGATTCTTTCATTAAGTATTGTCAGAGCTATCTTACTCTGAAAATATAAAGACATCATAACACACTCATGTAGGTCAAAATAAAACCTTCCAAGAGCACCTTGGGAAGAAAAACATCAAGAAAAGCTAAGACAAAGACTAAAGTTGTACAGGATAGCTGACTAAGGGTCAAGACATACGTGCAGCATCATGGGATACAGGAAAACTCATCTGAACAAGGCCATATAATGTGCACCTTCCATGTAATCTCTTGGATGGAAGACTGTGAGGCACCTGATCTCTAACATATTAGTCTTTCAAAATAAAATATTATATTGATGAGAAAAGAACTCAAAAATTTTTAGGGGAAAAAAAGGACAACATATATTTTGAGAAAATTGAAATATGAGAATTCTCTAGGAAGAATCCATCATTTTGGAGGGTTTCTGGGCCTGGCATCCTGTAGATGAACATGTAAAAACATGGTAGATATTCATTAAATAATTGTTTACTCTCATGATAACACTGGGTCATGTTTATCTGTTTGAGTATTTGAGGGGTCAAAAGCCTTGACTATTTAAACAATCCACAAGTCCATGTGCACGTTCTCCTGCCAAATATGTATCCACAGATGCTGACAAAGCTTCAAAGAGAGGATCAAGGGACCCAGAGGACATGAGGAGCTCTGTAGAGAGCAGAGCCAAGTCCATGGCAAGGCAGAGGCACTCACAGAGGCTTCCTAGAAGCCCTGCATTGCACAGAGTGCAGGGAAACACTTCTCTGTCGTGGAATATTATTTTAAGATGTCCTACATTTGTTTCTGCTGTACAACATTTGCTTAATGATGCAAAGATGGGTTGCATTCTTTTATGTGGCATTTGTTTAACTCTGTAAAGCTGAATTACTTTGTCTGCCTATAACACCTGATTGGTCTAACAAAGAACTGAAGAGTCAATAGCCAGGCAGGAGAGAGAAAGAGGTGAGCTGGTGGACAAAGAGAATAAATAGGAGGAGAAATCTCATCTCGAGAAGAGTGAGGGGAGGAGGATAACACCAGGGGCCAGCCACCTGCTCGCACAACCAGACACAGAGTAAGAAGTAAAGAAAGATATATAGAATAAAGAAGGATAAGAAGTTCAGAGGTAAAATATAGTTAAAGAGAAACAGGATAATTTAAGTTAGAAAAGCTGGCTAGAAATGGCCAAGCTAAGGTCAGGCATTCATAAATAAGAACAAATCTCTGTGTATTTATCTGGGAACTGAGTGGCAGGCCCCCAAAGAGTAAAAATCCAACTACACTTCTCCTTTCTCCTATCTACAGTGGGAGTTATTTCTGCATTTTTTTTCTGTCCTGGTTCTGACTAGGGTTCAGGTGGTTGTGGGCAATGCTGGAGGCAGCCAGGGCACAGATTTGCCCGTTTTTACCATCACTAATCATCAACTGGTGAAGTCCATCTTTAGATGAGATCAGAATAGAAGGTCTGCTACAAGATCATATTGTGCAAGCTTTCTGACAGAATAAAGGCAAAGCACTAAGTGATGCCCTGGAGGTCTATGTGTAGCTGAATGTTTTAGCTAGTCACCAGACAGGTGTTGGTGGTGGTGATGGTGATGGTGATGGTGGTGGCAGTGTTGATGGTGGTGTGTGTATGTCTCTTTGTTTCTCAGCATATGCTCAGGCTCCATTTCTAACCTCCCTTCCACTTTTACACAGCCATGTGTTTGACTTCTGCTCAATGAGATGTGACAAATGACTACCTCCAGGAGATACATGATGCTTTACTTTAGCTGAAGAGGACTATCTGAAGTGATATTTCACTTGTATTTTAATAAATAAAGCTTGCCTGAAGTTCAGAGAGTAAGACAGCAGCACTGATCAGCCTTATAGACCAGGCAGTGGTGGCACACACCTTTAATCCCAGTAACCACACTAATTTGCCATAGAAACTGGGCAGTAATGGTGCACGCCTTTAATCCCAGCACTATAAGACAGGAAAAGACAGCTCTCCCTCACAGTCTCATTCTGAGATTCTTGATGACTGGATTGCCATTTCAGACTGAGGTAGGGGCAGTAACTGGCTGTTTTGCTTTTCTGACCTTCAGGTTGAACTTCAATTTCTGTTCTGGGTTATTATTAATAGTGCTACAGATATCCTTACCCTACATTGCTTGGAAAGAAGTCATACAAGTCTAGGACCCAGGATGATTGAGAGGATTATGTATGTGCATGTACACAGGAAAAAGATACTATGCAGTAGACAGTACACACATTCACTGTGCACAAACATCTACATCAAACACACAGACACACACACACACACACCCCACTTTCATCTAACCTCCCAATATAAGGTCCCCATTATATTACAATGTACAAACTGATTTTTTAAACTAAGTCATTCCCTCAAGCAATGATCTATCCCCAAATGCTATAGGCATTTAGACCTGACTCAGAGAAGGCTGTCCAAATCAAGGGCCAGGCTAAATTACACAGCGTCTTGTTATATCATTTCCATACTGCTCATGAAATACTCATCAGCCTTCCCCCATACACCAGATGCTGCATCTGGCATTTGAGAAGCTTGGTGGGGATGATGTTATCCCTGTTCCCAAAGAGATCAATAGCCATACTGTGGTGGCCTGTGTGGGCCCCTTGTCTGCTCTCATTTTAGGCTTGAGGTATTCCTTTCCCCAAAAGAGCAGCTGAAGTCTAGAAAGGACCTTCTTCCTTCCAAGCCACTCAGGAACCTACCTGTTTGCAGGCAGCTGGACTCTAGGAGAGAGTGGGGTGTCCTTGGGAGGGCAGCAAAGGGCTCAGAGGTTCCATACTACAACAGCTCCAGCCTGGAGGCGGAACCGCCCCCAGTTCTCTCTCCACTCTGCCACCTCACCAAGGGGCTTTCTTTCTACTGGCAGCCTCACTAGTGCACATCCACATTTAGATAAGTGGTACTAAAATAAAATGGACTGTAATTATTGTTATAGATTACAGTAATTATAGACAGGGAAAGGGCCGATTAGATTACCACTCCTTCCCTCCCTCCCCAGACAGACTAGCTGATTGAAGGAGATTTGTGGAGAACACAATACACATGCTGGGAGCTTTGGATGCCGCTATGACCTCCTAGGGACCTACAGCAAAGGGCAGGGCCGCAGAGCAGAGGTGGTAGGAGGGAAGGGCAATCAATCTGAAAATAAACCAGTCATTAAGGAGTAGAGCCTCTCATCCTCCTGCCTCGAGGTCATGCCCACATATACACCACGACTGTGGCAGTGCTGGCCCTGCCTGGTATATTCAAGCCATATAGCTGCTTGATTGGTAGGGGTCCTCCTATGTGTCTTCTTGTTCTGGTCTCTGTCTACATTGGTGTCATGTACACCTGCCGGTCCTGTATCTAACAAGGACAGCAGTAACATTGGTAAGGAGCTTCATTCTCTACACAGGTCAGCTGGAGAAGTCATTCCCATTCATGGGATAACGTGGTGAGATCACAGACAATGTCCAGGGCAGACAATGCCTGGAGGGGCGGATCTCAGCAACAGTATCTGCTGTTCTCTTGCCCTGGCCATTCTGGGGCCTAGCCAGACCTGCTGGGGCTCTCATTCTTACTGCCCCAATCTGATTGATTTACTCTGGCTACAGCATCTACATTGTGCCCTCCATCTGATTTGCACAGTAGAGTTGTCACTGGCAAGGCCCCTTCTGCATACTGGGTTCCAAGGTCAAGGTATCTATTATTACTCCCCCTTCCTTGAGGCCTGCTTAGTATCCATCAGCAGGATAACTGGCGAGTAAAGAATTCCTCCTGCCCAACTAGCCCCATCTCCCCTTCCATAACCCAATATTTTAGGGCTACCTGTTAGTGTACATCATGATGGTGCCAAGCTATGCCAAGTCCAGCAGTTGCCCACTAGCTAGATATTTTCTATAACCCATGGCAAACTGCTCCCAGCCACACTGAGTATGCTGTCCAATGGAAAGGCCCTTTACTTGGCCCCTTTCCACCGCTCTTTATCATAGGTACCATGGAAAGTATGACGACATCCCATTCCAGGGTCTGAGAAGGTCCTCTATGGCTCGGAGAGTCTGCTCCCAAAGTATTCCCCAGGAATCGGCCCTGGTGTAGCTCTCAGCTCCTGTCTCCCATCAGTACTCTGAACTGCATGTCACATTCCGAGCGTCTGCTTGCTCACTGGTCACCCTCCAGAGACGATAAAGTTCGTGAAAATAGAAGTTATTTTGCCTTTTAATTACCCCTTAGCCGAGTGTCTGACACCCAGCAGACACCAATTAAGACTTGATGAATTAATGAAAAAGTCAGGAGTTATTGGATGCCTAGAAGCATCTGGCCTTTTACAATTCTTGATTTACTTCTTCCAGATGGGGAAACTTTTCAGTAGGGTTGGGGCCGGAGGTGCAGGGAGTCTTCTCAGAGGCAAGGCTCGTCTAGGTACCAGGTGGAGAGAGGATAGTATATGGGTTCCAGCGACGCGGGGGGAGAGTGGGGGAAGAGGGAGAACCCTGTGTTTCTCTGGTCAAGCACGGAAGCACTGGTACTCTACTTCAGCAGGGAACTGTGCCCCTGTGACACAGTCTTAGTTGGTGGACACAAACCAGCAGCCCTTAAACCCAGTGTGGCCTCACCCCCACAGAGGTGGGAACCCCAGTCTCGATTTCATGGCTAAAGAATCTGCTAACAACAACCAGGAAAAATCAAACACAAGTTCAACATTTTCCCTAAGCTTTCCAGATCCCCACTTGGGCTGCTTTTGTTTGAAACTCAAACATCTGCCCTTTGGTTTCTGTGTTCCAGGGAGGGCATTGGAGTACAGGTGTACCCCAAACAGACGTACAAACATACAGATAGATATGCAGAGGGGAAGGCTGTGTAGATTGGGAGCCTCAGTGGTATCAAGGCATTGTCCCGCAGTGGAACCCAGTTCCTATCACAAGACATCCAGAGGCCAGCATGCCTAACACATGTAACTCCCCTCACCTTGGAGACATTTGCAGGATATAGAGTCTCAGAAAGCTATAATGTGTCAGTGTCAAGATCCTGTCTCTCCAGCAGCAGGACCCATGAGGGCAGCTTCTCTACATGGGATGTGCATCAGCCCACGGTGCCCAGTGACAGGAGAAAGTAGGATATGTCTGAACTTCATCATTCAGACATCACTGGTGATGGAAACCAGAAGAAGAGATTTATTTCATCTGATAAATGCATTATTGGGCTTGACTACCATCTTTCCTAGAGAATTCCTGACGATCACTGATGGGTAAACTGAAGTAATATGGCTGGCAGATCCTTTGCATACTTCCATCCATATCCCAGTCCTCTGAGATTGTGAGTAAGAGCTATTGGCCCTGGTCACTACTTAGATCCCAGGATCTGAGAGAATGTGGGTTCCTCTGCCCTTGGTATTCTGTCCCATCTTGTATCCTCAAATCTTCAAGAGCTTCCACAGGCCAGGCTAGCTCCTGCTTCACCTTCCTCCTAGTCCTGTCAGGCAGTACCAATCATACGAGAGAAAATCAGATCTTTACTCTGCATTCAGCCATTCAAACCCCAGACACAATCATAGCTACTTGTGTGTCTCTTACAAGAGCTCTCAAGGTTTGCCATGCCTAGAAGCTTCCTTTGTGATGTTCTTTCCCCAGCCTGGAATGCGGTTCCCCTGGCTTTTTATGTGCCTTTCTGCAACTCCATACTTAGAAGTTGTATGTTGTATGTACTTGTGTGTTGTTACTTGTACTTGTTGTAGGTACTTGCATGTTCACTCCATCAGAAAGGGTCTGCAGATGAGAATATACAAGACCATCCTACCACTGGCATGCCCCTCCCCATCACTACAAGAGCCCCTCTGCCTGGTAACAGGTAGGGCAACTATTGATCAGCTGTGTTCTTGCTTACGGACTATCTCCCCTGAAGAACAGGACCTGCAAGAAAATACAGACTAGTGCATCTTCCCATTTTCCTGTCTGCACTTCCTAGTGTGGTGCTGTCTCAGAAAGCTAGTGGCAGAGTTGCTGGCTGAGCGTTTCAACTTACTCTCTACTGAAAAAAGACACATGGTGATGCTTCAAAGGCAAGTCATGAACTGAAGACTTCTTCCCTGGGCCATCGACTTACCTTTTCCTTAAGAGAGCCTTGGAGCAGGACCTGTTGGCCACTCACGGTTGCTAGTGAGGTATACAGGTGCATCAGGACTCGCTAGGGCTGACCTGGAGTAACCGGCCTACCCTTGTCACCCGAGCCAATGAGCACTACATCACACCAACCAGGAGGTCTTGGGCTGTTTGGAGGCTGTTCACCCAGCCAAGGCTCAGCAGATAGAAAGAAATGGGCAGGGAATCCAGTGGTGGAGGAGACAGGGTGGGATGTGTGTGATGTACGCCTATCTATCTTTCCACCAGCTCCATCATGGATAACTGCCCTCATTTTCTTCTTGCCCTGATTTCCTCCGTTTCTTAATTAGGAAAAACATGAAAAATATCTCCAGTTGTGCATTAAGTATTTCTGCACAAGGATAAGCTTTCACTAATCCTTTTCTGGAAATGAGGTATGGTCTAAATAAATAAAAATAAACAAGCTCAGTCTTCCCCCGGGGTGCCCCACTCTGGATTTAGGTCATCCGCATGTGTATTTCTGATCTATTTTCAAATTTACTGATTCTGACGGTGTAAGCAGGAACTGCTGAGCTGGCTCTGCGGCCAGGGCACCTGCCAGAGCTGCTGTTCTGCAGAGGCCCCATTGCTTACGTGCAAGTTCATCCTCCATAGGAGAGATGTTGGCGGTTCAGCAAAGTGGAAGGGCCTGTCTGCCTCTAGATTTGGGCAGCACTTCTAAGACAAAAGGGTAATGAGGAATCCAGAGTTGTCCGCTCCCTGTCCTGTCTCAATTCATAGCGCCGAGGACAAAGACTGTCCCCTATGGGGACCAGCACACATCACAAAGCACTAATGCACAATCCCTGTGCTAGATTAACTCTTGTGTGTGCCTAGCCAGCTTGAGATGGGACCCTTTCAGTTATGACCTTGTGATTCCTTGGCCACAGGAGAAAGAGCCAACAATCAGCTTTCAGGGGAAGAAGAGGGAAACTGAGTTCATTCAGAAATGCCCATGATCAGGAGAGGGATAGACACTGTATAATTTGGGAGTTGCTTAGTAAAGAGAACTAGAGGCTTGGCAAGAGGTGAACAGTGGCCCAGGCACAGCCTCCGCCATTTGTGGACACCCCACCCCGACCCCTGCACATGGGCAGAGTATGTTTAAAGTACAGACCATCTAGTGTACTTCACAGAAGTCCTAGGGTAGGACCCATCACCCTCACTTCCCCTCACCGAAGAAACCAGGGCACTGGGACAGCATCACACCTTCATGTGCCCTTGGTATTCATGCCTCTCCCTGCATTTGCAGGGAGTTCTGTCCTCCTCTGTTCCTTAGGCTTGTAGTAGGGAGTGGGGCCCCTTGTTTGTCCTGGCTGCTCCACTAGCTTACACCCAACATAATCACACAGAAATAGTATTAATTAAATTACTGCCTGGCCCACTAGTTCTAGCCTCTTATTGGATAACTTTCACATCTTCATTAACCCATTTCTATTAAATTTGTATATCTCCACGTGACGGTGGCTTACCATCAAGATTCTTACCTACGTCCGTCTCAGGATGAAGATTCATGGTGTCCCTCTCTGCCTGCCTTCTTTCTCCTAGCATTTAGTTCCTTTTTCCTGCCTATCTAAGTTCTGCCCTATCAAAAGGCCAAGGCAGTTTCTTTATTCAACCAATGGAAGCAACACAAATACAGAAGGACCTCCTACACCATAGGCTGATACTGCTTCAGGCCTTGATTTTGAAGATCCTTGGTCTGGAAGCTGGATCTGAAGCTTCTTACTATCTGAACTATAAAGCAGGGCTGAGACCATTTCTACATGTTCTCTTATAGACCCAGCTCCTCCATCAGAGCAGACAGGAGAACTAAACTAGTAGACGGGGGGGGGGGGGGGGGGGGCAAGAACCAACCATCAGCTGCAACTATGTGACAGGTCAAGTTTGCATCTCCCTGCATCTCCTGCCATTTCCTATCACCTAATCCTATGATGGGCAAAGACCAGAAACTCAATAAACACAGATTGAGCAGAGTGATTAAATGAGATGATATAGTTTGCCAAGCACCTGCAATTTGTTACTAGGCAATTGTTCTCAGGGGGACTGGCTCTACACTCAGGGCCTATTTCAGGTTAAAAAGTGGGGGCCAGGGCTTGCAAACAAGTAAGATATGCCTCTGCAGAGAGACTACTGGGGAGAAGCAGAACTGGCAGGGAACACACGAATCACAGAGATGGCCTAGTGTGCAGAGAACAGGACAACAGATGTATGGATAGGAGAGGAGGGTTCAAAACCCACCAGCATGGAGAATTAGCACATGCTGAGTCCCTGGGTGCAGGATGAGCCTTGTCTAGGGACAGACCGGAAGCCACATGGCAGTGGTGGCCAGGCCTTTGACCCTGCCTGCTTTCTGGCTTGGTCAAGGGTACACAGTACAGAATACCCCTAGAGCAAGCATCTGAGACTGAGAAGGTGGTTGTTGACTGACAGCCAGCCTTAACATGCTGTGTGGAATATCTTACTCATCATCCCCCTCATCTACCATGCCATCCTCATCCTCTACACTGTCTTCATCCAGCCCTTGTCCTGAGCTACACAGAATGCCCTGTGTCCCAGCTCACTCTCTTCTGTGAAGGGAAGATCCCAAGATAGCAAGCAGCCAGTTTCCACCACTATGAGAGAAAGAACAGGTACTCCTTGGGCCCTAATTTTCTAAGAACATGGGTGACTTTTTCCATGGCTCCCCTTCCACTGCCACCTTTCTTTTTTTAATTATTGTTTTAACCCATTGAGTCCAATTGATGCTAGCCATATGCCCGTAGGTATAGGTTTACCCACTGGGGAATGAAGAGCCTACTAGAGGCCATACCACTAATAGTTCTTCAGAGATGGGATGATAATCAGGAAGGAGGCAACAGCAAACATGGAAATAGAACGCCCACCCCCAAACTGATGCTGCAGAGAGAAACCGGCCCAGGCAAAAAAGGAATACCAGAAATGTAAATGAAGAAATGTAAACACTATGGTGGTGAGTTATCTCTTAGGGAGAAAAAAGATTAAGAGTTTAGACAAATACGTTCCCAACCTCAAAGAATTTATAGATAACAAGGTCTCTGAAAGGAAAAAAAAAAATCTAAGAGATACTGAAGTTCAAAGAAGAGATTATTAAACAACAGATGGAAATGAAATGTTAACAGTAGGTTTTAGAAAAAGAACAAAGCCAGAGAGGGATCCAGAAACCCATTTAGAAGTCCCAGAGGAAGGACTAGGGCCAGAGTTCAGGGAAAGGGAAGCAGCCTAGGAGGCAAGGGCAGAGCTTAGTCCCTGAATCCTGGGCAGGAAGCCAGACAGAGGGGCTGAGGGAGCACAGTCCAGAGATGAAGCATTGCCTTGGGCTATGAAAGCCTAAGTGTGGCCCTAGCCTTGAGCTAAAGATCTCCACTCAAGCCAGTCAGCCAGTGAGGCACGACTTGCACACATCCTTCTTCCACGGGGCAGTGATCCCTGCGCCCCTGGGACCCATCACGCCCCAGAAGGTTAAGCACGCTCTGCTATCAAAGTCATCAGAAAGCCATCTTGAAATACAAAGCTCCTACTGGCGACAGCAGCAGCAGTAAGGAAAAAGCAGTAGCCATCAGAGCCGCAGTCCCTGTCTCTGGGTGATGCCACGTGACTCAAATGTCAAACTGACATTTGCACCAGTGGAGGGAGCCCTGGCGAGGTGCCTTTTGGTGATTGCTAAGTGCCTTTTTTTCTTCTTGGCCCTGCTTGTTGTGAAGGCGTTGGGTACTGGTACCAGAACCAGCTTCCTTGCTCTGAAATGCGCTGATCTGTCCTCAGGTACGGTGCAGTCTTTATTGCTTAGATATCCTGTGCGGACTGAGAGTTACCGAAACCCTTGGCTCTCTCCCCTCCTAGCGGTGCCGGCTATATGAACTGAGAGCTGTTACTCTGCGTCACACAGAGGTCCACGGAGAATCAAGGCAGGCTCACTCACTCACTTCACAAGGGAAGCTCTCAGTCATTGCCCCCTTGAAGTCAAAGCTTCCTGCTCCTGGGGGTCCAGAAAGAATAATGGCAGTAGCATTCTAGAGAGCTCTGCAGCAAAGTCTTGGGAATCTGTGTGCTTCAGAGGATGAGGCTTGGAAAGGAAAGGGGAGGTAAAGACAGAAGGACCTGCCCTTCAGTGTGACCACAGCGAGGATGATGCAGGGTGAGGCAGATGCCCACTCTGTCTCCTGCTCTGGAGCTCTGCCACACCTGCCTCTCCTAACTCTGGGGAACTTTTACTAGATCCAGCATCTGTCTGGGAAATGGAAAGGCAGGCTGTCACTGTCAACCATGAGTGTTTCCTGCAAACAGTGGAAATATGCCTGCTCTCTGGGTTTTGGCAGGGATAATGGATCCTGTGGCCTCTCCAAGCCTACCTTGTATCGGCATATCTAAAAGGAGCCCATGATCCCCACACAGGACACTCACTGCCTCCGTCAGAGCAACTATGTATCAGTTCATCACAAAGTAGAGCTTTGGGAAGCATGCTGTGGGGACGTAATTAACTCTCTGCTGGGAATTAGCTGCCTCCTGCCCAGAAATCATCTCCAGTCCACCAGGCACAGTATTGACGTACTACTCTCTAGGTCAAACTCCCTGAATTCCACCTATCAATCACTCGCTCTCCTAAAATCTTTAGTAGTCTTCCTGTGCAGACCAGGGCCCTTGTTTCTCCACTTGACTAATGGCTACTTTCTATTTTAAGTTCTTAGAGACAAAATGTGCAACTTTGCCCATAAAATCCAACACAGTCCTGGAAGATGGTCAAGAATGATGTAAGTGAAGGATGAGAGTCCGGTTCTTGACCCGGGAGTATTTGCATGCCGTCTCCAATGTGCACGATGCCTGCTGCTCACTCAGAGGCCCCGGCACTTAGCATCTTTATTATGCTCCTGGGTACTAACAATGATTAGATGGAGCCCAGTCCGTACTCTGTAATGCTAGCTATTCCTGTCTCTGCAAAGAGAGCAAAGTTCCAGGCAGAGAGTGAGGAGTGAGGAAATATGAAATCACTGTTACAGTAGGAGCCATCCATACAGAGAAAGAAAATTCAGTGATGTTGGCTGGGATAATTCAGCCTGGTGAGGCTTCCAGAGAGGGGCTCAGGTATACTACTGGGCAACGGCCACAGCAAAAGCCCCAAGACAAATGAACTCAGGAAGATAAAAACAGACGCACAAAAAATTAAACTGATTTCGTTACTACAGGCTTTTAATGTGCTAATGCGTGACGTGCGTCATGCTAAGACAGACTGAATACAGGAAGGTTCCCGGTCTGAGCTCTCCCCAGGGCCCTTCCTCCGAGAAGCATCTCCATGAAGCCGTGCTGCTCAGAGCCACTTTTGGAAAAGCCAAATTAATCTCTCCGTCAGAACAGGTGTTCTGGTGGATTGTTTTTGCCCAAAAGAAGGATAGAGATTTTCCCCTGCTGAGGTTATTTAGTTAGCCTCCACACAACCTGCCAGAATAATTTAAATATCAAGTTTGTTACCCATCATCTTTAGCTTCTTAATGTGACCAGTAACCTAATCATTTATATGATTTATAACATCACGAGAGAAAAACAAGCCCCACTATTTCCATCTCTGGTACTGAAGTACGGAGCCTCGGTGTCGATAGAGGAAACATGTCTGGCAGGGAATGCTACCAGGATCACGCTCACAATGAAGATAGTAATGAGTTTCATTGGCGTGTGTCTGCGCGCATTCCAAGTGACAGGCTGTGACATCACACCCAAAATATTGATGAGATGGGTGTCCGAGGAAGAAAGCACTTCTCACACAGGGAGTGTGTTTGTCGAATGCCCCCTTTACCTGATTATTAACATTAGTGTCCAAAGGATTGATGGACAGAATAATGAATGCTACAGTAGCTTGTCTCTACAAAAAAAAAAATGTAGAAATTGGATTCCCTAGTGTAACAGTGCAGAGAGGAATTTATGTTTTCTTCTTTCAGGGGCAACTTCTCACTCACAGAACGACTTTAGTAAACAGAGTGGCTGCTTCAAAACAAGCCTGTGACAGTGCCTCAGTTTCTCCTTTGTGTGTTTGCTTAGCTCACCAGTCACTCTATCAGGAGTTCCTACCATGTGATGTTATCTACCACGAGGCTGCCACCAGAAGATGCTGGCATCATACTCTAAGCTTGCCATATTATAAATCAAGTAAACTTACTTTCCTTTATAAAGAATTCAATCTCCAATATTTTGTTGGAGAAATAGAAAACAGCCTACGGCAAATAGCTGTTAGGTGATCGAATAAAAGTGTCTTGTTTTTATTTTTTTAACCCATCGTTGGTGGGGGTTAAATAGTAATGAATTCAAAGTTTTAGTTCTAAACCAGAATCTGGGTACAGCCAAAGCATACACTGGGTGCTGCTTTCAAATGGTTGTTTTCCCTGCCCCAAAGTGTGATTTACCAACCTCTTAGATCTCTGACTTAAAATAACAAGTGATACCTTCTATGCTCAATTAATAAATAAATAAAATATTTATGAAGAAAAAAATGATAAAGACATAGACAGATGAAGACCTAACTAGAAAGTCATTGTTCTATTACAAATATTTTGGCTATGTCTACCTGGAGTACACAGTGGATGGATATGGATGGGGAAACTTAAATCATTGGGCCCTGTGTTCCTCTCTCCAAAAGTCAGGACAGCATCACCCCCTGGCATCGCACAGGCTGATATTCGAACCTACCTGCCCCTTCCGTGATTCCTCTTAAGATCAGAGGTCCAAGTTTTATGCCAAACCAAAGCTACACAGTGAATCTACTGCTCTGTTTCCTGCTGCCAAGGCAGCCACATAACTTTCCACATTTCCCTCAATCAGTGACGTCAATGAATCACCAAGATTGCTTCACAGAGCATCAGTCCTGCAGGATGATGTTTAGAGATGGTTTATCCCCATCTCCAGAAGCTATGGAACTACTAATAGTTCAAAAGATGCCACTCAGTAAAGAATCCTGCTTTGGTTCTGTTTAATTCAGTGCATTCCTCAAACACACGTGAATACAAAGGACTGTAATGTTACATTTAGCATAACTCCATCTCTTGATATGTTCTTGAAACATATTTTCAGACATATTCTAAATCCATTCTGGGAAAATTGTTTCTGTATCAGAAAGGAACAAGAAGTGGAAGAAAAATAAAGAAAAGCCACGGAGCAAAGAATCCTGGGAAATGTAGTCCCTTGTAGCAATGCACAACTCTGAGACAGATAGAGAACAAATCCCAACATGAATTGCAGTTGCTTAACAGTAATCCAACGAAGGTGACCATGGAAAGAACACTGTAAGATGTAGCAGTCAACATCTTCAAAACAAACTAGGAAATGTACTCTGTGTGCTGCCTGACGTGTGTGTGCACATGTGTGTTTGAAAATACAAACACACGAGGAGTCCAGAAGTTGATGGGAGGTGTCTTTCTTAATTGGTTTCCATCTTAAGTTTCTTTTTGAGACAGGAACTCACTGAAACTGGCATTAACTGATTTAGCTATGCATTGAGCTCACAGCATTCATCTGCCTCCATCTCTCTGGTTATGGCATTAGAAGGGTACAGAATAATGATAGCAGCCTCCCTGGATCATAGGCAAGCAGGACTCGGTGAAGATGAGAGGAGAAGCCGTCTGTGTGAAGAGCAGAGTCATGGTGGAGGAAAGAAAAGCATAGGAAAAGGGACAGCTGGAAATAAAATTCCCAACACTTAAATGAATTGAAATGTTGTGGATAGTGTCCTCATTAGGGTTGCTATTGCTGCAATGAAACACCACGACCAAAGCGACTCAGGAAGGAAAGGGTTTATTGTGTTTACACATACACTATCATCACTGAAAAAAGTCAGGACAAGAACTCAAGCAGAGATAGAACCTGGAGACAAGAGTTGATGCAGAGGCTATGGAGGGTGCTGCTTACTGACCTACTCCCCAGGCTTGCTCAGTCTCTTTTCTTATAGAACTCAGGGCGACCACCCCAAGGATGGCACCATCAACAATGGGCTGGGCCCTCTCCTATCAATCACTAATTAATAAAATGCCTTATAGTTGCATCTTATGGGGATGTTTTCTCAGTTGAGATTCCCCCTTTCACATAACTCTACCTTGTGTCAAGTTGACATAAAACTAGCCAGGAAGGATAGAGATCATCACGGGAAAAATATACAGAGAAATGAGAAAGTTTGAGTTGATGCCACAGTGAAATTTAAGTATATCCAAACAAGCGCAAAGATGTAATCTTCTAACTCACAAAGAGAAAGAATAATTTGACATCAGGCTTCTCAACAGCAAAACTGGATTAAATAAGACAATAGAAAAAATTTTCAAGACATTTAGATGAAAGAATGACCCCTGAAATTTTATATTCAGCCAGAAAGTCTTCCAAATGCCATGGAAATATATGTCTTTGGACATATAAAGCTGCATTAGATTACTCTTTTAGAAAACCACTTTACAAGACTTTGTGAGAAAGTTCCCAAATAAGAAACAACTTAGTAGATATTACCAAGCGTATATGAAGTAGATGAAAAGAAACACATATCTTTTTTTTCTTCACTTTTCTCTTTTAAGAATCTAAGAGCACTTTCAAACAGTGCCTGAAGAATGAGATACATACAAAGTGAAATGGAAATAAGGTTATTTGGGTGGTGATGAGAAGCTAAGGGTGTGAAGCTGCTAAGTTCCTCATATTTCCAAAAATACACACAAAAAGGACACGACACCCTGTGTCTAAAACATTATACACCTGATACTCTAACCTCAAAAGTTATCCAGAATTCCACAGAATCAAAGCTAGGCCTGAGGACACAACCCTGTAATCTAATACCCCAGGAGACTGAGGGAAGAGAACTTCAAGTTCAAAGACTGCCTAGACCAGAATGAACAAGCACAAGGTTGGCCCAAGCAGCCATGTTAGGATCACTGTGGAAATAAAAACGTGTAGGGGCTGGAGAGATGTCTCCGTCATTAAGAACACTGACTGCTCTTCCAGAAGACCTGAATTCAATTCCCAGAGCCAACACACTGTTTCACAACTATCTGTAACTTGAGTTTTCAGGGATCTGACACCCTCTGCTGGCCTCCTCAGGTGCCAGGCATACACGTGGTACAGAGACATACATGTAAGCCAAATACACGTGCGCATAAAATAGAGATAATAAAAAAGAATAGAAGAGGTCTGTGGGTATGGCCTGTGAGCATTAAGAAAAAATTTATTCATTGAGTTACGTGAGTAAATACTAAGAAATATCCATAATCGTTGGTCACACAAATCAAATAATCACCAAATGTACAGGAAACATGAACAGCCAATTCAATGAGCATATAACTCTGAATTAACTTAAACATTCAGACCTTTCTCAGACACATAGAGTTCATTTCTAAAAGCTGATTTCATATTACACAAAACCAAGCTGTGAGTGTCTGAACTAAAAATTATAACTTAAAGCCCACCTGGGGTTCTCCACCCTGGGCAGCAAAGAGAAAACAAGGACCTGCCCTGCGCCAGGCTCTATTACAGTGAGCAAATATATCAAATATATGTTGAAGTATGGAAGAGGGAGACAGAATAGTCCATGCCCTGCAGAGAAAGGCTGATCTGAAGAGGGGAAAGCAGTGAGGAATGGGCTAAAGCGGGTGGCCTGCTTGCCACCAGGGCCATGGTGATGTCCTGGGCCTGGGTTGCTGCCAGGGGTTATGTCTGGGTCCATGATCTTGCTGTAGCTTCAGAGTCTGTTTTGATGCCCCTGGCTCCTATGGCCACTGAAGGCCAAGAGGATAGGGCTACACAGAGTTGGTCTTGCCCCTCACTAGCTGCGAAACTAGGGAGAACTGGCCCTCACCACAGTACTCCAGAAAATGTGGGTTTTGCAATTCACCTGGGCAGTAAGACAGAGTTGACCCTATTGGTAGGAGTGCAGGCAAGCTGGCCCTGAGGGAGTGAGAGCAGAACTGGTCTCCCACTCCCCTCTCTGCCAGATAGTGGCATGGGCAAGGGACAGATGCCCCCGACCCTGCCCCTTACCACCTATGGCATGAGGGAGAACTGGTCCTCAAGTTATGAGATCTAGAGAGGTGGTCCTGCCCCTCACTGGTTGCAGCACTTGGGAGAACAGGCCCTGTACCTCACCTGGGCAGCACAGTAGAACTGACCCCGATGGCACGGGCATGGGGAAATCTGCCCTGAGGTCCTAAGAGTGGGAGAGCTGGTCTTGCAATGCTCATCTACCATTTGGTGGAGATGGCGAGGGAAAGATGGCTTCCCCCTTGCCACCTGCAGCAGGCAAGAGAGTTGCCCCTGCCCCTCATAAGCTGCAAAACTCAAGAAATCAGGCCCTGCATCTCGCCTGAGCAGCAGAGTAGAGCTGACCCTGTTTACAGGCTGAAGTGATGCAAGCAGGAGAGACCTGGCTCTGCTCCTCATCTGCCATACAGTGACGTGGGTGGAGAAAAGGCCCTCTCCCTCCTTCTCACCCCTCACCACCTGAGGCAGGTTGGCAAGCTGCCTTTGAGATCAGGAGAGAGAGCTGGCCCTGCCTCTCACTACCTGCAGTACTAGGGAGAGTGGCCCCTGTACCTAGCCTGGGCAACTCAGAAGAGCTGTCCCTAGTGGTGTTGATGTGGGTGAGCTGCCCCAGAGGGCATGAGGGCAGGAGAACCAGCCCTCGCCCTTGCTGCTTACTGCATATGGTAAGCTAGCTGGGGTGGTGATGGAGAGTTGGCCCTGGTAGTGAGGATGGAGGAGAGCTGGCAGGCTGACCAACCCAGCTACCACTCCACCCCAGAACCAGGGCTATGAGTTGTCACTTTCCAACATCCATCACATCTGTGATCTGCTGAAGCACATGAAGGTGCTGGTCCTGCAGACCCAATGCTGCAGGATCTCCATGACACAGGACAACAACAGTATATCCAAGAGGAGTCCCGCTGAAGGACCAGTATCAATACTGTAGCAGAAACCAGAGGTATTGAACAACACCAATGGCTCACTGCAATGAGCACTTGCAAGTAAAGATGTATGAACTAATGGGTATACCGTGTGACTCATGAGTCACGCTGCAGCTTCCAAGATGGGATTTTTCTTTCCCATTTTTCTTTTCTTATAAATTATCTTTTATTTTATCTTGTGGAGTGAGGTTCTAAGGGCAAGAGGGCAGATGCAAAGGAACAGGGAGATAATTGGGATTGAGATACATGATGTAAAATCCACAAAGAATCAATTAAAGTTAAATTAGGAAAAAAGTTAGAACTTAAGTAGCAAAAGCACTTATAACATTTTCATATACATAGAAAAAATTAAAATGCTTTTAAATATATTTGATAAAGAAAAATGAAATTGAATAATTCAAAACCAACTAGAAAAAATTAATTACCCTGCTATGATCAGTGTATGTTGTATACATGAGTTGAGATTCATACCGTACCATATAATTTCATATGATTATCTCAAATATATCAGAAACATGAAATTAGACAGCTACAACTGACTAATAGAAGAAATAACAACCACACTGTAAACATACAGAATATATGGAGAACAATGATTTGAGAAAAATATGTAGCTTAAATTCTTTTATTTGAAAAGAAGCCCAGTGTAAGAATCTAGAATGAGAGCAATAATAACCCCAGAAACATAACAAAAAGGAGAGAAAGAGCAAGACGTCTATTTATGAAACAAATTTTACATGTCATCACCTGTGCCCAGCACATACTATGAAGAGGGTAAGCATTATTCCTTGTGACAATTTATGAGGTAGGTGCAATTACTATTTCCCATTATACAGAGTCAGTTACTGAAACACACGGTTTTGGTAATTTAGATAGCCAGTAATTTCTGGAGCTAGTATATAGCCCCAAAGTTCAGGCTATTTGTTCTGTTAAAATAGAAAGGGTTTGAGATAGAGGTAAATAATTTAAGAGGAATTAATATGTAAGCCTCTAATTAAATAATGAGAGTGACACAATTACCAATCCAGCACACTAAAATATGAATATTATTAACTTCTGCGTGCTAATAACTTTTTGGAAGTTAAAGAAAATAGATATGCATAAAGATTAATATAAAAGCATTTAAGAAGAAATAAAACATGAAAATTTCTACAGCTTTTAATGACATTAAAAGCAGTAATTATAATTTGCCCACAAGGAAATTCTTGGCAGTTTTACAATCAATTTTTACTGCCTTTTCAAGCAGGTTTCCTGTTAAAATTATTAGAAAAGGAAGTAGACTCCAACTCATGTTATGAATCTAGTATAAACTTGATCCCCCGGGAAACATACACAGTACAAGATGGGAATCTCAGAGTCCCATTCACACATGGATATAGTGCTAAAGTGAAATCTCTGGAACATAATTGAAAATAACTAAGTTCAGAAACATATAAATTTGATTAAGTAAATGAATGGAGAAAAAACATATTACCACATAGGCACAAAAGGCTTTCTGTTGTATTTCATAATGGGAATTGCAATATCAGGAATACAAAAAAGTTTGCTATTCTAAAAGTATCTACAAGGTACATTTAATAATCATGGTCATAAATGGGTAAATAGCAGAGAAAATAATAAGTATGATAGGATAATTACTATTATCTATTGTATTCTATATTGCCATAGATATTCTAGAACACATGGTTATGAATAGAAATGACAAACACCTATCAGTCATAAATGAGAAAATACAGGTCATTATTTGAGATTACATGTTTATCTATTTATAAAATGGGAAAATTGTGAGAACTGTAGTAACTCTAGGAGAAGAATTTAGAAAGATGGATTAATAATGTATATTTGATGCATATTATATATGCCAATTGCATATTTATGCACCAAGCAATTAGAAAGGTGCCGTTTAAAACAACATATAGCGTGAATAAATCTTAAGATATCAAAACACACATGGAGAAAAGTGATCAAATGACTTAAAGTCCACAAAAGAATTTTCTTACAATGAACATTAAGCTGTGATCAAAGAAAGAAAGGGAATCTTATGGTAGAGACGGCAGTTCTCTTTAAACGAATCTCTCCAAGCAGAACCGCTGATTTTAAAATCATTTTAGAAGATACTAGAAGAATAAAGAAACTACAGCAGCTCAGGCATTTCAGAAACACTGGCAAAAGAGACTCTACTTGTTATTATTTTATTATTTATTGCTAAGTCATAGAAGCTGAAATAATTCAGCATTGCAGGATGACAGACCAACTGTCGATCACAGCAGAAGAGAGAACTCAGTTCACACACATGCACACACAGGTACACTCACATGCATGTGGAAACACATCTGTGTGTAGGTAAGGACATGATAAATTGTTAGGGAAAGGACTCCCAATAAATGAAACTGGGATACTATACTTATAACTTTTAAATGTACTGTTCCATGTGAGAGAACATATTCACATGTGTGGGTCCATATGTATGATGGCATGAACAAACATGAAGCTCCATATATACACACACATGAACAGAGACACAAAAAATACATAAGGGATAAAATATAAATACAAACACATTATTCACAAGAGTTATCTCCAGCATTTCATATCATACATTTATAGGAAAAACTTCAAACACTGCTGGAAATGAATCCTAATCATAGCCACAGCATAGCAACCGTCATACTAACCTAGATCTTCCAGCATAAACAACGAAAGCGCTGGACTAAATGTGTCAACAATCAATAGCTAAAACAGAAGAGTGTAGGATTATTACCTTTAGAAGAGACATAGATGCGACACATCTATGGTCTTAGTAGAACTCCAAAGTGTACCAAATCATACTTTTGTATAAGACACAGAGAGGACACACACACACATAATACAGAAAGCACAAAATTTGCTAAAGTGAAGGAAGTATAGTAATCACCCAAAACAAAATAGGAAATATCAAAGAAGTAATGATAAAAAAATTTACAACAGATTTAAAACTTCAAGAGAAAAGAAAAATGAAAAAAAAAGATGGAGGAAAGTTATCATCAAAAATAATGTTAAATTCCATTAAAACAAAGCCCCATTAAAAGATATAGAGTAATCTTGTTGATAGCTCAATTGTTAAGTATCTGACTCATAAACATGAGGATGTGATCAAAAGATGTAGAGAAATCTTGGAAATAGCTCAATTGTTAGGTGTCTGACTCATAAACATGAGGACGTGATTCTATTCTCCAGCTCCCATATAAAGCCAAACAAGGTGGTCCACATCTGCCTGCAAAAGTGTCAACGGGAGGATTCCGAAGACTCGCTGGACAGCCAGTCCAGACTACTTGTTAAGTCCTGGGTCAATAAGGGACACTATCAGAGAAACATGGTGGATGGGTCTTGGGGACCAACATCTAAAGTTGATCTCTTGTCTCAACACACAGGTTACACACATGCAAGTGGATACACATGTAAGATGTTTAAAGTCACTTTGAGGTTAAAAAAATGCCCAAGAAAAATGGCAAAGGCTGAAGAAAAGATTATCAGTGAAGCTAACAAACCAATAAAGAGTTACAAAAATTCTAATAAAATGACAAGAGAAAGAGAAATTAAACAAAATAAATAAAATTAATGAAATATTTCAAAGGAGTAATCAATAAAATTGACTACATAAAGGGAATTAGCTTTTGAAAAGATAACATTAACATTAACAATCTTGTTAAGGACTTTAAAAAAAATCATGACAGACAGAAGAAAAGTAACAATTTAAATGACTGTTATAAAACTAGTATGCTACAAAATTTGGAAAATAAATTTGAGAAAAGTATTTTCAGATTGAAATCACCAAAACTGATACTGTAGGAAATTAGAATGCTAAACTGAGTTTATAGTCTAAAATTTCCAACACAGAAAATGCAGGTCCACAGGTTTTATGTTGTTGCTTAAATGTAAATTACTTGGTGAAGAATGATAATACTGACCCCAATAACCATAGTTACCTAACAAAACCCTAGTACCAGGCATGAGAAATCTCCTTTCACAAGTTCTTGGTCTACAACCATAGGCTATCAATATTGCCTTTGGTTACCTCCCAGAATTTGAAGGTAACATGCTGCTATTGGTGAAGACACCACAAAGGACAGAGTTGGATCTGATCTGGATGATCCCTTACTGAAAACCAGCTCTCATAGTATGGGAAATACATATTAGCTGCTGAGGGAAGAAACAATCAATAGTTCTACCCAGCTGAGATGCCTACAACCCTAGCAATGACCATTACGACAAGATAGACCCACAAATACCTAGATACATTATGGACAAACTATTGAAACTCAGAGGCATAGAAAATCCTCAGCTACAGAAAAACGTACTCCTATAAGAGGAGCAATGATAAACTAATGGATGACTTCAAAAAGAATCTCCCAGAGGAGAAACCAATGCTACTGTTCTGTGAAAAGGATATAGTACAGACTGCCCCGAAGTCCTCATCTCTACGCCCATGGATTGGTACACTTCTCAATCCTCATTGGAGAAGTTGGTTTAACAACGAGACCCACAATTGTCAACATGCAGAGGATAAAGGACAGTGGCATGCTCAGCTCTAAATGTTACATCATATCAAACTTTCCAGCATCGGGGCTTATCACAGAAGAGGATGCAGAAGGACTGCTGTTGGTTGTTATTTCCTTTTTTTTTTTAAACTCTACTCTTGTGGGTGCCTGCCACTCAGATCCCAAATAAATACAAGAAAGCTCATTATTACTTAAAAATACTTGAACTTAGCTTGGATTATTTCTTTTTTATTTTATTTTTGGTTTCTTTTATAGATTTTATTGAGCTCTACATTTTGCTCTAGTCCCTTCCTTCCTCTCCTTTCCCTTTCAATCCTCTCCCATGGTCCTCATGCTCCAAATTTACTCAAGAGATCTTGCTTTTTCTACTTCCCATGTAGATTAGATCCATGCATGTCTCTCTTAGAGTCCTCATTGTTGTCTAAATCCTCAGAACTGTGAATTGAGGGCTGACTTTTTTTGCTTTATGTCTAAAAGCCACTTATAAGTGAGTACATGTGATATTTGTCTTTCTGGGTCTGGGTTAACTCACTCAATATGATGTTTTCAGGATCCATCCATTTACCTGCAAATTTCAAAATGTCATTTTTTCTGCTGTGTAGTACTCCATTGTATAAATGTACCACGTTTTCCTTATCCATTCTTTGGTCAAGGGGAATTTAGGTTGTTTCCAGGTTCTGGCTATGACAAACAATGCTGCTATGAACATAGTTGAGCACATATCCTTGTGGTGCGATTGAGCATCCTCTGGGTATGTACCCAAAAGTGCTATTGCTGGGTCTTAAGGAAGATTGATTCCTAATTTTGTGAGAAATCACCACACTGACATCCAAAGCAGCTGTACCATTTTGCATTCCCACCAGCAATGCAGGAGTGTTCTCTTTATTACACTTCCTCTCCAGCATAAGTTGTCATCAGTGTTTTTGATCTTGGCCATTCTTACAGGTGTAAGTTGGAATGTCAGAGTTGTTTTGATTTGCATTTCGCTGATGGCTAAGGATGTTGAACATTTCTTTAAGTGTCTTTAAGCCATCTGATATTCCTCTGTTGAAAGTTCTCTGTTTAAGTCTGTACCCCATTTTTTATTGGATTATTTGTTCTTTGGATGACCAATTTCTTGAGTTCTTTGTATATTTTAGAGATCAGCTCTCTATCCAGTGTGGGGTTGGTGAAGTTCTTTTCCCATTCTGTAGACTGCTGTTTTGTCTTGTTGACCATGTCCCTTGCTTTACAGATGCTTTTCAGTTTCAGGAGGTCCCATTTATTAATTGTTTCTCTCAGTGTCTGTGCTACTGGGGTTATATTTAGGAAGTGGTGTCGCGTGCCAATATGTTCAAGTGTACTTCCCACTTTCTCTTCTATGAGGTTCAGTGTGGTTGACTTCATGTTGAGGTTTTTGATGCATTTGGACTTGACTTTTGTACATGGTGATAGATATGGATCTATTTTCATTCTTCTACATGTTGACATCTAGTTATGCCAATACCATTTGTTAAATATGCTTTCTTTTTTCATTTTATATTTTTTGCTTCTTTGTCAAAAATCAGGTGTTCATAGGTGTGTGGATTAATATACAGGTCTTCGATTTGGTTCCATTGATCCTCTGTCTGTTTTTGTGCCAGTATCAGGCTGTTTTCAGTACTGTAGCTCTGTAGTAGAGTTTGAAGTCAGGGATTGTAATGCCTCTAGAAGTTCCTTTATTGCACAGAATTGTTTTGGCCATCTTGGATTATTTCTAGCCAGATTTTCTTAAATTATTCCATTTACCTTTTGCCTCTGGGATTTTTTCCTTTGCTTACTTCTGTGATCTGACTTTTACTCTTACTCTGTGCCTAGCTGTGTGGCTGGGCAGCTGGCCCCTTCTTTTCTCACTCCTTGATCTTTTTCTTGTTTCTTGATGCTTCTTTTTCTTCTTCTGTTTATTAGCTCTGCCAGTCAGTCCCTCCTCTCCTTTCTTCTGCCGTGCCACTGGCCATTCAGCTTTTTTATTAGACCAATCAGGTATTTCAGACAAGCAAAGTAACACAGCTTCACAGAGTAAAACAAATGCAACCCAAAAGAATGCAACACAACTTTGCATCATTAAAACAAATGTTTCACAGCATAGAAAAATCTAACACATCTTAAAATAATATTCTATAACAGAGGACTGTAAGAAGTAGAGATAGTGAATAACTGAAAAAAACACAGCTTTGAGGGACATGATAGGATCATTGCACACATAAACTCACAGAGGCTGTGACTTTATGCACAAGACTTGCATATGACCAAGTCAGCCAAAACCTAAGCACAGATAAGAGAAGGGCTCACCTGTGGTTGTGGAGCTATTGACAGTTTATGACTGCTGTAGGATAGGCAGTTTTCCTTAGGGATAGAGTTCCTGAAAGCTACTTAGGGGCTAGTAGCTGTTTCTATGCCCATGCATATACAGGCAGCACTAAGTGGACTCAGTAGGTTTAAAAGAAGAGCGCAGAAAGTTAGAAGGGAAAAGTGATGAGGCAATAGGGGAGGAATTAAAATAGAAGGAGTAGGAGGTGAAGCTGACCAAAACATATGCACACATTGTCTGTCTTCTCCTTTCCCTCTCTCCCTTCTCCTGCTCATCAAAGCACAGACATATACTCTCTTCCCTCTCCTCCCCCTCTCTCCCGTCCCATTTTCTTCCCCTACTCCCTCTCTTCTTTCTCCCCCTCATCCATCTCTGTGATGGTACTGGTGTGTTGATTTGTGTTTCTTTCCCTCTGTTCCCTCTATGTTGCCCTTAAGTGGTCTCATATGGATATCAAGGTAGTGGCAAGCATAGTACCTATACATAAAGATACTTTAGAAACTCATCTATTTCTTTGTATTCAATGAATGTGAATACATGGCATCAAAATTTTTCAAACCAAAGATAAAAGAGGGTTAACAAAAAGACCAAAGGATAGAGAGGGTATCCAGATTTACAGCACAACGTTAAATTTCTAACATATGTCCCAGGACAACTCTATAGAAGAGAGAGTTTCTCACGAATAAAATATTTAAAGGATAATTGTAAAAACTCCCTCAGACAGATGAAGAATATACATTTATAAATTTCAACACTTAATGAATCCCAAAATACATAAACACAAAGAAATCTAATTTCTAGACACATCTTAACCAAATTGCTGAAAACCAAAAAAAAAAAAAAAAAAACAAAAACAAAAAACCTTACTATAGGCATCTCCAGAAGAACACATCATATCCAGAAAAATCAAGATTAAAATGACCTCACACTTCTCAGGAGAGCATATGCAGGCCAGGAAAGCTCTGAGCCACAGAGCATTGACCAAAGGAAGGATAGCCAGAATTTTATATTTGTGAAAATATTTTTTAAGAAAGAGTAAAGTTAAAATGTTCTCTGAAAGAGGAAAAGAAAGGAGTCTTCCCCACCAATGTCACAGTATTAAAACTGTATAATAAATTGCTTCCAGAGGAAAATGATACCAAAGGAGAATGTGGGAATCAGAAATAAAAGAAGAAGAAAGTAAACAGTGAATATGTAAAACCTCTGACTTCTGTCTTAAGCGTTTTTAAATGTATGCAACTGATGAGCGCTTCAAAATGCATTGTCTAGTAGAGTTTCCAATGGATGGAGATATAGCCAACATTCTATAACAAATAATCAATGTCAGGATGAGAAGGGAGAGTCATGGTTTTCTTTATTTGGTGCGAAGATGAGATCTAGATAATCCCATGAGCACTGGTGCAAAAAAAAAAAAAAAGAATACCCAGAAAGCAAAAAATAAATAAAAATATTCAGATAGCCCAAAACAAGACAAGAAACATGGAGGACGAAACTGAAGATATAATAAAATAAAAAAATCGATAATAGTCTAGGCAAATTCTAGCCCTATTAATGACATCATAAAATGATAATATTCAGAACACTCCCATTAATGACAGATGCTGACATTGAGAAAGGCAATGGCTGGCCATATGCTACTTAGGCAAGCCACAATTAAAACATAAATATCAGACAGATTAAAAATAAATGGACCCTAAAAATAAATAAAAACAAAACTTAAAAAATAACTAAATAAATGGATAGGTAATAGTATCATTTATCAAAATTTGTGGATTAACCAACAGGATATAGAAGGAAATGTATTGAATTAAATTATTACAATAAAGAAAGAATAAACACACAAAAGCAGTCATCAACTTTTCCACATTAACCAAAAGGAAAAAATAAGAAGAAATTAAACATAAACAGTGGGGCAAAATAATAAAGGCAACAAAAATCATTAAGGTTTAAAACTGAAAAACAATAGAAAAAAATCAATGAAGTCAAAAGTTGGTTCTTAGAAAAGATCAATAAAATTGATAAATCTATTGCTATATTGGCCAAGAAATAAATAGAAAAGACAAATACCTCCAACATCTGTAATGAACTAAGCAAATTACTACAGACCTTCAGATGAAGTTCCTTGAAAGACACAAACTGCCAAGGTCTGCTTAAGTCCAAATATCCTGCCAGTCTGGATTAAAGACAACCACTGTGCAGTTTGTTTGTTTGTTTGTTTGTTTGTTTTTTAAAAAATAAAAAGACAACTTCAAAAACGGATGACACTGGCCCAGATGGGTTCATCAGTGGGCGGGAAGAAACTATACAAATTAAACATACTCTCTCAGATACACAGAGACAGTGTGTGTTTAGCTACTCATTTTATGAGGTCAGTATAGCCTAATATTCAAACAGAACAGAGATTACAAGAAAACTGGAGGACATCTCATTTAATAGACATGCAAGACCCTGGGTTCCAACTGAGTGTGGTTGTGTAAGATTGAGCCCTACTACTACTTCCAGGGGAGAGGCAGAATCAAGGTCATCCTTGTCTACAAAATAAATTCAAGGTCAGCCGGAATACATGACACCCTCTTTCCATAGCAATAAAATCAACAAAAAGATCACCAGTAAACCAACCATTCCATAGTGCTAGAAAACCTACAGAGAAAGATTTACATAAAATAATCTCAATCCTTACTAGTCAGCAAAATTATGATCAAACTGACATCAAACTATGATCTAAAAAAAAAATAACCTCGGGGCTGGAGAGATGGCTCAGAGGTTGGGAGCACTGACTGCTCTTCCAGAGGTCCTGAGTTCAATTCCCAGCAACCACATGGTGGCTCACAACCATCTGTAATGAGATCTGGTGCCCTCTTCTGCCCTGCAGCCATGGAGGCTGAACACTGTGTACATAATAAATAGATAAATCTTAAAAAAAAATAACCTCTCCCAATAAAGTAAAGTCAGAAGGGGACTTTATTTACCTAATGGAGGTTTCTAGAAAACAAGCCTACAATAATGCCAAGCAAATGTGTTCTCCCTAAGAAAGGACTGAAAGCAGAGAAGGGTACCTAACTAATAATCTCCAAATGCCATCTTCTTTGAATGCTGATTGAATATAAGATAAGGAAATAAAGTAAGAGAGCGAGAAAGAGAGGAAAGAGAGAGAGGGAGGGAGGGAGGAACACGGAGAGATAAAGAAAAATTGAAAAGAATAATATTCATGACTAAATTTATTTCCTATGGAGAAAACCCTAGTAAATCACACCAAAGCTACTGTTTTACTAACAGGTCAGTTGGACAAGGTCACAACATACAACCCAGATAGGACCACTACTGTCTGGCAGTTTCCACAGAATTGAAACAGGCCCTCCACAACTTTATGAAATAGTAAACCACTCCTGAGGGAGGAGACAGCCCGACCCAGCTGCTTGGAGGAGATTCCTACAATGTTGACCTAGCTGCCTATAAGCAGGGAGCTTCAGGGTATTCTGTGAGTCTACTCATGTTGGGGCGAACTTTTCCATGATACAACTGCGTCTGAGTCACCCCTGTTTCTCTACCTGATCCTTCACCCATATTTCTAATTTAAAATCAAAACAAAACAATGAAATTCCCTTGGTTTACCAAGTTGGACTTGGGTACATTTATTACTTTGGTACTGGATTCCGGATTCCTTTCTCTGGGATAAATTAAATGGCTCTTTTCCCCCTGCCCCCCCCCTCTCTCTGTAATATAGCAAACATTCTTGAACATAAAACTTTCAAATTTCTAGCATATAGGAAAAAATTCTAATGTTCATAGGTTTATAGAGGTTATAGATAAGACACCAAAAGCATAATACATCAAAAAATTCAAAATGTGTAATGTACCGACATACAAATGACACGTGCTTTAAAGAACAAACTATTATGGGAATTAAGAAGCAATTGAAAAATGGGACTAGCTTTAAGACACATAGCTAAGGGACAACAGTGTCAAGATCCATTTACAGGTGGGGGAGATGACTGAGCCGGTGAGAGTACTTACAGCCCCTGCAGAGGACCTGGGTTAAGTTTCCAGCACCTGCAGCAGGTCACCTGCAACTGCCTGTAACCCCAACTCCAGGGAATCCAGTGCCCTCACTGAACACCAGAGCAGCACCCCGTGGTATACATATACATAGGCAGGCACATATATATTCTCATAAAAAATAAATACAATAGATAAAAATATTCTAAAGAATACACAGAAAATCAAGTTTCTCCTCAACGATCAATTAAAATAATTGCACTTTGAAAGTAGACGCAACAGTCAAATGGACAGAGGACCAAGAGGGCACACAGATGACAAATCTGAATGGCTGAAATTAATGATACTAACAAAAAACTGTGAATGCAGAATCCTAGGAAGAATGTGAAGCATAAAACATATCAATTCATTGCTGTACACATGCAAAACTGTGCAGCCTCTTCGACAAAGAGTTTGGCAGCTCCTAAGGAAAATAAATCTACACTCACCACATGTCCCCTCAATCCCACAGCAAAGGGTTTATTCCAGAGAACTGAAATTTATTTTCACATAAAAGTATTTACACAAATGTTAATAACACTTTTATTTGGAAATTCCAAAATCTAGAATAATCAAAATGTCCTTCAACAGCTGAATAAATAAATGAACTGGTCCACCCACAGAATGGAACACCATTATACAACAAAAGAAACAGACATTAAATTACAAAACAACATTGGTGAATATTAAGTAGATTTTTCTAAATAAAGGAAGACAAATTCTAGAGGCCCACAAACTGCATAACACATTCATATGAAGTTCTGGAAACATCAAAACTGTAGGGACAAGACACTGAACTGCCTGAGAGCTGAGCAGCTAGAGGTCAAATGTGGAAGGAAGGCCTTTGGCCATTTTTAGAGTGCTGACATTTTTCCCTTGGTTGATATGCAACCTTGTGCATTCATCACATACATAGAACTGTAGACCACAGGCCATAAGCTTTATTTTATAATTTAACAATAATTAAAGGCAGAATGTCAGCAGATCCCAGGATGGAAAATGAACTGTGAGAACACAAGTGTAATCCCATTACAAATGTAAGGCACAACCTCACTGAAGACAGTCAGGGAAAAGGGAGTTGACTAAGTAGCTCTGGGAAATGGTGTTTTGCTTGGATTCTGTGAGGCTAAACACCAAAAGGACCATAGTTAAACATTGTTCTATAGTTGGTCAATTTGTCTCTCACAAGCCTATCCGGAATCTGATGCTACATATATTCAAGGGTTTCCTAAGAAATAATTTGCAGGCAATAGGAACCAGAGTCAACTGTTAGAGAATGAAATAACAAACAAGCAAGGAGAGAAGGCTATAATGAGGCCTTCACAACTGACTCAGAAATCACAATTATGTACACATGCATTTATGTGTGTATTTCCATCTGTTTGTGAACATTCACACAAGTACACACAGAGGATGAAGACAGATAAAGATCCACAAGCAGACAATTGGATAGTAGCTATGAGAGAGAGTTAGACAGATAAGAAGGATACAGAAATGCATACCTCTGAATCTACCTGGAATAACATACACACATGTAATTCCTTCCTCTGTCCACTGAAAGATCTTGAAAGCATTGATATGTCAGTAACAGCAGACATATCCATCACCAAGGTCTTAGTCTTCAAACAGAAGTCCTCAATAAAATAAATCTGAGTTCTGTGAGAAATGTCTACATCTATGTCAGAGGCAAGGAAAATCCAAGAGATACTCTCAGTACTTTAAGCATAAGAAAACATGGAAGACTTCAAAGGGACAGGAGGTTAGGAAAGCACATGGAAAAAGGAAAAAAACTCCTCTTTCTACAAGAACATTAAATAATGAGAAAGGTATCAAAGAAATATAAAAGAGCTTGGAGCACAGCAGTCGTGAATGCTTCAGGCAGAACACACAGACAAATGATAAAATCGGTAGGCAAAGTTTTAAGAGCAAACAGAATATTTGTACGGTTTCAAAGTATATCCTCCTAGTCCCCTAGACTGTTACTAATTAGTGCAATGATTGCACCATGTAGCTACTTTTTATATACTACTAATACCTAAGGATGAATATTAACTCCCTTCAGACATGGTTCAGACATAGATTTGGTTCTAATGATTAACACATGTAAACAAAAACAGTTTTGTCACATCGGAGAAGCCTTAGACATACCTTAGACAAGTGACCAAGGTTAGCGTCACCAGTGACATCTAATAGACAGGACATCGGATAGACACTGGCTAATGGGCAGAATACACCCAGAAGAAGAGAACCTCATCTTCCTGGAGTTCTTCCCATAAACACACGGTTCCCATCCAAGCAAACAAAACAATCTCTGACAGACTCAAACTGGAGAGGCCTGAAACATTGTTTCAGCTTTTCTGCAAATACCTGATCACTCCTCTTTATAAAGGTAACAGACACAAAACAAGGTGTCAAAGCTGTCAAAGGTCTTAGATGGCAGACACCAGGGAATCAGAATAACTAAAGTCTATGCAGCATCCTAGAAAAGATCCAGAAACAGGATAGGAACATTGCTATGCATATAGACAAAATCAGGCTAAAGTCCACAGTCAGTAGCATTGTTTCAAAGTTAATTTCTTGGTTTTGACATGTTTTGTCATGTCAAATGCTAACATTAGAGGAAGTTGGGGCAACTGTACATAGTAATGTTCTGTGCTGTCTTTGCAACTCTTCTGAGAAATATGAAATTATTTTTGAACACACTATAAAAACCACAATGACATAACTCTATATAGCAATTAAATGATTAGAAAATTTAAGCTTGTCTATGCCAAGTATAGGCAAGGATGCATAAAAACTCAAATTCTATTAAACCGCTTGGGGAAACTGTAAATAGAATAGTCAGAATGGAAAATAGATTGGAATTTTTTTTACAACTTAACATCAACCTACCATATGACCCATCATTCTCCCTCTTTGATATTTACCAAAATAAGTAAAATCTATGTCCACACAAAGTCTTTTTACACAAATACGCGTAGCAGCTTTACTGGATGTAGTAAAAATCTAAACACAATACAAATATCCATCAACAGAAAAACAGATAAATAGTGTTTTTTCCCCTGTAAGGAACAGATGGCAATATTCTGTAACAAAAGGAAATAGCATAGAATCGCAAAGTGCTCAATCTGAATAAAAGGACAAAAGAGAAGACATGATTCTATGAAATTCTAAAATGTAATCAAATGAACTTGTTATAGTAGAGAACAAAACGGTGGTTGACTGAGAATGAATGTGTGAGATAGATGGGCAGGGAGATTTTAGGGTGATACTAAGATTTGAAATACTGATTGTAATAAAACATTATCATGCTACAAGTATATATCAATATATATGTATGTACTTATATATATATATATGTGTGTGTGCATGTGTATGTGTTAAATTTTTGTTTCAGTTATGACTCTATACACTGCTAAATGTCATTGTAATACACCACGGAAAATGGTGAAATAGTCTCCAAATAAGGTTATAAATTATGTGGTATCATGTTTAAGAAAATTACAGAAAAATGTGAATGATTTAAGAGATGACTAGAACGTAATTATAATTTATATGCATGAGTTAAAGGAAATAGAAGATAAATGGCATGTGTTGACTTAAAACAAAGAAAAAGAGAAAAAACAACACGAGTTGCAAATGCAACTAGATTTTCGGAGAGACGAGAAAAATTAATGCATTAAGGCTTAAAATTGTGCAAAACTAATAATTAATTTAAACATAAAGAATCGATTAATTCCATTATACCCGAGAAATTAAAGGAAAGGTATAACTAGATGATATGGCACCATTACTGAAAATTTAATAGCAACCAAATCAGAAACTTTCAATTGAAATCACCAGAAATAGCAGCATAAAAGAAAACACAATGACACTTTTAAAACGTGGGAAGGAAAACATCAACTAAGAATTCTGCACCCAGTGAAAATAACCTTCGCCAGTGAGTGCGGAATCCAGATATGAGAAAGACCACAACAGGGAGAACCTGATGCACTGAAGAGACCTGCACTGGAAGCAACCCTGAAGGGGCTTCTTCAGTAGATGGTGGGACCAGAGGAAAATAGGGCAAAAAACAAAAGAAGACTGTATTTTCAGGTGTAATTTCTATAGCTCATGCTTGGATGAGATGGAGAAAGGAGTCAGAATGATTAGAAAGTCAGTATCTAGGGCAGAATAGTTAAATAGTAACTGAATAATAGTAACTAAACATAATAACAATATCTTATAGCGTTTAAAGCAAGTGTACAATTTACCCATAAGTCTAAAGAGGTAGAGTTTTAAAGAGGTAAATGTTGACAACATTAGTCGTATGGGCGGAAATGACACCTAATTATAATGAATCAAAATGTATATTTTAATCTGAGTTATTCACAGTTCTGTGAATAATGAAAAAGTCTGTGAAAGCCTGTATGAAAAAGATAAAAGATGTGAAAAAAGTACTAATTTTAAAGTATGAATCACCAGAAAACAGCAAGAAAATATTCAACAACAACAAAAACAGGGTGAATCAGATCTTAAAGAGTAAGTGGCACCTGTAGGTTGGGACCCTTTGAGGGTCACATTATTAGATATTCCACATATCAGATGTTTACATTATGATTCACAACAACAGAAAATTACACTTATAAAACAGCAATGAAATAATTCTATGGTTGCAGGGGTTACCATAACATGAGGAATTGCATTAAAGGGCTGCAGCATTAGGAAGGTTTAGAAACACTGATCTACAAGAAACTATAAAGAAAACACTTAAAGCTATAAGAAGAGATAATGACTTCATTAATAGGACTCCAATATCTTGGGAAATGATAGAAGCTCAGCAAAGGCAGTTTCATTATAAAGCTCTGTATAACAAAATAAACAACCAACAGAGTGAAAAGAAATGGAGAACAACTTTGGTGACTTCTCATCCCATAAGATCGTGTGGTGCCCAGACATCCCAGACAGATCTACAACACAACTCCTGTAGCTAAGGCTCAGGGAACATCATGGAATCAGGAGCAGAAAGATTGAAAAGTCAAAGGACCAAAAAATATGCTGTGACAGTGTGTCTCCTAGAAATGACAGGAAAGCCACACACATGATATCTCAGAGATATGACTCCCTAAGCAAGTCTTAAACAACGTCACCAGATGTGTTAATGTGTAAGAGGGAAATCTTATTTTGCCCCAGTGATGGAGGAGGGTCAACTGTCTATTGGTTAATTAATAAAGAAAACTGCTTGGCCTAATAGGTCAAAACATAGGTAGGCGGGGAAGACAGAACAGAATGCTGGGAGGAAGAAAGCAGTGAGGGCAGTCGCCATGACTCTCCTCTCCGATCCAGATGCAGGTTAAGATCTTTCCTGCTAAGCTACCACCTCGTGATGCTACACAGATTACTAAATATGGGTTAAAGCACGATATGAGAATTAGCCAATAAGAGGCTGAAACTAATGGGCCAAGCAGTGTTTAAAAGAATCCAGTTTCCGTGTAATTATTTCGGGTAAAGCTAGCCGGAAGCAGCCCGCCTCTCCACACAACACCCCAGCCCTAGACAAAGAACTGCAGGTAATAAATTACTACTGAGAAAGCAGAATTAGTTCTTTTCAAAGATAAAGCTACTAATGGTTCTCCATCACCAACTGGTCGGTCCTAAAATTATATACATATGAGCAACAATAAATGGACTCAGCAGATTGCAACTATGTATTAATGCATAAATATATGCAACAATAATAATCAAAAATAGAGGCTACCAATTTGAGAGGGAGAGAGTGAGTATGGTTTGGAAGGAGAGAACAAGGAAGGCATTGGAAAGAGGACAGAGAAGGAGGAAATGATATAAAAATTGAAAATGTTTTTAAATGCTGAGAATAACTGACTAAAGGCTGCCCAACACAACCCTTTAGTCACATCTACAAAGTGACCCTTATATTGTGACTCAGGGGAAATCTTGGGAGAGCTGTGGAAAGACTGTGGGAACCAGAAGATGAAGATACCTGCTGTGAAGGAGTTTCTTTAGAGACAAGGAAGCTACATCCATAAAATCTCAACAATACGGGTGCCTAAACAAGGCCTGAATTATGGCAAGAGCAATAGACCACTAAGTCAGGTGGGGGGAATTTCACTAGGTCTCACCCCTAATAGTAATCAGTGGCTGCTGAAAGAGGGAGAAGCGGTTTTCTCCAGGTATGAGCCCCTGTTTGGTTTTCCTATTACAAGTGTTATTAAGTATTTTATTACACTCAAAAATGTATGTCCACCTATGTGCATGTGTGTGTGCGTGTGTGTATGTACTGGGGAATGGACACACATGCCAAACTGTGTCTGTAGAGATCAGAGGACAGTTCACAAGAGTTTCACCCTGTGGGTACCAGGGATTGAACTCAGGTCATCAGAATTTGGTGGCACAGACTTTTATCCACTGAACTACCTCACTGGATGAATCATTTTCCTTTTTATTGACATGAATACACCAATAAAATACATATATTATCAGAGTGTATTTAACAAATTATTCAACTATTGCTGCTCATAAGAAACCCACTTTAAACACAATGACAAGGATGTCTTAAAGTCACATAATATGACGACATATCATATGAAATTAATTTTTAAAGGAGAAATGAGAAGTATAAGCTGAGCAGTGGTTGCACATGCCTTTAATCCCAGCACTCGGGAGGCAACAGCAGGCGGATCTCTGAGAGTTCAAGGTCATTCTGGTGTATATGAGTTAGTTCCAGGACAGGCTCCAAAGCTACAGAGAAACCCTGTCTTGAAAAAATAAATAAATAAAGGAGAAGTATCTATGGTGGTAGCAGATAAAGAAAATTACCAGAAAGAAACAAGGATAGTACACAAGCTTAAAAGGATAAATCCACAAGGGAGACCTAATGATCTGATAAGATTATATATGTATACTCAAAAACCAGATCCTCAAACTACATGAAGCAGAAGCTGATAGAGCCAAGGGAAAAGTAATAAGTTCATTAAGAGTGGGTAGGGAGCCAAGAACCCCATCATAGCATTGGATAGAAAGAAGTCAACAGGGTAATTACATTCCCAACAGTTCAGCCAGTAAATGCTGTCTAAACACAGAGGCAGAACACCCACCAGTATCAGGTGAACATATGCTCTCTCAAGTGCTTATTGAATATTCATCAAATAGGCCATGTCCTGGGCCATTAAAGTAACTCAACAAATTTTGAGGCATTGATAGCACACAGGTTAGGCTCTTACATCATAATAGGATCTGAAAAGGACTCAATACTACAAAGAAGAGATGGAAAACCCCTAGGCATGTGAAAAACTAACATTACACTCCTAAGTAATCCATGCACCAGATAGGAAGTCTCGAAGGAAATCTATAGAATACATAGAATTGAATGCAAATGAAGTAAAGCATATTAAAATGAAAGTTTAAAATTGTTCTGGTGTAGCGAAATACGTAGCACTGACAGCTTTCATTACAAAATGCCATCAATCTCAAATAATTGAAGACTCTACCTCAAGAATTCAGGAAAAGGGAAAACATAATGGTCAAAAAATAAAAAGTAATAACTAAAAAAGAAGTGAGTATTAAAACTTAAATTGGAGAAACAATAAAATAAAAAATAAGACAAAAAGATATATCTTCAAAACGTCATAAAGTGGTGAGATGGCTCAGCAGGTGGAAACGCCTGCTGGGGTTCAGTCCCCAAAGCCCACAGAGTGGAGAGAGGGCTGACCACCACAAATTGTTCACTAACCTCTGCAAGCATGCTTATCACACACATACATACAGTGAATAAATAAAAAAACAAACGGGCGGTGGTGGCGCACGCCTTTAATCCCAGCACTCGGGAGGCAGAGACAGGCGGATCTCTGTGAGTTCGAGGCCAGCCTGGACTACAAGAGCTAGTTCCAGGACAGGAACCAAAAAGCTACGGAGAAACCCTGTCTTGAAAAATCCAAAAAAAAAAAAAAAAAAACAAAACAAAAAACAAACAATTAAACAAGTAAATTAAAGGTGGAAGGTAACTCAAAAAGCACCCCCAAAACTGGTAAATCTTCTGACTAAGTTATTAAAAAATAGAAAACATATAATAACAAGAAGAACACAAAAACATTGCTACATATGCTATACCTACTTAATGATACAAAAAGTTATAAAATTAATAACTGAGAAGAATTATGCAGTGTGTGTGTGTGTGTGTGTGTGTGTGTGTGTGTGTGTGTGTGTATTTTCAACCAAAATTCAACCATCATGAAACTGGACACAAGAATAGTATTTTAATTTAAAAGTTCCTAAAACAGAAAATTCTAGACTCCAATGGCTTCAGTGAAGATGCTTATCAAACATGTACATAATATAAAGAACTCCTACACAGCATTCTCCGTAAGATAGGAGACAAATGAATACTTTAAACCTATTTTATGAATTTAGTACTGAGTGCCCAAAACAGATACAGTACAACGAAGGAAATTTAAGACTGATTATAACTTATGGACTCTGAATAGAAATCCTAGTCTAGTCTATGACATATACAACATGGCAAATGCGACCCAATAATGAACAAAAGCTACAGCAATTGAGACACAGTGATAGGCAGACACTCTGGCATATTAACAGTGGAACAGACTACAAGACCCAAAAGTAAACACACACAAACATACCTAATGATTTATGAGAAAATCCAACCACAATTCAGTGGAGGATGGAGTAGCCTTTTAAACAAATGAAGATGAAGACACTGCTAACAGAACAAAAACCTCTGCTAAAATTTTACAACTAACAATGTAGCTCAAAGTGGGTAACAGTGTTAGCATGGTATAGATAGATAGATAGATAGATAGATAGATAGATAGATAGATAGATAGATAGATGATAGAGATAATTGTATACATACAATGTTAACATATTAAGAAAAGCATAAGAGAAAAGCATCTTTGGATTATAAGGATAGGCAAATAATTCTTAGGGTGCCAAATATGGTAGCATACACCTTTAATCTCAGCACTCAGGAGACAGATGCAGGCAGGATGTCTGAATCTGAGACCAGTCTGGTCTACATAGTGGATTTTAGGACACTCAGGACAAATGGGTAGTGGTGGCACATGTTTTTAATCCCAGAACTCAGGAGGCAGAGGCAGACAGATTTCCCTGAATTCAAGGCCAGGTTGTTTTTCAGAGAAAGTTCCAGAACAGCCAGGGCTACACAGAGAAACTTTGTCTCAATAAATAAATAAATAAATATAAAAAACAACAGAAAAACAAACAAAAAAAGAACATCCAAAAATCCAAAACAAACAAAAATCCTTAGGATGACACTAAAAATATGATCTCTAGTTAAATTTCATCAAAATCCAAATTTCAGTTTCATACAAAGATCCCTAACTGAAAATGCAAAGACAGGTAAAATATTTACAAACCATACAGCCAATAAAAGACTAATATCTGGAATATATAAAGAGCCCTCAAAACTCAATAGTACAAAGTAAGGCATCCACTTAGAAAACAGGCAAATTATTAGACAAATATTGAAGCACATACAAATGGCTGGATATTCTGGTCATCAGGAAAGCAAAAATTAAATCAAGATTACAGTAAGATGTGTCTTCATCATTATAAGCTAAAAAAAAAAGGAAAGGATAGTGGTAACACTAAAGGCCGCTGGGGCTGGGGAGAAGTTATCTGTGTCATAGCGCATCACTGGAGTATGGATGGGCAGTCATGCAGGACAGCTGTTCTCCTAGCACTGAACACAGTTTCCACAGAACACGGCAAGAGCAGCATCCTAGGCATTTATCCTAGACAACCTGCACATTAGCTTCATAACAGCTTCATTCTGAAGAGCTAAACATTACAAAGAATTTAGACAATCCTCTGCCGTTGAAAGGTTAAAGGTTAAACAATCATTGGGCCATTACCTCTCTGAAAAGCACTAAACAATAGAACGATGGAACCATTGATGAAGGAAGCAATGGGATGAATCTCTAGGACATTATGCTGAATGCACAAAAGCTGGTTACAGAATTTTAATTACACTATTGCAAGCTTCAGTTTATGTAACTTTTCAAATTACAAACACTTAGAGATGGAGAACCTAAGTGCAGGCCTGGCTGTCCATTGTTAGAAGTGCACAGAACAGAGGCACATGAAGAAAGATGTGCAATAATAAATAAGCAACGGGAGGGATCATAATGGTAATATTTCTTGAGAAACATTCTGGCTTGATTGCGGTAGGAAACACATCAACTACAAAGAATAAAATTACGTATGAGTGCACACAAACACAAGTGAAACCAGGAGAGTGGAGGTCTGAACCATAACCGTGGGGTGCATTCGTGGTGATGTTCTTCTCCTCTTAGGGAACAACAACAGTGGTTGTAAACTATCACTCATTACGGCCGCATGTGAATCCGTGCTAACCTCAAAACAAAAGTTCAAGTAAAATTATAAAATGGAAGAGAAATTAGGGAATAGCCGTCTCAGCAAATACTAAAGCCTGTTTTACATCCTCAAAGTAGGGTGGCGTGCCTGACACACAAAAGAGAAAGGAGCAGCATCAAAAAACTTTAGCCAACATAATTTATCATGCTACCAGGAAAAAGTAAGAATTACAAGTTTATAATTATATAACCACCTTGATAGACTAAAATTGTCTTTCGTCTTTGGCCAAATGTAACAATCTTAATTTTTGAAACTATGAGAAAATAGGAATCTAAGGGAATATATTTTATCTGAAATAGTGAATGCAAGCAAATTTATATAATAGGTTTAATGTTGAGTTTTTATCCAAAGGATATATGTGCAATTTTTTTAGTGTAAATCAACAAATATAGACTACTAGAAACAAATTTAATACATGAAACCAAGCAAATTTCTATTCACATACAATAAATTAGTAAAAAATGATTGTGAATATTTGCTACATATAATGTACCCGGCAAGCATCAAGATCTAGGAATAAATCAAACAAAAGGTACCTAGGTCTTTGCCATGAAAGCTGCAGCTTCCAGAGAGAAATTAAAGAGGCTGTAACCAGACTGAAGGGTACACTAGAGTCATTAACTTATCAATTGCTCTGCACTGAGAGGTTGTCAGTGCCTCCTACACTGATCGAGAGTCAGTGCAACCTGTCCTGGTGAGGGTTTCTATTGCTGTGATAAAACACCACCACCAAAAAGCAAACGGGGGAGGAACGGGTTTATTTGGCTTACACTTCCAGATCAGTGTCCATCACTGAAGGAAGTCAGGACAGGAACTCGAACAGGGCAGGAACCTGGAGTCAGGAACTGACTCAGACAGCGTGCTTGGTGTGTTACCCGTGACTTGTTCAGCCTGCTTTCTTATGGAACCCAAGACCAGCAGTCAGCCCAAGGGTGGCACTACACATGATTACTGAACTCTCCCCCATCAATCACTAAATAAGAGAACATCCTTCAGGTTTGTCTGCAGCTCAGTCTTAAGGAGGCATTTTATTAATTGAGGTTCCATTCTCCACAAATGACCTTAGTTTGTCAAGTTGATATAAAACTGTCCATCACACATCTCAGTCATGAATCCAGATTTGTTGTGATAAAGGAACATGCTATTTATAATTGTTAATGCAAAACAAAGAACCAAGATTAGCCAACTACATCTTGAAACAGTACTGAAAACTTCCCATGTTCCCCAGTCCTCAGAAACAACCATCTGTCACATGCCATGTGACCCTCCAGTGTCATGTGTCCCCTTCTCCTCTTGGGATCGATGAGAAACATGTTCATAATGTGTCATTTTTATTTTGTTTTTTTTTTGTTTTGTTGGTCTCATTATACCTGAGCAATAATGAAACTTTCCCTTTAAGAACAAACAGAAAGAATGATCCAACACTGCTTATGGTGATGATTATGGCTCTCAAAACCACACTTCACAAAGGAGGTCATTTCCAAGAGCAGAGAGAATCAGATAGTATGCTAACTGGAAAACTAAGGAGAGTAGAAAGTAAAAAGGAGATCAATGGTGGGTGTAGTAACTAGAAACAGACACAAAGAATATTCCTTGGGTGCTGCAGACATTGGGTCTGGTTCTGAGTGTTGGTGACAATGTCGTGTTTGTGTTCTTAAAGTTCACAAGGGTGCACTTAAAAGGTACACACATTTCTATGTGTTTATTTATACTCCTGCTTCCACTAGAAAAACAACTAGGATTCAGTCACAGCTCTACTCGAGACAAAACATTCTAAAACATGCCAGTCTAAAAGGAAATTATTGAGCATTTCCGATGATAGCTTTAAAAATAATAGTAAAACAAATACCAGGAACTGGTCAGTGGGAGAGAGCATAAATCAGTTCATTGGAACACGGTAGAAGTGACTAAACAAACCTAGTGTTATGCCGGAAGGGGATGAAGTATAAGAACCTTTGTGAGGTCTCATGAAGAATTACAGCGTGACTGCAGTGTATAATAGCAGGATGAGAGGGAGCTGTCCCAATATGCAATTTTTAATTGTTTGCAAATACTGTGTAGAGCCTTTTTTTGCCAAGATTTTCTGTGAGGCAGATAGGAATAACAATGAAATGAAATGTAGAAACCAGGGCAGAATGGTTGCAAATAGCATAGCAAGGGCTCCCAAACCACAGCTGCATCAGAGAAGTCATGGGTTAAATCCCCCCGCCCCAACTCTTCTGTGTTCTTTCCAGAGATCTCAAAAAGATCTCAAAAAGAACAAGTTCTCTTCGTCCTCATCAAACTAAATGCAAGCAGAACAAAAAACCCTGGAGAAGAAGAGCACAGAGCCTTGTGCAGTGACGGAAGACACAGTCACACCCAGATTTCCCTGATGGAGAAGCACACACCAGGCAGCATGGAAAAGCATGTCACACTCACCAAGATGACCAAAGGCAGGCAGTAGCCTTCTTCCACGGGCTGCTGTCCTTGGAACTGGCACAGCCAGGCCAAAACTCTAAGGAGACTAAAGACAATGTTCTGAGAATGGCCAAATAGAAAAACGGGAAGACTGGAGCTGTTGGCTGGGCACTGAAGTGAGCAAGCCTGAAGCTTCCTTAGCTCCATGTCTCTTCTAATGTGTGGGGAGGTCTGGAGAGGGCCATTTCCTTACCTACAGACACGCACATCCACTAATGTAAATAAATAAAATAAATTTAACCTAGAATAAGAGAAAATGACTACAAAAATAAATTATCAACAATTGAGGAGATACAAACTTAGAATAGCACAGACTAAGATGGCCATTCAAGTATTTACTGTATATAGGGTGGTGTGTATGTAAATATATATATTTACTGTATATAGGGTGGTGCATATGTAAATATATATATTTAGTGAAACACTATGAATGCTGAGCCATGCCATCACAGTTAACTCCAAACCTGTTCCTAATACATTCTTAAAAAGAAAATCAGGCTATAAAACTCAGTAGAAGAAAATTTGGGTAAATGGAATCATCTGTGCAAATCGGATAAAATTATAAACATGGAAAACTACCAGAGTGAAGAAATCTATTTGACCACATAAAATTGTGTCTGTCATGTACAGATATCCTTTAATCCCAAAGAAAGCAATTTATTGAGACAAATATCTGACACAAATAACTACCAATTCGCTTCTAAAGAGAAGTGATTTTTATGAGTTGACAAGAACATTTCCTTGCCCAATATAAAGGCACAAAGGATTTTAGAGGTAACTTTTAAAATGTGAAAAATAAATGATCAATAATTATATTTTAATCATAAATGCAAATTTAGTAGCATTATCTTTATATTGATATTAAATTAATGCATCACTGAATTTTTAGCATAGAATTAAACACAGATTTCTATATGAATGAATGTGAAAATCACTAAGCTTTTCCATAATCAATTTGAAAATGTGTATGAAGCATATTAAAATAATCATTATCCTTGGTTTTAGTAAATTCCCTTTTAAAACATATAATAAAGGAAAAATATACATATAATGAAAAATCCCATGTATTTTATGTTTGTTACGATATCATTCTATAACAACCTGGTCATAATGCATTAACAGATGTCCTATGGGAAAATTAAATGTATAATACCCTACCAAAAGTTTAGTGATACATTTCCATTTTTAAAAATCATAGTTGTAAGAACATTTGAAGAAATAAAAAAATATTCCCAATGTGCTACTAAATGGGAAAGACAGGGCATTAAAATATGTATGTAATAAACAACAATTTTGTAAACTATACCTATCACTCCCCATATCCCTGTAGAGAGGGAGAGGAGAAAACCCACATACAAATGACACCAAAAATCCAAAGCTCTTTGTTCCTTAGTTTAGAGAATATAGTTGACTTTTATACCCTTCATTTCATTTATCTGTATTTTCAAAGCATTCTACCTTAAATGATCACCCGCTGATGAAATGTTACTTAAAATGAAATACTTAATTGCATCTTTTCCTTGGGTCTTTATTGGGATGAAGCAGTGGCATTTGTTTTGGTTCATTGCTCTGTCAAAAGCAAGTCTCGCACACGGGTTCAGCATGGTTGACATTTTACTTAGGAAATAGGCTGCATGAATGTTAATCTGACAGACTAAAGTTTGCTGCTGCTGTTGTTCTTCACCTCTTCCTTCTTGCTTTCCTTCCTCCTCCTCCCTTCTCCTCCTCCTCTTCTTTTCTCACTGTGCACGGCCTGAAATCTCTAGGAAGCAACTACTAGAGACACTTCACGGTTCCCAGGTTAGACCCTGGAGCCCCAGCTCAGCACACAGCTGCCTCCCTTCTGCTGTGCTCATTTCCAGACCCTGGCGTCACAAGATCAAGGCAGGTCTGCTTTGTCTTCAGAATTGGCTCTTAGGTGCCATTTGAACTTGCCCTTACAACTCGGAACTTCCAAACTCTGAGAATAAGGTATCAATTGTAACACTGTGTGGCAGAGAGGGAGCAAATGCTAATGAGACACTTTGGGCCCAGGAGAACTGGGATCCTATGGCGTGGCAATTGCTGTACGATCAGCAATTATTACTCTGTAAATTATCAGTAGCCACAAGGTCCTTCCAGGGACATCTCATCACGGTGGGACTGTTAGATTCCTGTCTACCTCCAGCTGTCATAAAGAACCAGAGTTGACAAGATAAAAGCAGCAGCATGAAACAGGACAGGAGGATGGAGACCTCCCCTCTCCCTGGGGAGTTGTTGGAATGGGAAGGCTGACCAAGCTGAAGTGAAGGAATTGAAGCTAGTGGGCCCAGGCCAGCAGGAAGGGATGGCAATGCCCTATGTGCTGGCCTAAGGGAGAAGGGGCACTGGAATGGAAGAACTAGGAGGGACAGAATCACAAAACTGTAGTGCCTCGTGTTCAACACCCCCCTTTCTCCTCCTTCCTCTCCCTCTTACCCTCTCTTCCTTCCTCCATCCTCCTCCCTCCTCTCCCTCCCCTCTTGTCCCTCTACCTTCCAGGCACTTGCATGGTCACAGATATTGTTAAGATTTTCTAGTTTGTGGGCCTCAATTTTCAAAAGGGAAAAGGTCTACATCAAACCGCAGAGCTGTGAAGGACAGAGAGGAGTTGCTGCAAAACAAAGTACAGATCTCCCTACCCAAGTTCCTTGCCTGCTGCGACCGTAGTATGTGTCCTCTACAGTTATCTGATATATCAGGTCCCAGGAAGAGCTTGCTTGACCAGACCTGCGAGGCCAGAGGAAAAGTTTAAATGCCACTGAGCTGAACACTTTCTCTGCCTCTCCTGGTTCTCATTCAATTCTCTCCTCAAGTTGTCTAAAGCGACCCCCAGGGTCTCCTCAATCCTAGTGTATAGGTCTGAAAGCAAACCCCACAGGCTGCGTGGATGCTCCTCCTTCTTCCCTACCCTTCTCGCAAACGAATTTACTACTCTCTACTGAGCCAGTGAATCAAGAGGATGCCACCCAGGGAAATGAAGTTCCAAGCACCTGTAGGCAGTGGGCTCGTTTCCCGGAGTCCTGCTGCACATGGGATCCTGTGTTAATAGAAGGAACCAAGGCCCCACTCCAGTGCCAGCAGGGAAGAGAATGGCAGGCATTCTCAGTGATTGGGTAATGGGAGATGGTCCTCCGGGCTTCAGCTGGTGTCACAATCCAGGAACACCATGCTTGGGGCAAAGGGCAGGATCTAATATCCATGTTTACCAATACAGCCCCCAGTAGAAAATCGCATTTAAAAGTGAAGTTTTTAGGCCTCAATTCGCACCTGGGTCTTTTTGAAATCGTGGAAATTTGTTCCTGGGCATGTAAGAAGAACTGGGCACAAGCCTGGCACACTGAATTTAGTAATCCCAGCTACACCTGGAAGGGCTAGGCTACCTATCTCTGGCCTTGCTTTTGGCACTCAGTGTAATGAAATGTTGTAGCCCAGAAAACTACGCAGCAGAGCTGGGAGCTGCATCTGTTTGTTCTGCACTCAAAGAAGCATGACCGCACGTGGCTAAGGCTGAGGAACCAACCAAAGGGAACATTCTCCCCAATAAGAGCCAGGCAGGATAATTACTCTAATGGTGCCTCACAAGCAAAGAATCCTGAGGATGAGGATTATTACCAGAAATTCTGTTTGAGGAAGACCCTGTAAGGAAAAGGGGCTACTGAAACTCAGGAGAGGTGGGACAAGGAAGACCCAATGGCTTTGGCATCAATAAGGACCCATACTTAGAATGTACTCTTGTATTCAGTACATATTCAATGGTTTCTGTTACACTCCCTCCTGTTCTCGGCCAAGCGATTTCCATATATTCCCATCCCGGGAAATTTTGCCACACTGGCCTCTAATGTATTTGTCCCTGTTCATGTCATAACCTAAGGACATTTATACAGACAAGCTTATTGTCCTTCGGATATTTCTGCTTGTTTGGCAAGAAGTATCACAGCAAGAGAAAATGTGTGGACTCTTAAGAGTTCTGAGGCCTGAAAAAGCAAGTCACCAACTGAATAGACAGTGGAAACCAGCCAAACAAACCAACCAGTTCTTCTGCAATGGGAAGAGACCTCCTTGCAAACACTGCCCCCTTAGCAGACACGGGCCAATCCCAGCGACAGAAGATTAACACCTGTCTGTAATTCACAGCAGGTTGGCGGTGAACTACCTCATAGACTTTTGATTTGGCCATTCAGCATTCCCTCAACAAGAACACTTTTCCCAGTTTAGATAATTTAATCAGTATCTGTCCAGTAGCCTGCGGGGAAAAGCCACCGCCTACTCCTTCCTATACAGGGGCTGAGTAATGCAGCCTCCCTATGCCACTCAATCTAAAGCGGCTAGGTGACTCACCCTCTCAGAGAGGTCTCTCTAAGGTATTTAGTTTCAGAAAAAATTTCTCTATGTTCCCTCACTTAGATGATTCCTCACAGTTTCAATCTTCAGAAAGCTCTTGGTTTTTATTAGCCTTTGTTGCATTTCAATTCAAATATATGTGGCACGCATCATCTTGGCAGGAACGCACACACTTCACCCAGCAAGCAGCAGCTAGCCAACTTTCTAGCTGGCTCTCCTGGTGATCATGTGTAGTAAGGGGCCAAAGAAAACTACCATCTATGGGGTTCCTCAAAAGACAAGTCTTTACATTGTCACTGATGGCTCAGAACATCCCCAAACTACTCTCAAGTCTTACACCCACTCCCAGTTATTTTGACCCTCTATCAATATTTTTTATCACATTCCTAAGGCACCCTGGCTTCCCATTATTTTCTACCGGGGCACTGAAGCCCTACTCTTCCTTCCAAGGCTGCAGTATGCCCCTGACACCTACTCCCAATATGTTCTCCTTGCTTCATCCTAAAGCCCATCCCATTGCTCTTGTATACATTCTGGGTCATAACAGCAAATGCTTGTTATAGTAAATCCTATTCCTTGCCTCCCACATAGCTTCTCGTTCCTGATGATGAGCTGCTCGGCAGACAGATAACAACTGGGATATGCAGTTATTAAGGACAGGCTTTAAAATGACAAAAGAATACATTTTAAAATAAATCCCACTTGAAAATCAGCTTCCCTCCCAACTCAATTACATCTAGACCTCCTGCTCCGAAGCTCCTATAACCGGGAGATTCCAGTTCCCACTGGCTACAGGATGTTGCCTTAGCAACACAGAAGGCCCAGACACCTGAAATGGGGAGTGAAGCACACCATGCTCCCCCTCATTCAAGGACTCAGAGTGGCTGGTAGGGTACAAACAGGGGGCTCATGGGACTTAAGCAGTCTAAGAAGAAGCAGAAGACCCATTGTCAACATTTCACAGGCTGTGGGAGCCTTGCAATTGGAGCTGAACTAAAAGAATGGAGTGAGAGATAATGAAGGAACAAGCAGACAAGACTCTAGAGTTCCTAACTCAGAAGGATGGCACATACTCGTAGCACTCAAGGATGGCATGTACCTATACCCTGAGCTGATGTCAATAGCGGTTTCGGGAGACCATCATACTCCTCAATCACATCAGAGTGGCTGAGTGAGGTCCCCTCTCCTTCTCGCCTCTGAACAGATGAAAATCTAAACCAAAAGCAATTTTTCTTATAGTCTTGCTTAGACCAGTACCAACTATTCACCTCTAGCCCTCAACCAAGTGTCACAGGTTTGGACAATTCCTCAGAGATACCATAAGCGAGCCTCAGCCTCCTTGACATTGGCAATCACACTTCAATTCTATTGGGTGTGGCAGCATAGTCATTAACCTTCTTGGTGGCACCACAAACTGTTAGCTTCTAAGATGCCATCAATCTACGTATTGGCCATCCCTAGACTTGATATGACCAACTTATAACTCCATCTTCCAATGCAGGATGGCTAAGAGGCCCTATTCTGCTCATTATACTGGGACTCCAGGACACAGTGGCCTTTTCCCGGAGAATCAGCTCTCCCATGGTGCTGTCACTGCCCATTTCCTGTGCTGCAGATCTCATTTCTCCACTATTCCACAGTTCACCCCTCTTCACCGATCCTTTAGAAAGGAGATCAAAGTTCTCTACCCAGGTAGTGGTGCATCATTATCTTCTAAACTTTGTCTACCTCTGCATTGTCCCTAACTTGTCTACAAGTCTCTCTGATAAGAGCTTATGCATCACCTGCTAAGGCTTCATTTTTGACAAGGATGGCCATTATTTCTGAAGCACTATCACTGGTGGAGACATCCCCCACACACACACATAAAGTATATGGCAAAGGTTAGGTGTAATTACAAGAGCCTGTTCCACGAGTAGACCAATCAATGAATGCTTTCATTCTTTCCCAAGAGGACTGAGTTCCTACACATGAACACTAGCCTCTCTGGCCCCAACAAGCACATGGTCCTCCTGCAAAGAACATTTCTGGAAAAGCTTACAGGCAGCTGAGTAGACCAGGCACCGGGTATCAGGTTCTGCCCTTCCTTCCTACCCATTATAAGCTCCCACTCGGCTCATCCAGATGCTGTCTGAGGGCTGTCTATTGAATACTCTTCCAAGCCCTCCACTGTTATAACGACGACATCTTAGCTGTCTATCAGTGCCACTGGAAATATGCTTCTAAACTGTCAGGGATGCATCAAATGAAAAAGCCAAGCCATATCTTGAGTCATCCTCCACTCTTGGCTCTCATTTCCCTCTTCATCGAACTCTAGGTGGTTTTGTGTCAACCCTGAGTCTGGCAGACACCCTGGCTCTACCTTCTGGCCCAGCCTCAGCCACAATTCACATTTGTCTCAGAAGCTAGGCTACTTCTCAAGTCTGAGGAAACCTGCGGTCCCCCTTAGCATCTAGGCAGCTCCCCACTAATCCATGGATCTGGAAATAGTTCCCAGGAACCCCTGCTGGACTCAGGTCTGTGATATTAGCACTTCCTGCCTGAATCTTCTCTGCCTCCCCCTGGAAATTTCTCAGGATCATCAGCATTAATAGTAGTATCAAGAAGAGAAGCAGGGAAGGGCTTCCCCTGGCAGGCATCCCTTGCTGGGAATGGGAGGAACCAACTAGAGCTGTTGTTGTCCTCAGAGACACGGAGGCGAGAAGACTAAGATGTGAGGACCTTGGGGCTTACCTTGCGCATGTCTTTACCAAAGGTCTCACTATAGGTTGTGCCAAGGATTTCAAACTGGACATAGGGATTCGAGCTGTCTTCCCGAAACTCCATAACTCCTGTGAGGCCAGTGATGTGTCCCTGCAGAGGAGGAGGAAAAGTTTGGTGTGGTAGAGAATGGAGTGACCAAGAAGGGAGCAGATATGAGTGGCCATAGCAAGGACAGAGCCATTAACAATCCTAGGACATCAAAGCAAGATAAATGTCTTAATCTTACAGAAGAAACCCCAAAGGCTTTTACCTGCCATTACTACAGTCAGTGTGTTTACAGCTATTGCTATGTGCCAGCGCTGTGCTACTCTTGAAATTTAAATGTGATTGTATTTGTCTCTCTACAGTACAGTGGAAGGAGCATTAGTGTGAGACTAAGCAAGTCATGACGCTCTCCCTTTTGCTTTTCAGTGTTGGGTGCCGACCTTACCCAGTCTTCTTGCCTGTGGCTTCAGGGAACATGGAGAACACGATAAAGTGCACTGGTCCAGGAGAGGCCTTGCTCTCTCTGAGCTGCAGTAAACTTAAAGCGCCACTGGGACATGTCCATTGCAACTGAAACCATGCACAATCTGTTGTGGCTAAGGCTTCTGGCATTGTAGATTCCCCTAAAAGCCCATCTGGAGCCCCTAAAAGCCCATTACTCTAACAGTTGTCCTGTGGGTTACCCCAATTCACTTTGAACCTCTTCTCTGATACACTGCCACTCTCCATCACATAAGACACACTACATGTGCAGAATGCATAGACACATGGGCACGGATGGATGCACAGTCCCACATACATCTGCATGCTGGGGTCCTGGATAAGCAACATATGGCCATACCACCAAGATGAGCTTTTTCTGAAAAGTGACAGCTTGCATGAAAGAGTGTTGGGCAGAAATAGGATGGGCAACTATGACTTCACTTACTTGTGACTTTGGGCAAGTCATTTACCTTCTGAAGCCACATCTCTTGAAAGCATAGAGACATTTGAAGAACATGTCCCTGGACCACAATTTATCAGCTTTCAAAAAGGCATAGGAAGAGTGACAAAAAGAGAAGCCAATGAAGAGGATTCAGGCAATCTCTCTCACACACACATACAAAGACACACTACAAAATAATTTCATACCAACTTAGACAGGACACATCAAGGGACTTGTCTCTAGCCTTGTACAAGTTTACAAAGCAGTGCCCTTGACACATACCTTTTTAATCGTGTCTAACATGGATCTCCCTCCATTCCATGGCTTGGTAGACTTTCTTATGCAGTTAAGGCTTGCCATACTGTGCCATTTCCGGTCCTCCAACTTCCTGTGGAAGGCGTTGGCCAGCATCAGAACACTGTCATACAGGTAGAGATTGGAGATCTGTAAAGAGAAAGAGAGTGAAACTCTTTCTTCTGATGCATTTCTAAAGAATGAGTTGAGGAGCAAAAGCCTGGGTGGTGTGGAAAGCAACAGTATCTTCTCCAGTGCTGTGAGCTTTGTGTACAAAGAACCCCTGACTCCATGATATTTTTCTTTCTTTCTTTCTTTCTTTCTTTCTTTCTTTTCTTTCTTCTTTCCTTCCTTCTTTCCTCCCTCCCTCCCTCCCTTTATTTTATTTTAGCAGCACAACCAAAGAAATGGTTACATTAGGCTAAGAAAATACCTAATCTCTCTCAGGAATAGAGGTAGGGGTACATCCACATAGCAACAAGGAAAAAGAATGTGATCCGCATCATGATTTAGGTTTGCAAGCAGGTACATCACCTGTTCAGATAACAGGACACAAAGCAGTATAAGATAAAGATGAATGTGCTAAGTGATTGCCTAATATACCTAAAAGCATACAAGTATAGAGGATCAAAGCCTCCACTGTTGATGGAGCTGCAGGCTGAATCTTGGCACCCAGCCGCCCACACGGCTAGCTTTATCCGAAATAATTACACAGAAACTGTATTCTTTTAAACACTGCTTGGCCCATTAGTTTTAACCTCTTATTGGCTAGCTCTTACATATTGATCTAACCCATTTTAAATATTCTGTGTAGCACCTCAAGGTGGCTTACCAGGAAAGATCTTAACCTGCGTCTGTCTGCAGTGGGAGAATCATGGAGACTGACTGACTCGGCTTCTTTCTCCCAGCATTCTGTTCAGTCTTCTCCGCCTACCTAATTTTTCTGTCCTATCAAAGGGCCAAGGCAGTCTCTTTATTTAACCAATGAAATTAACACAAAACAGAAGACTCTCCCCCATCACTCCACAGAGGTCTTAAAGGCCATTAAACTTTTCTGTTAAGGACTAGATAGTAAAAACCAGGCTTTGGAGGTCCTACAGTCTCGTCTGACCACTGCTCAACACTGCTGTTAAAGCCTGAAAGAATCAAGAGGTGACTCATAAGCACATGGCTCCAAATAAACAATGTGCTAGATTCAGCCCGAGGGCCATGGTTGGCTGACTTCTCCATCCAATCTGACAGTGCTAACAATATGATCGGAAAGGATCAAGAGGAGGCCACGATGCAGCCATGCAGAGCCACTTAGTATAAACTAAGGAGGAGCAGGAAGGAGGAGCTGGAGAGACGGATGGCACTGATGGAGCTATGCACAGAAAGCTGGTGATTGAGCCTGGACATAGGCAAGACCACCCCAGCCACTGATAGATCCAAAGTGACGAGGGGCCTGGATGATGGTACAGAAGTGAGGAAGTGGCAGAGATTCCTATGACTGATGGGCCATGCTATCCTGGATGCATCCAGGATTTGTCAATTAGATTGGCCAATGTCATTGAAACTGACCCATAGATGAAACAGCTCTAGCACAGAGCTTGTGAGAGTTATGAGCGTGGGGAGCTGAGGAAGCCCTGAGTGGATGTAAAGAAAACAATAATAATAACAAAGAAACAGATAAAGCCCGAAATAAATCTGTATTGTCAGCACAGGCATAGCCATGTCTAGGACAAATGCATCAGACCTGTGGGAAGCTGCCAAAGCTCTCCCCAAACAGGCCAGGCTTAGAATTGACCAAGCTTTCCTCTGGTTCAGGTGCAAATGTGGTACTGTATACAAGAACAAGTGTTCACAAACTATGGACCAGTGTGTTTAAAACTAACAACTGAAGCTTCTTCCCCCCAGTGTTCAGAGTACCGTGCTTGCAGAGACCTCATCCTCTGACTAGCTAACATCATAAATGCTGTACATAATAAACGCACGGGGGTTCTAGGTTGTTGTTGTAGGTGGTACCACTCCATCAGAGCCCCTGACCCCAGCTTTTCTGTATGTGTGTCTGCCCTTTCTTCATTCCCTCCTCATCCCAGGCAGGTTTCCATGAACATGGCAAATGAGAAACTGAAATACTGCTGTAAAGAGTAGCATTGATGTGACAGAGCCAGCCTCTTCATCAATCCAAAGATGGTAGAGGTTTGGCTCACCCCCTGGCTTTGGATGAGCTGGAAGACTGGGTACCATAGTCTAAGGAAACCTGAAGGGGCCCGTCCATATGGAGGAGGGAAGCCTTATTCTCAAGGAATTCTCCTCATGATACTTCATCCTCCAAGAAGACATCAAAGCACAAAAGAGAAGAGAAAAGGTAAAGAGATGTGAGTGTCTGTGGGGGGGGGGGAGAACATATACTCCTAGACAGGTTTGGTGTCCTTTATTGATATCTTGCATAATCAGTCAGACAAACTTGGTCAAAGGGACCAGTCTTTGCACCCCTAAGTAATAAGAAGCCTGTTAAAAATATTTCAGAAGAACATCACCGGCTATGAATGGAGAGAACTAGGATGCAACGTTGACCTCACAGGACTCCTGAGAACAAACAGGCTCCTTGTACTACAAGAAGAGCCCCTGCTACTTCTACCTCATCATTCACCCTTCCCTAACTACCCCAGGACCTCATGTATTATTCTCTGTCATTAATCCTAACATGAAGTCACAGAAGCAGATTCCTAGATAAAAACTGGAGCAGGATCCAGCCCTCACAACTGAAGCTGAAGTCAGAAGTAGACCAAAGGAAAGAGATGTAGAACATCAAAAATGTCTGCTGTATTAGGCCTGTACAAGCTCAAACTAGCTAGCTTATCCTCTATAACACGTCTAGGCTGAGCTGATCACCTCCTCTATGCCAGCCAATAATCAGAGTTTGGGTCTGTCTGCCACTGAGCTGTGTCCTTGCTGTGATTTCCATGGATTTCATGACATAGGAGTGAAAACTGGATGGATACTAGAGAAATGACCAGAATGTCCTGCTACCATAGCAGAGGTCCCAGCCTGAAGGGAAGCTACATGCCAAGGTCATGGCTGTTACTCTTCAGATGGCTGAAGCACACAAATTTGACATCAAACACTCCCACCACTGGGAACTTGTCCTTGTCCCATGGCAAAAGTGATAACAAGACTATGTCCCCAGGATTTCAAGCTTAGAGAAATGCTTTATCAATGAACAAGACTAGCTTCCTAACCCTGCCAGCAAAACAGCCCTCAGGAGTACCTACCTCTTCAGGGTTGTACTGATGTTTCTTCTCCACCTCTAGAATACAATCTTGTAAAGGAGATGTTCTTACAAGGGAATATGAGTCACCTATGAACTGGTATGGAGTTTGGGGGTTTTGTCATGTTATTTTGTTTTTGTTTTTCTTCTAAAATGCTTTAACTAAAAGATGAGAGTCCTTGATGGTATGAAGATCTCTTCAGACATTCATGGACCACACATGTGGACTCACTCCCACATCAGAGAGAAGTCTACAGTGCTACTTCAGCTTGGGCCTGGTTGACACTCAGTAAACCCTCCTGTCCCTCAGCGCTTATAATCACAATAGATCAAGGCACTCAAAAAATGTGGGAATGCCAAGAGGTCTGAAATGAAGAGGAAAGGCAGAACAGGAATCAGAAAGGCAAAAAATAAGGGCCTTTAGTTCTCCCACTATTGTACCTGCTTGGGAGAGTGAACGGAGTCTAGTTTAAAGGAGCAGGTTAGAGAAATGTTCTTTTCCAGGTATCGATAGACCTCCCCCTTCCACAGCCTTCTATATGTTGTCAGTTCACGGACATGTTGACCTGACTAAACTCCAAGCTCTCTGAGTGCTTATCTTTGGAACATGTCACAAATAAGGACACAAGTTTGGTGGTTATTCAATGTTTGATTGGTAAATGCCCTGTGGATACACTCACACATAGATGGAAAGATGCTAGACAGACAGACAGATAGGAATGGATGGAAAAATAGATGGATGAGAGGGTGGATGGGTGGGTAGATGAATGAGTTGGTAGATAAATACTAGGTGGGAGGATGATGAAAAATAAATGAATTAATGAGTAGATGGATGAAGTGATGGACAGTTGAAATTGATGGATGGATGATAGATGATAGGGATGGATTGATGGATGAATGGGTGGATGGGTGGATGAATGGATGGGTAGATGGCCATATGATATAGGAGGGAGGTTGGGAGTGGGAGGATATATTGGCTAGCAGATGAATTGATGGGTTTTTGTTATTAAGATTGCACACACTAATGCTTCATCTATATTCTTTAAATATAAAGCATTAGGAGAAAAAGATGTGCTGCTTCCAACTTTGGGAGGAAACTTCCTTCATTTGTTTCTCATTAAGAACCTACTAAAATAACCTATTGATCACATCCCTTACTGCTCTCCGTGCCTACTTTACTCACATACCTTCTCCTGTGCAGAAGTCTCAGGACTCTAGCCAGCCTTGGGCAGAAACTCATATTCCAACATTGGTCTGTGTATTTACCATCTATTTTCCAACCTCGACATACACATTTCTTTGATCTACTTTATCAGAATTCAGTGGGGGGTTCATGTTAGGATACAGAGAGCTGGAAGGCCCTGCCCTCACAGAGAAGCAGTTTCTATGCAAAAGGAGCCAGAGAAGATGGTAGAAAGGTAGACTATGCTCAGAGTGCTCTTCAGATGCTGGGAAGTAAAGAGGAGGTTTCCCTCAAGGCAGGTTACCAGTGCCACTCAAGCCTAGGAGAACTTGGAAGGAGAGAGACTTCCAGTTACACATATACTCACCCATAGGAAATGAAGGGCCGACAGCAGCTCAGGCTAGTGCTACAGTCCACAAAACAGAGAGGGGGAGCATGGCTTGAAGGAGTCCATGTCTCCCTCCATTCCTCCTTTCAGAAGCGGGGCACTACACAGATTTCCTCAGCCAAGGGAAAACAAGCAAAGCATATACTGTACTAGACAAATCCTCAAAGCCATGCTTGAGTGGGTTCGGAGAAATGACTGGTCTAGGGACACTCACTGTAGCACAAAGTGACAGGAACCAGTAAATCATTTCAGAGGAGGGTAAATTTGAGATTCACAGAGGTCACAGATCATAGCCTCAGACATTACAGAGACAGGGTGGCCAAAAAAAAAATCTAGAACCAAGTCAGAGTAGCCGTATGGGTGCATTTGGAATGGGGAAAAGATGGACTCAGACAAAAGTTCAAGGTCTTTGGGGAACCTGGTGCTCTGTTCTAAATGGGCAGGAAGCTTCCGGGGATGAGCTGTGTTTGTTTAGCCACTCAATGGATACATGCCATGTTCATCGTCCAATTGCTGTTGTGCATTGCAGCTCTCAGGCTGCTGAATGGACAATTCGAAGGGTTCCTCTGGCTGACAGAATCATCAACAGATTTGGATGCTTGTTAACCTGGGTCAGACCTGTTCACCGCCTGACCCTCCCTGCTTGTGTCTACAGCACTGCATGAATGAGTGCAGTTAACACTCAATAAATGTTCACAGAATCAAATCTTTCCTCATACTCACTCGCTGAGTGACATCCAACACACAATTTAACACTCATAGATCTGTCTCAATGACAACAAAGTTCAATGTGATCTGTGTAAGACTCAGCCAGCCATGATAAGCTTAATAGAAACAGACCACCCAAAGGAAGTTCCTAACTTCCAACCATTATCACCTGCCAGTGTAGGACTCAGCCATAGATAGGTTTAATGGAGGCCTGAGTCTCAGTAGTTTACCCTGAAGCCATTACCTGGTTGCAGGAAGAACCACAAACTGGCATTACCTGAGCACCACCCAAGAATAGATCATCCAAATGAAATGCCTAATGTTCCAACCATTGTAGATAGGATCACCTGCCAGCACACAGTCACCAGGACACCCCTAGACAAATGTCAGCCAACCTTAGAAATCCCTCACCCCCACCTTTACTACTATAAAAACCCAGCTTTCACTGAGCTCAGGGCTCTTCAATTATTCCAACGCATTGGACACATGGAAAGACCGAGTTTGCAAGCTTGTATAAAATAAAGGCTTTTTGCTTTTACATACAGGACTCGGTCTCCTTGTTGGTTTTGTGGATCTGGGCATAACAATCTGGACCCATGGAAAAGTGCAATGTGACATCCATGGTTGCTTGCCCACGAAATGCAGATGGTAATAACCCTGTGTACACAGGCTCATTCTAAGATCTTTCTATGTATTTTTATTCTTAGCAGGAGCAGAGACAGAAAAACATGGTAAGGCAAGTGAAGGCCCTAGGCAGGCTCCTAATTTCAATTCAGGTCAGGCCCAGGGTGTCCTCAGTATCTGGAGCCCAGCAGTGATCTGTTACACAGATTATGGGGATGAGGGCCATGAAAAACTAACTTGTGTTTGTTAGCATCTTCTTCCTTGAGGCTCCCTGGCCATACATCTTTTCAAAGGCTGGGGGGTGGCTACATCCGACTCCTGTAGCTTACAGGGCAGAAGACTAAGCAAAGATCAGCTCTGGTCAGTAAGTCCAACTGTGTCTGCCCACATAAACCTGCCAACATGTCCTGACCTCCTCCTGGCAGCATACCCATATCTGTCGTGGTGCCAAAGCCTCAGTCAGGCTTCTGAGGGATGAATGCCCTAGGCCATTCTGTGAGGCAAAGACCACTTCTCTGTCTCTGGTGTTTCATGGATGGACTAGTAAGAGAAGGTCCAGAGCATATAGATGGAGATAGAGGACTCTATGGAGGGCTATAAACTGCTTTGAGCAGGTTCCCAAAAGGGAAGCATCATAGCATTTATTTAAGGACTCAGATATGAGACCCTTCGTCACAGAGACCCTTCAACACAAATGCCACAGGTATGGGGAACCTGAGAAAACAAGGGTCAGCAGCAACCCAGCAACCTGTTAGAATCATCATGTCCTATACTCTGCCTTACAGAGCTTTGTCCAGCCTCAAACCAGTGGATATAATTTTGAATACCTGATTAAAATGTTCATATATACTGTCCACTGTCATAGTATGGTTCAGGCCCCTTCATTTCTTCCTCAGGAGATGGTAGATGCTTGTCCCCTTGTCTCTCAGCCCCAGGCCTTCTTGCTACACTCTGCCTACCTAATCCTTTACAAACATCCTATGACATAGCATCTCCAAGCCCTGGTGGGTCCCCCTCCAATTTCACCCCATACATTAGCCATGATTCTCCTACAACCCATTGTATATGACATTTTCTCCAGTAAAAATACAAACAAGATTCCCAATTTTAAAGTGTTTGAGAGAACAGAATGTGAGGACATTCGTGAAATGTCTGACTTAAGTATTCCACACAACTGCTTCGATAGATTTCTCTGAGTTAATGAAAGTCCAATAGATCATTCTAAAACTATTCTAAGAAATAAAGGAGCTGCGAAGTTATTTTCACAGAGGATGCCTCTTCTTAGCGATGAGCCATGATGGGCAGAGGCTATACCGAGGAAGCTCCAGATGGGTAGCCTCCATCCCCATTGCCTGTCACAACCCAAGGCAGGGTTTTCATGAGATATGACGGAAGATACAAATTTCTGATTTCCTTTATCTGTTCTGAAACTTGGTTCTGAGAAAGGAAACCAGAAATGTAGGAGACATATCTAGGAAGCAGATAAAAGAATTCAGCCATGATCTCTATGGGGTCCATAACTCTTGAAAAATCCAAGAGGACCTGCTTGACCACCGGAGAATTAGAAACCAATTACATGAAGTTAACTAAGGCCCAAAGATGAAAGAAAAATCGATGCTATTTTTTCTTAGGCATTAGCACAGAATTCCCAATACATTAGTAGCTAGGTTTAATTTGGGAACACACCTGTGTCGGCAGGAACAAAGGCCACTAGAAAGATTGTTAAATTGATCTTCATGAAAAAATAAGAATTTACTTAGTCAAGACCCAGAGGAACAAATAGAGGAAAGATAAGGGGTCTGGCTTGAAAGAGAGAGAATAGAGCACAGGGAGAGAAGGAACAGTGTTTGGAAATCAGGAGTATTCCTGAGAAGGATTGACACTGAAGCAATGGCAAAGCCACGGTGCTCAGCCAGTGGTGACACCAGCTTGGCCTCCAAGGACACCTTGGTTCACACTGCTCTAACAGAATAGCACAGAGATATCACACTTCCAGGGAGTGGAGATCTCACACCGAGGTACAGTCGCAGCCAGTGTCTCCTTCGGATTTAGTTCCTGGCTCCTAGGATACCTCCTTCCTATGTCCCGGCCCAGTATCACTTATGGAGCACACCAGCCTCTTTGTGAGGGTCCACCCTGACAACCAAATCTCCTTCCGAAGGCCCTACAACCAAATCCCTTGGGAACTCGGTTTCAATATTGGAATTTTAAGAGGACACATCATTCAGACCACAGTAAGCAGCTTGTCCAGGTATGGATGTCTCACACCTACGGAACCAGGAAAGGATATTTTTCCTACCCAGGCACCAACAAGGGAGGGTGTAGGTGGCCTGTTTACTTTCTACTGAAAGGATTGGGACCTGAGGCCATGCCACATAGGGTCTGTCCTAAATATGCTGATACCCCCAGGCAGGCCTTGCGCATATGCCCATGTGGATGCCAGCAGGCTGAGTCCTCTGCCACCTCCACTGGTTGGGAAAGGAGGGTCTCGAACAGGTCAGGATAACGTGTGTGCCACACCGTGCAGCCAGACTGTCTGCCTCCTGGCGCTTGGTGCTTGTCTTCTCACTAACGCTGAGAAGCTAGGCAAGACTTATTAGGATACTCCAGCTGTGTCCCCGTCATGCTCTAGGAACCCGGAGATGGTTGTCTATTGCATTATCAGGGTGAGAATCATTCTTGAAGGAAGAGGAAGATGAATGGCAGGCCAAGGTCAGAGTCACACAAGCCAGCAGAAATCTCTCGCCGGCCCATTATCCTCACAAGCCAGAGCGCTGGAAACGCAAGATTTTCATTAAGCATGGCCGCATTTCCTCCAGGCTCCTAAAGAGCCCAGTGGTCTCTTTCCCCTGTCATCAATCAAGCAAAGTGGGCTGTTCGTGGAGATATCATAGAGATAAACGGCAGGCACTGACCTCTGACCAAATCTGCAGACGGACTCCGGCTGGCCGGCAATGTCAGAAAAGCAGTGGACAGAGGGTCCAGCTGGGAGGGCAATCTGACATCCAGATGCCCCAGCACGAACAATCTATCCCCAGGCAAGGCCTCTGTGCCAAACTGCTGCTAGCCCACCTGTCTTGAGAGGGCACGGCGGCCAGGTCGGAGGACGGAGCAGATGGTGGCCTAGGGTCAGGGGTGGGAGGAGGCGCTGTACACCACTGAATCAGAAGGGAGAAGATGAAGGAGCATCTGTCTCCACATAAGCCTCCCTTGGCTCCAAACACACATGTGGACACCTGCAGCCAGAGCAGTAAGCAGCTGCACCTGCAGAGACTACCTATGTGCATGATTCACAAGGCCTTCCGCACTGCCCTTATCCGGTTGCCAACTGGAGTCTTTACCACTAAGTAAGGCACTGGAAGTGACATGAAATCTTGGGTCGCTGGGATGGAAGCCTGGGGGAGTGTGTCAGAGGAAAAGCTCCTCTTACCAGATTGTCAGAGACCTATGACCAGGGGAAAGAACAGAAGCTTCTAGGAAATGGGGACTAGCAGGTCTGTGATATACTTTAGCAACTTGAATGCCAGAGGGAGGGGTGATGCTGCCAGGCCACCCAACAACTTTTAAGTACACAGAGATGTAAAAATTCCAATCGGAGAGGACATTTTATTACAACACCATATTGGCCCCCACAGCTTAGATCAGACTGCAATGACCAGACAGGCAGTTCATAATAAGCCAGCAGACTCTGGGAACACATCTGAATGCATGGGGTGCCAATGGGATAATGCTTCTGCTAGTTCAATTACAAGCTGATATCACTGGCAGAGGCAGTTCTAGTGACAGAGCACAATAGCAAGTCTTCCCTGAGCAAGGCTGCCTGGGAAATCTTAGCAAATTCTCAGGATTCTGAGGGACTGGTTATCACTTTTATTACTGGCTGAGTCAGCCAAGCCCTAAACTAACTTGTCAAGAAAACAAAAATGAGAAACACCCAAGTCAGACAGTGCTTTGTAGGGAAGAATAAACAAGAGCACACAGGCAAGTGCAATGTCTTTTGAAGTCGCTGGAAGCCACTTATGATGTGGGAGTGTCATATATCAATCTGTTGATTTTATTGGCTAAGTAATAAACAAACTGCTTGGGCTCATAGCTTAGAACATAATGCTGGGAGGAAGAGGAAGTGAGGTAAGACGCCTCAGACAGAGATGCACAGCTCTGCTCTCTGGAGAAGAGATGCCATGCTCCGCTCCCAGGCAGACACATACGATGAAGCTCCGACCCAGGATGGACGTAGGCTAGAATCTTCCCGGTAAGACTGGTGCTCACTAAGACTGGTGCTCACAGATTATTAGAGATGGGTTGATTGGGATATCAGAATTAGCCAGTAAGGGCTAGAGCTAAAGGGCCAAGCAGTGATTAAAAGAATACAGTTTGTGTGTAATTATTTCGGGTAAAGCTAGCCGTGCGGGCGGCAGGGTGCTGGGGACGCAACCCCGCCGCTCCTTATTACAACACACTTACTTGGGTATTTTTCTTCCAAGGGACTTTCTCTGTACTAAACAACAACCAAATTGATTTGCTCTAATAGTACTTGGTTGAATTTTCAAAACAGAAATCCCTGACCACAAGGCTCAGAGTCTCTGAGACCAGTTCACTTCCGTAGAGAAACCTGGAGATGGATGACCTTGCAAAAGTGCCCTATGCTTTTACAATCCTTGGATTCTTTCGTCCCAAGGGCAGCCATCTGGGGAAGGAACTAAAACGGACTTGGGAGCTCCATTTCCAGGGGGATTTTCATTAATTTCATCAAGACAAAGTTAATAATCCATGACAGCAGTTTTTTTTCTTCAGTTGGTTGTTCTAAGCATGTTAGAGTCTTTTCGATAAATCTCACAGCTAGAGGCTAGTAGAAATTAGTTTGCCTTCTACACTGTCATTAGGAAGGAAAGAAGTGGTAATAGTTTCTGAGAAAACTTGAAGGGAATGGCTTGTAAATGAGATGAATCTACAAGCTTCCCAAGTGTTGGGCAGAGGAGTAAATAAATCCACTCTCCCCTCCCATCATAGCCCCGCAGAAGGATGTAGATACAACAGACAGGGGGAGAGAGAGAGAGATCCTTCTTTAATAAAGTGCTTTACTTATCTCTATATAAAGAGGCTTCTAAAGACCATTTAACTTGGGTCTCGAGTCCCAGGTTATTAGCAGAGTCATCCCATATATTCTTATTGATGGTCTTCAGGGTCTTTCATGGAGAGCTAAATGGATTTAAAACATGCTCTGTCTTCTTCAGACAAGGCAGCTGAATGAGGGATGTGGGCAGTGAGAAGCACAGAGCTTCTGATCCAGGTCTGGAGGGGATGTAACTGCTCTCCTATACAAGGTGATGTTTTTAGCTGCCAAATACAGGTACGTGGGCATCTTCAGCCTTTCCGTGGACACTTCTACTATATTGGCCACCTCTCCCATACTGATGGCTTTCCTAACAGCTCAGTCCTGTTCTACACAATTCCCACAAGTTCTCTCATTTACTTTTGATAATGATCCTCTACGGTAGCAGATTTTCATGTCTTGGATTGACAATGCAAGAAACAGAGGCACAGAATAGCAAATGAATATTAATTGACTAAACAGTAATGGTGGTGTTGGCGGCACAACTGCCATAAAAAGGTCTCTATGGTTTTGTTCTTTCTTTTTCCTCCTTATGTGGTACCTGTGTCTCAGAGAGAACGGGGACAGGGAGAGACCCTGAAGTGTGCGGCTCAGAGCCTTTGCTACAAGTGTGGGTAATCACCACTTTAGTATGCCATCAACTGAACTTCCCCTCATCCCCCAAAACCCCCTTGTTCTCTTCCAGAGAGCAGGCTCTTTGTACCTACCAGGCCTGAACTCCTTACAGGTACCAACTCATAGCAAGAAGAGCCATTGTGAACTTTGACAAGTGTAGACCTCTTTCCTCTGCCACATCCTGTACTGCCCCTGTCTGTGCGGCTGAAAGTGGCCCTCCTTTGGGGAAAACTGAAGTAGCTCACGTAATGAAAACTGGAAAATAGGTAGAGGGATAGGAGGTAGGAAAGGGACCAGGATGACAGAGGTTGCAGAGGAATAAAACACATCAAGAGAGCGGGAACCTGGGAGATCATCAAGGGAAGGAGAGCCATGAACTTAGGTCCAGCCAGCAAAAACATTCCCCTCTCCCCATGACAGAATGGGGACACTCATACAGCCCAGCCCCTTGTCCAACTTTGCACTTATCCACATGGAAAGGGAGAATAAGCAGACATGCTTCCAGGGAGAGGGGCCCACTTGACCTTTATCATCTCTTCCATTCCCCGGGAAAAAGAAGACAAAACAAAATTATATCATAGGCCTTTCTAGCCCACAGCTCGAAGTCTCTAGTTCATGGCTCTGTTGAGGACCAGTGCTCCAATCTCTTAAGCAAATCCTCACCACCTCGGAAAATCTTAGCTATTCTATCATGCCAATTTAGCCATTGTGCTCTCTGGCACAGTGGGCACCAAAGGAGGAAAGGTGCTCCAACTGTAACCAGCGTCACCTGTGTTTCCTGCCCATCGAGAACTAGTTTCTCATGTGTAACATCTACGAGATGGTTTTCTTCTCCTTCTGACAACATAAGATTATAGAGTTGGATTCTATGTTTTCACTAATAAAGTATTTCTAGAGCCCACCCAAGATTCCCATGGTCCCCTCTCCATTATGAAGGTCCCCTGATGTGGAGACACCAACAGGTCCTAAGCAAGGCTGACACTCACGGGCAGACACAGCCAGCACTGATCCAAACTCCTGATTAAAGATCATCAAGTGTTCTTGTTCATTATATTCCAAATGTTGATGTGGATGCAGGGAACCAGTGGGCATTCGCCACACTATCTTCCTGTTTTCAAAGATCTACACAGCAAACGATCTGTACATAGAACACCTATCTACTATATCAAGGCCACAAGGCTAGAAGATGAAGACCACACATATACCAAGATAGTGACTGAAGTACTAGCAAAATGTTTACACCCCCATTTAGGAAGGGGTACAGCAACAGGTGATGCTCTAAACCTGTTCTCTGGCCTTTTTGCTTGGAGGAGATCACGCAGATGTGCCAAGACTGTGCCAAATGTTTTAAAAGCATGGTGTCTGTGTAAGTGACTTCTTACAAGAAAAAATGCAAGGAAGTCTCCATCTACAGCCCTGCCACAAAGCACTCAGAATAGAGGCCTAAGAGACAGCAATCTATCCTACCCCAATCATGTAAGCTTTAAATACCAGAGGTAACCTGTGAGTTAATCAGGCCTTGCCTGCTGGTACCAAGATTAATTACCACTAATGCTACTATGAGACACTTGTGTCCAGCTGACTGGTTTCCATTTCAGCCAATTACAGTATTTTAGTCATTAAAGTGGGTGGGTAACTGTGTTCAGCTAGAGCCCAGCATGCCCAGCATGTCTCCTGTATTAGACCAAGGGTGTGGTAGGTGACCTGCATGGAGGAGACACTGTGCACTGACCTGCAGCATTTGGAGGTAGCCTTCCTGTGGATCACAGAGCAGGGAAGAGATGCGATGGTTGTTCCTCATGCATTTCTGGTTGTCCTTTGCAGATGGGAAGATTTGTCGGACCACGGTCATCCTGCCAAGGGCACTGTGGACCAGATCCAGGATCTCGGGGTCACTGATTTCCTAAAGAAATAACCAGATAGATGCTTATACCCTCATGAATAAAAAAGCCAGTAGGAGGCATCCAGGCCAAAATCCCAAACAGTTAATGCTGAAGACATCAAAGGATTAGGTCCAGGCTCTACAATTCATTAGCTGATTCTTTACATAAAATACTTACCATCCTGTAGGTCCAAACAGCATTATTCAACATTCCCTCTGAGAGAGGTCTGGTCTGTAGTGTTGCCAAGGTATAGTAGAGACAAATATAATCCTTTACTGGGGAGCATACTGATTCTGCTAGATCTTGGCACACCAGGTGTTTTACATGCATTCATTAATGCCATACTCAAAAAACAACCCTAGAAATTCTAGGGGGGGGGGGGATCCAATTATTATGACATTTCATTCTCAAGCTTAGGAATTGAAAAGGGAGCTGCTTATAGGCATATCACTCCAAAGGAAGCTTCTACAAGAAATCAGCCTTAAACTGAGCCTAAGAATAAACATAGGTAAAGAAAGTGTGTGTGTGTGTGTTTGTCTGTCTGTCTGTCTGTGTCTGTGCACGTGAGTGCATGTGTGTGAGTGTTTGTGTTGAGGGCAAAGTGCAGAGCTGGGAACCTGGTGCTATAAAGACTACAGCAAGTAGATACACTTGGCTCCATGTAGAGGCATCAATGGAGGAGAAGCAGATGGAAAGTCAGGGTCCATCCATTCCACTTCAAACAAACAACAACAGCAACAGAGAAAGCAGGCATTTTCCATAGCGGTAGTAATGAGCTTGAAAAATTTTAGGGACAAATACACTATAATCAGAATGGCCTTTTTGAAAATTTCTGGTTGTTTTCTGGAGCAAGGATTGGAGAGAAACAAACAGAGGAGGTGGAGGCAGAGAAGAGAGGGCAAGGCTTCACAGCTGGGCCCACAACTGAGCTACAAACAAAGACATGGAAACCAATATTCACCCAGTGTTTCAGAAGTGGAGCAGCAGACTAAGGACATCCCAGACTCACTGTCTCTGAGAAATTACTACATCAACGCTTGGCTCCAAGTCAACATTTTAACTAAAATTAGTTGTATTTTAAAATAATCTTTAAATCTTCCTCTTACAGATGAGCCATTCTAGTTTTGAGTCCCTGTGACAGTACAAATGGAGCCAGCCAGGCAGGAAATTAGTGGTTGGGATTTCAAAATCATTTAAATGAGAGCATAACATTTTAAGGGCTAAAGTGCTAAATCAAGCATTTAGGGTCTGTCTTGGGTTTGCCTCTCTGTATCTGTGAAGCCCGGTCAGTTGACAGCACTTGCTAGATTGGGAAGAACAAAGCACAAAGACCCATCTTCTCTTAGTGTTGATTCCTAAGTGTACTGAGCTAACTGATCTCAAAAAAGTCAGAATGCTATTTAGTGTGGATCTACACCCATGCCACAGAAATTTATATTCATGATGGATTGGGACCAAGAGGTAACCAGAAGTGAAGAAATTGGTCAGAAATGACGGTCCCTGTACACAGAGAGCTTCAAAGTGGGCAGAGCTGGACATGTGCACTCGTTTCTGTTCTAGCAGCCCTGGGACCAAGGTCCTTCTGAGATCACAGGCTAGAGGATGAGAGAAATCACAGCCTAATCTCAAGGGGATGAGGGATGTCAGAAAGAGGAACAAGTAGGCCGTTCACTTTGCCTAAACTAGAAGCAGAGAGGACTTGGGGAGGGAATTTCCTATCTAGAAAATGCATGATGCTAGCCAGGCACAGGGGCTCGCGCTTACCATCCCAGCATTAGGGACATTGAAGGAGAAGAGTTGCTGCAAGTTCAAGGCCATCTTGGGCTACCTAGTCAGTTATGGGCCACCCTGGCCTAGAATGAGATTCTACAGACAAACAAACAAATCAGCAGAAGGGAGGAAATAAGGAACACAATCGTCATGAAACACAAAAGTGGATTTGTGAATAAAGGTGCTAGAGACAACACAACTGTAAATCAAAAACAATGTGTCTCATGCCATTTATTCTTCCCACATATTCTTGATAGAAAAATGCCACTATAGAGGCAACAGCCATTTTATAAAAAATCCTTTTACTAAGCCTCTCCTGCTTCTTCAACTGCCAGGAGGACAAGCAGAAATACTCAGTTCTCACCACCACACTCTAGGCACATTTTGGAAATTTGTTATGGATTTGACCTACATGGTGACCCAGTACTTTCAAGGCCAACTGGCTTCTTCACCTGTAGTGAGTAGCTAAGTCATACTGTGCTATGGCTTGTGGTGGGTACTCAATGCTTGCCCCCATTGGCCCTGATTTTCCAAAACTTCCTCTTCTATTATGCCTGCCCAGGACCTCATAAAGACATGGCACAGCCTTATGGCAATCTAATAGCTTCCATATGCCTCCCTGGCAGTGGGGATCGGCTGGAACCGTGTATACTTTCCTGTAATCCCTCACCCAGTTCTGCTCCACTGGTCAAGGCTCACAGCATGATCCCGTGACTCCTATCCCACTCCCTGTGCTTCTAGACTATCCTTCTTGTCCAATCCGGAGATATCTGCAAGGAAGACCTGGGAGTCCACTCAGTTATTTACAGACAGATAAAAAGGTTGAATCCCGTCCTTGCCCTAATTCTGAATAAAGATGAGCAGTCCATTCTAGCAGCTGCACGCCAGGATCTACTCCTGTCTGGCTAGCCCTGATGTTAGCAGAATGTATGTTAATATCCCATTATAAGAGACCCCAAACTCTAGACTTCCTGTACAGAGGAAAATATAAGCAGCCAATTTAAATGGGCAGCTGGGAGAGCAAACTTCCCCTTGTCCCAGTTCAGCACACATTCATAGTGCTGATGATAAAGGGAAGCAGCAGGGCAATGCGCAAGCAGCACTGTGGAGTCAACAAGTAGAGGAGAAAGGAAAAAAAGGCAATATATCATATGATGCTCTCAGGAGTTCAAAGGAGCCAAACAGGCTTCAATTTTTATACATTCTAAGTTATAGTTTTCACTGTGAGATAAGCCTAATCATTTTGTACATTAAATATGAACAACAAAATGAATTCACTGTATCTTCAATCAAACTAAGAAGTAAAATGATGCCCACATCTTAGCTGGATGGTTTCTCATGCCCACTCCTCCCGTCTAGCCACAAGCAGCATCTGTCACATAAGAGCATAGATTCCACGTAGCTTAGGCTTGTATATGTTGCACAATATGGATCCTTCTTGATCATGTTTTAGCATCATGTTTTTCATATGCTGCTGTACATTAGAGTCATCTGGGAGCTTGGTAACTGTACAGGAAAGCAGCCCTAATACACTTCAAGGAGGAAACACTCTGGGCTCTCCATGAGCACTCTAAATAATTTCCCAATAGTCATCTGCTTGCTTGTGGGATGGAGAAATGGCTCAGTGCTTAGAAGCCAGAACCCATGTGGAGACTCATAACCATCTGTAACTCCAGATCCGGTGACTCCAATTCCCTTGTCTGGACCTGAAGGTACTGCAAGCACATGGTGCACATACATACATGTAGGCAAAACACACACGAAGTAGAAATAAATAATTATTTAAAAATGAAACAGCTAGCCAAGCATTAGAGTTCTTAGGTTTATCCATGGCAATGGGAGTGGCTCTGATTTAATTTTTGTGCGCGACAATACTATATGACAAAGTCATCATTCATTCATCCATTGTTGATAATGTTTAGGATGCTTCATTTGTTGGCTTCTATGAACAATTTCCTATGCACCTTCATGTACTTATGCAAGAATTTCTCTTGTATATATCATATACCTAGGATTGTAGAATCCTGATAAGAGATTAGGAAGGAGGCTGGAGAGATGGCCTCAAAGTTAAGAGCACTGGCTGCTCTTCCAGAGAAGCAGGGTTCAAATTCCCAGCACCCACATGGTGTCTCAGTGTGTGTTAACTTCAGCTCCAGAAAATCTAAATCCACTTCTGGTCTCCCTAGGCACCTAGCGCTATGGATATACAGACATTCATTACATGCAGACAAAAATTCAAACAAAGAAAATAAATATAACTTTTAAAAAAGAATAGGAACATGCTCAAATTTATTAGAAAGTGTCAAATTCCTAATGGAGTTGTACCAATTTATAATCGTATATGGCAAAGGAGCATTAGTCTTGCCTACTTACCCACACCTTATATACAATATGACTTCCTAAGATATGCCAGTCTCATGAGTATGGATTGGAATAATGCTGGGGTTTGTTTTTGCTATCTTAATTCTTAATATGGTTGAGTATCTCTCATGCATTTCTGAATCATTTATGTCTCTTTTCCTGTATTTGTGGGTTGTTAAATTTCCATTGGGCAAACTTCTTGCATAGTGATTTATGGTTCTCTTGTTTTTAAATTTATTCTAAATAAGGCTTGTCATGTGCTACAAACATCTTCTCCAAGGAAAGGGATGTTTGGGTCAGGCTTTAAACCCTTCTAAGCTTAGGCCTAGACAGCCTTGCTCTGTGGGCGCTGTGCATACCTGCTTTATATGGTATTGCTATACAGTTGCTGGTGTCAAATACCTGTTGGCAAGTCCATCCATCAGGACTTTATTTATTCTTGAATTCTGCCTGTGTTTTCTTCACATATTTTAAAGACTTGTTATTAGTTGTATACAAGATTATAAGTCTAGCTTCCTGTTGAGCTGGTGGTTTTATTAGTATTTAAATATCCTCTTTATATCTAAGAATGCATCTTGCCTTATAGTTTCCTGTGTCTGTGGTTACTATAGCTATACTATTTGTATAAAGGTTATTTATCCACATTTTTCATAGCCTTTTTTCCTTTTATTTTTATCTGCCTTATGTTTGAGTGATGTGGGAGTCCCGTCTGTGTGCTATGATTACCATTAATTAATAAAGACACTGCCTTGGCCTATTGATAGAGCAGAACTAAGGAAGGCAGAGAGGGAGACGCTATGGAACCACCAGAGTTAGACATGCTGAAACTTTGCTCGTAAGACACTGCCACGTAGCAATGTACAGATAAATATAAATGGGTTAAATTGATATAAGAGTTAGCCAGTAAGAAGCTAGAGCTAATGGGCTAAGTAGTGATTTAATTAATACAGTTTCTATGTGGTTATTTCAGGGCTGAGCAGCCAAGAATGACCAAATGGCCTCTCTCCTTGCAACATCTAAGTTGGAATACCTGTAAATAAAATACACTAGAAATATTCATACCTGTACCTGAGATGTAAGTAGAAATTATAATCATTTATACTGATTATGATTATTTACATATTTGGATTTATTTCTATCATATCATTTGCTTTATAAATTTTGCTCTTTGTTACCATTTTTTCCAAACTTGTAATGATTTTTTTACTATTTCCAATTATTTATGTTTTAGAAAATTAGATTTTTTATATTAGCTTTTATTATTTTTCTTACCTATTTCAATAAATATATTTAGGTGTGAAATTGTTCAGTATTTACTTTTCTTCCTCGGTGCTTATACCCAATTTTCAGAAGACCAGCAAATGTGCCAATAATGTCCAGCATTTAATTCTGTCTTTCTTTATGATTTTCCAGTGCACAATATCCCAATTGTTTTATAAAAGTACTTATATAAGATCTGTATAATTGGAACACGTGTATGTATTGGTTACATATTCTTTTCTGGACTTCAGGCCTTACATTCGACATCTTTCTCCTTTGTCCAAAGTACATCATTGCAAATGCCCTTTCATGTAAATTGTTGTTGATAAATCCAACTAACAGTATCAACAGTATTCTAAAGTCCAAAACCCAAAGTCCCTTCTCAGGCCTAAAACAAACTATAAAATCAAGATACAAGTTACACATTTCCAGTTTACAGTGACAGACAGCAAATATTTCCATTCAGAATGGGAGCTTAGCAAAGAAAGATCAGGCCAAAGCAAGACCAAATCCAACAAGGAAAATAACAGTGTCTCTAATATCTGTGGTTCTTTATGATATTATATAACATCTTGTGGTTCTTTGCCATAATGTAACATCAATAGTCTCAAGTCTTCCTAGGAGAGTCCTTTCTCTCCTCTAAAATCTCATGAGCTGGGTCACCATTATCTGATATTTCTCTTGACATTCTGGGCTTCCATTCTTCTAGCAGAATAGCCCAATGCATGCTGTTTTACATGTAGCATTCCAGGGATTCTCTAGCCTACAACTCCAAACTCTTCTAAGTTCTTCCTTAAAATAATTTCTAGCCGGGCGGTGGTGGCGCGCACCTTTAATCCCAGCACTCGGGAGGCAGAGGCAGGTGGATCTCTGTGAGTTCGAGACCAGCCTGGTCTACAAGAGCTAGTTCCCAGACAGGCTCCAAAACCACAGAGAAACACTGTCTCGAAAAACCAATAATAATAATAATAATAATTTCTAAAAAGTCCACCAAGCATGAGGTCAGACTTCTCCTAGTCAGGCAGCCGAGAGACAAAGATGCTGTCCATTTACTTTGTCTTTTTAATCACTCTAGAAGGCCAGTCCACAGGATAGTGCTGCACACATTCAGTGTGGGTCCTTCTTGCTTCTTCAGTTAAACCTCACTAAATGTCCTCACAGATATACCAAGAAATGCGACCCTTAAGAGATTCTAAATCCCAGCCAGCTAGTCATTAAAATTAATAATCACAGTTTCTCTTTTAGTACAGTCAAATTTCCCTTGACTGCCTCCCATAAAGATGCAAGGTAAGGAAGGCATTTACAAACCATCTGAATAATCCAAAGTCCTCACTTCAAGATCATTAATTTCATGGCATTTGTAAAAGGCTTTATGCTAAGAAACATTCACGGGTTTCAGGGTTGGCCTGGAATCTCTCTGGAGGGCATCATTCGACTGTGATAAACATTCTATTGGTAAACTGCCATGCCCTGTTTAAACCTGTTGACAGACTTGGAGCAAAGAGGGCTGTCTTGTCCCAGACTCCAGAATGTTGAATTCAAGTGTCCAAAATTCTCTGTCCTAGAGCAGACTGGTTCCCTAACTCTGGGACAGAAAGAAAGAAAAACAGCAAACGGCTATGAGGGATTAAGATATTGTACCTTTGAGAACAGCTGGAAAAGAAACCATTCCCAACAGAGGTTACTGTTGTTTATCCCATCATATAAAGATGTTTGTGGTGAGAACAGGAAGCCAGTTCATCCGTGGAGGGAGCGCTCAGCAGTGTCTAGAAACCTCTCAACAAGGACCCAGCACACGGAGGTTTCCTCGTGCTTTGCTGAGGACTTCTATTGGTTTCCTAAGCATCTGGTTTAAGGGTGTTCCTTTGCTTCCTCTCCCAGTAGGATCCCTCCAGCTGTTTGTGCTGCATGTTGTAAGCGGCAAATTTAATGACCGTTTGCTCTCTATCTGCTGCTTCTGTCTATCTGATATTTGTTACCCATTCTTTTGTTTTTACTGTTTGTTTTTTATTTTCAAATCACCCATTTGAAACTGCAAGTATGGCCACTGTTACCAAGCTTGGGGTGCCAGTTTGTTCCCCAAGAGGCAGATATGGATACCCATCCTCAATAAGCTGATCAGAATAGCCAAGTTAATAGCAAAGGGGAGGATTCATTCAATATGGCCACATTGAAGAGGTACAAAGAAGTCTGGTAAGCACCTTTAGTCTGTCTTCTGAGTCCTCAAATGAGGTCAAAGTGCAAAAAAAGGACTAGGAATACACACATATCTAAGTAGTCCTGGTAAGGGCATGGCCCTACCTACCTTCGACCTATTATTGCCAGAGGCTATAATGCTTTTTTTCCAAGAGAAGGATTTTCACTCAGTCTGACTCAGTTTTTTCTCCTCCTATAATAAGATTCCAAGGGAAATTACTATTTCTTGGGACCCTTTCTTTTAGTAATCTGATAGCTAAAGTGTCTCTTTAGAATATATTCATTTCTGCCAGAGAAACACCACTGTTGATAATTCTCCATGTGGGACATCTGCTTACCATGTACAGACACTAAAGTCATTTGCAAATGGTCTGTGCTCTCTGAATAGAGCCTAGGCTGTCCTTTGTCTTTGATACTGTCACTATATGAACTTTTTATTTATCGTTCTTGATTCTAGATCAGACTAGATTTCTTTCAGTGTTCTTCAAGAGTAATCAGCCATGATATCATTTACTACTTTAAGATTCTAATGCCCGTTCTTTTCTCAAAAGTACATTAAATATTGCTATTCTGTTTTCCTTATGTCTCCATCACTATTTCATTTCGAACTATACTTCAGATAACCCCTTCATAAGTTATACTGCACCAATTATTTCTCTTTGAACAACTTGACACTTAGGTTTCCAACTACTAGTTATTACATTTGGTGACCAGTCCATTCCTTTCTGAATTTGGCTTTCTTTGAGTCCTTGTTCTTTGCTCACATAATACAGTCTCTATTTTTGAAACATACTTATTCTATGTTACATAATATTTACTAGATCTCATCATATAAACTTCTTCTTTACTGCCTCTTCTTCTTCATCCTCCTGACTTCTCTCCATATACATATAATTTTCCATAAAATTCCTTTAAGAGTTTGTAAGCATTAATTTTAAAAGTCAACTGTCACAATCTAGAATAACCTCAAAAGTCTCCATCCACTGAGGAATTATCCAGATCAAGCTGGTTTATAGGCACATCTACAGAGGTCTTGACTTTGAAAGTCCAGTGTGCATCTAAGCATTCCCAGGGCAGGGGTCCTGAACTGCAAATGAATAAGGGACACTGGCTAAGAGCCAAGTAAGAAGACAGCACTGGCGTGTTAGTGCCTTTCTGCTCCTGACTCTGACTATGACGTGACTAGCTGTCTGAGCTCCTGCCTCTGTGACTTTCCCGCATGGCAGGCTGTAAACCAGAAGAGTGGGCTAAGCACACCCCTTCCTCCCCTAAGCTGCTTTCTCTCGGAGCATTTTATCCCAGCGACAGTAAGGAAACTGATGCAGAGATCTTTGACTCAGACTCGCATTTACATTGCTTGCTTCTACTCTACATAGAAGAGGTTATCAACTACTGCACAACCACGGTAAACTAACCTTTCCTCAAACCTCGGCTGGACAACAGAGGTGTTATGAAATTGGGTCACACTTACATGATGTAAGAATGTGTTCCCTTCATTCAGTTCCAAAATCATAATAGGAAATGCTGCTTTGCACCTCCTTCTGCTCTATGTTTTCATTTCTTCCCAGCTCTGATAGAGAGCAGATGTTTCCAGCTGTAGGTGGAACTCTTTCATTAGACACCACACCTGATTGGTCCTTAGCTTGATCTCAGATCTCATATTCCCCAGATAGTCCTCAGGACAAAAACTCAAGGCTTTTACAGTTTGACCAACTCACTAAAAGAAAAACTGGAGTTTCCATTTTCATGTTACGTTTGGCCTCTTGAGGCTATTACTCTTGAGGCTTTTAGTTAAAAATATTTTAAAATATGCTATATTCAGCTATTTGGGGGGCCCTTTTCCCTTTGGGAGTGTTATTCAGACTAATCTTTCATAAAAACATACTATTAAACTTTTCATATGGGATTTAAATTCTTTGTTTGTGATCCTATTCTTTTATTCTGAGGCATATGTCTGTGTTTCAAACTGCTCCCCATATGACCTAGCTGTGTGGCTGGTTGAAGTTGAGAAATCATTTTAGTATTACAACTCGTATTTGTTACATTCGATTTCCCTTTCCTAACTTTAGTGATACTAACACTATTTTAAGAGGATGTAAACCGAGCACACCTTACACCTCATCTCTGTATCATGGATGCAAGAAGATAAACATTGTAAGGTCCTACCTGACTATATTTTTTTCCCCAAAATATCCCCATCTGTTACCATCTTCTCCTAAGCCTAGGAGGTTTCACCCATAAATTCTCTTTCCTATTATTCACTGGACTAAGGTGTGGGCAGATAGATAATCTTTAGAAATAGTTAAAATTTTGAATTTAAAATACTTATGGACAGAAGCTACAGAGAAAGAGAAGAAATATACCGATAGATCTCTATTTTCAATAGGAGAAGAACTTATTTATAGTTTGATAAAAAAGAATATTATAGTAAGTACAGAGAGATGAGGTTCGGAGCTCCCAGCTAACACAGCTATTGAGCTCTTCCTGCCAGTCCCTGGAAGCAAAACAAGACTGCTTTGTGACTTGCAACATGCTCCCACGAAAACGTCTATGGATTCGAGAAAAGAGTGAGAAATTGCTCCATGCAATGAATAATAAAATTACCCAGGTCTCTGATTCTGCAAGAATGCACACTAGAAGCTTAGAAAAATATGCATTTCAAGTCAAATAAATTATTAAGAAACTCTACAAATCTCTACCCCACTTTCAATGAGTTAAGAGCATAGGAAAGTAAGAGGAATTCTAAAGCAAAGGCAATCCTCACATTTTCCCAGGAGGCACATACTTAATTCACTGATTGAAAGCAAAATTGTCCTTCTCATAGAGCACACGATGGAAGAGAATGAGACCTGATTGCCTCTGTTCCTGAGAAACGTGAGTCTTCAGCCAGGTTCTATGGCTGACTTCACAGGATTTTTTTTTTTATTTCAAAAAAAAAAAGGTGCCATATATGAGTACTGTGTGCATTTCCCTGCAGAGAAATCCCTCAGGCTGTACTGGACTTTCAAAGGAAGCCTCTATGCTCCCTCCAAAAAACAAGATGATGAACAATTGATATGGAGGCTAAGAGTGTTTTTAAAGTGCTCCTTGTCACTCACTATGAGAAGAATGAAAATGATAATAACTCCAACAGGATAAGCTGGAGACAAAATAGTATCTGTCAGACTCCGGTACTTTTTCTTACTTCCATTCAGGCCTCTGATGTGATCCTCAGTAACAAAAGAATCAAAGAAGCAATGGAGTTTATATGGACTACTACGTGGTTATTAAAAGAACAGAATGTGATCACTATGTTGCATTATTATCCACAGACATATACAATATAGCTAAGAAAACAGAAAATAAGTGTACATGAAGATACACATACCAATCCATACACGCATACATACACACACATAATAGCATCATGAAAATCCAGCTGTAAAGCACATGCAACCGTTGCAGGAAAGTGGCTAACATTGGGGAATAGAAGAAAATAGCAAATCTGCCTATAAGATATCCCCTCCCCATGCTCACTTAATTCCACTGCATGCTTTTCTCCTACTTTGAAGTTTACGGTAATAGAAGGTGAACCTGCACTCTGAATTACAAACACATCTTGTTTGGTCTTCCTTCTTTAGGTGGTGTTAGGCAAGAAGGCATTGTGATCCCATTTCTGATTGTGGAAATCGTAGTTTTTCCTACATAGATTCTGAGAAGGTCTGTAAAACCCTGACAAAATCTACCTTAGATGGCCACTTTCTATGACCTTTCTGAGCCATGGACTGATTTAACCTAAAGGCAAACACATCAAACTGCAGAAAGCAAGGCCCTAAGAGCACTCTTTATATTTATAAACACAAATGCACCCACTAAAGAGCTGGGCATGAAACTCAAGGCCTCAAGTATTCTAGAATAATGTTCAAACAGTGAACCACATGCCTAGCCCTTGGTTTTTTATTTTGTTTTGTTTTGTTTTGTTTTTTGAGACTGAGTCTTATTACATATCACAAACAGGCAACTGTCACTCAACCACTCTTGAACTCACTTCCTGTCCCTGCTTTGGGGGTCTGGGGATACCCCTACACCTAGCCTGTGGATCCTACTCCTGGCCTCTTGATCATCATGCCCTGAAACGTTCTCGGATAACTCAGAGCCTTGTTAAGATGAGCAGATAAATTCTCAACCCCTCAAGAGAGCAGGTTTTGATTTTCCTGTTAGTACATGTATAAACAACCAGGATACTATGGGATCCAATAGGATCTGTAACAGGACACAAAGCAGTGTCTCATTGTCTGTGACATGGTCAGTCTCTAAAGATCTGAAGTTTGCAACATTACAAAATTTGAAAGGCAAGAATGTAGGTATTTGCTATATTACTCCCTGTAATTTTTCATGCTTCTTAGAAACATTTGACTGAAACCAGACAAAATCACTGCAAAAGTCTTACTCAAGCCAAGACACATAGCAAAGATGGAAAAGCTATAAGGAGATACTTTTAAAAATGGCAATTAAAATGAAGATGTATTTTTTCAAAATATGCACTTCGACAAGTTGGATGCAAAATTCACATATAAATATTCTTTTGTCAGACCTTTAAGACCTTAGCAAAATGTTGGAACCTTCTAATACCAGGGGAATTTATTATTAAGCATTTATATAAATTGCTAAACTCATAATGGACTATGCAGCCACATTATTATTATGTGTTTTGTTCCTCCAAAAGACCCAGATCTACCAAACAGCTGTGTGATATCAGCATTATTCCATCTCTGGGGGAATAATTAAAGTTTATGTCCCCCTTAAGAGCCACGGCATCAGTAATCTCAAGTTAATGATAGTAGAGAAATTTCACAGGCAAGGCTGCCTTGAGAAGTTGAGGAAATACAGGAAGAATTCAATAAAGTAGTGATAAGAGAGTTTGCCTGACTGAAGTCAATAAGGCTTCAGGAACGTGTGTGCTGCTGAGAATACTGCTGAGTACTTAGGTCTGGAGGAGCTGAGGCTCCAGAGAGATAAGGACATCTTGATGAGGACAGGGTAAGAGAGCCGCTGCCAGCGCTCAGTGTTGGCACATTTTCTGGACCGTCGACAATGGGTCGAACAACTTCCAAGGAGTTATTCTGACCTGAGACAGACCCTGCCTCCTTAGCTGTTCCCCATAAACTGATGAGCTGCGCATGAATCTCTCCGCTCTATGTAGGATGTGAAAAATTGCAGGTGATCTCCTTACTTCCCAAAATGTGGTCCATGGGACCAATAACATCAACACATTATGGGAACTTGTTGGAAATGCAGAATCTCAGACCTGTGCCTACCTAATAAGAATCAGCATCATAAAAAGATCCCCAGGTGATTCATGGGTACATTAATGTTTGGTGTGCACTCGTTATTTATGTATAGTGATGGACCGAGAGCACAGAACCTGAAATCAGCTAGCTTTGGCCTCCAATCCTAGCTTCACCGCTCTTGAGCTGTATAACTTGAACAAAACTTTATATTTCTTTGAAATTCATCTGTAAATGTGAAAACAATCCTTTCATGAATTCTTGACACAGTTCAGGGGGTTTATTTAATGGAACACAATGGGGGCTACCACAGATCTAAAAACAAGCCTCCTATCCTTCCAACTCAAAATCTACAGCTGTCTATGATCTTTGAAAGTCGGTATAGACCTGATTCAGCCATGTCAAAGTATTCTGTTTCCCTCTTACCGCCTCATTGCTCCTGCAGCCTCCATCAAACTCCCAAAGGATGCCAGAACAGACCACGCCAAACTGCATTTGGCTTTGTCCTGTTCCTCATCTCTAATACATCTCCTTGACTCTCTGCCAAGACATCACACCCATAGAGCAACCATTCCACCCCTAAATAAAGTGGGTCATTGTTAAAAATAGAGCACAGCGTCTTTATTTGTAGAAATGAAATAAATGGTCTCTGCTACTACAAAGTCAACTCTGCCTGCCCCCTACCCTAAACTGCTCAGGAAACAGTTAACAGAGTTATGTCCCTGTCCCAATCATCACATCACATCACATCCCCATAGGCTGCCCCAGACAGTCAGCTTGCAACTGGGTCATTCCCTAAAGACCAACACCTGAATGTAGCCACCAAGCAGGTTCCCTGCTTATGGCTGGAAACCAAGTTTCAAGATCTGCTGGTGTATCTAAAGATTCTGTTATCCTGGTAAGAGATACCCAAAGAGAATCGGTGATCTCTGAATGTTGAATAGTTCTTATATTATACTTTCTTGATTTTATCTTGGATGTCCTTATTATATTTAATTATGAGGTCAAAGTAAACATTTGTCCTCCAATGAGACTCACATATCTTCAGCATCCACTGTGGCCTCTCAGTAGCCATCCTCTGGATGGATGGATGGATGGATGGATGGATGGATGGATGGATGGATGGATTGTAGAGAAGCCTATGTGACCAAGAGATTTGTGCATAGCCTGGCCAACTCTCTTCTTTCCTGTCTCCTATTTTTACTTTCTTCTTTCCTATTGTTTTACCATCTCCTTTCTTTCTCTCTTATTTATCTCTTTCCCCCTGTTCTGCCTTGATCTTCTGTGAACTTTCCATTCCCACTAACCCAGAATATTCTAAATTCTCCCAGCTCCATTTCTGGTACTCTACTCACGCACTTTCCCCACATTGCAATGGGCTCTGAATACTTGAAACGCTCACAGCAATTATAAATGGGACTGCTGCAATTTCTAACTGTGTCTTCACTTTTGCGGATGTGATAGTGCTGAGGTATGCTCAAAGTTGCATCTAAAATGTAAACTTATACAGGTCGAGACCCAAGGTTTAAGAACACTAAAATAACTTCAGGGACAGGCTAAAAATAATTTCACCTGGCATTTGGAAGGCAGGACAAATCTAGAGTCTCCGAAGTTCAACACATCAGGACAGAGTCTGAATAGGAAGCCCTTCAAGTAATAGGATTCTGCAGTCAGAGGAAGAGAGGAGACCTTTCCTGCCATTCTCGACTCCCAGCAGAGCAATGTAGAAATGAGCCCAGAAAAGGACTCTCAAGAGTTGCACAAGCAAAGTTCAATTAGCTCTGATCTGAAATCCATATGATCCTCTGGGTCCTTTATAATGTAGTCCAGAACTGCGAGGCACTTTCAGGAATGCTGTGAATTCCATGCCTCCTCTCATGCAGCCACAGAACCAGAAGGAAACTACAGACACTAATTCATCATCCCTTGAAGGCTAGAGTTCAAACAGACCAGTTCCACAAGCATGTGTCCTACACTCTGCTGGCTTCCTAGTGCAGAGTACCAGGCCAGGGAAGTACTCATGAAGTAAGCAGAGAAGGTCAGGGAGAGAGCGAGCCAAGAAGGGATGCAAGGAAATGGAGACAATTGGAGGGAATTCCTCATTACTATGGACACACCCACACAGGGTGAAACTCAGCTTTTTTAATATTTAAAATTATGACCTAAGGAACTATCTCTAGAGCACAAAGCCAGCACTTTTCATTCTGTCATTAAAATTTTAAAAGCTTGTTGGGTCCTTTAATTTGCAGCTTACTCCCCAGGCAGATATTCAAACAGAAAAATAAATATAATCCCAGCCAATCCTTCACAGCACTCATCTGCTGGCTTGTTACAAACCATTTTAATTATTTTGTTTGCAATACCTATTTGTTTGTCCCAGGGGAATATTTAAATCTCCTTGTATTTGTGCACAAGCCTCCCAACCACTAGGAAAATGAGACCTTATGCTTCACATTAATACTTCTTAGTTGTCTTTAATCCCTGAGGAGTTGATAGAAAACTATAAATTTTAATTGCACTTACAATTTAAAATCCTGAAATATTATCCTAAATATTTTTCCAAAGATGGTTCAAAAATAAATTCCCATGGCCCAGAGCCCTACTGTAGTGTGGTTCTGAAGTTTAGAGGCTTGTGTGCAACATTATAAAATCCTTACCAAGTGTGTAGGACATAAGTGTAAAGATGTGTGTGCTGGTTAGCTTTTGACGACTTGTCACAAACTAGAGTTACCTTGGAAAAGGCAAGAGGGAACCTCAAGAAGGAGCTGTCTCCTGTGGGCAAATCTATAGTACATTTTATTGCTTAATGATTGATATTGCCCAGTCAACCATGGGCAGTGCCATCACTGAGCAGATGATAGTGAATTGTATAATAAAGCAAGCCATAGGAAGCAGGCACTCCATGGCCTCTGCTTCAGTTCTTGCCTCCAGGTCTTAAGTTCCTGCCTTGACTTCCTTCAGTGAAAAACTCTGATTTGGAATCCAAACAAAATCTTTCATTCTCTCTTGTTTTTGGTCAGTGTTTCATGGGAGTAACAAAAGCGAACCGGGAAGTGTTTGATGGTGACTTAGACCAAAAGTGTAGGATGGTGACTATGAATTCTGTCCTTGTCGGGTTAATGTCAACTAAAATAACATAAATGAAGTAACACTGGTTAGACATTGAGCAACTAGCACAGATGGAAAGTGATGCCTGAGAGAAGAAGAGCCAATGAAGTGGGCTTGAGTATCTTAGGGAAACTTTTCTTGCTGTAGCACAGGAAAGGGAAAGACAAAATGGACCATAATCATCTCCATGAACTGAAGAAAGGGCTGAGGTGTTAGAAGTTTGAGGCAGTTAGGAATAATAAGGCAGAACACCATGTAGAGAGAAACAGAAAGGGCCCCTCAGAAATCTGTAAAGAATTCTATTTGAATCTTTCACAGAGTATTTATTAGCACATGTGCATGAAGAAACCACCTCAGTCTAGGAAAGGACCATCGAAAAGAAGCAGATATAGCTATCCTAAGTCATAGGTCCACTTAGACATACTGAAGAGATATGTCTATCAAACAAAAGTTCAAAGTAAGTCTTAAAAGATTAAAACACCCAAGAGGAACTGTGTCCAAGAACTGGAGGTATAAAAACGAACGAAAATGAATCTGGTGTCCAATCCCACAAAATTACAATGTATTCATGGAAGAGGATGTGGAAAGACTTCAGAATCAGAGGGCACTGGGGAAGACTAGGGTTAAACTGTGTTGTGGACACAAGTATACTACTATACTAATGAACTCTCAGAAGCCATGGCCTGCCAGCACAAGACCTGTACAAGATCAAGCCAGTTAACAATCCAATATAGACAATAGTGGGTCACATAATTCTCACCCCTAGTTCCAGAGCAATTGACATTTAATGGCAGCTGGAGGAGGGAGAGTCAGCTTTCTTTAAGGGCATGTATGCTCCCTGGAGGGGTGATCACACACAGGTGGGTGGCACCATACCCATGCGCTAATGGTGCTCATCCAGTTTCTTAAAAGAAAAAAGTTGAAAGGAGACATAAGGGAAATCTGAAAGGAGTTGGAGGGAAGGTATGGAGGTAAATAAAATATGATTTAAATGTATTCTATGTATATAAAGAAATTCTCAAAGAATAAATAAAATGTCTTATTAAAAATAGAATATTCTATATCCAATCAAAAATTACAACACATATAAAGTAGCAGTAAAATACAACTCCATAACTGAAAAATTAATCAATAGCAGCAGATTTAGAAACAATATAGGTGGTGGTATTAATAGAACAGAAATTTAAAACACATAGTATGAATATTATAAATCCATACTATATATTCAAGTAAATAAAGTAAAATTTTTATTTGATTTGGAGGACAATATAAATTGAATTCTTACAAATTAAATATTCAGTGTCTGAGATGAAAAATGCACATGATGAAGAAATAGAAGAAAATGAATGAATTTTAAGGTAAAGGATAAAATTTACTCAAAATTAATTAGCTAATATGTTGAAATACATTCATTAATTTTGAACACAACAATTGAAAAAGAACATTACTGAGTTGTTTATTAATTCACTAATCAAATGAATCAGCTTATTTATCTTTACTAATAGACTAAAAAGGGAAAACCCATGTGATCATCCGAACAGCTATAAAAAGAACTCAACTAAGCGCAACATCCAGTTGTTTTTAAAATAATCTCAGAAACCTAAGAATTAAAAAAAAAAAACCTTCTTCAACATGATAAAAAATAGTTATCTATGCTCAACCTATGTCATAACTAATGGGAATGGGTGAAATGATTTCTTGTAGGAATGGGAAGACACAAATGTCCATTCCTGCTGATTATCTCAAGCACTAAGTCCTGGCTATGCTCAGCTTGCAAGATAAGACAAGATCCAGCAAACTTCCATTACTTCTATTTGACACTGAACTGAAGTTCGAGTCACTATAAGAAGAAAAAAAAAACAAAAAAGAAATAAAAGATATACATTCAAGAGAAAATGTAGTTCTCTTTATCATAGAAGACACGCTAGTCTACATATAAAATCAGAGTAAATATATAAAAAGAAAACCACTGTAACTAATAATTGAGTTTAGCGAGGTTGAGTGAGATTGTATTTCTAAAAGCTAACAACACACAATTGCAAGTTTAAATTGAAAAGCAATAGGTTTGAAAATTATAAATACTTGGAGATGAATCTAACAGAATGACATGCACTTAACACTATAAAGTGCTGCTACAAATAACTGAAGAATGAGATAAATGGGAAAATATTCCCTCTCACAGGTCAGTATCACTAAGAAGTCAATTATCGCTGAAAAAAATCTTTAGTTTCAACATAATTTAAATTAAAAGCTGACTTTTTCCTAGAAAATGACAAGTTAATGTTAAAGTGTATGAAAATGCAAAGCAGGAACCAGGGAGAGGAATTACTAGCAACCTGAGAAGGAATTTCTCTGAATTATCTGTGGCCTGTGTGCCTCACACACCTCGTCATAATGTCAGTTATGTGGAAACATAAAGGGACGGAAGGCTAAAGACAAAGTTTCCCAAAATATTAAAGGTTCTCAGCTTACCCCACTTCTTTTATGACCAACAAAAATGTATAGTTCTTATGAGTATCCGTCATCAGTTGAAATATAAAACCCAGGTCAAATTAAACAGAACAGATTATGTCTACAATTTAAAGACCAATTAATTTTTGGCAAAGACTCTCAAGAGGAAAACACATTCTTTTTATTAACTGATACTCTAAAGAATAAATTATCATGCAGGAAAATAACATAAAACAAAAATTAAACCCAACCCTTACTGCATACATTATGATAATCAACATACAAAACAACATGAATGGATCTCAAGTGAACAACAGCAGAACAAGAAGAGTCTATGTATATTGTCATATTGATATAAAATTGTATATTTTTATTCTTGAGAATTTCATAGATGTATACAATGACTAATGATTATATATACTACCATTTCTCCCTTCAGTCCTTCCCATGTCCCCTAATCGGTTCCATCCAAAGCTCATGTCTTTTTTATTTGAAAATGACTCACTTAGTCTGGTTAGTCATATGTTCATGAGTATGGGGTTATCTAGTAGAGAGCGGAAATTTTATCAGTTGCCACATCCTCAAACTTGAATGATTATCCCTCCCTCAAAACCGGATATAAAACTCTAGATGCTTCGAAGTAACCTATAGGAACAGAGAGACCAGACATTTCCAATTCCTAATCATGATTGGAAGCCTTGATTAAGGGCCCTGTAGAAGCATTTGTGGATAATCCTAACGTTGGTCATTCTAATAGCTGTCCTAGTTTGCTCTCTATTGGTACAAACATCAAGACCAGAAGCAAGGTGGGAAGAAAAAGGTTTATTCCAGCTTACACTTTTAAGAGAGAAGCCAGGGCAGGGACTCAAGGCAGGAAGTAGCAGGCAGGAACTAAAGCAAAGCCAATGGAAGAACACTGCTTATTGACTTGTTCAGCCTGTTTTCTTATACAACCCAGGACCATCTGCCCAAGGTGACACCACCAGTAGTGGGTTGTCAAGAAAGTGTTCCATAGACACACCCAAAGGTCATTCTAAAGGTCATTCTCAATTGAAGTGCATTTTTTCCAAGCAACTCTAATTTGTGTCAAGTTGACAAAAATAATTAAGGAGCACAATGGTGAAGATAATTTCACAAGAGCATATGTGAATTACACTCAACAGACTTGGTAGACATTAATAACTACGCTTGAGAAGATTCTAAAATAATGACTTGTGAACACTGCAGATTTAGTTCATAATTCTACCAGACTTTCAAAGAAGACCAAATACCATCACAATACTCCTCAAATTATTCCACAAAATAAAAACAGGAGGAACATTTCCAAATTCATTTCATGAGAAGACAGTCACCCCGATACCCAAACCATATAAAAAAAAAAAGAATTACACCAATTTCCTTCATGAATATTGATACAAAAATACTCAATAAAATGCTCAAAAACTGAATCCAAAAAGACATAAAAAAGTCATTCACCATGATCAAGCAGGCTTCATCTCAAGGGATGGTTCAACATATGAAAATCAGTCATTGTAATCCACTATATAAACAAACTTAAAAAAAATCTAACCAATCAAGTGAAAAACCTCTTTGATAAAAACTTAACATATCTAGCCTGGTCTACAAGAGCTAGTTCCAGGACAGGCACCAAAGCTACAGAGAAACCCTGTCTCGAAAAAAAAAAACTTAACATATCTGAAGAAGGAAATTGGAGAAGTTACCAGAATATAGAAAGATCTCCCATGCGCATGAATAGGTAGGATTAACATAGTAAGAATGGCCATCCTACCAAAAGTAATCTACAGATTCACTGCAATCCCCACCAAAATTTCAACACAAATTCTTTATAGACTTTAAAAGGACAATATTTTATTTCATGTGAAAAAGAAAAAGTCCATGATAGGTAAAACAATCTTATACAATAAAAGAACTTCTGGAGGAATCACCACCCCTGATTTCAAGTTCTGCTCCAGAGCAAGAGTAATTAAAAAAAAAAACCTGTATAGCATTGGCATAAAAACAGACAGTTGATCAATGCAATAAAATCAAAGACACAGACATATATTCACACAACTATGGAACCTGACATTTTTGTGGGGATAGGGTTGAGACATGATTTCTCTATAGCTTTAGAGTCTGTCCTGGAACTCGCTCTGTAGACAACGCTGACATGAAATGCACAGAAATCTGCCTGTCTCTGCCTCCTGAGTGCTGGGATTAATGGCATGGACCACCACCACCAGACTTGACACCTGATTTTTTATTAAGAAGCAAGAATTATACAATAGAAAAAAAGAAAGCATCTTCAACAAATGGGTCTGGTCTAACTGGATGTTGGCATATAAAAGAATTCAAATAAATACATTTCTATCACCCTGCACAAAACTCAAGTCCAAGTGGATCAAAGACCTCAAAATAAAACCAGATACACTGAACCTGGTAGAAGAGAAAGTGAGAAATTAGCCTTGAACACATCGGCACAGTATACAATTTCCTGAAAAGAACACCAATAATGCAGGCAGTAAGATCAACAATTGATAAATAAGATGTCATGAAACTGAAAAGCTTCAGTAAGGCAAAGCACATCATTAATAGGACAAAATAGTAACCCACAGATTGGAAAAAAATTTCACCAATTCCACATCTGATGGGGAGGCTAATATTCAAAATACATAAAGAACTCAAGAAACTGGACAAAAACAAACTAAATAACCCAATAAAATGGGGCACAGATGAAAAAAAAATCTCAACAGAGGAACCTCAAATGGCTAAGAAACATTTAAAGAAATGTTCAACATCCTTAGCCATCAGGGAAATGCAAATCAAAATGACTCTGAGAGTCTATCTTACACCTGTAAGAATGGCTAAGATAAAATCCACAAATGACAGGTAATGCTGGAGAAGATGTGGAGCAAAGGGAACACTCCTCTGCTGCTGATGGGAGTGCAAACTTTTTCAGATACTTTGGAAATCAATATGCCAACTTCTCAGAAAATTGGGAATCAATCTACCTCAAGACCCAGCTATGTCACTCCTGATCATATACCCAAAGTGTCCAATCGCAAGGACATTTGCTCAATTATGTTCATATCAGCTTTACTAATGATAGTCAAATGATGAAAACAACCTAGCTGTCCCTCAACTAAAGAATGAATTTTTAAAAAATGTGGTACATTTACACATGGAGTATTACTCAGCTGTTAAAAACAATGACATTATGAAATTTGAAAGCAAATGGATGGAACTAGAAAAAAAATTTCCTGAGTGAGGTAACCCAGAACCAGAAAGACAATCATGGTCTGTATTCACTTGTAAATGGATATTAGCTCTAAAGTAAAAGATAATCTTGCTACAGTCCACAGAACGAAAGAAGCTAAGTAATGAGAAGTGTTTGGGGAGGGGGGGGGCATAAGTATCTTCCCTGGGAGGAGGAAATAGAATCGATTTCGTGGGTGGACCTAAAGTAGGTGTAGTTGAAGAGAGGAGGGATCAGCTTTGGGGAGGAAGAAAATTCCATGAAAAATGACTGGAATTGGGATGTATTTCAGGGATGAGGTGGATTACTAGTGCAATTGAAATTCCATGAAATCTACAAGAGTAAACCATAGACAAGACTCCAGTAATGGAGGATACAGAGCCTCAACTGGCCATCTTGGTAGCCAGGCAAGACCTCAAGTGGAGACACTGGGACACCAACCCAGCCACAAAATCTTTGACCTCCAGTTTGTCCTGTCAAAGAGTGTTCTGGGACCACAGCCTAGCAGAACTGTCATCAGAGACCAAAGAGATTTCATCCAGCAACTGATGGGAACAGACGCAGAGCGCCACAAACAAACATTGGGCAAAGCTCAGACAGTCCTGTGGAGAAGTAGGAGGAAGGAGTTGAGGAACCAGATGGGTCAGATGATGGAGGAGGGTCATCTTTCTATCTGTTGTTTCATTGGTTAAGTAATAAAGAAACTGCTTGGCCTCTGATAGGACAGAAAATTAGGTAGACGGAGTAGACAGAACAGAATGCTGGGAGAAAGAAGCTGAGTCAGGAGTCTCCATGATTCTCCCACCCAACACAGACGCAGGTTAAGATCTTCCCTGGTAAGCAACCTTGTGGTGTTACACAGATTATTAGAAATGGGTTAGATCAATATATAAGAGCTAGCCAATAAGAGGCTGGAACTAATGGGCCAGGCAGTGTTCAAAAGAATACAGTTTCTGTGTAATTATTTCGGGTAAAGCTAGCCAGGTGGCGGGAAGCGGGCCCGCCGCTCATATTACAACAGTCAGAGACACCACAGAATCAACTGACTGGGAGTCATGGGGACTTGCAGAGATCAGGATGTCTGTAGGGGTCTGATCTAGGTTCTCTGCATATATTATAGCTGAGTACTTAGTGTTTTTGGTGGAACTCCTAACAGAGGGAGTGGAGGTAGGGGGTGATACTGACTCTTTTGCCTGTTTGTAGGATCCTCTTCCTACTCCTGGGCTGCCTCATCCAGCCTGGATGTGATGGTATATGCCTGATTTTATTGTGGCTTATGGTGTCGAGTTTGGTTGATATACATGGCAGGCCTGCTCTTTTCTGAGGGGAGGTGGAGATGGGTGGATCTGGGGGAGAAGATAAGTGGGGGAATGACACTGGGGGGAAAGAGGGGAAATTGCAGTTGGGATGTAATATATGAGAGAATTAAAAATTAAAATAATGACTGTGAACACTAGAATCAGACTAACTAACAAATAAAAAAAACTTTCTATATAAAATGACCCCCACCCCACACATACCAGCAACCCATTTCTTTTGCTTTGTTTTAAACAATGATGCTTTGTCCTTTGTTCTAGGAATGCCCCCCATACATTGGTCTCATCAAATGTCAGTAAAATTTTATAAAATAATTGACTCTTCCCACATCTCCCAGTTCACTCTGGTCGAAGCCACCATCATCACTAAGGAACTTTTTAACCTTTTCAAGTCTTCCCTTTCCCACCATAACCTCTGTGGTTTATGTTCAAGGTAAGTTTCAGGGTGATCTTAGCAAGCAAAATTGAAATCATATTGTACCTCAACTCAGGCTGCCCAGCTTAAAGATTTTGAAGCAAAAGCACCCAGAGAATCTCCTCAAGCTTTTCCTCTGAGTACTCTAAAACTGTGGCCATTGCCCAATGAGTAGACATCTGATAATCTCATACCCTAGTTGGCACTGCATTTCCCGGACTAGGTGGCATTGAGCTGAGACTGCTTCTTATCTGAAGCACCCAACCGTCTCAGTCTGCTCGTCCATCCTTTGTCACTATAACAGCATAGCTGGTACAGGCGACTATGTTTTGTCTTCTAGTTCTAGAGGATGGGAGGTCAAAAAGAGTCGACAGTACCTGTAAGCTTCTGAGAAGCTGGCTTTCTGCTTCACACATAATGAAAAGTGGAAAGGCAAACAGACATGTTTGGGAAAGGAATAAAATGCGGGGGCATTGTGTTACTAAGACCTGCTTTGTAGCAACTCGCCTGTTTCCAGGAGAGCTGAAAACCATTACTAGAACAAAGGGATTACTCCATTTCAACAAGCTAGTCACCTCCCTGGGCCCACGTCACACCACTGTCACATGGAGGACGGACTTTCTGTATGAATCCGAAGAAGGCAAATCAGATCCAAACCATAGCTCTGTGGTGTGAGCCTAGCGACACAAACCTCTAGGGATGGCAGAGTACGTCTTCTTGATGCGGGTATATGGGGAAGACAAAATGGCATTTTGTGTGAAGCTGACCCACTTCGTTAAACTGAAATTTCCGTTTGAGATACTTAGATTTCACAATAGGAAATCTCACAGACATACTTGACCCAGAAACCTCTTGTCCAAGGAAAATGACTGACAATCAATTTCTCTGTCTCCAAAAGTTCTCACCTGTCAGGAGAATATGGAAAATACCGAGAAGTCAAACTGTGGGAAATATTTTGTGACAGAAATCTCTTTAGCCAAAGAAGAACATGGAACATTTCTCTCCCGTAAGGGTGAAGAAGGAACCTGTTTTCCAGGGGAAGTCTTCTTCAAGGCCTTCGATCAGACCATTGAAGAGTCACACATAATGTAATAGAAGCTTAATAAGCAGGATCCTTAGGATTTAATCATAAAGGCTATTTATACCACCTTGTTGTGGTCTGAGCATAAAACATCCCCAAAGTCTTGGGTGCTGACAGACAATGTCATTCTGAGAGTTCATGACAAAGTAAACCTGCCAATGATTTCGGACCTGAACTAGGAAGTGGGGCCTACTTACAGGAAGAAGATCACTGAAGGTGCAACCTCAAAGGGTACAACTTAGCCTGGTCCCTTCGCTCTCTCTGCTCTGGACTATTGTGAGGTAAGAAGCTTCACCATGCCCTTCTACCATGATGCTGTGCCCTAACCTGGCCCAGGAACAATGGAACCAACAAACATGAACCAAAACCCTTAAACCCGTAAGCCAAATAATCTTTCCTTCCTTAATTTATTGGTGTCATATATTTTGCCACAGCAATAAAAAGGAGCACAGACTTCTACTGACCTTTTGAAAATGCCCACTCATTTCCTTTTATTGGCTCACCACACCACATGCCTTTCATTATTGGTGTTGTTGACTTTTTTATTTATTCCTAGTTAATGTAAAATTACTTGTCACTTTAAGTATCAAAGCCAAGTTTTGTTTCAGAAATCAAACACAACAATTGGAAGGTTTCACTAAAGACACTGTCAAGGGATTGAGGTAGAAAGTTACTGACTATAGACAGAGGACTTAGAGAACATAAGTTTCCAAGTTTACTGAGATATTGCCTCAGTAAAAACAAATAGTGGCTATGACAGGCAGCTAAGCAATCTACTGTGGCATTGAAAATTAGAGTGATCAAAGTGGCAGAACCAAGAATCTTTCCAGAGAGATCAGGGGAAGAAGTCTACAGGCTTCTCCAGCCCTGATAGACTTTTCTCCTTAAAATCAGGCATCAAAGAGGTGAGGCTGATTTGCTTGATGGCTATTTAGAAAGGGCTAGACTTAGGGTTTTTCAAACACAGGAAAAGCACATTGGATAACTTGAGGTCCCACATAGAGTCCACAGAGATCTTCCTTTGTATTTCCATTACTTATGTTAACATTATTATATTGGTATGTCAAATTCTACATAGTTGTAATATATAGCATGATTTTATACAGATACATTGTGGGGATGGCTAAATATGGGGATTAACATATCCAGTTCCTCTCATAATTTTCTATAGCAGCACACTTTCAGCAACTATATATAGCAATTATATTATATTATATTATATAGTCATTAACTATAGTCACTATGCTGTATATTATATCTCCTGAGATGTTTATACAGTCTGATATTTTATATTCTTTGGTCAACATCTAATCAAACCACACTCCCTCCCAGGTCTCTGATAACCATTGTTCTACTCTCTCCTCTGAGTTCGTTTTTGGATTCTACATACAATTTACATCATGTGACATTCATCTTTCTGTATGTTATTAGTACTTAGCATAATATCCTCTAGGTTCAACTATGCTGTCATAAATGACAAGACCCCCTTCTTTTGTTAGGTCAGATAGTATTCCACTGGATCTACTTGCCACATTTTCTTTATCTGTTCATCTGTTTATGGTACTTAGGCAACTTCTGTAGCTTGTCTATTATGTGTAATGATACAATCAACCTGAGAGTGCAGATGCCTCTGCAGTATACTGCTATGCTTTCCTTTGTAGATGTAACCATAACTTGGATCTAATGATATTTTTCTATGATTGTTCCTATTGGTTTAAAACTTGGGGGACCTTTCATGATCTTTCACGAGATCACAAAACAAATTATAAGAGATCAAATTTGACAACATTTCTCTGAGTACATGTTGTGTTTTATCTTGTTTTTAATTGTCTATATAGAATCCAAAGAAGAGCCTAGCACATAATATGAGAAGTGTAAAGCTAAGGGTTATAGGTGGAGACCATTGTTCGTTTCCCAGCCACCCAGACTGGAAATAATCACACAGAACTATACTAATTAAAACACTGCTTGCACTATTAGCTCAGGCTTCTTATTAACTAACTCTTTCATTTTAAATTAACCAGTTCCTATTATTTTGTATTTTACCATGAGGCTCATGGTTTACAGGTAAGACACCAGGGCATCTATCTCCTTCAGCAGCTACATGGCGTCTCTCTGAATCCACCTTCTTTTCTCCTCTATCTCTGCTTAGAATTCCTGCCTTGCTCTATTCTGCCCTGTCATAAGCCTAAGCAGCTTCTTTCTTCATTGACCAATCAAAGCAACACATATGCGTAAGGGTCCTCACACCAGACAGTAAAGAAGAGGGCTTTCAGACACAAGTGGATTTATACAATGCACTCCTTAGCAATTCTTAACTGGGAAGTGTTGTGGGAGGTCCTCCCGCTCCTCCAGCCTATAGCTGCTGAGATACCAGCCCATTGGGGCATGGTCTCTCTCCCTTTAAAAAAGTGGCCACTTCCCTCTCCTCTCTCTCTTCACTTCCTGCTCCGCCGGCGACTAGACTCCCTTCCTGGTTGCATAGAGGGCTGTTGCCTGGGACAGTGATTTGTAAGTTTTTTCCCTTTAAATAAATACCACCCTATTAATCATAATTCCAAACTGGTGAAGCATTGTTTGTGACTTACGCCTTCAGTTGGCGCCCAACATTTGGCTTTAGAACCTCTCCTTTCCCCGCTCGGCTGCCGGCCACGAGTTCGGCTTGGCGGGAGCCCTCACTTCCTCAGCCGGACCTATACACTGCAGCCGTGGCCTTGGCCTCCCCACGTGGATTTAAACTCCACAGGCCCGCGTAGTCTCTGCCCGCGTGGTTTGCTCTTTTCTGAGTCATTTTTAAATCTCCCTTGCAAGCACAGCTCTTAAGTGGCATGAACCAGAGCTCGTGGTTGCTGAAAGCTGCAAACCCTCAGGGTGACTCTGTCACGTGGACGCATAAGCGGCTTCCAGGTTGCTCTTCTCTACCCCTGGATTCTGGGTTTCTGGTTCCGTCTCTGGAATTGATTTAATTACATTTACTTTGTTGAGAAACTTGCATTTTCCAGTTTTTAACATCTACTAAGGCACTGAAACAGGACCCCGTTTTCATCGCGACTCGGCAACAGCGCCACGTGCTGGATAATAGGTAATATGGCAGTTTTCGTTTCTAACGCAAATTTTACTGCTTTGTTTTCACTAATACAATGGATTAGTAAATTTATATTTACTAATACAATGGATTACGTCATACAAGGTTTATATGATTATGGGGATACCTTAATTTGCTTGTTACTCGGTTTCAGTTTTCTTTTCCATATTCTATCATTAAGCAAGAATATGGCACTCTTAAGAATGATAGAATCTTTACAAACTAATAATGAACAACTAATTGACAGGATTAAAATTATTGAAAATCAAAGGTCATCTGAACAAGTGGATACTATGACAGACAAAATTGACTCCATATCCAAGGGTATTAGAAAGTTACCTGAAAGGGTTCAGGCTCTTGAATTTGACCTTCAGACTTTATCACAAAGTTTTGATAAGGTGACAGACAGAATGTACTTCCAAGATGGGAATCTACATGATATACAAGAAAAGTTTAAGGAGGACATGTTATCTTTGAAGGAAAAAATTAAAGCTTTGGAATCATAGATGCAGAATGGGGACCAAAAAATTGATGCCTCAGTGAAATCACTGGAAATATATACAGGTCAGGAGATTCAGGATTTAAGAGAGACAATGATAAAAAGATTTGAAAAGATTGGAGAAATTATTGCAGCTGGTGAACAGAGTAAGGAGGCACAAGGACAGGATACAATGCCTCCACCAGCTACTAGAACTGGCTTACCCAGGGTTCTAGCAACATACCCTATACTTAATTCTGACAAAGCGTCAACTTCTAAAGGCTCAGAGGGAGTCAGAGAAGCTAGATGGACGCCAATAGCAATGAATGATCTGAAAGAAATGAAGCAAGCTGTTGTTAATTTTGGCTTGCACAATGCATATGTAAATGAAATGATAAGGACTTGGGCTTCTAATGCTAGAGCTACTCCCCATGATTTCCATCAGTTAGTGTCTACAGTTTTAGATAATGGACCTTCCTTGATGTTTGGAATTTATTTCAGAGAAGAATCCAAACATATGGAACAGCAAGGAAGAGCAAAAGGTGTTGAGGTTTCCCAAGATCAAATTCTTGGTGCAGGAGAATATGCTGATCCACAGGTCCAAGCTCTTTATGACGATGAAGTACTGTGTCTATGTCACCAAGCAGCTTTAAATGCTTGGAATAGGATACAAGATCCAGCAAAAAGGGTTGAATCATATACCAGAATTAGGCAGGGACAGAGAGAACCCTTTATTGACTTTTTTCACAGATTAATTAAGGCTCTGGACATAGGGGTAACAGACCCAGAAGCTAGACGAATACTTCTTGAATATCTAGCTTTTGAGAATGCAAACATAGAATGCAAAAAGATAATTGGGCCTTTAAAGTCTAGATCAGCGCCTATGGATGAATGGATTCAGCATACGATGAATGTTGAGACGTTTAGCTATAATGATGAATCTTGGGTAGGAGAAGCAATTTCTAAAGCAATGAAGAGACATCAAACTGCCAGGTGTTTTAATTGTGGTAAATTAGGACATTTGCAAAGGGATTGCAGGCAAAGAATTTCTAGGAATAATATCTCTTCTGGGAATGACAAAAATAGGAGACCTCGGTCTTCAGGCATATGTAGGAGATGCGGTAAAGGCCGGCATTGGTCCAACGAATGTAAGTCAACAACAGACAGACGGGGCAATCCGATGTCATCGGGAAACTCCTTGTGGGGCCTCTCGCAGGCCCCCAAGCCAACAGTGGCCCAGTCATTCCCAGTCACATTGGAGAACGTGCCTCACCAAGAAAATTAAAAGCTCCAATTTCTGCTGTAAAAAGTAATACTGGTCTAAATGATGAATTACATGTGGAGGATAAGTCAAAAAACCCAGTAGGACAGACAGAGTAAACGTATATTTTGGCAGACTTCTATTAATGATCAAAGACCAAAGCTAAGAGTCTGTATAAATGGCACTTTTATTGAAGGCTTATTAGACACAGGTGCGAATGTAAGTATCATTACCCCAGAATCTTGGCATCCAAATTGGCCTCTTCAAGAGGTAGATGTTCAGTTCCTGGGAATTGGAACCCTATCTCGTGTAAAACAAAGCACAAGATGGGTTGAATGCATAGGACCCAAAGGACAAATAGGAAGACTAAGGCCATATATAGCCAATATTGCCATAAATTTATGGGGCCGTGACCTGCTACAGCAATGGAATACCCAGATTAACATTCCTGTAGTTCCAGGAACTCATAATTCTGGGAAGGATATGATGAGGTATTATGGAAAAAGGTCACCAGCCATTCAGGCTGTACAAGAACATACAGCAAATACCAAACCTTTAGAGGTACCAACAGCCCTATCTTTAAAATGGCTAACTGAGAAGCCAATATGGATCAAACAGTGGCCTCTAGCTGAAGATAAACTACAGGCATTGGAACAGCTGGTGCAAGAGCAACTAGATGCTCACCACATTGATGAATCAACCAGCCCTTGGAATTCTCCTGTGTTTGTTGTAAAAAAGAAATCTGGTAAATGGAGAATGGTGACAGATCTAAGAGCTGTCAACAAAGTAATTCAACCTATGGGCCCACTACAATCTGGAATTCCTTTGCCTTCTCTGTTACCAAAAGGATGGCCTCTTATAGTTATTGATTTGAAAGACTGTTTTTTCACTATACCGTTACAAGAAAAGTATAGAGAAAAATTTGCCTTCACAGTGCCTACTTATAATAATTCTCAGCCTAATAGGAGATATCAATGGACTGTCCTCCCACAGGGTATGCTCAATAGTCCTACATTGTGCCAATATTTTGTAAGTAAGCCATTGGAAATAACTCGTAAACAATTCCCCAAGTCCATAATTTATCATTACATGGATGACATCTTGTTATCTGATTCAAATAAAGATACTTTAGAAAGGATGTTTGAAGAAGGAAAGAAAGTCTTGCCTAGGTGGGGATTACAAATTGCCCCTGAAAAGATTCAAAGAGGAAATTCTATTAATTACCTAGGTTACAGAATAGGGTTAGAGAAAATTAAAACGCAAAAGGCACAAATTAGGAGAGACCGGTTAAAGACTCTTAATGACTTCCAAAGATTGTTAGGAGACATTTCCAGTCTATGACCAGCTGTTGGGATAACACCTGATCTAATAGTACATTTAAACAAAACCTTAGATGGTGATAAAGATTTGAATAGTCCAAGAAAACTGACAGCTGAAGCAGAAAAGGAACTGACAATGATTGAGGAAAAATTACAAGAGGCACATGTGGATAGGGTGAACCCAAATCTTAGCTGCATCCTAGTCATTTTGCCTTCCAGAATTTCTCCTACAGGTATTCTAATGCAGAGGGAAGATATTATTTTAGAGTGGATATTTATATCTAATAAACCAAGTAAAAAATTAAAAACTTATGTGGAAAAAGGTCTCTGAATTAATTATAAAAGGTAAGCTGAGACTTCGTCAACTAGCATGTATAGACCCAGCAGAAATTACAGTGCCTTTTACTACTGAAGAAATAAAAAAGTTATGGGAAGACAATGAACCGTGGCAAAGAGCTTGTGCTAATTTTTTGGGAGAAATTAATAGCAACTATCCCAAAAGTGGTAGACTTAACCTCATAAAAAGAACTTCTTGGATTCTTCCTAGAATTGTATGTGATGCTCCAATAACTGGAGCCCGTACATTCTATACTGATGCAAATAAATCAGGGAAAGCAGGTTACAAGTCAGATGAATTGAGTAAGGTGGAACAAAGCCCTTATAATTCTGTCCAGAAGGCAGAATTATACACCATTCTTATGGTGCTAAGGGATTTTAAAGAACCTCTTAATATAGTTACAGATTCACAATATGCAGAAAGAGTTATCTTGCATATTGAAACCGCTGAATTTATACCAGATGACACAGAGTTGACTTCATTGTTTATCAAGGTACAAGACAAAATCAGGAACAGGCTTTGTCCGATGTACATAACACACATCGGGTCCCATACAGGTCTGCCTGGTCCTCTAGCCCAAGGTAACGCTGATATTGATCAATTATTGATTGGAAGTGTGTTGCAGGCCTCAGAATTTCATAAGAAGCATCATGTCAATAGTAAAGACCTAAAGAAAGAATTTTACATTACTTGGCAACAAGCTAAGGACATTATAAAGAGATGTCTACTTGTTCTTTCTATAATCAAACACCGTTGCCTGCAGGGAGTAACCCAAAGGGTACTAAGAGAAATGAAATCTGGCAGATGGATGTGTTCCACTTTATGGAATTTGGTAAATTAAAATATGTACACCACACCATAGACACGTATTCAGGTTTTCAATGGGCTACTGCCCTGAGCTCAGAAAAGGCTGATTCAGTAATCACACATTTATTGGAAGTTATGGCCATCATGGGTATACCTGCACAAATAAAGACAGATAATGGTCCAGCATATGTATCGAAGAAAATGAAACGCTTTTTTGATTATTATAATATAAAAGACATTACAGGTATACCAAATAATCCTACAGGTCAGGCAGTTATAGAAAGATCAAACCGTACTATAAAGGATATGCTGAACAAACAGAAAAGGACTGAAAATACCCCCAGAAATAGATTACATAATGCTTTATTAACCTTGAATTTTCTTAACGCTAATGAGAAAGGAACGACAGCAGCAGAAAGACATTGGATAATGGAAAAGTCTGCTGAACTAAATCAACCGATTTATTTCAAAGATGTGCTGACCTCTCAATGGAAGCCAGGAGATGTGCTACATTGGGGAAGGGGTTTTGCTCTTGTTTTCACAGGAGAAGAAAAATTGTGGATACCATCAAAATTAATAAAGTTTCGATTTGAAGAGGAGAAACCTCTTGGAAAGGAGAAATGACAACTCATCCACAATGATGATATTCATACAGGTGGTAAGAAAAACATATAGAATGGGGGCAGGGTTCTGTTCTTATCTCCACAGGAAAACACTCATCTTTGAAAAATTCAAGGGACCCTGGATGTTTGGATACTGACAGATGGAAAAATACGTGCCCAATAGGAAATATCAAGAAAACTGAATGGGTGTGTAAGTAATATTAAACCATATTTCTAAATTTATAAAGCTGGTTTTGAAGTTGGATTCTGGCTCAGTCCCTCTCCAATTCCAAGCCTGTTAGTAAGAGAAAAACCCAGAGTTTCTGGAGTTTCTGTCTCATGTCAAGAGCCATGATATGGGACAGAAAGAAATATGAGTTTAGAAAACATCTTTGCTTTTCTTCATATCTATCATACTTTTCATTGAATATATCTATCATGCCTTTCATTGAATATATATATATATATGTGTGTGTGTGTGTGTGATTAATTTTTAAGTTTTTCACAATGAACAATGAGTTTTTCCTGAAGTGCCATTTGACGTTTCCAGGAAGAAGATGGGGCCCCATAACAACAACTCCACCTGGTTGATATGATGTCATGATACTGATAGCGCTACTACAAGACCTGCTTTGGGTACCAGCTGCACAAGACAGTTCCAAATTGGTTAGCTGAAATGGTGCACATCTTATACAACATTTTGGCCAGACCTGCACAAAATACTCAGAGAATATTGGCAATTTTAAAAGACATTGATCTTGAAATTTAACCATCATTTTACTTTCACAGGATCCCCCAGAAAGAACGTCGCCCCCGTGACACCTGGAAGTAATTCTAGAGGACAACGTCCCCTCTCCCAGTAAAGTTTGCCCTTGGGTTTAGGGACATCATTTAGGGGTTGATTATAATTAGTATATGATTGAGGGTTGGGGAGGAATTTTATAAGCTCAGGGATCATTTTGAAAAAAAAAGAGGGGTGATGGGATTTATAATTGTGAGTTACTGTTTTTAGACAAATATATTGGTATAGATTCTTGTATATTGATATAAAGTTAAATTATATTGACTATTGTATGCATGCATGTTTCTACCTCTGTTTAAAACATTTTTATGTATTGACATATATTGTATTGATATATATATTGTATATATTTACCATATTGCAGTGTACATTTCTACCTCTGATTAAGATACTTATATAATGTTTGTGTATTGATATATATTTACCTACTGCAATGTATATTTGTACATTGTTTATATTTGGAGGTCATTGTCCTCATTTGTTTCACAGTCGTTTATTTTCTTAGTCTTTAAGTTAGATAGATATTGAGAATTATATAGATTAATAGTCATCTGTCATTTATAATTAAACTAATCAGGTTCTTTAGATATATAGAGATTATACTCAGTATAGATAGATAGTCTTCAACTTCTTCAAAGAGCTGTAGAAAATGACCTTTAATCTAACTCAGAGTTTTGTGGGAGTGAGACACAATTGCTCCTGGCAACACCACTCTATTCCCGAGAGAATGTTGAGCACCAAAGACACTCCACCTGGAGCCTTTCTTTTTGGCAGAATTGGCCTTTGGGCAAAGAAATGCCCATACCTCAACCACTGACAGAGATACAGAGCATGCATCAATGGATAAAACAGGACTGTCATATCCAGCCAAGACAGGGTAAGATAGTTTTGAAAAGTTGCTTGCCTTTGAAAATGGTATGTCAGTTATGTTAGGCCTTAGCCAAAGTTGGTTGTTTCAATGCTGCTAACGTGACTTTTGGTGATTGCGCAGGTAACTAGTTGTCTCTGTGATTTGTTGCATGTTTTGGAAGTTGTTTTACTGAACTTCCTAATTACCCAGGTAACATTATTTCCCTTCTCAGATCTTTGATGGGGTTGAAGACTATACAAATGTAGTTACTTTCTCTCATGACTTGGCCGAGTTATTTATTATACAAGACCTAAGCTAGTTAGAATAGGATATTTGTACTTATTGTATATAATTTCGTAGTAGGTTTAGAACTCTCTTATTTAAACAAAAGGGGGAGGACTGAAGGCGTAAGTCACAAACAATGCCACACCAGTTTGGAATTATGATTAATAGGGTGGTATTTATTTAAAGGGGAAAAAACTTACAGATCACTGTCCCAGGCAACAGCCCTCTAGGCAACCAGGAAGGGAGTCTAGTTGCTGGCGGAGCAGGAAGTGAAGAGAGAGGAGAGGGAAGTGGCCGCTTTTTTAAAGAGAGAGAGACCACGCCCCAATGGGCTGGTATCTCAGCAGCTATAGGCTGGAGGAGCAGGAGAACCTCCCGCAACAGGGAAGAATGCTAGGCATAAAGGTAGCGATAGCTGGCTCCTTCGCAGCCAGAAAAGGAGCAGACCCTCTGTGTAGCTGACAAGCTGTTTTCTGGGGCTACAGGAGAATGCATTTTACTGTGACCACCTGACAATTGAAAAAATATCTCACTTCCCTTTCTCCCATCCATGTATTAACCAGGTCTGGCCCTAAGTAGCTTCTGAGGCCAACCATGTTCAGACTGATATGGTTGTGACATCACTGCCCTTTCTAAGGCTATAGGGCAGTCATTTGGAATTGTCTACTTAAGTTTAAGACAAGCTGTCCCAGTACATATTTCTCCTGTTTTGGAGTAGAAGAAAGGAGAACCAAAATTGAGGCCGCTGTCTCTGTATGCCCTCAAATATCATTCAAAATACTTTATGCTGATCAGTTCTGGCCGTTTGAACTGTCTCCCGATTCTGTTTTTGCTTGTGTTCCAGCTTTAAAAGGGCCTTCCATGGGCAGCTCCACCAGGGGCCTGTGCTCTCCATACTGCGTGTGAGGCACCAGCCTCTTGTGTGTTTGTGTGTGTGCTCACAGGCGTGCTCGCTTCCCTTTCTCTGTGTGACGAATAATGATTATCAAGCATGGCAAAGGAGGTGTAATAACATGGTAGAAGGCACAGATAATAGGGCCTTTCTGGCACAAACAGCAAGTTTATCTGAATCCGCCAGCATCTGCCTGTGGGAAGAGCGATGGATAGGGATGCAGAAAGGTCGACGCTAACCCTGAGTTTGCAGATACATTCGCCGCACATGGAAATTCAAGCTATTTTTAAAGCTCCCTAAGTGTCAGCACTCCCTCTCCCCAGCATTCTTCTGCCAAAACTCTGGAAAACAGCAATGTGTTTGTTGGGAACCATTGACTCATGTCTAAAAACATGGAATCTGATTTTACAGCAATAGTAGGTTGTCTGTCTGAAGGAAGTTCAGCTTGAGTAGCAGAAGATTTGGAAAGGCCCCCACTGTAGAAGGAGGGGCCCCTTGTTTGTCCCGGCTGCTCAGCCCCAAAATAATCATACAGGAACTGTATTAATTAAACCACTGCTTGGCCTGTTGGCTCTAACTTCTTATTGGCTAACTGTTAACACTTAATTTAACCCATATCTATTAATCTGTATCGCCACGTGGCTGTGGCTTACGAGGTAAAATTCTAACTGGTGTCTGTCTCAGGTGGAGGATCCATGGCTTCTCCTTCTCGCTCTGCTTTCTTCCTCCCAGAATTCAGTTCTGTCTTCTCCACCTACCTAAGTTCTGGCCTATCAGACCAAGGAAGTTTTTTTATTCATTAACCAATATAAGCAACACATAGAAAGAAGGACCAGCTACCCCATCCCACAGCTCATGGTCACTGGACTTTAGTGATATATGGACATCTGCTTGCTCCAAGCTGTCTGAAGGTGGGGAACACAGATTCATAGGAGCAGCCATGGGGTCCCCATGCAATTCAATATTTATGTGATGAACTGTGTCTTTTGTCATGGTAGGGAGGCAGGATATGAAGAATAAGGATTGATAAAGAATCGGTTTGTGCCCTACAGGGTGTTGGAAAAGCTATGAATGACATCACAGTAAGTGAAGTTAGGGCAGCTATGGTAATTGAAGTTAAGTCTTAAAAGGTGTATAGGAGTTTGAAATGCATAGATGGAACTAGGGTTAGGAAGTCTAGGATACAGCTCAGAATACTGCAGCTCAGATTCATCCAGGCAAGAATCAAGTCTCTGTCCCATGTGCTCCTTAGAAAGAAATATACACACTTAGAGTCAGGTCCTTACACTGGGTGTTTACTTTATTAAGAAATAAGTTTACTCTATTAAGTACATAGGCAAAATTACCTACAAGACAAGAGCCATCTTTTGAGAGTATCTGCTAACTGTTCAAGTTCATGCTCACTCAGCTCCTGTACATCAACTCAACAACCCAAGTCTAGCAGAAGGCAGTTATGAATCTTATGAACAGGGGAGGAAAGTAAGACCATGGAAGGAAGGAAAACAGTCTGCCATGCCTAGGTCACAATAATGATGAATACTGGAGCCAAACTCATGTGCATGTTTCCAAAAACTGTGAGCTAGAACCTAATGGTGCATTTGTCCTGCCAACTACCCCCACTCGCTGTGTAGCCTGAGACACCCTCTTCAAGGGCTCTGAGATTGCTGATGGTTCCTAGAGAATAATAATGTCCACATGTCTGTGGCCATAAATGCTAAGTCTCGGGTTCTCTATCTTGCTTGAAACTCTTTCTTCAATTTCATTCCACGTAGATTAAAAGTTACATGTATCACAGACACCACACTGACTTACAGAATCTGGCCTCCTCCCTGCTACTTCTTCATCCATCCAGCTAATGTAGCCCCCAGGAGGCTTCTAGAGCCTGCTGCCAGGTTCCTCCCCAGAAACTCCTGGTTGATATTCTTTCCCAGGCCTCAGGTGCTAATCCTCTGCTCATATAGACAATTTCCTCATCCTCTCTCTTCTTCTAGCTCCTGCTCAAACGTTCCTCATCCAAGAAGCTTTCTATCGACATCTAATACAAAATAAATTATATTTAGCTAGTATCTCATCATTTGTCTCATCTCATTCAAATATTTTCATGCAAGTACAGAAGCATGTACATGTACTTGTACCTACATCAGAGAATGAAATAACAGGATTTCCTGAACCCAGAATAATGAGGACCACCTGGGCAATGTACTGAGATTCCGTGTCTTATAGAAAGTGATATGAATTAAATAAAATAGGAATGACTCCTATATTCAACCGAGATAGAGAATAGAATTAGATTTATCTCTCTGCCCAATATAACCAACCAAACTACACAAAATATTTGGTGTGGTAACCATTTTTAAAATACTCAACAATAGGCAATAAGTCTAGGAGGGATTTTTCAAGATTAAAAAAAGAAAAGAAGTCATGAAAATACTGCCTAGAGGGAATTTTCTCACCACTGAAAAGCAAGGGAAAGGAAACATACAAAAGCCAAGAGGCTGCATGCATTAAGTGTATGGATCAGAGAGAGTGGACAGCAGAGGAAGCTGGAGTTCACAGGACTGAAGACTAGGGAGGAGACAGGTGTATGGAGAAAGAACATGGGAAGAACCTAAGGGTCCCTGGAACACTCACCAGAGAACTGACCGTGATGCCTGTATCGAAGTCACTGGGTGAGGGGAAACACCCAACCAACCCACAGGATTATCAAGAAGAGTGTCTGGGGGTTTCCACAGGCCTAAGAAAAGGGCATCTTCTCAGTACCCAGACTGGAAAAGCGTGTGCTTTGTGTGCATGAAGTGAACTACCCACACGTGTGGAATAATTAGCCCTAGATGAAAGCCAACTTGGAAAATATCCAATAACTTACAAGGTCCAGAGGACCAATGTCTTTTCTGGGAAAGACATCTTAGAAAAATAAATATAAGAACAGCCAGAAACTCTCAAGGTACAAGCCATAAGTTTGGTCTTCAAGCAAAGTTCATTAGTCATGTACAAAAGAAGCACTTAAGCAAAATGAAGGAAAACAACGAATTAATAAACCCTGTCCTAGAACCGAAACTGAAAATAGTCTCGCAGATGTTGACCTGTAAGCGGTTCTTACAATTACAGTACACATGTTCAAAAATATGAGCAGGCAATATAGATTTTAAAAGTTGCTGCTCAGAGCTCTAGAGATTAAAAAAAATACAGCTAAGAGAAGAATAAACATTAGGTGGCAATAATGGCAGATTAGATAGGGAAGAAGAAAAGATAGGTAAAGCTGTATACACATGATAAAAATTATGCAAAGAGGAACAGAGGGAAAATATGAATAAAATAAAATGTGAGACTGAGAAAATAAACCAGTAAGTAAAGTGTTGCTGTATAAGCGTGAGGACCTATGCTTAGACCTCCATACCCACATCCATCTAACAAGGCAGTGGATGGCATTAATCCCAGTGCCCAAGGGTAAGATGGGAACCAGAGGCAGGAGGACCTCTGGAAGCTCAAGTGCGAGCTAGCGCGGTGCAAGCAGCACTGAACAAGAAGAAACTGCCTCAAACAAGGCAAATGGCAAGGACCAACACCAGAGAGTGTACTCTGATTTCCACAGACACGTGGTAAGCGTGCAACACACACACATAACAAAGATACAAACAAAAACAACATCTTCAATGCCAAGGACAACTTCAAAGGGACTATTTTGTGTGTAACAGAAATCCTTAAGTAAGAGGGTAGGAATGCAGAAAAAGTAGTTGAGGAAATAAATTATTTCATTTTTATGTTTTGAAGAAAAAATTTATGAAAGTTTTGATGGAACTATATATCCACAAGTAAAAGAAGTACAAAATTATGAGCAAAATTAAATAATAAAGGCTAAAAAGAAAAGAAAAATCCAAAGTACACATACACATAATGAAATTCAAATAAAAGAAAGGAAACACTAAAATACCACAGAGATAAATAATAGTAAAACAAAAACAAGGGTTGCCATCAGATTTCCAACATGTTTGTTAGTTATTGTTGTCAAGTAGACATGAACTCAGGTTATTTGGGAAAAAGAAATCTCAGTTGAGGAATTCCTGGTGCAGGAGAATTGTCTGTATTCTCTCAATCAGCGTTTTATTTAAAACATGATTGACAGAATACAAATTCCCTCTATCAGACTGTCCTGTAAGCATGTCTCTGGGACATTTTTCTTGATTAATGGTCTAGGTAGGAAAGAAGGTACAATCTACTGTAGGTGGCACTGCCCCTGTACAGATGATCCTATGTTGCATAAGAAAGCAAACTGAGCAAGCCATGAGGAGCACGTCAGTAAGCAGGGCTCTGCTTTAGCTCCTGTCTCCTTATACTGTATGTGAGGTGGTACACCTTAAAAGTAGATCACGAGGCATCAGAGATCCACTGTTTACCCCCCATACATTGGGGTTCCACACCACAGCGTCAATCAACTTCAAATAGAATATCTCTGTTAAACACATTATTCTGCTGCTGAGATACAATTAATCCAGCAATTCTTACATCTGCTTTGAAGATGGACAGATTCTTTCCCCAGTATTATCCCCTCAATAATGCGGTATATTCATATTGTGCCTCCTTATCATGCAGGCAGAGCTTGCTGTATTATACATTGGTATATTGAGCTTCAAAGATCAGACAATACTTATGAATTGAAGGTTTAGGTAGAACAAGCCATTGGGCACCATTTTCTTCCCAAGAATATGTGTTCCTTACTTGTCCCTGTATATTTCAGTGACTGTCACATCTTAAGCTTTTCCTTATTATTATATTTGCTTTAGTAGTCTTTGGCCCATGAGCTTTGATACCACTTACACTAAAACTTCAGTCATTTAAGATGTCGAACTTAATAAGTGACTATTCTAACAACTACCTGTGACCCTCTCCTTAGGTCACAACAATATTGAAATCAGACCAGTTAACAGCAGTACAATGACTTTAGAGAATTTAAATAAAAGGAAGAATTACACATATCTCACTTGAAAAGTTTGAAGTGATTGAAGTTAATGAGAATGACATACGGAGAGCCAAGCAAGGCTGAAAACTAGGCCTCTTATACCAAGCAGCTAAGTTATAAATACAAAAGACAAATTCGTGAAATTAAAAGAGCCATTCAAACAATAACACTTCATGAAGTGAAACAGATTTAGTGGCAATATGGAGAAAGTTCCATTGCTGAGGACTCAAGATCAAACCAACATCATCCTGAGACAAAGACTAATGAGGCTCCGTTCTATGAAGAATTAGATGGAGAAGGAAGTTCAAGAACAAAGGCCGGAAGCAGAAAGAGGCATATGTGGTCGAAGGAATAAGCCATCTCTGTAACATCCACATGCAAGATGAGGGTGCAGGTATACTGCAAGAGAAGCTACAGCCAGTGAATTCCGAAATGCAGATAACTGGTGAAGGTAGCTTCACTAAGCAACAGATTTTCAATGTAGAAAAAGCAACTTTGTACTGGACAAAGATGTCGTCCAAGCACGATGGACAGCTAGAGAGATGGGTTGAAGTCTGGCTTCAAGGAATCACAGGACATGTTGCTTGACTATTAGGGGCTGATGCCCTTGGTGACTTGAAGCTAAGTCCATCCTCATGTATCACTAAAAAAGTCCTAGCATCCATAAGAGTTATACTACACCTACTCTGTCCATACCCTGAAAACGGAACAACAAACCCTAAAAAATAGCACATCTGTTTGCAACATGTTACATCTACTGTGTTGTAGCTCAATTGTAGTTTTCATTCAAATTTAATAATTCGTAAATTATGATGTGTAGACACATAGAATAGCATGCACACTCAATATTTCAATCTGCCTATCATATCTTTCTGTTGCAGTCTTTAAATGTCTCTCTTGGTACTTTATCATAAAACAATAACAGGTGATTATGAACATCCATCCCCTCAGCCTATAGAAGGGCAGAACTTCCTTCTGTTAAATGTTATTTTGGTATCAGTTGCCCAGTTTTCCTTTTCATCACACCTGAAATTCCCCGGCTTTAGTAACTGCCATTTTACTTCAGATAGATGTACCATTGTATGTCACTTGACCTAATGTCTCCCAAATATGTCCACTTATCTACAAATGAAAGTAATTTAATTTTTTTGAGTATTACCTGTTTTCATTTGTATGTGTGTTTTGTGAAGGGGGCATGCACATGCTACGGCACACATGTGGTGGTCAAAGAAGAACTTGAAGTCAGTTCTTTCCCTCTACCATGTGGATTCTGGAGATGAAGTCAAGTTGCCAGTCTCAGAGGCAAGTTTTTATGTTCCAAGTCATCTCAGAGCCCCAGAATTCCATATTTTCTTATGAGATAATAGTATTCAATCATATGTATCTATGCTAATTTCATATCTTTGCCATTTTAAGTAGTGTGTCACAAAACATGAAGTTATGATATCTTTGGGGTATCCTGACTTCATTCATCTTAAATAAATATATACATATATATGAATATACCATACAATTATATAGATAGATAGATAGATAGATAGATAGATAGATAGATAGATAGATGTATATATATGTGGGGGTGTGATAGTCTGCTGGTTTGTTTTACTGAGTATTTAGATAATCAAGAGCCACTTCAAGAGAAACAATTTCTTTCAAAATATCACTGTCATTAACAGAGCTCCTGGTTACCCATGAACCCTGCTGGAGCTTATGATCAACACAGTGAGATTAACACTATTTCCATGCCATTTGGAAGGCCATGGATCAAGGAGTACTTTCACGTTTTAAGTCTTATCGGATGGTTGTGCTAACAACAGGCGAAGTATGATTCAGAGGAGAGAAAATTACCAAAAATAAAGGAAGTTATTTAATAATGATTTAGTGTCAATTAATCAAGAAAATCTAAATGTTTATGTCCTGGTAAGAAAACTTCAAGATATATTATACAACAACTGATAAAATGTTAAAATAAAATAAAACACAATTATCACTTAATATTTTAATAAGTAACTCAATGATTGTTAGAACAGATATACAAAGATATTATCAAAGACACTGAAAGCACAAACAAAACTATCAACTAAATTGGCTTGACTCACATTTATAAACTATTCAGTGTAACAAAGGATTATATATTCTTTTCAAGCTTTCATTAACCATGAACAATACATACATACACACACACACACACACACACACACACACACACACATAAATGGATGATACATTGCACTGTAAATCAGTCTCATAAATTTAAAAGGATCCACATGCTAGGAACTATGTTCTCTTACCATGCCAGAATTATATTTGAAAAGGATCACTGAAAAGTCCCCAAATATTTCAAACAAAATAACACACTTCTAAATAATGCAGGGTCAAAGAAGAAACCAAAAAGTAACATGGAAGGTATTTTGAGCTGAATAATGAAGTAATATACATCAACATGTATGTGGTGACACAATGTCACTGACAGGGAAACATGACACCGGAGGAAGCTTACATGACCTCATCTCCTGTGGAGCTGGGAGAAAGAGCCAAAGTCAGCAGGAAAGGGAAGAAAGACAAAAGCAGAAGAAAGCAAGAGGGAGGGAGGGAGGGAAACAATGAATCCTTTATGAACACAGAGAAAATATAGAAGGAAACAGAAAAAACTACAGAAACCATTTATGAAAATAAAAAAAATGTTGTTTGAAATCACCACTAATAAATAGATAAGGAAAAACAAAAAGAGGCCCAAATTATGAATATGAAAAATAAGAGTTCTTATATCTACAGATTCAACCAATGTGAAAAAATAACCAGGAAACATTGTTAACTTTATAGTTCTCATTTTGATAACTCAGATGAAATTTGGGGCATCCCTTGACTAAGCCAAAATACCAAATTACCAAAACTAACTCAAGAAAAATAGTTCTAAGGCCTCACAAAAGGTTAATGTGTAGATAAAACATTCCTACAAAGTAAATATGACCTAAGCCACATACATAAGCAATCCTAGAAGTCACAGAAGAAAAAGTCTAGATAAAATTATCTAGAATTCAATACTTCTCACCTCACATTCTGAAGTCATCATTATACCAATACCAAAACTAAAGAAATATATTTGAAGAAAGAATAAAACACCAAAATCCCTTATGAACACTGAAGAAACTTTCTAATCAAAGTTTTCCTAAATTAAATGTGAAATTTAATATAAAAGATAATTATTATAACTATTAAGTTTCATCTCAGGGATTACTTAAATTAGAAAATCAATTCATGTATTTTAGTATATTAACAAAGTAAAAGAATAAAATCACATAATCATCTCCATACATTCAGAAGGAGCAGTATGCTAAATCTAATATGAATACAAAACCTCTGCAAGCTAGGAAAGAGAAGGACTTCCTTGGTCTGATGAACGACATGTATCTCACATGACAATAGCAATGCACTACATTTTCTTCTCGGTGTCAAGACCAAGAAAAAAAAAAAACATCTAATCTTACCACCATTTTAATCTTTGTATTAGAGGCGCTAATCAACACAATCAGGAAAGACAAAGAAACATAAAGCATCCAAACTTAGAGAAAAAGGTTAAAGCTGTTGCATTTCCAAAGGACATGACACTCAATGCAGAGAACTGTCACAGTGTGTTTATAAAGGAACTATAATTACTAAATGTATCAAAGTTAGGGTCCCAAGACACAAGATCAGTACATAACAGTCAATAGAATTCCTACAAACTATCAATGAACAATTAGACATTGAAGTTTTTTAAAGAATAATCTACAATGGTGTTGATCAACAACATAAAATATTGCCATAAAAATCTGACAAAAATATTAAAGGTCCAAACACTAAAATCAATAAACTATTGTTGAGAAAAATTTTAAAAATCTTAATTAAATGGGGAGAAATATATTGTAGATAAGAATTACCTATGCTATTAATTATCTATGCTATTAATATGGCAGTTCTTTCCAAATTCTATCGTGGATTAAATGTAAACACAAATGAAACTGCAGGCATCATTTCTGTATCGGTGACTAACTAAAGTAGGAACAGGCCAATAACAAACTTTGTACAAAAAAAAATTCTAATGGCCTCATGTAGACAAAACAACTTTAAAAAAGAAGTTAGAAGTATAGGAAAATGTGATCTCAAATATTACTATAAAGCAATTGCAAGACAAAGAATGTGCAATTGGCATAAAGTTAGAAAAAAAGAAAACAGAACAAATGAACAGAATAGAATGCTAAGAAGTTTTTGAGTTAGTACATGAAAAGCACAATCCACAAAAGAATTAACTGACAAGTTGCACTTCACCAAAATAAAAAGGTCTGCCATTCATGAAGACATTGTTATAGTGAAAAACAAACCAGAGACTGGCAGGAAATCTTTGCAAAGTATTTATCCAGTAAAGAATTTGGCATTGAAAATATAAATATCTTTCAAAACTCACTGAAAAAAGATATAATTCAACAAAACATGTAAAATATTTAAGCAATCTCAATACTAAACATTTATGCCCCAAATACAAGGGCACCCTCATATGTAAAAACAACAAAAAACAAAAACATTACTAAAGCTTAAATCACACATTAAGCCCCATGCACTGATAATGGGAGGCTTCAACACCCCATTCTCACCAATGGACAGGTCTGCCAGACAGAAACTTAACAGAGGAATAAGGGAACTAACAGATGTTAGGACTCAAATGGACTTAACAGACAGCTAAAGAATATTCCACCCAAACATAAAAGAATATACATTCTTTTCAGCAACGCATGAAACCTTCTCAAAAATTGAACACATACTCGGTAACAAAGCAAACCTCAACAGAAACAAAAAAAGTGGAATAATCCCATGTATCTTATCGGATCATCATGGCTTAAAGTTAGAATTCAACACCAATACTTATTCCAGAAATCTGACAAACACATAGACATTGAGTAATGCTCACATGAATCATCCCTGCATAAATAAATAAATAAATAAATACTTCCTAAAATTCAATGAAAATGACCACACAACATAGCCAAACTTACGGGACTCCATTAAAGCAGAGTTAAGAGGAAAATTCCTATTACTAAATGCCTACATAAAGAAGCTGGAAAAATCCTACACTAGCGAATTAACAGAACACCTAAAAGCCCTAGAACAAAAAGAAGCAATCTTACCAAGGAGGACAGCACAACAGGAAATAAACTAATTGAGGGCTAAAATCAATAAAATAGAAACAAAGAAAACAATATAAAAAATCATTGAGAAAAAGAGTTGGTTCTTGGAGGAAATAAACAAAATACATATACCTTTATCCAAACTAACCAAAAGGTAGAGAGAATATCCAAATTAATAAAATCAGAAATGAAAAGGGGGACATAACAACAGATACAAAGAAACTCCTGAGAATAGTCAGGTCACACTTCAAAAACCTGTACTCCACAAAGTTAGAAAACTTAAAGGAAATGGACAATTTTCTGAACAAATATCACTTACCAAAATTTAATCAAGATCAAATAAACAAATTAAATAGATCTATAACCACTAAAGATAAAGAAACAGCCATCAAAATCTCCCAACCAAAAAAAGCCTAGGACCAGACGGTTTCAACACAGAATTCTACAAGATTTTCAAAAAACTAATACCAATACTCTTCAAATTGTTTCACACAAGAGAAACAGAAGGAACATTGCCAAACTCTTTTTTTCAAGGCTACAGTTACTCTGATACACAAACCACACTAAGAAAGAGAATTATAGACCAATTTCACTCATGAATATTGATGCAAATATACTCAGTAAAATACTGCCAAACTGAATCCAAAAACACACCAGAAAATATCCACCGTGACCAAGTAGGCTTAAGCCAAATTCAGACATGGAGGAATGGTTCAATATTCAAAAGTCTGTCAGAGTAATCCACCATATTAACAAACTGAAAGAAAAAAAAACATAATCACCTCATTAAATGCTGAACAAGCCTTCAACAAATTTCAATACCCCTTCATGATAAAAGTCTTAAAGAGTTCAGGGATAAAAGAAATATATCTAAACATAATAAAGGCAATATTCAGCCAGCTAACAGTCACCATCAAACTAAATGGAAAGAAACTCAAAGCGATCCCACTGAAATCAGGAACAAGACAAGGTTATCCACTCTCTCCATATCTATTCTATATAGTATTGGAAGTTTTCACTAGAGAAATAAGACAACAAAAGAGATCAAACGGATACAAATTGGAAAAGAAGAAGTCAAATTCTGATTATCTGCTGATGTGATATGATAGTATACATAAATTACCTTAAAAATTCTATCAGGGAACTCCTTCAACTCATAAACACCTTCAGTAAGGTAGCAGGATACAAGAGTAACCCCAAAAAAATCAGTAGCCCTCCTTTATACAGATGATAAATGGGCTAAGAAATAAATAAGAGAAACATCAGCCTTCACAATAGCCACAAACAACATAAAATATCTTGGAATAACTTTAACCAAAAAGGTGAAAGACCTGTATGACAAGAACTTTAAATCTTTAGAGAAAGAAATTGAAAAAGACAACAGAAAATGGAAAGAACTCCCAAAATTACCAAAAGCAATCTACAGATACAATGCAATCATAATCCCAGCAAAATTCGTCACAGACCTCGAAAGAATACCCAACATTATGTGAAAAAACAAAAAAAAAAACCAGGATAGCCATAACAAATCATGTACAATACAGGAACTTCTGGAGGTATCACAATACCTAACTTCAAACTCTACTATAAATCCTTGTATTGGCATAAAAACAGACAGGAAGACCAATGGAATCAAATCCAAGTCCCAGATATCAATCCATAACCTACAAACATCTAATTTTTGACAATCAAAATTATAAAATGGAAAAAAGCATATTTAACAAATAGTCCTGGCATAACTGGATATCAACATGTAGAAGCATGAAAATAGACCCATATCTATCACCATGCATAATACTCAAATCCAAACAGATCAAAGACCTCAACATAAAACCAACCACACTGAACCTCATAGAAGAGAAAGTAGGAAGTACAGTTGAACACATTGGCACAGGAGACCACTTCCTAAATATAACCCCAGTAGCATAGCTACTGAGAGAAACAATAAATGGGACCTCCAGAAACTGAGAAGCTTCTGTAAGCAAAGGACAGGGTCAACAAGACAAAACACAGCCTAAAGAATGGGTAAAAATCTTCACCAACTCCATGTTGGTCAAAGGACTTATCTCCAAAATATATAAAGAAATCAAGAAATATGACATTGGGCTGGAGAGATGGCTCAGAGGTTAAGAGCACTGACTGCTCTTCCAGAGGTCCTGAGTTCAATTCTCAGCAACCATATGGTGGCTCACAACCATCTATGATGAGATCTGGCGCCCTCTTCTGGCCTGCAGGAAAACATGCACTGTATACGTAAGAAATAAATAGAATCTTAAAAAAAAAATATGACATTAAAAGAACAAATAATCCAATAAAAAATGGGATACAGACCTAAATAGAGACCTCTCAACAGATGAATCTCTAATGAATGAGAGATCCTTAAGGAAATGCTCAACATCCTTAGCCATCAGAGAAATGTAAATCCAAACAACTCTGAGATTCCATCTTACACCTGTAAGAATGACCAAGATCAAAAATACTGACAGCAACTTAAGCTGGAGAGGTTGTGGTGTAAAGGGAACACTCCTGCATTGCTGATGGGAGCGCAAACTGGTACAGCCCCTTTGGATGTCAGTGTGGCGATTTCTCAGAAAATTAGAAACAACCTTCCTCAAGACCAAGTAATACCACTTTTGGGTATGTACCCAAAGGACACTCAATCACACCACAAGGATATGTACTCAACTATGTTCATAGCAGCATTGTTTGTCATAGCCAAAACCTGGAAACAACCTAGATGCCTCTCAACAGAAGATAAAGAAAATATGGTTCATTTACACAATGGGGTATTACTCAGTGGTAAAAAAAAAATAATAATAATAATGACATCTTGAACTTTGTAGGCAAATGGATGGATCTAGAAAATAAGCATATTGAGTGTGGTAACCCAGACCCAGAAGGACAAATATAATATGTACTTACTCATAAGTGGTTTTTAGACATAAAAACAAAGAAAAACAAGCCTAGATTTCACAATCCCAGAGAACCTAGACAACAAAGAGGACCCTAAGAGAGACATACATGGATTTAATCTACATGAGAAGTAGAATAAGACAAGATCTCCTGAGTAAACTGGGAACATGGGAGTCATGGGGCAGGGAAGAAGGGAAGAGGAGCGAAAGAGAGAGGAGCAGAGCAAAATGAATAGCTCAATAAAAACAATAAAAAATAAGAAAGAAGAGGGAAACATGCATGAAAAATCAATATCACTCATGGCTCCGTGTAATTAGCATACTAAAAATATTTAAGCAAACAATTTTCTAAAGCAATAATTAGATGTGTGTATGGAGGGACAGCTCATCACCAGAATGCAGGGCTAACAAGTGCCAAGTCCTGGGTTCCACCCTCACCAACTGAGGAAGAAGAGGAGGTAGAGAAACAAGAAGGGAGAAAGTGAGGGAAAGCAGGCAGGATGGAGAGGCCAGAAAGATACTCAATATCATCCATCATCAGGGAAACACAAACTAAAATTACAATGTGAACTATGAAACACTATAATGACTAAAATTTAAGTCTATATCTCCCTATGAAATCAAAGCACACATTCATGAAAAGTCCTTTCGTGCATATCCCTGTGGTGGTCTGAAGAAGAATGGCCCCCACAGGCTCCCTATATTCAAATGCTTAGTCATCAGGGAATGGCACTATTTGACAGAATTAGGAGGCGTGGCCTTGCTGGAGCAAGTGCATCTCAAAGCCGAAGCCAGGACTCTCCTTTTCCACATACTGATGAGGACATAACTCTTAGCTACTGCTCTAGTATCTGCCTGCATACCGTCATGCCTTCATGATAATGGACTAAACCTCTGAAACTGCAAGTGATCCCCGAATTAATGTTTTCTCTTATATTAGTTGCATTGATCATGTGTCTCTTCACAGCCACAGATCAGGGACTAAGACAACCACTAATAGCATTAGACGTACTGGCCAAAAATTGAGATGCAAAATGCCCATCTATGGATGTGATTTACTCATACGGTTGAATATTACTCATCAATAAAAGGGGAAAATTACTTCTATTTTTTAAATACCTACACGTGAAGAAAGCCATATCAAAAGAAAATAAAGAATATATACTGAAGTGTTCTATCTATGCAAATCTCTCGAAGTTAGATATCATCAACAGGGACTGCTATAGTTCCTGATCTGTTGCTGTGATAAGCACCAAGACCAAAGCAACTTGGAGAGAAAACAATTTATTTTATCTTATACTTCCAGGCCAGTTTATCACTGAGAGAAGTCAGACAAGAATTCAAGGCAGAACCCAGAGGCAGAAGCATGGAGCACAACCTATAGAGGAATGCTGCTTAGTGACTTATTTTCTGGCTTCCCTACTTCCTCATTGTCGGCTAGCTTTCTTAGACAACCAGGCCCAGCCAGCTTAGGAATGCCCTTGCCCACATGGGCTTGGTTCTCCAGCAATAATCATCAATGAAGACAATCTCTCTCACACACAGCCAGAAGCCAATCTGATAGAGATGACTTTTCAATTGAGGATCCCTCATTCCACATAACTCTAGATTGTGTCATTAGAAATACAAAGTAACCAGCATGGTACCAAATCAGTAGTTGCTAAGGAATTATAAAAGTTCAGAGAAAAGTAGGGTGGAATACGAAGACACACAAAGACACTTTGTGTGTTATGGGTATACAAACTGTCTTCACTAATTATGACTCATGAGTAAAGAAGAAATATATCAAACCTAATGTGTATACTAAAATATGTCCATTTGTTGTATATCAAACTTCACTAACACTAATCGAAAATAGTGCTGGGCCAGTGATATGGTTTAGTGAGTGAAGGCCATTGCCATCAACCCTGATGATTTAAGTTGGAAGAACTATGTGGGAAGAACTGAATCCTACAAATTTTCCTCTGGCCTCTAAATGCATACTGTGGCGCACACACACACACACACACACACACACACACACACACAAAATAAATGTAATAAAAAAATCAAAACAGTTCTTGGTTGCAGCTAATGCCTGACAAATGGCAACACCTATTCTTCACTCCAGGATTCTGAGCTGGGGCGAAAGAGAAAAGCAAGCTGTGGACTATGTTCTCTAAGACTCCCCACTGGGGCTATGAAGGTAAACACATACATAGATTACAACAAACAAATTGGCTTTGAGTGATGTTAAATTAAAATTAAAGATGGCAAACAGTACAGGGACTGAACGCTCAAACAGAATTAAAGTCTTCCAAATGAAAGGAATAAAAAAATAACTCCCTCGTCTGAGCAATGCAGATAGACAAGGGGTTATAAACATCCTCAAATCTTAAAGCTAGGGGACCGCTTTCACGTGTTCCTCTGTTGCTTACGTCAGTTAGTCTTGGCATCATTTCCCGCACTAACAAAGCGTAATCTAAGTCCACAAGTATGTGTTTACCCTCCATACAGGTTCTGGGTAGGACAGTCATGGGAGTTTGGAGTGATGCCTTCTGGACTGTTGGTAGTGTTTCCCCCATTGCTCCACAGATCCTTATGCTGATCAGCAGCCGGTGAAAGCAATTAAATGGGGTAGGGCCTGAGGGAAAAGCATAAAGAATATCTATCCTAGGGAGTAGGCACTGAGAATGTCCAGGTGCTGATGTGACACCTGCTGGAGCGTAGAGTCCTCTTAAGGGCCAGTTGGAGCAGCTCCACAGACAGGACTTCCTTTAAAGATGGTCTCTGCACCACCCGTCCATAACCTACTCCAGCCAAAGTGAGCACATGAGATCAACAGCACGTAAGATGTGCGGTGAGATCAAGTGCGTAGGGGCAGCCAGTGTTCACTGTATTGTACGTGGGAAGGTATGGTGTGCACTTGCCCCAGCAAGCCCGGATGGGAGATACCTATTTCTAACTATTTAACTCTCTGCTTGGCTGGCTGTCTATCTATGTCTTGAGGCAGGTTCTCACTGTGAAACCTTGGCTGGCCTGAAGCTTGCTATGTAGACCAGGCTGGCCTCAAACTAATAGAGATCCACTTGCCTCTGCCTCCTGGGTGTCTGGCCACACTATTTAGCTCTAATGTGATCCACCCTTTGATCATAGAATTCATTCCCACAGAATTCTTGTGGACAAACAATACATTTTCCCCGGCGTACGTCTTGGAATTTCTGCAAGAAGTTCCTCAAGTGCTTACCCCGCCTACTCCACTGTCTTCTGGAGACCTGGTCCAAGGCCAGGGGAGCTTTGGGATCCTCTGGTGAAGCACTGCTTCCCTTTGACCATAATATAGGCTCAGAAAAAATGGGTGCAATGCAGCAAGAGGAGCTGGTAGCTGTCGCTCAAGGAGACAATCACCATGGCTTCCTGAGGCCATGGAAGACTGAGCTTTTTAGCAATGCCTCTTCCTCCACGTTTAGGCAATCAGACAAGAAGAGTCAAGGTGAGCAAGCAAGAGATAGATAGGAGGTTTAATCAGAAATGCCTCCTCTGGTGAGCCTTTTATGCTAGAATCCTTCAGAAAAGAATCAGGAAAGAGATTCCGACCCTCACTCACAGGCTCTTAGGGAGATGGGCATATGCGTCAGCTGCTAACAAGGCAGAGCTCTGTAAGGGATGGCGTAAGATTTGGGAAGGGCACAGCAGATGGAAAACTCCTGGGGAAATAAGAGAAGTCACTGTTCCCCTGCAGGCAGGAGCCCTGACAAGGGGAGACTGATAAGAAGTAAACCACCACAGTAGAAAGGTGGGGAAGAGCCCTCCTGCAGCAGGCTATGCAGGCAACAAAATGTGAGCTACTCCACACTGCTAGTGTCAGCCAGAGCATGGCATGCTGCCTGAGGTCAGGAACACTAGCAGGACACAGGTTTGGAGGAGGAACAGGAATTCTGAGGCAGACACAATGACCTTCAGATGGAAAATAAGGTCCTATGTTGTGTGGGGGTGGGGATCAGGAAAGCAGCTAGTCTCTGAGTCTAGAGCTTAAGAACAAGGTTTAGAATGGACAAGGCCATGTAGGTCATTGGTGTACGCTACAGTGGAAGAGTAATGCTAACTATGCCCTCCCCACCTCTGGAAACCTACCTTTTCCTGGGCCCTGACCACCCACCATCCCTGAGCTCAAATACCATAAGCATGTACATTATTTATTAAACATCTTAAACCATTTCTATCCAACTCTGTAATGGTTGTAACATGTCTCCAAGAGTGCACCCGAAGAAGTCTGCTGTTAAGCATCAGGTGGAGCAATTACCTTCCCCCTCACATAGAGTCCTTCAGAAGCCTGAGAATCACACTGCACAATCCCATGGAGGGATTTCCTGCAGAAAGTTCTCAAGAGAACAGACCACAAAGTACCTGTCTCTGGCCAGGATGAAGCTTCGTAGGAAGGCACTATTCTCCTTGTCCAGAGTCTAGCCGGCACTAAGGGCAGCATGTGTATTTTGGCCAACCATAAAGACATCTCACTTGGAATCTTATAAAGCCAAATGGAGAGAAGGCTCTCACTCCAGCCTGATACAGAAGCCACCAAACACATCCAGGCTCAGCTGGCTTAAAGCAACATCTCCATCTCTGAGGCTCAGGTCTTTAATTGCTACTTTCTTTCTCTGCTACAGACTGTGAAGTGCTCATCAATGCAGTTTGCTCTTCACTATAAAGATTGACCCACCTTCAATCCGACCTTTCGGCAATCTATTTTCTCCACAAGGCATCGAAGACTCATTGATAAGCTAATTCTGGCCATGTCCTCAAGGGACTCACAGTATACTGGCCACCTTGTCCAATGATTGGTTTCACTTTCCATATGTTCTTATAACTTAATCAATCAATAAAAATACGCTTTATGCCAAAACTACATCTGCTTGCCAGTGTCCCATACTAGAACCCAGAGAGTCACTGAATCTCCCAGAGAGGTGCACAAATTCAGAAGGCAATTTTGTCTTCTCAAAAACAAAAGCAAAAAAGGATTGTAATAGGTAACACTACTCACTAGTGAACAAAAGGATGTATTAAGAAACCCACCACAAAAAGAATACAAACAAAAACATGTATCCTTGAATGTTCATCCTGAATCCAGAAAAATACATGAAGCAAATCAAATACAGAAGGGTGGTGGCACACTTGTAACCCCGGCACTGGGGAGGCAGCAACAGATGGAATTTTAAGGACTCACCTAGCCAGTCCAGCATGCTTGGTGAGCTCGAAGCCAGTGCAAAACCCTGCCTCCCAAAACTCAAAGTGGATGGGACCCAAGGAACAACACCTGAAATCAGCCTCTGACCTTCACATGAACATTTAAATATGTGCATGTGTACTTGAACATATATGGACCTATACACACATAAACACACACACACACACACAGAGAGAGAGAGAGAGAGAGAGAGAGAGAGAGAGAAGCCAAATCCTAGAGTTGAGGTTGCAAAGTGAGTCTTCATCAAATGCTTGCCCCCCTTGACTTTTTACTTTGTTTTCTTTATTTTATTACTTGTCACTACACACAATACAAAGATCAGCAACTGAAAACTATTTGTCTATGGCTCTGTATTGGTTGGTTTAAATTTTGCAGTGCTTAAAATTCTACAACATGGCCAGCAGAAGAGTCAGGTTGGTGTTTTCTTTGGGACCATGCATAAACAGTAAATAACATTCTCCGTGGGGCTGGCCCAGTGGATAAACCGAAATGCCATTTAGAGAGCACCTCTGTCATTAACCATATGCTACATCTGAACGTGGGGTCAAGACTTTAGCAGAGCCTCTACCTGTGGACTGAAGTCCTTAAGAATGTCCATGTGCTGGGACCAAAGGTCAGCCAAAGAGTGTCTCCACTGTCATGAGTACCTGAGCCCTGCTGACTGGCTTTTCAGAAACAGACTGACCTCAAGTTCTGGTTCTTTGCCAAAACCATTAGCACAATGGTGTCAGTTACAGCATTTGGAACTAGACAATCTTCATAAAGAACTCTACAGGCAGGAAGGTGGAGATGACCCAGTGGTTAAAGCATCTCTATGAAAGCACGAGTTTAGATTCTCAAATAAATAAATACATAAAACACATAAATTCTGGGTAGTCACGGCAGCCCACTTTGCAATTTCTGCTTCAGAAGGCCGAAAGAGTATTCTAAGAGTAAGCTGGCTAGACAGGCCATATCAGTGAGCTCTGCTCTGCATTTGGCTGAGAGGTCCTCCCTCTGTAAATAAGGTGGAAGAGCAATTGCAGTTGGTGCCCAACAGCAACTTCAGGCTTCCACACGCTCACACACATGTGCACTCATCCACATGGCAAAAATGTGTATACACACAAAATACAGGGATAAACAAATCTCATGGGCAACACACAATCTGTGCCTGGCCTTGAGGAACTGATTCAACTCTGGAAACTTCTGTTTCCTTGCCTGTAAAGTAGGGGTGATGACAGTTCCCTAGTGGGGCTATTGGGGAGCAGGTCCAGGGGTTAAAAGCTGCAAAGTGATTGACAAGGAATGCTGGCTGCTGTCCTGTGCCTCTCAAGGGAAAGAGCCTTCCTGGAGAAGGACGGAAGATTGAAGAGAGCAGTGGGTCCCCAAATTCCCTCACTTCTGAAGAAAGACATGTCTAGTTCGGAACTCTCAGATCAGCCTGCGCTTTGCGGCCAGCCCACATGAGTTCCCTCTGTGGTGAAGTACAGACTTCCTCCTCTGGCTGCTCCTTGCGGGCTCTACAGGTGCCCCTTTCTATCCCCGTCTCCTGGGAACTCTAAGATCTGGGTTCAAGCTACCTCCTACAAAATACCTGGGTTCCTGGGAGTAGGAGGCACCCCAAAGCATCTCATACTTGGTGTTCAGGCCTGGAGAGGGAGTCACGCTGTAGAGACAGGGCCTGGGGATGGATGGGTGGGGATGCAGAAGAGGTAAGAGAAAAATCTTTAAAATGTAAAATAGTAGGTTTCTGAAGCCCGACCACAGCAAACACTGGCTATTCACTGTGGAGGAGTCATCCAAAAAGGAAAACCAGCGCCAGACATTTGACTTCAGGGACACTTGCAGAACGTTCCCTTTCACTGGAACAAAGGTCACTGGGCTTTGAAGAGCCTGCAGAGAAGCAGCAAAGCTCTGAGAATCAAAACTTAGTGAGGATCAATGGAGCCTCAAGCAGGTTCTGAAGATCAGGGTGGGGGTGGTCACATCCCCTCTCCTAATTTTACCAGCACAGTTACAGAACCGTTCTAAGGGAAAGGGGCGGTACCTTGTGTTTCCAGCTGGCCCACGTAGGCAGGGAGCTCATAAGATGTGGACTCCTAGAGGGAAACCTTAGCAGTGGGCCCGGCGAGCAGTTAGCGTGTGATGCTACCTTCGACCATTATTAACAGCAGCCACCCAAAATGGATCTCAGCCATATTAGCCCCGAGCTAATGAAGAAATACACATCATAAAAAGAAGAAATTACCCACATAATAAACCTTAGATCTCCCAGAATGAAGCCATTAGAAATTGATCCAGCTAATTGAGGAGCAGTTGAAGGCTGTGCCCCCACTGAAAGCAAAACCAAGAAACATTTACAGATCTGCTCTCAACGAACAGCATGTGGAGGCCACACAGGTTGCCCTGACTCTGCTTCCCGAAAGAGTATGTGGGCAGAGGGGGTTCTTCAGAAAAGATGGGGGCAGGTGTAACAGCTTCAACACAGACCAGCAAGACACAATCTCTAAAGAGTGAACAGGGAAAATCTTTTTTGTAAATCTCCAAAATTATTTTATTTTGAGGTCCTTAATACTCATTATGAATGATGAATGTGATGATATAATAATAAATGATCTTCTTAGGGAGAGCTAGCTTGTGTTTACATTGTTGTAAGAACTCAGGGAGTTGGGTGGTGATGGCACACACCTTTTACCCCAGCACTGATGCCTTGGGCTTCCATTCACCCCTGAGGCCAAACTAGTGGGGTGGCCAGACCTGAAGACATACATACACACCCATAGACATATATTCACATACATTTACAACTCATGACACACAGTTGACACACATACATACTCAGATATACTCACAATAACAAACAACTCACACATACATCCTGATACAGTCACACACGCACATTCACATATCCACACACACAAACTCATGCATAACTCTCACAATGCACACTTGCACATAGAGATGTTTGCACACACACAGTCACATGAATATACACACACAGTAACACTCACATGTACACAATTCACACACATACTCTGTTATACCATACCACGTTCTCACACACATAGCGCTCCTCACACATGTGTACACGCATATATGCGTAAACCATTACATTTTCACACATGTACACACTTAGAAACTCCTACTTACACCCGGACACATAACGCTCTCACACGCTGGTAATATTCTGCACGAGATAGGGACTCATAGGACTTATCCCTATGTCCTGCTGCCGTCTGTATTTATTTTATAACCTGGCCTAATCTCCCAGGCCCTGGCTCCTAACTGACTAGCAGTCCCACCTCATCCCCTTTACCTAATTCTGAAACCACTTCTCTGACATTTGCTGGTCTCATGGACTGGATTGTCCTATTGAATCCCATGAGCTTCGGGTAAGCATCTTGGCAGGCCAAGGTCAGCTCTCTGCCCTCCTGCCTTGGCAAAATGGAACTCCAGAATCCATTCCAGGCCCCAAGTCAGGATTAGATTTGGAAGGATTGTTCTGAGTTTTCCTATGGGGCAGTGGGAAAACTGGACAGCAGGCAGCCCACACCCATCACCATTCTGGGGCTCTTACCTCATTCACAAAGACCCAATGGCTGTCCTTGGAAGCCAGGTTGGTCTCCACAGCCTGCAGAGAGAACAAGAACGTACATGAACAGAAGCAGGCAGAAGCTGGCAGACACACAAGAGGATGGCTGGGATGACATTTTATAAACATTATTTCCGCAGAATTTTTTCCTCACGAAACAATTCCATTCCCCTGAGGCCCAAATGGCTGCCTTGGTCACAAGAGAAACACATCTGAACACAGATATCTGATTTTCCCCTGTCCTTCCATGCCCTCCTGCAATGACCAAGAGCAAGGTTAGAGGCCCTAGACAGTCCCACAGGTACCACAGATCACAGGTACAGTCAAAGTCTTCCTTCCCCATGAATGCATGCAAATTCCTTTCCAAGGGGGCACTTAAGGATAGCATCATCATTACACAAAACTACAGAACTGGAAAACTGATATATTAGGTTTATGGCAGTTCATCCTAAACTGCAAAGCTCCTGTGCATTCTCTTTAGGATCCACAGAGCTGGGTTCTTTCCAGTTACTGAGGACGAGGTCTAACCCCACCACTCTCTCCGCACTGTTTTGCTACAGCACTTGCCGTTGTTGTGTGTGAAAGGTTACAACTGTATTGTTTGTTTCTATTATCTATTTTCTCTGCCAAGTTGGGACAAGGTGGGGACAAGACTAAAGTCTCACAGGCTACAGTTGTGTCCCAGAACTTTGTTCTGACACCCACATATAGCAGGTGTTCAATCAACATAGCCTGACATATGAACAAGTGAGAGACAGCAGCAGGCAAAATCCAGTCTCTTGTTTTGTTTGCATGCTTTGAGCTTGTTTGTCCATGTGCTTGTTTGGTTTTGCTTTTATTTAAGAAAGGGTATTATACAGCAAAGACAAGTCTAAAACCCACTGTGTACCCAAGATAGCCATGAACTCCTGATCCTCCACCTCCAAAGGCCTAGGATTATAGGCATGCATCACTGTGCCTGGCTCTCTTGCATGTGTTTATGGGAGCTTTCTCTCTCCTTGAGTTAGAAAGCCAACAGACGGAAAGAGCTGGAAGGGACTGATGATTTGCAAGCATGTCCTGCAAGAACGTTCACAGTGAGCATGTGCCAAGAGCTTGCTGAGCACCGGGCACAGCGCCAAGCCATCTATGAACCTGGGAAAGCACTTTCAGATTTACTCCTTTTCTTTTTACATTTTCTTTTAACATTTTGGTAATGTAATTTTTATTACTCTTGATTTTAAAAATATAGACAAATTAAGATGCTTAATTAAACTCACCCCATAATACTTTCTCATTTTAAACAAATGTGCTAATGTCGTAAAAGCTCCCCATTTGTTCCTCCAAAGTCATCCACTGGAAGCTGTCTGAAGTGATCCCTTCCAGAAGCTTCTACAGTCATATCATACAAATACATATCTCCACATGCCTATCAGGCAGATGCTTTAAGTTAAAATCACTTTAAGAAATGCATATCAGGCAAAAATCTTATTGCTAACTTATCAATATATCAAATTTACATTTTCTTATCAGTATGTACAGAGGTGACTGTTCTTAAGAAAGTAGGTGAAGTGGTGTCAGAGCCTACACCTGTGACTACAACCTGTGTGTGGTTAGCAAAGGTCTTAGGCATGCGTGGTGCTAAGGCACCTACACTATCAGAGTACAGAGCTCCGTTAGGGCCTTGCTCCATTGGGAACAGATAAGTATGCTTGGGGAACACAATAGATCATGAAGATAGAGATCATAGGAAGCCCAGGAGAATTTGAGCCCATCAGTCCTCAACAGAGACCCTCACAGGACACCAAGTACAGTCAAAAAGCTTTTCCTAGACCACTCAGGGCTGAAGAACAGGGATTGACCTCTCTATAGCCTATGAGTGAGAGGGTACCAGGCTGTGAACCCCAGGCAAGAGTCTGAAATCGAAGGAAATAACCCTTTCCATTATCATTTGTCTAGTGAAGTCATGCATAAAATACAGATAACACTTGCCCATCTCCTGTCTGCAAAATTATGTAACCCTTGAGGCCAGAAAGAGGGAAATTCAGAGAACGAGGTTCATAAATGTCCCAAGAATATCACAGGAAGCAGAGATAAGAGGATGGTCACTCCAGAGGTTCACCCTCGTTCTTCCATATGTTACATCTATCCTGTATCCTTTGGTCCCAGAAGCCTTACTCAATTAACACTGTATTTTCTTGGATAAACAGACCCCCGCCCAACCTCAGGAAGGAGGCTCTTGGTACTGGCTTATGCCCTTGGAAGGAAGTGAGCCTCAAGGAGGCCAGAGGCATCTGAGTAACATAGTGCTTTACCCTGAGATATTTCTCATCCCATTCTGCAAGCCTGGAGAGAGAGGCTGTCTCAAGAGACACTGATAAGACCCAAGAGTCAATGTCTCTTGAGGACCCTGAAGTATGAGTTGTGAGAGGAGAGCACCTCAGGGTAGAGTCTTGGCCACCCAGCCTAGAGTCCCCCTCTTCTCTACACGCAGATGGCCACAGATGTCTTTAGATATCTAAGACCATGGTGATAAGAAAAAAACATACTGGACTGTAATCTAAATACTCTGAACACATTGCTGGGCCCTTGCTGAATTCAACCCCTAACCTTTCAGAATTTCCTTAATGCTCATTTTTCCATCAGCAACTTGCATATCAAATTAGCATATGACACAGAACTTGGAGGATTTCATAAGGTCCCAAAGGCTGGAATGCTAAACTGAATCTCAACACGGGGAGGTCAATGAGGCTGAACTCAAAACAGAAATTAGCAACTGCTGAGATACAACTGGAATGCAGTAGAGACTAAAGACTGATGGAAAGGCCGAGAGTAGAGGTATTAGTTCTACCCTTGGTGTTGATCTGAGTGAGCCACCCCAGCGATGGGAGAAACCTCACCCTAGATCCCAGGAATGAAGTGAGACAGCTTAAGGCAACAGCCACATGAGTATCAAGGAACTCTTACTGAGCAGGACGGTAGAGGTGTCTAATCAAATGAAGAACTGTCTAGGGGGAGAGTTCAAGTTGCTCTTTGTAGCATCTAAGAGTGGATTTACTAGTAATCAGAGAAGAAAAAACACAGCAGAAAAAAAGTTTTCTACCCTTACAGGTAAGACAAATAGGCTGCCTCAGTGTAACGAGGCCCATCAGAAGTCCCTCAGGGTTGGCGATGTCAACAGTGGCTGGGAAAGTCAGGAATGACTTGGAGGGTGACCGTGGGTGGGAGGCATAACCCCATGCTGAACTGACATCCACTGCAATGAGTTCCAAGTCAGACTACAGTAAGGAGTCCCCAGAGAGTGTTTTAAATCAGTCTAACTGGCTGAAAGCAGACACCTGCATAACACCCTCATGGTTTCCCAGCTCCGACCTGCACCTTGACACGCTGCAACTTTTCCCTCAGAACCTATAGCTCCTTGAATATGAAGGTGCAGGTTCATTTGACAGTTGAGAGGTTCCAGCATTGCCAATGACCATGGACAATTACTAGGAGATCCTAGCGAGTGTGTGGGAACACGGGTCTCCTAAGAAGTCTTCTTACCTGCTAGCAGACTCAGACATGGAAGAGACTGGCAGAGAGAATTGATCAGAAAACCCCGCAGGAAGGCTGGCCAACTTCCCTGTCCTACTTTCCCTCACCAATTAAGCAACAGCTAATTTGTTAAGCCTCTTTTTCCCACGTGAGATAAATAGCACTTGGATACAGCTTTTTTCCTTCCCAGAGGGCACAGCTCACACGGAGACTGGGGTGGGCTGTAAGCAAGGGCAGCTACTGAAGACTGAGCAAAGCTACACTTGCCTCCCTTTGCAATGAGTGGAGAGCTGCCAGCTCTGAGGGATGAGGGGAGGGTCCCGCTCTTCACTGCTGGTTCCCCTTCTAAGCACCAACCTCTCCCTTCTCCTCCCATGTATGTCTGTGGCAGATAGAAACAAGTCCTTCTCTCAGCATGGCGTGAGTGTGGTACAGGGGAGCCTTTGCTATCTGCTCCCTGGTATCACCTCCGCAAGCACATTTTTGTGACCTACAGCCCTTGAGTACCAACCATGCTATGGTATGCTACCTAAAGCCCCTCACAACACAGTGGGATATTTGATTACCCAAACTCCCGGTGTGCTGATTCTCAACCACTGACACCCAAGACTCCGGCTGCCAGAATTTTCATGGCACTCATGATTACCTGGGAATTTATACCCTAACCAAGAACTGAGGCTGCCACAGATGCAGATCCCAGCTGCCTGGCACCCTGGTGGGGATGTCTCTCAGTGTCATCTCAGCTGTTCCCAGAATCCAGCTAAAGAATGAGGTCACAATTACGTCTCTTGGCATCCTTCATTTCCGTGCTCCCCATCTCCAAGTTCCCGCTGACTTTCTTGTTTGGATTCCTCTGAGAATACTCCATAAATAATTGTCATCTCATTACTCCTCTCCAAGTCTGTTTCTGGGATCGCAATCTGAAATGAACAGCTCCAGCCTGGGGTAATGTTAAGAATTAAATGACATTATGTGTCGTTTTACCAATCTAGAAAGGAGCTCAATACATGATCAGTCATTGCAAAAGTCCTCCTCTTTCTGTCCCCCTGCTTCTTCTGCCTTGGAATCATTCTGGGATCTCTTCCATCATCATTCCAGAGTCTCTGCCACATGCACAATCCCTCATACTTTCTTTCCTTTGATCAACAGACAAGAACTGCCAACCATGCCTTGACATCTGTCCTGATACTATTAAACACACAACTCCACTAAATGCCAGGCCTCTGCCATTACAGGGTCAAACAGTGATTTGGGGAAAAAAAATACAATGTGTGCAACCTTGAAAAGTGGTAGGTGATGTCTCCTCCACATTCCCAGAGGCCTCAGAGAAACCCAGTACGTTATCTCCCCTCTCTTGGCCAACATGGGATTCTCCAGCCACATAGCACTGCAGGCATCTACAGAGAAGGGCTGAATTGGATACATTGATGACAGCTCCTATATTCTGCAGGTGTGTATTTGGGGTGTCAGTGAGATAGTCTCATGCTCAGAGATGACCTTCTCATTCACCTCCATCAAGTGGCAAGTTGGTTAGGTTTCTCCCTGGAGCAACAGCCATGACTGTTGGTCCCATCCTTAAGAAAAAGCAGGGAAGATACCTAAGTAACTACAGGAATTACACATGGACCTAGCCAGGTCCTAGGTCTCAATGAACACAGAGGGATCTCTACATTGGCTCAAAGCTTTGGTCCAATGCAGATAGTCCTACTGCACTGTCATGACTCCTATAAGGCACTGCCGAACTGACCAGAGCCTATGTGCCTGCTTAGTATGTCTTGTCAAGACCAGCACACACAAAATGTTGGAAAACAAGAAGAGGAGATGGGACTTTGAAGGGATCAAGTTTATTTTCTTCTAGCCCTTTAGATCAGAGCGAGGCAGCAGAAGATGGTGGTAACAGATAAAACCATCAGATGTGGAAGGTGACACAGACGTGTGCACACACACGCCCATATATGTGTAGATTGTATAGACATACACATGACACCAACATGTCAGCCTTTGGAGGTGAAAGGATAATGGCATAGCTAGGCCCTGGCTAAAACTGCAGAGAGCGACTATTCTTCCCACCCCTGGCAAAGCTAAGGGTGGGTAGGAAGGTGTCTCCTTGGTCATAAGCAGCAGCCTGATGTGAACCTCCAGTGTCGTTTTCCCACATGCCATCCCGTGGGCCCACTCGGAAATGACACATGTGAATTCCATTCTGGCCACCCTGATCCGCAGCCTCCATAGAGAAAGAGGTTCTGGCTATGTTCCAGCTCTGGGCTTCCAAGCAGGCACTGGACAGAAAGCAGTTCCTGGGCATAGCAGAAATGGCAAGTATCAGGCATTGTGCCGAGATGGAGGCTGGAGAGGATTGACAGATGTCCCTTGATTATGAGGTGAGGAGGATACTTCCATACGGAAGCAAGAGAACACAGGTGCTCAGCACACTGTAGGATGCGCCTCCAACCGGACACACTTGTGTCCTGAGATTGCAATACAGAACCAAGTTTGCGGCATCTCTAAGGCCGGTGGGAGCCTACTTCTTATACTCCTCCCGGACACTTCGATCCAGCATCTCCTCTACTTCATAGCCCATGCCCGTCATTTATTCCCAACAATCTAAACAGGTACCCATTTCACAATGGAAAACGGAGTGTTCTATGTAGACTCAGATTTTTGTAGAAGAGTGTTTCACCGAGAATGGATTTGAATTCTAGCCCGAGTCGGCACGTTCAAACCTCAGTCACATGGCTCCCCAGAAGGCCAAAACAATTGTCTGAGAAAGTATATTATCCCGCAAACCTAGTCCATGTCCCACGACAGTGGAAACAAAATAAGGAATTTTTTTTTGTTTATTTTCGTGTTTATTTGTTGGCTTGTCTCATTTCGAAACAAAACCATTACACGCAGCAGTGCCTTCATCCTCCAGGCTAGTTTGTCCTCATAAGCTCAAGACCATTATTCCACTGGTTTCTTAGGTGTGAGCCTATTCCCCTTTATCTTAGCCTATAGGACTAGTAAATGGAGTGGAAAAAACTCCACATGGAAGCTTTCCAACTCCATTGCTCAGGGTTTATTTTACAAAGTACAAACACCACGGATAATTTATGCGTGCGTTAATTGTTGGCCACTTATCTAGGCACCCCCCTCCCCTCCCAACACTGGCAGCCTGGGATAATGAAAGCTTGTCAGCAATTAGCATCTTTTGAAAACCTGACTCTACCACTTGAGAACATTCCCCCCATGGAGCCTAAGGCCTGGCACTCTCCCAAGGACAGGCATTGAGCTAGCTTAAAAACTTACTACTGCCCCTGCAGCCGCACGCTGTTCGGAAGAGGTCTGCCCGTGCAACATCACCCACTGAAAGCATGATCTGCATCGCTCAGGGATGGGTGATGGTGAGTGATTTCATGGATGTAGGAGCCCGTTTACAAGAAAACCAGCTAAGCAGCCACCATGAGTCCTGAGAGTCCGAAACTATGTCCAGAACAATAAGGCGACTGGAAAGAGCAGATATTATGAACTACCTGGAGCCGCTGTACCCCCAAATTCTTGCTGTCTAAAGACTCAGGCCCAGACACTTAAGTCTTATCTCCAGAACTTCTTTGGATCGTGTCTTCACAGAAAATGTCTATTCTAGTTTCTTTCCTTCTGTGGCAGTGGAACACTCTGGCCAAAGCGACCTGGGGGAGGAAATGGTTTGCTTGGTTTCTATATTCATCAATGAGAGCAGTCGGGGCAGGAACACAAGGCAGGAACTTGCAGCAGAAATCATCTGCAATCTGCCTGGTGCCTCACTCACAAGTTTATGCTTACCCTTTCATAGCTCAGAACCACCTGGCCAGAGAATGGTGCTTCCCACAGTGGCTGGGACCCCCATAGCAATTAAGACAGCACCCTGCAAACATTTGACAGGATAGTCTAATGTAGGCAACTCTTTAATTGAGACTCTCTTCTCAGATTTGTCAAAGCTGCCTCAAGTTGAAAATTAAAGCGAGCTGGGAGATGGGGCTCACACCTTTAATCCTAGCACTGGGGAGACAGAGGCTGGGGGAACTCTGTGAGTTCAAGGCCAGCCTGGTCTACAGAGCTAGTTCCAGGATGCCTAGGGCTATTACACAAAGAAACCCTCGGGAAAACCAAACAAAAAAGAAAAGAAAATTAAAGCAAACAATAGCAGAATCCTAAAATTATTCTCAGGGCTTTTACTACTGGTTCCACCAAGTTCTGAGATGCCACATTGACCCATGTGGTCTTTCCAAGTTTGCTCCCCTAAGTTCCTTCAAGCCACCAGCCCTTCCTAACTCACCTGGTGTCACACGCTTCCAATTCACCAACATTTTTTCTAGAGCATTATGAAATCTCAGGGACACAGAAAAGAGACCCAAGAATCAGGAAAATTGAGCCCCAGGAAAGTCTGTTCAGCATGGAGCATGGTGGGACAGTAAGAGTCTCAGAATATCTATTATGCTGATTTAGGAAAAAGAGATCAAGTGACTCAATCCATGTAAACTCGAATAGAGTGAAATGTTTTCTAGTCTTATCTTTCGACTGACTCCATCCACTCTGTTGTCCAAGTTTGAGATAAATAGCCAGTCTAGTCCGTACTGGACAGAGACAGGAGTGTCAGTTACCAGCCTCCAGCGGAGGAAGATTCATTACAGATCATTTGTGGCTCCTTCAGATGAAATAGAGACAGGTTCTAAGGCTATGCCGGATGTGGAATTCACTGTAATAAAAAGAATGCGCTACATGCGGACAATTTATGAGGAAACACTAATATCAGCAGAAAAATGACATGGAGTCTGCTTGCAGGCACAATCTGTTTAATGAGATCAACTAGGAGGAGTGGAGCCGGGCACTGCCAATGAGTATTGGCTGATGGATGCTTGGACTTTAATCAGTGATCTATAATTCCCCACCTCCTGTAGGGCACAAAACCAAATAAGGCTGCCCATGCTCTCGCCCCCATTGACACTCAGCCTGTATCCTGAGGGGAGGCCACAGGAGCCTGACTGTTCTATCCAGTCATGTCTTACAGATGAACAAGAGACACTTTCAAGCCCTTGGCCACATGGATGCCGTCATGCAATCCCTTTTGAGGACCCAAATCTACAGTAAAACAAATCACTTCTGAGCTTATTCATGCCCTGATCTGGTTTAGCAAGGGCAGCCACCAACCTCTGCAGTGTGGGCTGGGAGCCATCAAATGACTTGGTGCTTCTCCAGTCCAGGGCAGGGGACACAGACCTTGGGTGGCAGGTGGGACTTGGAGCCATTTCTCGTACATTTGCTCTTCAACTTCAACTTCAAATGACTTTTCAGAAACAAGCAACTCAAAGTCCAGACTGATAAGCAATGTTTTCATCGCTTTCGTTCTCTCATGGGTATTTCCATGGTCAAACTGGAGCTTACAGGGGCGCTGCTTGCATCCAAAGACTTGCTGCTCCAAGTACCCACAGCATCAGATGCTTCTAAGGAAGCACACAGGGGAACTGTGGGGCAGGATAATCCCTACTTTCCATCTCTGAGCCACAGCACCCCCCAAGAGGCCTGCCCTCCCCTGTGCAGCTTTCAGCCTCAGAGACCCAGGACCCACGTGGGGCTATCGACTGGGAAAAACAGTTACATGACCTCGATGTGCTCAATTAAAACATCAGTCTTTATCACCATGGCCCTTCAGATCATCCACAAGCAGCTCCTAAGCATGGCTCTAATTCCCTTCTTGATCCAAGTTGTTTTTAGAAGATGGAAGCCTTAGAATACTTTTTAAAGCAATAAAGTTGAAAGTAGCAATCCTTTACTGAGCTGATAAGAGTTGCCAGGTGTAATTTGTATTCTTTTTTATGAGCGTGGATTTGTAGAGAACAGAATAGAAGATATATATATATATATATATATATATATATATATATATATATATATTCTTTTCAGTTCTAGAGGCAAGAATGTTTTTCTTCCTGACAGTACTGGGGAAGAAGCTGTCTGGCTCAGAAAAAGGTGGCTCTAATTTGGGCCATCAGAAAGCCAAAGAGGCACCTGTGGGTTAGTGGGAGGCTGGACAGAGGTCAGGAACATTATACACAAACTGCAGTTCACATAGGTAACCTTGGCACTCAGTTTGAGCTTCTGTTGCCAAGCTGACCAGGAGGCTATGATGGAGCTGAGATTTCTTGACGAACACAGAAAAGATTTGCAAATTCAGTGAGTGTCAGGAGAAGGAGCAATCTCTCTTCCTGAGAGTGCACAATATAAAATGGTATAATGTCTTACACACAGCCATTCTCGAAATATGAAGGACCACACAATTGAATTCTAGATTTGGGAATGGCTTGCGGGTTTTCCAAAAGCCCTGTGGGCACCCAGAAAAGCGAAGAGACCCTGCATTCAGCCCCTAGAGCTAATAAGAACAGAAGCAGGCATTATATAAGCATAAGTTTAGTCCTATGTGGCATCCCACCAGCTCAAGCAGCCTTCTCCACTGTCCCCACAAAGCACCTGTAAAGTCTCCACCCAAGGATGCTCTACTTTTGGAGAGAAAAACGAACGCCTATCTCCCAAGGAGACAACACACTAGACCTGGAGGCAAAGAAGAGCCTTGAGTCCTGTAGGGTTGCCCTTGAGTCTTGCTCATGTGTTGTGAACAAAGATTCGGTTCTAAAGGTATTCAAAGGGGTGAAACCCCCCATAACCCTCAACAAGAGCTTCACTCTCGTCTCTGGATACACTGGCTAAATCATCACCACTTGCCGAGCCTGCTCCATCTGGCCACGGCTCCATCTAAATATTCCACAACATTAGAACTGCTTCCTGCCTCACGCATGAGGACAGGAAGTGTGTGCTTGGAGCTGCACAGGGAGATGGTAAAGAAGCCATGGGATTATACAGCATTCTCCCCACAGGATCTCTCCCACTGCCCCAGGCTTCAATACACCTGCTACCTTTTGATACAGATATGGTATTTTTCTGCCTATGACCCAATTGTTTGTCAATTAAAAGTGCACATGGTACATCTTCAATGCTGATTATCCTCTGGCTCAAAGTCAGAGGCAGGAGGATCCAGCATAAGCCAAAAGCTACTGCCTAGAACACAGTCAGACCCATCTGCAGGGTCTTACACTGGCCAATGGAGCCTATAAATTTAGAGTTCCTGAACTGGATTCCAGGGAACAGGAGGGTTTTTAGGAGATAGAAAAAGTCTCCTGTAAAAACTAAAGATCTAGGGCTAGAGAGATGGTTTGGTGATTAAGAGTGCTTGCTTGCTGTTCTTCCTGAGAACCCAAGTTTGCTTCCCAGCACCCACACTGAGTGACTTAAAACTGTCTATACTCTAGCTCCAGGAGATCTGACACCCTATTCTGACCTACACAGGCACCACGCACACATAGCATAGGCACAGATACATATAAATAAAAAGGTAAACGTTTAAAAGTCTCTTTTAAAAATAAAACCATGTGGTTAGTATCTGTCAGTCTCACCTTGAGAATCACCAGCACACTAGCAGGCAAGTCCTCATGACACAGAAAGTCGGCAAACCTGGCTTAGCCTGCTGTTCAGCAAGCTTCTCTCTCGGGAGATTAGATTTCTTTGTTAAATAAACACACTGTTGAAGCACCAGGCATGAATGCTACCAAAGCACAGGGGACTAGATGGAGCCTTTGGAGACCCAGAGGAAAAAATCAGACTGGGAAGTCCAGAGTCAGATTCGGAGTCCAGAGAGACAAGGCTGGCCTTGAAGGTGAATGTCACAGGCAGGAGGAACATTTGGCAAATCAGTTGAGAGCAGTAACAGTGGTCTAGAACAGTGTTGAGGGGGTCCCCAGCATGGCAGGGATCATTTGCTGGAGAGGAGAGCATGCAGCTTGAAACTGTTACAAAGGGAATATGGAGGGGGTGTTGTCCTTAATAGGAAATCAACTAGGGTTCAATACAAAAAAAAAAAGAAATCTAACATAACTTCTATATTCATCTTCATCTAAAGAAAGATTAGGCTCAATAGGGAAGATGGTGGATTCAGACGTAACTTCCTAAGGAGACAGACAATTGGACAAGGCAATCTTAAATGTTTGAGAATGGTAAGTAATCCAGGCAATGAACAGCAAATGATAAAGCTCCACAGAGGCTGGTAATACAGTAACACCTTTGTGTGCAGAGTCCCGGGTCTCCCACACACATTCAGCTCTAGCTGTGGGACTGTGACCTTGAAAACTGAGAGCCAGGCAGGGAACAGCAGGAGAGCAGGAGCCATGCTACCCCCAACTTTTATTGGTCACAGTGGCCTCACTATTGCTTTCCTGTTGCCAAGCCACCAGTCTAGTGATGATAGCCTTTATACCCCACTCTATCATGTTCAATCACAGATGATGTATTTATTAACTTACAGGTTATCCACACAGCATTTGTACATGCGCACATACTTTCCCTATATGACCTGCACTGATACAGAAGGTTCTCGGGCCTAACAGAAGACTTCTTTCTCAGTTACTTGGAATTGCCATTCTATTGAAACCAGCCCACTGCTCTATCTAAATTCTCAGGCCATTACAGATACCGCTCATGTCTCCACCCTGGGTTCACCAGTAGAAACATTATTGAGACTAGCACAGTATATGATTGGAAACAAGTATAAAGTCGACCCAGAGACCTGTTCCTTCCTTTTCTGGTTTTCAAATCTCCTTGGCTCCATTTTCTTCAACTTGAAACTCTGAGAAAAAGACAAAATTGATGGCTGGATCTTAGTATAGTCTAGGAGTCTGTGGGCATATCCCCGATAGTATGAGAAATGAACACCACTGGTCTGAAAAGAAAAAGAAGGCTAGGACCATGATGGATATGTATATGACAGTAGTGTGTTTGCTACATAAAATCAGAATCCTTGATTTGTGTATACATCACCACTGTTTTGTAGGGAATTTAATCTCCAGTGTAACTGTGTTAAGACTGGAATGGGTTCATGAATACTCCGCCCTCATGAATAGATCGTGTTATTATCCAGGGAGTGGATCCTAATAAGAGCTGGGTCTCTACCCACATTCTAACTATTTTCTAACTCTTCAACCTCCTGCCAAAGAACAGCACAGCATGAAGCACCACAATGACTAGAAGACCCTTGATCTTGGATTCCCATACCCAAGCTGTGAGGAATACACTTACTTTTCTTTCAACTACCCAGCCCACGGCATTACTGCAGCAACATAAAGTAGACTAAGTCTGTGTTATTGCCGACTACATCTGGGGTGACAGAACTGTGTCCAGCATCCCCCAGTCCTCAGGACCTCATTCTCCAGCATTCTACCCACTGTGTTTGCTGCCCAATAATTTGAATAAATTCCTTGTATTTATCAACTCCAACTGAGTTTTAAAAGTAGTGTCAACAGCGGGGAAAACAACAGTTAGTTTTTAAAACCCGAATATCAAACACTGGTAATACCAATGTACTCAATAGAGCACAATCAAATGTTCTTAAAGGTGAGAATAAACTGAGTAATTTCAAGGCACAATGTAACAATTACAGACAACGGTTTATAAGCCTGTTATTCTATACTAAAATCATAATTTACAAAGCTAGTATTTTTGAAATCTTTAATTTTAAAAAGGCCAGCTACTGACAAATGACAGTTGCCAGTCTGCCCGCCACCTGGCCCTGCTCTGTAGAGACAAACATTCTAATTCTTAACTCTTTCTATATGATTTATTTCTATATCTCTGAATCATATTCATAATCATATTCATACTGCTGTACATGGCTGATCCATTTTAGACATTAGCATTATCTATTATCTTCCAGATATGATAATGAGGATTTAAATCTCTCCTACAAATCTTCCTTTTCATTCCACTTCCCAGTATTTCCAATCTAGTGGTCGCACAATTTCTAAATGAAAACTGCACTGCTGTGTTTATTCTAGCACTAGTCACAGGAGTCAAGATGCAGAGTCAGTGTAAGTGTCCATCAGGAGAGAAATAGGTAAGAACGTATATACACACCACAGCATGCAATTCAACCCTTAAAGAACAGAATCTTCAGTTCTTATCCACATAGAGTAGCCTGGGGAACATGTTAGGTGACATAATCTACTGACCTCACTCACGTAGAAGCTTCACAGAGGTAGGAAGAAAGGGACTGGATAGATGACTCACTGGGCAAAGTGTATGTTCCACAAGGCTGAAGGCCTGACCTTAGATCCCCAGAACTCATGTAAAAACCCGGGGGTGTCAGCAGGTACATAATCCTAGTGCTGAGATACAAAGGTGTGAGGTTCCAGTGCTCACTGGCCATCCAGTGAGTCAGTGAGCTCCAGGTTCAGTGAGAGGCTCGATCTCAAGAAACAGCATGGGCAGTAATTGAAGAAGACAACTAAGAATGACCTCTAGCCTCCATGTATGTGTGTTCTGGCACATACATGCACCTGTACATACACATATGAGAGAGAGGGAGAGAGAGAGAGAGAGAGAGAGAGAGAGGTATTTACCAGAGGTATTAGGAGATATTGGTCAAAAACATACTATTTTATGTAGACGTAAGTTATATATCCAGGATGACAAATACAAAGAGGTAGGAAGTAGGCAAGTGATTGCCGGGGATCCTAAGGAGAGGGATGTGGGGCAGAGGACAGGGGATCTGGACAAAGAAATGGGGAGCAACTACTGATGGTTACAGAGCCTCGTTTTTATGCTATAAACGGGAAACGGTGATGCACAGCTCAACAAACCTGCTAAGAACCACTAGGAGAAACAGTCTAAGATGATGGCATGGACTGGCGTGGACCCTAAGAACATACTAAGAACTGTGAGGGCGACTGTGTGACGGCTGAGTTCTATTTCAATAAGACCCTTTAATATCTAACTAAAATTTTGCCTCATAATGCTGGCATTATTCGCGTCTCAACTCAGCTGTAGATTATGATCATACTATTTTCCTTCCACATCTGTTTTATTATTTTTTAATTACCTTGATTTATATTTATTTGCACAAGCACTATGATATCTTTTTCAAAATGTTTACTGCCTCGAATAATATAGGCTTTTAATATCCAACAGCCCTGGAAACAGCCAACCACAGCATTCACTTCCCACCTCCCACATACAGCACTGGCCTCTAATTCAGTCATTTACCCCCAGACCCTTCTGCGGGGACCTGCAATTGCTAACTTTTAGACCTTTTGTGAGACATTATTTTTCTGAAGACTACCATATAGACATTTCTTTTAAGAGGTATATTCATACAATTATTTTTAAGTATCATATGGATAGATTTTGGTTATCGTATCGACTGATAGATTCACTTAGCAACTCCACCATCCCCCCCCCCACTGCCTCCCACACTCCCAACTTACTCAGATTTTGTCTTTTTCTTTCTCCTATGTAGATTCATGTATGTCTCTCTTAGGGTCTTCTTTGTGGTCTAGGTTCTCTGTGGTTGTGGACTGTAGGCTGGTTATTTTTTGCCTTATTTATGTCTAAAAGCCACTTATGAGTAAATTCATATTATATTTGTCTTTCTGGGTCTGGTTTACCTCGCTCAATATGTTTTTTTTTCTAGTTCTATCCATTTGCCTGCAAATTTCAAGATCTCATTTTTTTACCACTGAGTAGTACACCGTTTTCTAAATGTATCAAATTTTCCTTATCCATTCTTCAGTTGAGGGTCAGTTAGGTTGTTTCTAGTTTCTGGCTATGACAAACAATGTTGCTATGAACATGATTGAGCACATGTCTTTGTGATATGATTGAGCATTCTTTGGGTATATGCCTATGAGTGGTATTGCTGGGTCTTGAGGTAGATTTATTTATTCCTGAAGAATCGCCATACTGATTTCCAAAGGGCTATACAAGTTTGCACTCCCACCAACAATGGAGCAGTGTTCCCTTACCCTACACCCTCTCCAGTATAAGCTGTCATCAGTGTTTTTTTGTTTGGTTTTTCGAGACAGGGTTTCTCTGTGGTTTTGGAGCCTGTCCTGGAACTAGATCTTGTAGACCAGGCTGATCTCTAACTCACAGAGATCCGCCTGCCTCTGCCTCCCGAGTGCATCAGTGTTTTTTATTTTGGCCATTCTAACAGGTGTAAGATAGTTTCTCAGAGTTGTTTTGATTTGCATTTCTCTGATGACTAAGGATATTGAGCATTTCCTTGTATCTCTCATTCATTTGAGATTCCTCTATGTTGAGAGTTCTCTGTTTATGTCTGTACCACATTTTTTATTAGATTATTTGTTCTTTTGATATCTAGTGTCTTGAGTTTTTTTAATATTTTGGCGATCAGTCCTCTGTCCGATGTGGGGTTGGTAAAGATCTTTTCCCATTCTGTAGGCTGCCGTTTTGTCTTGTTGACTATGTCCTTTGCTTTACAGATGCTTCCCAGTTTCAAGAGGTCTCATTTATTAATTGTTGCTCTCATTTTCTGTGCTACTGAAGTTATATTTATAAAGTGGTCTTCTGTGCCTCTGTGATCAAGGCTACTTCCTAGTTTCTCGACCTCTGTAAATCTATTACTAATAGGATTTTGGAAATTTTCATGTTGGTCAGTTTATCCTAGATTTTTTTTCTCAATATGATTTTCTTCTTTGTTTCACATAGGAAGTATTTCTAAAATATATAATGGATAAGATGAGACAATAGGTAGATTAGTGTGAGCTTATTCACACTAATAATAATAGTGAGTAATAGTGAGATTAATTGTAAGCTATTATTTATAGACAATTTACATTGGTATAGATTCTGGTATATTGATACAAATTCAAATTATATTTGTTATATTGAATATACTCCTATATCTGTTTACAATATTTGTGCATCTATGCAAAGTTATTTTGTCATATTGTATGCATGTATGTTTCTATCTCTGCTTAAGATATTTTGTATATTGGTGCAATTTTAGGATATATTTATTATATTGCAATATACATTTCTACCTCTGATCAAGATACTTATATATTATTTACATTTTGAGACCATTGTCCTCATTTGCTGCACATTTGTTTAAAGATTGTTTAATTTTTTAATATGAAGCCATAGTCTTTAGCTATATAGATTTTAAGAATTACAGGTTTTTGCCATACTTACAGTTAGACTAATCAAGTTCTTTAGATGCATAGAGATTATATTCCATATAGATATATAATCTTCAAATACTTCAAAGAACTGTAGAATATGTCATTTAAATAACTTAGGATTCTGTTGATGTGAGATATGATTGCTCCTGGAAGCACTGATCCATTCCCCAGAGAATGTTGGGCACTGAAAACACTCCACTTGGAGCTTGTTTTCTTCTTGGCAAAACTGGCCTTTGGGCAAAGAACTGTCCATGCCTTGACAAAATGCATGATGGACAAACAGAATACAAGCAAAAAGACTGTAAAACCTTGCTAAGACAGGGTAAGATGGTTTTTCATATTTTCCTGTCTCTGAAAATTGTCTTTCAGATACTCTAGGCCTTAGCCAAAGTTGGTTGCACCAAATGTTGCAAATGAAACTTTGAGTGATTTCCCAGGTAGCCAGTTGTCTCTGTGATTTCTTGTGAACCTTTTGGAAGTTGCTTGATTGCACTTCCTATTTATTCAAGTAATATTATTTCCCTTCTTAGGTCTTTGATGGTGTTGAAGACTAGATAGTCATAGTTAGCCATGACTTAGCCATGCCATTTTTAATGTAAGTCTTAGACTCCTTAGGATAGGAAACCATTGAAATAGTTAGCATATGTTTCTTGTTTGATGTTGTTCATGCTAGTTGTAATTCTAATTTTTATGTATGTTTTTGCCTCCTCTTTTCCCTGGACAATATTTTATATTTGCTCTTATTGTATATAATTTTGTATTAGGCCTAGAACTCTCTTATTTAGACAAAAGGGGGAAGTGCTGTGGGAATTCCTTAAGACAATAACCTTTAAGATACCAGCCCACTTTAGGTGTGGTCTAATATACTATAAATGCAGACAAAAAGTATACACAGTCCTCTTGGTTAATGGATTCAGTTCCACTTCCCAGCACATGCAGAGGACTGTGAATTGCTACTCTTTCTGTGAGTTTATACCAAAATAAATAAACTTTTGTTATACTCCATTCCAAGCTATTATGGAACCCTTTTGTATGCCAACAATATAATGGTTCATTGGTAATCTTCCATATCTAAAGTGAGACATTAAAAAGTTTATTTAAGAGCATAAGATGTAGCTTGTGGCCAGTAAGTTCTGTCTTAGTCTATTTCCTATAAGAAAATAGCTAGGGCTGAATAATATTTTAAGTAAAAAAAGTTTGTTTAGGTTGTAGTTCTGGAGATGAATGTAGCTGTAATTTTGACAGGGGTCTGGGGTGTGACACAAAATGGCAGGTGGTGTCATGGTGGATGTGCATGTAAGAAAAGTGGGTACATAGCAAGGAAAGCAGCATGCAAGAATCAGGAGCCAGGCTTTGCTCTTTGTACAATAGTTTACTCTCATATTCATAGACCACGGTTCAGAAAGAAAAGGTGTTACCAGTTTCCTTGGATAATGCTCCCCTACAACCTGATCTCTTCCACCAGGCGCAAGCTCCCACCATCACTACACTAAGCTTTAGTTTGGTCTTTTAGCACACGAGATTTTGAGAGAGACATTCAAACCGTAAGGAGACAACAGCATCCCTTGCCTTGACAGACGCCCTTCTTCACAATATCCTTTCTCTACAGTTGTGCTATTTTATTTCAGAAACGTGTTCTGCAGAGTCCTGAAAGGTGTTGTATTAGTCGGCCTTCAATCACTACAACAAGTGCTCAGATGGTCATTGATAAGGAGAACAGGTTATTTTCCTCCACAGTTCTAAAGTTGAGTCCATGATCAGTTATCCGCATTGCTGTGGGACCAGGAAAACCACTCACCTCAGGTGTGAGAAACAGAAGACAAAGGGGAGCCTGATGTGATTGCTCACACCTGTAATCCCAGCATTCAGGAGACAGAGGCCTAAAGATGCCACAAGCTCAAGGCAAATGGGGGCTATAGAGGGAATTCTAGTTCAGGCATGACTACATAGCAAGCTCTTGTCTCAAAAAGCAAAAGAAAGGTAGAAGACAGGTGAAAAAGACTGGGGTCTACCAGTTGACTTCAGAAGCACACACCCAGGGACCTAAAGACCTCTTGTGGGACCATACCTTTTTGGTGCTATCATGTCTCACAGTAGCACTATTAGGGGCTGGAGACCTAGGCCTCTCAGCACATGGGCCTTTTATGGAGGCTGGGGGACTTCTGGGCACATGTCCACACTATAACAAGTATACTCCAGCTATCAGCATTCTGAGCATGCACAAGAAAGAGAAGCTTTTATTCCACACTCTTCGATATGCAAATCTATGCTTATTTTCCTGTTTTCTCTTGTCACTTGCCTTTTCTTACTTTCCAAGGTCTGGGTGCTGAGAATCTCAGAGGCTTATAAGCAGAATCAGTTTATACCCACCATCTTTTATTATCAAGCATTTACATTATAATATCCTCACGTTGCTTTAGCTTTCCTCCATTCTCTTTCATAGCTAAATATTTATTTATTTACTCATTTATTTATTTATTTTTAAAGATAGGGTCTTATGCTGTAGGCCAGACTGATCTGAAATCACAGTGATCCCCTGTCCCAGCCTCTGGAGTGCCGAGATTACAGGCATGTGCCACCATGCTTGGCTCTCTACTTTTTGCTTTCTGAAATCTGGCCTCAAGTTCCCAACCACTATTACATACCTTTGCTAGTCACAAGAATGTAACTACTTATTGTCCTTTCAAAATGCTTTGGGAGGGAAAAAGGAAGAAATGGGTAATCCAATTTACTTAATTAATTAAAAGATGATAAATAGTGACATTAATCAGAGTCAATAAATGTCTTTTTACTCAAGATAAATAGAGCAGAGTTATGACACTGGCAACTAAGGCTGCCCCATGGTCAAAGTGAACATCCCTGCGGTTCTTCATACTTATGGGCCTATGGGGATTTGGAATATTTCATACAGTTTATATGATGTCTGTGCTCTCAAAAAGTAGGATCTTAGAACCTTTAGAGTTTGGGATTTAAGAGTCAGGTATGTTCAATCTGTACATAGAGGTCAGAAATGGGAAGGATGCAGATGTTCCATGGTCTGTACCAGGCTGATGGAGTACAGCAAGTTGGTAACAAAGTTAAAACTGAAAAAAAAGGATGTTGTTGGTTTTTTAACACCATGCCCTAAAAACCAGCTGCAACGCAAACTCCAAAATTTTGTGCATGAATGTATTTTCCTGAGCCTTGAAAGGGTGTAACTACTGACCTAGACAGTGGAAGAAGAAGGGCTGACTTTCCTCACTTTCATCTGCAGCCATGAGGCCCAGGAGACTGTGTCCATTGGGATCCAACAGTGGAACAGACATAATTTTCTAGAGAATTCTTGATCAAGTCTACAAGCCCGTTCTGGGCTCAGGCCTGTTTATCACTTCTGGAGGGGAAGGATGTCAGATTCTTAACCAATAGCTTCATTGAACAACCCATTGGAATGAGCATATGTCAGGCAATCCACAGTAAGAGGAGGGAAGAATCCATCAGTAACCTTAGGACTGACACCTTGTCAGATAGATGGCACAGGGGCTGGGGATTTATAACAGCCTGTTCAAAGAAATAGTTCAAACATACTGACTCACTTTGATCAATACATCTCTCTGGAAGGATGAATGATTTAAAAATCTACAGAACAGAGGACCTGGGATGCTTCAACATACACAGAAGGAAGCATTCTGTCTTCTACCAAGGTGAGTTTGGAGGCTACAGAGAGGTTGCAAATGGCCTCTTTCTTCAATCAGACTGGGTTCTATGAGGGGAGATAGAGGAGGGACCGAGAGTGCATGTGTTCTGTGGAAGGGGGAGATGTTGTGGGTGTGGGCTGCGATGGGAGAACTGAGAGCAGACTATGAAAGTAGAAAAGGCTTTAGGGACATGGAAGGTGACTGGAAAGATTTACAAGAATACAGATATGATTAGGGTCCTATATGGTAACAAAGAATAAAGCATCTCTAACTTCCCAAAGTGACAATATGATTGTGGACAAAATGGTCTCAGCCATGTTCCCTAATAAGCTCAAAATAGGAACTAGAAGAATCTCATGCTATAGAAACTAGGAGCACAAAGGCAGTCAACTCATTCAGGCGATGCCACAAGTCAAACTAGGGACCAAAAATGAATAGTGGGATATTCTTGAAGGCATACCCTTACTTACTATCCCTGGAACAAACCCACTCTAAGTATCATGTCTGACCGAAGTGTCGTGAATAGTAGCTAATTTTGCTTCCTAACCTCTTCCTATACTGTGTGGCTTTCAGGGCAAAGAGCAGTTAGAGCACAAAGCACACTGAGAAGCCCACCATGTCTGGAACGTACGCAGGCATCTGGAAGGCTAGTCAGATCATATCGGACCTCATCAAGCTTCCACGTTCCCAGCAGCAGGCAGCTCACCCTGGGCCATAGGTGAGAGGTAGGCTACAAGAGACTCCCGAAACTCCAGGAGAAGTTTAGTGAGTGCCAGTCCTCCAACAGATAAGTCAGGGCTGGGAAACTGGTTTAGGTGTATGTACACTGGAACTGTGAGTCTTTCCTGCCTGTTTTCACAAATGATTTTTCTTTATGTCATATTGAAAATAAAGTTCTGTGGCTCAGTTCTGCTGGGGAAGTACTCTGTAGCAAAGCTGCAATAAGGTGCCCTCAGCAAAGATGAATTCCAACGTGAGAAAGAGGCAGGTGTGGATTTCACAGAGCGTTGCACGGGCAGGGACTATGTGCAGGGCATGGCTAAGCACCCTGTAGTCACAGCCTTGCTGAGTCATTACTGTCTTCCAACAGTGCCATCATCCCTGTCATTGAAATGGTCACCAGAGACGAGGCTGAGTCAGGAGAGAAATTCTAATATGTCAGTTGGTATTCCAAGGGAAACTGAGGCCACACAAGGGACCATCTGAATGTTGGCAAGCCTCAGAGATGGAGTTCTAACCTGAGAACTACATATATCTTTCCACAAACCCAATGCACTATAGATAGTCTGGAGGAACAGTTCCTCCACCTCTTAACAGAAGAGAACTAGAAAGTCAGTGCACACAGAAGTCAGCTATCCTCTAGCCCCCACATGCCTGATAAACCTGCACACACAACCTATTTTGAACAACTAGTGCCTGTGGGCCAGTACCAACATAGGTCATGTTTATCCCACTGCACGCAACCCTGGCAAGATTGAAGTCATCAATTATGACTACTCATGACAGCAATTTCTACACACCAGGCACTACACTGGGCTGCATATACCAATCCCTTAATCTCCTAAACTCTCATGGGAGGTGGATATTACTTCTAGCCCATCTTACAGATGAATAAATGATCTCTCTCGCGCGCGCATGCGATAGGGCTTCTCTGTAGCTTTGGAGCCTGTCCTGTAACTAGCTCTTGTATAGCAGGCTGGCCTCAAACTAACAGAGATCTGCTGACTTTTGCCTCACGAGTGCTGGGATTAAAGGCGTGTGCCACCACCTGGCTGGAGACTTTTCATTGTCTCTTTTCATTGTCCAGCATCACAGAGTTAGGTAGTGACTGAGTTATTTTCTTGTGTTTTTTATGTAATTACAGAAAGAAACAACCCGATAAAAAAAAGGGTTCATTTGGCTCGTGGTTTGAGCAGCACCCCAGCAGCTAAAGCATGAAGCAGCTTACTAACATAATGCAGACTGGAAAGCAAAGAGAAAGTAGGGGCAGAAGCAGGCTCAGCTATCACCCCCAGTGCCCACTCCCAGCCCAGTGACCCACTTCTTCCTGACAGGTCCCACTCAACAGCTTCTCAAAACAGTGCCACTAGCTGGGAACCAAATCTTCAAACACACGAGCATGGGAGTTGGTGAGTGGCATTTTGCATCTAAACGATATGATTCCACTCCTTGCCCTAGAGGCTCATAGACATCTCATAATGTAAAATAAATCCAGTCAAACTTCAAGAGCTGTCTTACAGTCTTACAGTAACTATTCAAAAACCCAAAGTCTCTCCTGAGACTCAAAGAACTCCCATAATTGTGAATGCATGCAAAATTAAGAATTAATGTTTTATATTTTAAGAGTAAGGAAGAGGGAGTTAAGAAAGACAGGTCAAAAAAGAAAAAGAAAGAAACGAGAAATGTATTAGTAGGACCAATGCCAAAGGCTTCATCTCCATGTACAGTATCAAGGATATGGTAGCATCATCTAGACTCCAATGGGCTTGGAAGTTTCAGCTTCTATAACCCTGCTATCTATGGCACACAAAGTCTCTCAGGCTTTCTCCACTCAGTGCCTGCAGCTTTTCACAGTGTGCATCCCGTGTGCCAGACATCTCAGTGTCCTGGGATCTACATTACAACTTGGTCCCTAACTTCCCAGCATCATGCCCCTCTTCGGACATCCTTGCTGGAAATCTAACACTAGCACATCTGTCTAGCCCTCAGTAGCCTTCTGGAACCTTAGATCAAATTTATCTGACCTTGAAACCTTGAGGTATTCAGGAGTTTTGCAGGCCTATAAAACCAGCACCACATAGACAATGACCCCCAAGTTCTGCTGCCTGTTTGACAGGTCACCCAAAACTAAGGAGGCCTCTAATCACCGCAGTAGCCATGCGGTGATTGTTGGAGGATGCTACCGCTATGTCAGGTAATTTCGGTGACCTTTTAACACACTCTTTCCTTTTCAACTCAACTTTTTCTCAAGTGACTTTTCATTGTTACACCCTGGAGCTTCCAATGGGTGAGATCGTGTCCTCAAGGCCCTGTCCCCATTGCCCAGTATAAAGTACTTGGCTTCTCTCCCACAGCTCTAGTCAATCTTGCAACTATAGCCCCTTTGTCTGCACCCAGTGTGTCTGCAACGTTAACCTTGCTCTGAGCAGTACTTGTCAGATTTCACAGTTTACCTTTCTGTTAACTCGCTGTTCTCACTCTTGCTGGAAGTCTAAGATCAGTGAGCAGTAAACACGCTGCTTCCTGAATGGCACACTGTCACGAGATTCCTTCCCCCAAACGACTTAGTCCCTCACTTTAGAACTCAATCTCCCTCACAGTTTCAGAGCACTGACAGAACATAGCTAGATGCTCTCACGAAAGTTATTATGGTCTCAGTCCAATTCCTGATCGTGGCCTCGTTCCTCTCTGAAATCTCGTAAGTCCCGCCCTTCAATGTCAACACTTCTATCAATATTCTGATCTTCACTCTAACCAAACTGGCCTGGGAAGCTCTGTTTACAACATTCTAGAGCTTCTTTAGCCCTCAATGTCAAGCTCTTGCACATTTATCCACATACCAGTCCTCCAGGCCTGTGAACCAAATGGCAAGGCTTTTTATAGCAACAATAACACCTCTGTTCTGCAATTTTGTCAGTTCCTTTTCTTATCACCATGATAAAACACCTCCAATAAGAGAGATGTCCATCAGCAGGTAAATGAAAATGCTGTGCACAGATACTGTAGAGTCTTATTGTGTGGTAAGAAAAAATAGAATCAGGAAGTTTTCAGGAACACTGACTGATCTAGACAACATCATACTTAAGGGAGGGAGCCCAGACTCAGAAGACAAAAATCATGTCCTCTCTCACACATGAATCCCAGAAGCAGACTTGCTATGTAGCCGTAAGGGCTGGCTCCCCTACTCAGCAGTCTACTTCATCCATCCAGGTCCCTCCCATCCCTTAAAAGTTCTGCAACTTCCTGAAACAGTGAAATTTGCCAAGGACCGAGTACTCAAACATATGATAAAGAACAATTTATATCCTAATCATAAAGGATCAAGTTTGAACCCGGCAATCTGGAACCAAAGTTAGAACTCTGTTCTCTCTGCATAAGACCTTGTTGGCATGCATGTGTGTGTATGATGCCAAATTAACACCCAAGAAATTGCACTGTGTGTCACAGAATTTATATCATACCTATCATTCAACATAGACACATAAATAAGAATAATGACAAGGGCCACTTTGGGGGCAGGGTGCACAGAGCCTTATATGAGCGCACAGTAGGGCACATAACATGGTCTCAGGTAGCCAGGAACTGTTTCTTTAAACAGATGATGTTGGAATTGCATCTTAAAAATTAAGTGGATGCTAGCTAGAAAAGCTAAGAAACACCAAATTTTTTAAAGCATTTAAACTCTACCCTGGGCCAAGCCAAATCCATAGGAAACCCCCATGAATGATACCATTTCAGCTTTCCATAGTTAAACTCACGCTGCACTGAAATATCACATTGTTTATGGCTTTGGCTTCCATCCAGGGCTGATAGAAGAAGCAGCCATACAAATCACATTTGCATTGTTTGTAAAACTGCAAGCAAAGACACTATCCATTATGTTGTTCCGTGTCCCTTATCTAGAAACTCATGTGATAAATGCCTCCAAAGCCTAAAATAAAATAAAATAAAATAAAATAAAACTATGAAAAAGTGGTAACCCCTCTCCCAGTGGCCTGACATTCTTTGTGGTGAGCATAGAGAGCTGGGAGCTCTGTCCTCTTCTATCTGTTGCATTGCCTCCAAGAGTCAACTTAACAGTTTTCTCTTAGCATCTGTCTTCCGGCATGAAGTTCTTCTTCCCTTTGGTTATCTGCAAATTCATTTTAATGGATTCATGTCCTTACATCGTTTCATTATTACATTTCTGATTATCAAAGCAACTGTGACTTGATACAGTCAGTGGACAATAGCCAAGCAGGCAGCTTCAGGACTTAGGGCTGGTCCTTCTGCCTAGATCACCAGGACCTACAACTCTCCTATCATTCATTTTTAGTGGTACACACACCTTTACATTTTGAAGGGTAAGCTTGGTACAAAAGCTACATACACAAGGTCAGTTTGCAAAATTTCCACAGTCTGATGCTCAGAGAAAATCCATGCCAAGGTTTACCCTTCCAGAGTCACAGGCTGCCCCTTGGACTTCGCTAGAAGTGAGCCTGCCCCTCCGGGCTCGTCACCTCTAAAGACATGCTTTCAGAAACTCAGCATCAGCAGGGCAAGCTGACGAGAGAAGCTTGCAATCACACTGATAGAAAATGTGTGTGCATGTATATGTGTATGTATATGTTTGTGTGTATGTGTGTGCATGTATATGCATGTGTGTACATGTGTGCACACATATGTATGCATTACATGTGTATGCATGTGCTATACATATATGTATGCTTGTACATGGGTGTGTGCCCAAATCTACCAAACTGCCAGGCTTTGCCATGACTACCTTAATGACTTTTCTCACCAATGTGACAAAACATCTGGCCAGAGCAACCTGAGAGAGGAAGAGTTTATTTGGGCTCCAGCTTCAGAGACCTCAGTGCACAGGGAAGGGCAGCTGATGCCTTCAGAAGCTGGAGCAGCCCAGGCTGGGGTGGCAGGAGCCGAAAAGAAATGTTCCCATGTGGCACCAACTAGGAAGCCAAGTGAGTACTCTAGCCAGCGTAGAGGAAGCCAGGCTATGAGCCTCAATGTCTTTGAGTCTCAATGGCTTTGAGCCTCAACAGCTCTGAGCCTCAACAGCTGCCTCTACTAAGCCATTTCCTACAGCTAACGCTCACCTCCTAAAAGGTCTGTGACCTCCTAAGACAGCACCACTAATTGGAGACCAAGCATTCAAGCACAACCACCTATAGGAAGCATTTTACAACCAAACCATAATAATGACTAATGCCTTTTTTTAAAATTTATGACAGAGCCTTTTCTGTAGTGCAGGGTAGCCTGGAACTCACCATGTAGCTCAGGCTACCCAGAAATTCATAACGATCTTCCTGCCCCCACCTCTCAAGTGCTAAGATTACAGCTGTGGCACCAGGCCTGGCAGCTGGTGCAGTTTTCTCCTCATCCTCATGATAAGACTGGCAATAAAGCTCTCAAGGATGATGTCCATGCGACAGCAGCAGCACAACAAATGCCCGCCCCTCATTGGCTGCCTCATGTTAACCCGTGTCTATGAGGAGAAGACTCTCCGTGACTCCATGGAACACTGTCAGCCCCAGGGCCCAAGACAAATCCCAGTCCTCCCAAGGCACTCACAGTAAACATCGCTTCAATGAATCGGTGAAAACAAACACAGGAGAATAGATGGCATGAGATGGAGCTGAGTCACGAAATTACAACTCCCTTCTACTCAGATGGGCAAAAATAGCACAGCCTTTCTCTTTCCCAGAACCGTTTTACATCACTCCCATTTGGATACCAGGGAAACAAGCACTGTGTTAGCACAAGGTGTTGATCACTTTGTGCTCAACTGGTCTCTGGCAGATACCTAGTCTCCAAGATACTACCCAACCCCATATACTACTAGGAGGAGAATCACCTAGTAGGTATATAGAGGGTACTCAGAACTGTCTTCTGCTCCCTCTGCTCTGTTCACACCAGTAGGGTCAAAGGCTGGCTTCCTTGGTGGCTCATGACTAGATGACACAGTCTAGCTGGCTGGGCTTCATGATATCCAGACCTTGCCAGAACTGCTTCCATAGTATCCCTTTGCTCCAGACTGCCCTATCCTCCATGTGGTCCCATAGGAAGGACATTCCATCATCCCCTGTGGTGGATTATAAATTCATTTGGCGCTGTCTTTGTTAGGCGCCTCAGGAAATGTTCACGATACCTCACGTTTCTCTCCTGCACCTTCAAGCGTGGGCTTGGTCAGAGGAATGAGCAGCCTGCAGGCCTGAGTGTATGCTTCCTGAGGCTTGGACACTCACCCTTCGGGTTCTTCACTTCTCTGCCTCCAGACCTCTGAGATGTGCTGACACACGGCAGGTACTATAAAGATCTGTTCGGCACTAAAGTAAACCAACAGTCATGACAGAAGTTGAATGTGACTCACTGTAAGGGAAAACCCAGAGTCCAAAAGCTGGTCTAGAAAGCCAGAGCTAGCTCAGAACAAAAGCTGACCTCAAATATTTTATTGAGTTATTGTGATAAGCAAATAAAACATAATAAGCGGAAAGTGACTTTTTAATAGCATTAATAAAATCTCTTCTGGCACCCAGATTCCAGCTAATAAGTTCGTTTTAATTTATGTTGTTTTCACAACTCAATGAGGACTTAGTGTTATAAGATAAAACAATGCTTTGATTTCTTGAAGTGAACATTTCTCAACTATTCTAATGTGAACCTTGCCCAGACAGACAGCAACTTCCAGGAATTCTACTAGCCTATACCCTGGTCTGTCACTCAAACCTTCATGCAGGTGGTTCTCTCTTACTGTCCCAGAGGTTTTTATCCTCTGCATGTCTGACTCACCCTGAAGGCTTCTAAAAACTTTTGGGTCTAGTCCCCATCCCCAGAAATCCTGGCTTTATTGATTTGGGATATAATCTAGACACCATTAATTCATCTAAACAAATTGCAGAAATCCCAGAGACAGGAGTAGACTGTAAGCATTAGGATGTGCCAATTGTTCAACCGAACACAGAAAGCCAAATGTACAACAGTTAGAAGTCATCGGCCACAGAGGCAAAGTAGCATCCCAACTAGCCACTGAGGACATCAAACTGGTACTGAGAATACTGACTTCTATTCCAAACCCAGGACTATTCCTTTGTAGCTAGCAAAGACAGTATGATGAGGTCTTGCCACACACCAAAACCCTCCCCTGGCTCGTGTCAGCCTTGTTTTGTGCTCAGAGTCAGCCTGACAATATCCACCTGCCTTGCCAGCCCTTTCATGGTGTTTCCTATACCGAGCTACCATATTTATATGGGAACTAAGTATAATGAAATCTTTGATATCTCTGTCTAGCCTGTAGAACTAGAGCTCAATCTAGGGAATATATGCAATATCTGAACATACTTTCTCTATGGCCATAAAGGGAAAGGAGTGGGGCATGACACCTACTAGTGTCTAGTTAGTAGATCAAGAATCTTGCTAAACATCTCACAGTGCAGAGATCAGAAGCCATGAAAAAGGAATTTCTTAGACCCAGATGGGTCTCAGGCAACACTCTTGTAAGGCATAAATTGTCCAACAGCACCTGGACCTCCCAAGCCAAATTTGTCAGCCTTCTATGAGTGACAAACTTTTGGATCTACATTTTCCAAAGTCACCAACCAAGACAATTCCTCCAGAACTTCTCAATGTCTCCATTATAATTATGACCTCATAGATCTTGTCTGAGGGAGAGGGGGGAGAGAAATGCCTAGGTCACATTTACCTTTCAGTAAGATCCAACAATGAAGAAGTTCCACCACACCCATCCCCACTGAATCTTCAGCACTGAAATGCTCGCCAAAGGAGGAGTGTGCCCTTCCTATTGACAGAACTTTCAGCAGAGCCAACCTTTTGTGTTAAAGTTTCTAAAATTTGAAATAATGAAACAGGCACTTATATGTAAGCACTCAATATATGCTATGCAGTGTGCTCAAAGAATTATATATGGCATCACTTTAAATCTCCTGACAATCCCATGGGGCAGTTTTGACTAGAATGCCTATAACACAAACGAGAAAAGTGAGGCCATGAAACTGAGATTCTCCAGTCCTAGATAGTCATATATAGCAGCCATCTACAGGACATTACCCATATCAACTGCAGTAATATTTCATTTTTATTTTAATAAATAAAGCTTGCCTGAAGATCAGAGTAAAACAGCCGCACTGGCCAGCCTTATAGACTAGGCAGTGGTGACTCACACCTTTAATCCCAATAACCAGGCTAGTTTGCCATAGAAGCTAGGCGGTAGTGGTGTATGCCTTTAATCCCAGTCCTAGAGAGAAATATAAAACAGGAGGAACCAGCTCTCAGGCACAGTCTCATTCTGAGGATTCCTGGAGGCAGGATCGCTATTTCAGACTGAGGTAGAGGAAAGAGCTGACTGTTTTGCTTTTCTGACCTTCAGGTTGAACCCCAATATTTGTCTCTGTGTTTTCACTAATCATGCTCTATCAACAACTGGAAACAGTCAGAAACCAATTCTGAACACCCCCAGATTGACACTAGCAGATAGTTGCTGAACCCTTGGCCCTAAAAACCTAAAAAATTAATATTTGATGATATCAGCAATAAAAACACACTCAACCCAGAGAAGCCACATGAAAGCACATTAATGAAAATCTCATTTGAAACTTAGATTTCTCAGGAGATTGCTCAATGGTGGAGAACCAGTTAGCATATATGAGGCTTTGGGTTTAGCACTGAAGTATAAGCCTGGCCGCATGCATGCACAATACAGTTCATAAAAATAGTTATCAAGCAAAATAGAATCAAGCAAATTCAAGCACAATTGCTCAAGTACCTCAGAGGCTAGTTGGTTTTCAAATGGATTTTGACAGTTTTAGTTCCCTTGAAAATTAGGCCTTGCAAAATTGCTGTCCCAAGGTCAACCCCAAAATGGCTGTCTCAAGGCCAACCCAACCTTCAGCAGATAGGTCCCTTGCTAAGAGGCAGAGCCACCTGGTTTGCAAAGCCAGATTCACTAGATCTGCAGGCCACCTTTCCAACAGCTCAGCTGAACCACCAGAGGCAACACCTAGGTCAAGGTCTAGTCTGTGCTTTCCCAAGCCCACCCCACACTGAAGTGGATCTTATTGAGCCTCCTGATGCTGAGATTTCCTGACTAGTCATGGAAAAGATAACATCTAAGTCAGGGCATTAGATGGTGAAGGAATTGCATCCTGTAGTGGCATCAGCATCACTTCCGGCTATATAGGAGTCTGGTATAGGCCTCACTAGGTTGAATCAGTGTGATGGCAGGACCACATGCCCCTGAGAATGTGGGGTACTAGGACTCTGATTCCTGATGGGCAGACAAACAGGGAGAGGAGCCACAGATACACAATAAAGATGGCAAACATCTGGCTTCTTATCCCTGACTGCAGACAAAGGTCTAAAGCCCTGGAAGGCTTTTTCTCCAGCCAGCAGGGCCCCACTACCTGTGGACTAGTCTGACAATCTCAAGCCCCAATCAGGACAAGTTTACCCTAAAGTTGTGGGCCTATCAACAAGCCCAAGCAAGAGCCCAAGACAGTAACAAAAGCTCAAGGTTGCAGGCCACTTCCTTGTACCTTCTAGAAATGGCTCACATTTCTTGGCTTGCAGTCCCTCCTTCTATGCTGTTCTCGGTGTGCCTTACCTGTCTTCTCCTTAAGAACCCTTTAGACTGTATTTAGTCCAGTTAATAGTTCATGATGATGTTTCATGGTAAAAACAGGTTTACTAGCAACCTTCATTCCATTTTCAGCTTTAATTGTCCTGTCCCAGGAATGCGAAATAGCCAGAGAGACCAGAGGTTAGGGCACAGACATTATTACACCTCTATCTCTGCGACAGGATGCAATGTTCTCAGAGGAATTCCCATTAAAACCCCTTAGCTAATCTGAGTGCATTCAGGAAAATGCCCCAACTCTGACATCTCTGTCTTAATCCGCAGTCTTCACCCAGCTATCTGCATTCGATTAATGATTGCCTTCAATGAGGCTGAGACTGTTCTAACCCTGGAAGATATCTTCAAAAGGTGGACAATCTTGCTTAGCTTTCTTCAGCTCTTCTCCTAGGATGCCAAGCTCAAAGGAGGGCTCTCCGCCACAGATCCCAAGAGCTCCTGGCATCCTGCCTTCTCCAGTCTTTTCCACCGCTATGGCATGAATTCTGAGTGCTCAAGTCTAGGGTAGCTTCCAGAAAAGAAATTGGAAAAACATTCATTCCCATCTATGCCTGGGTGAATTATAGCTCTAGCTAGATCCCTGGGATGATTTGTCTGAATTTCATAGACCTGCAGCTTCTCCCAGCTGAAACCCAGTTACTATTTCCACAATAAAGTCACTGGGTTCATTCCTTCAAATTGAAAGTGACAAGTGGTGTTAGGAGAACTTTGGCCAACTGTACTGTTTAAATCTTTTCTTTTGAGAAAGGGCCATTGTGCTACTGGGTGACCTAAACAAAAGCACTATGGGTCTAGAGGAATGACAGGACACCTGGGGGGCACAGTGCCAGGACCTGACCAGGAAGATATGAGCCAGAACTTGGGCAAAAAAGACCAAAGCAGAGGCTCAGGGCCATGGAGGGAGGAGCTTGGGGGACAGCAGCTCCACCAACAAGCTCTTGCATCAGGCTTGTTAGGAGACAGGCCACCTCCAAGGGGGAGCACAGACCACTCCCAAGGAGGAGCACAGACTGCCCCCAAAGAATGGTTCCTGAACCCACAGACTGTCCCCAAGGGTGGGTTCCAAATGAAGGATAAGACCAGGAAGGTGTGGGAGAAAAACTGAATTTATTAGAGACTCGTACATGGCAAGTACTTTACAACAGCCTATCACATTTCTTCATTTATTCTTCCGTCCCTGCCAAGGTTGGTTTCGATAATCAGAAAACACAGGTTCGAATCCCAGGTGCACTGCTTGCCAGCTGCCTGTCCTTGGATAACTTGCCTTACCATCCTAACCCTCACTTCCTCATCTATATTTAGAAACTACAGCATAAACCTCACTGAATGTAGAACTTTTAAAGCAGATCCAAAGAATATTTAATAAAAGGAAATTGCTCATTAGCTGCATTGAAAGAAAAAATATACATGATGATGATAATAAATTCAAACAATACAATTCTGATTTCATTTAAAAAATACATATACTTTGAATGCATGCATATCTATATGCATTAAATAGATATGCATATATATGAGATAAAATAAATAAAGATATTAATGATAGTTATTCCCACATAGTAGAAATTCAAATGATTTAATTTTTAAATGTACTTTTCATAGTTTGCAAATTGCCTACAATGAACATGGCATACTTTGAAATATTTTTCTAGATTTGCATTTTTATTGCAAAAGTGATCCATGTTCAAGTGTAGAGAATTAAACTCTGCTACCACTGGCAACAGCTCGTTAGGAATTCTTCCAGATGTTTTGCTGCACGGATCTAAGTATCCATGCAGAAGGCATGAATTTCACAGTCCACAAAGCCAGGTGCTGTGCAGAAGAGGGCTCCTTCAGCATCCTAAAGCCTTTGGAGCACCTCCTGCGTTCCGACTGCACCTAGTCACAGACACAAAGCAATGCACAGTATGCTCCTGATAATAAGGACGTGGATTATCTCACAAGGGCTCGTGTACAAACATCTGTTTCTTGTTTTAATATTTTTAATTGAAATGGAATTACATCACCCCCCATTTCCTACCTCCAATCCCTTCAAGATATCCTTCCTTTAACCCTATCCACCCCTTCTCATGCTCAGTATGAGCTTCCTTTCCTTTGACTATATTTGTTACATAGGTGTCTTCATGAGGGTTTCTATTGCTGGGAAGAGACCCCATGACCACAGCAAGTCTTACAAGGGAAAACATTTAATTGGGCACGGGATTAAAGGTTTATTCTATTGTCATAATGGATGGAGGAATGGTGGCATGCAGACAGACATGGTACTGGAGAAGTAGCTGAGAGTTCTACATCCAGATCTGAAGGCAGCAGGAAGAGAGAGTGACACCGGGCTTGACTTGAGCGTCTGAAACATCAAGGCTCATTTTCAGGAACACACTTCCTCCAACAAGGTCACACTTACTCCAACAAGGCCATATCTGCTCAAAGTGCCCCACCCTATGAGCCTATGGGGACCATTTTCATTTAAACCACCACAGTAGGGGTATACAGACAAATACATATATACATATGTGTATGTTTATGTGTATATGTGCACATATGTATATATGTACATGCATTATATATGTGTATATATGTACATGCATATATATATATATATATATATATATTACCTGCTGAGTCTATATATGGTTTCAAGGTTGACCGCTCTGCATTGGATAACTAATATGGGGATTCATGCCTGGGAGACATTAACTCTTCTTCTCCCAGCAGTCAACAGTTACCTGCAGTCCTTTGTTTAGGGGGTGGGACTCTGAGCACATCCCCCTTTCATATTAACTCATCCATTGATGTTGCTATTGCTCCAGTCTTGCTTATGGAGCCATTTCTTCCTGGCATTTTGTCTCTTGCAGTCTTTCTGCCCTATCTTCTAAAATATTCTCTGAGACACAGATGCAGAAGCTGAGATGTACTTGTATTCAAGAGATATTTTAGACCTATAGTGATCTTTTAATTGTACTGGCACAGAAACAGACATGCAGATGAATGCAACAGAGTGGAAGACCCAATGAGTAGTACTTCTAATTATAGCCATGTGATATTTGACAGAAGGGCAAAAAAATATAAACTGGAAGGAAAAAAAGGGTCTTCAACAATTGGTATGTCCACATGCAGAAGAATTAGACCTACCTCTATTACCCTCCACAAAGAATAGATCAAAAACTTCAATTGGAAACCTGAATCAGTAAATACTCCTAGAAGAAAACATAGGCATTACCCTACAAGACAGAGGTATTGGATAGGACTTTCTGAACAGGATCCCTTTTGCCAAGGAATTAAGACCAACGATCAACAACTGGGACCTCATAAAACTGGTACACTTCTTCTGTACAGCTAGAGAAACAATCAATCAGGTGAAGAAGAAACAAACCCACGGAATGGGAGAGAAACTCTGTCAGCTATATATCTGACAGAGGAACAATATTCAAAATACAAAGAACTCAAAAAAACAAAGAGTCAAGAAAACAGATGACCCAATTAAAAAAAAAAATAAGCTAGGGATCTAACGCAAATAAAAACAACTTTGAAATTTCAGTTCATTTCAGTGAAACTGGCCAAAATAAGCAAAACAACTGAGAACAAATTCTGGTGAGACTGTGGAGAAAAAGAAGCCTTATTCACTCTCAATGGGTACACAATCCAGAGCCAACAACTCTGGAAATTAGTATAGAGAATCCTCAAGAACCTAAAAAAAGTAAATACACCATCTGATCCAGCTGTACCCCTCCTGGAATAGGTCCGAAGGAGTAGACATCCTACACTACAGATACTTTCCTAACCATGTTCATAGACACGCTATTCATGATAGTCAGGGAAGGGAGACACACCAAATGCCCCTCTGCAGATGAATGGAAAAGGAAAGTACAACACAAATACACAATGAAATACTATTCAGCTGTAAAGAAAAGTGAAATCTGCAGGGAGATGTGTGGACCTAGAGAAGATTATAGTGAGGGAAGTAACCCAGACCTGGAAACCCAAACACCACATGTCCTCTGTCACCTGCAATTCCTAGATCCGAATCTTCAGATGTGAGTGTCTAACATGGAGTAACCACAGAAACCAGGGAAGGTTAAAGGAATCATGAGGAGATGGAGCCTGAAGGTCGAATAACAGGACCAGGTATGATGAAGTAGGGAAAGAAGTAGTGAGGAGGGAGAGATCAATACAGAAGGGAGGGGGTGCCTGGGCGCAAGCTGGGATGGGATAGGAAGAAAGAGGCAGTAGCTGGGGAGAGAAGCCCTTGCAGAATGACTAGCAAGTTTAGGGGGTTGAGGAATGTCTGTGCTCCGTTTCCGGGGCTTCTGTCGTGAGTCAGGAACACACTCACCCCTCTGATGGATCTTCTGGTACACTTCCCAAGAAGAGGTTATCACAGGCCCTATCTGCCTAGGCAGCTCCCGTACTCCCATCCTGCCAACTTCTACTCTTAAGAAGCGAAGGCTGCCTGGCTCAGGGATGTAAGTGAGGGTGCTGCCTCTGCAGACTCCTTTATCAGTCTCCAGAGCCCATGCCAGGAGGCCCTCAGCGACACCCAGTTCTCAGATACCAATTTCACACCAGGAGCAAGAGGATTCTTCTTCCATGTCCTATATTATCTTTATCCTGTCTGTGTGGACCCAACAGACTGCAAGCATGGGTGTCCAAGCTTTAGAACACAAACCTGAAGCCTGGAGTATTCAACTCATTCTCTGGTGACTGCCGAAGCAGTCCTTTCCAACCAGAATCTTTATCACAGAAGGTATGTCTACTGTACAAATTCAAGACTGAACACTAACTTCCGAGCTGTAGTCACACATACTGCTTAATAACTGAAGAGAATGGAGGAATGGTCAGATATTCACAGGCTGAAAAAAGAAATATGCTAATTCTTCATATCGTTAGATACTGTATTGTGTACTTAGGCATAAGGAATGAGAAACATAGTTTACAAATGTAATGATGTATCATTTAGACTTTGTGCAATATGAGTTCTTCACTGAACAGTACATCTTTGGGACACTGGTACAATCTATATCCATAGTAATAACTGAAAATCATTCTATGGTATTATTGGGTATCTAATTACTTGTTTAGAAAAGAGAGTCATTATTTCCAATCTTTGACTCTTTAGTGCTATAGAGAACACCTGTATATGACTCACCTGCTTCTTAGATTGACTTTTGCTGAGAACAAATGTTTAGAGATGGAATTGTTCTATCAAGGTATATTGGCAAATTGCACCCAGCAATAAATTATGTGTGAGAGCATTATAGATAATAAAACTAAAATGACAACTCAATGGGGAAAGTATACAATTGTCTAATAAGTAAATTTAATAAATAATTCTAGAATAAATTTTATGTAAGGTGTATTACATATGAAAAATTCAATGATAGGCTAAAGTTCTAAAAGGAGACTAGAGAGATAGGGCTTCATGGTAAAGACCACTTGCTGCTCTTTCAGAGGACTTGAGATTGGTTCCCAGCACCCACATTCAGTGGCTCACATCCTCCTGGAACTCCATCTCCAGAGAATCCAATGCCTCTGGGCTTCTTATGCACTGGCATTCATATGTGTATACTCACATACACATAATTAAAAATTTAAAAAAATTAACTCAGTGGGGAGCCCAACTGGCCCAAGCCTTTCTTAGAAAGGACAAAGGAAGGACCAATCCTGAGGTAGTGAACTCCACAGAAGCAGGACTGAGCCAGCTACATACACAGAAGCAGGACTGAGCCAGCAACCTAGGCCAGAGCAGGCCTGAGACAGCAAGCTCCATGGTAGTGGGATTGAGCTGGCAACCTAGGCCAGAGCAGACATGAGACAGTGAACTCCACACAAGCAGGTACAGGGGCAGAACCACTGAGGGAGTGGGCTGGAACCAGAAAACTCTGCAGGTCCAGAAGCAGATCTAGACCAGGGACATTTATAGTAACAGGTCTGAGCCTGCAGCCTAGGCCAGAGCAGGCCTGAGACAGTGAACTCCATGGGAGCATATCAAACCCCAGAAGTGCTGAGCAACCTCCAGGAACAAAGAATGACCAACAGGGTAACTGGAACTGTAGCACTGACTGCACCGTGAGGAGCAATCATCTGAACCTTGGATCCACTGGCACCTGGAAGACTGATCACCAGGATCACAGATAGCCCCAACTACACCAATTAGAGGAAATGATGAGTGGACAAGGTAAGAACATATGCTACACCACAAAGAGCAATACGGCGCCAGGAAAATTTAGTGGGCATAAAACAGCAAGAGTTACAAGCAAATATAGATGAAGAAGAAAAAAATGACCTAAAAAATAACTTCAGGAGAAAGTTTGAGGCCCTTAGGAAGGAAATGAGAAATTCCCTCAAAGAAATGGAGGAAATGACAAACAAGAAATCGGAAGACATCAACAAATCACTTAAAGAAAACCAAGAAAAAGAAATCAAACATATGAAAGAAACTACTCAAGATTTGAAAACTGAAATAGAGATAATAAGGAAAACACAAGCCAAGGAAATTATAGAAATAGAAATCATGAGGAAAAGATCAAGAACCACAAATGCAAGCATAAACAGCAGAATAAAAGAGATGGAAGAGAGAATCTCAAACGCTAAAGATACAATAGAGGAAACAGACTCATTAGTCAAAGAAAGCATTAAATCTAACAAAAGTTTAACTGAATATATCCAGGAAATATGGGACACCATGAAAAGACCAACCCTAAGAATAATAGGTATAGAAGAAGGAGAAGTTCAACTCTAAAGCACAGAAAATATATTTAACAAAATCATAGAAGAAAAATTTCTCAACCTAAAGAAAGATATGCCTATGAAGATAAAAGAAGTTTACAGAATGCCCAATAGACTAGATTTTTAAAAAGTTCCCTTTCCACATAATAATCAAAACACTAAACATACAGAATAAATAAAGAAAATTAAGAGCTGCAAAGAAAAAAGGCAAAGAACATATGAACGCAGACCTATCAGAATTATACCTGACTTCTCAGTGGAGATAATAAAAACCAGAAGGTCTTGGTCAAGCATTATGCAGACATTAAGATACCACAGATGCCTGTCCAGACTACTATAGCCAGCAAAACTTTCAATTACCATAGAAGGACAAAACAAAATATTCCATGACAAAACTAGATTTAACAAATACCTAGCCACAAACCCAGACCTACACAAAATACTGGAAGGAAAACTCCAACCCAAAGAAGTTGACTACATCAACAAAAACACAGACAACTGATGGTCTCATAGCAGCAAATCCCAAAGGGAAAAATGCACAAATTAACATCACCAACAATGAAAACTAAATTAACAGGAAATAGCAATCACTGGTCATTAATATCCCTTAATATAAATGGACTCAAGTCACCTATAAAAAGGCAAAGGCTAACAGATTGGATATGAAAATAGAATGCATACTTCTGTTGTATACAAGAAACATACCTCTTCAATTTCTTTCTTCAAAGATTTAAAGTTCTTATCATACAAGTCTTCCACTTGTTTGGTTAGAGTTACTCCAAGATATTTTATGCTATTTGTGGCTATAGTAAAGGGTGAAGTTTCTCTGATTTCTTTCTCAACTCTTTTATTATCTGAGTAAAGGAGGGCTATTGATATTTTTGAGTTAATCTTATATCCTGCTACATTATTGAAAGTGTTTATGAGTTGTAGAAGACACCAGAAAGTGGAAAGATTTCCCATGCTCTTGGGTAGGTAGAACTAACATAGTAAAAATTGCAGTCTACCAAAAGCAATCTACAGGTTCAATGCAATGCCTATCAAAATCCCAGCAAAATTCTTCACAAACCTTGAAAGAACGGTACTCAACTTCATATGGAAAAGCAAAAAATTCAGGATAGTCAAAACAGTCCTGTACAATAGAAGAACTTCTGGAGGCATCATAATCCCTGTTCAAACTCTTCTACAGAGCCTGGTATTGGCATAAAAACAAACAGGAGGACCAATGGAACTGAATTAAGGACCCGGATATTAATTCACACACCTTCAAATATCTGATTTTTTACAAAGAAGAAAATAAATTAAATGGAAAAAAGAAAGCATATTTAACAAATGGTGCTGGCATAACTGGATATCAACACGTAGAAGAATGAAAATAGACCCATATCTATCACCATGCACAAAACTCAGGTACAAAAGGATCAAAGACCTCAACATAAAGCCACCTACACTGAACTGAACCTCATAGAGGAGAAAGTGGAAAGTTGCACAGGAGACCACTTACTAAATATAACCCCAGCAGCACAGACACTGAGAGAAACAATTAATAAATAAGACCTCCTGAAACTGAAAAGCTTCTGTAAAGCAAAGGACACGGTCAACAAGATAAAACGACAGCCTACAGAATGGGAAAAGATCTTCACCAACCCCACATCAGACAGAGGTCTGATCTTCAAAATATACAAAGAACTCAAGAAAATGGACATCAAAAGAACAAATAATCCAATAAAAAATGGAGTAGAGACCTAAACAGAGAACTCTCAACAGAGGAATCTAAAATGGCTGAAAGACACTTAAGGAAATGTTCGACATCCTTAGTCATCAGAGAAATGCAAATAAAAACAACTCTGAGATTCCATCTTACACCTGTAACAATGGCCAAAATCAGAAACACTGATGACAACTTATGCTGGAGAGGTTGTGGGGAAAAGGGAACACTCCTGCATGGCTGGTCAGAGTGCAAACTGGTACAGCTGCTTTGGATATCAGTATGGAAATTTCTCAGAAAATTAGGAAACAGCCTTCCTCAAGACCCAGCAATACCACTTTGGGGTATATTTCCAAAGGATGCTCAATCGTGTCGCAAGGACATGTGCTCAGCCATGTTCATATCAGCATTGTGTGTCATAGCCAGAACCTGGAAACAATCTAAATGCCCCTCCTCGTCTGAAGAATGGACAAGGAAAATGTGGTACATGTACACAATGGAGTACTACACAGCAGAAAAAAATAATGACATCTTGAAATTTACAGGCAAATGGATGGAGCTAGAAAATATCATATTGAGTGAAATAACCCAGACCCAGAAAGACAATTATCATATGTACTCACTCATAAGTGGTTTTTAAACATAAAGCAAAGAAAACCAGTCTACAAATCACAATCCCAGAGAATCTAGACAACAATGTATGTCCCTAAAAGAGACATACATGGATCTAATCTACATGGAGAGTAGAAAAAGATAAGATCTTCTGAGCAAATTGGGAGCATGAAGGGGAGGGGAGAGGCAAGGGGTAGAGCAAAGAAAAAAATGTAGAGCTCAATAAAAGGAAGAAGAAGAAGAAGAAGAAGAAGAAGAAGAAGAGGAGGAGGAGGAGGAGGAGGAGGAGGAGGAGGAGGAGGAGGAGGAGGAGGAAGAAAGAAACACCAAAGGGAACTTTAGTTATGTGTCCTTGTCCGGGAGCAAACTTGGCAAGGCCTGTCTGATGCCACAGCCAGTGCCTCATAGTTTCTGGAATCCTAACTGGTCTGACTCTGGGCTATCATCATCAGTCCTTACGCAGTTGTGTCTGTGTATCCTGTGTTCTCTTTGCCAACTTCGTCTGACTTAGCTCTCTACTAAGATTGGCAGATCTTTTCCCCCACAAATGGTATAGATGATGTTGTACTTCTTAATAAACTTGCTTGGCATAAATCATCACCTTATGCAAGGCCTCCTGGTCTCAGCTCTGCTTCTGTCTCCTTTACTCCTCATCATCTTTATTTCTCCTCCCCTGCCCTCCTACTCGATCCTTCACCATTCACGAAGGACCATTATTCCTGCAGGCTTGGGTCATAATTCTCTTTTTAAAGGCTCTAAAGAAAAAGTAAAATATCCATGCTATAAAAAAATCAAGAGATCTACCCAGTTATTCTGCCAAGGAAACAAAAGTGACCAGGATGGTACAAGAACCCTAAGTGTGCAAGGGCATGCATACCTTGATGATGCCAGCAACTCTCTGATTGGACCTAAGACCCACTCAATAAGAGGGATGCCCTGCTGGGTACTGGAAATTTAACCAACTACCACAGCTAGTGAGGTCATGGATCTTGGAGCACCACCTCTAAATCACCATAAATCCTACTACTTTCCACGTATTTATCCTTATTCCTATACAAGTGTAGTCCTAGCCCCTCATCAAGGAAACTAGCCTTTGCTATAGAGAAAGACCATTCTAGAAAACCACAACTGATTGAAATGCAGGGTTGTGGGATCCAGTACCAGTAGATATATCTACAACACAGCTCTAGTACCTAAGGCTCAGGGATCATTGCTGCAGAAGGAGTGGGAAAATTGTAAGAGCCAGAGGAACAAGAAATTTGCTATGAGACTGTTTCCAAGGAATGTCAGAAGCTACCCCCATGGAATCCCATCAGCATAATAACCTAAACATGAGCTGAATAAGGAAAACCACAACAGACAGTTATCAATAGCCAGAGACATAGATCCTCCATTATTTAAAAAAAATTAATTTAATTGTGTAAATCATTCTTAAAAATAGTGCATAATCATTTGTGATGCTATAACTTAAAATAATGGCTTAAGTTTTTAATTATTTCAATACTTGATTCTAATTTTTACCATAGCAGAAAGGGACAACTCTGTTCCATGTCTCCATATTAAAGAGGATCTCTGGTCATATGACTTTCTCAATCCTAAGTATCATAGAATTTGCCAAAAAAGATGGCATGTACATTTCCTTCTTTCCAAACATTAGAAGCAAACGTCCCTAAGCATCCTAAAGGGTCATGTGTTCACAGACGCATCTCCAAACCCCTGGAATTAATTATTTTGGAAGTTTCTTATGCAGGTGTTAGAAAATTCTGTTCTGCAGGTCTGGAATTTTCATAGTGTTAATAAGCACCTTGAAAACACAGCAAGCTCGCCAGTGTGGGAGTTTTTAATATACAGGTTAAGAATCCCACCTCCCAGCAAGTTCTTTTTACTATGCAAATACGAGGCTTTCAAATAATTAGTACTCTTGAGAGACACATATGGTTTCCAGCAAGAACCAAATAATAACAGAAATATTTTCACACATCTATCTCTGAAATGCTTTTTCAGAACAAGCTTCTTTTAGAAAACTATTACTCTCCCATGCGTTGCTGCAACATCCGTGGGGCAGATTATTACATTTAATTTAAAAAAAATCTGCCTCGTAGTTCTCCAATGACATAACTCATCACTAAAAAAGTCAGGAAACTTGAAATGATGTTTTATGAAAGCAAAGTTATCTCAGCTTCAAGGTTTTTAGGCATTCTGTCCAGGATCTTCAGTGAAACATGGGGGACCTGGCACACTCTCCTGGCTTCTGTGGTCACTGCGGTCATAAGCAAAAATCCACACACAAAGACACACATAATTTTTTTAATATTTTAATCTTTTATTAAAGCCCTAGTTGTGCCGGGGCACTGTCGCTGCTCTCCAGTGTGTTGCAGAACAATCCTACTTGACAGACATTGGCATTTTTCTATAGGAAAGCACACGAGCAAAGACACACACACACACACACACACACACACACGTGTGTTGACCTCACAGAATTTTCTTAAAATGCTCAGTAAATAATATAAGAAGAAACTGAAGTCACAACTAAAGAAAAAAGTGAAGCCATGAAATCAGTTTTTCTTGCCAAATAGGAAAGAAAAGAGTTTTGAGAAGAGTTTTGAAAAGCCTCGTTCTAACTAGAAATCAAAGAGAAGCACCTGGGGGGCTGTCACAGAAGTTCCGAGTGTTGATTGGCACCAAATGTACTGTGCCACCTTATAAAAAGTCTACTAAGCTAAAGAAAATTCAGGAAATCAGTGTTTCCGTGGGTTAAAGGAGAGCCTGGGATAGGAAAAAGGGAAGTTGTCTTAATCCAATGCAGTGCTCTTAAGACACTAGAGATAACAAGGGCAGGTAGAAGCAACACGAAAAGACGCTTTAAGCTCGCACAGAAAAAGCAAACCAGAGAGTCCTGAAGCCATGTGAGAGGAGCAGAGGATGTGTTCCTCCTGGGAAGAGAAGGGCTGCTTCTCCCGGGAGGCGCTGCTACCGTTGCAGGGCTTAGGGGGAGACCAACCCTTCCTTCACATCAGGTGGCTTCACAAGAGCAGTCTGCAGAACTATGAAAACAGTGGCTTTCGTTAACATGTGTCTAACTTTTGATTACATTTTAACCGAACACTTTCTACCCTCAGCCTCACTTTCAGAGACGTTTTCAACTGCACACAATGGGCATTCTTCTAGGTGGGCTCTATACATTAAGTATCTAAATATAAACTCAACAGAAACAGGATGGTATCATGATATAATATAATGTGCTTTTTCATTATCATGAAGCAAAAGATCATGGATGCCCTTGGTATATATAAGTCCATTTTAGTCTTTTGGAAGCGGCATTGCATTCCGTTTTATGGATAAATGTTAAATTATTTATCCAGCTCTCCATACATTTTCATCTGCGCTGCTTCCACTGTTGTGCTATTTACAGATGGGGCTGCCAAGGGGCTCTTGGTCTGCTGAGCACAATCTTTCCATCAAATCCTCTGCTTCCACCCAGAACTTCTGGGGCTCTGGACGGATTATCTACCCTGCCTAAAACTCGGGGCCTCCATTATTAATTGGAAATAATTTCAATGCTATAGAGAGTGCTGGTTGCCTTTTGTCAACTTAAGACAAACCTGGGAAGAGGGAATCTTAATTGAGAAAAATACCTTCTAAAGATTGACCTGCAGGCAGCTCCCTGTGGTGTTGTCTTGATTAATGAGATGGATGTGGGAGGGTCCAGCCCATAAGACAGTACCACACCCCTAGGCAAGGATCCTGAGTTATATAAGAAAACTGGCTGAGTCAGTAAGCAGTGTTCCTCCACAGCCTCTGCTTCAGGTCCTTCCTCCAGGTTTCTTGCCTTGAGTTTCTGACCTTACTCCCCTCAGCAGTGGAGTGTCACCAGCAAGTGGAAGGTGAAATAAATCCTTTCCTCCCCCAGTGGCTTTGGGCCATGGTGTATTATCACAGCAACAGTAACCCTAAATACGGCACAGGGGTAGTAAATTATATTGATGAGTGAAATTAAATGAACAGACCTCCCCCTTCTCTCTTTCTCCCCCCTTCTCTCTCTCTCTCTCTCTCTCTCTCTCTCTCTCTCTCTCAAGATCGGCAGGGGGTGAATAAAAGACCAGCGGAAGTTACTCTCCACTCACAGAGAATAGAAGGAATTTTATAAATTAATGATCAATAACTCCCTGACTCATAGAAGCAGAAAGCAGACCAAAGCACAAAGGCAGCCGGAGTCCCACAGGGTAGACTTCAGGTGGAGAAGATGCTAGTCTTTTGGACCTGAGGATATGTGACTCAGAAAGTGAAGACAGCATTGAGAGAAGACATCCCAGTCATCCTAGCAGCAAACTTTGGAGAGGACAAACATTCAACATGAGCGCAACTGAATTCCAGTGTTAATAAGAGAGTAGGAAATACCCAGAGAAAAACAAGGAGCCCACACCTGAGGCTCCTACAGACAACGGGCCTAGAGATGATGGGGCTCTCAGGACCCAAGTCAGGAGCAGAGAAGACAAAGATAGCAAAAAGGCCCAGGAGATTGCTAAGTATTGGGTTTTTGGTTTTTTTTTTTTTTCCAAGATAGGATTTCTCTCTGTAGCTTTGGTGCCTGTCCTGGAACTCTCTCTATAGACCAGGCTGGCCTCGAATTTACAGAGATCCACCTGCTTCTGCCTCCTGAGTGCTGGAATTAAAGACGTGCACCACCACCACCACCCGGCTGCTTCATTCTTGAAGTCAATCAGTTTTCAAAGTCAGTGAACCTTATGTTCTCATAAGCTGCCTACAGAGGATCTACCCAAGCCTTGCTGCCAATCATCCTCTGCAGCCCACAGATAGAGTCCAAGAGTCCGACCCAGGGTTCTCAACTGCCATCCCAGCTTAACTGGTATTGATGTCCCCCACCCCACCCTACCCCACACACAATACTTTCATCACAGGATAGTGCTCCCTCTAGAGTCCCTGCCATAGGGGAGACACCCATCTGCAGTTGGAGGCCTGCCTGGTGCTACTGTCCCATGGGGAAAGAATATGGCATGACCTCATCTGGTTCTGGTTAGATACCCCTACACACACACACACACACACACACACACACACACACACACGATTCTGCTCTACACTGAAATGGTCATTGGAACATTCTATCCCTTCACTCAGTGATAGGGGCAAAGCTGAGAGCCCAGTCTCAGCACACTCAAACTAAATCTTTCTAATAGAGTTTTTTGATGAATGTAGGAACAGACTTGGTTCACCTCCTTGGGCTGGGACTGCGAGCCACCACCCTGCCTGCCTATCCTGAAAAGAACCAGCACCTAGGATCCATAAGAACAGAGTGTGATGGCTTGACAGACTCTATATGCATGCTTGTTGAATGGATAAATTAATGCAACAAGAGAGAAACAGATCAACAAACATGCAAAAGAACAAGTGGTGAGGTGGGGGCAAAGCATGCAACCTTGGACCCTCTAACTCAGGGCGCTTGCATGCTAGTTCGTCCCGTCCACACTTCTGCCTGTGCAGGCTTCAGGCTTCACTTAGAGCCTTTCCCTCAGGGGTGCCACAGCTCAGATCTCCACAGTTAATTCCTATGTTGCTTCTCCCATGTGGTCATCCCAGATGCTATGGGCTCACCTCCCCCTATCAAAGCCTTCATAATTTGCCCCTCCCCTCCAACACACTCTCTCACTATTGGCTAACAATAACATGTCACTTTCTCCCTTGATTTAAAGCTACTTATTTACACAACTGCAGAAGATACTTGGCAGAGCCCCTTTCTCTGGTGGCAAGGACTCATTCCTTCAGCACTCCTTTGAGCAAAAGGGAGCCCAGAGGTGCCTGGAAGTTGTCCCCAGCATTTCAACCCCAGCAAAAGGTTGAGGAACAAGCATTGATCTCTCTCCTCAGTCAGCATGGAGAGCTCTCTCTCTCTCTCTCTCTCTCTCTCTCTCTCTCTCTCTCTCTCCCCTCCCTCAGTCCTCTTTTCTGAGTTTCCTGTTCAGGAACCTACCTACACCCCAGAGAAGCCATCTAAGGTCACTGACAGCCCTGCTTCCCATCATGCCTCTTAAATGCCAGCTGTGGATTTGTTCCTCTCCTGTCTCTGTAGCACAGAACAGTATGGGAGAAGCATCCTGTAGGGGGAAAAGCAAAGCAAAGCAAACAAACAAACAAAAGCATGTGGGACAGAATGGGCACAAAAAGAGCGCTGGAGGGAGGGGACTTTCAGTAAGCCAAAAGCAGCCAGACTAAGGAAATTTCTAGAATACATTAGAACTTTAAAACATTACAGAGAACAACAGGAGGGGCCTGTTATTGTTAGGTATTTTCAGAAGAAAACTTAGACACAGATATTTACAGTTTTAGAAATTCATCTTTTCTTTCATTGATCCTCCAGTATTGGCTAGATTTCTTAACTCACCCATGAGGAAATAGGTATTTAGACATCCAGAGTCACGCTAAGGAAAAGCCATGAGGTGTAGGGCAGGGTCCAGGTGGAGTCTATATTGTAAGAATGTGCACTTTCTCCAAAACTTGGTTCCCTCTGTGAATAAAACTTTCTGCCGAAAGATATCTACCAAAAGATACACAGAAACAGAGAGAGTGAAGGAACTGGGAAAGAGACAAAGACAGAAGGAGAGGCTGAGAAAGAAGGGGAAAGAAAGAAAACCTTGCAAATTGAATTCCTTCCCCATTCTCTCTCATCCACCTCTCTGGGCCATCACCTTGGGAGAACCGTTAGTTGGGGGAGGGCACATTTTGTGAGAGGAGTCTTCCAGATTATGTGCAATGAAAAAGGGTTTCTTTCTATCCTGCCTACCCTGTCCAGGCACTGACGCGAAGCCAGCCTGCCACACCACTTTGCACAGCCCCCTCCCCTTGCTTGCATGCCTGAGGGCTGTGCTAGCCTGCTAACCGTCCCTCACTGAACCTCCCTAGCATGCATGAAGGCACAGACAAAACTCTTCCAGGATAACGCATGTGCTCTGTCGCACACACCCTCAGCAGAAACATCACACTGTCTGGTTTTAATATTCATCGGCTGCTTCTCCATCCAGAGCTCCTAATTCGCAGTGTGGGACAATGTTTTCCTATTAAGCATTTTCCCCTAAGCCTCATTACCTCTCTGTGGTAGAAAATCACTGCGGTGCTTTGGCTGCCTTAGCAGGAAAGGAAATTAATTTACAAAAGAGGGCAAAATAATCTCCAAATAACAAATCCTTCAAAACTTGGAATCTGGCACTTCATAATCAAGTCAGATGCAAGGGGAGACTGTGGCCATGCGGCAGTTTACAGGTGCCGCTGCAACTGACCAAAGTGTAGCAAACACAGCACACAGAAGAGAGAAGGGTAGCCAGTGGGAAGCGCTGACCACAAAGAACCACACCAGGAAAGGCTGCGGGGCGGTGGGGGGTGTTAGGATAAATACAGAAGCAGCCTCTCCAGACAGGAAGATGCTTATAGAAAAGGATGTAGAGGTCAAGCTGAAATCCAACAGGAAGGACTTACCACAGCTCCCAAGGCAAGCCAGCAGCTGCCAGGCACTGCATGGAACAGGCATGCCGGAGATTCGAAACTCCAGTCTCCTCATCTTAGGCTCTACTTAATAGGCTGAGAGTAACTTGTAGCCGTGAGACATCTCCAGAAATTAGGTCTCCATGAAAGCATGAATCATAAATACGAGAAATACAAATGGCTCTTTCATCAGCGCTCTAAGGAAGAAGAAAACCTTCCTAGCTCCTTTCTGATAGCGGAGTCAACTCAAGAAACACACAGCTGGCCCTTGGTATATCTGAGAAAACTGTCCTCAAATCTAATGTCACGTCCCTCAATGTCTCATGAACTGCATAGTTTGGAACCAACAAGACACAGAAAAATCAGTGTTACGTGCCTCTCGCTAATAATCGCAAGCTGCTGGTTTGTTTTACAAACTCAAAACTTTGATGGCAGTCGTTAAGCGGTACTGATACAAACCGTAAAGGCACGAACCCAAGCACAAGCTACGTATTCCAGAGTGCTCTGTCAGCCAGCGGCCAACACTGCTGAAAAAACTAAAGGAGACCATGAAGATGGAGCCTCGAGTCCATTGCAGACCCCTGAGTCTTTGTTGTCTCCTTTTCTAATACTCTAGAATGGTCTAGAGGATTGGCATCTATGGAGACAAGAACATGAAACGGCTGAACAGCTCCCAGTGCCTCCTAACTTTGTGCAGTAGAGGTATCACTAGACTCCCATGCCCTCAGGGACTCCCATTGCATGACTTGAGAAAAGACTCCATCTCCCTGTTCCTGAAGTAGTCCAAGGAGGAATTTACTCACCCACAGGAGTGGGGACAAAAAGCCTCCTTGCAAAAGCCCCGGCACATGGCGATGAGTGGTCAGCACCAGAGCAGGGAGCTTCTAACCCTGAGCCAACAGGGTGTGGAGGCGTAGAAAAGCCCTTCAGAGCCTGTACCCCGCCTGCTAAGTGCAGCCATGACAGGCAACGGCTGAAGCACTGGGGACCTGTATGAAGGGTTGCCTTTGGGAGTCATGCCGCTGACACCAGTGGTGTGGTAAGGAGTCTCCTGGCCCCTGCCCTGGAGGATGTGTGCCTTCCTGCAGGAACACCAGGGAACATTCGAGTTCCCTGATTTCTGCATGAAAATATGGAGAATAGTGAAGGGAGACAAAGGCAACTCCCAGTTCCTGGATTTGCCAGGGATAAACAGTGAGAAAACTCCGGCCAGCCACTGGCAGGTCTACCTGGGTATCAGCAGCACTGCCGGGCACCTTTACTCCATGGCTCACTTGTTTGGCCAGCAGCCTCCTGATCCCCCTCCATGACCTATGCTGTGCCATTGTCTGCCAAAGGCAGCTTGAAGAGTGAAGCCCTATGGCAGGACTCCTCCTTCCAACTCTAAGCACCAAGTCTTTCCCCAGCTGAGCCTCCCCAAGAGAAGAGACAGCCGCTGAGATCCTCAGCCCTCCCTCAAAATCAGAAAGAAGGTCAGATGTGATGTGAATAGCAGATTCTAGTGAGTCAAATCATATGGGGTCACCTCCCAGGACCCTAGCAAAATGAAGTCTCAGGTCCTCACAGAGGATGATTACAGTCCTGGTGCGGTTACTATGGGTACATGATGCTCAAGCCACTGTGCGGCTTCACTCGCTAGCCTCTGTCTTTCAACAGTCAATATACCCAGACTTTAATACTCAAATGAGCAGCCTCATTGTAAACACAATTTCCTGAATCAAAGTATAAGCCACTGTACCATCCCTCTCCCAGTGACCTACCTTTCCTGGGCCAGTCCTGGCCCCTAGACACCCACAGGAAATCTCTTACCACAAGGCACCACGGAACTTGTAGGCATTAGCTAGCTGAATCAAATACTTTCCAAAACAATTCCTTTTTCACCCAGTCCCTGCCAGCCCAAACCTCCCCGACTTTCTTCCATGGAAACTCCTAAGCTGCTGACACTCAAAGTTCATGAGGATATTTCCATCTTCAAAGAGATGAGCTACAGAAATGTCATGTCCGAAAAAGTAGGAAATAGATGTTCAGGGTTTCTGTTTTCAAATGAGGGCAGTCAGGGATTAAGTGTAGTTCAGACCCTGAAGGAGCCTCTTAGCCTGCTTTTGGGCTCACTCATGTAGTCTGATTTTGCTAAGCTGCCCAAGGACTCAGTGAAAGTACAATATCAACCCCCTTGACATCACGGTGTTCAACAAAAACTAAGCAAAATATATTCGCTGAGCTCTCAGCTGAAGACACCCTCTCCTCCAGGAGGTGCGAGGAGGTAGAATGGAAAACGCCAGCCTGAAACCGTTCCAGCCTGAAGCTTCCACCACTGGGTCCTTCTGCTTAAGCAATAGATATCCATTCTAAGTACAGTCAGAAAATAATTGGAAGGAATCTGGGAATTCAAAGAATTGCTGTCAAAAGCTAGAGAATGAAGCTGGAATGGGAAGTGGCTCCAGGGCTTTTAAAAGGGAATTACACACACACATACATATACACACATACACACACATGTGTGCGCACTCATGCACACAAAATAGCTGTGAAGCAGGAAGAATATGGCCACACTTTCTCCCCGGCTGCATGAATGGATGAGTTCCAGTGGGGTCCCAGGTTCTCAAATCTGCATAGTGTCAGAGAGCTCAGGCCAGGTTTGCTGAAGCTTCTGGTTGCCTGGTTCCTATAGGCAGTAGAATATCCCATCTTTATTCTGTAAATGGCAACACACAACACACACACACACACACACAACACACACACACACACACACCAGACCATAGGAACAATCAGGAGCTCTCCCAGAACACAGCAGGGAACATCTGGGAGGAGGAAAAGTTTGATTTATTCCCTGGTGAAAACAAGGTAAGGGTATCTCAGCACTCAGAGTCCCCTGGCAGTCAGACTCCACCCAGAAGACTGATTCCTAGCTGTGGTTAGTACTCACCCACCCCCAAGGCTGCTGATTTGGCTCCCCACTCCTGAACCATCCTGAAGATTAATTCATTTCCCCAGCTGACCCTCTTTCAATGATATGGAGAGGTGAGGCTGAGGCAAAGCAAGTTGGGATTGAGATGTCTGCCTCTCTTGTGATCAGGATAACTGGTCACTGGAAGTCACTTTGCAAATCTGTCACCTGTTCCAGAGAACCCTGCTCCAAACAGGATCCTCCCCTAGCTAACTAAAACAGGAAGGAAATCACTAAAGGAGGCTGGGACACTTCTGGAGCTCAGGGACATCCAGGAAAACACACAAAGCCCACCACCTTCCTGAGCTCCTTTCACCACCCATTCTGAACTCCTGCTGGGTCACATCACCTGGATCTCTCAGGACCACACATGGCTCCTTGGTAGACATCACTGCAATTTTAGTTTGACCGCCATAGCTGACATTTTAGTTATGATGATCTCTTCCACCTGGCACAGTCTCCTCAGACAGGGACTCTGAGTTGCTACAAACTCTCTCCCTTCAATTTCAACTGCAAGCACCCTACTAAAATGAGCGTGTGGGACCGTGTCACCAAACCAAGTTACTGTCTTGAGTCCCCTTGCTATCTCTGTGATTGTTCATGTCTGTGTCTACATGACTGGACTATGGCTAGACATTTGGTCAAACATTATTGTGTGTGTGTCTGGGAGGGCGTATCTTGAGTGAACAGTCCTCCAGTGAGAGCCAGGCTCATAAATTAAAGGCATGCACAGAACAGAATAAGCAGGCCTAGATGCCTGGGTACTTGAGTTAAGAAATTGGCCTTTCTAGCTTTTGGATTCAAACTAAAACTTTTGTTCTTTGGAACCAGACCTTATGGCATAGAAATTACCGGATCCCCAGACTACTGACCACAGAAAAGGTACATGCCCCCTTCTGCAGCTGAGTGACCCAATTATTTACAATAGATCTTTCTGTGTGTGCATAGATCCTGCTGTCAATGCTCCTCTGGGGAACTCTGACTAATGCCACACTGCCAATGAGACCCATGCCCTGCTCTGGGCACACTAGAGTCACCTCTGGGAAACCGCAGGCTTCCCTTCTCACAGCCTCTCAAAGGTGTGGAGTGAAACGCCGCATAGCCAGGGTTCCCTGGGATGTGGCCCAGTGAATCCCTGGGCACTTGCCAGTCCTAATCATGACAGCACACCCTGATGCTGTATCTTGCATCACATCTGTGCCATGCCCAGTCCCCATCCCATCCCTTCCCACCCCCAGGCAAGCATGGATGGCTTCCCATCTCCACAGATCAGATTCACATTGTTTTATATATGATGGTCACCTTGACTAGATTGAGAAGGACCTAGTATATGTGTGAGGCAAGCCTCTAGGGGATGCCCACGAGAATGTGTCCAGAAAGGATTAATATGGGGACACCTGGGCTGAATGCGGGTAATACCATTCAAGGGATGGGGGACCGGGTAGAAAAAAGGAGAGTAAAAAAGAAAACCAGCATAGACATTTGTTCTTTCTTTCTCCTTTTTTCCCTTCCCCCTTTCTTTCAGACCTATCTCCCCTCTTTCTTCTCTCCCCCTCTGCCTCCTGGCTGCCATACGTGAGCTGCTCTATTCCAATATGCCTTTCCCACCACAGCAGACCAAAGACTCTGGACTTGTGAGCCGAAGTAAACCCTTTCTATTTAGGATTTTTTGTTTGTGTGTTTTGCTTGGATATTTGTCACAGTGAAACAAAACCTGACAAACAGTAAAATTTCAAGGACCCTAGCAATGTGGTGTTTTAGGATTCATCCCTGGGTATGAACATTAATCTATAGCTACATTTCTAATAATGACGAAGAACATCTCTCAAGAGTTTGCTGTGCCCTGCATTTCTTTCAACTTGGGCAGCTACAGGTGAACAGGGGCAGCCTAGGGCCTGGAAAACAAGAGATAACTGCAGACATCTGTATAGCAGGCCTTACAGGTGTGGAGTTCCTCTCCAGGCCCCCTTCTCCAGTGCAGATTCTCTGCATCTCCAATGGGGATGGCAACATGCAGCCATACAGCAAAGCTACACTAGGAAAATGAACATTATATGTACCCCTGTCTCTCCTTTATTGCCCTATCCCTCAGGACAATGAGCCACACTTGGCATTACCAGTTTCCGGTTCTGTGGAATAACCAAATGAGTGGGACTGGACTAGTCACTTCCAACACCATGCCTGTCTTACCAAACTGGACCACTGTTTTCTACCTGAGTGCTGATCTCTCCCAGATAATGCTTTTGTTTCCCCCTCTGAAGACTTCCAAGTTTCCTCTGGGGAAGGTACTTCCACAGAGCCTTCTACTAGTGCAGCCTCGAGGGTGGGAATTTCCTGGTGGATTCTTTCTGCACACCAGCTGGCCAATGGCTCTCTGGTGTTGCTGTCCTGGTACAAGAACAAAGGGCTGGGTGCCGGACCCCAGAAATCTCAGCAGTGGGTCCTAGATGGGTTGGGTATCAAGACCCTATAAGCCCAGATTTCCTCCTCTCAACAGTCGGAGCGGCTGGAACACGTCCTCAGCATCTCTCTGAGGACAGAATGAAATAATGCATATGAAAGTGCTCTGAAAACACTAAATTGCTCCCCAAAGGTAAGGTCCTATTATCACACGGCACTCATTCTCCTCACTCACACGGGCTGCCCCACCCCTCTCTCAGCCAGCACCAGCCTCATTAGCTATACCGAGCAAGTGCTCATCTTTTTGTCAGCCTGGAGGCTATAGAGAGAAAGACTCACACCACCACCCACCAGAGACCCTTGGAGCACAATGAAGCCCAAACTAGCTATGGGGGTGTCCTCCACCCTGGCCCTGAGGCACAAAGAAGCATATGGCTTGAAGCGACAGGCCACAGGACCCATAGGCCACACTATCTGTTGTCACTGTCTTGCTTCCTTCCTTCCTTCTTTTCTCCCTCTCTCCTTCCCTCCTTCCTTCCAGGTTCTTTCTAAGCATTCTCAGGCTCATCTCTCTTACCTACAAAACTGCTCAGCATCTTGTGGATGAACCTGGGTGGTCCTCCCCTACAGCCTTCTCTTCCTGTTTCGACTTTACATCTCTACTTAAGGACATAGCCTAAAGCTGTCCATCTCTAAAATCAGAAAAAGTCCCAGCTCAGCACAGCAGCACACTGCTGAGCACCTGGAAAATGCCATGACTGTTCAAAAGCACCACTTGAAAATCCTGCCCAGAGAAGTTACTGCCCGAAGCCATATCAGCTTCCCAAATGGACGGGGAGGTAAATATCCCAGATGTTCTGTCCAGCACAGTCTGGGCTGCCTGCAAGCTGTGGAATGCACAATGGTGGCTCTGGAGAACCGTGTGAGGCTCAAGAGGCTACCCTTGCTCTAGAGAAGCTGGGAATGTCAACCCTTAAAGCTGGGCTATCACAACGTCATGCCTAACCATCAGGACAGAGCCCTGTTCCACAAAGATATCATTGTTGCTAACCAGTCTGGGAGCCCTGGTTCAGTGGCCTCTCCCCACTGTAACATCAGCTCACAGGCTTCCCAGAGCCTGGGAAAAGGCAATAAAAACCGGGAAAGGAGTCAAAAAGTTCTCATAACAGCAGCAAGGAAACACGCGTATTGAAGGATGTGTGTGAAGGAGTACCTAGTGTACATTGGCCGTGCTGAGGTGGAGGCCTTGCTCAGTATCCATCTACGATGCTGTGTACTCTTACAATGATCCCTAGGCACAGTGACCACCATCTGTGGGCAGTCAGCTCTGGAGGGCAGAGACGTTGAACACACTGCTCAGGCTTGGGAAGCACAGTATGGAGGGGAATTCAGAAACTAACAGAACCCTTCAGCACTGGACTGCCCCCTTCTCTTCTCTCCCAACATTCGCACCCTCCCGCAGTTCAACACATAGCTGCTAAGCGCCTGTCAAGGACAAGCTGGCAGCAGCATGTAGAGAGTTGGTTCCCAGGCTTATAGAACTCATATTTTAGAGGACAAGCTAGGCACCCAAGCAGATCACTTTCTCCACTGAGAAAAGAGGCAGAGCGGGCGGGCACACACACACACACACACACACACACACACACACACACAAAGTGTCCAGTGCTACCAGGGGAGTCTGGAAGAAAGATACCTGAGCTGAGAATGTTTCTGCTCTGCCCACTTCTCCTCCTTCAGACACATCATAGATTCTGACACACGTTCCTAAAGGTCTAGAGCTTAAGTCCTTCTTCATGAAAAAAAGCTATGTCTTCAGACACAATAGTGATTCTTCAGACCTTCTCCTCCACTGGCCCCCAGGGATTCCATTCCAGAATTCTCTCTCTACTCTTTTTCTTCTGTCCTTTTTTCATCTGCCATCACTGCCTTGCTCCTCAATGCTGACTGCCACCCTTCTGCCTAGTCAGGACAGCTGTTTTCTAGGGCATCAACTCCGGTCACTCACTTCCCATGCACCTTCCACCCAGCTGCCAGAGCTTTTCCCTAGATCCCATCAGACAAATCAGACCGCTACTCACATACGTGCTAAGAGTCCCATAACCTCTCTAGACGGCATTCAAATTGTATTTTAATAAATAAAGACTGCCTGAAGATCTGAGAGTAAAACAGTCCTACTGGTCACTTTACAGGCCAGGTTATGGTAATACGCACCTTTAATCCCAGAAGCCACACTAGTTGCCATAGAAATCGAGTAGTGCATGTCTTTAATCCCAGCCCTAGAGAGGACTATAAAATGGGGGAGACAGCTCTCAGACACTGTCTCACTCTGAGATTCCTGGAGGCAGGATCACCATTTTTAGACTAAGGTCAAGGTAAAAGCCAGTGGTTGGCTGTCTTACTTTTCGGATCTTTAGGTTGAATCCCAATTTCTGATCCTGAATTTTTATTAATCGTGCTTCATTTAATCCTGCTTCACCTCTCAAAGAAACTGAACTCTGACATCAGGCCTTTACCACTTTAGTACACTGGAAATCAACTAAAAGCTTCAAGCAACACAGGGAGCACTATTTGTAGAAAACAGTTGAACATCAGTGTAACTTCATCTGGGCATTTAACCGGTTTGTCCCCATCAACTTCTCCCCGGTTCCAAAGAATCCTTAATGGCCAGAAGCTTCTCAAGGCCAGTGGTAGTGAAAACCACCACCCCTATAGATACGTAAGGGGAGACAGGAAAGCCACTGAGAAAGTTCCATTCCCTGGGACTGTCTGCTATGCAACTCCCTACAAGGTCCTCCCAGGACACTGCCACCCAACAAGACAGAATCTCACTTTGGAGGAAAAGTTCTATCTCTGGGGATTAATCAGAAGAAGTCAACACTTCTTTAGCTTCACATCGTCTGGGGATACAACAATGTTCATGACTAACAACATCCTGGCGAAAGTTTAAAAGGGAAACATAAAGAATAAATTGTAGAAAACTTTGGTCATCGTGCACACATTCTTAGAAGGCTGCATGACTTGGCCAACTGCAAACTACCCAGAAAAGATCTTAGGAAGGCCCAGAGTCCTTTCTCTCTGACCTTGACACCTACATAGCAGTAAATTAAGTCCAGTACAGAGTTGCAATGTCCCTGTCTGAGCAGAAAAAACATGCCCCAACACATACAAAGTCCTTTAGGAAAGGATGAAAAACTATTAGTTATTGTATTTGAATACAGATCTGAGAGGTCATCAACAAGTAATAAGTGATGTAAGTGGAAATTATGATGAATGCATTCTATAGAGAATAGAGAGATAGCCTAGAGAGAGATAAACACATACAGCAACATCAAGACCACAAAAACTATTATTTTTGTAAAAGAAAGAAAGAAGAAAGAGGAAGAAAAGGAGCAACAGCAATAGCCTGGAAAGGGAAGAATTGAGTCCCAAAGTAAAATATATAAAATTCCCAGTTGTCAATAAAATTTATGAGATATTCATGAAAAGGGTGAACTCTATTCAACAGAAACTGTCTGTTCCTGAGAGGGCCCAGATGTTGGAATTAGTGAACAAAGACTTCAAATCAGCCATTGAACCATTTTCAAAGAGCTAAAGAAAATTATGTCTAAAGAATTAAAGAAAGTGCAACGACAGTAGCTCTTTAACTAGAGAAGATCAATAAAGACATAGAAATTTAAGAATTAAAAGCTATTAAGTAAAATTATGGCATTCAAAAGCTAGAATAGCTAAAGTAAAAAGTAACCAACAAGGGTTGAACAGCACACACAAACTTAAAAATTTATCAGTAATAACTTGTTTATAAATTACTTGAGATTATCCAACCTACTAAATTAAGGGTGAAGGGGAGTAATATAGATATGGCAGCAATCACATGTAATCCGAGCATTTGAAATCTGAGGTAGGAGGATCAGGAATTTGAGACTAGCATACAGCAAACTCTATCTTTAAAAAAAAAAAAAAAAAAAAAAAAAACACTAAAATCAATGGGTGGAAGAGAGAGGGAGGAGAAGGGAGAAATAAAGACACATACATACATAAAAAGTGGAGGGACAGAGTCTCGGATACATGCGGGACCACCAAGCACAATAACATGTACATCATATATAATATGAGTCAGGAAGAAAAGAATCAGGCTCTAGAGAATGACAAGAGAAAAATGACTCATCAAAGACAGGGCAAAGATTGCCATCTTCTCATAAGAAACAATGGCAGCCCAGAGACATATTGAAATGATGAAAGAAGAAAAAAATGTCCACCAAGAATTCTCTAACAAGCAAAACTATCACTCAAAAGTAAAGATACAAATCAAGACATTCACAAACACGAGTAGGTGTCCTTTACTAACATACCCTCCCTACAAAGTGAAAAGGCGCCCTCTAAGTTGAAATTAAAGAACAAAACAGTAAGCTGAACTGCGATGAGAAATGAGGAACATTTAGAATGAAAACAGGCAGACTAAAGCGCAAACGGAAGCAGTGAGGAGGGCCCTGGAGTGCTCCACTACATCCCTGCTTTCAGTGCCCAAACCCCTACCATGTTCCACCAGCACCACCACACACAGCAAGCCTAGAGGAAAGATTGAGGGGATGCTGAATGAGATGAGCCAAGGTGAGGGGAAAGCCCCAGAGAAGACCTTCACGGTTGTCTGCTGAGCCTGTTTGCCAAGCCCTTCATAAACATTTCCCGAAAATGAAAAAGGAGAGTACTTTCCAATTAATTTGATGAAAGTACTGCTCGTGCCCTGATGGCAAGATCACAAGAAGACAAAATGCTAACAAACTAACTCCCACAGCATAGAAAGAGAAATATACATGACAGCCAAGAAAACAATGTAGTCCAGGAATGCAGAATTAACCTAATGTCTGAAAATCAATCCATGTAACGCAGTTTATCAATAGGAAGGAGGATAGAAACCACAAAATTACCTTGAAATATGCAGAAAAGGCATGTGACAAAGTCCAACAGCAAAACCCAAACCAGAAATATTCAAAAAGTAGGAACAGAAACAAACCTCTTCAACTTGGCAGAAATCATATGTGAAACATCCAAGGACAACTCCATACTTGTTGAGAGGAAACTCAGTGTTTCCCTTTGAGATACAAAAATCAATCAGCATGTCAATGTAGATGGGGGAATTCTTACAAGGCTCTGCCCCTAGGTAAAGAGTTATAGGCAATCAGTGGATACTGAGAAAAGAAATCTGTGTAATCTAGAGATGTGCTCCCTGACAAATGATCCAATTACAGGCTTCCAGACTTAAACATTTCAAAATATGAGAAATAATAAAGGACTCAGAAGGTTCTCCGTGTGTGTGAGAGAGAAGAAGAATCAAGGAATAAGATGCCATAAAAAATAACAAAGGCATATTCATTCTTTCAACTTCTAAAACCCAACATTATCATGAAATTTATAACAATTACAAACAATGAAAAAAATGCAGGGACGAGAAATAAAAGAGGCCCAGATATACAGAAAGAATGGAGCGAACCTATTACTACTTAAGGATAGTCTAAGATATTCACAAAAATAACTGCTACAACAGTGAATTAATTGCACAGTGCCACAGGATATGAAGTTGGTACACAACAGCTATTATGTCTTAAACTAGCATGGAAATAAAAGTGAAATTCATAAAACAATTCAATTTGCAATAGCACGAAAAAGGATGCAGACTTGGAGTAAAGTTAACAAATAGAAGGTAAATATGGGGCTAAGATTCCCCAGTGGCTTTTTCTTCCTGAACTCACTGTTTAGATCTTAATGCAAAAGGTTAAAACAATAAACTTCTAAAGGAAAACAGACTCATGACCTGAAGGTAAGCAAAGATTTCTTAAATGGGATTCAAAACAAAGCAACCATAAAAATGCTGATCAATACTATGTTATTAAAAATGAATGACGGTTGCCCATCAAAAGGTAGCTGGCCAAAGTGAAAAACACAAGCAGAAAGATCAGATATTCCAGGTGGCTATTATATCTTTTCTTTGTTATGATGACTAATTGTTTTGTTTGTAACATGCTATAAGATTTGTGGAGTGTCAAATCAAAATATTATTGGTTTTGTATTGTTATAAATTGATGTCATTTTCTCAATTTTTTTTCTTAATTTAGTGACCTAGCTCATTCATAGAAATTCCCAGACCATCAAATTTCAGATAAGATGCTGGTATTCAGAATTTGTTACTTTTCACAAAAAATATCTGACCAACTAAAAATAAGAAGTGGATCAAGTTAATTGGGAAGGCAGAATTAAAAGATGCAAACAAAAGCTTTACCACAGAGAAGACCCAAATGGCTACCAGGAAGGTGAGAAATCCCTCAGCATCTTCAATCACCAAAGAAACGGAACAATAAAACTGCAGTGAGAGGCTCAGAAAAACTAAATGAAAAAGACTAACAACATTACATGTTGGTGAAAATACAATGTATCTAAAACCCCATACACTGCTGACAGGAGCAAAAGTTGCTACAATCGCTTGTGGACAATGCTTGCCAGTAAGTTCTAAAGCTAGACCCCATCTACTGATTACTGTATAATCCAATGTAGCAAGAGAAAGGCATGCAGATACCCAGTAAACCACCAGAGAAAAAAAGATTAATAGCAAAAACCAAATAGTCATCAATCAGGTAATGAATAGATAAATAAACTGCACTGTGTTCATAGGACAGAAAGATCTGACAAGAAAGAACCCAGGAAGGACTCACAGCAAGAGCAAAAAAGGTCAAGTTCAAAGACATTATACCACAAGTCCGAAGTCAGACATGGGAGAATATGTACTGTGTGGTTCTATTCACGTTAAGAAGGGAAAAAAGACAGTGGTTACCACCAGGCAAGAGCATGAAAGCTGACTACAAGAAGAACATGATGGAACCTTCTGTATTGTCATTACAGTCCCTACTCTGATCTGGGCAGTGGCTAACATGGCTGTGCACATGTGCAGTAATAAACAAGTGTTTGCCTCTGTCGCTTACATGATGTACCAAACTGTGATCTTTAAAGGGCTAAAACTAAAACAGATTAAATAATATAAAGTTAAGTTAATTTTTTAAGGAGCCAAGACTGGAGGTTTTCTCTACTGTATCTCTGCTCCCTCCTGTCATAAACATCTCACACTTCATGTCTTTACAGCAAGGAAGGATTCCCATTTTAATTTTTGACAGGCTCACAACTTTGATGGTGTAGGGCACAGGGAACAGTCAACATGCCGAGGCCCCACTGTTCTCATTCAGTCTTTTCTTATCTTCAAAAAAAATTAATGTTACTACTGTTAGTTTACCTGTTTCTACAGTTTCACAATCCCAGCACCAATGTCCCACCACTGGGAGGAGGGCAATTTCCCACAAATCTCCAAGGTCCAGGGTCCTCAAGCTACCAGCCACTTAATGTTTAATTTTTATGTACTTAAAATCATCCCACAGATACAGTTTTGCTATTTTATGTTTACTATAACAGCATAAATATTTCCCCGTAGTCTTTACAAGAGCCATTTCCCCTGGCTATAGAATAGTCTATTGTATGGCTGCTCCATAACTTACTTAGCCAGCCCGGCACTGGACACGTAGGTTGTTTCTAGTTTCTCGGTATGGGCTGTATGGGGGCAATAGCATCCTTCTATCGCTATGCATTTCTCATTAGGCCCGGCTGCTACAGTGAATTTGTACAAGGGAAGTTACTGAGTCAAATACATGAGCATGCTAACAATTTTAAGTATGTTTTGCAACATGGTTTTCAAACTGACATGATCACCAGCACCATAGGAAGATATCACTTTTATCAACTTTAACAATATTATCATAATTTTTTATCAGCTGTGGTAAATTTGAAGTGAGTCAATGGGTTTTGTTACATTTTGTGATTCCTTGATTATTCCATTAGGTATCTGCTTGGTGTTTATTGTTGAAATGTTGGAATTTAACCCAAGACCAGGCACAGCACAGACGAGACAGAAACTTGTTTCTTCTGATGTCAGAGTCCTTCACACCTTTATCTATTTTAAAATCGGGGTGCTGATGCTGTCTCACTCGTTTGGATGAGGCTTGGCAAATATTTTTAGCTTGTCATTGTGCAACAACTACCTTTCACTCCGTCATGATGTTCGTCTAGTTTCCCTTCTTAAATTAATTCTTATAAAGTTGCAGCTAGCTGCCTCTTTAATATTTTTACCATTTGAACATGTAGGAATTTTGCCTGAAAATATTAATCAATTTTTTTGCTATTTTCTGAGATTTAAATACATTTAACTCTTTAATAGAATTACTAATGCTTATTTGTAATTTTCCCAGATAATGAAAAAGTCCTGCCAACATCATGTACTCTAGAAGGCTTCCTTTTCCCACAGATAGAGTCCTCCTTTGCCCTCCTTAGATTGCATTACCGCAGCTCCCTGATTCAATTACTGGGGGGCTATGTGTTCCAAATCTGTTAATAATGGCCTCCTTCATTATTTCCTATTTTCAGAGGATTTCTATTGGAAACAGATTCCCATTTCCAGTTTTATCTTCTAGTCAGTTTGTAAAAATCCGATGGAAACCTAATTGAGATCTAGAGAGGGCTGAGCTAGAAACTAAAAATCGAGACTATACTTTTGAAAATTAGCTGAAAGACTATATATAGCAGGCAGGCTGAGTGAGATGGCTCATTGGTTAAAGGCACTCGCTGCCAGCCCTGACAGCCTGAGTTTGTCCTCTGGCCTCCTCATGCAAATGGCAGAGCATGCTTGTTACACACACACACACACACACACACACACGACAGACAGACAGACAGAAAGACAGATGCACGAAGGCTCTATCAGGGGCTATATACCAGGCACATTCTGCTGCTATGATAAAACACCGCATCCAGGCAACTTATGAAAGAAGACATTCCATTGTGCTTATAGATTTAGAGGACCCCAGGTGAGCAGAGCTATGGTGTCAGGAAGAGCTGACATCAGACATCCTGATGCACAAGTTGGGGGAGGGGTCAAGAGAGCTAAACTGAAATGGTGTATACTGAAATCTCAAAGTTCCTCAAACACTGTGACATGCCTCCTCCAACTAGACCATAGCTTCTAGTCCTTTCCAAAGAGTTTTACCAACGGTGCCAAATTCTTAAGCATATGAGTTTATGGGGTCATTCTACTTCAAAGCACCATTCTCATAAATCTTTCCAATTATTTATCCTATATCACCCAAAGAAATTCAGTTAAGAGATGGTGAACATGGGTTTGAATGCAAGTTCAATTTTTAACTAACAATATGTATCAGTCAGTGGTGTTAAGTGACAAGTAGCCACAAATTCTTGGTGGAACACAAGGCTGAGGACGCATTTCTCACATGTGAAGCTACATAGCCAGGCCTTGTTTTCATCCTGGTTAGAGGTGGAGGAGCATGAAACCGGTCCACTACTTAAGATTGGGACTCGGAACTTTACATGCCCATTGGCCCACATGGCGTTGGTCAAAGCAGGTGCACAGCTGGGTCTGCTATCAAAGAGATATGGTAGTCAGCTTATCCATCTGTATGTGGAAGTAGAAATTAATATTTGCTGTATAAAGATTAATCTTCTACACCCCATGACCTAGGGAAATTCCCGCAAAGGTCAAGTCTTAGTTTCCTTCCCTTGAGAAACAGATTATCACCCTGAATGAGAACTGAGTGACCTAACACAGGAGGAAAGCTCAGCGCTGTGTCTGATAAGCAGTCCAGGCCAACTGCTGTTGTTGGATTTAATTATAGAGCAAACATTTTGATTGGCCTTTTGAATTCAAATGGAATAGTTTCAATGATTCCGTGTCAGACTTCACCTTGTTGCCTCTGATGTATTGTTTCTGTTGTTGGAGGAAGCTAGTAGACTCATCCATCAAGCAAACAAACAAATTCTAAGAGCCCTGCACCGAGTCGGTTTTGCACGTGACCTGGCGACCTGAAGAGCTTGTACACCACGAAAGCAAGAGTGACCCTCTTCAGTTCCTGGAAATCCCTCTTCTACATATCCTGGCAGCCACCATCTTCTCCATACTGTGGTTCCCATTTGCCCGCATTTCCTTCCACATTTCTGCTTCTAAGAGCATCTTCTCTTGTTCTGACAAAAATCCTGGGTTCTCTCTTGGGGGGGGGGGGTACTTTTACAGAGGCCTAGGAAAAGAAATGCCTTACCCCCAGCTGTCTGGGCCTCACTCTGATCTACTTGACCAGAGGATTGCTCCATCCTCTCCATCTTTAAGGTCAAAGAAAAGAAAGCCTTCAGTTTATCCTCTGAAATAAAGAAATAAATGAATCTCAAATGTTTGATAAAGCCCCTCAGAGAAGTACCTGTCACTGGAGTTATCTCAAGGGTGAACCTAGCATTTACAAACAAGGGGAGCCGAGTGTCCTTTCTGTGAACAGTAAGCAAGGTCCAGCTTTTAGTGGCTATCATGGACCCCAAATTCCAGGTCCTAACATTCAGTCCAAGGTTACTCTGGTTACAGAGTCAGGGACTGCCCGGCAAGTCCCCACAGTCCCTCATTGACCACCCTGACCCGAATCTCTTCGCTATTCACAGACGATAGTAACATATCTGTATGATTTTCTTTATTAGTCTTCTAAAAGCTATCATGAAGAAAGTGTGTGCTGTCTATGAGAAGCTGTGAAGCCCCGAAGGAGCTCTCTTGGGGCTCAAGTGCCTCTTTGTTTACTATCCCAGGTCCCCATTGGTGGCAAAGGCCTAAAAGAAGCCTCTGCCTAGGTACTATGCTTTTCTTAGGAACACATTGATGCTATCCTTGTCTCTATTTTATTTCTTATTAACATAAATGCATTTATTTTCTCTAATTGATTATCAGGGGTTTTTTTTGTTTTGTTTTCAAGTAAAAACTAAATGACCAGAGATCAAACTGTGATCAATTTCTGCACACAGGGTTGACTTTTCGAAGACACTTTGATCTCAATGAATCATGGTTCTAGGAGGTGCTTCATCAACACATCATGATCTCTAGTGTGGCCTAGGTCAGACAATAAAGAACTGTTACCCCTAGGAGCAGAGGTGGCCCCAGATTGGGTGAGGACAGACTGTATCTACTGTCATATAGAAAATAAATAAAATCTGTAAATTCTATAAGATGCTTACCAAAGGAATGCATATCCAGAAAGCCACCAAGTATAGGAAAGATGTTACTTTAAGGAAGTCATGTGTGCCATTCAGTGGAGTCAGAAGGTGTGTCCGTGCCAAACACTGGGACTGGAAAACAGGGTCAGTGATCAAAAATGCATGCTGATGCCTTTTCAGACGCAGGCCATGGGATAAAACCGGACTTGCTCAACATAGCGGACAATGAGGACTACTGAGATCTCAAGAACAATGGCAATGGGTTTTTGATCCTACTGCACGTACTGGCTTTGGGGGAGCCTAGGCAGTTTGGATGCTCACCTTACTAGACCTGGATGGAGGTAGGTGGTCCTTGGACTTCCCACAGGGCAGGGAACCCTGATTGCTCTTCGAGCTGATGAGGGAGGGGGACTTGATTGGGGGAGGGGAAGGGAAATGGGAGGCGGTGGCGGGGAGGAGGCAGAATTCTTTAATAAATAAATAAATTTTAAAAAATGCACGCTGAACTTTTACTGAACATGCTTAAAACTATAGCAAGTATCGCTGAACCTCGGGGTTTAGATGCAGAGTCTATAGTCACCGAACACACCGAAGGGTACCGAGAACCCAGCATTCTCTGAAGAACTTATGAACCACACATGAGCTTCCCTGCCACCCTTGGACAATCCTCACTGGAAAGCAACAAATTGTTCCACAGCCAGAAGAGGAGGGTGCACAGGAGCAAAAGGGGGCCCAGAAGAAACTGAAGAAATGAAAACTCATGGCACAGGAATAAATTCAGCAGAAAGTAAATGCAGATAAAGGAAAAAGGAAAAATGATGGCTCCTTCTCAGTCCCCACTGACTTAAAGGAACCTCCAGATTTCTGGCTCATCCAAGGATTTGCTTCTTTATCAGAAAACCTGGCCCACCTGCCAACTTCCCCGTGGCATCCCCATGTATATACATTCTTCATGCCAGGCTGACATCCCAGAGATGGCCTTGAGTCTCCATGTCCAGCGAACCACCTAAGAAGAAGCCTCATCCCTTCACCCCTGTGCCACATGCTCTTCGGAAAAGCTTGCCTCGGGCCTCACAAATTTCCTGATGTGACAGGCCAGACAGAAATGGACTGTTTCCAATGACCCAGAAAAACTACACACAGGGTAGTGCATGCTCCTAGTCAAAATGGAAATTTGTGCAAAGCATTATAATCCATGAAGTATCCCCCTCCTCTAGCCCATGATCAGAGAAGTATCCCCCAAACCCACATCCTTGGTGTCCAGGCTCAACATCATTTGACATTTTCCTTACCTCTGACTATCTGAGGGCTACAGAATCCGAGAGAACCAGGAGATGTCCTTCCAAAGCCTGAAATCATTGTGTGTACTCAGAAATAGCTCTCTAAAGGGACTGGGGTAGTTTATGATAAAGAACATATTTAATCAACTGGAACAACATAAATAGAGCATGATAAACTACGGCCTAGGGGAGGGGGAATACAGCTATGCAAACATCAGAATTAACAGGTTTGCCCTTCCTGCAGAGAGAACAGGAAGGGAACGTCACTGCTGCATCCATCGCATTGCTAGGGAGGAGAAGCAGACATCCCCAACTCTCAGAAGATGGCCTTTCAAATATTATGAGGAGCAGTAAGCTCAAGAAAGAACTAAACACTTGCTGTACAGCAAGCTGGCATCACCATGAGCCTCCTGATTTAGAGGGCTCTCTCAGCTCCAGCTCATAGGTTCCTTTATTTAAATTAGGAAAACATAGCCCTTTGAAGAAGGTCTATAAACCCCACACTGAGTGAGGCAGGGTGGTTCCGACTCTCTTCTCTACCTGTGCCAAACAGTCTGGCATCAATCAGTGTCTTACAAAACCAACAATAGCAGAGCCCCATTCTCTCATTCCATATGTGAGTTTCTTAAAAGATCCTTGTGAGCTGCCACCTTGTCAGGGGACTTTTTTTTATTCTGAAATTGGGTCTCATGTAGCCCAGAGTGCTCTTCAGTTCATTATGTCCCCAAGGCTGGCCTTGACTTCTGACCCTTCTCCCTCAGTCTCAGGTGCTGAGAGTTCAGGTGTACACAACCACTCCCAGCCAGAGATGGGCCCTTAAAGGGGTCTAGAGTCATATGAAGGCCATGTGTAGAGCTTCCTGGTATCCTAAGGACCAAGATTATGAATGGATGGTCACGGGGGCAGGGGCTTGTGAAATCTGTGCTCTTGGCTCACAGTGTCCTAGCCCAAGTGCTCTTCCACATTATCTGGAGAACATGCATCACATCTATGCATCTGTATAACGGGACCCGGACGTGCATTGGCCACATCTATGCATCATCTGTGTAAAGAAACCTGGATGTGCTAAGAGGTTGGAAATCCATCCCCGCAGTTCTACAAGAGATGATGGCATGTTATTCTACCAGGATCCCCATAACAAAGTACCTCAGACTGGAGGCCAAAGCAACAGAAGGTTGCTTCCAGCTCCTAGCTCTGGGGGTGAAAGCGAGAGATCTGTCAGTGGAGCCAGATTCTCTAAGGAGCATGAAGGAGAGACTCTAGGCTTCTCTTCTTGGCTTGGAGATGCCACCTTCTATCTGTCTCACATCATCTCCTCTGTATATCTACCTCAGTTTCCAAATGTCTCCTCACTGAGGTCACCAGTCGCACTGAAGGAGGATCTATCCCAATGACCTCACATTCAGCTATAATCTGGTCACATGCTGAGATACCAGGGTTTGGACTCCAAAATACCCTTCAATGAGAAGCACAATTCAATCAGCCACAGAGGTCACTGCACCAATGTCCTTGCTCTTCTGCAGGGCTCAGAAAGAGATGTAGGGAGCCGGGCAGAGAACCCATCCATCAGTGCCCTGTTCCAAGCCACCTTTATCTTCTGCCAAAACAACACAGTGGCCTCCTTGCTGGTCCTCAATCTTCCACAATTGTCACTTCCTTCGAGGTGCCACACAGCAGCTGGAATGAACTTTTCAATCAGAACACAAATCTGATAATGGCAGAACCTACTTAAAAGCCTTGATGACTGCCCATTATGTTTGACGGAGGCAGGAAACAAAACTGCATTGACCTCATTTCCCTCCAAATACTGCCCGATTCCTGGAACACTAAGCCTTTCTCCCGGCACAGGACTCACTTAGACCTGGTGACAATTCCATTTCTCTCACAAACTCACAGAGGTAAACCCTTCTTGCCTGTCCTTCCTAAGCCATGGTCCCTGCAGAGGGTCAAGTCCATCTTTCTCCTCTGCACTCCCAGCTCCTAGGACAGTACCAGACTCATAGTAGGTGCTCAATATTTAAGTACAGAAAAACTTAACAATGGTTACTTAAGTGCATTACATTATCTTAGATGACATTTTTTTTCTTTCTGAAAACCTACTATGTATAAGGGATATGCATGTTGAGAGCTTTAGCTACAATGCTAAATTCTAGTTCCATAGAATTAAAGAGAAGGTGAATTTTCTAAGCCCAGAAATGAATCATCCAAGGTCACATAGCCAATCTTATGATTCCGATACTGAAACCTCAGTAGCAGAACTCTTCCTCACATCCATGCTGGGAGCTGCACAGGAGAAAACCAAGTCCTCTTTTACATGTCAGCACTGGGTAGTTTCTGACCAGCAAACAAACCTCTCTGTTCCTCCATCTGCCCAGAAAACACGTCCATATCTTACCTGAGGTCCTGGATTGAGGGGGATGTGAGGTAGTGATGAGCAGAACAGAGAAAGTGGATCTGACTCCTGTGGCCCTTGCAATGAACACTGGGTGTGGGGTTCCACACCAGGGGCATCAGATCCTGCCTCTGATCCTTAAAAGAAGCAGGAACTCACTAGGAAATTCTCATAATGAGTATTCATTTCAATCATCAACATCAAAAACCACCCAGTAGAAAAGCCTTGTGGTATGCCCATGGGGAAATGCCTTGATCTAGTTCATTGAAGTGAAAAAAAACCATCATGGGTGGCACCACTCAATATTGAAGTGAAAAGACCCACCATTGGTGGCTCCATTACCTAGGCTAAGATCTCAGACTGTATAAAAAGTGAGCTGAGGATAAGCATTGACCACTCCTGCTCCTTGACTTTGATTGGTACATAAACAGATGTCCCTAGGTTCTTTCTCTGTGATCTGTCTGTACTGCTGAACTACAATCAATGGTATGCCAAGAAAACCCCTCCTTTCTAAGTGGCTCCTGTGGAGGGATTTTATCCTAGCAACAGAAAAGATGGGCAAGGCCTCCAACTCTACTTTCTTCCCCTGGAGAAAGCATGAGAAAATGTGGAATCTGCTTCAGAGTGAAGACTCAAGAAATGATCATAAAATACCATTGTGGCACCCAGGGAAAACAGGGGTCTCTTCCCTTCCTTCAAATGAGCCTTATGTGAAGGCTACTAGCCTTCATTTAAGCTATAGAACCAAGTTGAAAGTGAATGTCAATCTTGGTAGCCCACTGCTTATGGAAGCCCATGGGTACAGAGAATTGGTAACTGGTCAACAGGCCCCATATTCTAGGCCAGTCTCTCTGAGGCATGTGCTACCATCAGCCAACTGTGACCAAGGTGCCTGCCCTCCACCCCCTCAGCAGGTCTGACCAGCTTCCTCAAGCTCATGCTTTGAGCTGGACATGTAGCTACAAAGAAAACAAAGTTTAGCTTTGTTCTATTTTATGCCCTGAAATATGCAAGTGAAGGACACGAACCGCAGTCACTCCAGGGAAAAGCCCGTGTGAATTAGCCTTTGAAGAAGAATCTGGAACCAGCTGGAGGCCTGGATCCTAACTTCACAGGGGCTGCCTTGCCTCCCAGCTTTTGATGAAAGCCCAGAGGCTGCTAGGAAGCTTGGCCAAGAGCTTCATGCTGGCCTCCTTCAGATGGTGCCAAAGCTCTTCCAGGCTCTGCTTTCCTGCCCCAGGCTGTCTGGTAGCTTGGTGCCCCACTCCTGGATGCTCATTCTTGGAGGTTTTATCTACATGATATGGCCTCCCCTTTCTTGTTTCATGTTTTCATTTCCCTGCCCTCACCACTCCTTTGATCTTTGTATTTCTTCCAGTCCTTCCTCCCCCAGAAGACTTCCTGCGGTATGCAGGTCAACTGGAGGGTACAGGGGTAAATCGCATAGACTGTCTCATGTTGAAAAACAATTAACAAACCATCCAATGAACATATGAGTTGGAACAAACTGAAGAAAGGTAGGATAGAGGCTAGAGAAGAGAAGGATATTACTCTTTAAAACAAAACACAAGGATGTCCAGAGGAGTCAAGGAGATAAGGAGGTGAACCAGGTAGCTATTTGCAAAAAGTATCGTCTATTTAGAAGGGGCAGCCAATGCAAGCAAAATACAAGCTTGCTTGACAAACTCGAGGGAAAAAGGATAGAAAACAGAGTTGTTGTGTGGGTGTAGGAAGCTTTTCTCAGAAGCCATAGGTTATAACATGAAAATCCCAATGCCAAGGTGGAATACAGTTCTATGCTGTTGGTCAGGGAAGTTGAAAGTCCCCTCAAACACTGCAGGCTATTGACATTTCTCTTGGTTGTATCCCAGAACTAGATACCAAGACCCTAACGCTAAAGAAAACACAATATCAGGTACAAAGCATAGAGAAACAAATTTAGAACTAGATGGGAAGCTTCCTCTCTGCTGGCTACCTTTCCCGGTGCTAGAAGGTGCTATTCAGGCAAACAGGAAAGTGGGCTTATCCAGCTATGTATCCTGCACCCTATAATAATTACCTGCCATGCAAGATGTGCCCATTGGTACAACAGGGGCAAGATGGCTATGGGGCAACCAGCCAGTGACTGCATCTGAAGCCCATTTCACTAGAGGAATATCATGGTTGGCACTATATATCTGGCCAGAAGCCCATTTCTAGGGAGATCATAAGTTCTGAGGAAAACCCACCAGTCATGTTTTGCTAAATAGACAAGTTGTCAAGCTGCCTCTTAAATATTTATGCTAATAACTCATAGATTAGTGCTAATTTCACCCCTGGTTAAAGAAGCTTCTATTTGCAGCACACGGTGATGAATGCGGCAACTCATAACGGGTCAAGGGGGTAAGAGCAAGAGACGGCTGAGTGTGCAACCCTAAACAACATTCGCATCACCCTTTCAAGGATCAGGGACTGTCTGGAAGAAGGTGTAGGAAGAACAGAGGGGCCAGTGGATGAAGACAGTGAAGTGAAATGATGTCCTCTAAACAGGGCATAGCTGTTGCCCTTAGGAACTCACAGTGGCTGAAGTCTACCTGCACAAACCTGCACAAGACGTTACTGTCAATAACCCATCACTAACAGAGAAACCGACCCCTCCCTGAGGATGTGCAGCAATTAAAGGTTGATGAGGGAGGGTAGCCAGAGTCCTCAGTGGTAGCTGCCAAAGCTCAAGTGTCTTTTCACTCATGCTTAGGCAGACAACCCTCATAAAACAGAGAGGTTCACACACAAAAAGGAGTGAAAGGAGGAGCCTGGTGTTGATAGCACACACCTTTAATCCCAGCACTTGGGAGGTGAGGCAGGCGGATCTCCGAGTTCGAGGCCAGCATGGTCTACAAAGCAAGTTCCAGAACAGCCAGAGCTATACATAGAAATCCTGTCTCGAAAAACAAACAAAAAAACCAAAAGCTTCGGCAGAGTGTAAAAGTATTAAGAGAGGACAGTAAGATAAATGTGATCAAAGTGTGTGCGGTGTGTGTGCATGTAACTGAAAGAAAATTTTTTTTAATTTATTTTTTTAATATTTTAAAATTTTTCTAAAAATTCTACTGTTGCTACTTCATAACTGTAATTTGCTACTTTTTTGAATTGTAATGTAAATAGCTGATATGCAGGATATCTGACATGTGACCCCTGTGAAAGACCCCCATGTTAGACCCCCAAAGGGGTCTTGATCCACAGGCTGAGAACCACTGCTCTAGTTGCCCCAGCAGGTCAAAGGTAATCCAAGCCTCTGTGTATAGAGTTGGTAAACACTCAGAATAAATGGGTTGTGCTACACTAGAGGACATGGCTGGGCGGTGTCACACTGGAGGAGATGGCAAGCCTAGCCCAGCGACAGCATAATCAGGAACATGAGACACTTCTGAGGCTTGGCGTCTACCTGTGCACAGTAGGGCACTCTCCTGTCACATGAATTTCTGAAACAGAGCGAAGAATGGGAAACACTGACTTCTCACTGCACCTGGCTCACACCAGCCCCTCCCCCAGTGACACTTTCCCTGCTCTGCCAGTGTCCCTTAACATTTCTCCACTGTCTTTGTCTCTAGAAGGGGGACTTGCTGAGAGGCGGTCCAAAAACCTCCACAAGAGCACCCTATAGCAAAAACAGCAAAACTTAAGAATCTCCTAAATCAGGACCTTAAGAATCACCATAAAAAAAAGACAACCTGGCACTTTACGACTCCCTGGAAACACTTTAGAAACACCCATAGCATTTCCTCCTGGGGCCCTCAATTATCAGTCCCATTAGCCAATCTGGAGCCCAAGAACAACACAGATTTCCAGAGGCCAGGAAAAAAGGTGCTGCTGAGTGAGACTTACAGAGGCATCCCAGAAGGAAGACAGATGACCCAAAAGGGGGACAGACAACGACCCAGGCCAGGACTGAGCCATAGAGTATGGAAATCATGGGTGAGAGCCCAGCTAGGAACTTTCCAGATCTAGTGCTAGGTCTATTACAATTATTCTCAATTAGCACCCTCTAGGGTGCTAAATATTAGGTGGTACCTCACCATTTACACCACGGTTTCTCAATCCAGCACTACTGACACTTCAGATTGTATCCCTGAGAAGCTGACCTCTGTTTTATAGGATGGGTAATGCATCACTGGGCTCTACCCACTAGAATCCAGCGGCATCCCATCTACTTCAGCTGTAGTAACTGAAAATGCTTCAGACATTGCCAGATGTTCCCCTGGAGATAGGTTTACCCCCAAGTGAGAGCCACTAACATACACTCACTGTAGTGACAGGCATGGCTACTTCAATTTGCAGCACCGGCAGCTGAGAACAGAGAATCAGAGGGGTTCTCATGACTTGCCCAAGGCCACGAAACAAGCAGCAGAGCTCATGTTTAAACCCAGGCTTTCTGATTAAAAGTCTAGGGCACTTTCTAATACCTAACTCTACAGATGCAAGTACCAATATCAAGTTACTGCCTGCCTCAGTCTCTCACATATGTGAGTCAGAGGAAGATCTGAATCTGAACTATAAATAGATGGATCTGCTATACATCTAACTTGACAGTGGCCTTCAGAGGCAGGTGGTAGGGATTACCTCGTGGCATATCAAGTTCGCTGGTTAGGGGAAGGCCTTCCCTTATAGGAACCACTGTTAGCATAGAGATAACATTTAGGGTCCTAGAACTGCAGCTCAGTCCGTGGAATGCCACTCACCACCAAGTGAGGAAAACCTTGGCTCTGTATCCACCATCTTCTCCATGATGATCATCTTCATTCTACCAACCTCCTTCTTCCTTCCACCAAGTCCTTATCTTGGAGGAGTCCTATGATCAGATGCAATGCAACTCAAACTCCTACATCTGTATACCTCATTCCTTCCAAAAAAGAAAAAGACCAGCTAGTGTAAGCAGCCTTCAACTGCCCACAAGGTCAAGCTCATGGGGAGAAAGGAGCAAGACCTGGTTTCCTCAAACAATCCCTGACAAAATTTAATTATGCAGTTTATCTCTCAAAGAATTAATTTACTCCCCCAAAGAAGAAATGCAATAATACCCACCTCACCGGGATGCGGTAGAAATAAAACAAGATGTTGGAGGCTAAGTGCCAGGCACAATGTCTATTGCATTCGAGGTGCTCAATAAATCATTCATTTAATAAAATTCAGAACCACTAAGCAGGACGAAGAGAAAAGTTTTGGATGCCTCCCAGGTGTTTTTAACTTGCAGACACACTGAGTGGGTACATAAATGGATGCTAAGAACTCCATAGTAGCAACTCTCCTAGATCTGAGGCAGCCCAAATTTAATGGAGGAAAGCCTGGAAGGTAATGGAGTTGTCTCTGACCAACAGCCTTTGTCTTAAAGGCAGCTGCCTGCAGAAATCAAGCCCAGAGCATTTCCAGACGAGATGCCGTGGGAGAGCCTTCGGTGGGCACCAAAGCAGTCCGTCCAGGAAAAGAAATAATAATAATAACACAGGCAGTTGTCAGAGACATTTGCTGTGCACTCTGGTGGAGAACTAGCATTAGCTGCAGAGACAGCCCCGGCAGGGGGGCCAGATGGGAAGAGCTTCGAATAACAACTGGATAAATATGGCAGCTTGCAGAAGCCTACAGTTGCTGCCAAATCCTGACTGCAGCCTGGTCCCTTCTGCCAGCCATGCTGGGAGAGAGGAAAGGTCTCAGCAAGCATCGGCGAGCCAGTCAGGCCCACAGAGATGAGGAAGATAGAGTGGCCTGTCATCTGAACCTCGTCCCTGCTCCCTGGTTCGGCTCTGTCTGCACAAAATCTATGTCTAAAACACAATGCAGTTCATTTATTAAATGAGAGTATGTGTTCTAGGCACTGAAGATACTGTAAAAAGCCACCATGAAAAAGCTTTCTTCTCTTGGAAAGTTTCATTTGAGAAAAGAGAACCGTCCACAGTGTGCATTTTGATCGGGTCATTCCACAGAAAATAGACACTGCCATTCCTCCCGTTTGGTACTTTTAAAGGAACATCCCTGTCCACACAGTTGCATCTCCTGCCCAGGGGTGCTGATGCCTGAGAACCTCTGCCCATGCTCCCAGTCCTGCACCAGTAAGACTGCTGCAGAATAAACCAGTATGGAGGAAGAGGGACTGTGGGACTCCCAAATGCTGGGGAGGGCAGCTCCCGGTTTCAGGGTTGGCCCAGCGGCCCATGCTGTCTCTTTAGGGGGCTCAAACTTCTTCTGACTGGGAGGGGCTTTACCTCCTTCATTCAGCCCTGCCGCCCTGTTCCCACTCCCATCCTGGTCCTCACCCATCTCCTGCCTTCTTGTCCTTCCACTCATCCTTTTTTTCTGCCTAATCTGAGATGCCCATCTCTATCACTGACTTCACCACTGTCACACTTCAGACCCAAGAGTAAGTGCCGTACCCCCAGGAGCCTTGCCAGACCAGATGTGTGCATCTGGACAGAGCCCTAAACAGCATGACCTCACACATTCACATCCTCTGATTCTCTCACTGGCACCTGAACTTGTGACTCCCTGGTGTAAGAGGGTGATGGTTTGTTGAAGGTCTATTTCCTACACACATTGAATAAGGACATAAAGGAAGGAAATATGTTGGGTTTGCTTACCACAAAACCTCTGTGCTCATAACAGAGGCTGGCACCAAGTAAGATCTTAAGAAACAATAGAAGATACTCAGGACAATGACATTAATGTCCGGCATTTCCCTGTACCCACTCCCAGGTACTCATCTAGTTCTCACTCCTTCTTCAAAACTCAGTTTGAGTGGCATGTCTCCTCCTGACCGCCAAACACCCCCAATGCATTTGGGAGCACCCATTCTTCTCCCTCTCTATATCCCTCCCACTGTCAGGGAAAGGCGGTCATTGACAGGCACGCCCAATGCTGGCCGGCAGAAGCAGAGACACTTGACTTTGTATTCCCCAATGCAAGCACAAAGCCTGAGACAGTTTCGGATAGGATTACATGAATGAAAGTTACGGATGAATGGGCACTGAGCCTGTGATGCCATACATGACAAGAGAGGTGCTTCTTTCAGCTCCTTTGTCTGGATGATTTGTAACTACTGGCAGAGGCTCAATTATCAAGTTCATTATTTACAAGGACAAGTGACATTTTCATACTTTATAGAATTTAATGCCCTCCTCTGGGACTGCCTAGATCCCTGGGCTCAACAGGCCATAGAATGGGGTCAAGCAAGGAAAACATGATCTCTTCAAGGTCCCCATCTGCCCACAGGAGCACAATGCCCCAAGGGTTGAGAAGACCGGATTGTGGCTGTGGGCTTCAGATCCTAGGAAGAGCTGAGCCAAAGCTGCCCTGAGTCCTCAGAATCCATGAGGGTAGGAAGAGAACCCTGTGATTTATGTACACATAAGAGATTGTTTCAATGTGGATCAAGAATTTGTTTGAGATAGGCGAGGTGAAACACCACTGTGAGTCAGGGGGCAGAGGGGTAGGAGGAAAATATGAACCCCTCATTGTGCTTTCTGAGGGGAGAAAGCGGCAGGGTAACATAAGCCAGCGCAGCCCTGGCCACTGTGATGGCTATTCTCGGCTACTAACCCAACTACCTATCGTCAAACTAAAACCCACATAGCTGAATACACCTGTGAGGAATTTTTTTGTTTTGTTTGGTTTGGTTGGTTTGGTTTTAGGGCTTTTGTTGTGTTTTGCTTTGTTTGTCTGTTTGCTTGTTTGTTTGTTTGTTTCAAGAAAGGGTTTTTATGGATAGATCCAGCTGTACTGGAACTCACAGAGATCCACCTGCCTCTGCTTCCTGAATACTGGGATTAAAGGTGTGCACCACCACACCTTTGGTCTATGAGAGATTTTTGTTATTTTTATTTTTATCATTAAATAATTTGAAACGGGAAGACCCACCTTTAAGCTGGGTCTTTTGATGAGAGAAGACCCACCTTTGATCTGGGCCACACCTTCTGGTGGCAGCCTATATAAAGGACAGGGAAGAAGCAAGCTTTAGTTCTGTTTCTCCTTGCAATGCTATTCCTTCCATGGCGTTAGAACCTACGTCTTGAGGATAACCAGCTGAGGCATCGGCCTCATGCACTGGACAGCTACTAGATCCTTAGACCTTTGATTGGTAAACAGCCACTGTTAGACTAGCTGGACCATAGCCTGTAAGCCACTCTAAAAAATCATATATATATGATATATATATATATATATCATATTTATATATATATGAACAGAACTAATAGGATGGATATATTCATTCTATTTCTTAGTTATTTAATAATTATATTTATTAATAAATATATATATATTCATTCTATTTATTAGTTCTACACCTCCAGAGACCCCTGACTGACACACTGCTATGAATATTACCAGTAGGCTCTGGGGAGTCAGAGGTTGTTGAAGTTGTCTGATAACCAGCCCCGCGGTAAATAGGGTAAAAGAACAGTGTGTTGACCACTAACAATTCCATAAAAGAGACAGCTGTGGTGTGGTTTTTGGATTAGCTCCCACATGCATGCAATGTCTGTTAACGGTCTCCTTATCAGCAAGGCCCCAAGATATTTAAGTGTTATAAAAACCAGAAAATAAAAACATGTAATACAGGACTGGGGAGATAGCTCGTTCTGCAAAGTGTTACCCAGGTAAGCATGACGTCCTGAGTTTGATCTCTAACACCCATGTAAAAAGCCAGGTGTGAAGAACAATTATAATCCCAGCACTAGGAGATAGAGATAGGCAAATGCCTTGAGGTTCACTGCCCAGCCAGCCTAGTCTGACCACTGAGCTCCCAGTCTTAATATGAAATCCTGTCTCACAAAATAATGTGACAGAACTTGATAAGGAATGACAGTTGAAGCTGGACTTTGCTGTGCATGTCTGTACAACACATATACAACTGCACACACATGAACATGTATACATATCTACCCATGCATGTATATGCATAAATAATAAAAAGCATATAATATAGTGGTGATCTGCAGGAAGAATATAGAAAACACTGTTTCTGGGCTGGGTGGTGGTGATGCATGCCTTTAATCCCAGCACTCGGAAGACAGAGGCAGGCGGATCTCTGTGAGTTCAAGGCCAGCCTGGAATACAAGAGCTAGTTACAGGACAGGCTCCAAAGCTACAGAGAAACCCTGTCTCAGAAAAAAAAAAAAGAAAACACTATTTCTTACTGGTAAGGCTTAAACCTTTGCTCATGCTCCCATGCATATGTAGAAATCCCAATGCTCAGAGTGATCCGTCCTTTAAGAAGTAGTATAGTCATGAGAGTGAAAACAACATAATGAAATTAGTGTCCTTACAAAGCAAGCCCCAGGTCATTCCTTTGTATCTTCAACCATGTGCAAACACAGCAAAAAGATGGCCATCTGTGAGCCATGGCCCTTCACCGGACATTGAAATGTGTCACCACTCTGATCAGAACTGTGAAAATATATATCTGTTGGTTTTAAACTACCCAATCTACAGTATTTGGTTATAATAGCTCAAACCTATGAAGACACTTTTGTAAATGTTTCAGAAGCATATGAGCTTGTCAATCATATTGTCTTAAGAGGAAACATGCAATGACACTGAGCCAAGTGTCATTGGTTCTCAGTAGCTACTACTTCTTCTGCTCATCAATATAGATGATAGGTAGGTAGGTAGGTAGGTAGGTAGATGGATAGATAGATAGATAGATAGATAGATCTATCTTGCTATTTCATGCCTAAACCCCCAAAAAAGAGCCCTTTAAAATTTTTGTAAGTCATTAAGTAAAATGAATTTTATTCTTCAATTTAAGAAATATTTGTTATGCTCTGACACATGCCAGGGCTTATGTTAGGCTGAGAGAATAGTAGTGACCATTACTTCTTAAAAGTTTGGACGTGGGGTATCACAAAAGCCAATGTGTTAAAGCCTTAGTCCCCTACCCATGGCTCTACCAGAAGTAAAGGAACCTTTCTAAGAGGTGGTGCCAAGAAGAAGGACGCTTGGCCACTGGGACATGACCATGATAGAGCAGATAGGACTCTGACCTCTCCTCTCTTTCCCTCTCTGCTTCCCAACTGCATGAGGTGAGCAGACTTCCTCCACCACACACTCGCTGCAATGCTGGTCCTGCAAGAGGCCCAAAGCAATGGCCCCACGTGACCATGGACCACAGACTCTCAAACCACAACCCAATATAAGGCTTCATCTTACATGCTGATGACCTCAGACGTTCTGTCATAGTGACGGATGGCTAGCTAAAGCATCTGCCATCAGAGTCATTAAAAGAGACAGCACATAGTGACACGGGTAATCCAAAAAAAGGTAACCAGGAGACACGCACTAAAAGAGAGATGCTGAAAGACAAGGCAGGCTCTGGGGCTGGCTTTTCTGCCGAGGTAGTCTTTTGAAAATGAGAAATAAAGTCAAAATCATGCTATGAATCAGATGGCTTGCAAAGGTCACAGAGCTAGGATGAGTCAAGGAAGAAGACAAAGCCCTCAGCAGGAAGAAGGTGAGCTCTATGCAAGCTCTGGTTTTATATAATGTTTAATAAAAATCTCAAGTAGGAAATAAAGGAATCAAGTTTATTGTGACTGCTTTCTTGAACGATATGAACCCAGAAGAAGCAAAACAGAAAATCTTTGCCTTCGAATTCTATATCCTGGTCTCAGAATGACACCTATAACTTTAAAAGTCACTTTTAGTTATTAAAAACTACAAGCTCTCTATGTTCCCAGTTAATGCTTGCCTCCTTGGTCAACATGGCATGGGTAATCCTTCTTCTCTGGGTGAAAGCTTGACTTTATAACATGATTTGTCTGCTTCTTCAGAAACTGTGACCCCCCCATGACCCACCGGGGCTAGAGGCAAGTATAGCAAGATTCCAGGAATCATTTGATTGCTGTCAGTGAGGGGAGATGCTCCAATAACCCTCTGTCTAACTCTAACTCCTTACAATGTTGGTACACCCACTAAATTAAATAAAGAATGCATAGAAAATATCAACATCAGGCATGATTACTGTTTTGTGTTCAAGCAACTGGGAAACTCCAGAAATGGGTATGAGGTTGAAAACACTGGGGGAGAATAAGGTTGGAGCGTTCTCTTTTGCATATGTCAAGGCTGAGATATATGTGTGACAATCAAGCAGATTTAAGGCTCAGAGGGAAAGTGTGACAGTGAATGTCTCATTTTGAGTACTTTGGTAAATGCCTGGAACCTTTGGTCTCTATGAGATCCAGAGAGAAGAAGCAGAAACAAGGGAAGGAACAGGGACTCCACTTGAGGTACAGGGACAGTTGCAGTTCCATGGAATGCATCATTCTGTGAAGAAGACTGCGAAAATGGCCTCACATTAGGGAGACAGGCACTGGTATGATGCTAACACAGAGCACAAAAGGAGAGATGGTGGCAAAGAGGTGGTTCCCAGTGTAGGCAGATACTCCAGGAAGAGCAAAGAGATAAAACAAGCAGCGAACATGAGAGGTGGAAACAGTCGGTCTGTGCAAGCTCATCTCTAGAAGGTAAGGGTGACTCAGTAGCCTCTGTGCTGGGTGAAGAAGCAGACAAAAGGACAGAGAACTCAGGTGAGTGCTAATGGGAAGACCGGGAGGACATGGAACTCTTGCTTAGCTAGAAAATTCTAAAACCAATTTTTAAAGCGAAAAGCAATGGATAAGTTGGCTTCTGGTGAGTTCGGTGATTGTGCACATGTGCCCCACAAAGACCTGGGCCCTTGGGTGCTACTATTAGGAAGTGGTTTTAAAAAACGTCAGAGAGGTGGGGCCTAGAGAGAGGTCATTCAGACACTGAGGACACATTCTGAGATGCTTCACATATGACTTCTTGCTAGTTCTTCAGCCTCTTGAATTCTCTGTCACAAAAGGAGCAAACCTGACTCACCATCCTCTTTCTGCCCTAGCTGGAGATGCGACAATGTGTTCCGCACACACTCCCACCATGGCATGACAGCATCCATCAGCCTCTTCATAGGCCAAGCCATGGGACCACAAGTCTTAGACCTCCATCTTTCAAAACTGTGAGCTGAATGAATGTCTCTATCTTTCATAATAGCCTGCATCCAGTACTTTATTGTAGCTGCAGAAAATCGATTAACACAGCAATGCAGGGGAGACATGCGAAAGAATGTCTTTCAATACAATGCAAAGTACTGTCATGGGAAAGGGGGTATCCGAGATAGATGACGAGGCATTTAGGTGTGAACTGGGTGTGAAATGTCCCTGACAGGCTCCTGTATTTGAACAACTGGTCCCCAGAGAGAAGGTTGTTTTTAAAAGGTTAAGGAACCTCTGGGACAAGGGTCCCAATCAGCTGATGCCCGCCAATAGGGGCAGGCCTTGAAGGTTATACTGGGACATGAGTCCCAATTAGCTGATGCCCACCAATGGGGGCAGGCCTTGAAGGTTAGTGAGAACTTCCGGTTCTCACTAGAGCATTCAACTTCCTGATTCACCAAAATGTGAGGAGACTCCTCTGCACGTCCCAGCCACTGTGAACTCTGCCGTGCCTTCCCCACCATGATGGACTGAAACTATGAGACAAAATAAATATTTCTTCCCTAAGATGCTTCTCTCGAGTATTTTTGATTGTCTATTTTATGAACGCGGATGTTTTGCCTGTTTGTCTGTCCATGAACCACATATGTGCCTGACACCCAGAGAAGTTGGAAGAAAGCATCTGATCCCCTGGCACTAGAGTTACAGGTGATTGTGAGCTGTCATGTGTGGGTACTGGGAATCAAACCCAGGTCCTCTGCATGATCCGCCAGTGCTCTTACCCACTGAGCCATCTCTTCCTCCCATTCTGCCGGGAGGGTTTTCATAGCAGCAAGAGAGCAAGGAGTACGAGGAGTTAAGAGCACGTGAAACACAGCATGAGGGTTTAGGGAGCTAAGTGGGAAGCACAGTTTATAACAACAATGCAAAGTGAAAGCAGCATCTGGAGTTGTGATTTTCCTCTGCAATGCTCAGATACTCTGTGCAAAAGAGGACGGTCAAGCTCAGTTTTACCCGGTAAATATCACAAGGGAACTGGATAAAGAAAACTGATTGAGTAAAGCAGAGATTATTATGGACCAACACTGTGGCCTTCAAGTAGGAAGACATGAAGACAAAGGCTTTGCAAGAATGCGGGGTTGGATTTGGGTTTTACCCCACAGAGAGATGTTCAGCGGGGCACCGCAAGTGGTAGGGGCTATTCTGTTAAGTTTTGCATTATCGGGACACGCTGTGGTTGCAGAAAGTGACTGTGTATAGGCAGAGAAGATTCTATTGGTGGGAAATGTAATTTATACAGATGAGAAGGTAGGGTACATGAGAGGCCACACTATGAATGTCAGTAAGCACAAGTTCGACTTGAGATGGAAGAGTGAGCCGGGCTGTTCAGTGGAGGGTAAATGAAGGAGAAGCGTGAACTGGCATCCAAGATGGGGAGAAGCTAACAGGAACAACTGACAACGTCTAGAAAGATCTAGACACAAAACATAGAAAGCCCTGCCATCTCGCAGCATGAAAAGATATGACTTGCAGACGGTCGTGTGGACAGAGGAAGAGGCATCCTGGGAAGGAATGAAGACCTTCAGTTTGGCAAGCTACTACAGAATACAATCAGGTTCTCCTCAAAAGAAAAAAGAAGTGGCAAGGGGGAGCAGGACCCAGGGCAGCAGTTACAGAGGGAGAACGTAGGCAGGGATGGGTGTCGTGGAGTTTTGGAGCAGTTCTGACTGAGCACGGGTAGTTGGGATTGACAGATGCACGGGGGGAAAGAGTATTCAGTTCTGTAACTCGGGTCTGGAGTTCTCTGGTCAATGGTACAGTGGGTCCCAGGACACAGCCTCACTGGAGAGAGTCACGGTGTAAGAGTGACCTTCCTTTGTGTGTTATTAATAGCAAAAAATGCAGAAGTATGGATGTGTTACAGGGTCAGGGAGGCTACTACTAATGATCTGCTGTTAGCAATTAATAACCAACAATTTCCACTGACAGCCTAGGGGTCCCAGGACTTTAGTTTCTCCCATTTAAACTTCTGACAAATCTGAAAAGGTGAGGACACAGTTCATTTCCGTTTACCGCATGAGTGAAAAATCCAAGAAATTAGGCTTCTTACCAGGAACTCACAATTATCAGCAAGAGAAAGAAACGAGGGAGAAAGACATCGTTCAGGTATATTTAGCATTTATTCCATCCAGCTGACCATGTTTGCAAGCATTCTCCTATTTAACCACCATGACGAAACCACAAAGTGGAAATTATATTATGTATCTATCATATAAGAAAAGAATTGTGGCTTCAGAAGTAATGAGACTTGCCCAAAGTCAAAACCAGCAGACCCTTTGGTTATGAATGGTGTTCAGAGATGATATTTGCTTGCACGGTAGCATGCCACAAAAGTAAGCTTGAGCCCCATCACGCAGCTGCCCCACTGAGTGACCAGTTCACACACACAGCAGGTGGCCCTGCCACCCAGAGGAACACTGCACCTTTTAACCTAGCTGTATTCTTACCGCACGGAGCCATCTTCCACAATGAGCCAGCTAACCAAACATGTCCTGGGCCAGGGGCTGCAAGCAACTTCAATTTTTCAAGCACACCAAAGAGTAGCAAAGAAAAATGAGCAAACCTAACGCAGAAGGAGGTTTGGCCCGATGCCCCTAAACATTTCTTCCCACTCTAGAAACAGATCCTGTGTCTGGGACTACACATGCTAGTCAGTGGCCCACAGGCTGGTAGCCTGGCCTGCAGGCTGTGATCCTGTGATCCCCGAGGATCACAAAGTGCTGGCATCTGTGTGATGGCAGAGGGAAGTCAGGATGGTTTCTGATGTGAAGGCTGATCTAGACTAGGGTAGACTCAATGAAATTGCTCAAAATGCAGCCAATCAGCATCGTATTCTATGCATCCATTATCCCCTTCCTGAAACCACATACATGACTTCAGAGGGTGAGGAACACACAAAGCTCCAGCCACCGGCTCAGTGACACTCATAGACATGAGCAGATCCTGAAGATACAGCTTTCCCTTGTATCTGCAGGGTACTATTTCTGAGACCCCGCACCCCACACACACACACAGGTTTTCTAAAAAAAACTTTAAAAAAGAATCCACATACAGAAAATGGCATAGAATTTACATAAATCCCAAATATATCCTTCTGTACACCTTAGTTCATCTACCGATTATTCATAATAACTCAAATAATGCAAATGAGATGTGACTAGCTGCTGTGATGTACTGTTTAAGAGATAATGGCAAGAGGGACACATCTGCATGTGTTCAGTGCAGAATGGGCCATTGTAGACTCACGAGTTCAATTCCGATCTGCGGTTGGTGCAGCGCAGATGCAGACTCCACGGATCCCAAGGGCTGTCTGTACTAGGAAGTCATAGAAGGAGGAAAGAGCAGCCCATTCTTTCGGATCACCTGGCACACATGTACACAGGCAGGCCTGCACAGACATGCACACGCACGCATCCACATACACACACGTGGACTTACGAAACCTGACTACTCAGTACACAATTGCACGTCTGTGACATTAACGCTGAGCCATCCCAATGCACAGTGGCTCACACACCAGTGAGACTCTGGGCTCCCTCTTCCCTAGGAGAAGCAGACAATGGGATTCTCTGTTTTAAAGATCTGCCTTTCCCAAACCAGAATCCCCTACTTTTGAATTAGGTTAAAAGCTATTAGAGCAATAAAAAGTACCTAATGTGAGGTTTATTAAGAAGAAGACAACATATTCAGTACAAATGTCACTGGGCTTGTATTTTTTGAACCTTTCTTCCAGCTTAGACCTGCCTCAAACAACTGCAAATGTAAAATTGCCCTTTCTAGACCTGCTTGGCTTCACAGGTCTCCTATAAAAATATTTTCAAAGGCGTGTGTTTGTCTCCTCCATTCCTGTCATTTATGTTCATGTTAGACTTGGGGATTTTTATGTTAAAAGTAATTTTCCAGAGATGGAACCCATACACCTAGAGAAAATAATGCAACACTCACAGAAAATTGAAGCTGTCTTTGGAACAAGAGTGCCCGTGGATCATTCCGGAATAGTGTGGTCTGGATTAGCGTGCCACTAGTCATGGGATTCTGATGAATTGACCAGCTGTCGGATTGGTTTGGGGGGGGGGGGTAGGACACTAAAAAGTACCTACTGCATGGAGAGGTCCCCAGCTAGTGTGGAGCACAATGTCTTTTCTCTCCAACTAATAGCAATTCCTTAGTATCCAAGGCCTCCCTCTTGACTGGTGGTTCTCAACCTTCCTAATGGTGTGGCCCTTTCACACAGCTCCTCATGTTGTGGGAACCCCTAACTATAAAATTATTTTTGTTGCTACTTCATAACTGTAACTTTGCTACTGTGATGAACTATAACACAAGCGTGTGTGTTTTCTGATGGTCCTAGGTGACTCCCGTGAAAGGGCTGTTCAACCAAGGGGGTCGTGGAGCGCAGGGTGAGAAGCACTGCTCTCTGACTATCTTGTTCAGGGGTCTCCAGGTCGAGGATGAGAAGGGGTTGTGAAGCCTTCTTGCATCTACACCGTTCAAGGGGAAAATGTGCAACAGCTGATTTCAAGGTGCATGTCTGGTTAGGAACCACGGCAGGGGATGATGAAGTAATAACATCCCTCCCAGATTGTCTTCTGAATGTAGGCATGAAAGCTGGAAGGAGGAAGGCATGGAGATCACTCAGGAACAGGATCCCTATCAGCATCAAGAAACTGGGAACAGAATTTAAAGGTTCCAGACTGGCCACTGGGTGGCGCACCGAAGGAGAAAACACTGTGGACGCCCTGAACACTTGACCCGCCTTGGGAACAGGCACACAGGCAACAAACTGAACCTGTAGTCTGAACCTAACCTGGAAGAACAAAAAGTAAACATCCTCTGTACAAAGTAAGTGATGCCAAGAATCTTGCGCCAGCAGGATGGGATCGGAGTCACCGGAAGACCATCTCTCTGGGTGGGCCTGTGAAGAAGGCGCTTCCAGGAACAATTAAAAGGTAGGGTTCTTAGCAGTACCTTCTAAAGTCTGGGAGAAAGTAAGCTTGCCTGTCTGCCTTAACGTGACCAAGAGCATCTATCACTCCAGTGCTCACAGACTGGTTCCTGTCCTCCAACAAGGACGGAGTACCAGTGACTCCCCAGAAAGCGTCTATATTTTCAGCACCAGATTGAGACTGCTGAAGCCTCCAGCCTCATGAACCGAGGAGATTATCGGCCTCTCCAATATTCAGGCATCCTCTCTAGGGCAACCCAGCCCCTTTTGTGTAAGTCAGTGTAATAAATTCCATTTAAATATACATATTAGAGTACTACTCAGCAGTAAAAAACAATGACTTCTTGAATTTTGCATGCAAATGGATGGAAATAGAAAACACTATCCTGAGTGAGGTAAGCCAGACCCAAAAAGAGGAACATGGGATGTACTCACTCATATTTGGTTTCTAGCCATAAATAAAGGACATTGAGCCTATAATTAGTGATCCTAGAGAAGCTAAATAAGAAGGTGAACCCAAAGAAAAACATATAGTCATCCTCCTGGATATTAACCCTCATCAGGCGATGAAAGGAGACAGAGACAGAGACCCACATTGGAGCACCGGACTGAAATCCCAAGGTCCAAATCAGGAGCAGAAGGAGAGAGCACGAGCAAGGAACTCAGGACCGCGAGGGGTGCACCCACACACTGAGACAATGGGGATGTTCTATCGGGAACTCACCAAGGCCAGCTGGACTGAGTCTGAAAAAGCATGGGATAAAACCGGACTCACTGAACATAGCGGACAATGAGGACTACTGAGAACTCAAGAACAATGGCAATGGATTTTTGATCCTACTGCACGTACTAGCTTTGGGGGAGCCTAGGCAGTTTGGATGTTCACCTTACTAGACCTGGAAGGAGGTGGGAGGTCCTTGGACTCCCCACAGGGCAGGAAACCCTGACTGCTCTTTGGGCTGAGGAGAGAGGGGGAGTTGATTGGGGGAGGGGGAGGGATATGGGAGGCAGTGGCGGGGAAGAGACAGAAATCTTTAATAAATAAATAATAATATAATAATAAAAAAATAAATCCCATTTAATAATGCATATATGAATTTATCAGTTCTGAGCCTCTAAAGAAGTTTAATGCTGATTTTGTAGGCTTTTCCTCATTCCATTTACATGGAAGACCTTACCGGCCTATATACAATACTTCTCACACAGCAGCAGAATATCAGGTATTACCACGTAAAGAGGAACACTGCCAAGACCACAATAGCCTATATGACAAGACAGATACTGACAAATACAAAAAAATGAATCATCCAAAGTATATTATCTAATGGCGGTGGGCTCAAAGTAGAATTCAGTAATACAAATATAACAAGAAAATGCTGAAAAACTTGAAAATGTATTTATAAATAACCTATTGATCAAAAAGGCAGTCCATAGGAAACTATACGAAAAGAAAACTATAACATACCACAATTAAAATCTAACTAAAAATACACACAAAAATGATTTTAGTTGTACTATTCATAATCTACACAACCAAAAAGGGCCCAAATTATTCCTTAACAGATGAATGTAGATATTACCTCTGTTCTATTAGGTGAAACACAATTTAAAAAGGAATGAACTTCTGTTACACATATCAACTTAGATGAACTTAGAAAACACTACTCTGAAAGAGGACAATCTTTTTATTTCCTTTATTTTGAGATCATAATATAAATCATGGCATTTTTCCGTTCCCTTTCCTCCCTCCAGCCTTCCCATATAAACCTCCTCGCCCTCTTGTTTCTGTGGCTTGCTGTTTTGATGCTGGTTTGGTTCTCTCTCTCTCTCTCTCTCTCTCTCTCTCTCTCTCCCTCCCTCCCTCCCTCTGTGTGTGTGTGTGTGTGTGTGTGTGTGTGTGTGTGTGTGCGCCTGTGTCTCTGTGAGTACATGCGCATATGTGGAGCTTCTATACCAGGTCTCTTTCTTGATTATTCTCTCATTATTTCCTGAGACAGTGTCCCTCACTGAGCCCAGCCCTCACCAATGGTTGAAACTGCTGGCCAGCAAGCTCTGAGGACCTTCCTGTCTCCACTCTCTCACAGCCCAAGCTTACTGATGTCCACAACACCAGCTTTAAGGTGATGCTCTGCACGGATCTCAAGCCCTGACTTTTTGTAGAGGTCACTTTATTGGCTCAGTCATCTACGCAGGCCGGTCACTTGCACTCATACAACTGTCTAAAATGATAAAACTGTCATGATGAACAGATGAGTGATTGGCAGGACTTCGAGGTCGGAAAAATGCCAAGAGCATGAGCGGAGCAGGAGTGGAATCTTGGGTTTAACAGTTCTGTACTTAAAAGTCCAACCTGCAAGGGCCGGTAAAACAAGCAGACAGAAAGTAAGCATGGCATGCGCAGAGGAGATTGCCAGCCTGATAGCCTGAGCTTGATGCCGAGGCTCCATGGTTCCCTACAGTCACCCCCTAACTATAACATGCACCCCATGCACTCATGCAACCTCATTTACATATATTATACAACACACAAAATACAAGTGAAAACCGGTAAAACACACATGAGACATATTGCTGCCAAATCTTCAATGAGAGCATTTTAAGTCAAAGCTTACTTATTGAGAAAAAAAACCCATTCGAATCAGAAAACACAGAACATACATTGATGGGGCATGAAGCAGCAGAGGTAAACGCATGAGGACCTCACCTGACTTTATATTCAAATTGCTCCTCTTGAGCCTAGAGCCCTATTCAGCCACTCCTCCTGGTGTTTGTGAGTCCTATGAAACATTCCCTAAAGGAGTTTGGTCTTGCAGAGGAAGGACACCTGCTGCAAGGCAGAGTCTCCTTCAGGGCACCTGTGGCTGCCACACCGCACAGCAGCCAACAGTCCTGAAATGTCCCTTGACACTTGCAGGACGGGTCTCAGCTCCATGGCTGGAATGTGTGGGATCCCGTGGCACTCTTTCTGGGTGTCTCTACTCTGACATTTTTCTTCTTGTTAGGTGGGGTTGGGGTCATGGGAATCTTGACTATACAGGTCCTACTTTCACACAAGGCCACATCCGCAAGTACCAGGGCTGTGTTCTCATCTTGTCACTGAGGGGATACAAGTCAACCTAAAACACCAAGATTTCACAGAAAATAAGAAAGGAAAGGCACAACAACAATGTCAGCCCTGATTTGTTCCATGCACTAACAGCGACTGGCTCCACACACACTGACTGACAGCGGAGACCCTCTCCCCTTATCTCCTATGACCCTTCTGAACTGCTCAGGAAAGCAGAAGGACCCATCCAGGCATTGCACACTTTTATATAATGCAGGCTGCACTTATTTTTTAAAGTTTTAGAACCAGGGCTCACAGATGTAAAATTTAATGCTTTTTTTTCCACTTCTATCCTCCTGTGTTTCAATTTCCTGAGTCTCAGCAAAATCCTAGTTTAACCGCCTGGCCTTTTCATGAAATTATCCTGGTAGTTACGGGCCCTGGGAGGAGTATAAACAGATCTCTCTCTCTTTCTCTCCTTATGGCACCCCAGACCCAGGGAAGAAGGAGCCACATTTATTGCTGTGATCTTTTATTTAAAGGGACTAGGTTGAGCTATGCATACCTAAGAAAAGTAGAGTAATTAAAAATTTAAGTATACAGATACAACGCCTGCATTTGAACACTACACTGAGAATATTCACTGAGCACACAACACATCCACATCAATATATTGTGCAGAGGACACAAAGATAAATAGGACAAAGCCAGACAAACTAACCAGAATTCAGCCTTAAGTGTCTTCAAACAGTAAGCAAGAGACCATGGACCTTGGTGCTCCCCCAACTCATCCTGAAGAGCAATGGATGACCTTCCTCCAGTCACACTGACTCCTTTCACCAATCACAGGCGTTCCTTCTATCCCCCTGCTCAAGCAGCCTAGAACCAGAGCAGTCCGGAACCTCAAGAGCAACTGGAGACACTCATTTCCCAAGTGACAGCTTGCACTTGCACCGTGCCAGGCTCCGAGCTAGACGGTGGAAACACAGAAATAAGGAAGCTCCAGGAGGCAGCTGCTCCCCTAGCCCTTGTCTGCAGAGGCCTGTTTGGGGGGAAGTTGGGGAGCTGGAGAATGGGGAGCCCTTGGCACATCAGCTGGTTAGGGGAGCCCATGAGACAGCTGGCAGCTGCTCCTCCAGATATAGCCCTGCTGTCCTGGGAACATGGCAGCTTCTTATTCAAAAACAAGAAGTATTTTTAATTCTCTGGCATTTGCGCCCCATTTAGAATATTACTTCAGTCACTAATCAGGGAAGCCAAGCTTCTCCAGTTTCCTTGGGTGCTCAAGAAGCTCCCTGAAAATGCCAAGGGCACCAGCACCAAGCAGGACCTGGGCCAGCTGGTTTGTGGAGCCCCAAGTGAACCTAACCATACCCAGAGGCACAGGCACAGCCACAGGTAAGAGGCTGCTGCAAACAAGCACTGACGCAGGGAGAGCTCTCTATCTAAAAAGTTCTGTGACTGATAGCCAACAAGAATCCAAAGAAATGCCCAAACACTTAAAGATAGGGAAACATGTTACAGCAACACTCCACTTAGACTCACGTGACGGGAGAGGATTTCAAAGCCCTGTGATGTCGACCAACCTTGTGCCGAAAGCCCTTTGGAAATGCTACCACGTAGATCTTACAGGCCACAATCGTGCAAGACACATTCTTTTAAAACCTTTCTTCTCTCACTCTGGTCCTTCCCCACCCCACACACCTCTTATCAGTTCAGTTTTCTGGAAAGTTCTGACTCATCCACTTGCCCTGCAGCCCTTTCTGGCAGAGAAGCTATTGACGGACAGAGAGCTAGTAGACTGACTGAGTATGAGACACCTACTATCTCTTGTTTAGAGAAAAGAGCCACAACAAAGTCACCAATTACCATGCCATCAGATGTACATATGGCTGCTATTAGCCTCATTTAACAAGGAAAGCAGAGCTAGAGGTGGAAAGGATTTCAAAAACAAATTTAAAATTAGATAAAATTAATGGCTAATGGACTTGACTGTTTCAAAATCAAGAGCTGGAACTCTCAAGTACAATAGGCAAATGGAAAATGCTACTTAGATCTGACTGTGAGTTCATATCAACAAGATAAGAAGGACACTACTTACAAACAGGAAACTATCTTCAATGCAGCAGAAGATGAGCAAAGCACACCCATCAAACCCCAGGAAACGAGACAGCCATGGACGATGAAGCTACTAAGGGTCTGGATGTAATGAACCCTCACTTAAATTCCAACATTCAGGGTACGGAAGTGGAGAGGAAGGAGCGTTGAAGGCTAGCTTTGTCTACACAATGAGTTCAAAACTAGCCTGAGCTACAGAGCAAGCTCTGTCTAATATATTACATATTAATTAATTAACAAACAAAATAAAATCCAGAAAGATACCATTATACAGCTTCTGTTAACACAAACAAAAAGGCTCCATGTGTTTTAGAATATGTCCATCAAGAGCATCTCCCACACTTTAAAATGCCACCCTTAGAAATTCTCCCACATGCTGGCAAGATGCAAGTACAGAAAGGCTTGTAGCCACACAGTTCAGAAAAGCAACACCCTGGCACAGGGCCCAACACCCATCACCATTTGCAATAGCATCCCATTGTCAGACCATATCATGTTCAGATTGCTGTAAGATGAACTATGGCCACACACCACAATGATGAGCATACCACAAACCAGGGACTATCATGATTCCAGTTCTGAAGTTCAAAGTATAAATGGAAAAAAAATAAATAAAACATGGACTTGTTTTGGTTTTGTTTTTTTAAATACACCAATCTTTCCCAGGGCAAACAGATGATGATCTCATCCTTACACATGAATTAAATAGTCATTGTAGCATAACTTTTTTAAGACAGCAAGTCACTTAAGAAATTCCTCGGACCAGTACCTAAATGGGATTTCTACAACAGCATCCAAGTGAGATGAATTGGGATTCACGTGACAGAGGATGGAGACTTGGCCGTAGCCACTTTTATTTATGCATGCATTCAGGCAGTGCTAAGAGAGAATTCTATGGCCCTGATGATAAAAGTTAACAAGAATATCGAGCTACAGAACTTGGAGAGGAAATGCCTTCTAATCAGTCTGTCTGCTGGAACCAATTGCCTGAGATAAAGCCAGGCCATGCTACTGAAGATGGAAAATTGGGAATTTATTGGACAAATGAAACAGCGGTGATAAAAGGGGATGCATCACTTCCAACAAGGAAATATAGCTGGAGCAAAAGAGCAAGTTGTACTAGAGTTCACCTTCCCAGTTTCCCTTTGTGTTCTCATCTTTGGAAATGCTTCCCACACTCCTAACAGAACTTTAGAGAGCTGTGGACACAGACACATCATGGCGGTCTGCTCTTATGCTCCAAGGATAAGTTAAAAAGCCTGACACCACAGATAGCAATGAAGCCTGCATATACTGGTTGCTCCTCTTACACAGATTGGATAGCTTAGTTTATAAACTTCATAGTGAATGGTTAACAATGAGCACACGATGGTCACAATGATCTAAGGAACAAAAGTACAAAAGGACCACACTGGTACTTTGGGGCCATTATTAAGTAAAGCAAGTGTTTCATGAACACAATCCCTGCTATATCATGACCTGTAGTTGCTGTTAGAAGACTAATGGGTGAGTGGCACAGAAAGCAAGGATACTGTGAACAGAGGAGTGACCCACATTCTAGACAGGACAGAGAAGAACTGTGAGATTTCACCAGGCTACTCATAGTGTGTAATTCTTTTTATAACTTCTTTAATTGAATTTTTCTTTTTTATAATTTTATTTTATTTAACATTTTTTCATTTATTTTACATACTGGCCAGTTCCCCTCCCTCCTCTCTTCCAGTTATGCTCCCATACACACTCCCATCTATCCCGTTTCCCATTCACTCCTCCTCCTCCTCTCCATTCACAAAGGGACAGGCCTCCCATGGGCACATCAAGTTGAGACTAAACTAAGCTTCTCCCCCTGCATCAAGGCTGAGAGGTTATCCAGTAAGGGGAACAGCTTCCTAAAAACTAGCTAAGTGCCAGAAACAGGTCCTGATCTCACTGCTAGGAACCTGACAGGCCAGGCTACACAAATGTCACTCACATGCAGAGGGCCAAGGTCAGTCCCACGCAGGCTTCCTAACTGTTGATCCAGAGTTCATACACTCCCATGAGCTCACAGCCCCCAATCTTGACCTTGAACCCCTGGCTTGTGGCTAAAGGATAACTGGTAGGGCTGCAGTCCTAAGAGCATTGGCTGCTCCTCCAGAGGACTCAAGTTCAATTCCCAGCAGCCATACAGAAGCTCACAATTGCTTGTAGCTCTAGTCCGAGGAAATTCAGTGTCCTCTTCTGACCTCTGCCAGTACCAGACAAGCGGTATGCAAACATACAAACTGGCAAAATACCCATATAAATAGTGTGCGGTTTTTAATACTATTTATATCCAAAATTTTCCATTTAGTATTTTTTAACAGTGGTTGATTATGGACATTTAAATCATAGTACACAGAATTGTGGCTAATAAAATATTATTGTTCTGTTTCTAAAATTTCCCTAACTCAACCTAATTAGGTTAATTTAATAGCCAAAAATATATGCACTAAACATCACAGTGGAGAAAATGGGAGGTCAGTTTATAAAGGTGGATAATAAATAGCAGCAGAGAAGTAGGCAAGAAAGTCCGAAAAATCAATGGTCTCCAAAACATTAAGAGGAAAATGCCACCTTGCTACCTCTTTAATTCTAGACAGTGATTTAAAATCACAATTGCCTGATTCAGATTTGAATATTGTCTTAGTCAGGGTTACTATTTGCTATGAGAAAACACCATGACCAAAAGCAAGTTGGGCAGGAAAGGGTTTATTTGGCTCACACTTCTACATCATAGTCCACCACTGAAGGAAGTCAGGACAGGAATTCAAGCAGAGATAGAACCTGGAAGCAGGAACTGAAGCAGAGGCCATGGAGGGGTGCTGCTTATTGGCTTGCTCAGCCTGCTTTCCTATAGAGTCCAGGGTTGACACTGCCCACAATAGGCTGGGCCCTCCTCCATCAATCACTAATTTTAAAAAATGCCCTTGTTTACAACCCAATTTTATGGAGGCATTTTCTTTTTCTTTTTTCTAAATAATTTATGACATTTTTCATTTATTTTACATACCAACCACAATGTTCCCTCCCTTTCCTCATCCCGTTCCCTCCCTCACCTCCCATCTAGTTCCTATCAGATAGCTTTAGCTTGTGTCAAGCTGACACTTAACTATCCAGCACAAATATCATGCCAGAATAGGATCTAGAACAAAATCTCCAGACAACTAGCTCTCAAACACCCACAGAAAAACCAACTCAGCCACTCCCTAGGTCAGTCTTCTTCTTCAGGAAGCCATCTCTGACTGCACCTGGAATTCTTAAGGATCTCTTACTCAACCACAATAGTAGGCTGACGGGATGGTCCATTAGTAGGGTGCCTGCCACATAAACATGAAGATCCAAGTTCAAAGTTCAGTTACGAGCACCCATGTATGTGTGTGTGTGTGTGTGTGTGTGTGTGTGAGAGAGAGAGAGAGAGAGAGAGAGAGAGAGAGAGAGAGAGAAAGCCAGGGTAGCACTGTATGTCTGCCATCCCGAACTGGGAAGGCAGAGCCCATCTGTGAGCTCTAAGATCAGAAAGAGACCTCATCTCTAAAGAGGGGGGAGCTACAGATAAGACATCTGATTCGCTCCCGTACAGTCTCTACACACATATGTACCCACGTGCATACAGGTATACACACACACACACACACACACACACACACACACACCAACATGCTAGAGTACGCTGAGCACTTAAATTTCAGCATCAAGCAAGCACAACATGGTGCCTACTTTCTTGTGGCCCGCTTGTTATCAAAGGTGAAAAATCTTCCACTGGGAAGTGAGAACACTGTACGTTTGATTATAAATCAAAGTCAAGGTGATGAAGGGGAAACAGGATGCCAGGGGGCTGGATCATGTTGACAGGAAGGGGAGCTGGGAGGAGGAAGTAAAGGTTATATTGATTTCTGAAAAGTAAAATCTAAGAAGTTAAAGGAGAGAGTGTGTGTTTGTGTGTGTGTATTTGTGTGTGTGTGTGTGTGTGTGTGTGTGTGTGTGTACAAATAAAGGCAAGAGTATGCTGGGCAGTGCTATACTAAGTTCAAGATTTTAATCTTCACTTTAAAGTCAATAGAAATCTTAAAGAAAAAATGGGGAGGGTGGAGTCAGGTTAGAGAACATTTTCAGAGTTTTCTTTTTGAGACTATCACTTTGGACTAACAGAACTCTGATTCTGTAAGTAAAGTCTTATTCCAGCGTCTCTCAGAGGGCCAATTCGAACTTTAACTTGGGAGGGAAAGGATTAGTCTCTAAAATGTGTATCAGGACATGGATAATTTATTTCAGGATGGATGTGTAGGTGTGGAACCTGAGGGACTGCACAGGAGGGGATGAGAAAGTCTGCGTTAACTGGATGGTCCTGCTACATTGCAGAATCCACATCCTCACATAAGATGCTGGGGTGGTTTGAATTGTTTATCTTGCTATTTAGCAAACAGTGATCAACACTAGATGAAGTTGGACTGTCAGAATGTCTTCGATGTAACATAAAAGAAAAAAATTCAAAGATGAAAGAAATGCTTGCATTCACTATGGCTTCCTCACCCCCACTCACCTGGTGATACTCCTGAAGGCCACTCTCTCCACCAGGCGGTCAAGGGAAACTGAAAATGTCCCCAGACTTCAACAGAGAAGGATTGTTGAAAGCCACGTGCAAGCATCCTGACATAAAGCATAGTGAGCCCCATACCCAGAAAACTCAGCAGAGCCAATAAAATTATCAGAAGGCTGTTACCAACAGGAAGAGTTTGTTGACGTTAATTGATCATGAGACCCCAAAACAGAAGTAGACAGATGACCTAGAAAGGCCTCGATTTGTGTACCTGGATGTGATGAGCTCGGAAATGGGAGCACAGCCCAGTGTAGTACCACTGGAAGGGAAGGAAACTTTGGGAAGCTGCACCTTGAGGGAAATGAGTAGGCATGGTGTGCAAAAGGATTAGGCTTGGAAGAGAGCTCGGTGCTTAGGAGCGTTTATTGCTCTTGTAGAAGACCCAGGTTCAGTTCCTAGTGTCCGTATCAGTAAGCTCACAACTCCAGGGGTTCAAACACTGTCTTACCTCTGTTGTGCACATAAACTCATTCAGACACAAACACAAAAACATAAAGAAAAAATAAATCTTTTTTTAATTGGGGGTGGGGCAAAAAAGAACCTTCTTCTCCCTCCCTCTCTCTCTCTCTCCTTTGCTCTCTGACAGTGAGGGAAGAGGTTTCGCTCTCCATGCACTCCCACCATAGTGGAGGGTACTACCTCACCCTAGGTTCAAGAAATTAGACCCGGTAAATCACACGTCAAAGGACACAAAACTGCAAGCTACCTCACACATTCTGTAGTGTCCAGCACAGGGACCTTGGAAGGCAACTATATGCAAGGCCAGAGCCTTTGTGAATTGGACCGGTACTCTTTTTATGTATTTAAATAACATTTTTTCCATTTATTTTACATACCAACCAGTCTCCCCTCCTTCCTCTCTTCCTGTCCCCTCCCCTTTCCCATCTATCCCTTCCCGTCTGCTACTCCTCCATCTCCATTCAGAAAGAAACAGGCAAAACATGACATATCAAGTTGAGACAGGACCAGGTAATCCAGTATGGGACAGGTTTCCAAAAGCCAGCTAAATGTCAGGGAGAGGTAGAACCAACACTCTTAAAAAAGAAGGTTGAGAGAGTTTCTTTGCTATTTTCACAATGAGAAAATTCAGTAAGAAGATGTCTTTTACTAACCAGGAAGTATGTTTCCAACAGGCCTCAAGTCCAAAGTTATAATGGTCCAGGGGATCAAGCTCCAGAACTGTACGAACATGTTATTTCTAAACTACGCTGAGTGTAGTACTGTCTTACAGCGGTGCAAAATGTCAAAGACACTAAGAGGGTAACTTTGTATGAAGGAAAGGAAATCCATGATTTGAGGGGTCTTGTTAAACAGCGGATTTTAGCTAATCTGGATCTCTAAAATCCAAGGTCTGCCGAAGGCCAGGTAGAAAATAATGGAGGTTGTTGCATTATTAACTTTTCTGTTGTTGTAACTAAATATCATAACCAAAGCCTGTTACTTACACAAGATGTTCATTCTGGCTTATGGTTCCAGAAGGATGAATAGTGATCAGGGACATAGCAGCAAGAGGCAGACATAGTGGCAGGAACGGGAAGAGGAGATCACACACCTTCAAACACAAACACAGTGGCATGCTTCCTCCAACAAGGCCTCACCACCTAAGCCTCCCCAGACAGCACCATCAACTGGGAACCAAATATTCAAACACCTTAGCCTGTGGGAGACAGTTCTCATTCAACACATCACAGAGGCCAAGTGTAAAACACAGCTTTGACCTTGGCCAGCAGCGTAATGAGTACAGTGGGCCCTCAAACCTCCTCAATGGTTTGTCCTATTCCCTGGGTGTATTTTGGAATGGACATCTTCAGCAGTAATATGAACTTGCCAAGTGACTCTCTAATAGGGGCCAAGAAAGTAGAAAAGGCAGACAGAAAACCCTTCTGTCTTCCTACAAAAATACCACAACAAAGCATTGCTCTGTCCCTAGAGAACCCGAGAAAACAGCCCCGCCGTTAAATATTTGGTGAAAAGCAGATGTCTACAGTCCCAGCCCCGTGTAACTTCGAGGTTGGCAGATGCACAAAATAATAATTCATAAAGATGGCCAGTGGATGGTCATAAACTTAACTAAGTAGTGACTCCCATTGTATGTTCTGCTCCTAATACGGTCTCTTGATTAGATCAAATCAATACAGACCCCAGCAACTGGGACAGGATTATTGATCTGTCAGTACTTTTCATTCCCCCATTATAACACTAACCAAAAGGTATATAGCAAGCCTTCAGTGATATACTTGAGCAGAATATCACTTTTCTGATTTGGAGCCACATAGGCCATAAAAATGTGATGATCTGACTATCTACTAAAATGCCATGCTGGTTAATGTATTGATGGCATTGTGAAAAAAAGACAAGAGAGCATAAATAGTAGGTACAGAGTACACGGTAAGACAAAAGTGTGTGTGTGTGTGTGTGTGTGTGTGTGTGTGTGTGTGTGTGTTAAAAATAAATAACCTCTATGAAAATACAGAAAACCGCCAACATTGACTATGTTTTCTGAAGTCTCGGAGTCCTGAGGTTTGTCAGAATGTACTCTACAAAATAAATGGAAAAATGCTACTCTAGGTATTCTGCCACAAGCTAGATAAATCACAAGTGTTGTAAGAGGCCATCCTCCAAGCCAGACTGCAGCCATTTTCATGAGATCAGCATGATAAGGCTTGCGGACTGTTGACATCATCTCCAAGCAGGAGTGGGGTTATCTTAGACTCTAACATGGGCATCTGATCACACCCCCAAATATCTGTCTGCAAATCAGCCCTAATTTCAGTATCTGGGACCTGGGAAGTGGCTAAAGTATACAAGCAGAAGAAGGCCAGGAGAAGGACCCTCCACCTACGAGACTACAGGGCATTATCATCTGTGCTAGGTATAGACTCTGCAGTACCACAGCTTTCAGGACATCCCCTGATGGTACCCCTCACCCATGCTCATTGATTTGCCACAGTGAACGCTAGTGGACTCATAGTTTGCTATAATGTTAGGATCTTAGGAGTGGGTGGCTCCCAGAAATCAAATTGAGGTCATCAGGTGTGACAGAAGACCTATCCCAAGCAAGCCATCCTGTCTGGCAATTGTGAGTGGGGTCTTCACAGGGATATGGCTCTCTGCCTTGTCCACACTGGAGTTCAACAGCCTTAACTCTCAGCTCCAATCACACAGGATGCAAAATGACTACACTTAGTCAAGATGTTGTATGGAGTTTACACAAGAAGCAGGCTAGCTATTCCTATGCCTTGGGAATCAACTCATAATCTCTTTGGCAAAAGACTGTGGTCATTTTGTAAGCCACGCCCTCACACTCAGCCTAAGGTGGGGAAGTGTCTACATGTGAAAACTGTATTGTGAAAAAAAAAAAAAAAAAAACTGTATTGTGGACAGTATAGACTAGATATTTCCAAACTCACTAAAAAGCTAATTATGTACATGGAATTTTACTGTCAGGAAAAAGGAGTATATGCATGATCAAAGACTGCAAAGTTTCCCATCACCTGTACACACTATCCATGTAGACACTTCTCTGTCACCCCACATCAATTTATATGGCACAGTCTTGATTAGGATAGGAGGGACACAAGCAACACACTCTATAGAGGTCACGTGATACAACGCAGTCATCCCTCAGTATCCATGCAGGAAAGCTTTAGGAACCCTACTACCTACCCCTCTAACACAGATGAAAATAAGACAGGATAAAGAAGTCTCAGAGTTGGGCATGGTGGCACATTCCCTTAATCCCAGCACTCAGGAGACAGAGGTGGACAGATCTCTGTGAGTACAAAGCCAGCCTGGTCTGCATGGTGAGTTCCAGGACAGACAGAGGTACATAGTGAGATCTGTCTATAAACAAAGGAATGAACTAACAAACAAACAAATAAATAAATAGAGAAAAGAATGGGTTTGAAAGCACAATCACGGCACGGCAATGCAGTCAAGTCCAGTCATGGTGAGTGTGTGAGGCAGATTAGAAGAAACAGCAAACGTCCCGTTACCTCCTCAAACTATGGCCCAGTGAGTCCTAATTGTGTTCTCTACAGCCCAGACTCCTCTAGTTGTTTCCCGTGGCTTTATTCTTCTTCATAAACCAGAGCAACTATAGATTTTTATTAAGGAAAAGTGAGGATATCTCGAGGAAGAGGGGCTCCAAGGGACACAGACCCCCATTTTCTCATTATTCTCTCAACTTCCCAAGCATTGTGAAGGCTGCTCAGTGATGAAGCTGACTTCCCTTGTTTGCTGTGAACATCCTACAGGTAGGAGAAAAGGGAGTGTTAGGCAGTATCGGAGATATGGGGAGAAAATAAACAGAAATAGAATGATTTCAGAAGATGCAAATGGCCATGGATAAAGGAAGATGTGGCAATGGAGGTGGATCTAGAAACAAGAAGCTCAAGAGATGAGACAACATAGCCGTTAAGAACCTATGAGAACAGTCCAGTCACCCAGCAGTAAGTCTGGACCACAGCAGCCACAGAAGATAGTACTCCAGAAACCAAACCTCAGCAGCATGATCAGAAGCAAGGAGGAGGCTTCAGCAAAGGGCTCGGCTTGACTTCACATAACAGCGTGTGTCACAGGCGTATAAGACATCTTTGTTTCCAAATCCTAGAGGCCTCGAACAGCAAATGCATGCTGAGGAATCAAAGGAAGCTAGCCTTCATGTTTAATCATGTAGTAGTTAGAAACGAGCTTCCTCTGCAGCTCCTCTCCAAAATGCTCACAGACTCATTCTGTCTCCTTTCCTCTATCCCTCAGGAGCCAAGAGCAGCAGTTTGCACACAGTTCTCAAGTGGTATGCAGGGGATATCAAGTGAATGAATGGCCGTGGGCCTCCCTGTGCTCCATTTCATGGCTTTTCATCTTCTGTGACATCCTATATGCAAGGACTCTAAAGAATGACTGGCTATAAGCCTGCCTCATTCTCTTACGTGTATTATTCTGTCTCTTCACAAAATAATGAACCCCTTAATGTCTCTACCCATGTAGCCAAGAAGCCATGGAGTGCAGAGTTGAAGACATCATCCCACACACAATGTCCATAGGAAATTGTATCCTGGTGAAGATCAATATTAACCTGAGTCTAGCAGCGGCTTATGCATTGATCCAACAAGCCTATCCTGAATGCTGCTTTATGTCAGTAAATCTGCCTGCCAGACCCTAAAATGGAAAAAATCTGAGACCCCAGGAAAGGTTTACATGAACATGACTGCAGAGATCAGGGGATGGATAGACTTGCTGTTACATATTCCTCAGTTCAAAATCTACCCCAGCTATTACTTGGTTATAATGAGACCTTTGCTCTCGAAGTCCCAGATCTTCCATTAATCTACAACAGTAACAACCAAAATTAAAATTTCTGACATGTGAGTATCAAGGGTCATCTATTACCTTTCCTAACTCTTGCTCCCTTTCTTCTTCATTTTCCAATGGAGCCTAGAAGGTGGCTACACACATAATTGGAATAGTTGGGGGAGGCAGGACCACAGGGCCTATGGTAGATTGGTAAGCGATTATACCTTTCCAGACTACTGACTTTTGTTACAGAGATGCAACCATCAGCCTGCCAAGGCAAGCTAGGCACCAAACCACCTTCTACCCTATCTGTAGAACTGGGAATTCTTCAGACACCTTGAGTAGGCACATATGAGCCACTGTCCATTTGGCTGTGTAGATCCAGGACAAGAGGCAGAGGGGTGTGTGTGTGTGTGTGTGTGTGTGTGTGTGTGTGTGTGTGTATCAAGCATCCAAGACCCTGTCTAGTTGAAATCTCCAATGTCCTCTACCCTAGAGCCATGTCTATGATTGAATGCAAGTGATCTATCTGTTCTGAGTATGTTACAGTAACAAATGAAGCCATGTGGTTCCAAAAAAAGGAAGAAAGTAAGAGGGAGTAAAACTGAAAGCCCTACCTGGTCTTTACAAAGCCACAGAGAGAGGAAAGGGAGCAAGAAGTGACATTATAATACAGAGTACAATCGATGTTTTGGTGGCACTAGTTCCAGTAGGAGGATGTTGAGATGCACACCAGTGCCTGGGCACCATCAGTACCCCAACTCCATGCCATGAACAGCCCTTTTGCCTCCCATATGGTCCCAACGACTCCCATAACAGATTCTCCAGACATTTCTACTGCCACTCCGGATCCCCACTCCATCCTTTCCTATACCCACCACCCACCCTATCACCGAGCCACTGAAAGGTTGTGCGTCCACTCCACAGCCCCAATGTGAAGGAAGCATCTGGAACAATGGCCATGTCCAGAAGGGCAGTCTCCCAGCTTCTATTGCCATTTGCAGATGGTCAACCAAGGACCACACCCATCTGCCACAGGGACATAGACTTCTCACCAGCTCCTGTACACATAAGAGGTCATAGCCAAGACTTGGCATCGGAAGCCTGCCCCCGAGACAGACCAGTTTTCCGTGAGCACCTGCAGCCGACATACATGAAGCTTCCCATGCATGCTCTAGCCTCTCACAGCGCTATGGGAAGAGACAAGGAAGGCTCACATGAAGCATCAGCAAATGCTACAAGACAGACAGCCTCCTATGCCAAAATGTCTGGAGCGGCGCTATCGCCATACATCTCCAGCATTCTCACGCAGCATGACAACTGTCTCTCACTCCAACAGCCCAGGTTCTTTATTACTGCGCTGCAGCCAAGAACAAACAGCTGGCTTCGGTGTGCACATGTGACTGACTGCAGGTGTCCATGCCTTCTGCTGGGCAGAGCCTTAGCCTGCCAGAACTACAGAGGTCACTGTAGGGGATTTTTTTTCCAGACCTCCTGCTAGCTTTTGGGAGCCCAGCAGCCTAGGCAAACAGCCCAAGTGTTAAGGCACACCATCTCCAAGCTTGCTGCACTTGGTCTCTGGCTGCCATTAAGAGGGACAGCCTTGTCTCCCTGCAGGGTCAGAGACGGAATGGCAGGAGGCTGGCATATGATCCACAGCTGTCATCAGCACAGACCCAGGGTCCTGATAGCGCCCACACAATGATATCCTCTCCCTTCCCAGGATGCAACCAAACCTTTTCTCACAGTTGGGGAGCCACAAGAGAACACGTACAATCAGTCCACAAAAGTCTCCCGGAAAGGTACTCCGAATACAGGGCAAGGACATGGTGATTCCTGTCACCATGATGTCAGGATGCACAATCAAGGCCCCAGGACAGGGTCCCAGACAGTCAAAGTGATGCAGTATACAGTGCCTATGACCACACGAGGTGTACTTCCGATCAAAGTGCAAAGTTACCTGCCCTAGGACAGCACAGAGCAAGAAACAGGCAGCGAGACAAGGAGGCTGCCTTGAAACCCACTCAGAGCCACACTGAGACCACGTTCAGCTTCTGCACCACAGAAGGCTCTGCACACCTTCTCTAGTTCTGAAAATTAGAAGCCCTCCTCTGTCATTCTGTTACAGACACCTGCACTGCAGGCCAGGTGTTGCTTCCTGGGTAATGATGCTCAGCCACATGTTCCCACAAGCATGGCCTGAATCCTTTGGGCACCCAGGAGGAAGTAGCAACCCTGGGCTCCCAGCAGGGGATAAGGGGCAGACATCAGGATAAAAAGGACTTCATTATCTGTTCTTCACCCCAGCCCAATCCCAAGCATACCCCAGTCGGCAGGGTGAGTAGGTACAAACTGCACTTTCAGTTTAGACATGCAAAAAAGTAGACCACACTAGTGGCCACCCAGCAAAAGGATTTTCAGATTGCTCCCTTAATCCTCCCAGGAGCTCCCTATGGGGTAATCAGCATTCCGTTTCCCAGATAAAGCAGAAGCCACACAGTCAAGGTGTTGGATGACTAATGGCAGAGCAGAATTCAAAGGGAAGCCTTTCTCATCCAAGCTCTGTCTTCAGCAACCAAAAGAAAACCATAGGACACCCTGAGCAGGCAGTCCCTGGGTCACACTGCCTGGGGCAGAGCACCCTGGTGACTGTGACGAGATTACTAGCAGCCCTGGTGTCCTGCCAGCTCTATTTCAGTAACTACACAGAGGAAACAGCAAGCCCAAACATGCTGAAGGGTTGGAAATGCCCACACAGAAAAAAAATAAAATAAAATCTCCTCTAGCTGTCCTACCATGGGGGAAAAACGTGGCAGATGTCATACATCACCTCCAGCCAAATTCAATTTGTACCCATTTATAACACAGACATGTCTCAGGTGTCCCATCCACAGCGCTCATTTAACATTCTGCATGCTCTCCTCGGAGCTGGCAGCATCCTGGGCTGGACTGAAACGAGTTGCGATCCACTTAGGGATAAACCTATTTCCGGGTAGAAAAGAAATCGGTTTACGTTAGATGGTGGCATGGGGAGCCTACCCACATTTGTGAAGAACCAAACTGAGCAAGCATGGAGCCTAGTACAGGAGAGAACCGACCGCATTGGCTACTGGGATGTCCTGTACTAGACAGGGCCACTGAACCTGGGCTGGGAATCAGGCACCCTCCCCAACCCCGACATACACACACACACCACCATCACCACCACCACCACCAAAGTCAGAGCAGCTGTCCCATGCTATGGCTTGGTGTCTGTCTGGTCTGTAGGGCCCAGTGGAACCATGCTTATGGAGCTCTTACCTTGAGCACTAATTTGTTCAGTGACCTCATTAAAGGCCTGTAAGCCTGGATTTCCTGCCTGTTAGAACGAGGGCTAAGGTGACTCTGAGTCAGAGAAGAAACACGACAGGGAAGGGAAAAGAAAGTGTTTTTTAAATGCACCATTATCAGCTCTGGTCCAACAATTTGCAAACTATCAAAGCATCGTGTCAACTAGCATTAGGAGACAAAAAAAAAAAAAAAAAAAAGATAAGGAAATAGTAAGGACAGCAAAAAGCCCTGAATGGAGAAGGGAAACCCTCATGAGAGCAGCACCCTTAAAATTCTGAGACCTTTACAAAAATAAAATGTCTGCTGACATATAACACACATACAGAAAGGTGTAAATATCAAGTGAACACACAGATTAAAAATCAAATATTTGCAAGCCCACCCCAGCCCCTCCCCACAAACTCTTAGGAACCACTTTACAGGTTGCTCTTGTTTCTGATTCTCAAATGAGGATAACACAGCCTGAACCAGACTGCCTGGGCAGAGGATAAAAGTGCTGAAAGCCAGTCCACACGGAAAGGCTATGTCCCTGATCAAAGCTTTCGAAGAGTGTGCTCATAATTGTGCCACTTTATTTGAAGCCTTGATCTGTTGGACAGAAGCCAGTCAAATTAGGAAATGGTGCCCTCTCCCTGTCTAACCTTCTCTGGGTACCCCAGGAAGAATTTGGTGGCTGGGGGAGCAGGTGGGAGACTTCATTGTGATCAGGTGGCTCCACCCTGGTGCTCAATTTGGGCTGAAAGGAGCAGTCTTGAGGATGCTCTCATGTGCTTCTAACATCGGAAACATCCCCATAGGTAAGGGATAACTCCTGCAGAAGGTAGGAATGGTACCCAGAGGTGGTGTCCACTGAGGTGAGTATGCTTGCTCACTTGCTTACTTCTTTGTTTTTTCTTACCACTTTTTCTGGGTGAAGTTTTATTGTTTCTTATGGGGGGAGCACATTGAGATAAGGTTTCTCTGTATAGTCTTGGCTGTCCTGGAACATACTCTGCAGACCAGGCTGGCCTCGAGCCCACAGAGATCTGCCTGCCTCTGCCTCCCGAGTGCAGGCATTAAAGGCGTGCGCCACCACACCCAGCCTTGGTGAAGTTTTCTAGGGACTTTGGATGGACTTTATTTCAGTTTAGTTTTAGAGTTTGTTGGTTTGTTTTTTAGAAAGAGTCCCATTATGCATCTCAGGCTGACTGGAAAGGAACTATATGACACAGCTGGCCTTGAACTTCTAATCTTCTTGTCTCAGTCTCCGAAGTGCTACAATTATACATATGCACCACCATTCGTGACATTGGCCTTGAAATAGTCTTATTTGTCCTTTGGTAATTTCATATATAAATACAATTTATTTAGATCATTCCCACCCTTTAATCCCTTCCTCCAACTTCTACCCATACCCTCTCCCATACATTCCCCCTCCCAACTTCAGCACCTCTTCTTATCTTTTGTAAAGGCCCATTGAGTTCAATTAACTCAATTTAGTGCCAGGACCCACTAAAGCATGGGCAGCCTATCACTGACTCTTCCTCCTCCACAACCAATGTCTCCTCAGCTTCGAGTGGGATCTTGTGGGCCCCTTCCCTCTGCGTATTGGAGTGTTGACTGATTTCATCTTGTGGGGTCTTGTGGAGTAACATGGTCCGTGAGAGTGCAATGGCCCTGTCCATCATGTCTGGAACACATTGGTTTAAAAGCAAGTTCTGGCTCTTACAAATGTCCTGCCACCTCTCCCGACATGTTTCCTGAGCCACATGGAGTTAACAGGGAGGATATAGACTTCTCATTTAGTCCTCAACATTTTCCATCATTTATTGTCTGCACCCAGACATGTTGTAGGTCTCTGTGTAAATCACCTTCCAGTGCATAAAGGAACTTTTCCAATGAGAGGTAAGAATGCACCAATCGGTGAGTGCAAGGATAAGTATTAAGAAGACAGCTAGATACTATGTTGCATTAGCAAAATAATATTAGTAGAACTTCTCCTGGGTCCTATGACCTCCCCAGCTATGGGTTCTTGGCCACATGTGCAGTACTAGACATGAGTTTCCTCCTGTCTTTTATGCCTACTGTCCAGCTAGAAAGCTGTTGATTACACAAATAACATTCACAGCACTATTTCAGCAATGTGCATATCTTGTCAATCTAGCCATTATTTGAGTTTGCAGAGGTCACAAGACTATTACCCTCTCTTTCCCCTAAGACCTGGATAGCACCCTCGGGCACTAGGAAAGGCAATCAGTAGAGAGGATGCTTCTGAGTCAGTATCAATTGACTTCCCCACAACCTGTGATCAAATATGTAGTAGCTTTGGCAATGGAGTCTTAGCGTGAAGCTCTAGTGGGTGACCACAGAACAAAGGCAATACGCTGCATTGTTTTAGGGAAGAATCATCAAACATCATTCCCTGATAACCTTTATGAGTGGTTTTAAACTCATATCGAAATTGAGTAGAAAGTACAGCATTTCCACATAGTCTCTGCCCCAGCATATGTGCGCCCTCCCTGTTGTTGACCCTCTCACACCCTCACCATATATGACACATATACACATCACATCACACACACACACACACACACACACACACACACACACACACTCTAGTTTATACTACAGTTGATACCTGAGTGTCCTCCCATTTTTTCACATGCTATCACCACAGAGTAAAGCATAAAGCTACTGACCTCCTGAAGTTTTGGAGAACTCCACCCTAAGATGGATGTGACGGCTGACGCTGAGCCCGCAAAGGGCAGAACAGCCCTGTCCAACAGAAACACGATGCATGCAGGGTTAGGGAAATGACTGAGTTGATAAAGGGCTTGCCGTGCAAACCTGAAGCCCTGAGTTCAAATCTCTAGCCTGGTTACAATACATGCCTGTACTCCCACTGCTCCTAGGAAAGAGAGGTGGAGACAGGGGAATCCTCAGGGCTCATGAACTAGTCAGCCTGGCACCCCCTGGGGCAAACGACAAAGAGACCCTAATCCAAACAAGTTGGAAGGTGAGGACTGATTTGCAAGGTTGTCTCTGCCCCTCCAAGTAGTGTCACATGTACACTCACACACACACACAAACACACACATAAATGTCATATATACCCACACACACGTGTATGTGCACATGCACATATGCACCAAAAGGGGGAGGAAATACTCTTCATACATATATTTGATCAAAAATTGCCTAGTAGTCACCATAAGTAGAAGTAGGTAAAATTAATTTAACACTTTATTTTATTTAATCAAATATAATAACATTGTTATTTCAATGTATAATCAATCTAAAAGTTACTAATAAGAAAAAATAAATATTTTAAAAATATTTGGGAGATTATCAAAGATTACTAATAAGATATTTTACATTCTTCTTGTAAACTAGAGTATAGTGAAATCTTAAAAGACACAGCAATCAAAATGCTAAATTTTCAGCAGAAATACTTCATCTGATTTTAGATTTCAAAGAAGTTATCTTTAGAAAAGTAGACACACATAATCAAGTGTTTCCAAACATAGTTAATATTTTCTAATCAAGCATCAAGTTCTTTTGATTCAAATTTATTTAGATTAAATATTATTAAAATTCCAGGACCTTCATAACAGCAGCCACTTTTAAGCCCTCGCTAGTCATCTGTGGCTAGTGACCCCATACTATAGACAAAGAGGGGCATGCACGAGGGCAGAGGGGGACACAGGTCAGCCAGTGAAGGCCTCTGTCCATAATGGATATCTTCATTGGTGGAATAAAAGCTGTGCCAACACTTTTTATTTCCTATAATATCTAGGAGGGTTTACCTCAAGGCCACCAGTCTGCTGGAGAATGGTTGGTTATGAAAACGAAGTTGCCTTAGACTCTTAGAAGCACCAGGCAATAATTCAAGGTCACACTGGGGAAACCCACAGAACTTAGTCACCAACTCCTGGGCAGAGCAGCCTCAGCTCCTCGGACTGCCCTTTCCCCTTCCACCTGCAGCACTCAAGGACTTCATCCTGGCAGCCCCACCTCCTGCACGGTCTAAGAATCCTTCTAGCCCAGGTGAATGACTCAGCCAACAGGGTCCCTTCATGTGAAATTAGTGCTGACTCTGGCCAAGGTAAAAGGCATGCCCCTAGAAACCCTGCGGAAACTAAACCAGGGTCATCATGGTAGCCACTGCAAGCCACACTAGTTACTCGTGTGATCTGAAGCCTCGCTGTGCTCTGTGAACGATCATAAGCACCTCACAGAGCACCGTGCCACAGGTCTCACAGGTCCATAGGTTAAGTACTGAGGAGCACCATGTCATAGAAATCTCAAGTCCATAAGTTAAGTACTGAGGTGCATCGTGACATAGACATCTCAAGTCCATAGGTTAAGTACTGATAGGATCCCTTTTACTCTTTTTATCTTCAATGGCTTTGTCTCCAACAACCTGCCCCTGCCCCCTGTTCCTTCAGATTGCCCATACAAACCCCAAACTGAACACTGGCACTTCATGCCAACTGTTTATTGAGAATCCCTGAATATGTAAACTGTATAAGCACAGTCCACTGAGAAAGCCCAAGGTCCCACTCAGTGTCTCTTCTGAGACATTCTTCTGGAATGTGTTATTTGATTCTTCCCAATATATGCAAACAAGGATCTGGGCCTCATCCCAGACTCACTTTATATCATATTTGTTACTGCCTCCCTGAGTTGAATGACATCTGCCCTCTTACCGTGACTCAGATGAATTCTCTTCCCTATTCTGTGCTGCACACAAGGACTACACCACCTCTCACTCTGGCTATAATCGGAGGGAGGGAGGGAGGGAGGGAGGGAGGGAGGGAGGGAGGGAGGAAGTAGCATATAAAAATAACCACAACTACTAAGCAAGTCTTCGCTGATCGTCTGACTTAGTAGCATATCCCTCCTCTCATTCCGTCCTCTACAGTGCCTCTGAACCAAGGACTCTGCACCCATTGCGATTGCTACCACAAAATGCCTGAAGCTAGGTACTTTCAAATAAAAATAAGTATATTTATCTCATAGTGATGAACAGTCAAAGGTATAACACTTGCATCAGTTTCAATGTCGCAAGAATCTCATAGTGGGTTGCATCTTGGGAATGGGAGAAGGTACAAGAGAATGAGAAATCCCTTGGCCAGAGAGCAAGCAAAAGCAAAATAAGAGGCCAGTTTTCTAAGCTTGGTCTAGCTCTCTTAAAAGGCCTTACCACCACTCAGCTTCACTATACTGAGGCTCAAGTTACCAATATATGAACCATGGGAGACACTTGTAAAACTAAACCACTAAACCAAACCATAGCAGAAATCCGGTCCTTCATGTCTTTGAGTGATGAAGATGGAAGGAGGGTTGTTCAGTAGTCAAAGCCCCCACCTCCATCAGAGGATGGAGGATAGAGTGCACTCTACACTCTGGCAGCCCATGAACCGCAATAGAGCAATGATCCGATTGCACTGTCTAGGATGAGACTACCCAGTTCTCAGAATGGGCATGCAACTTCTACAGACGGGTTAGCATCTAACAGAGAAGTGCCTGCTTCCCCTGTGCCATCTCCCCTCCACTCCCCCGCCCCTAGGCATTTGGTGTGACTGACCCATTTAAAGGCCTCAGAAGAGAGGATGAGAAGCAGGATGATAGGCAGGCAGTGCCCAGGCCCCAGTGAGCACAGTGTGCAGACAGAGCTTGTGAGGCCTCTCTGCTGCTCTAGTCCATCTCACAACAAATGAGAAAAAATCTATTCCCCCCACCCACCCAGGTAACATGCCTACAACTTCAATCAGCCCAAAATATGCTTGGCTATGTGTGTTTATGAGATGTGTAAAGTGGTACCCAGTGTTCTCTGAGAGGCCATAGTGAAACCTCACCATGATGTGATGGGATTGAGCTCCACCAAGTAAGCGGATCTAGGCGGACCTTTCCTCCCAGGCAAAGGCGTCCCACTTCTGAACCCCACTTCTCAGGCTGGCTGCAATCTAGACTCCTTCCCCTCCCCCATGGTGCATCCCTGGGACCTCTCAGTTCTCTGGCCAACAAGTAGACCTCTCTCCCTGCTTTGTTCCCTACACTATCACTCACTGCCAGTCCGGGTATGTTGAGGACCTCCTGCAGCAGGTGGGGACTTCACCCCATCTTCCAAGGCAGAATTAAGAAAAACTAACCAATGATAAAATGGGGGAAAGGATGCCAAGCATCTTATGACAGTATTTGTGTCCCAGAGTCTTTATTCCAGACTCATTTCAGTAACGTGGGGGAGGGGGTCCTGATGACCCAATGATCAAAAACAAGGAACACAGCCAGTGGCCTGAAACTGCCTCAAACCAAAGCACGTGATAAGAGTGTCTCCTCCACTTGAGGAGAGGCTGCCTGTTGGAAGAGCTAGCCTAAGAGCTGAATTCTCAAATTCACATACACTTATACTCAGTTCCTGGCTCCCTCACTAGCTCTGAGCAAGGAACATGGTTTCCACTCAGCGATTCTCAGCCACCCTCCACAGCTGTAGTCAGGAATAACGGTGTCCTTGCTGCAGTTGGAGGTGAGGACCAAGTAAGCAAATACACATGACCCAGGTAGTACCTGGTGCGAGGGTAATCCCTTATACCCAGGGTCTACCTGTGTCTGCTGTTGGCACACAGGCTCCACCCTGAGGACCAGGCGGCTCATTACTCTGGTTGCCGGACGCTTGGCTTCTCTTGCTTAATGCAGAAAACAAGCAGTGTTTCCACTTTCCAGCTGGGTCCAGTGACATAGGCCCATAATCCAGCTGGGCAAACTAGTGAGACCCCCCACACACACACACACACACATCTTCTCAAGGTAAAGAGCTGAAAGAGGAGCAGGACCACAGCTCAGTGGTCCAGCGCTTGCTGGGCATGCATGAAGCCCTAATACCAATTTGTAGAAAGAACTCCCCACCATGTAACCTTCCTATGGTGATTACACAGTCACGGGGCTCCACTTAAGGGACAGCACATATACACATGTCAATCACTTCTCTTTGTCCTGAAAGCCTTGACAGGGGGGCCACTATTGTGCAAAGGGAGAAAGTCCTAGAGAATTGAGTGTTTTCATCATGTGTCACACAACTAGTAAGAAACGGATCTGAATTTTGAACCCAAGACAGAATCTAATACTTGTGTTCAATGCTGTGTCTACAAGTAGAGATTACACAACCCAGTTGGGGGTGGAGAACCCAGCCCAGCAACCAGCCAGACTCCTAAATGTGAGCTAACAGTATTTAGGATTTCGGTTAATTGACAACTATGCTTCAAAACCCACCCACCCCCCCCATAAAAGTGAGCTTGGGGCCACAGACCTAAAAGTCAGGCCTTTAGGCCTAGAACCTTCTGTGGCCTGGGTTAGGAAGCCACTCCTGTGGTGCCGCCAATGCAGTGAGACCATTGCTGCCCCAATCTATAGGTCTGCGAGAGTAGTATTCATATGCCCAACACAAGCCCATGAAAACCCAGAATTTTGACAACAATTAGCTCAAGCTAACATATGTGCAATATCTGCATTATTGCATAATTTATATAAATTTCACACTGTTTGTGGGGGATAAAAGCACCACACCAGAAAGTATTTGCATATAGATGGTGGCTTACAGACATATGCTTGCATTTGATGGGTAATATCGGAGATATGCACGTATGCAAACATGAAATGCCTGCTTACTGCCACAACTTGAAGTGCACTGAGCCTTTGCCAGTTTGTTAATTTTTAAAATTTACAATACTGAAGTGTCCATTTCTGAACATATAAATGATTTCCAACTGCCTGATGAGCTGTGGATGCCAAGCAGCACAGGAAATCGGGCTCATTGTGGTTAAAGTCCCACAGAAATGGCTGTCAATAAAAGCCGTTTCCTGTACTGGCCATCTCCTCCAATGACCCTTAACAAACACAGGCAGCTCTTGCCCTTTGCTGATCACTGTGGCTGCCACTGGGGACCCAGAAGTGAACCCAATGAGGAGAAGGCAGCTCAGACCCAGCAGAGTGCAGTTAAGAGCTCAATAAATGGCTCTAGCCATGGTGGTAGGCAAGAGAGTGATATTTGGGGTGACAGGACCTGCCCCAGTGCAGAAACATAAACACAGTTTGAATCCCTGTGCCAAGAGAAAATGAAAAACCCCTCCTTAGCCCAGCCCTCTGGTTATCTTGTAAATGTGGCAAAATTTTCATCACATGAAATTGACCATGGTAGCCATTTCAAAGCATGTCATTGTAAGTCCCCTGTGCACGCCAAACTTTAACCCCTTCCTGGAGTTGTGTCAAGGCAGCCTGCCAAACCTTGACCACTCCCCCAGTCTATTTAAACTGCTCCCTTCGTGGTCTTCCTTCTCCCCCCTCCACCACCCTGTGGTCGCCTTGGCGGCTTCCCGGTTCCCCGCGGCAGGGGGGGGGGGGGACCCAAGAGCGCAGGAATCCCATTAAAACCTGGATATCCTTTAATTTGGCTTGATTGGGATTTTTGTGTCTAAAGAGAGCTCGCATTAGGAAATATTCCTAACAGTCCTCTAGTGGATTAAATACATTCACAATGCTATATACATTACTGTGCAGCTAACATCTCCATCCGATTCTAGAATGTTTTTATCACCTCCATTGGAAACCCCATGTGCAACCCTCCTGAGTTCAGCCACTCATAAACACTGAGCTGCTTTCTGTCTGCATGAACTAGCCTATTATAGAACACACAATGTTCTTCTTCCATGCAACACAGTTATTTCAAATTTCATCCAATCACAACCACATTAGGATTTTGTCCCTTTTATGGGAAAGTAATATTCCATTGCATGGACGTACCACATTCTACTATTCATTGCAGAGTTGGTGAGCATTGGATTGTTGCAATTGGTGGGTTACTGTGCCTAGCGTTATGAACTCCTTACCTAATTTTAATGGGTGGAACAAATATCACTCCAGATTTAAGGAGGTGTTGACAATGACCTGGGTCATCATAGAGAAGACACCTACATCATTCACAGAGAATATAGAGCTTTGCCTCCTGATGTCCCTGTGAGACCAAGATTTCTTCAGGAAAGGATGTTAGTGGCTGACTTTATCGATACACACGGAATCTGTTCCGCATCAAACACTGCCATGCATTCCCTCAGCTCAGAATTCCTAATAGATTTATTGACATAAAACCAAGGCTCATATTACAATAGTCATTAAAGAAACTGTTAATCGTTAACCTGTAACTACTGTCATCATGAATCTGTTGTCCGCTGCATACAGATGAGAAAGCATGTGAGCTCCTTTGTGGACGTTATCTGACTGGATCGTCACAAGCAGCCGTGCAAGTAAGAAATAACATCCCCTGATACACAGACGAGAAAATTCAAGCTCAGAGAGGCGAAGTGACTTGTCTCCAATCACACTAATGAGAGACTGAGCTGGCACTCAGACACCAGGTGTATGTGCCTCAGAAGCTGCCTCCTGGGTCACAGCCAATGCTTCTTGATAGAATAATTAATGGCAAGTCTGCCGAGCCTGCTCCCAGTCCATCCCTGTACTTCTGCCCCATCACACTGGGAGCATGGAAACTGCAAATAAACAGAACTTCTATCTGTTGCTACTATGTGTGGGGCAATTCTACTTCCTCTGTTTCGGAAAGGGTGTGGAACACCGCAAAGCTATGGGATTTGAAGCCTGATCAAGGAAGGACCTAGGAGCCAGGGTCTCTGGTGTGTCCTGATTACCACATAATTTCAGGAGAACCAGCCCATTGAGCAGATCCTGGCCTTCCTGAGAAAATAAGAGGGGTGAGAAGATTGCTTGGAATGTTCAAAGAGCAATTTCAATTGCCTTTAGCTAATATACCTCAATGTGCTCATGAGCATATTCATAAGGCAGAGCTGGACTTCGGAAAGCGTGAGTGTTAGGGGTTCAGTACTTGCCATATAAAACACTCTCCAGACAGCCAGGGCTCCCCTCTAGCAGACCTCTCAGCCAGAACCCAAGAATCTGTTACCCACCCTTGTTTCCAAGCATTCTTAAGGGAGTAGGTACCTACCGGAAAGGGGCACACCCTTAAATACAAGTGAAAGATTTATAACAAAATGAAGACCTCGCCATCTAGAACAAATTAGCCAGACTTGAATTTTTCTAAAGTCTCAGATCTTCCAATAGACTTCCAAACAAGAAGATACAAAAGTCAAAACTTTCCCATTAATTCTGAGAAGCAGAAAAGCTAGCTGACTTGGGCTCCTGCCTTCAGGCGCTTACAGCAGCCCTTCGGAGACCACTGTCCAGCCCTCTTCTCACCTCGCCCCAGCCTTCAGTTCTCTGTGACCGCAGATTTCTACTATTCACATAGCAGCCAATCTCACAGCTGTTCCTGCAGTCCCGTGTTTCCTCCACACGTCACACAGGCATGCCAGAGGCATGTCATTCTTACAAGGCCGCATGCCTCCTTCACACGTCACACAGACATGCCAGAGGCATGTCATTCTTACAAGGACGCATGCCTCCTTCACATATCACACAGGCATGCCAGAGGCATGTCATTCTTACAAGTCCACCTGCCTCCTCCACATGTCACACAGACATGCCAGAGACATGTCATTCTTACAAGTCCACCTGCCTCCTCCACACGTCACACAGACATGCCAGAGGCATGTCATTCTTACAAGTCCACATGCCTCCTTCACACGTCACACAGGCATGCCAGAGGCATGTCATTCTTACAAGTCCACATGTCTCCTTCACATGTCACACAGGCATGCCAGAGGCATGTCATTCTTACAAGGCCGCATGCCTCCTCCACACATCACACAGGCATGCCAGAGGCATGTCATTCTTACAAGGCCGCATGCCTCCTACACACGTCACACAGGCATGCCAGAGGCATGTCATTCTTACAAGGCCGCATGCCTCCTCCACACATCACACAGGCATGCCAGAGGCATGTCATTCTTACAAGGCCGCATGCCTCCTACACACGTCACACAGGCATGCCAGAGACATGTCATTCTTACAAGGCCACATGCCTCCTTCACACGTCACACAGGCATGCCAGAGGCATGTCATTCTTACAAGGCCGCATGCCTCCTCCACACGTCCAAACCGAACTCCTCGTTTCCACGTCCCCCCTTCGTCCCCATCAACTGGACACACTCTTCTTGCTCCGTCATAAGTGATGGCAGCGTCTTTGACTTCTCTTTCTCTTGGCACTACACCCACGCACTCAGATTCCTGTCACCTGTCTTTTAAATACACCTAAAACGTGGCCACTGTTCAGAGACTTTCCCTCTAGCCCCTTGGCCATGCATGCCCTTGATTGCACCAACGTTGTTCTTTAAAGCCTCCTTCCTTTTTCTTTGTCCTGCTATTATCTGTTTGCCACAGGAGATTTGCTCAAACTCTCTGCTGGCTTCTAACTTGCAGTAAAATCTAATTTCCCTAGAAAGCTTCTCATAGCCCTAATCAACTGGATGCTAGGTAACTCTTGAGTATACCCAACATGCACCCTGACCCCACATTGACTGGTAACTCTTCCTGGTTGCTCTTCCTCCAAGGTTCCAGTGGCTCGTTCTCATGCCCACTCCAGACTTCTCAAATGTCTCCACAGCAGCATGGCTCCCCTCACCCTCCTCTCTGTCCTCCTTCCCCATCTTGGCTGTGTGTGTGTGTGTGTGTGTGTGTGTGTGTGTGTGTGTGTGTGTTATTTATAACCGCAAGATGTGTCTATGTGGTCATGTGGTCATTATCCATCACACTTCATCAGACAGTAAGCTGTGTGATGAAGGGGAGTTTGGTCTGGCTCGCAGATGTCGCCCATTAACTGGCACCAGGCACATTCAGTAGTTGTAAGCGGGAGGGAAAGAAACATTACAAACACTTCAAGCCCAGAAAGCTTGCCCAAATTCAAACAGCTAGAAGAGAGAGCAGCCCAACTGTCTGTTCGCCAGAGCTAGCCAATTCACATGCCTCTTCCCTTTCTTCAACAGTGAGCTGCCTCTCTGGTGGTGTAGGAGGTTCTTCTGTCTATGTGTTGCTTTCGTTGGTTGAATAAAGAAACTGCCTTGGCCTTTTGATAGGGCAGAACTTAGATAGGTGGAGTAGACCAAACTGAATGCTGGGAAGAAAGGCAGTGTGGCAGACACCATGGTTCTCCTGCTTGAGACGGACACTGGTTAGACTCATGCCAGTAAGCCACAGTCAAATGGCAATACACATTAATGGAGATGGGTTAAACTAATATGTGAGAGTTAGCAAAAAAGGGGCTGGAGATAATGGGCCAGGCAGTATTTGAATGAATACAGTTTCTGTGTGATTATTTTGGGGGTTAAGCTAGCCAGGTGGCCACAACAAACAAGGTGTCCCGCACTCCTCTTACTACACTCTGAACCATAGACTTTGTTGAACTTGCTATTGCTGTCCTGAGTCAAACAGAAGAACTGAAGATACCACTTCCAAGAAAAAATGTGAAAAATAAATGTTACAATAATAAATTGTTTGTTATCTAATTATCATCATCAAACAATTATTAAGAGCTCATGAGCACATGGTGCCCTGCTCAGCAGGCTTCTCAGAGGGAGAAAGAACTAGAAAAGCAGGCAACAGGAGGTCCATTAATGTGACTGATGTTTGGCCTTCTGCATCATCTAATGAATGTGAAAGAAAGCAAAGTGAGAGAAAGCTAGAAGATGAGCGTAGACTTCATTCTCAATAGTCCAAGGCTAGAAGCTGAGCACAGACTTCATTCTCAATTGTCCAACTCAAGCCTATGGGGAAACCACTTGCAACTTCTCCCTGAAGAAATGTGGGCTTTTGGATAGCCCTAAAGGACACCCAGACAGGAAGGCACTGCTGAGTCCTTGACAAGGTTGTAGGCTAATGAATCATACTACAGCCATCGCTACCTGAGTCAGGTCCCCAAGCTATCCAGGTACCCAAATTTGCAGAAATGGTAGCCCTCTCTCATACCCACAGAGCTAACAGGCCCCTGAGGATGTGGCAAGATGCCGATGGTAACTATCACTATTTCAGCATGAGCACCAATTCCCCTAACCAGCAGCTCCTAGTGTTAAAGGCACTAAGGACATTCCTGCTAAGTCAAGCAGGGATTTGGCTGTGGGTCAAAGGCCATTGCTCTGTGCTATCTCATCCTCATTTACCCTGGGGCATCCCTTGTGGAAAATGAGAATTCAGCCTCTACACCTGATCTCACTGAAAAATGTCTTCGAGAAAGGGCATTCAAATTTACAACCTCAGAATTGTAAAGTAGCTTATACTAAGTAAACTTATCCTTCAGAGTAATCAAACAGAAGTCCCAAGGCTCCCGAATTGCTGCTAATATTTAATTTTTAAATCAGGTACTTATAGGTGTGCTAACACAGCTAATGATATCATGGAAACAGCTGTCCTTAGGAAAGCCCAGGAAAACAGAGACTCTTAATGCTGCTTTCAAAGTTTTGAATTCTGGGTTTGTGAACAAGTGTGAGCATGCAGACTATATATAAATGTCACTAGACAGGGTCTGTTTTTTAAAAAATCAACCAAAGAGGAATTCAGCTTGGAATAAATGAACAAAAAAAGGCACCAAGCTGAGACACATATACTATACTAGCCATAATGGTAGTCACCTACCAAACCTTTCACCAAGACCTTCTTAGTGGATACTCAAGGAACCAGGAGTCAGGGTAGCTTTGTCTGCATTATAGAGGATAAAAATGAAGTTCCATGAGGGCTGTGATTTACCCACAGAGAAACCATGTACACAAGAGCCAGTATTCAAACCCTTGTCTCTCCACATTACTGCACTGCTTTCTCATATCCACTTCCTAATACAGGCTCTTTCCAGGGCTCTGATGACATGTGGAAAGTCCTCCATAATAACATTCATGGTAAGATCACAATTATGATAATCTAGTCTCTCATTGATCTCCCCCACTAGACTGAGCTGCTGAGAACAAGAGCCTCAAATATCTCTTCATCTTTGTATCCCAGTACTGGGCCTGAATGGATGAATAATGGGCAAGTGGGTGGGCAGATGATGGATGGATCAGTGAAAGAACTAAAGAGATAGGAATACATAAGTGAACAGATGGATGAACACTAAGATGAATAGATAAGTGATTGATTTATAAATAGGTGAGTATAGGTGGTTGGATAGATTGGTGAGCATATCAGTGTATGGATGAATGTATAATTAGATGAGTAAACGGTTGCATGATGATAGAAGGAAGACATGTGATAGATGATAGATAGATGATAGATAGATAGATAGATAGATAGATAGATGATAGATAGATAGATAGATAGATAGATAGATAGATAGATAGGGGACTTAGTGGGTGAATGGGTAGGTAAATGGGTACATAAAATTACCATGAGCTTATAGGATGTAGGTTCTAGATAGCCTTCATGTAACATAGTTACATAGTTATCTGGACATGAGATGCTGACATGCACCAGGTGAAGATGGACAGGTCAAAAGGCAGTGTCTGTACTCACACTCTCAGCAACAGCCTTTATGTCAACTCTTCAGTTTTTCTAGGTCTGTTACCTGTCCATCATGGAGGGTGAGAGATGTTACTAACAGTTCTGACATGGATTTCTCTGGAAAGGGAACCTTCCATGTTACCAGATGCTATTCTTATCCATACAGCTGTCCAATCTTCTCCTTATCAGGCTGAACGAATTAATTCAATCCTTCAGGATGGAGCTTCAAAGTTGGTTAATTAAAAGCTATAAAAAAGAATTCCTGCACATCCATTTTACATTTGCAGCCGTCTAATTTCATCAAGTGCCTTCTGATAGAGGCTAGGGAATATCTAAGCCCTCCTGCTATTTGCAGATCCTGGCACAGAAGGATCCACTATGAATTGTAGCTATGCTCAAAGTAGGCTGGCAGCTCAGAGAGGGTCTGTGAGGTAGATCAGAGTTCACGTCGTGCTAAATTTCTCATGGATTCAATGGATATTTTATTAAACACACTCTGGGTCTTAACCTTCATTAGGCTAGGCATCAGGCCAAGAACAATACAATATGATGGTTGTATATTGTATTGTATTGTATTGTATTGTATATTGTATAGAAGGGAAAATATAGACCAAAGTTTCTGTCCCATCTGGTCCCACAGCCATTCAGTCCCAAATAAACACACAGAGGCATATATTAATTATTAACTGTTTGGTCTATTGTTCAGGCTTATTATTAACTACCTCTTACAACTTAAATTACCCATAATTCTTATCTATGTTTAGCCATGTGGCTTGGTACCTATACTCAGTAAGGCATTCTCATTTTGCTTCTTCTGCTTCTGGATGATGACTGCATCTCTGCCATTCCTGTTCCCAGAATTCTTCTAGTCTGGTTGCCCCACCTATTCTTTCTGCCTCACCAATTAGGGTTTTATTAAACCAATACAAATGACAAATCTTTACAGTGTACAAAAGCCTTATTATACAGCATTTCTACTTTTTTTTCAAAACAAGACCCTGAATCTAACCTCTTTTGTTTAGCTTTATTCCTGACCATTATCCATAACAACTTGTAACCAGCGCTCTAAACAAAGACAAACATCTATAATCCATTTTTTTTTCAGAATGTGGGCATAGTTTTCTAGCCTACTTTCTTGCTGATTTGGTGCACTGGTCATCTTATGGGGACACAAAGAAAATTTAGGATTATGGTCAAGTCACAACTGGAGCATTATGTGAGGTTTGATAACCTCGGCCAGCAGTCCTAAAGCTGTTCTGGATGTAGAACTCAGATGAAACTATAACAGAGGTGCTCTGAAATGTTAGGTCATCTGGGCCATCTGCTCCTATTGGAGATTTTTCAGGGGCTCTTTCTTAACACAGAATGAATCCACAGCCTCTCATTTCCTGTGGAAACAAAAGCAAAACCTCTTCTCCAAAATAGCATATCTTTTGACTTAAATTTTGAAGTCAGGGCATTCTCAAAATATATAGGTTGGCTTAATCTAGCAGCATTTGTAATCAAATGTCTTTTAGCAGCTGTTCTTCCTTTCTCAGCAGTCAAACAATTCAAAGACAGCACAATAACATACAGTATCCAGATTCTCTGCATATTTTCCATCTTGGCATGACATTTTTTTCACTCTATTTCTTTTATCTTTATTTTTTAATCCTTGCTTTTTTGAGGCAGAGTTTCTCCGTGTAACTTTGGCTGAACTCACTCTGTAGACCAGGCTGGCCTTGAACTCACAGAGATCCACCTACCTCTGCCTCCCAAGTGCTAGGATTAAAGGTGAATGCCACTACACCTGACTACTCTATTTCTTTTTTTAAAGGACTTTCTCTATCATTTTTCTTTTCTCTCCCATACTTACATATATTTTTTAACACACTGTAAACCATTTAGAGATTTTCTTCATTTGGATTATGTTTAATGTATATCTCTATCTTTTTCTGACCACATGAGTCTTTAATCTGCTAAGTGATGTGGCTAGGATTAAAGTAGCAGTTTTGATAGCTGGCTCCACCTCATTTCTTAGCATTTTGACAGTCTAGCTTCATGACAGAAATACAGGAAGGAGACATGTTTATAGCCACAACTTTGTGAAGTTTCTGGGTCCATGCCACCACTAAGAAACATGTCACCAGCTGCTCATAAGCACCATTTAAGTGTTTTGTGGCAGGGCCTCTTAAAAGAGCTGTGAGGCTTTTGCTACTAACACTGGGTCAGAAAGCCTCCCATAAACTCCTCTGCTCACTGCAAGAAAACAGAGCTCACCAGAGTAAAGATGGTTACCAAGAAGCTGTGCTTTACTCTGTTCTTGTCTGTCTAGATTCCCTTTTTTTTTTTCAAGCTTTCTCGGGCTTGGGGAAATTCTTGCCCCACGTTGGGCACCATTTGTAGGCAAAATTTTCTGTCCCGCCCAGTCCCATCCAAATAAACACACAGAGGCATATATTATTTATTAACTGTTTGATCTATTGTTCAGGCTTATTATCAACTATCTCTTACAACTTAAATTAACCCATAATTCTTATCTATGTTTAGCCATGTGGCTTGGTACCTTTTCTCAGTAAGGCATTCTCATCTTGCTTCTTCTGCTTCTGGATGATGACTGCATTTCTGCCTTTCCTCTTCCCAGAATTCTCCTACTCTGGTTTCCCCACCTATACTGTCTGCCTGGCTATGGGTCAATCAGTGTTTTATTAAACCACAATGAATGACAAATCTTTACAGTGTACAAGAGCATTATTCCACAGCAAGAAAAGATGATGAGTATAAAATAAACATATCCATACAGCTAATAAACACATCCGTAAGGTGAAATACACACTAACAGTGACAAGAGCAGAGGCTCTGAGAGAAGAGCATGAGAGGGGTTGGGAGGATATGGAAATCATCAGAACACTGACGTCATTAGATACTAAGAGTGGGAGCCTCTGCATGACTTGGCAGAGCCTCCTACAGATGACCGCAAGTGGACCTGAGAGTTTCCACAAAAGGCATGGCTATTGGGCACCTCAGCCAATGAACTAAATAATCCATTTAGAGATGATCAGCCTGGGATACCCCCCTTGGAAAGAAGCATAAAGAAGCAGAAGGTGATGACACTCAAGCAATACTCATAAAAAGAAAAAAATCCCCCAAACCCCTGTCAGACTGGTGACAGTCCACTCAGAGACAGTGACTGTGTGTTCTCCAAAGCCAGATGATGCTACCTGGGGAATTGCAGCCCAGAAGAACACAGCAGTTCCCTTGAATAGTTGCTTTGAGTTTATCCCTTGTAGAGAAGTGTCCCTAAATCTGTTGACAAAACCAAGTTCTAAGGCCATTCAATTCCTAACCATGATGGATCTTCCAAAGCTTGAGGTGTCTTAGAAGCCAGTCCTTGGTACTCCAACCATACTATATTCAACAAGAGACTGTCACTTCTAGCTCTAAGGAGAACCAGCTGGAGATCAACATCCTGGTCTTCCTGGGGGTTGAGCACTCTCATGCGGCCAGTGGAAGCCTACTGCCTGCTGGCTTAGAAACGGAAGGCCTCAGCCCAATCTGTGAGGTGGTTGCTCTGCTGACAGATGGAGACTTCTGGCTTTACAGGGCACAGTGAGGATCAGTGGGAATATACAGTCATGACGCAGGCAGCTCAGACACCAGCCCACAGCTTCTTGAGCTAGAGGAAACATTTCACTCCCCCACACTCCACAGCTCCCCACTCAGTGGCTAAAACAATATAGGCTACATTGCAAATCAAAATAAGCAACAGTGCATTTTATAATTAGCTACAACTTGACAAATTAATTAGTACAACAGCACAGTGTGTTCCCTGAAGCATAGCTTACTATATTTTGCTTAGAGAATATATGTCACAAATTACAGATGTATTATTCAAGGTACTTATGCAATCAGAGTGGATTTTCTAAAGGTGCCCTTTTGATACCACATTCTGAGATGAAACAAGGGCTCAAGGCAGCTAGAGAAAGCTACCATCAAACCAACCATAGAAGCTTCAAGCTACAAAGATTTAGTTCTTTTCCTGGAAGCAGAAGAAAAGCTGTCAAGGACCAACATCTGGCCTCTGGAAAGAGTTAATGACAATTAGTTACTTGGAATGTGTGAAGCAGCAGAGAATCTGGACCCCCAGAGACTTGGAGCTTGATGATCAAAAGCATGTAGACAAGAGTCCCTAGCACGTACTAGCTGTATGGCATTAGTCGAGTGTCTCGGGGGGATGGATGTAGTAATAATGATAGAAAAACCCACCTGGCAGGGTTACTGGAGGGACTGAGGTGATGCTTCATATGAATGAGTGTAGGCCAGAGCTCAGTCTGTAGGAAGGGCTAGTAAAAGTCACTACTCTTTGTGCCAAAAAGATGGCTTAGTGTACAAAGTATTTACTGTGCAAACATTAGCACCCGAAGTCTGCACAAGCTGAACAAAGCTGAACACAGTGGCACATCTCAGTAATTCAGGCACGTCTGTGGTGAGATAGTGGGTGAGAGCCTCCTTGGAAGCCCATGAGCGAATCAGCAGAAAATTACAAAGAGGAAACCGTATCTGAAGCAATATGGAAGATAAGGACCAACATAGAAGGCTGTCTTCTGACATGTGTTCCTGAACTCAAACAAATGTACATGTGTGCACAAACACACACACATGCACACACACACATAAACATTATACACTAAAATAAGAAAGAAAGAAAAATAATAAAAAGTCACTATTCTTATTTTACGATGCACATCCCGAGAAGGCTGAAGAAGGCATGACCTCTGGCAGGCAGGTCCATGCATGCCTCAAAGACATGTATTCCTCTGAGGACAGCCAAGAGTTTATTACTTAACCTTACTGGCTCAGAATCTCAAACACGGTTTCTCTTGGAGGACTAGCCAAATTCACAGCAGTATGTGTACATACCAAAAGGTCACTGGTGACTGGGCCGTGAGAGCTCTGGCCAGCACTGTGCTGGCCAGTGTTTAACACCCAGCTCTCTGCAGCAGGGAGCCCTGTGCTGCCATTGTTTTAAAGTATGACTTCCAAAATTCATGAATTGAAGGTCTAACGCTCAGGACCTTGGAATGTGGCTGTATTTGGAAAGGGAGTCTTTAAAGAAAAACGTAAGTTAAAACTGGGTTATATAGGTAAGCCATAATCCACAATGACAACTGGGGAGATTGGGACATTCATACACAGAGAACACACACACACACACACACACACCTCAATGATATAAAGACAACTAGGGCATGCAACACACACACACACACACACACCTCAGTGATGTGAGGGACAGCTACCTCTAAGTCAAAAAAGGTCTCCTAAGAAACCAGCTCCATTGACATTGTGATTCAGAGCTCAACCTACAAAACTGTTTGAGAATAAATGTCAGATGTTAAAGCCGCCCAGCCTGGGTGTACTGACACAGCAAGGCAGCACTGTAATATTCCTGCCATGGCTAACTTCAAGTTTCCGGTGTGACATTCCTAAAGGGACAGAATGAGAACAGGTGCACAGGAGTGGCTCTCACAAGGGAGGACAAGTTGGGCTAAATTAAATCAAACCTGGGACCACAGACTCACATTCCCAGGACAGGCTCTGTTCTTTCCTTGAAGGGATCAAAGTGCTGTGTTCTAGACCTGGGGAAAAGCAGGAGGGAATCTAGGACCTCTAGTTCAGTGTACATAGCCAATACTGGCCTCTGGGACTCTTCTTCACCTTGGCTTCCTAGCAGACCAACCACCAAGCTGGTCCTTTCAAAGAGCCCATTGTGAACTTCCTCCTTCAGGACTCTTAGGTGCGTCTGTAGAGATTAACGTTGTGCTAATAAATGCTTCAGCGCTTGAAAAGCAATCCTAGTGCTCCCGTGCCCTTGTGCCAGAAGGGCCACCTTGCCACAGCACCACCCTCTCTTCACCACAATGATTTTTAACCCCATACCTACTTCAAGCCAAATCATCCTGTAGTGTGCGTAAGGCAAGCAGTCAGCAAAGCACCACCGGTGTTGCTTTCTAAACCCTTCTATAATCCAGCTTCATCCTTCGCCTTTTCTTTCTTTCTTTTTTTTTTTCTTCGCCTTTTCTGATACAGGCATTGCTTAGAGTCTAGAGAGCATCTACCGGGATACCCAAACTCTTACGGCACAGAACAAGAAACTGGACCAGAAACACAAGGAGAGTGGTAGAAAGAGAGACAATTCACTGGGGAAAGCCACTTGTTCCCTTTCCCTGAGTTTTCAAAGCTTCTAAAGAAACAAGACCATCCTTTAGATGGTCTAAGAGAAGGCTGTAATGTTGTGGCCATTCTCACACTGCTCGCTGGGGAAGCTGCCTAAGTGGAGGCCAGACTTACAGCTGAACCTCTCTGGGTATAGCCTGAAGGAGGCACATCCCAGAGAAATAGCAGCAAGTTCACGTCTGGATTCAGCACCCAAACAAGCATGTTGTCTAGCAATGAAGCAGATGTTTCTAAATAGGTCCAGTGCTCTCAGAAGAACTGGGTATAAATAATTCACCCCCAGAAGCAAAATGTGGGTGGCAGGAAAACACATATGGATTCTGCTGCCTCATGCCCAGTTGGGCCAAGAAACACCGGGAGGCAGGGTTGTCTCATCTCCACTGCACAGAGTGCACTCTGGGAAGCACTGAGTGGGGCACAGTCAACAAAACAACCCATCTGCCCCACTTCAGGGAAGCCTGCCACAGAGGTGGTAGAATCTGGGAAAGGCTGGGCTCAGATGCTCTCTGAGCCACAGGTTGGGAAATCTGGATACAGCTTCCACTGCTTTCTCTGCAGCTCTGCCTCCATCTACCTTCTCTTCTGCTCTAGCTTCTTCATACTTATCTCTGTCCTTGCCTCTTTCTCACATACTTGCACGCGTACCCACTGAAAGTGATCACTCCACCTGCTCATGCACAAAATTCCTGAGAAATGCACGTGTGTATTTGGTGACAATTCTCCTGCCACCTATTTCCTGCAATGGGATGGGACCCAGAATGAGTCCCGGGACAAGTCTAGGCATCCTTATGCACCCACCAGCTGCAAGGCCTGCAGTCCTGCAGACACCACAACCAGTAAGCGGAGCATGTGCCTTGCACCATGACCGCCACTGGTCTCAAGTGGGCAACAAGAGACCCTAGGCAAATGCTGTTGACGGGTGAGGACCTGGAGCTGGTGGAGGAACTAGAAAAGCCAGCTGAGAACAACCTGAAGCATCCTTGCTGTCCTAAAATGAACGAGAGTCACACTCCTGGGCTCTGCTTCCAACCTGCTTTGTCTTGACAAAGTCACTGTATCTTTGAACAGACTGCTGACCATGAAGCCTCAGTTTCAAGCCCATAAAATCTGTTTTCTGCCCGCAGCTCTTAGAATGTATAACGGAGAATACTAAGCAACCAAAGCCATGACCAAGGCATTACTCTGCAACGTCTACGCCATCAGCTCTGTCATCGGAAGAGCGTACAAAGTCAGAGCTTCTCCATGAAGCTTTAGTGGAGCCCAAACGGACAGTTTGTCACTTTTCACCTATGTGAGTGTGTCATCTCTGCCCCAGACAGCTGAAGCCTGCTACTTAAGGCTCTTCCACATGAGCAGGTAAGGTCTCTTTCCCATGTGCCAGATTTATCCGAAGGACCAGGAAAGGTCCAGCGGCAGCACCCTATATGGTCTCCATAAAGTTTCTCTGATAGTCCCAGCCCAAGGACAGAGAGGCTCTGAAGGTACTCAGAAGAGGCTTACAAAGCTTCATTCAAGTTCTATAAATGGTCCTGTGAGTTTGGGGGTTATTAGAATGCCCCCCTCAATCCCTTCCTGCTAGATTACTGTACCAGTTTTCTAAGACAGACCGGGGATATGCCTCCATGTTTGCAGTGTCTCCTCAGCCAGGGGGAAGTAAATCAGCTCTGTCCTCTGGGACATCACCATTTCAGCACTGGGCTGGGACCTCTCTCTCTCTACCCTCTCCCTCCATCTCCCCTAAGAGCCTCGGAAAAAGACGATGGCGTGGGGAGAACTGGAGGTCATCACCGAAAGCGCGATAAGCCACAAGCAGAAAGAAAAGTCGTTCATGCAGACCCTTCAGAAGGTTTTCCTCCCAGAAGCTGGACCAGAGGGAAAGAGAAGAGGACAGAGTGGTAGGGTGAGCAAAGGCTGACCAGTGGGTTCTGGGCTACAGGGAGGAAGAAGTCCTGGCATTGTACCACAGAGAAATCAGACTAGACAAATGCTCTATACTTCCATTCCAAAGGCCTAGAAAAATGAGAAGATTTTTATCATAATGAAATGACAAATGTTTGAGTTCCTGGATGTTTAGCCTGATATAAACATTATATACACATACCAAAAGCATCACGGTATCCCACAAAAATATACATTCTATATTTTAAGTGTCTATTACAAACTAATCTTTTTAAAAAAATGTATCTACTAAGAAAAAGAAAACACAGGACCTTACAAAAAGGTCCCTCTCCACCCTAGTAGTATAGTTACAGCATGAAGTAGGAAGTTTTTCATGGAGAGGAGGCAGGGCCAGACCTTGAGGAGGGAAGCAGGGAGCCCAAGGACATTGGAGGTGAAGAGCATCTGCCCTGGGCTGGAGCCAGCAGCTCTCCTGCAGGCCTCTTGCCTCAGGCCCCTCCATGCAGCCCTCATTACTGCAGGATGGGCTCCAGGGGCACTGAGGCAGGTGAGGGCACAGGTGAGCAGGCTTCAGGCTATAGGTGACCTAGCTCAGCTCTGCATCCGGAGAGAGCTTCAATTTGATCTCTCGCCAACTCAGCTCAACCGAATTCAATAAGACCCACTCTGGAACGGCACACTACATCGTAAATAATCTATCGCCCAGAGTCCTGACCACTCTGAGGAAACCAACTTCTCACATCCTCCATTTCTGTTTCCCAAATGTTAGCTCTTATCACGAATTCCACCAAGCTACAGAAAGTGGCACTTTCGAGGACGTCAGACAGTGAGATCTTTGTCCGCAAGGTGACATAACTTCATGTAAAGTGACTGATCTATGTCAACAGAAAGTGAAAATAAAACTCTTTGGGATGACTATGGTAGACTTAGTAAACGTTACCTATGATGTGCACCGAAATGTAAGAAAGTAGATTCCATGTTCTGTATTATACTGGTTCATGTCTACCTCCAACACGGGTCAGACAGAGTCACGGCTCCTGACAGCAGGGCTCTCAAGGACAGGAAAGATCATGGCCATGCTGGATTCTCTGTCCACTATGTCTAGCAGGTGCTGGGTACATAGTAAGTGTCACATGTACGCCGGCGGAGTGAAAGAGCAACAGAATCAAGAGCCTTCCACAGCTCTTAAATCTGTTTGTCTTAATTCCCAGGCAAAGCCGCCTCCCGCAACACATCCACTTAAAAACCAGCATTGACCTAAGTGGTGTTGATACGTCAGCAAATGAACTTTACATGGTGTTACGGCTGCCGAGTAGGGAAGGCTGGAAACCCTGCCAATCCAAACAAGAGATCCCATTTGTTTAGAAAAGCACAACCAGATATTCATAAAAGCGGCTCGGTCTGCTCTTGTTCTTCTCTGCTGCGTGGAGAGTAAATGACAAGGTCAGTCTTCCCAGAGGTCCCCAAACCTCACCTCCCAAGGGAAACCTTATTCAAAAAAGGAAAGCCTAATCGCAAAATACAGCTATTACAGGCAATCCACACCCACACAGAATCCCCAACTCTTTCGAATGTGTAAGCAGCAGAGGGGAGGAGACACGCAGGCTAGTGATTTCCAGACTTCCAGGGGCCTGACATAGTCACATTTCTCTGCTAAAGGGCAAGTCAGAGCCCGTAGTATTTGGTAGAACTTGGAAGCTTATGGTCGTAAGTTATCTTGCATGCACTAAGAGTAAATGCTATTTTGACTGCTGAAGTGAGTGCTGCAACAATAAATCCTGGGCCAAAACAAGGACATCTTTAGGCCCCACATCAGTGCCAGAAACAACCACGCTAATTTATCACACATTAAGGGGAAATGCCTTGTGCTGGCAACACCGAGATACAAGAGCATACTAATCCTTGTTCCCCAGGAGCCTCCAGACCAGGGAAAGTGGGTTATGCACAAAGTGAGCAAGGATTCTCATGCACCAGAAACTGTTGTTGGAGCCGTATGTATACTAACCCTCTTAATCCACACCTCAGCCCAATTCAGTAGACGCTGTTATCCTCCACAGGAAAAAACCCGAGCGTGGAAGCAAAGAAGCCTGCCAAAAAACTGCAGCTGTTAATGGCGGAGCTGGGATTCAAACCTTTACTTTCTGCCTCTGGGAACGTCACTCCCAACCGCTGTAAGCACTTGGTGGGTGGTCTAGCAACTGTAAGCTCCATCCACATATTATGAAGCAGTGGCAGCAGAGCAAAATGAACATATGATATAGAGATCAATAGAGTAATGGAGTGGGGGAAATTACCTTGACAAGTGAGACCAGGATCTCTCTTAGGACGAGAATTGCCTGCTGAGGATATTTAACAATGTCTTATGGCAACAAATGAACCACAGAAGCCTGGGGGGTTCGTGGGCCCAAGAATTCGAGGAAAGAATATAGCCTGTGCTGAAAAAGAAAGGCAAGGTGAGTGTATGGAGCTCCTGAGACTACCTAGGAAAAAAATAGAATCAGGATCAAGGAAGAGAGATCAGGCTGGCAGAAGGAATGCTAGGTCCCAAGTGATTGCAAAACACCCTGCCAACCTGGTGGAGGGCCTAGCCGTCTCATGTAAGGTTTGTGATTGCTCATTGATAGGACAATGATATTGTTACTGTAGATGTGAGCAAGGGTACTCGGGCATTTTCAGTAGCTCTTGAGGCTCACAGAGACCTGCTGCTAAGTTCTGGGTTGCAGCCATCATGACCACATCATATAGGCAATTGAGAATTCTCCTCTACATTTTTCGTTTCAAAATCTATCCCCACCCCCCCAAATACTTGGTTTGATGAAGATCACATATGACAATTAAACCATAAGTTCGCCTTTATCCACCTAGATTTCTCTCCCTGTGACAGCCAAAAGAATTAGTCTCTTGACAAGAGACACAGTCAAGGAAGAGGGTGTTCTTTTCTCATCTTATGATAAGGATTCCCATAAAATCTCCTAGCCATCAATCATTTCTAAACAAGGTATTTATATCAGTAAGTGCTTTAAATGGTTAAACTCCCTTCATCAATAAGACAACAGAGGTTCAGAGAGATCAAATAACTGCTAAGATCACATGCTTAGCAAGTGACCCAGTGGGAATTCCACCCAGTTCTGCACCACAACAAGGGCCTCTCCCAGTGCTGCAGAGATGGTGATCCTGCAGCCTCGGCTTGCTACTGTTTCTCCGCTTGTCGAAACGAATGAGTACATTGAAAATAATTAGCTGCTCATACTCCGAATCAATTAATCTTAGTTAAGCTCATTGAAATCTCAGCCTCAGTTACTGAAAATACCAAACTTGAGCTGATCACCGAAGGCAGCACCCCAGCAGGAAACTCATTCAACTAAATGACTCAGCTCCCAGAGTTCCCGGACCCTGATGGGAGAGGGGAGCCTGGCAATAGACAAGAGAGTAATCCGCAGGGGTGGAGCCGAGCCAAGTCCTGCTTTCAAAGCCCAAACCGATCGCCCTTTATTAAAACATAAGCTGAAAAATCACTTATTCTGCATTAGGTGATTAATAGTGTTGGCCCCTTCCTGGGACAGAGCGGCAGCCCTGAGAAATGACGCAATTACTCCCAGTGAATGGGAACATTAAGGGACTTGTTACCAACAGGGTGGTGTGTACAATTTCATGGTTAATTAGGACTTTGGGGGGAGCACCGCTACATTACCCAGTCTAAACAGAATTCCTAAGCTGCCTCCTCACCACACTTTCAAATTGTTATGAAATAAACTTTAAGAATTAAGGAAATCAAAGACACTCCGGGTTAATTAGAAGCCAGCGATGATTGCAGGAAATGATTTTGGGGGGTAATTTTTGACCACGCCGGTCCCCATGGCCTCTCATCCTCACGCACACCACTCTGATGCCCTCCACGGCACAGCCAAAGCACTCGGAGATGTGGTTTCCAGGGAGAAAAATGACTTTTAATCAAGACTGGGAAATGGAAGTACATGTGTAATTAGATAGAAACAGCCACAGAACCACAAGCTGGGAGCTGGCTGCAAGAGCAAGCCTCTGTTCTTGGGGGCTAGTGAGAACTTGGGCGTGAACTGTGCTGATGAAGGCATTTGAGAGGTTGTTGTTCTCTGGCCAACTAGAACTTCCCAGGAGAGAAATAATGGCTGCTCTGTACTCATTAGAAGCAGCCCACGTGGTCATGCAGGCTGCAGTCTTTTCGTGGGCTTCTGGTTTTTACTCTCCTGTCTGTGACCTAAAGTTTACCATCCTTGCACCAAAATGAACATGTGTCCATTTTTCACACTTGGAGGAAACACAGATGCCCACAGAAAAAGTCAGACTTTTTTCAAGGCTCCAAGATCGGAGCTCATAAATCCCAGGCTCTAGTTCACATTCACTTCAAGTTCCTAGGCATACAAAGTGAAGTACCATACTTATTTTATCAGAAACAAAGATTCCTGCAACCCCCCCCCACCAAGGTCACTTGAGTGTCAATCTTATTCAAAAGTAAGACAAAGAGGCAGCCACTGCCCGAGATTATGAATCTATCAATATACTCACTTCCCCCGGAACTTTGTGTTGGGGAATATTATTTTACAGTGTGTTGCTTTTGCTTATGCTGTATTTGCTTAACTCTAAGAGGCTGTGATTCTTTGCCTGTCTAAAACACCTAATGGTCCTAATAAAGAGCTGAATGTCCAACAGCGAGGCAGGAGCAAGGATAGGCGGGACTGGCAGGCAGAGAGTATGAACAGAAGGAGAAACCAGGAAGAAGAGGAGCAATGAGAGAAGAGGAGAGGAGGAAATCAGAGGCCAGCCACCCAGCGACACCACAAGCCACGAAGAAAGAAGTAAAGAAAGGTATATAGAAATAGAGAAAGATAAAGGCCCAGAGGCAAAAAGTTAGTTAGGATAATTTAAGTTAAGAAAAGCTGGCAAGAAACAAGCCAAGCTAAGGGTGGGCATTCATAACTACGAATTAGCCTCTGTGTGTGATTTCTTTGGGAAGTGGATGGTGCCCCTCCCCAAAGCCAAAAGAGCCAAAATGTCAAACAACAACTTTGCATAGTCATACAAGTACCTCAAGAAAGATGGCATCCAAACTCCTGAGACCTAATATTCTAAATCAAAGAGACCTGCCAGGTAGTCCAGACTGGCTTTTCCAGGGCCAAAGGCAGGCAGGGTTGTGCAAAAAGACCTGGAAACAAAATAACGTCAGGGGGAGGGAGGTTCAAGAGTGAGGCCTGGACTCAATCCCTGGGGAAAGGGTCTGTGGCAATTTCTAGGTAATGACAAAGGCCTCTTTTTTTTTGGAGCCAAATTATGTTTGAAAATACCACAGGATGGGAGGCAGGAGTATGGGTATTGAAGGTTCACATAACCTGATGCTGTATTAGCCTTTTGCTCATGGCACTGAAGACTTACCCTGTTTATCATATGATAATATTACACATTATAATATTTCAGAATCTTAATAATATGGGAGACTAGGTGTGGTAGTTTAAATGAAAAAGACCCCCATGGATACCTTTGTTCGAATGCGTGGTCCCCAGTTAGTGAACCGTTGAGCAAGGATTAGGACTGTGGCTTTGTTGGAGGAAGTGTGCCACTGGGGTAGGGATTTGAAGTTTCAAAAGCCCTCATCAGCTGAGTAGTACTCCATTGTGTAAATGAACCACATTTTCCTTATCCATTTTTCAGTTGAGGGACATCTAGGTTGTTTCCAGGTTCTGGCTATTACAAACAATGCTGCTATGAACACAGTTGAACAAATGTCCTTGTGGTATAATTGAGCATCCTTTAGGTATATGCCCGAGAGTGGTAATGCTAGGTCCTAAGGTAGGCTGATTCCAATTTCCTGAGAACTGCCATACTGATTTCCAGAGTAGTAGTACAAGGTTGCATTCCCACCAACAATGGAGGAGTGTTCGTTCCCCTTACTCCATATCCTCTCCAGCATACTACTCAGTGGTAAAAAAAAACATAATGACATCTTGAAATTTGCATGCAAATGGATGAAACTAGAAAAAACCATCTTGAGTGAGGTCACCCAGACCCAGAAATATGAACATGGTATGTACTCACTCATAAGTGGATACTAGCTATAAAGCAAACGATAATGAACTTATAGTCCATGACCCTAGAGAAGCTAAATAACAAGATGAACCCAAAGAGAAACATATATAGATCCACCTGGAAAGAAGAAAATAAACAACATCATGTGACAAAATTGGGAGCATGGGGGTGGGGGAAAGGGGAGAGCAGAAAAGGAAGAAGAGAGGAAAAAGAGGGGAGAAGAGGGGGGAAGAGAACATGAGGGAATGGGATGGTCAAGAGATGAGAGCAAAGAAACACATTTTAATTGAGGGAGCCATTATGGGATTAGCAAAAAAACTGGCACCAGAGAAATTCCCAGGAATCCACAAGGATGACCCCAGCTAAGACCCTAAGCAACAGAGGAGAGGATGCCCAAACTGGCCATGCCCTGTAGTCAGATTGATGACTATCTTAAATGTCACCATAGAAACTTCATCCACCAACTGATGGAAACAGAGGCAGAGACCTGCTTCAGAGCACTGGACTGAGCTGCTAAATTCCAGTTGAAGAGTGGGAGGAGTGAGAATATGAGCAAAGAGGTCAAGACCATGATGGCGACACCAACTGAAACAGTTTGCCTGAACTAAGGGGAGCTCACCAACTCCAGCCAGACAGGGAAGGAAACAGCATAGGACCAAACTAGACCCTCTGAATGTGGGTGACAGTTTTATGGCTGGGGCAGACTGTGGGGCCACTTGTAGTGGCACCAGAATATATCCCTACTGCTTGTACTGGCTTTTTGGGAACCCATTCTCTTTGAATGGATACCTTGCTCAACCTAGGTACAGTAGGGAGGGCCTTGGGCCTTCCCCAAAGCAATGTGCCTTACCCTCTCTGAGAAATGGATGTGGGTGGGGGGAGGAGGATGAGCAAACAGTAGGAGGGGAGGGAGTGGGAACTGAGATTGGTATGTAAAATGAAAAGATAGTTTGTTTTCTTTAAAAAAAATAAAAGCCCTCATCAGGCCCAGTGTCTCTCTCTATATGGCTGCTCCCTGCTGATCAGGATGTAGGACTCTCAGTGACTACTCCAGCACCATGCCTGTCTGTTTCCTGCCATGACAACCATGGACTAACCTTCTAAAACTGTAAACAAGCTCCTAACTAAATGTTTTCTTTTTATGAGAATTGCCTTGGTCATGGTGTCCCCTCATAGCTATAATAACCCTAACTAAGACACGAGGACACACTGGAAAGTTCACAAGAGCCCTATAGATCTGGATATTTTTTTTTAACTTTCTTCTTTTCTAGGACTCAGTTTCCTTCTCTGCAAAATGAAATTAGTAGTTCCTGTCCCTCACAGAACTAATATAAGACTAAAGGCATCGGGAGTTTCGATCTGGGCACAGGGAGAGCCATCATTGGGGTGAGGGAGTGCAGCGGCAGCAGGGAACAGGGAACTCAGACGTACCAAAAATTGGATGGACCTCCCTTGCTCTTGGATTGGGAGGATCAACATAGTAAAAATGGCAATTCTACCAAAGGCAATTTATAGATTCAATGCAATCCCCATCAAGATCCCATCAAAATTCTTCACAGATCTGGAGAGGACAATACTCAACTTTATATGGAAAAACAAAAAAACCCAGGATAGCCAAAGCAATCCTATACAATAAAGGATCTTCTGGAGGCATTACCATCCCTGACTTCAAACTCTATTACAGAGCTACAGTAATGAAAACAGTGTGGTACTGGCATAAAAACAGAGAAGTCGACCAATGGAATCGTATACAAGACCCGGATTTTAACCCACAAACCTATGAACATCTCATTTTCAATAAAGGAGCTAAAAATATACAATGGAAGAAAGAAAGCATCTTCAACAAATGGTGCTGGCACAACTGGATGTCAACCTGTAGAAGAATGAAAATAGACCCATATCTATCACCGTGCACAAAACTCAAGTCCAAATGGATTAAAGACCTCAATATCAGCCCGAACACACTGAACCTGAGAGAAGAGAAAGTGGGAAGTACCCTACAACAGATGGGCACAGGAAATCACTTCCTATGTATATCCCCAGCAGCACAGACATTAAGGGCAACATTGAATAAATGGGGTCTACTAAAACTGAGAAGCTTCTGTAAAGCAAAGGACACAGTCACCAAGACACAAAGGCAACCTACTGACTGGGAGAAGATCTTCACCAACCCCACAACAGACAAAGGTCTGATCTCCAAAATATATAGAGAACTCAAGAAACTAGACTTTAAAATGCTAATTAACCCAATTAAAAAAATGGGGCACTGAACTGAACAGAGAATTCTCAACAGAAGAAGTTCAAATGGCCAAAAGACACTTAAGGTCATGCTCAACCTCCTTAGCAATCAGGGAAATGCAAATCAAAACAACTTTGAGATATCATCTTACACCTGTCAGAATGGCACCAAGGTCAAAAACACCAAGGACAGCCTTTGCTGGAGAGGCTGTGGAGGAAGGGGTACCCTCATCCATTGCTGGTGGGAATGCAATCTTGTGCAACCACTGTGGAATTCAGTGTTTCGGTTTCTCAGGAAATTCGGGATCAACCTACCCCTGGACCCAGCAATACCACTCTTGGGAATATACACAAGAGATGCCCTATCATATGACAAAAGCATTTGTTCAACTATGTTCATAGCAGTATTATTTGTAATAGCCAGAACCTGGAAACAACCTAGATGCCCTTCAATGGAAGAATGGATGAAGAAAGTATGGAATATATACACATTAGAGTACTACGCTGCGGTAAAAAACAATGACTTCTCGAATTTTGCATGCAAATGGATGGAAATAGAAAACACTATCCTGAGTGAGGTATCCCAGACCCAAAAAGATAAACATGGGATGTACTCACTCATAATTGGTTTCTAGCCATAAATAAGGGTCACGGAGACTACAATTGGTGATCCTAAAGAAGCTAAATAAGAAGGTGAACCCAAGGAAAAACATATAGTTATCCTCTTGGCTATGGGAAGTAGACAAAATTGCCGGGGAGAAAATTGGGATCTTCGGGGTGGGGTGGGATGGGGGTTAGGGGAGATGGGGAGAGAAAAGTGAGAAGGGAAGGGGGGGGGGGACTTGGAGAAACAGGAGGATTGGGATAAAGGAAGGTTGGACAGGGGAGCACGGAAGCACAATTCTTAGTTAAGGGATCCACTTTAGGGTTGGCAAGAGACTTGACCCTAGAGTGGCTCCCAGGAGCCCATGGTGATGTTCCCAGTTAATCCCTTGGGCAGCTGAGGATAGGGAACCTGAAATGACCCTATCCGATAGCAATACTGATGAATATCTTGCATATCACCTTAGAACCTTCATCTGGTGATGGATGGAGATAGAGACAGAGACCCACACTGGAGCAATGGACTGAGCTCCCAAGGTCCCAATGAGGAGCAGAAGGAGGGAGAACATGAGCAAGGAAGTCAGGACCACGAGGGATGCACCCACCCACTGAGACAATGGGGCTGATCTATTGGGAGCTCACCAAGGCCAGCTGGACTGTGACTGAAAAAGCATGGGATAAAACTGGACGCTCTGAACATGGCGAACAATGAGGATCGATGAGAAGCCAAGGACAATGGCACAAGGTTTTGACACTAATTCATGTTCTGGCTTTGTGGAAGCCTAGCCACTTTGGATGTTCACCTTCCTAGACCTGGACGGAGGGGGGCGGACCTTGGGCTTTCCACAGGCAGGGAACCCTGACTGCTCTTTGGACTGGAGAGGGAGGGGGAGAGGAGTTTGGGGGAGGGGGAGAAGGGTGGGAGGAGGGGGAGGGAAATGGGACGCTGGGAGGAGGCGGATACTTTTTTTCCTTTTCTCAATTAAAAAAAAATCAATAAATTTTGTGAAATAGAAAAAAAAAGACTGAAGACATCGAAAAGGGAGCCTCTCTCTGAGGAGCCTTATATGAAGCACTTGAAATACACTGCCTCCTCATTCTTGATCATGAGTAGGGTACCACTAAAGCATCCTTATTTTACAGCTGAGGTTCAAGAAAGTTAAGCAACCTCATCCCAAAGCCACTAGCTGGTAAATGGGAAAATGAGAAGTAAATTTGTGTTGGCAGTAGATCCTGGGATGCCAAGCACATATGGGCAATTGGACTGGCACGCAGGAGCATGGTTAAGTTGCCCAATGTATGGCTCTCCCTCTCCTACCACAGGACACAGATTTGTTGACTGAGTTTTCTGTCCTGCCCGGTTCCCGCAGTCATTAAGTCCCAAAGAAATCACACAGAGGTCTACGTTAATTATAAACTGATAGGCCTAGTATCTTAGGCTTATTATTAACTCTTATAACTTATATTAGCCCATAATTCTTGTCTGTGTTAGCCACGTGGCTTGGTCCTTTTTCAGCAAGACAGTCACATCTTGCGTCCTCTGCATCTGAGTAACGACTGCAGACTGAGCTTTCCTCTCTCAGAATTCTGTTCTCATTGCCCCACCTCTACTTCCTGCCTGGCTACTGGCCAATAAGCATTTTATTAAAATAATACAAGTGACAGGATAAAAGATCATTGTCCCACAGCACAGATTCAATTCCTGCAATGTGGAGTTATCTCTCACACATTATACTGATTCATATCAAATTCTGTCCCATTAGATTTGACCCAACATTTGATCCCACACAATAGTTTTAAGATTGAATCCCAGCACTCTAGTGCCATCCCCACCATAATTCTTAGACTTATAATCTCCTAAATGAAAAGAATAAGTGCTGACATGGATACTGGATGGTCCAGGAAAAGCTTGGCTTGGTGTGATCCTGGGGAACTGGACAGTGAGCAAAGCAAACAGAGACATACTTGGTTTCTACACAAGACAGAGATTGTCTCAGTGGCACTCAGAAAAATCCATCCATTCTCCAGGTGTGGGAACTTGACCAGAAAGAACTGGAGTGGCTCTAGAGATCACATTGCCCATTCCTCGAGGGTCAAGACCTGTTGATAGGAATGGTTCCGTTTCTACTACCTCTGGGACCAAATTCCATCCATGAGACTAGCTTGTTCAAATCTCTCAGAAACACACAGTTGCTCTCTGGAAACACTTTGCTTGCTCCTGCTACCTACCCCTAACCCTTCTGCCTTTCTGCTCATCATCACTTAAGCCCCCACAAGCTGTCACCAGCCTTTGTTAATGGCATGTCCATGTAGCCTGTTCCTGAGCTTTAAAAGGTGACGCCCTCCTCCCACTGCGAACGTGACTGTATTTGTGCATGTTAAGAACCCGAGGCACTCTCAGATGATCTGCTGCTCCACCCCTGTAGAGCCCGTCTGGCAGTGACGAAATGAGAACATGTGCACACGTGGAAACCCAGGTGTGTTCCTGTAATCTTTAGCCACCCACATGTGTCCACTCTCCAAGCATCTCGCATCTGCTGAGATACCAAGTCAACACATTGCGGCAGGTGATGGGAGGATACTTGGCAGTTACGTTTTATAAGAAATGACCACTTTTCTGATATTTAGACATAAGAGCTTTGAGAGTAAGACACAAAACTTCTCAGCTGGCAGAATTTACTGGAAAGTTGACATGCTCAAAACTGTGATATATGTTATGTGAGTAGTCATTTATTTTATACAATTTGAACATTTGCTTATTTAATGATGAGTAGTACATTTTAAAATGTGTAACTGTGGCTCACTTTGGGTAAGAACACTCAGAAGTAAATGAAGGAATGTCAATTTGCTTCTTGTAAGAAAGAAATGGAAATTTGAGTTAAGTGTGTAATACAAAATCAGTATGAAGGGATTAGCTGAGGAGACGGCTCAGCCAGGAAACGGTTTGCTGCATATGGGCCAGCGTTCACATCCCCGGAACCTAAGGTAAAAACCCAGACAGGCTGGCACTACAGATGGCACCTGTAATCCTAGCACTAGGAATACAGAGAGAGACAGGAAAATCCCTGGAGCTTGTGCCCAACCTACCTCGCTGAAGCAGTCAGCTCTGGGGCCAGTGAAGAAGCCTGTCTTCAGCAACAAGACAGATACCAGGGAGACACCGTGTCAACCTGCAGCCTCAAACACAGGAACCCGCAGAGAGAACGGTCAGGTCAATAGATACATACACAAAAGAAGACTAATGGCTTAATATAAAGAAAAAAAAGACAATTCAAAAAGATAGCAAGCTAAACACCTAGGGATAAACTGGCTTAGACATATGTAAACCTATATACACAGAAAGCTCTTAGCAGGGAAAGAAGGGAAAACATGGGAACTCATTTGCTTACTTATGCAGTGCTCAACATCACAAGGACTTTTGGCTTTCCCTAAATTGATATATATCCCCAATAAAATACCCATAGACTGGTTTGGAGCATTCAATGTTTAATTTTTAAAATTCAAAGGGTAGAAAAAGTTATGGAAGAAAATTTAAAAAAATTGCGGGGGTACAGGAAACCTAAGCATAAAAAGTAGTAAAATACTCATAAAATTAAACTAAAATAAACCAGTATATTTAGATTAAAATATCTGTCTAATAAAATAAATTTTAGTATATTATAAAATGATATGAAAAATTATTGGGGCAAAGATGAAATATTCAATGAAGAAAGAGATAATTACACATTTGGAAAATTACTAATCAATTTTAGATTTTCCTTTTATGTGTACAGGTATGCTTGCATGTATGAATGTGTACACATACGTGCAGAAGAGGGCATCAGATCCACTGGAACTGGAGCTACTGTCAGTTGTGAGGAATCGTGAGTATTAGGAATCAAACCCTGGTCCTCTGGAAGAGGAGCTACTGCTCTTAACTTCTAATTCATGTCTCCAGACCCTCAACTTTACATTTAAATATTTTCAATAGAACAATAAGTACATACAAGAAAAAAATTTGCATCTTTATAAACTTTGAAAAGATTATTGTTTTCCTATGACCTAAACTCAAACACCATAAAAGATATCAATAATTTACTATATATAAATAGAAATATTTATGAAAAAAACAAAATAAAAAACCAAAACCAACCGAGTTCAATATTTCCAACTAAACCAATGATCAAGAGATAAAAATGCCTGCTACACACATCTCCATGACAGCAACAGAAAAATGGGCAAAATGCTGGAACACATGGCTGACAGAAAACGAGACACACGTAGCTCCTAAGCATGTGCAAGATGTGTTGTGCCACTCGGGAGAGAGATGCAAATTAAAGCGATGCTTTCCTACTATTTTTATGCATCAGACTGACAAAGTCTTAAAGTTATTTAACAATTCTGTTGACAAAACTACAGGAAAACAGGCACACTTACACACGCTGGTACAGCCATTTTGGAAAGGAGTTTTGCCGTGTCTATCAAAGTTACCAACGCAAAAAACCTTTTACTCTGCAATTCCATTTTTAGAAGCTCATCCTATGGATGCTTTCAGGACTGCAAGCTGACTGACCTAATTGCAAGGTTATTCTATGCACCTTGATTTTTTTTATAGCTAAATATTGGATGGGATGTAAATGTTGTCATCAGAGAGGTGTTTTAAAAGATCAGGGCACAACCATGAGATCAAACATCTGCAGCTGATTAAAAGGATGGATGAACCCTTCATAAACTAATCTAGAACGATCTCTAAGCATGTTTCAGAGTGAAAAAGCAAAATACAGAATAAGTAGATGCTCTGTTAGTTTTACCAACTTCACACAAACCTAGACCTGGAGCGAGCCTCGGCTGAGAAACTGACTTGCGGGCATGTTTGTGAGACATTTATTGACTAATGATTGATGGAGGAGGACCCAGTCCACTAAGGATAGTGCTACCTCTAGGCAGGTGGTCCTGGGGTGTGTAAGAAAGCAGGCTGAGCAAGCCACGGGAAGCAAATCAGTAAGCATGTTTCCCACCTCCACTCCTGCCTGCATTCCTGCCCTGACTTCCCTGGGACTGGGAATCAGACATGCAAGTCAGGCAAACCCTTTCCTCCTCAAGCTGTTTTGGGTCACAGGGTTTTATTACTGTAATAGCCAACTAGGACAGTAAGATGCATAACATATCCCCTTTAGCATTGAAAGGTCAAAGAACATAAATTTACACCCATATGTTTATAAAAAAAATCTAGGAATCCCAAAAATGAATAATTTGATAGATGCGAACCACACTAGAGCTTGTGAACTGCCACGCTTTGGCCTGCTGATTTCTGAACATATTAACTCATGATCATAAATTAAATGAACATGCTAAAAACAAATAAATGCTAATAGTACAAATCATAGAGATGGCAAAAACCAAAGAAATCTCTAGAATTACATGGGATGCAGAGAATATGGGGCAAAGAATAGTTGTGGCTTGGTGCTAAAACAAAAGGGAGGTGACAGATGCAGAGGACTGTGACTGTGAAGGAATGAAGTCTACAAGTATGTCCCAGAATGTGCTTTAACTATTCATACAAATCAAATCAAACTCCTGTGTGCATACATCTATTCCATAATTCAAAATATATTTTAATAGGCAATGAATGCCCTTCATACTAGAAGGAAATCATTACAAATATATCCAAAGATTAGGGTGCATAGATGAACCCCAACATAAATGTTCCAAAATAAATGAGTAATTAAATAAATCATGGCCTTCCATACAGTGCAATGCCAAACAGGCACTTAATTAAGGTTGTAAAATATTTAACGATACCAAAAAGATGTTTACTGTGAGCCGCAAAGATACATGCCAACAGATTCACTACAGCTATCTCTAGTAGGGGTGTCATGAATGACTTTTATTCTTTTTGCATATGCGTATTTTCTTATTTTCACAATGAATATGTATTACTTGTATAATAATAAAAAAGAAAAAGTGGAAAAGCAAAGTCTCGGTTTAGTTGAATGGTATCTGGGAGAACTGCCCAACTGGATATCTCCCTCTCTAACCTCTCCACTTTAATAATTTCCAAATCACAATGAGGAAACCAAAGACTTTACCTCAGAGGGTGCTAAAAGCAAGGGCCATGGCAAAAAGACTTGGAAGTTCTGTTACATGCCCTCCTACCAGTGTGCATATGTGAGCATGTATGCATATGTGTATGTGTATATGCACATACACACACACACACACACACACGAAGACAGACAGACCCAAAGTGCCTCCACTTTGTTGTTTTGTACAAACAGACCTCCTGATTAAATTTAACCTTAGTAAAGGAGTGCATGAACCGCAAGGAAACAAATCCACAACACAACCATGCCACAGATCTCTGTCTTTAGTCTATTTAGTCTAGACTCCCGAAACTCACATAGTGATCATTACCACTCTTTCTCCCGTGGATCAAACATCAAGAAGGCAGCAATCCATGAAGAGACCCTTCACCAGAAACCCACCTTGACACCCTGGGATCCAACTTCGAGTTTCCAAACCAGAGAAAATAAATTTCTACTGTTAAAGCTTCTTCGACCAGGAGTTTCTTTTTTGGCAATTTAGGTAAACTAAATCAAGATTCCACTTCACTACCAGTCAGTGACAGGGCAAATCCAAAGTGTGCACTGTTAAGTGACAGTCCCTGTGGCCTGCCCAGCCTTGGGGTGATGACTAGGAGTTCTTCTGGTTTTATCAGTGACAGTATAAAAGACCAGATGAATCAAATGAATTAAAGATGGTCAGGCTGTGTGCTTAGAAAAAGACGAACTCCTATGCAAAAGAGAAAATGCTCATTTGGCTGCTTCCCTGGTTTTGTCTGGCCTTTTAGGAGTAGCAAAAGCAATAAACTATGTCTTTCAGAAATGTTCATTTTAGAACCAATCCCAGTGAGTCCCAGGTTTGAACCCCTACAGCCCTTACTGTAAATTACTAGTCCCACCTGCCCCACGCCTCTCTACAAAGCAGGCTGCTAAGAGACCACATAGCTAACATAAACGGACAGACAGTAGGACCTGGTTCCCATTGAACAGCCAAGGAAATAGGGCTATTCCAGCCCACTATCATGGTGAAGGCAGCAGCAGCCTATATCCAAGTAGAAATGCTACCCTAGGTCACCTGAGCTACTTATCCAAGGCCACGTGATGCCTCTTGCAGCAGACTGTAGCTCACTGAGGTTTTTTGATGCTATGCATATGGGAAACTGGCAGCTATCTCTAAGGACTTTCAAGCCCCACTGCAATAAAGAGCCCCTAGGGCTCAAGGCCCATCTGTTCTGTGGAAACGGAGCTTCAAAGGAGATGTCACGAAGCATCCCAAGATGCCGCATGCTTCCCTCAGAGCTGGAGCACTGCCCTCGGCCTTTAAGATGGGGTGGGACCATACAGAAGACAAAGTTCGCGCAGCACCAGCCAGGAGGTTGTGGTTCTGCAGCTCCGAGGACACTAGATGAGTAGAGTATTGTCCTGGCCTTAGGAAGTCGACAATAAGGTAGTGAGGGTCCTACGGGGCTTTTTACAGAGCTGGCAAAGCTCAGAGAAGGTGGGTAATTCTGGTATGTTGATAAAGGAAGAAAGCAGCCTTTAAAAAAAAACTAAGCAGTAGGCTCCTAGGAGCATCCAAGATTCAAGTCGGGGAATATGAAGTTTAGGGCACTGCCTCCTCTAGCCCTCGTAGACTCAGCTCTAAGATTCTAAGATGTTCCAGGTTTTCCCGTCCTGGGATCACCTCCTTCAATGACCAGCAAAAAGTCTGGGTTCCCAAGCTAATGTCATCACTCAGGTTGCCACCAAGCTGTGACTTTTCCTTTCTTCTTACATGACAACAGTTCCCAATATAGTCTACAAGATCCAGCCACCTTGGCCTTCATCCACACCATTAGCCATGATCACCAGATACCTTGACTCTCTCAGCTTCTACTGGATGCTGAATAGATAAGGGTGGCAGGAGCTCTAGCCTAAGAGTTCTATCTGACAGCCCTGCACTTGCTCTCCTTCTGAGATTGGGTACCCTCAGAAGCACACTTAGAACCAAAAGTAGAGTATAAATCAATTTATTGAGGACGTGAAATCAAGAAGAACTAAAAAAGGAAAATTTAAAAAATTGGGAGTTAATAGAGGAGACTGCATAGATCCTGTGTCCCACTGTGCAGTAAGATGTCAAAGGGTCTTGCTTCTAAGGGGGCTGGTGGGTTAAAGTACCCTGGCCGTCCACTTCTTAAACGGAAAGGTACAGTGAGATATAGCAAAGGGGGAAAAACTGGACCACTATGAGCACCTCTCATGCACCATAAAGAGCACCTACTCTGTGCTGGGCACAATGCCAGGTGCAAGCACCCAGATTGATTTATTTATTCAGTTCAACCATTGCTACTCTCCTTGACCAAGCAGACCAAGCAAAGTAACATTCAAATCACCCTCTAAGGAGAGAATAAGAGAATTTATACCCAAACTCCTGGTAAATTCTCTCTAATTGAAATTCGGATCTCTCATTTACTTTATTTTAACAAACAAGGTGCCATTTAGGTAGAAAGACATTAGCCTGAAACACCCTCAATCAATGCTACTCTTGCATGTTTGTGAGATTGTCTGATAGAATCATTAAAGGAGAAGGCAAAGATATTTAACCTCGATTTAATAATTATTCGTGGATTTGGCCTTAGGATCACAAGCTGGGGATGTAGCTCTAAATAAGCCCTTTACAAATCACCTGGAAATGCAATACCGTAAGTAGTTACATTGTGGAGATCACGAATGTGCACACCTACGGAAGAATTGGAAAACCCTCTCCTAATGTTATGTAAATGAGGCTGGTGATTGAATAAAGTCTCTAGGGACAGAGTTTTACACAGACGCACAAAGTGCTGGCTCTCAAACCGCCACAGTGGAAATAGAGATTCTGAGTCCCCAGAAAACTGGGTTAGATGTGGCACAGAGTAACTCTGGTAATGACAAAGGCAAGGCTTTGACTAAAACTGCTCTATATACTGCAAAGAGGAGGAAGATGCAGTATTTCTAAATTAACATACTATTTTACATAACATATGAATTTCAATCTGTATGCAACTAAATTAATAAATCAGATGCTACAAATAGACATCTGACTCCCTCCTTTACTTCTCTCTCTACAAGTTTATATGTTCACCTCCAAGTGACCCCCTACCCCATACGGGATCCTCCAACTGGAAAAGTTGCAGGATGCACTTCCTATTAGGAGCTGCTCTGAGGTCCATCATTCATGGGAATGGGTTGTGTAATGAAGTGGGAAACTCACCCAGGTCTACCCAGCAGGCAGACCTTGCCCCGCCAATCAGACAATCTGATAAAGCTGCCTAAAGCTGAGGGGTAGACATAACCTTCCCATTAGTGAGGAATCTGCTCCAGAAATACTCAGAGGCTAAGCAGCTCAACCATATGGACATAATGGGTACTATTACCAGAACAGGGCCCTATCCGCCTAACACTTAATGGCTGCACCATTAACCCATGTAGGTATCCCCAGAAGTGGGTCCTATGCACAACCACATCATAGCCTGGTCTCAGCAACATGCCATCTCTTGAGCACACACACAGTACCCCTGAGCTCACAATGAGCAGAGCTCCAAGCTGTATCACACTCAGACCTTGAAGAGGACCCAGCACTGGCCCGGGTTTGAGGATCCCACTGCTCTAGGCTACGGGTCACTGCTTCCACAGACTGGAATGTGCACTGTCCCTTGGCAACTACTCCTGTGTCAGGGTTCTCTGAACAGCTACTTCCAAGCAGAGCCAAGAGTTCACTGTGGCCACTAGCAGGCTAGCACTCCCTTCACAGGGGGACAGGGTGGATTAGCTGCCACTCTGCAAGGCTCTCCCTGCTGCATGAATCACCCTTCCGGCAAGCACCACAATCCTGTTTGACACACACAACATCAGCTTTTCCTGGTAACTTCACTCCCTTCCCTCTTCCCGCTTCTGCCTCCTAAATATGGGTTCTCATAGCTGCACTGAGCAATCCATATCCTCAGCACTGGCCTCTTTGGCTGAAGAGCTCACACCATCCAATCTGAGTAGGAGCCCAAGAGAATTAAATGCCAATTCCTGACTCTCCTCTGCCAGATAGGCCTGGCTCTGCCAGGTCATGCAGTCACCCACAAGCAGGAGGCTTTGGCACTGTTTCTCTCTCCTTTCTTTCTGTCCCTACATCTCAGTCCAGGATTTCCTTTTCTGTCTAAAAGGGGCTACTACATATTTGACATCAGCCTTTAAAATGGCAGCCATACCATCTGGCTCAGCCCCTGCAATCTGTCCTGCTTCCAGCTGCCAATGCCAAGTCTTCAATGTGTAACTACAGGTCCAGTGAGAGAATGCCATGGTACCGTCTGCCTAGCAAGAAGGAACAACGCCACTACTGTTCTTGCAGAGTTACTGGTCACCTGGGATTCATCACACAGGACATACATGCCTCCTATGGTCCCACCTAGTCTCTTACCATGAAAGAATTCAGAATGCTGTCATTGTCATTCTCAGGCTCCAACCACAGCTCCTATTCCAAGAATTTGTCCCTTTGAAGAACTGGTTCCTCGAAGACCAAATGCTCATCCTGCCTTCCCATGGTAGCACGGAGAGAACCCAACAGGCTGAGCCTCAAGCCTCTTCTTTGCCACATGCTACAGATGAGTTACTACAGTCTTCTGTGCCTCAATTACATCATCTGAGAAATGGTAACATTCGAGAAAGGGGAAGATTATGGTTTCTACTTCTATGCCCAGTATCTACTGAGGACTGTTGCTCAGAAAAAGCATCCCTCTGACCACTGGTCTGGAAGGAAGGAAGGAAGGAAGGAAGGAAGGAAGGAAGGAAGGAAGGAGTAGTTGGGTACTCCCAGCCCTTGGGAGGCAGAGGTAAGCAGATCTCTGCGAGCTCAAGGGCAGCATGGTCTACAGAGTAAGTTCCGGGAGAGCCAAAGATACACAGAGAATCCCTGTCTCAAAAAAAAAACACCAAAAATTAAAACTAAAATAAAAGCAATAGAGTTTAAAATAAAGCCATGTAAACATGGAAAATACATTAAAAAAATCTGGATACTGTATGTTGTTATGTTGTCTTTGAATGGTTTAATGGCTAAGGAAGGAACAGCAGCTGCTTAAAGACATTTGATCACAAATGCTGCTGGATTAATCCAACATATATATTTTGAAAGTGCTTTGACTTCAAAATTTAAGTCAAAAGATATGTTACTTTGGAAAAGAGGTTTTGCTTTGTTTCCACAGGAAATGAGAGACTGTAGATTCATTCTGGGTTAAGGAAAATCAGGTTTGATCAAGAAAGATCCCCTGAAAAGAATCTCTGATAGGAGCAGATGGCCCAGATTATCCAACATTTTAGAGGATCTCTGTTGCAGTTTCCTCTGAGTTCTACATCCAGAATAGCCTCAAGACTGCTGGCTGAGATGTTCAAGGCTCACAGAATATTCCAGCCAGGACTTGACCATAGTGCTAAATTTTCTTTAGGTCCTCATAAGATTACTGGCAGCCCCCAATCAGCAGGAAGTAGCTTAGAAAACTATGCCCACATTCCCAAAAACTGGATTGTGGATGTCTGTTTAGAGTGCTGGTTACAAATTGTAATGGATAATGGTCAAGAAGAAAACTAAACAAAGGAGATTAGATTCAGAGTTTTTGTTTTGAAAAATAAATAAAGAAGGGGAAATGCTATGGAACAATGGTCTTGTACCCTGTACAAGATTTGCCAGTTGTATTGGTTTAATAAAATGCTGATTGGCCAGTAGCCAGGCAGGAAGTATAGGGGCACCCAGAACAAGAGAATTCTGGGAAGAGGAAAGGCTCAGTCTACAGTAGTCACCCAGACACAGAGGAAGCAAGATGAGAATGCTCCACTTATCAAAGGCACCAAGCCATTTGGCTAACACAGACAAGAATTATGTGTTACTATAAGAATTAGTTAATAAAAAAAAAAGCCTGAGCGAATAGGCCAACCAGTTTATAATTAATGTAGGTCTCTGTATATTTCTTTGGGACTGAACAACTGCAGGACCTGGACAGGACAGAAACCTGTCAACACACTGGTAACTGAAGTTTCTAGGCCTAGAAGGGCCCAAGGATGAGCAACATATACACATACAGACACACAAACACATGGGGGGGCATACACACACGCGCACGCGCACACACACACTCTCCTAAGACGATAGCTGTGGGTTTGATGGTATCTATTATTATGCCTTGGGGGAATCACATCCCAATGCACAACTGACCCTTGAGAAATCCCTAGAGGTCAGAGGCCATTCTGAGACTTTTCCTGAAGTCTCACTATTTCCATGTCTGCTTCCTCCCTGTTCATTGTTCTTCAACCTCTTCTGAATACTCCTTAAGAAATCATGTATTCCTGTATGTTAATTTCAAGGTCTGCTTCAGGAGACTCTACCCTCAGATAAATGCCCACCTTGCAGAGCTGTAATGAAAAGTCAGTCTTTATTTGCATGCAAAGTACCTGGCAAAGGGCCCGCCATGAGGATAGGCAAAAGCCACTCACTACACCACAGTTCTCAATCTCAGATCACATTCTGTCATTTGTGTTTCACCTCCCCTTCAGGACTAAAAGTAAAGAGGCCATGGCTTCCAGGTCCATCTAAAAACCCTGTGTCCAGACACTGAGAGTGAAACTGCAAACTCTGGTTTTGGTTCAGTGGATGTAACTAGCCACATAAGAGGCCTCTGGTGTCCAAAGATTTCTTTCCCAATGCTCCCTGGTAACAAACAGTATTACATAATTACTGTCTAATTTCTCGTGCTCCTGGAATGTCTTCAGGTGGAAAGAGGTTCTTCCCAGAACCTGTGAGGCTGGATGATATAAGGTTTAGTGCAAGAGGATGTCACAACCACAGCCCAGAAAAGAAAAAGGCTGGAGCCCTCTACCTCCCTCCAGAGAAAGCCTACCACCACCATCGCCATGGTTAAGGGAAATAATACCACCTGCTGTTTGCAGTAAGTGCTGGGCAGGACCACTGAGAGAGCTGCCCTGGAACAGACTCACCAAAAGCAAGGAAGACATGAAGACTAACATCTGCTTTCTTGTGCATATAAGGACATTGTAACTACACACTAAGCTGGTGTAGACAGGGACATTATAACTACACACTAAGCTGGTGCACTGACAGAGACATTGTAACTACACACTAAGCTGGTACAAACAGGGACATTGTAACTAAACACTTAGCTGGTGTAGACAGGGACATTGTAACTACACACTAAGCTGGTGCACTGACAGAGACATTGTAACTACACACTAAGCTGGTACATACAGGGACATTGTAACTAAACACTTAGCTGGTGTAGACAGAGACATTGTAACTACACACTAAGCTGGTACAGACAGGGACATTGTAACTAAACACTTAGCTGGTGTAGACAGGGACATTGTAACTACACACTAAGCTGGTACAGACAGGGACATTGTAACTACACACTAAGCTGGTATAGACAGGGACACTGTAACTACACACTAAGCTGGTGTAGACAGGGACATTGTAACTACACACTAAGCTGGTATAGACAGGGACATTGTAACTACACACTAAGCTGGTATAGACAGGGACATTGTAACTACACACTAAGCTGGTATAGACAGGGACACTGTAACTACACACTAAGCTGGTGCACTGACAGGTCTTAAAGAAACACACATCACTCACTGTAAAATAGAAAAGGTTTGGCTGTGAGCTGCCCGTTGGGAAGGAGGCTGATGTAAAACTCAGACTCGGCATCTAAAAGACAGACCCAGAGGACGGTGAGTACCACTTGAACACCTGCAGTGCCCAGAGTCTATAGAGATTTTTGAACTGGTCGGTATGAAAAGGTTTAATACAAATCTTATCCTTGAGTCATGTTTTAATAAGAACAAACTTGAAAAGCATCCAACAGCACAAGACTGTCCAAATAAAGAATGAGTGGTACCACATGTACTTCACCAATCTACTATTGTAAGGAATACTTTGCAGCCCTCAGAAAAAAATGTAAATTAACATATGTGTACAGGAAAGGCGTTGATGGAGTATTATTATGTGAAAAATCAAATGATAGAAAAATACAAATACTTTCACATATACACATAAAATTTACAGAAAGAATAAAATTTACAGCAAACTAAAGCTACAGGGCCTATTTTATGGAGTTTTATTATTCTATATCCACGCTTTGTCATTTATTAACTGTATATGGCTACTGTAGAGTTCAGTGATTATGACAGAAATTGTACGCAGACGACAAACAGTACTTGATCATTTAAGAAATTTAAGAAAGAGTTTGTCAATCCTTAATCTAGAAAAGCAGATGACAAATGTTCATTACACATATTTGAAAGTAGCAGAGAGTTAGATCATTTTATTTAGCAGAGGATTTTTGGTTTGGGGTTTTTGGTTTTTTGTTTTGATGGTGCTAGAGACTAAACCCCAGCTCTCACATTTACAAGGAAAGTACTCTACCAATGAGCTATATTCCAAAGTCCATTTTTTAAACTTATGGCTATCCATACTTACATTTTCTCTGCCATGATTATGTGCAGTCTTGTAAAAACATAGTTTTGAAAACAATCTATTTGCATATTTATAGTAAAAATAATTTCACAAATATGTATGAAAGATGCCAAGATAATATCCATTAGTTTGTAACATAAATTAATTAAATAATAATAATCTCATTCATATTCATGAAAGCTTTCTCCATTTTATAGCTGAGAACAGAGTTTTGGAAAGTCAGCAACTTTCTCAGTGTTCGTATTAAACCCCAGATTGATCGGTATGATCCAGAGATTTTCTCAAGACAAATGTGATTCTGACCATCACGTTGGTGATGGGTGGAAGGACACCATCTCCTCTCCTGAATATGCAGGACAAGGAGCCTTCATCATCATAAACCCATAGGATCCCTTCAGGAAAGCTGTCCTTCTGGAATGCAAACCCCAGAGGTGAGAGGCATCAGACAGTGCATGGCTCCTGAGTCCACAGTGCCTAGGCTCAGACTGTTACTTAGGCCAGCTAGAATGAACTGCTTCTCTTCCCCCTCCAGAGAACTGAGGAACTGAAGTCAACAGGCTATGCCAGCCACGCTGGAGTCATCAGTTAAATCTGAATGCTCCCCAGACTCCTGCCTCAGGCCCTTTACTGCCTCCCCACACTGCCCACTGCTCTTCCCTCTTGGATCCCAGATGCGCCTGCCAATCAAAGGGCTCCCATCTCCCCAGTCAGACTATTTCCTGCTTCTACACATTTACAATCACACTCTGCTCTGCACAAAACGTCCATTCTCACCCAGGCCACCTGGCATTCCCACTTATTCTTGGAAAGAAAGGTCACCAACTAAAAATGCATCCACTAGCCAAATGAAGGGATTGTGAAGATAAGGACATTCTACATTTAGAAAAATTTAGATTTTAATCCTTCCAGACCATGCAGAAAATCTAGTAACACTCATCCCACGTCCCCATGTGGCAATCACAGGCTATGGCTGAGGAGCAGCCGCTCTCTTTGATATGTGTTTCCCAGTCAGTCATGGGCACAAACACCATCACCTAGCCTTCCCCGCAGGCTGCTGGAGATCTAACTAGGATTGCGACCTTTGCCTTAAAGTTTTGACCTTAGGTGTACTCCTTGGCCCAGCAAAAGCACCGGAAAATGGGTTAGACCTGACTCCTACACCTGGTCCCAGACCTACTATCACTCTCTCCAGAGCATTCTGGGTAGTCTGTGCCCTCAAGCTGGTCTTCTGCCCGCCGACCCTCATCCCGTCCCAGCAAAGCTCAGCTCCATGAAGCTCATGATCACGTGTTGCCCTTGTGCTGTATGACCTGTGTACTGTCTTCCTGTCTGGTGAGATCCTTCTGGGCAGGGCTATTTCTGATTCTGCACTTGCCGGTACCCAGCACAGGCCCAGTCCATCAGGGGTCGAGGGCTCCTGCCAACCAAAACTGACTTCCTTGATGACGATCTATGCTTCTTTATAGAAGCCTCAGTCCTCCATGGACGCCAGAATGGCAAGACCGAATGCTTGCAGCTCCACAAGTAAAAGCATTTGTGCAGAAGATGAAGTCATTCCTGCTCACAGCATCTGCTAACCGCTCAAGATTCTTGTAGATGTGCGGGGCTATAGCATGAAGGGTGTTATTAACGAAACCGTACAGACTGGGAGGCAGTCCTGAACAGCGGCCCTCCTTCTCAACAATGCCTTCTCTCGAAGGCTAATCTCCTGCCATTATTTTTAAATTCTTCGCGTGCTAGAGAAGTCACGTAGGTTGTTTTCCCAAATAGTCACTCAGCTGGCAAGCATTTTCTAATGACAGAACATTCTGAAAAGGAAGATTAAGGGGGGGGGGAGCTGAATTAAGGTGGTGCAGTTGCCCACACACAGCAGGAGGCTAAACTGACTGAAACGTAAGATTCTCAAGAGAAGTTATTTGATGTGGCTAGAGCCCTGTAGCCTCCTGCTTGAGAGAATTCAAAGAAGTTCCACTATAGACAGCTCCCATCTGGATGGACAGCTCTCCTCCCACAACCTCAAGATCAAACTGAAGACTGAAAGACAGTAACAAAAGGTTACTAACAGTTGAGCTGCTAAAATGTGTCTGAAACATCACACTACATCGTGTGCCAAGGGATTCATGCTTCTCTATTGGGGACTGTCCCCCATTTTCCAGGTGAGAACACAGAAAGGCACCCAAGTTCACACTCCCTATAATGATAGGGCAAGTAAGGGACTTGTAAGGTCAAGTACACGTTCTCCTAACTTGGCAAGTCCTGTGTGCTCTTTCCTAGCCTCAAGCCACCTCCTCCCCTTTAAGGAAATCTGTCTTGGAGGGACAGCAGAATGGCTTAAACAAAGAGGTCCCTAAGCCACAGGCCACAGTCCTCCAGAAAGGAGCCTCAGCACTAACACCACCTGGCTGTCCGGTAGGCCCCTGTCACACCTGCCCTGATGCCCTTGGAGCTGAAAGCCCTCCGGGTGAGACCTGATGATCAATCAATCAACCCTCCTTTAGTACCACAGGGAGCTGGTGGACTCCCTCCCACCACCAGCCCTCAAACCGCATGCGCTTTGAACAGCTAATGAGGCATGCTGGGTGGCTGCGCTGCCTAATGTTTTCAGATTTCCTGGGGTGAGATAATGCCACTGACAAGGAAGTGTACACCGAGCCATCCCGAGCACTGATAAGGTGTTAATAAACCTTAGCAAATGCTGATTGGAGCTGGCTCTGGCAGCCCAGAGCCACGCTCTTTTCCTCACAAGCGGGAGGCTGGCCAATTAAACTTGGGAACTTCTCACTTTGGAGGTGATCCCAGGATGGCAGCAGAGTAAATGCATCTCTAGCACCCACAGGGTGCACACGGGACATACTAAACCAGGGCATCAAGCTGCAGCTTAGCACCAAAGGACAGTGTGAACATGAAGCACCTCACCCAGAGAGGCCAAAGACTTCCAATACCTCCCATGCCCTAGATAATCTGTAGACATTGAGTTTCCTTTAATGTTACTATGCATATGTTTATAGCTGATATAAAAACTCTTAGGATAAAAAGTTTCAAAAGAGAAGGGGGGGAGCAACAGCAGATGTCGGGTGTCCCCAGCCAGTGTGTCTGCCACTCAGCTATTTGGGTATGGATCCCAGAGCACTGATTGAGGTTTTGTCTCCAAAGATGGCTCACAGTTTATAAATGCCCACCCTGGAACACAAGCCCTCAGCCTGTTGCTTCAAGTTAGCTGACTACCATTCCTATTCCGGGTTTCCCGCTCGGACCAGGCAAAGTCAGAGCTCAGCTCTGGCCTCATAACCTCGGTGATCTCACTGGAGCTTCTCCCTGGATACAGCAGGCTCTGCCAGGCTCTGCATCTGAAGGACGCAACACTGATTAGAGAAAAAGGAGAGGGGATGATAGAAAAAGCACTTCTGAACACCATTCTACTTCAGGTACCATCTTACAAGTTTCCAAATAACTAATCTAGAAACTTCCCTATGGAAGTCCTTTTGTCACCTTTCACACGTAAGGAAACCAAGGTTCTGGGGCAGGAAATGACTTGGCTACGGTCACTTGGTCCCTCGATAGCAAAGGTTAAACTCCGCCCGCATGTGGTTGACAGTGAAGTCAAAGCGAGTATGTTCCTAAAGCACACTGTGACCGTGCTTATCGGGAGCAATGCGAAGCCAAAGAGAGAATGGGGTTGAATAAGATCAGACCTGAAAAGATAATATGAGGCTGGAAGCTGATGGGCCAGCCGGAAGCGTGGTAAGCTTCCCTTCTGTGTCAAATAGCTGTTCTGTGTACTGCTGTCTCAGGGGCGGGGGAGGAGGGAGGGGGCTATACATATTCCCTAGCAAGGAACGCACCACTTGAGACCACTCTGATTCCCAATTATAAGACAAACCTTCTATTTTAATTTCAAATGTCTATTTCACTGGACAACAGATTGAGGCAAATATTTCCACATGGGGCCCCTGCCTAAGGGAGCTAGCAGTTATGGTAAAGGTGAAGAATCTCCTGCCGGGGACAGTGGCCGCTGATGCTGTCACATGCCCTCTCGCTTAATTAAAATGAGCTGTGTGTGATGAACATCTCAGGGAGGTGGGCTTGCCCCAACAGTGTCACCTGAGGACACTGGCATTCCTAAGAAGGTAGGTACTCTAACCCAGTCTAAATGAACCAACAGAGAGGGTATGCTACCATTGCCGGGCAAGCATTAGTTATTGGTTGGTGCCCTGAGGCTGAAAGGCAGAGGCTGTGTGAGCAGGACTGGGGGTGGGAAGCTCCCTCCCTCACACGCTCACCAATCTGTATCTACTGTTCCCCTGCCCAGGGTTCAGCTGTCTAGCCTCCCACGGCTACAGTCAGAAATGTCAATCTGCTCTCCAGTCCCTTCCCCAGCTCCATGTGGCCTGACAATTTCCTAAAGATACCACAAGGAGGAGCAATGTATGTGGCCAGCTGGAGAAAGCAGGGTTGTGGAAGACAGGGACAGAAACATGAAGGATGGAGTGTGGGGAGTGTTTACATCCCCTAGTGAGAATTGCAGTTGGAAACAAGGATCCCCTCAGCTGAGCCAGGTCCACAGAGTATCTGCTCTCCCACCACAGACTGCCCAGAGGAGCACAGGGCCCAAGGTAATCAAAATTGTAAGAAGCCCTGAGCTTGGGGGACTGAGAAGGGCAACCACAGGGAGACAGTCAAGAATGCTTCTATTCCCAAGAAGTGGTAAGCCGGGAAGCTTCATTAGAAAGTTTGTGCTGAATCTTTTCTCCTGGGAAAACATAGTTGGTTATTAGACAAACGCATCTAAGCAGCATCTACGTTTCTGTGGTCCAGAGGGTTCTTTTCTACATACACTGAGGCGCCATGGAGAGAAAAGGTCATCCATGGTGCATATGACCCAGGAAGTCCATCAGAGTTAGCAGGCATGGAAGAGGGGTGTGGCCACCTGATCCTGATTGTGGTGAAGTAGGGATACCCATAAGGAACCCCTTGGCCAGGGTATGTTCTGTGCCTAGGAAAAGAACTAAGCTTATAGAAGAAAGACAGAAGTCCAGGGAAAGAACTGTGATCGTGGAATCACCTCCCAGAAGGCACGTAGACTGGGAAGGCTGTTGAGTCAGTGTTTATTTATTCTTCCTGCACACCTAGCTTACTTCCTTCATTTGTCTGGCTCATAAACATGTTTGGAAGGTCTGTGCTTCTCCAAGACAGGCTAGTCAGAGAAGCAGCGGGCATGGGGCTGGAAAGACGGCACTATATGTTGGCGGAGCATATACCAGAAGCAGAAACCAAAGCAGTCACTATACTGGGATCATAGAGGGACTGTGTGGGTCACACCATGTACCAAAGAGTCTCCTCCAAAGACCAACTCTTCCCCAAGGGAGACTATTTCCTGGGGGTATATGAGCTTAAGTTAAGGAAATAATCTCAAACATTGGACGGTCTATAAGGGGCACAGATTCCAGGCTTTTTCCTAGCATCTATTTTACCTGATACCAGAGTCCCCTTCCATAAGGACCTCACCTCCATTATTGCACAGGAATGATATGAAACGGTGTTCAAGCGAACATCTTTCAGCAGATGTGGGCACATTCGCCCAACTGCCCAGAACCCTAGAGCCTGCAAAGCAAGAATTTCAACCACACACCATGACAGAGAAAATGCCCCCGGCTCCTTGCTCATTGCTGACAGCCTGCCTTTCTCATCCACTCACACATGTGTGTAAGTCACCTTTCAACAAACATCCACAGGCAGGGCAAGGCCAAGAACTCAACCCTGCGCAAACAAATCCACAAGAATCCCTCAGTCTCACCTTGACCCTGGGAGACCTCAACAGCTAATGCAGGGGAAACAGCTGAAACTGTGAACCAGTGTCCACAAAGAGTCTCAGCATGTGGGAGCCTTCCCTAAAGCACACTGCTATATATCCCTGGGACCCATTTCTAGACCTTACTCTGCCTTCACGCTGGCATAAGACAAGTGAATTCAAAAATTTGAGGTAGATGTCTTCTAGGAGTGAAACCCCTGGATTCATTTAACTTGTGTGAACATATTAAAGTATTGTGAATGATTTAAAAAATGCAAGAAAAATTGCTGAGGACTCAACTCAAATACAGAACACATACACACACACACACACACACACACACACACACACTACACACACGCACACATACATGTTAAGAAGAATCAGAAGACCTCTAGTGTGGCCAAGCATGTCGGTGTTGCATAAATGCCCAGAGTTCAAGTGCAACAGCTGGTGACACATGGAAGTGACCTAGTTCTACCAGAAATGCCGTAGAAGCTCGACAGCATCCTTACCTTCTCTTAGCCTCAGTTCCCACATGAGTCTGGATGCACTACACCCTCTCAGGTGTACTGCAATGGAGCAAAAGATGGTCAAAAACAGCCCATTCAAATAAATGGCCACCCAAAACAGCCCCTGTCTTTAAATCCAAGCAATTTCTTCATTCTATCCCAAGCCTTGTTGCACTAAACACATAAGCCTCCCTTTTGACTAAATCAAGATTGACACTTTCTTATGGCTGGGGACAAATGACATTTTCAGAGCATCCTACTAGTGAATGCGGGGGCGGGGGGGGGGACTATCAGAGTGCCTAGAATAGTGAGGGGAGTCAAAACGATGACCTGTGAGAAGCTCACAAACGCTGGGAAACATCAAAATTTAAGGTGGAAGCTGGCCATGTAGTACCAGGTCCCGACAGCCAACCAGGGAGCTCCCTAGCCTGTAAAGAGGTGGTCAGAAATGGACTTCTAGAGGATGGGTCAACACCTGAGGGAATGCTGAAGGAGAGAAAGGAATGGTAAGGTGGAAGGGGCCAGAAAATGGAGACATCTATAGGAATAGGCTAAGCATAGGACCTTGGGTCATTTGTGAAACTGTCGGAAGGGGAGAAGGTGAAAGGACTGAGTAGTGATCGGGAGAGCGCAGCCTGCATTTCGAAGAACTGCAAAGGAAGAGCAGCTCCAGGGTGGCTGAGAACCATGAGAAGGTTTATGCAGAGAAATGACAAGGTAAGTTTTATATTTTGGACATCTAAGTTTATGACAGTGTCTAGCCATGATCCATACCTCAACCACCCTCCCTCTAGAAAAATCTATGATGACTTGGACAAAGATGAAAATGGTAAACTAAGATTTATCGCTACCCAAGGAACGGGTGTGAGGAGAAACTTGAACGATTTGTAACACCTACGGACTAAAAGAAGACTCATGGGAAAGACACTGCCTTCCCATTTTTTTAGCTTACCACATTTCTCTTCTCAGACAATAACAAGTTTTTCCTCATTTTAGCCAGAGGAGTCAATAGCTACTCTGTCAATTTGTTTTTATTCTGTTGAGTATGAACTGTAGGCATGTTTGGGGAAATATAAATAGGTCTTAAGTAGTGGAAGAAATTAAAGACAACACTATATGCATAAACCAACACAAATCCATTCCAAAGTAACAGGGAAAATAATGACCTATAGTTATGTTAAATATAAAACCAAAATAAACAGCAAGAAAGCAAAAATGTAAGAGAAAATGTCGGAAGTAGTAGCAAATATATCCCTAGGATGCTATGCATAACTAAATAAGTCTCCAAGCTAAGTCACAGACAGAAGCCAGACAAGACACGTAGCTACCTGTGGAGCCACACCTGAAAGAATGTGGTTACAGGGCACTCCCTCGTCCCTATGAGCTTGTGTTTTTGCTGTTGTCATCAGTGCTTTCTGGGACATCAGTGGGCCACAAGGAGACACAAGAGCCCCTCTGCTGGTGTCTGAAAACAAGTGGCTCACCTGTCTTTGCTCCCCCCCACAAATGCAGTCTAGAGAAAATGCACGCCAGCAGCTATGCAACAACACATGGGGGGAAACCAAAGCCTTCAAATTCTGTTGCATTGTCTATATAAACCAAAACCACGCCATTTGAAAGCATCAGGAGAACTGTTAAAACTTCCCAATAACTTCCATCCAAGGGGCAGCTTTGAGGCTTCAGAATGAGGACTAAATAGGGAACAGCAACTTTCATTCACGGTTCTAGTTTGTAAGGTCTTGGTAATTGAAAAAGAGATCTTTGCTTGTTGAAGGGCATTAGAAGGTGACGTTTACACCCCTAGATATTTCAATGAGTGAAATAAAGTCTCATTGAAATATTAGCCAAATAGAGACCATAAACAGACTGAGATACAAGCTCACCCTCAGCACAAGGCTGACAATGGATCGGATTCATTCTGCAAACTCTAGCTCCACACAGCATAAAAGCCCCTGCTGATTCTCAACTGCACATTGCTAAGGGTGAAGTGAGACACTGTATCCTGGGAAAATGGCATTCACACAGGAGCCAATGCCTTCTTCACAAAACTACTGCCTCTGCTGTCTACCCCAGAGAGAGCATTGTCTAGTAGGTACCTTAGGGGCATGGCAAACAGAGATCTTCTCTTCTTGCCTCTGCCAGAACAATCCTGGAGGATAAAGGAAACTGATACCTGCCCTGCTCTGAGCACACAATAAAGGCCCTCAGGCCTACTCTGAGCTCTAGGTCACAATGTGCCTTGTGGTGGTTTAAAAGAAAATTGTCCCCATAGGCTCAGAGGAAGTGGCATTATTAGGAGATGTAGTCCTGCTGGAGTAGGTGTGGCTTTATTGGAGGAAGTGTGTCACCTGGGGTTAGGGTGGTTTGAGGTCTCAGATACTCAAGTCAGGCCAGTGACTCACTGTCTCTTTCTCCCACCTTCAGATCCAGATGTAGAAGCCTCAGCTCCTTCTCCAGCACAATGTCTGCCTGTACGCCACCATACGTCCTACCGTGATGATAATGGATGTCTGAACTATTAGCCAGTCTCAACTAAATGTTTTACTTTATGTGGAGGCCCAAAAATATGAGCCTATTTCCACGTTGACCAAAGGTCAGAGAGTTGGTACTTACTTCTAGTTCCTTTAAGGTTATTGTGCTTCTACCTCAAACAAGGGTTCCAACTAGATTGGGTCAGAGAGTTCTGTTCTCTCAAGGTTATTGTTAACAGGAGTAGATAATATCCAGACCTTGTATTTCACAGAAGTAGATAATGTTTCTACGTCAAACAAAAGTCTATGGATCCAACTAAGTTCCAATCCTCTTATGGTGATAACTTTGGATTCCACCCAGGGAGAGGTTTGCCTACAAAATGTTTTAGTCTAGGTTGTGCGTGTGACAAGTTTTCCTCTAGCAACAGAATGTTTAACTATGGACGTGGCCCACAACCTTCAACTGGTATGTTCATTTCCTTGTATCATATTAATGCAGTTTTTTTTTTTATCTTACTCCTACCTTTTGGGATCAGAGGCATTTTAAGCAGTTGGAAATTAAACGTGGGTGAATTTCAGTACTCACTGGAATTCCCTCCTGATACTATCCTATATGCTTCTCTGTTTTATTATTGTCATTCACGTCTTCATATTCTTTACTGTATTTCTAAATCCCCAGGCCTCTACCTTGGCAAGTGGTATTTTTGTCGAGGCTGTTTCCCAACAACTTAATAAGAATTTCTGTGGTCATAGTGTCTCTTTATAGCATAGAAACTCTTATACAGAAGTTAGTACCGGTGATTGGGGTATTGCTGTGATAGGCCTGACCTTTCTTTGGTGTGGAGGAATGTGGACTTTAGGACTTTGGAGTAGAAAAGCAGTAAGTGGAGCTTCATGGGCCATCTTAGTAGGAACATGGAAGACAGTGGTGCTGAGGGTAATTTAAACTATAAGGGTTTGGATCAAGAGGTTTCAGAGGAGAAGAATGTTAGTTTGTGACTTAGAGACTATTCTTGTGTTATTTCGGTGAAGAATGTGGCTGCTTTCTACCCTTGTCCAAAAATAATCTGCCTAAGACTAAATTGAATAGTTTTAAATTAATTGCATCTACACAGGAGATTTCAAAACAGCCTGGTGTGGACTGTATGTTGTGATTATTGGTGGCCAAACATATGCATATCTGTAATGCAAAGGAGCAGGAAAGTTCCAAAATGTACAATTTAAGGAGAAAAGGGACACCAGGAAGTAGAATGTAGCTAAGTCCTGAGTTCAAGGAGATAAACAGATTAAAGAAAATCCTGATGTTAAATGGAATAAAGGGAGTAGTGACTTCAGAGAAAGAGCCCACCGAGGTGAGGTTCCAACTTGTAAACAGGAATTAAATAAAAGCTTAGAGCCAGCCGGGCGATGGTGGCGCACGCCTTTAATCCCAGCACTCGGGAGGCAGAGGCAGGCGGATCTCTGTGAGTTCGAGACCAGCCTGGTCTACAGAGCTAGTTCCAGGACAGGCTCCAAAGCCACAGAGAAACCCTGTCTCAAAAAACCAAAAAAAAAAAAAAAAAAAAAAAGCTTAGAGCCAGGTGTGGTAGTTCATGACTTTAACTCTAGCACTCAGTAGGCAGAGGCAGGTAGATCTTGGCGTTTGAGGCCATCCTGGTCTACAGATCCAGTTTCAGGACAGGCACGTTTAGGCGTGAAAGAAGCCATGGAAAAGAGAGAGAAAGCTGGTGAAGATGTATTTAAAGAAGACAAACATGTGCATCCCCAGCACGCAGCACAACTTGGCCATTTCAGTCACGTGGTTCTGGCTATCAAATCTAGGATAGAAGAAAGAAGTTATGGGTTGGAACCTCCCTCTTAGACTAAAGAAAGAGACTGAGACCAGGTTAGTGTCAGGGTATCCCATATGGAGGCCTAGAAAGGTCATTGTATGAAGCTGTGAACATAAAGCCTAGATTGCCTTGGAGACCCTAAGATGTTGGAGATGCCAGAACCGTGGGACCCTTGCTGAGGAGAGCTGCTAACAGGGAGTAGAACTAGCCCAAGAGAAAGAGTGTGCTGCAGTCAACAAAGCTGAAAGAAGTTGGAGATGTGAAGAGATTTTTTTGACATCATACGTGGAGATGCAGAGTTTGGAGTTTGTCCCGCTGATTTTTGGTCTTGCCTTGGTCCAGTATTTCCTCACTATGCTCCCTTTCCTCCCTTTTAAAATGGTAATTTAAATCCTGTGCCATCACATGAAGGAAGTATGTGATCTGTTTTTAAGAGGGATATTTTAAGAAATTGATACGAGTTTCAGAGGAGACATTGGACTTTGGACTTTATAGAATACAGAGACTTTTAAACCTGAAAGTCATGCATTTCTGCATTATGATATGGCTGAAAAGCCTCTGGGGGCTAGGGAGTAGAATGTGGTAGTTAGAAAGAAAATGGCCCCCAATGGCTCACAAGTAGTGGCATTATTAGGGGGTATGGCCCTGGCAGAGTGGGTGTAGCTTTACTGGAGTGTGTCATGGGGGGAGACCTTTGAGGTCTCAGATGTCAAAGTCAGGCCAGTGGCTCACTGTCTCTTCCTGCTGCCTACAGATCCAGATATAGAACTCTCAGCTCCTTCTCCATCACTAGGTCTGCCTACCTGCCACCATGATTCCCGCCATGGCAGTAATGGACTAAACCCCCAAACTGTAAGCCAGCTCCAATTAAATGATTCATAGTGTCTCTTCACAGCACAGAAACCCTAAGACAAGGCACTACCCAAAGTCATCTTGAGCCGAGCCCAGCACCAAAAAGCAGTATCTCTCAGGACCTGGACAAAGGAGCACAGACTCTCGTCAGGCTGAGATTGTGAGAGCCTTGCTCAAGGAGGTATGGACAGTCAGGTCAGCAGCACAAGGCTCTGGACCAGACAAGTGCACACAGCTCCAACCTCTCATCCAGACAGCAAGGAGGAAGGCAGAGGACATGCCTATTCTTCTTCTCTGCAGAAGTGCCCAAGAAGAAGTCAAGTGTTCCGCCAGCCTGTACATCCATTCCTTGCCAAACCATTATTTTCCGTGAGTCCCAGAAAAAAAATGACACCACTTCAGACAAATGTAGAAGCCATCGCAGCTTCATTGTGAAAATGCTGAAAGCTTTGTGCACACTGAAGAACACTGAGAGCAGAGTGGGACGGGGGTATTAAAGTCTGATCTCCTCTCCTGGAGCAAAGAAGGATGCGGCTCTGCCTGTCTTTGTGTGGATGAAATAGAGTAGATGTGTGATGCTGGAAGGAGGAGGGGGTGAGTACTAATACGTGACTGATTGAATAAATGAATGAATGGGTGGATAAAGTGCATAAATATGTGAATGACGGAATCACCTTGGGAATGAGGAACAGGTGAACAATAAGATTACAGTCACACGAAGTGAATGTCCAAATGCATAAAATGAACACGTGAGCTTTAGCCTCTGACTAACTCCTGCACGGGAAGACACGGGTACAGAGCACTGGCTCAGTGCACCACCGTGCGCACCATAAATGTTTTCTATCACATTTCCCCCTCCATCTAGCCATACAGACCCGGAAGCAGCAAGTGCAAACTGTCATTGACTGTATTAAGCCACGCACACTCCCAAGTATTCATATGTGGGAATCTAACCCCTGGGGTCTGAGATAACAGAATCTAATCAAAATCTTCTCCTTTTTACATACTTTCCCACTTTTTAAAATTTTAATGGCAAACGAAGCTTCAGTGTGGCATGTTCCTATAAACATGTCATATTCTTTGACCATACTCTCCTATTACCCTTCTTTACCTCTCAACCTACTACTAGTTTCCTTCCTCTTCCCACAGCATAGTCTCAGTTTTCCCTCATCTAAGAAAGAATGGAAGATATTTGTCTTTGTGATCAGCTAGGTCAGGTCACCTGATCTAGATGATCTCCAGTTCCACCCATTTTCCTGCAAAGTCGTCATTTTGTCATTCTTTTGGAAAAGCCACCACCCACTCTATATCCACACTACTTTTTCTTCTCCGTTCATCTGCGGGATGAATATCAGGCTGATTCCACAACCGGAGCAAAGTAAAAGAGCTGTAGTAAATACAGATGCGGTGTGTAGACATCTCTGTGGGACATTAGCTTAGACTCCCTCACACTGATTTCCAGGAGTGGTGTATGCAAGTCATGTGGTACTCTGTTTTTAGTTTCTTGAGGAATGGATGTAGGAACTTAACAGAAATGATCAAGGTGTAGTGAGGTCATCGAGGTGGAACTTAACTTATTTTGGTAATGTCTTTCACAATGGAACGGGCTAGAAACTCACAGGAAGAATGCTGGGGAGAGGCAAAGGGTGGGGTGATTTTTCAAAAGTGTAAGTTAAGTACTAGATGCCAGTGATGCCTGAGACACGTGTTTTTCACATGTGACCTTGTATAGAAACAATGCTGCAGCACCCCAATACTGGACTCCCAGCCTCCATAGCAGACATTAAATTTGTGCTGTACAAAGCATCTCATTTGTGCTGAATAGAAAAAGATGACAGACTACTCTGAGGATACCCTACACATGACCAGACATAGTTAATGACATCACATTCCCCCAAAATGCAGACAACTAGTTTGGAAGCCGATTCCCAAGGCAGAGACAGATACCTGCAAGTTCCTCAGGGAAAGTACAGTGGACTTGAGACTTGCTAGAACAACTTAAAGTCTGAACTGTTTCTCTTCAGAGATTCAAAGGAGTCATCCATCATGATGAGAAGGATGTATACAATCCTATAGTGGAGGGAAGGAATGAACAAGCCTAGCATTGTGGGAAGGATGTATACTAGCAATGTTGCAAATCACAAGAACTAGGAAGCAGGGAAATGGCGGTAGGGAAAGGACCTGGATAAGATGCAGTTCCAAGTAAAGTACTGAATGGCCTACTTCCTTCAAGCAGCCCCAACCCTTTCACCATGTCCCAATGATGCCATCATGCTATAAGTCCATTAGCAAGAGATGACTCCATTGGTTACTTCAGAGTCTTCGCGATCTAAGTGACTCTGGAAACACCCTCCCAGACAGCAGAGGGGCACTTCACTAATCACTAAGTAAAAGTTTCCCAAGCCGAATAAGCTGACAATCAAGAGCCACCATCACACCGTGTATGTGGGACAATGTCAAAGGAACCAAAAGGCAAAGGATACCATGGAGCATCAATGGATGTTCCAGCCTCCCCACAGGTCATAATTTCTGGTGCCTTCCTCTTCCCTAGAGAACTAAGACTCCTGTGTGTATTCCTAGGTCCTGCCCAAGGCCTGGCAACTAGTGTGTGTTTAATAAGGCAATGGATGAGGGAGGGAAGCAAGGAGATACTCGTGAAAAATAAAAGTATAAAATGCCTCTTAATGCCAGGGGAAGGCTCGGCTTCTTTTCTCACCTTCTAACCAGGCACTGCAAGCTGGATGTTGGGTCACACTGGCTACTGTGCAGATAGACATGTTTAATTGTTGTGTATTGTTTTTAATTAATTCTAACTGGGAAAATACTCGCTGCCAGCGTATCCAATCCATGATTTCATGGAAATTGTTATTGGAGAGGTTAATATAAAGACAGAAATTTCCCAAGTCTATTGGCACACACTAAAGTCCCACTACTTAGAGAGTGAAAGCAAGAGAATCAAGAGTTTCAAGGCCAGTGTCAGCTATGCAGTTCAGTATAAGCCTGGAATACATGAGACTTCCTGCAGACCAACCTAACGAAAACATTGGGTGTTTGTGACCAGGGATTCACTGCTGTTGAAGGAAGGTGTCTCCCCCATCCTGATGTGTCCTCGCCTCCATGTTGTTTTCTGAGGATACATACTTAGAGTGCAAGGGTAGCAGACAACTCAGGAGTGAGACAAAAGAAACCAACAAGGAGCCTGGCCTCATAAAAGGTCAAAGGTTCTCAGTCTGAGGACCTAGCTGCAATCCAGCAGCATGCTTAAAGGAGTCTTCAAAAGATGACAACTCTCTCCAGCCTGGCTTGGCCCTGAGCAGCCACAGCCATCTCCAAGGAAATGCCTAGGGGTTTATCTCCAAGTTCACATAGAAAAAGGGTTATGATCACACAGCACGTACTTCTCACAGGCTAACAGGCAGTGACAACTCTAAGGACATGGTTGGCAAAGCACTGGGACAGTTTCAATGGGCAACACAACGGATCTTTTCTCTTTCTATTCTGCTAAAATACACAACTGCTTCTCCACTGCAAAGATGCCAAAGTGTAAAATAGATAAATAAAAAATGTCCTCCTACAGAGAGTCAGCAGCTGGCTACCTGGGCACAGACATGGGGAACATAAATATTTATGCCCACACCCGCTTCTGTACATGTTGCTCCCTTGCTCAGCACCCCAACCACATCTCCGTTCTGTCCTGTAAGTCAGGGGGTCACACGTTTTCCCTTAAAAGCCATCATGTCTTTTAAATGTTCATGCCATGCTCTCTGTCTCCCCTGAATGAGGATAAGACACAGCATTGGCATAGAAGCACTGAATGCAGTCTTCAACAGTGTCCCCTGATTGTTCACCAAGCCTCAGATACAATTCAAGACCCAGGGGTACATGAGGAAGCAAAAAGGTTTGAGAGAGACTGGGCTGTATTAGATCTCTGCCTTCCCCAACAGAGCTGGGCACCTTGGCCTTGCAGTTTAAACCCCAGAGTCTGTAAGTACTTTAAGTAGCAGTGAGGGAAGCTGCAAAGCAACTCTTACTTACAAAAGCATGATTGGTAGCATCCTTGGACTTATCCCTGTGCCCAGACATATAGCAACTCAGTTGAGAAAGCAAGCTCAACAGATACAGAGAAGCATCTAGAATGTAGCTGTCCCAGACAACACAGCCCCACCAGGAAACGGGTGTCTCAATTGATCTCACGGCAGGGAGGGATTCCTCCCTGGCATTTGGCTCCTCTGGTTCAGATTTTGGAACCGTGACTGGGGATGCCCCCTGAAACTTCTTGGCCACCCGATCTTCACCCACAACCATGTGAGGCAGAGAACAAGACGCTGTCTGGAGTCACTTGCTGAAGTACTTGGGGCTATGTTAGCAGATGGTCTGCGGGGACTGATTACCCTTGAACACAATTCTAGGAAGAAACTCCTCAAGTTGGCTTTGTCATTTCCAATAAGCTCAGGAACACTCCTGGTCATGAAGGCAAAATCTACCTGCAAGTTTCTGGAGCTCAGTACTGCCTTCTCTTTTCCTCCATGACATCAGGGCTCCATCAGATTTAAGGGCATAGGGCACTGATCTAGAGGGAGTATTGCATCCATCAAACCAGAAAGAAATCAAGAGGCCAGGACCTACTTTGTAGCTGGATATCTCAAGCAAAACTCCATAAAGAGGGGAGAACGAGACAGCCCAGGGGTAGCGTCCTGTTGCCAAACACAGATGGCCTTGAACAAGTCACTCTGCCTCTCTGAGCCTGTGTCTCCCTCTGAACTGTTAAAAAAAGCACCTTTGCCATGGAACAGCTGTTTGAAGCTGCTAAACCTAAGAGGTATAAAGTACCCATCAGGCCCTGGACAAATGTGTCACCTCCCCCTTGACCCAACAGCAATGGTGAATTAACTCCGGCTCTTTTTGAAGTGTGCCCCCCTTCCTTTGTGTAACCCAGATGATCTCCCTGGCAGTGGGTACCATGGCCAGGACAATGAGAGGCAGCCAGCAAAGGCATTTGAAAGAACCAGCAGCAGAATATGAGGAAACCCAACGGGAGCGGAATCCCAACATCCAGGTGAGAAGACACAACCAGGGAGGGAGGGCAAAGGCTGAAGGATGGCAGGAGAGGATGCACAGAGAATGACTGATGGACTGGTCAGAACTGTTCCAGCACCATGGTTGGCAGGGCATATACATAGCTGATTGAAGGGTTCTGAGCTGAGGTCCCCAGAAGCGAACCATGAGACAATGACTCGGGTACAGGATCCATCTGTGGGACACATATACAGTTGGTAGGGATTAGGCAGGTGATCCGGGGAAGGGAAGAAGGTGATGGGTGCCATTAGGAAACACACAGAGGTGACGGCACTTTCCTTCAGTGGAAAAATGACAATTATGACACACGGGCAGGCAGGGACTAGGGATAGTTCATCTATAACCCACCCACAGTCTTTGAGTGGAGGCTGTTCCCACGCTAATTTTCTGACACTTTAGCCTGCTGAAGAACTGAGGATCCATCAGGAACATTGACAGGGGTGAATGTGAGGACCAGGCACTGCCATTGTCTGCACCAGCAACATTGAGGGAAAGAACGGAAAGGGATGGCACCTTATTTCCTTTACCTGGTGCTATATAAAACCCTCTGACGGGAGCAACTCAAGAGAGAAAGGATTCACCTGGCTCACAGTTTCAGGTCTATCACTGTAGGAAGTCACAGTGGCAATGGCCCGAGATGGATGATCACATTCTATCTGTAACCAAGCAACAGAAATGCATGTATGCTGGCGCTCAACTCAATCTCCCCATTATTACACTCTCTAGGTCAGCTGCCTGGGGAATGGCACCACCACTCAACTGGTAAGTCTTCCCACCTCATCTCCCACAAACGTGCCAAGAGGCCCATCTCCGGGGTGATGCTCTCTTTGGTCAAGGTAACAGCTAATACTAGCCACAGATGAAGCAGAGACAGCAGGTGTGGCTAACTATTTCAGAGTTCTGCTTAAAGGAAATGCCAGAAATGGGATTCAAGAAACGGCTAACCGAGCCTGAAGAGTTCAATTCCTGGAACCAATACAATAGGGAAAAACCGAATCCAACAAGTTGTCCTTTGACCTCCACACTCATGCTGTGGCACAAGCATGTACACACAGACACACACACACACACACACCACAAATTCATTCACTCACTCATTCATTCAATTATTTAACAGACTATTGAACAATCCAGAGCCACAGGAAGCAGACAGGGTATTATCCTGCTGTAGCCCTGTATGCTCTACTTAGACAGTTACGGGAAGCTCGGAGCAGAACATAGCAAGCTTCTCTGTGAAGGGCCCAGAGGACACACACAGAAAAAGAAAGAAAGAAAGAAAGAAAGAAAGAAAGAAAGAAAGAGAGATAGAAGAAAGAAAAAAGATATGGGCTGCCAAGAGAGCAAGCGAGTCCAAGGATCAGAGCATGCCAACAGTTGCGCAAAGATACAAAGCACGAGAGCATATTCCAGATCCGCTTAAGAGTTCCTCTCTGGCAATAGGAGACAGGGACTAGTTTCAGCATCCTTTGGGGGTAGCACAATGGTGTTCATGCAGAAAACTGGGGCATATGGGAGACTAGTGACAGAAGCCAGTGAGTGTGACAATGGAGACAAAAATCAGCTGTCCTCATTGTTCCCATTTCCCATGGTTAATTAAAAGGTCGAGCGGCGTCAATCAAGACCACCAGAACTTGGAAGCTGGCCAAAAATCCTTCAACAGGTGAATGGATAAACTGTGGTACATCCAGACAACGGAATATTATTCGATACTAAAAGAAATGAGCTATCAAGCCACGAAATGGCACAGAGGGATATAAAATGCTTCCGCTGAGCAAAAGAAGCCAGTTCTGACAAGGACGTATGATCACTGATAAATGGCAATGTAGAAAACACAAAATTAGGCAGGCACTCTACAACCACGGCTGCCCTGAGTTTAGGGAGATAGAGAGATGACTAGAAAAATGTGGAGCATTCTTAAGACAGTAAAACAATGCTGGTGATAACTGTGCTGGAGACGCATGGTGGTCCACATTTATTCAGCCTATAGAACAGACACACAAGATTGACCCCCATGTAAACCATACACCCTCAGTGGCTAGCAGTGCATCAATACAGGCCATCAAATCTGCCTCAGTGATGTGAGACATTAATAACAGGAGAAACAAGAAAAGACAAATGGAAGGGGTAGGTGGATCTCTCTGTGTTCTCTGCTTCCCTTCTCTGTAAATCTGAAACTCCAAAAGCAACCTCTACTTGATTTTAAAGAAATTTTTTTTAAAAAGGAAAAGACAAAACATTATGTAGAGAAACGTTATGGAGACCTGAGTGGACGGAAGGCGCAGTATGAAGTGCCCAGGCAAATACAATAGGATTGTCAAGGGGCAACACTAAGGACACTTACGGTGATCAGGCAGGGAGTCGAATGAACCCAGGGGCCAACTGCAGCCCAGCTATGCACTGGCTGCTCCTCCAGGAACTTACAAGTCACAAGTGTAGCTGCAGACGTGGAGGAGTCAAGGAGGTGCACTCAGCCAGGCTCCCTAATCAATCAATGCTTCCTCACAAGCCTGTTTGCTTCATCCACGCCATCTCACCTGGGGCACTGTGACAGCTTCTAACTGGTCCCCAGATGCTAACCCATTGCTAGCGTTTCTGCCAAAGAAAGCTTCAAAGGACTCTCACCCAAGGCCTCTGGCCTGTTCGCCATCTCTTCTGACACCATTGCCTACAGGATAAAATGCGGCACTTACATATGACACAAAAGATCCCATTCGCCACCTGGCAACCCAGTCACATCTCCCGGACTCTACCCCACCCCCGATGTCCCACCACACAGCGCTCCCCTATGCAGGACCCTGGGCCCTGGTGCACATCGTTATCTCTGCTCACATTTCCCGCCTTCTCTGCTGAAACCCAGTGCTAACGCACCCCACCCTGCTGCAGGGCAGATAAAACGCAAACAATCCAGGTCTCACAGTTCTGGGCTCCTGCCTCCATTCCTGCATTAACGACTGGACGCAGGGAGTACTCTCCTACCTCTCTGACTCACTAACCAGAAGTGCAGAGAAAAGGAGACGCCAGGCTGTTGTCCCGTCACCACACCAAGCGCCAAGCCAAATACATAGTAGGCACTCAGCAACATTTGTGAAGTGACTGAGTGAAAGGGCAAATGTAAGTGGATTCAAATGTCACCTCACCCAGCTGCCAGCTGAACTTGAAATTGGAAATTGAAATTTTCCTCTTCCCTTTAACACTATATTTTCATGCAGTCATTTCTAACGTATCTCTTGTTGGGAGCTACTCTCTCTGAGAACAGCACAGGGGGCTGTCACAGGGAGTGAGAGACAACAGGGGAATTGCCTCTGTGTGTGCTTAGACTGCCCCATCAGGGCTATATGGCCACTTCTCTGAGGAGGTAGCACACACAGGTGTTTCATGGCTTTGAGGTGCTATGTCCTGGGGTCAGGGAGAACACATAGGGGTCCTGCAGCACTGATGCTCTGTGCCCTGTGGTTGTGTGGTACACACAGGTATTTTGCAGTATTGAGGCACTGTGCCCTGTGGTTGTGTGGTACACACAGGTATTTTGCAGTATTGAGGCACTGTGCCCTGTGGTTGTGTGGTACACACAGGTATTTTGCAGTATTGAGGCACTGTGTCCTGTGTTCGAATGGTACACACAGGGTTTTGCAGTATTGAGGCGCTGTGTTCCGTGGTCTGGTGGAACACACAGGGGTCCTCAGTATTGAGGCGCTGTGTCCTGTATTCGAATGGTACACACTGGTGTTTTGCAGTACTGAGGCGCTGTGTCCTGTGTTCGAAAGGTACACACAGGGTTTTGCATTATTGAGGCGCTGTGTCCCGTGTTCGAATGGTACACACAGGGTTTTGCAGTATTGAGGCGCTGTGTCCTGTGTTCGAATGGTACACACAGGGTTTTGCAGTATTGAGGTACAGTAAGAGACCTGTGCAGTGATGAGGCGCAGCGGATGGTTTGCACAGTGCTGAGGCATATTGGGTGTTTTTGCATAGTGCTGATGCATAGTAGGCGGTTTGCACAGTGCAGAGTCTCAGTAACATTCTGTACAGTACTGGGGCTTAGTAGGTGCTCAACTTCTGCCTATTCACTTCTTCCTGATGAATGAGACCCTTCCTATCAAGAGTGTGTTCCTTAAATCTTTCTTCTGAAGCAGACATTGCCCAAGACGATTAGGACAGCTACAGCTTATATTGCTTTTTCAAGAGCTAGCAAAAGGCCATCCTCCCTCCATAGTCAGTCCCTTGGCTATTCTGAGAAATGAAGGAGCTGTCACTAAATCACAGGGAATGTAAGTTATGTCATTATCTTTGCCCCTGGGAAGAGGATGATAAATCTGTCACCATTAGCTTCAGGATCCCAGTCACCTTGGACAGCACAACTGACGACCTCCTGTGAACAGCACCTGGTGGACAGCTGTCTACCTGAGTCCACCCCAGCACCGACTGCACTCTGGGCTAGCCTCTAATGATGTGCTTCTGCATTTCCTACACCGCAGAATCCCTATGTGTGCCTGAGCAGCAAAGCCAGGGATGGCCAAGTTGCTCATCCCTGAATCTGAAGCCCTGTTGTTTAATGGCTTTGGTACCCCCTGAAATCAGGTCTGGCATGGCCAAAAAGATAAGTGCTGAGTATTTATAATGTGAACAACTGAACATGCAGAACTATAAGAGGGTGTGCACAACTGGACAAGCAGAACTATGAGGGATGTGTACAATTGGACAAGCAGAACTATGAGGGATGTTCACAATTGGAAATGCAGAACTATGAGGGATGTGTACAACTAGACAAGCAGAACTATGAGAGGGTGTGCACAGATCATGTAATCAAGCCCAGGAGTCTAAGAAAGCACAAAGGACAGGTACCTGAGCATCCACAGGTGCACCAGGCATGTAGGTAGGGGACATCAGGCCCCAAGACATCTACTGATCACACATTCTGGGGTATAAGGCAGATTAATCCTGCAGAACCTAGACTCTCTCCTGCTTCCATCAAGGCCTCCATGGTGGGCCACGTGCAGCATCCTAGCTTTTCCTCCGTCCACCTCCTCCACAGCCCTCCACACCTAAGCCCTACCGAACCTCCCTCTAACTCTCAAAACTCACCAATGTCTTGGGTTTCTCAAAGCCTCTGTGTTTTCTATGCCCTCCACGAAGAGCATGTGCCCCGATTTCCACAGAGCCGGCTTGTGCTCACACTACAAACCTTAGCTCAGCCATCGCCATCTCCGAGACATTCTCCTGGGTCCTCCTGTCGCTCTCCATTGCACCCTATGGTCACTGTCTGAACAGAATCAGAGCTCTCCACAAGTGCACTGCTCTTTTTCCACTTGTTTCTTGTCTCTCCTTCTACCAATATATAATTCCACTAAGACTTAATCTTGTCTTCCATCTTTGGTCCAAATCTCAAATTCCATACTAGCCACATAGGAGCCCAAGTGTGGGAAAGAGGACTCTCATTGACTGTTGGTAGGTGTGTAGACTGACACCGCCACTATGAAAATCAATATTGACGTTCCCCAAAAAGCTAGAAATAGAACTGCCACATGACCCATGTATACCGCTGTTGAACACATGCCTTTAGAAGACGCTCCCAATAAAGATACATTTGTATGTCCATGTTCATTGCTGCTCACATTAGCCAGAAAATGGAACCAGCTTAGACGTCCATCACCCGATGAAAGGATAAACAAAATGTAGTATTTACACATAATAGGGTGTTGCTCAGCTGAGAAGAAAATTAAGTTGTGAAATTTGCCAGAAAAATGAACAGAACTGGAAAACATTGCAAAGTAGGGTAACCTGGACCCAGAAAAAAAAATTGCTATGCTGTTCTCTCTCATATACAGATCTTAGTTATGAATTATTACAATATTGTGATGAACTTGGAGTGCATGTAAAAGCTGGGAAGATAAAAAGGGGTCTTGAAAGGGAAGGAAGGAATGGGAGAAAGACCTTAAGCAATAATAGTATAATATAATATATTAGTATATATAAATATATATACTATAAATATACAATGGCATATATGTTATATTTATATATAATAAATAGTATATATAATATAATAGTATAATAGAAATGATATTACAGTGGAAATGAGAATAGTGGGACATAAAGGGTTAGTGGGAATGATATCAGACACTAGGACACGGGAGTAACTGAATGAAAAGGACATATGGAAACCAATTAGTTTATAAGCTTATTAAAAGGAACTTTGAATGGCAGTACCTTACATATTGGGACAATGTTCCTCCCAGGAGACACAGCATTAAACAAATATTCCAGTGTCCGACATAGTCTATCTCCCTACAAGTTGTTGATCAGGGAGTGTAAGAGGCCTCCAAGTAATACAGGCATGGTTACCCATGACAGACTGATGATAATAGCCTATTGCTGAAGAGAGCACACATTTTGGTCACAAAACATGAAGAAACTCAATCTGGATTAGAAATGGTAGTTTCCTCCCCTATCGCTAGATTTCATAGTGCAAGAAGGTGCTAGTAAGAGCGCTAGAGGAGAAAGGTCATCAACCTTATCCAGGTATGAACCCTATGAGCTACAAAAACAACCAGTGTGGCAAGATATACCCATTAGTGAAATAATGGCATTAACCTTATGGGGATAACCAACCACTGTCTGGTTGTATTGGAGGCCCACTCCATAGACAGTTACTATAAATGTGGTTAAGAGCTGGTGGCTGGAGCAATCATAGACCCTAGGATGGAAGCCATTCCTATTTATTGTTTTCCTAAATGGGCACGCTCTCAGCTGCCTTGTTCTCGTGAACATGAGAACATGCTCTAAATACTGAAGTTTACAACCACACATTAGCACCCCTCCTACCGTTTATCAGAAAAGCTTCTTATTTAAACATGTGGTAGCTAACGCAGAGACTCAAAACTTATCAAAGTGCTGAGAACAGGGATGGTGGAGTTCTCAGCCCTAACGACTCATCTATACCACTCCCTGCAAGGCCCAGGGAACATCACAGAAGGGAAGACAGAAAGACAGACAAGCCAAGCGGGGTTTGTTGAACAGGACATCTGAGTGTGGCATGGCCATCGCATACCTGAACTCACTGAAGAAATGGATACATGCACAAGTTGGGCTCCTCAACATTTTGTCATGGAACAGAAAGTGTCTATGAAGCCTCACCATTCCCCAAGGCATTACTAACAGTTAATGGTGGCTTGGGCAAGGGGCGTCACTTTCCTCCATGCTGTAGCTGCTGCTAAATTACCCATGCTCCAGGAAACAGCCTTCTTGCCACAGTCGTGTAAGCATTCCTAATTAAACTCAGCGAGTAACGCATTTAAAAAAAAAAAAAGACATGCAAGTAGGAAAATCTGAAAAAATAAAGAGTTTCAGCAGAAAAGGGAAGTATGAAAGAAGGCAATTGAGGGTAAAAATAACAAAAATGCATTATATACATATACGAAACTGTCCAAGAATAAGTAAATAATGTTGTTGACATATTTGCAGATGGGTAAACATATGAAGGCCATCTGCCAAGCCGTTTTGCCTCTGTTGGATCACTGAAGGTACAAGCAAACAGATTTGAAATTAGAAGTCCTGTCTTTGTCTTTAGAGATAAAGAAAGTGAGACAGCAATCAAGATAAAACCTAAGCAAGGGGTGGGGGATGAAGTCCTAGCTGAGGAGCTATTGGCACTTGGTAGCTACTAGAAGAGGAAGAGGCCGGTTTCCATAAGGGCAGGCCCCACGCCCTAAAGTATGTGGGCAACACGAATTATATCTGATGTGGGGGAATGGGGGAGACAAAGACAGAATGACAAGAGACGGAGAAGATGAAGCTGGGTAGGTAAGAAGGAGGTGTGTGGTCTGGAAGGAGTGGGGTAAATATAATCAAGACACATTACATGAAATTCTCAAAATAGTAAAAAATATTATTTTTTTTAAAAAAAAGGGAAAGTGAGACAGGGAAACAGTACCACAGTCCAAAATGAAGCCAAGGGCAGGAGTTCACAACCATGGCCATCTGAGGGTTCTGCAGAATCCACAGGTAGTCACAAATCGGTTGGACAGAGGTGTGTGTCTGTGTGTGTGTGTGTGTCTGTGTGTGTGTGTGTGTGTGTATGTATGTATGTATGTGTGTATGTGTTAGTATACACACCAAGGTCCTAGATCGAGTTGCACATTAGCACAGGTACTTAGGGAAGTGAAGGGACTTGGCCTTTTCCCATATCTTGTGGTCAGGACCCACCCTGAAGTAGAGCACCAGGAGCACCAGTGCACTGCAGAACCGTGAACTCCAGAACACCGTTTGCCATGTGCATTGTAAACTACCACAGCTTTCGTTCCCTTTGCTTTTCTGTATGTGTAGGTCAGGGCAATGAACACGCCTGAGGTTCTGAAGATAAAATTAGCCATAAGTTGAGATTAGAAAATAAATTTACTTACAGAGGGGAGGGTCATCAAGCTTTTCCTTTCTCTTCCATGCTTGTACATCTCTTCCATCTATACCTCCTGTAGCCTACCTACTGTGAATGCCTTTATATTAGGAGATGGAGCCTGTGTCTGTGTCCACCAGCACCTCTGTAAGGTTTCTATGTCTGAATATGAACGGCTAGGTAGAAGTGAGCATTCAGTTGTTGTGGGTCTCAGTGAGTGGTGTGTGTGTGTGTGTGCGTGTGTGTGTGTGTATTTCTTATCTGTATCCCCAGACTATGAAATACTGTAAGGAAACCTAAATCCTGTTAGGTTGGCTCTCTATCTTCTTTTACTGGCTACTTCCTGGGTATCTCAAATGGTCAAATAGCTTTTACATTAGTACCAGGGAAGCTCAGCGCTCACTGTCCCAGGCTTCCTATCCACAGGCCCTCCCAGCTGAGACAGTACAGGGAGACAGTTCCCACTTGCCCCCAACACCCTCACCTACCCCTATCCCTGCCCCTTGACCATCTGGACAACTGACACCATGTGAAAAGGCAGCTCTACTTCTCACATCCTAGGCCTGCGATCAGGCCTACAGGCCCTGGTCAGGCCTGTGGAGACAAGCCTTCCCCACCCCCACCATCCTTCGATTCATGCAGAGCACGTACTGCGGGGAACACAGAAGGAGCAACTGTCTGCCAAGGCCCTGACACTGGCTGCCTCTGTCCTCACCAACAACCACGAACTGTTCCAGCCCCACCAACACTTCCGCAGCCTTGTCTCTGTTTAAAGGCACAATCTTGCTCCATCAATTAACGAAGCACCTTCTCTCCCACAATTCCTAAATTTCCCCAGAGCCAAATGTAAAGTGTATACAATTGCACCGTACGCAGTTTGATAAAAGAAGGCTTACATCTTTAATAATTCTCAATGAAAGAACATCCTGGGAAGGAATTGCTTAATTAAAAGACAACAATGGGAGAGAAAGCAAATAATACGGAAGAGACGGAGAAAGAGATCACAAATGTTAATGCAGAACTAAATAAATACCCTCCACTTGAGATTCCTTAAACACTTTCTAAGAAGCCAGATTTACTTATTCGGCATTCAAATGAATTCTATCTTTAAACCTGCTTGAGAAATGAGCAACTGTTGACTAATTTTATATCTCTGTGCTTAAAGAATGAAGGATGGGGCCAAGAGAGTGCTGGGATCGCAGTTCTAGATCAGAAGTTACCTTGCTGGAGGGATGCTAGCTCGGAGACGCGCTTGTCCCAGGACGAGGAGAAGAATCTGCTTCTGGAGAAACAGTCTTTTTCCTAGTAGTACCATGAAGCATAAGCACAAGCCCCAAAGGCATAAAGAATGACAGTGGAGAAAAGAAGGCAGAGCAGCTGGAAACCACAGGGCCTAAAGAATGACATCATGATGAAGGCAATGACGTCATGAGTTTTCTTTCTGTATGAGGTATTTCACACAGGAAGACCCTGAATGCCAGAAACATCAGAAGTTCAAAGCATGAGGGCAAGCGCCAGTTAAAGCCTGCTCTCTCTGGTCCCAGCTCCAGAAAAGGCAGCCAAAAGAACAGAGTTGTGCACAATGACCACTTTGCTCTGGTGTCTGGCCAGACAATGCAGGGCAGTGTGGGTTCAGCCTCACTCAAACTCACAAAGCCCAAGTCAAAACTCTGGGATTTCTACTTTCACCAGGCTGAAATAGGGTCCTCATTGCTCATGCTGGGCAGTGTCTGAAGAGTCCTCATGAAAAAATTCATCTCTACCCTGAAATAAAGGGACCACATGGACATACACACGCTTCACACCACAGCTCTGTGGGAAGTATCAGTGGTAGCTGATAAGTTCTCAATCCCTGGTGACTGCATATCCACCACTGCTGATATAATAAGCCAGTCAAATTGAATTAATAATCCAGGCTTAATGAACAGAGTAAAGCACTCCTGGGTGACCCTCAGGAGGGCAGGAGAGGAATCATACGGCCTATATGACAGCCAGGTCGTAAGTAGCCTATAGGCATGGTCTTGAGCAGCCCTGGAAAGGGGCTAACTGTTGGCAGGCTGTCTGAGTGGAGGGGCAGGGTCTGGGAAGAGAAGGGGAGGTGGGGTTTCCACCTAATCATCTCAGACTCTCTGGGTACATGGGTGCCAGGGGCTCAGGTGGAGCTTCTACCAGAACAACAGTATCAATGGAAAGGCGGAATTCCCAAACATGCCCAGCAAAAACAAGGAGCCCCATCCCCGGTTTCAAACTTCAACAGAAATCCTGGGAACAGCCTATTTATCTACCCTGATTTGATAACTATGAGAAAGCAACCTGATTTCCAAGACGTCACTGGAAGAATTAGGGAAAATAGAAGCTATAAATAAGTAAGATTCAGAACTTGAAATCTCCCCAAGATGTTCCAGTTTGAGACAATGATCATTATTCACACTAAGAATCAGCAGAAAGTCAAGCTGAGTGGGGAAAAGATACCAATAGTTTGAAACAATGAAGCGATGGCTATGTCCGCACTCTGCCAGTCTTGCTAAGCAGGCATCATAAAAAATACTTCAACAAGCATATGCCAAAAGCATATGAGGCAAAAACGCAACAAAAACTTCAACAAAAGTTCTAAAATCAAATGGAAAATTTTGGACTAAAAAATAAAGCAATAGAAAACTTAGTGGATGGGGTGGGGAGTGAAGCGTGGAGGAAAGAGCCAGTGAACACAAAGACCTAAGAGAGGAAGTTACCCAAAAAACTTGACATCTTTAAATGAACCACAGAGCTACTTTAAGAATCTAACACTTAGACATCAGAATCCTAGACAGAGAGGAAAAAATGTGGGGCTGAAAAAGTATTTGAAGAAGTAATGACCCAAACTAGTTAGCGTTCCAAAAGATAGAAAGCTACAGATTTGGGGAGTTTGAGTGGATAAAAAAAGTCAAAAGATATCTACACCAAGAAATATATAGGCAGGTGTTTGATAAAACAAAGACAGAGAAAACTCATTTAAAAAAACACCAAGAGATTGCTTACAAGGAAAAATAACAATTGGAATGGCAAAATATTTCTCATCAGAACCACTGGGGTCATAAGCAGGTGATGTGCTTTTTTCCTTGAGGAAGTGACATGACATTTTCCATTGGAATGACATAACATTTTTCATCATTAAAAAAAAAAAGATCTGCTATCTAGAATCTTATATTCACTTGAAAATATCCTATTAAAGTGATGGAAAAATAAAGACATTCACACATGAATAAACTCAGAGAATTTGTTGTCAAGAGGCTTAACCCAAAGAGAGGTTTCAGGAAGTGCTCAAAACAGAAAGGAAATTGTTGAGTAAGATATCTCGAAACAGCAGAAAGGAGGACAGAACGTGGTGAGAAAAATAAGGGGAAAGATGACAATTTTTCTCCTCTTAAGAAAAATATAACACTGTCTGCTATGGTTCTATACATAAGGGCAATAAATACGTAAGACAATCATGCATAGGAAAGAGGATAGACCAAAGTAAGGGAAGAGAAGGTTTATGCACATCTCTTGTACTGGTAAACTGGCAATACCAACAGGCAGCAATGAGACTGTGTGTTGTGTGCACATCTGTATGTGTGTTTGTGTGCGTGTGTTCAAACTGAGAAAAACAACTTCAAAGACGTATACTAAGCAACATTATAGATAAATCAAAATGGAATTCTAGATAATGTTCAAGTAACTGAGAAAAAGTCAAGAAAAATGAAAGAACACATAACACAGAAATCAAACTGAAATCAATAAATAAAATGGAAGGTTACAGGCTGGACTGACGACTCAGTTAGCAAAGTACTTGCTGAGTTCAATTCCCCAAAACCCACACTTAAAGAAGCTAGGCATGATGGCACATACTTGTAATCCCAGTGTTGAGGAAGAAAGACAGGAGGGTCCCCGGGGCTCAGTAACCAGCCAGCCTAGCCTATTCAGAAAAGTGCAGGACAGTGAAATACCCTGTCTCAAAATTTATTTTAAAATAAAGGGGGGGGGGAAGGAGCAAGAGAGAAAGAGAGGGACAGAGAGAAAGACAGAGGGAAGGGAGAGAAGAGAAGAGAAGGGAAGGGAAGGGAAGGGAAGGGAAGGGAAGGGAAGGGAAGAATGGTAAACAACACAGGAGGAGTGCCACCCCAGATTGCCTGGCATCCACAAACACAAACACAGATACACACACGTACACACACACACACACACACACACACACACCAAAAACATGACACATATAAGCTTGAGCATGTCAACAAGGACAAATATACGTAGATACACAAAGTGGCCAACTATAGTGCTCCTATGCTACATACAAAAAAAAAAAACTCCACTTGTAGGAATATTGTTCTGATGAGCAATAAAGAAGGTGAAAGTAAAATCATGGGGAGATACAGACTGGAATCACAGAAATCAAGACTTGCTCATTAATATCAGGTAAAGTATACTTGAGAGCAAAGGAAATTGCCAGACACAGAAGGAGCATAACGGAAAATCATCAGGAACATAAGAATACCTGTCAACGCCATTAACCGCCAGCATCTAATACACATCTGTGACTATTTCACTCAAAAAGCAGCAAAACGCACATTCTGCCCAAGCGCAGGATCCCATTTGAAATCTGAACCTTTACAGACTGTGTCCTCTCATCACAGCGGCATCAAACTAGAAATCAGGGGCTTCCAAACAATAATAAAAATCTCTAGGCAGCGTGCTATAAAAAAAGCATAAGGATTAAAACGGAAGTCTCAAAAACAAGCCAGGAATCTTCATGGAAATCAACTGAAAACCCAATATATCAAACTGTGTCGAATATAGCATTGAGCAGGGAATCTGTAGTACTAAAAGCATGCATTTTAAAAAGTCACTAGCAACAAATTAAACTTCAGTACTAAGAACCTAGAAGAAAATGAGATAAAAGTTAGGCCCAAAACAAGCAGAAGGAAGAAAATAGCAAAGATAAATCCTGAAACTAGGGGGAACTAAAAACAGGTAAATGCAAACAGAGTTATATGCCTGAGCAGCTCAATAAAGTCTACAATGCTGATAAAGAACAAGATAAATATCAACTTCCAGTATCAGGAATAAAACAGCAATGTAACTCTGAAAATATCCAAACGATAAGGGACTGCCACAAGCAAGTCTTTTCATCTTAGTTTGACAAATTATTTGAAATGGACTGGTTTTCCCAAAAAAAAAAAAAGCCATCACAGTTTGCCTAATCTAAAATAGATAATCTGAATAATCCCCTACTAATAAAGGAACTTATTGTTTTAAAATCCCTCAAACAGAAATAGCCAGGTATAGATGGTTTAACTGGAGAATTGTAATAGGCAAATAATAACGATTCTATACGCTATCTCCCAAAATAGAAGAGGGTGAAAACAAAATAAAAAGAAAATTAAATCTTAACAAATACAGATGAATAAATTCTTAGCAAAATATTGTCAGTTGGAACTCAATAATATATAAAAAGACCCAATACCACATGGTAATGCCACCCTTATGCTGGGGATGCAAAGATGGCTCCATTTGTAAAATCAAGTACTGTGCTCCACCATATTAAGAAGCTAAAGAAGAAAACAAGCTGGGGCTGAAGAGTTGGCTCAGTGCTTAAGAGGACTTGCTGCTCTTCCAAAGGTCCTGAGTTCAATTCCAATAACCATATGGTGGCTCACATGAGATCTGATGCCCTCTTCTGGCCTGCATGTCTACCTGCAGGCAGAACACTGTATACATAATAAATAAATAAATCTTGAAGAAAGAAGAAGGAGGAAGAGGAGGAGGAGGAGGAGGAGGAGGAGGAGGAGGAGGAAGAAGAAGAAGAAGAAGAAGAAGAAGAAGAAGAAGAAGAAGAAGAAGAAGAAGAAGAATTCATGAGTTTAAAAATCTGATAAAATGGAGCAAAAGGGACTTTATCAACTTGTGAAATGGTGCCTGCTACTTGTAATGAAGCTACTGCTCACACCACACCATGACGAAGTAAAACTGAATGTGTCCTTCATTCATTTGTTTGTAAGCTGAGACTGCTCATTTTCCTGACCACCCAGACCTAAATAATCACACAAAAACTATATTAATTATAACACTGTTTGGCCATTGGCTCAGGCTTATTTCTAGATAGCTCTTACATCTTAAATTAACCCATTTCTATTAATCTGTGTATAACCATGAGGCTGTGACTCACCAGTAAGGTTCCAGCATATTTCTCCTTCAGCAGCTACATGGTGTCTCTGGCTCTGCCTTCTTCCTCCCTCTTTTCAGCTTAGTTTTCCCACCTAGCTCTATTCTGCCCTGACATAGGCCAAAGCAGATTCTTTATTAAGCATTGGTATTTATAGCATACACAGTTCCCACATCATTTGTTCTTCATTCAGTAGAAAACAATATAAGAATATATATTCTAGCCACTCATTTGTGGTCAGAATTTTAGATGGGAAGATTAAGCTAAAAAAAATTGAAATGAAAATTATGCAGTTTGATGGGAAGAAAAAGTATAACTGTTCCTATATGAATGGGATGACTGTGGAGAAAAACACAAGAAAATTTGAAAGAAATTTTAAAAGGCCACTTGGTATTAGATGTATATGTAAAAATCACTCGTGTTTTTATATGAACTAGTGACCCTCCCTTCTTGTAGTTCCACTTTGTATGGTCTTAACTGACTACTAGCCTCAACCATAATCCAAGACTACTATGTGAAGTATACTATCAACTAACAATTTGTGAGTTGCAAATTATGCACCATTTTACGTTTTGAACAAGCAGTTAAATCTCACACCAGCCATCTCCACTCCTCTTGGGATGTGAATCATATCTCTGTCCAGCAGAACCCACCATTAGTCACCTAGTGGCCATCAGACCAGCTGTCACGGTATGTGTGTTCAAGTCACCTTTGTCTTACTTAAGAATGGCTCCAAACACATGATCACCCATTTGGATGTTTGGGCTCAGTCAGAGAGATGCTTCAAAGGATGTCCCTTAGCGCCAGGTCGCTAATATCCCTAACAAGAGTGATTCTTCTACCAGTTAAACTGTTAAGAAAAAAAAAGTTCGTGCTGTTTCCATATTTCAAACTACAAAATTACAGTCCTGTAATTTAGTACTATCAGGAGAATAGTCAATGGGAGCCATATTTGGGTTTTGAATGACTGATGAAAACTCAGAGAGAGAGAGAGAGAGAGAGAGAGAGAGAGAGAGAGAGAGAGAGAGCGCTCATCAGGTTAGATGCTCAAAACCTCCTGTAGAAATCTACCTGGGCAAGACCCTCTAAGGCAGCCAGCTGATGTTCCCCAGAGAGAGCCCCAGGAGGGCTAGAGCAGAACATCTCCTCAGGGGTGCCTTCCAAGTAAAGGAACAGGTACAACAGATGGAGATGACATCATCATCATCAAATTAGGCACATGTGACATTCAGCAAAAGCCCACTGGGAGGTTGAGGAGGGAGGCTGGAGATGAAGCTTTCTCTCCGGCAGGGCTTCCCACTTTCCAACCTCTCTCCTGCTGCAGGCCCTTTTGTACTGGAGAATTAACAAAGTACCTCTGCTGGAAGTGGCTTGCCTTCTGGCTGTTTTCGGCGGTGATGATTTTTACTGTTGGACTGTTTTGCTGTTCTCTCTTTCCTGCCAGAAATGGGGAGCCAATTCATCCCCAGGCAAACACAGGTGGACACTTTGAGACAAGCATGCCTATGTCTGAAATGGGACTGGGTAGCCTCACTTCCAGAGTCAGTAGCTTGAATAGGACAAGATAATTTACTAATACAATGCTCAGTACAGCATACCTGCTTCAAGCAATGGGAAATGTTTGAAGTCACTAAATATGCAGTTAAAAAGGAAGGAACAGGTGAACTCACAGGGACTGAACCAGCAACCAGAGAGCCTGCATGGGACCAACCTAGGCTCTCTGCATGTGTTATAGTTACGTAACTTAGTCTTCCTGTAGAACTCCTAGAAGTTAGAGCAGGGGGCATCTCTGACTCTGTTGCCTGATTTTGGGACCCATTCCTCCTGCGGGATTGCCTCATCCAACCTTGGTGGAGGAGGGGATGCCTACTCTCACTGTACCTTAATATATCACGGGTGGCCAATATCCATGGGATGCCTGCCTGTATCTGAAGAGAAACCGTGGAGAAAGAGTGTCTGGTGGGGGTAGGAGAGGGACGGAGGGGAAGCTTTGGTTAGTCTATAAAAACAAGAAAATAAATTTTTAAAAATTATAATTAAAAGAGAAAAAAATAAACCAAATAAAAAGTAGCAATTAAAAAAAGGAAGGAACAAGAAACATTATAACTTGTAAATTAACTTGATCATGAGTATGTTTTAGAAGGAAAAACATAGTCTATGTACCTGAAATTTCAGGCATCCACCGGGGTTCTTAAAATATACCTCCTTTGATGACTGAATTGCCATCTGCAATTGAGGGATGGAGGAAGGAAAGGGAAAGCGGGGAGGTGGGGGGAAGGAAGACTAGTAATGTACAGGACTGACTTGTATACTGGGTGGTACGTGATGCTGATAAAAGAAATTAAAGGAGATTTAAACAAATAGAAAGGATAGCGTAATGTTTGTAGATGGAAGATTCAATATATTAAAATGTAAATTCTATCCAAATTGACACAGAGGTTTAAGACAGTGCCTACCAAAACCTCAACAAGATTATGATTTCCAGATACAAACAAGATTAATATAAATTGTGCTCACAAACATGAAAGAGCTAGAAAAGCTAAAAAAAAAATTTTGAAAACAAAATAGACTGAGAGTACCTACCTACCTACTGGGCTTCAAAGCATGCACATCTTGTCCTAGGGTGGGAGGCTACGGTGGATAGACCGCCATGAGTTCAAAGCCAGGGTGAACTATGCAATGAGGTCTGGACAAATTTTGGCTACAGAGTAAAATACACTCTAAACAAAAAGACCTACACAGCTCCGATGAGTAAGACTGTGTGATGTTAGTAAAGAGGAAAAAGCACATTGTTGACAGAATGAGAAAGATCAGACTTACACAAACATGGAGCAATTCATGAAAGGGGCCTTTGTAGAAAACAGTTCTGGAGCAATTGAACAGCCATAAGGCAAAATAAGAATAGGAGAAAAAAACCTTAAAGTGGGCCCCAGGCCTGTATAACAATCAACTCAAAGTAAATCATAGATTCATATGCAAATTCTAAAACTAAGAAAGTTCTAGTAAGAAACAGGAGTATGTCTTTAAAATAAATAAAAAGATTCTTAAAACTTAAAAATGATCAACTAGACACACACACACACAAAAAAATAACTCTCTTCAAGTCCCCATCAAAAGGATGGAAGGAGGACAACAGGAAGAGATGTCTGCAGAGATGCATCTGACAAAAGCCTGGGACCTGGGTCACGAAGAATACTCAATATAAACAATAAGAAAAACAAAGGAGCCAATTAGAGAACAGGCAAGGACATCACACTTGGAGAGATGCAGAGAGTGCATGAAAAGGTGTTCCGTATCATCAGCCAACAGAGAATGCAAAATAAAGCCAGAAGGAGCTGCCGGCATACGCCTATCAGAACAGCTACAACAAAAAATCCTGACACCCCCAAACACTCTGGAGAAACCCGATTACTCATTTGTCACTGATTCTTGATGAGAACAACAGTATAAGGCCACTTCAGGAAACTGCTTGACAGTTTATTCTTTAAAAGGGAAAGGGAATGTGCGAACGCCATATGACCCAGCGATTACACTCCTGAACATCTGTTCCAGGGAAACAAGGACGTGTTCACATGGAACCCTTTACATAAATGCACCAACATTATTTACAGCAGCCACTGCCTGGGGGAAAATGGACAGCTTTTAAGTGACTAGTCTACCTGTATTACATCATGCCATGAAATACTAGTCAGCAATAAAAATGAATGGACTATGGATCCACACCACTACCTGAATGAACCCCAGGGAACTTTGCTGAGTGAGAAAAGCAGTCAGCCCAGATGCTGCACTGCTGTATACCAGCAGGTCTCAGCCTGTGGGTCACATCCCCTTGGGGGGATCACATATCAGATATCCTGCATATTGACATTACAGATACTTAGGTTACTATTCAGCAAAATTGCAGTTAAGATGTAGCAACAAAAATAACTTAAGGTTGGAGATCACCACAACATGAGGAGCCGTATTAAACGGTCGCGGCATTAGGAAAGGTGAGAACCACTGCCGTAGGCCATTCTTAGAACCATTCTTAAAATGAGGAAAGAATTAGGGGTTGGCAGAGTTTAAGAGAGGGTAAGGTTGGAAAGGAAATGGGTGTCTCACCAAATGGGCGGCAGCAGGGACCCCGGTGGTGTTGGCAATCCGCATCTTGATTTCATAAACAATAATCTCAAGGTCAAGATATGGCACTCCAGCTCAGCAAGGACGATCATTAGGGGAACGTGAGCAAAGTGGTTTCTGGCTTTCATTAGATTATATCTTCCAACTGCATGAGAACTAATAGCTGTACATTTTAAGCTTATTTTTTTTAAGTTGAGACCAGAAGAAATTCTAGCTTCCAGGATATCAATCATTAAGTTGGAAGGTCAAATGCTTGAGCCCTCAGGAATGACAGAAGCAAGCATCCTGGTTTCTAAGCGATACTAAGTGACTCGGGGGTCTAGAATGAATAGACCCCTTCTCCAAGATGTCCAGACTAGACAACAGAGGCGCTCCATGGAAGGCTATGTGTGTGCTGCCCATCCCAGATCCCTCTCCCGAGGGAGACCACAGTGGTACCACAGTGTGCTGAGGGCACAGCATTGCCTCATGAACACAGCAGCAGGGTGAGGCTGGGCCACTCCATATGGTACTCCACCCACAAGCTACAAACTCCAAACACTCAAACCCGAAAAGGCCACCAGCAAACCTCTAGCACAGGACATGATCTGAGAAAACCTGGGTTTCCATGATATTCTTGGGAGAAAGACTTATCAATCCCATTAGTTCAGGAAGCAGTTCCCATCCCTTCTAACAAATTGTTGTGCACACGGATGGGGAACACATTGTGACAGTCAACAATAAAGAATCTAATTAACTGTTTAAATTAAAATTTTGTGATTTTTATCAGCCAAAGAACCCTGTTGCTGTGTAACTCCTTTTTTATTTTTATGCTAAATTGGTTCATAATATTTATATATCTATTCATATGGATTACCTAAAGATAATTTGGTGCAAACACACACATCCCATTTCTTCAATCGTTTATCATTTCTATGTGACAGAGATCTTCAGATTCTACTTATTTTGAGATCTGTCAAGAATTACAACCAACACTTTCCCTTCTGTACTACAGGACATGAGAATTAATTTTCCAATCAACCTGTACTGTGAGACCCTCTAGCTTCTCTCCAGCCTCTACCAACCCTTCTTAGTCCCTAATGATCACTGTCCTACCTTCTTATTCTATGCAATTGACCTTTTAGACCTCCACTAATGAATGGGAACGTGTAGTATTTGTATCCCTATGTGTAACTTCATTCACTTAATATAATGTTCTCCCATTATATGTTGCCACAAGTGACAGATGTTTTATTCTTTTTATGGCTAAGTAATATTCATATACATCACATTTTATTTACTTATCTATTGATGGACAGCTCAGTTGATTTGCTGTCTTGGCATTGTGCCTGGGCCACAACAGACACAGGACTGCAGGTCCTTTGTACTTCCTTGGATATGTACTCATTAACAGGATTGCTGAATTGCATGGTAAGTGTCCTTTTAGCACCTTGAAGAACCTATCTACAGTTTTCTGTAATTATATTAATTTACATCCCACCAGAGATGTATAAGAGCATCCATATTCTCCATCATGACCAGCGATGGATAAGAGCTTCCATATTCTGCACCATGATCAGTGATGTATAAGAGCTTCCATATTCTGCACCATGACCAGCGATGTATAAGAGCTTCCATATTCTGCATCATGACCAGCGATGTATAACTACTTCCATATTCTGCATCATGACCAGCAATGGTTAAGAGCTTCTTTTCGCATTGCATACTATGACCAGCAATGTATCAGAGCTTCTATATTCTGCATTCGGTTTTTATCTCTTGGATAACAGCCATTCTAACTAGGGTGAGATGATATCTCATTGCATTTCATTAGCATTTTTCTAATATTTGATGATGCTGAGCATATTTTAATACATACATTGGCAATTTACATATCTTCTCTTAAGAAATGCTCATTTTTCAAACAGATTGGGTGTTGTTGTCACTGCTGCTGTTGTTTGAAGGTCCATATAGTCTTCGTCTTAATTCCTAATAAATGAGCAGTGGTAAATATTTTAACCCATGTTGCAGGCTGTTCACTGTGTCCTTTGCTCTACAGACACTTCTTAGTTAGCTATATTACACTCTCCTTTGCCTATTTTTCCTCTTGGTGTCTAAGCTTTGTGGGCCATGCTAAGAAACCTTTGCTCCAAGTGCCTTGAGATGTGTCGTCTATTTTCATTTCCAGCCCTTTTATAGCTTTAGGCCCTTTACTGTCTGGAGTTGATTTTTTTAATATAGTGAGATGGTAGGATTCATCTTATTCTATATAAGTACATCTGGTTTTCCCCTCCTCCTTTGCAATAAATTATCTAGGGAATAAATTTAACCAAGGAAGTGGATTATCTCTGCAATGAAAATTATAACACATTAATGAAAGGAATTGAAGAGGGAGGAAGAGAGCAAGAAAAGGAGAGGGATGGCAGGCGGGGGGAGGAGGGAGGGAAGAGAGAGGGAGGAGGAGTCTCGTTGGAAGAATGAATATTAAAAAATCCTTCCTACTTTAGGCAATCTATAAATTTAATGTATCTCCCCCATGAAGTTATCAATGAAAGTTTCCACAGAGACAGAAAATAAATAAATAAAACTTTTCTAGAATCATAATCAAAGAAACTCTGAGCCCCAAATCAAGCTGGAGACAGCCCAGTACTTGTCTTCAATACATGCGGTAAAGCCAGTGTACAAAGAACAACACACAGACTAAATGACCAGAGTAGAGGGTTCAGAAATTAAGAAATTAAGTATGTGCAGCCAACTGACATTTGCCCGAGTTTGTAGAATGGCACTAGAGACAGGAGATTATCTTCAATAATGGTCCTAAGAAGTCTGAATAGTCATCTTCCATTTAGATGACAAGAGGCACTCTTTGAAAATTCTCAATATAGGGGTGCTGGGGACGCGGTTCAGTGGTTAAGAGCACTTGGTGTTCTTGTAGAGGACCTGGGTTCAATTTCCAGCAGCCACATGCTGGCTCACATCCATCCATAATGCCAGTTTCAGAGGATCCAATAGACACATATAAGGCACATATACATGCATGCAGGCAAACATACATATGCACAAAGTAAAATAAATAACTCTAAAACAAGATGAGTTTTGAAAACAACAATTATAACACATTCCTAACGTCTATCAGATTTAAGAGATCCAAAAGAATTCTTACCAATGCACACAAGAATTGGACATAACTTAAAGACCAAAGGCCTATACCCAAATTTGGCTAGGGTAAAGAACCAAAGTAGGGTCTTAAGATGTACAACTCTTACATCTATTTCTTCATATGTATTTGGAGCCTGCAGTGAGTACCAAGATTGATTAATGACAATAGTAATGATTGCTCCTACTTTTATCAATCGTTGACTATGGAAACAGTATTGTGGTATTCTGCTCAGAGATCTAACACTAAGGGAAGCTAGTTAGCATTGCTATGGCACAAGAGAAGAATTAGAGGCTCAGAGGTGGGGAGGAACTTGCCCAAGATTATCACAGGACCTGGTAAGTAATGAGCTAAGATTTGACTGCAGTTCCACCTGACTGGTACCTGTTCTTAAGTAAAGCGATGTAAAACACTTTCACTTGATGGGTGCTTGATAGACAGGCTATCCCTTCTCAACTCTAACTTCCAGCTCTAACTGAAAGTACAGCATCTAGATTCAAGTGTTAACTTTGAACATGTCCTGGTCACCCAGTGTCACTAGGGCTCCCATCAACCAATGATGTCTCACACAATGAGCTCCCAGGCAGCTTCCGTATCTGCCCCCCAGGATGCGTAGGACATGAGAGCCACACATCTCTTAATTTCTCATAAACCAAAAGGCCAGCTTGGGCTATAACTCCTACTGTCAAGTGAACACTGAGATAGCTCTTTATAGGGTTGTTTCTGATGGAATGGTAAGAATTTTTTAAATCATAATAGATACTGTTATACCAAAATACACCAGTTTACATTCCCACCAGCAATACATGAAAATAAACATTATTCTAAGAATTCTATATAACATTCGCAAAAATGTCTACCACATATTTCAAATGAAAAAGTGAGAAAGAAAGTGTATGTTTTTACCCAACCTCTGCATTTTATAAAAAGGATAAGCAATAATTAAGGGATACCATGGATGCGGGAAACAGGGGCAGAGAGGAAACGAGCTCTTAGTAGTCTTTATCCCTAAACATGGGAGAGAATCGACCATGGTCACAATTTTTATAAGACTTCCTCTGACGTTTGTGAACAGAAGGAAAAATGTTCAGCTTACTTCTTAGGGAAAATGAAATAGATGGTGATAAGTAACTAAATGTGAAACAAAGCGTCAGCTTTGCGTGCAGAGGAAATGGGATGCAGAGGCTGTGTGCCAGGGCGGCTTACCAGTCACAGTCCAGACGAAAGCACTGCTCAAGCATCCGGGGACACACTTGGCTAGCATTCACCCCTGATTCTGAAGCACCCAGGACCTCGCGAATTCTCAGGTCACTGTGGTCACTACGCTATCATCCCAATGCAAAAAGAGTACACGTTTCCTAAAACGACAGTGTTTAAGCTGCCACTTTCCTTCTGAAAACACACAACCTTGTTGGCTCTTTTGGTTTTTGTCATTTCTAAACTTAGTTCTATGCAAATTCCCCATAGAACTTCACCTGGGGTAACAAAATGACAGGTGCAGTATTTCATCTTTTTATTCCCTGATACGCTCTATGTTCATCTGACGCCAAGTGTACTACATGTCCAAGATAGAACAGCCTCATGCTACTGTTTCCCTAGCCACATATTATATGTGGCTCTACAAATCACCTTTTCTTTTCAAACTGTTTTGAACAGTTTTATACAGGAAATTTTTATGGTTTGAGGAATTTCTTAAGAGATATTCCAAGAAATAGAATTTCCAAGTCAAAGGGAACAAACTTTCTCTACGGCGCATATCTTAGTCATTGAAGTCCCTCCCCTGGGATGCCTCTACAGGGTACAGAACAGTCAATGCTTCACTCTGCCAATGTCTAGCTGGTACTGGGGGTTCTTTAACTGAGTGGTGAGAAATGCCACCCTGCTTTAATTTGCATTGCTTTGATTACAAGTGAAGTTTTAGTGGTTTTCCATATGTTTGCTAACAGGCAGCACTTCTTCCCATGGTTTGTTTTATCATGTTCTTTACACATTTGTGCACTGGAAATGATCAGTATATTTAATCCTCTCTAAACTCGTCTATTACGAGTCCCCCTCCTTGCTGACTGACATTAGCTCCCATGTAAAGCAATATTACCAATGACATCTTGGCTCTACATAATGCTACTCACACACACACGCACACACACAGGGTGTTTACAACTGTTCTGTTCAGCAAACCAATAAAACTTGTGGTTCCCACTTTACAGAACAGAAAGGAAAGACCCAAAGCAGAGAGAATTTCAGAGCCAAATAACGCTAAGTAGTAAAGAGAGGACCAGAATGTACCCTTCGGTTCCAGGAGGGCGGCAACCCAGCAGTTAGGAGTCCAGGCCTATAATCCAACTCTCCTCCCTAGTGGGTAAGAACTCTACAGGGAAGGAGAAAGGGTCCAACAAACTAAAGGAGATTGGAAGCCATGTTTAGGGCCTGGCCTATAGCATCTTCACTATAAATTCTTTACTTTCCAAATATTTGCTGATACTGCCAGGGCAGAACACCCTGCTGTGCCCTGGGGATGCACAGAGGAGCCAGAATTCAGAGTCTGGAATAGGAAACCAACAGATACCCAGCAAATTCTCAGGTAGAGGGATAGAGCAAAAACATTTACTAGGCAGTGAGAGAGGGCTCAACTGGGGCTCTTTGTTTTGACCAGGCCAGAATCTGCCACTCAAGGTCAAATTCATCTTTTTGAAGTTCCACATTTGACATCATCCAGCTCCTCCAACCCAATGTCATTCATGAGGGGGGTCACCGACCAAATGCGATGACTCTCACAAATCCTCCCACATCCCATCCATCATGCCCTTTCCTGTGCCTCTCTTCTCAGCAGGAGGAGCCACACAGCTTCTGAATGTGTGTCTGATCTTTTCTGTCTGCAAGCTCAGCCATCCATCCCCAAGATCTGATTGCTTCCAGGGGGGCAGAAAGATGCCCCTTGATGTCTCCACACTCAGGAGCTACTGGTGCTGGGCACAGCAAGAGGCAGCCTTTGGTATTTCAGAGGTCCTGCACTGCACCTGGCTCCCAAGGAACCTTAGTGGATGTTTGGGGTTAAACCTAAGTCCTCTCCCTGCCAAAGAGCTGGGCTTGCAATGCCTTCAGTTCTTCCAGCTTGGCAGATCACTGGTATAGGGTAAGAAATTTGTATCCAATCCCTGGCATGAAAGAGCTGGAGAAAACATGTGTGCTGTGGGTCAGAACAAACTCAGACAGCTTCTGACTCCGGGCAAGCGATGGCCTCCCCAAGGACCTTAAGGCATTATCTCTGAGACCATAACTAAAGATTTACCATATAAGAGTCACCTTCAGACACACAGCTGAATCACTGGCTCTGCCAAGAGCATTCACTCCAGAGTAATAACAGCCACCAATTACTGCGCACTCCCCATGTACAGGGCTGTACTTGAAAACACGGCTCACAGATCACCACAATAAATTCTTAGCATGGTCCTATTCAATCACTTAGCCAAATATTTATTGAGTTTTTTCTAGGCAGTAGAGATACGGGAATGATCAGAACAGATGGGATGTCACTGCTCGGGCGAAACTTTCACTCCAGCAAAGAAAACAGAAAGTAAATAGGATTAATAAATGAAATGTACGATAAGCGATTAAAGTCACACATGTTGAGGGAAAGAAGCAGAGGGGAGGGTTAGGAAACAATAGACTAGGCAATAAGGACTTGGCAATATGATCAGGAAAGGGCTTACTGGGGCTATCAGGGGCTCTTTTTATATTCACTGTGTATCCCCACGGGGGAGTTATACTATAGCCTGACCTGCTGTAGCCAATAGTATGCTATCTGATGTGATACAAGCAAAGGCTTGACACAATAGTGCAAGGACTTGTCATCTTGTACTCTTGCCAAGACCAAAAGTATAGCCCTTAGGTAACTGCTGCTCCTTCAGTCTACATAGGCAGCCAAGATGCAGGGGCCATGGATTCCACCCTGAAAGAGACACACAGCCAACCTAAAGCTGTCTAGAAGATGTTCACGCAAGCAAGTCTTGGGGCTCACTTAGTCATCAGTGAATGAGATACACAGCCAACATAAAGCAGTCTAGGAGATGTTCATGCAAGCAAGTCCTGAGGATCACACGGTCATCAGTAAGTGAGACACACAGCCAACATAAAGCAGTCTAGGAGACATTCAAGCAAGCAAGTCCTGGGGCTCACTTGCTCATCAGCAACTTACAGAGACTTCAGAGCAAAGACTCTGCCAAAGTAAGGGGAACAGGAAGCGGCTCCAAGTAGAGGAGGACACATGTGCACAGTCACATTCACGGACAATTGTCACACGCTCAAGAAACAGCGAGGAAAGCTTGGCAGCTGGAGCGTAGGGAGGAAGGAAGGTAACAGCAGAAGAGGAGGTCAAAGAGAGGATAAACTCTGGGTCGAGCGAGAGGGTAGAGGTTGATGGAGCAGATAACTCATCCTCCAAACCAGCACACATTTTTTAAACTGAAGCATAATTTGCACAAAGGAAAATGCATTTCTTTCCCATGTACAGTTCTTTGAATCTGACAAATTTAGACAGTGATGTAACCAACACCATAATCAAGTTACAGAACAGTGTCATCACTCACAAAATTTCTCTCGTGGCTCTGGGTACTTGATTCATGTAGCCTCAGCCTTGGAAACATTGGGCAGTTGGTTGCCCCTATGGTGGACTGGTTACAGATTATCATACAATTAGAGTATAAGTCTATGGCTCTTTTTAATAAGCCTGGCTCTTTTCACTCAGCATATGTGCCATGTGTACCCATGTGCCATGTGTGCCCAATGTTTGCTCCCTTTCAACAGTGATATTCCATTGTAAATATGTACTGTTGTTTAAAATCCATTTGCTAATAGAAGGACATCAGGGTATTCCTAGTTGAGTATTATTTTGAATATACTTACATGTGTAGTGGTTTGAAAGAAAATAGTCCCCAATAGGCTCATAGAGAGTGACACTATTAGGAGATTTGGCCTTGTTGGAGTAGGTGTGGCCTTGTCAGAGGAGATATGTCACTGGGAGTCAACTTTCACTTCCTACTGCCGGCAGATCAAGATGCAGAATTCTCAGCTCCTTCTCCAGCACTATGTCTGTCTACATGCCACCATGCTTCCTACTATAAAGATAATGGATTAAACCTCTGAACTGAAAGTTAGCCCCAGTTAAGTGTTTTCCTTAGTAAGAGTTGCCATAGTCATGGTATCTCCTCACAACAATAGAAACCCTAACTAAGATAGCATGCATATTCACCTATAGAAAACCAGAACACAGTTAAGTAAATAATAGCTCGGTTAGGAAAGCATTTGCCTTGTAAACATAAGGACTAGATTCTGATCCTCCAGAACCCATGTTTAAAAAGTTGAGAATGGTATTGCACAATTGTAACCCCAGTTTGGGAGACAGAGATCGACAGAGCCCTGAGGCTTGCTGCCCACCCAGCCAAGCCTAGCCTATTCTGTGTGCTTTAGGTTGATGAGAGACCCTGTCTCAAGAAAACAAGGAAGACGCCATCTGAAGAATGGCTCTTTGGGTTGACCTCTGGCCCCTATAAATATACACACACATACATACATACATACATACACACACACACACACACTTGCACCCACTCACACATACATAAACACTTACATACATGCATACATACTAAATAAATAAATGTTTTAAAATTGAAAACCAGTACATTTTGAAAGTGAAAATTCATTCTTGGACGAGGTATAGGTGGGGAACATCCTGTGCGGTTCAGGAAGTGTGTTTGCCCCTCGTGGCTTGGAGTAGAGAATCCAGCTGTTGCCCTGGTGAGACAGAAGAATGAATTGCAGAGCAAATACATGGTTGGCTGGGATGTTAAGAGAATCTCTTTGGCTGCCTCAGAACACCAAGCTCTAGAGATCAAGGAGAGAAGCAGGGGATTGTTATGTAAGCAGCTACGAATGATGGTGATTTAGAGCAGAGGAGGGACCACTGGATGGTAAAGAGTCATCTGATTCTAGAGCTGGCAGAACTGATGAAAAGCTGAGGCTTTGATAAGGGTACCCCAGGACATAGAGAAAGAATGTGGGCGATGGCCCACGCCACAAAGAAGGCATAGGTTCATGCAGGGCAGGTCTGGAGTGACATTCTAGAGTCCATGCTCACCAATACTACTCATTTTACATTACAGAAAGAACATTGTTCTCCTGTCGAGAAATAATTCATACATGATTCCAACAACATAGATGTGCCCAGTCCTAGAAGGGCTCCGCCTGGGCCCGGCTGAAGCAAGAAGCCCAAACAGAGAGAATTGAACCTTCCCATGGGGCAATTAAAGTCAGTCATGAGGTCAGGGGAAGAAGAAAAGAGTGGTAGCACAAGGTGAATGGAGGCCAACAGGAAGGTCACAGACCTGTGCATCTTGTACGCTGCACAAAGGACAGTGCCGGGAAAGGGGGTACAGCTAGAGTCGAATACCGCTCTGCCTCCTGAGGCTGCCCTGAGGCCGGGGACCAGATGGCTCAGGTAATCAATTCAGAGGCCCTCGGTAAATCCTTTCGGTCCCTGAGCCTTCTTCGGTTCAGTAGCTGGGGCTAGGCACTCCATGTATCACTGAGGGAGGCTCTACTGAAGGGCTCAATGCTCAGAGTCCCAGATCCCAAGAACAAGTATCAGTAATAGGAGCTATAGCCTAGGTGGAGATGCATTGACGCTGCAGACAAGCCAGAAGGTAATTTTCTACAGCTGGTTCATGCAACACCTTCCTGGAAGATAGGGACAGATTCCTGCTTCATTTAACATCATCTCACACCATGCTTGGCCATTATATAAAATGTTTACAATAGCTGGGAGCCCTTGCAGAGCGCACATATACTATACCCCCAAGGAGAGTAAGGACAAAGGCAACACCCCCCAGGCATATTGATCACTTCCCTCTCCCCCAGTCATGTCATGAAGGAAGCAGAAAGTCATTACTAAGCAAGCTGGGCCAAGTCTTGCACACCAGAAATAAATTAGTCATCCGGTGACAGCACTGGGCACACACTGCAGGGTGTTCCTGGCTCTCTGTAGACACTCATTCATCACCTATCCTGGGCCCAGAAGAACAGCTCCTTTCACTGGACATTCTTCATACATGTGGCCCATGTATGAAGAGTGACCCAGGAGTCTTTTCAAACCATACATACACACACACGTACATATGCACACATGTTCCGCTCTAACATGGAAGTAGACATCATCTCTCCCTCAAAAGCTTCTCTCAGTTTCTTAACTTCCCAGAATTAGCAAGAACAGGCTTAGGGAAATAGAGGACAGGCTTGTATCAGTCAGAGTCCTCTAGAGAAACAGAACTGATAGAATGACCAAATGCATTGATCTAGGAAGGGGGGTTATTAGAGAGGTTCACGGGCTGTGGTCCAGCTAGTCCAACAATGGCCAGCTAACAGCGGAAAATTGAAGAATCCAGCAGTTTGTCTGTGAGGCTGAGGATACCAGCTGGTCTTCAATACATCCTGGAATCCCACAGAAGCAGGCTCTAATGCCACTGAAGGAATGGATTTGCCAGGAACAACAAGCAGGCAAAGATCAAAAGCTTCCTTCTTCCATGTCCTTTATGTATGCTTCCAGCGGATGCTGTGGCCCAGATTAAAGGTGGATCTTCCCACCTCAAAAGATCCTGGTTATAGAAGGGTCTTCCCATTTCAAATGACTTAATTGAGAAAAGTCCCTCACAGGTGTGCCCAGCTGCTTGGATTTTCATTAATTCCAGATAGTAGTCAGTAGGCAACTGAGAATATCTGTCACAGGGTTCAACTCTAAACCACGCAGAAAGGAGACGCTCACTCCTTCTGCAAAGTTGCCAGCTAGCCCAGGGTGCACCTGGGCCCCTATCCCCCCTACACTCTTGCTCTGCAAGTTACCATGTCTCTAGGAACAAGGGCTCAGCAGGTTTGTGGGTATCAAGCTCCTAATGAGAAGGCCCAACACTGTCTCTCACACCTGTATCCCCCAATACATCAGGAATACAACTTAGACTCATCTGGGTAGCTGAGTCCTATTTTCCCTCCCAAAGTACAGATTCCTCCTTCAAGGATGAGGCAGGCAGGCAGATTGCCACCAGGCTCAGTTAACCTAAAGGCCAGCCCTCGCTGGCATCGGACAGGTAACGTGTCACAGGAGGAGCATGGGCTACTTGGGAGCCATACATCAGAAGCAATCCTCAGCCAACTGAATGTTAAGAAGCATGCCTTCTTCGGTGACCTGGACAAACACAACCCCCAGGTCTTGAGGACAATGGAACATCTGTCCCTGCAATTGTGCCTACACTACAGCATGTACCACACTCAGGAGTCACTGAAACCAGACTGGCATCATATTACATAATCTCCTGGGACCTAAGGCAGTGCACTGAACCTGTCTTCATGGCCTACAACTGGACGGCGTGCTGAAGGGCAGGTGCCTGGGATGTGAGGCGAGGACAGGAAGGAAAAAGATATAGCACACAAAAGCTGGAAGCAAGCAAGGCCTCCAGGAAGTGACAGGGCTCTGACAGGTCCCCTGCCTCCACATGCCTGCACTTGGCTGCTGAACTTAATCTACCTGACAGATCAATCCTACCCACTTCTTACTTCATTATTTATTCACATAATTAAAACCACATTGGGAGGATTTTTTTTAAAAAATAGTCATTTCCAGTTGCTCTGAACATCTGGATTAAATTCTTGGCTCCTTTTTCCCCCCAGTAAGTTGAAAGAGTGCTTTTCAGTTGAATGGGATGTGTTTTCATAAGAAATAGTACCCCCAAATACCTAAGAGAAAGGCAAAGATGTGAGGCCCGGGGTAAGTTTAACATACCCAAAAAGACAAAGGGATGAAGGAGGATAACTCTATCACCAAGACTTGAAGAACATGGCGCACACCAAATACAAACGTGAGGAAACTGAGACCCAGAGAGTGGACGCTCTGCCCATGGTCCCAGTCAGCAGAGTTAAGTTTCTAAGAAGCAATCCCTCTGTTACAGATGCACCCGCTCTCCCCGGAACACTGTGAATACGTTTGCCATGCTTGCCTCCTGTTCTTCACACATAACTCTGCTTTGAGTCCCGGGCCTCTGAGGTACGGTTCTCAGTGATGGAAAGAGAATAGTGTTCAGGGAAAGCCGAGCTGAAAGCGACAGCCGCTGCCATTTGCAGTGCTGTTGTGGGCCTGTGGAGGCTGTGGTTCCCATTCTTATTGCACTTACGAAGCCCATTCTGCATGCCGAGCACTGGGAAGAGAGGCAGCAATACTCCCTCTCTGGCAAAGATTAGAATCTAGTGGGCGAGACTGACACTAGTCAAATAAGCATATGATGGCTAGATCAGCGCAGTAAGAAACATGAGCTCAAAGGAAAATCTTGGGTACCAACATCAAGCTGAGAAAGGCTGGCCTGAGCAACCATGGGACATGAAAATGACAACAGAGGTATAGCACTGTGCGGTAGGTGCAGCGGGACTCCAGACTGACGCAGGGTCAGAAGTCCTTGTGAGAAAGGGATTCATGAAAGTTTTAGGTTCCAGGCTAAAAGTGACGGTCCCCATCCCATTGTGGAGCCGAGAACACGAAGGTACAGTCAGTAAGGTGGTAGTCACCAAACACAGTTCCCCCTCTGCCCTGCTCCAGAAAACCTTCTGTCAGTGAATATTCAAAGACTATTTCAAGAATGGACTCAAAAAGAGAACAATAAAACACTACTCGTGCAGGTTTTCACCACTGTCCAAAACAATTGACTCAAGACGGGGATGGCCATGATGTCCAATAACAGGAAACAACAGGTGAGCTACGGAACATCAATTCTTCATCTAGATGCAATCATCAAAACAACTTTTACAAAGGCTTTGAGACCACACAGGAAACATGCATGTCAGGGAGTTAGGTTAGGAAAACAGAGCACAGCATAGTATCTAGATTACAAGTCTTTATGTATAAAATTGGAGCACATGGGGTCAGAGAAGAACAGGGAAAATATGAGTGTCAGGCACTAGGCAGTTCTTCCTGACTTTGATATGATGTGTTGACAGTGGGGGGAAGCACATGCACTGGGAAGTGCGGATGGGAGGAGGGACACTGAGTTCAGGTCTACGCTCTGTTCTGGAGCTGCAAGCTTGACCAAGCCTCTCTGGTGTCGTTGGTCAGGGGAGGACAAAGGGCTCTGACTGAACTCAAATGGCCTGTGTAAGGAAGCCATATGAGTCAGATGGAAATATTGAGTGGTGGCTAACGGCGGGGAGTGCCTGGGGTTGAAGTCTGGGTACAGACAGTTAGAATTAAAGGGTACAACGAGATGGAGCACGGGGGAGAAAAGTGAAGGAGCTCAGAAATAGTGAGGAAAATGAACTGACAGAGGTCAGCTGAGTCCTAGAACATAAGGATGTCAGGTTAAGAACTGTAGGCTACAGAATGTGTCATACCTGCCTTTGGAAACCCCGCAGTGAACATAAACACAATACAGTACTATATTACTGGGACAAGGAACGCCCCCACACAGACCCTACAGGAATGCTTAGGCCTGAAGCCCAGGTGCAAGGCCTAGCAACAGCTCACTGAGCATCAGTTTTGCTGTCCTAGGTGACACACAGTTTGTCAATGACAAATCTTGTCTTGGGGTAGCCAGGACACCAAACTTAAAAGACAGTCCCAATTACTTCCAAGTTCTCTGACTGACATTCCCAGAGGCAGAGAGTCAAACAGCTATAGCTCTGCATGGATGGCTTCCTAGGGGTGTCTAGGGGTGTGTAATGAAAGCAAGGGGTTCTCCTGGAATTACCTGGTAACTTGGAGAAGAATCCAGAAAGTTATATTGAGACATTAGAAATACTTTGTTGTAGCATTAAAAGTTTTCTATCATGCGTTATGTTACTAGGATGGCTATGGCTACAGCCAAACAAAAAAGAGCAAAATCTCATAGACATTGAGTAAGCCTTGTTTGGGCCATTAGAGGAAGAAATAGCCACAATACCGCTTCACAATGTCTCACGTGCAACTGTCCGGTGGGTGGATTCAAGTGTGTGTGTATGTGTGTTGTGTATGTATGTTGTGTCTGTCTGTCTGTCTTTCTATGTCTCTCTGTGTTGTGTGTGTGTCTGTCTGTGTCTTTCTGTGTTGTGTGTGTGTCTGTGTATTGTGTATGTCTGTCTGTGTATGTGTCACTTTCTGTTGTGTGCTGTGTATGTCTGTCTGTCTGTGTATGTCTCTCTCTCTCTGTTGTGTGTGCATGTGTGTTGTATGTGTCCATCTGTATATGTCTGTGTGTGTTGTGTGTGTCTGTCTGTCTATGTATGTCTCTCTGGTGTGTGTGTGTGTGTGTGTGTGTGTGTGTGTGTGTGTCTTGAAGAGGCAGTTCCATAAACTACATAAAAGGCCTGGGGAGCTGGCATACCCCACATCTGCCCAGGACATACACTGCATACTGGCAGTTCTGGTCAGGAATCTGGACTGAGTGGACATGAGTCCAACAATCCCACCCAGCCCAAACAGCTAGAAGTGTGTCCTGACAACTATCCGAATATAGTGGCCATAGTGCGGACTATGTTCCTTAAGTTGTACAACATACAGGCTTTGTAAGTGTTAATAGGAAGCCCTTCAGGACCACCCCAAGACAGACTATAGCCAAACAAAATCTATACCCAATGCATGTTTCTTTGTACCCCTCTTTCTCAAAAAAAAAAAAACAAACAAAAAAAAACACCAAGTTTAAATCGAGGGATTTTTAAAACTACCTTATAGAATTTAGAGGACTCAACAAGGCAAAGCACAAAAGTTGTGGCCTGTGGCAAACCTCAATGAGTGCTAGCTGTCATGGCTACCTGCTTGGAACGGAGCTTCTGTCAGCAAAGGTTCTGTGGTTCTCCTCTGGGACTGGACACTTCTACTCAAGGAGGTACTGACACATGTCTGAATATACTCCTGGACATGTACACAAACATGCACACACTGTAAGCCTGAGAGTCTTCAGCTGTGAAAAGAAGATTAATAAAAGGATTCCTTGCAGGTGAGGCAGAGAACGCATGCACGGAGCCTGCCACAGAGTAAGTGCCTTGGCACTTAGTGGTACTGCGCTTCGTTCATGTGGGTGATTCCACCCGTGGAACTCTACAGCCAGTTCACAGCTTGGCGTCTGCACCATGTACAGAGAACAACCTCACCCATGTACACAATGTTCTGGTTCCCAACTCCATCTCTGCAGAGAAGCAGCACCCCAGTCTATGGGTAGATTTGTGGCAGGCTCCAGCCCTCTTCCCTGCCACCCGTGCCAAGCTATACCGGCCTTTCTCCATCAGGGCTGTGGACTCCCTATCTGCTGCCTCAGTTCTAGTCTTTCTGACCCCCTTGATCCCTCTATTTTGCTGACCCACACTCAATAAAAGAAGTCTCTGAATACGGGAAACTTCCATCAACAACTTTAGGGAAAGGAGCCCACATCAGAGGCCATGGTGGGCATCTGTTAAGTGCTGAGTCTTGATCACTTGTTTACACCAACTTGTTTCTGAGCAACACCTGCTGCAATGGTTTTGCCATGCCTACTCTAGCCAGCTCTCCTCCAGGAACCCTGGATCACCCTATGCTGTCGCCAGCATATGAAGCCTTATCCAGGTTCTTGCCTCTGCAAAGCCAAGATGCCTCCCAAATAGAACAAATCTCTGGATAGATCGGTTTCACTTTCTCTTCAAACTCCCTGGTTTTACTCTTCTAAACGTCCCTCTTCTAAGCAAGCACTCCTCCAGTGTGGTTATAGAGTGCATGTTTACATAGCATATAGTCGCCTCCCTATGTATCACACTTTAAGATGGTTTCCTTCTTCTATAAGTCAAAATAATCATTTTCTTAACTCCAATGAGGACCTCCCATGGAGGCCAGTTGGAATGGTGGACAAAGACAAAAAGGTACACAGATGGCGTGCAAAGAAAATGAGACTCGTACGGTTAGCAAGCATCACACTCACCCACACTCCATCTCATGTGAGTAGGGGCTACCGGGCTCTCAGCACAAAAATTGCGTCTCTGACACAAGAGGCCTCATTAACTGCTTCCTTGAGATCACAGGCTCAAGCAAGGGTAAGCCCCCTCCTGCCCCTGCTGGCTCCCTCTCACAATGCAGCTCCCCAGGATAATCCCTGCCCCGCTGGGGATGGCATGGGACTCAGGCCATGAGAGTCTCCCTCTCAGACTGCCTGGGGAGATTTTTCACTAGCAGGTTTTAGTGTTTGGGGTTTGGTTTTGTTTTGTTGGTTCTTTGGATTAAACTTAGAGCCCCCTGAATGCAATGTGTTTTGCCTCCTGCCATGCCAGCAGCCCAAAAGACAGATTCCATTTGACTGGTTTGCAGTATCAGGACTGACCCTGTGCCCCCTGAAAGCTCTACGTGTTATGCTCATGTGTAACAGAACATGAGACCACTGGGCAGTCCCAAGATAGACCTCTGGAGTCAGATTGCCACGCTCCAAACTCTATTTCTGCAAACAAACTCTATCAAATGACCCAGCATTGTGAGGCCTCAACTATGAGAGAGAGGGAGAGAGAGGGAGAGAGAGGCAGAGACAGACAGAGAGAGAGAGAGAGAGAGAGAGAAGGAGAGAGAGAGAGAGAAGAGAAGGAGAGAGAGAGAGAGAAGAGAAGAGAGAGAGAGAGAGAGAGAGAGAGAGAGAGAAGGAGAGAGAGAGAGAGAGAGAGAGAAGAGAAGAGAAGGAGAGAGAGAGAGAGAGAGAGCCAGCTTCCAGGAGCATTTTTCACAAAAAAAAAAAAAAAAAAAAAGAGCCCAGGGCTAGCATTTCTTACCATGCTCATCCCTTTCTTAGCCCCGACTTACCTTCCCCACCTGACCTCTACAAACAGCCTTTCAAAGAGAGCTAGGTCATCCTTCCCAGAAAAAGGTTGAGGAAAATGCCTGTCACAAGCCCTTTGTAAGGTTCTTAACCCCAAGGCAGCAACCACCTTCTAGAAAGGAGGAAACAGGAATATCCCGGTGACCTTCTGGCCTACACAGAGCCTGGGCTATGTATTGTCTTCTTCTGCCTAGCATCGGGATAGCCATCCCATAGCCATGCTTGGGTTCCATGCCTTGGCTTGCCACCTATTGTCCGTTCTCCCTTTCCTCAGCTATGACACTGCAGACGAAGATTAGCCTCACAACTTCCATCCTAACGAAATCCAAAAATAAGGCAAACAGGTGGAGAGGAACCTCTGCTTACAGCCAGCACACCTCAGGCTCAAGACAGAGGCTTCATACTCGAATCTGTGTTTTCTCGCTCAGTAAAATATTCTTTCTTGTGTGCCAAACACACTTGATTAGAGATAAGGAGCACAGACACAAATATGGCCCAGTGTATCCGTTAGTTATTGCCAAAATAATGCTGCATTACAAATTTCCCAAAACACAGTGGTTGAAACAAGCTTCACGTTGCCTCAAAGCTACGTGGATCGGTTGAGCAGGGTCAGCTTCTCTCAGTAGGTATGTGGGTCAGCTAGGTGGCTCTGATCTTTCTGCATGTTTCTCATTCTCCTTGGATCAATCATTTTTCAAAGGCTTGTTCTTCCTCTTCAGAAAGATGGAACTCTTAGAAACTCAAGAGGGATGCACAGAAACAGACAGTATCTCCTACGGCTCGTGCTCAGAACTAGCACATTGTCATCTCTGTGTGCACACCATAGGCAAGTCACATGGCCAATCCCAATGCCAAAGGGACAAGAACTATATTCCACCTACTGGGAGGCTACAACCAGCATCTGGAAAAAGGGTAACATGAACAAGTGGGGGTAATAATTCAGTGGACCACAACCCCCGTCTGCCCTTGTTTCAACTTCTGCAGTCCATGCAGATTGGTCCCAATCTCTGAGCTTCTCTGGACCCAGACCGTCCCTCAGCCTCCCTATAAACATGTCCAGTAGATTAGACAGGGGGTCTCACTCATTGGACAGAAACCAAAGAGGAGGCTTAAGTAATGAAAGGAATCGTCAAAGGTATATTTGCTCTCTTGTTCATCTGCTCGTACTGAAAGGTCTTCGTGATCTGCACTTGTTGAAACTGCTCATAGGAAAAGGGAGTGGATCTGGTATTCATGTCTTCATGGCATATCAGATGCCAGAGTCTTCCTGGCCATCCAGTCATGCTATTTTAAACAGTCAAAAAATTGGGGCTAGAAAGACATTACAGTAGATGAAGGCATTGGTTGTCAAGCCTGACAACCTGAGATCTGTTCCCAGCATTCACGTGATGGAAAGAGAAAACCAACTCCCACAAGCTTTCCTCTGACCCTGCTCATATGGGTACACATAGACACACACACAGTCACACACACACACAGTCACGCACGCACATGCACAAAGAAGCAAATGCAATAAAAAATAAACAAACTAGTCAAAAGAAACACTGAATAAGACATAGCTTAGATCACAAAAAGATAGCAATAATGTTTTGTGGGAAGAAAAAGGAACCACCGAAAACACTCCCAATCCTGGGCATGTACAAACACAGCCTTATCCAAGCTTTCCATAAAAGGTGCTGAGAGACGCTACCTCTATCCAGTAAATAAAGGCTAAAGAAACCACCCAGAGGGTCAGATTCTTGTCCTGAAAGCATGAGGGCCTGATTTTTAATCCCCATCACCCACATAAACAGCTAGGCATGGTGGCACTCACCTGGAACCATAACACAGTGGTGGTGGGATCTCAGGGACTTGGCAGCTAGCCAGACAATCTAGCTCAAACCACTCCCCCTAGTTTAGCACAGGATCAGTGAGAGAACCTATCTCCAAAAAAGTAGAAAACAACAAAGACATGCAACCATGTCTACCCACCACACATGCGTATCCAGGGCTTCACACCTGCACATGTCCACACACACACACACACACTAAGAGAGAACATAGGCATTGCTTGGAGCCCTACAGCTGAGAAGCATCAGAAATGAGGGTGCAGTCGGGCACTCTCTATTACAAAACCTTTGCTGCCACTAAGTGCTTTGGCTGAACCATCACAGGAACCATTCATGTCAGTCCAGTTAAGGACAGAGCATCCAAATAGATGCCTGTCAAGGACTGAGGGAAGAATCTCAGGGTCTGGACCAGGCCAGGTGAGCCAGAGCCAGATGGACTCCTGGACAGAGAATCCTCATGCTGGGTCTGCAGGCTGAGGGCTGGCCAATCCTGGAATTGATCTCATTGGCCAGTCACAAGAATATGTATTCTCTTCCCAACTCCTCAAGTGAACATCTGTTTTTCTCAAAGCTGTGAATGTCACGTCAAGATTTTCCAATTACCTTCGCCTTGGTTTTATTTAGCATCAGTGTATTGGAGGCATAATTAGTCTGAGATGAAAACCTGTATTGTTCCCTTCTCCTCAGCAATGAAATAGGTTTCCAAATGTGCTAACAGAGAGGATCCTTCTCCACAAATGACAAACAGCAAGTGAAGGATGAAAGCAGGAGGGAAATACTGATTAATGACAGCCACAGGCAAAGGAGGTGCAGGGAGGGGAGAGGATGGGGGCATGTGCCACAGACCTCCTGCTTCAAATTCAGCTCTTCCTTGCTCCTAATGACGACAGGCCTTTGACACAGCGTAACGTGATGCTGATGAAGATGAAAGATCAGCATCCAGGCGTGTGTTTTCTCATAATACTCCACCCGCACTTAGATGCCTGGGGAGGGGGCTTCTTGGTGATGTGGTACCATGTAGCACTCTCCTCCCTGACCAGTTAGGCCACAGCCCTTGCCCAAGACCAGACCACTACTAGCTTCTGGTCTGCCTGATACTTGTCAAGACATAGCCTCCCCATCCCCTGCATGGAGAACATATAATAAAGTTGGTCCTGGTTCACTGCTTAGACTCTTAACACACAAACCAGCCAGAGGGGTCACTAAACAGAAAAATGGGTCATGTCATCACACTATAAAAGCTCTCAAGTGACTTCCAATCACACTTGAAATAAAGACACCCCCCACACACACACACACACACACAATCCTCACCTGGGCTGCAGAACCCTGAGTAGCCTTCCCTCTCCGGCTTACTCTGCCCTCTCGTTCAGCTCAGACCATGCCAATGCTCTCTTTCTGCTCCCACAAAATGACAATGGCAAAGGTCTCCTTCAGAAAAGCATTGCCTCCACAGGTTTGACTCTACCAACCAGGAATTAGATAATGGGCCAGACAGGCCACCAATCAACCAAGAGTTGCTTCAGTTGGTCCAGGACACATTGCTGGTTTGGGTTCCTCATGGGACTCTGCCATTTGGTAGAACACTGTGTCTCTGCTTCTCTCTCATCTAAAATGTAAGTCCATGGTTTGGACACCTCACTTCTTTTGTTTCCCACCAGACCCAAGCACTTCCTCGAGACAAGTATGGGAAAGAGTGGAGTCTGGCATACCAAGTGCTTATATTTCATCTTTAAGTAAGTGGGAGGATGATGTGGGGGAGAAGAAATCAAATTTTTGTGAGGCCACAGAATGTTGGCTCATCATTCAAAGCTACAGGACACACTTGACCAACCTAAGTCGAGCTTTCCCAGGATTGAACCATTCAACAAAAGGATGGTTCCTTAACAGATGGTGAGCTGCCCATCTCCGCAGGTCTGCCCCCAGCAGCCACTGCTGAACCACAAAGCAGAGAGAGGAACATCCTCCTAAGTTCCCAAGTCCATAACACTCATGTTGGCTTCTTCTTTACCTTGGAGCTATGTCATAACCTTCTGAAGAGGGGCAAAGACTCCTACTGTGGCCAGAGGCACCTCACATGGAGGTGTGCTAGGGTGTTGGGTGGAATACACATACCCAGGAGACACGAGATAGACATATGAACCGCAATCCTCCTCAGGTAACCTGGAGGCTCCAATTAGGAAAATCTCTTTGGGGCCCCATGTAGAGGCAGGTACCTGTCAGATAGGGCTGAGTTTACAGCCTGACTCTCCATCCAGGGACACAGCAGGGAAGGAGGTAAGGGCATGGCATGTCGATACCCTAATGTGCACTCACATGGCTGATCTCAGTCCTTCCCACAGCCCTGCAAGGGAAGAGTATAACCTCTGGCCCACAGACAAAGAACCCAATGCCCAGTGCTCGGGAAGATCCAGCTGCTAGTCCAAGTCCCACAGTGAGTCTGAGATGACACTCTGCATTCTTGTCACCTCCACTGTGAGGGTTGTCTGCTGATTCCAGACCTGTCTATTTAGAAATATTCCTAATACTTCCTACCTTTTCTTCTTCCATTGTTTCAGAAAACAGAGACCCTTAACCGTCTGAGGTAAAAGTCTCCAGAGAGCCCTGCTTGGTTTTCTACTGTCTCATCTCACCTATCACCCATGCAGAGGGAAGCTGGTCCCTGAAGCTGGTTCTCACATTCCCTACTCCCAACTTGTACAGAGAGAGGGCTCCTAGGCTACAGTGGCGCCATAGTAAAACCGCATTCACCTCACCCAGGACAAATGTTTCTATGCAAAAAGAACAGATGTTTCCATGCAAACCGCTAAATCCAAGGCTTTACCAAATGACCTGTGAGCAAGAGAAAAGCAGGTCTGAGTGCCGCACCCTCCCCACCATGGGGACCTGCATGTCTTCCTGGGCTTTTACAGAGGGTAAAAAGCAGGCACAGAAAGAGGAAGGAGGAGGAGAAGCCAAAACATGCTGGCTGTGAAATGTGGCATATCCGGGGAATTCAGGGAGGAAGCAGCTTGTGGGTGTCAAAGGGGTGAAGAGACAAGACAAAAGTATTCTAAAAAAGTGTCGCTTTGCTATGAAAAGGATCCTCTCAACATTCTTCAGAGAATAATGGTAAAGAATACGATGCCATTGCCTTTTTTTTTTCTTTCTCTTAATGTGACTCTACACAGACACTGGGACATGAGGTATCACTATTTATATTTGAATTAGCAATGAATGAAACAATAGATAAATGAATGAAAGAAAACTTTAAATCCACCACTGAGTGTCCAAAGTCCTAACACTCTTCTGCCTGTGCTGGGAATGATAACAGCTAATGCTACCCCGGTGAAGGCTTCACACCATGCTATGTCCTGATAATGCCAAACACAGGTTAAAAACAACATGAGTGAGAAGTGCACTTAGAACACCCAACCTACTGCCCGTTCAGGCTGCCTCTCCCCCTGAGCATATGTCCAGCTGGGAGCTGAGGCTTCATGATGCCACCAGCATGACAAGTGTACCCTGCCATGCCACACTAACCCAAGAAGAAGTCAGCATGATCAATGCTAAGTACGATTGCTACTGAATGCATATTGCTATTCTGAGTCAAATCAACATGAGTTGGGGTTCGATTACTAACTTCTTTAATCTGCCTCTGCCCCCACAATGTGCCATACACAGTCAAATGGCAATGCTGCTGATCTCTGGCCTGTCCCCCAAGCCGCAAAGATACTCAGAGAAGAGTCTGTCTGTGAGGAGCTGTTCGTCTCAAGTATCCAGAGAGGCAGACTGGAAATTTGGTCAGATTTAGAGGGATGCCAAGGACCTAGAGACCACTTATAAGAAGGAGGTGGTCACCCACATGTGGTATGTAGGAAGAGAAAGCTGCTTGTTGGTTCTCAGCCGCCCGGCCACTCATCCCCAAAATAATCACACAGAACCATATTATTTAAATCATCGCTTGGCCCATTAGCTCTAGCTTCCTACTGGCTAAGTCTTACATATTAATTTAGCCCATCTCCCATTAATCTGTATAGTGCCACGTGGCAGTGGCTTACAAGCAAAGTTTCAGCATGTCTGACTCTGGCAGAGACTCCATGGTGTCTTTCTAACTCTGCCCTTCTTCCTCCCAGCATTCAGCCTAGTTTTCCCTGCCTACCTAAGTTCTGCCTTGCTATAGGTCCAAAGCAGTTTTCTTTATTGATTAATGGTAATCACAGCACACAGAGGGGACTCCCACATCAGTGGTACACTCCTCAAGGGCTAGGAAAGGTCTGACTTGTCTACTCCCAGAGGTCAGTTCTAGGCCGGTTACACATGCAAAATGCTTGTGAGTTCTATATAAGTTGAATTAAGTTAAAACCAGGGTCCCGCTCTTCTTTATGAAGGTAGGAGCAGACCTGAAGTCTCAAGATAGGCCTCACAAGCAAGGGTAAGGTCTCACCAGCAGGGACTGAGATTACTCCATGGGAGTCAAAAATGATGTCAAAGTCTTTAATTTATCACCAACTGACCATCCCTTGGAACTAGGTACCAAAGAGCAGGCATAGCTCAAAGAAGAATTCTCAAGAAAATTCAAGAATTTCTTCCTAGAACCTGGATTGGCATCTCACAGTTAGGAGTACTTCCTCCTTCCTCTTGCAAAGGAACTGGCCTCAGTTCCTAGCACTCACAAGACAGCTCACAACCATCTGTAACTCCAGTTCCAGGGGATCTGATGCATTCATCTGGCCTTCACAGGCTGTTGCATGCACATAGTGCTCTTAAACTAGAGCAGGAAAACACACATGTACAGGAAATAAGTAATTTTTTTTTAAGTTTCTCAAGACGGGGTTTCTGTGGTAACCACTATGGCTGCCCTGGAACTCACTTTGTAGACCAGACTAGCCTCAAATTCATGGAGATCTTCCTACTTCTGCCTCCCGAGAACTGGGATTAAAAGTGTGTGCCACCACTACCCAGTAGTAAATATTTTTTAAAGTAAAAAAAAAAAATAACAATCCCAGGAAAGATGGCTAAGTGGTTAAGAGCACTGACTGTTCTACCTAGAGGACCCAGGTTCAGTTCCCACCAACCACATGGCAGCTCACAATTGTCTGTAACTCCAGTTCCAGAGTACCTGACACCCTCACACAGACATACATGTAGGCAAAACACCAATGTATATAAAATAAAAAGGATTTAAAAAATCCTGTCCACTATTACTAACACCATCGCTGTCACAAATGTCATCATCACCATCATGACCTTACCACTCTGCCCTCTCACACCATTGCTGTAACTGTCATAACATTGTTGTCATAGATACTACCATTATCACCAAAACTGACATCACCACCATCAAAATTGCCACCACCACCAAGACCACTATTACCATTACTATAATCTACATTATGTCACAACCATCACTACAGTTACCATCGCTATCACCATTATCATCACAACCACAGTTGCCGCCACCATCTTGATAATCACTTCTCTTAAAATGTCATTACATTACAGCCATTACCATCACCACCACCACAATTTCCAGTACTGCTGCCATCAAGCTCATATACTAAACATATCAGCCATTCAAAAATCACTTTGAGTCCCTAATTCTAAAGAATTCCACATGACTTGTGTAGAAACCATGTACCTCAACTGTAGGTTGAACACAGGGTCATCTTCAAGAGTACAGTATGGAGTCCTTGGGCAGCTGAGGAGAGAGAGCCTGAAAATGGTCCGATCCTATAGCCATACTAATGAATATCTTGCATATCACCATAGAACCTTCATCTGGCGATGGATGGAGATAGAAACAGAGACCCACACTGGAGCACTGGACTGAGCTCCCAAGGTCCAAATGAGGAGCAGAAGGAGGGAGAACATGAGCAAGGAAGTCAAGACCGCGAGGGGGCACCCACCCACTGAGACAATGGGGCTGATCTAATGGGAGCTCACCAAGGACAGCTGGACTAGGACTGAAAAAGCATGGGATAAAACCGGACTCTCTGAACATGGTGGACAATGAGGGCTGCTGAGAAGTCAAGGACAATGGCACTGGGTTTTGATTCTACTGCATGTACTGGCTTTGTGGAAGCCTAGCCTGTTTGGATGCTCACCTTCCTATACCTGGATGGAGGGGGGAGGACCTTGGACTGCCCACAGGGCAGGGAACCCTGACTGCTCTTCAGACTGGAGAGGGAGGGGGAGGGGAGGGGGACGTGGGGAGGGGGGAAAGGGAGGCAGGGAGGAGGTGGAAATTTTTAAATAAAAAAAAAATTCCACTAAAAAAAAAAGAGTACAGTATGGAAAAGAAGAAACTACAGGGACCTTAAACTATACTGATGAGAGGATCAGGTCCAGCATTGGAAGTGACAAGCCACACTGACAGTATGTACACATCTATTAGGTGATATAATGAGAAAGGCACTAGTCTACCCATGTGGCCTTTCCTCTCAAAGTCCATACCCCAAATCTAACCATGTGAAAAACATTACATAAACTATAACAAGGAAAATTATACACTAGAAATAAAAGCATCCAAAATTTTTTAAAAACTTTAGGTTAAAAACTAAGGCAATGTCAATGAACTATGAAGGTTAATTAATGATGTATAAATGTCTTCGTTATGACAATTATACTAATACAAAATGCTAACAATGAGAAAAGCTGGGTGTGGAGTAGAACAGCACCATCTTAGCTCATTTTCCTGTTAAAACTAAAATATTTCTGAAATTAGAATTTTGTTCAAAAATTAAATGGAGTCTCACCTTAAGTTCTACAAAATGGATTTCTGAATAGTTACCTGAAGTACTTACATCCTGGTTACCTCGCCTTAGCTCAGTGCAATGTCAGTGCTCATCAACATATCGATACCACCTTTAATCCCTGCCCAGATGCCCCATGCAACCTACCCCACTTCCTAAGGCCACCCAGAGCTTTCAGAAGCACTGGGAAGATCCCCACCCATGCTGTGATGGCTCCCATCGCCTAAAGGGTTAATTCCAGGCTTTCACAAGGCAAGGTCTTTTCCAGGTTCCTCCTCCTTCTCCACATGTCTCTTTTGATGTTGCCATATTAGAAAATCTATTGCTCATGCTCTCACCTTCTACAGAACCCCGCTACATCCCTGGTGAGTTTCTTCTTGTTGTTGATCTTCCTTGTGGGCCCCTCCCTGCCCTTTAACACTCAGTGCAGACACTGGTTTTTATAGAGAGCTCCCTGTCAGGTAGGCAAACCATGGAGAAAACCCTCATCACCCAACACTTGGGCCTGTCCTATGCTGTTTCTACTTGCTTGGTCTCTGAGAGGAGAGGCAAGAGCTCTCAAACACCACACTTCAACAAACGTTGACTCGGCAATGAATAAATGACTGGGAAGAAAAGGGAGATGGAATAACCATTGCCTGAAATGAAAGGTCTTTGTTCTGAGCTTTAGATTTTGAATCCTATTCTTCAGGACTTCATTAACCTCACTGGAGTCCTATATAACTACATCCCATTATATGGCAATGTAATGGATTACTAGATTTAATTATAACAGGATAATTAATGTCTGGGTATTACTAGTTTAGACATAAAACTTATATATTCCCTTCAGTGTAACTACTCTCTCTAACTTCATGATTACCCAACTAAGAAATATTGTTTTTGATAAGAAGTGCCTTTGTTATGGAGTACGTGATGCCAAGCAGAACATTTGGTCTGTAGCCTGCTACTGTCCTTCAGGCTGAGCCTACCACAGCTATATCATTCTAGAACCACAGTGCAAATCTCATACCTCGCTCTCTGGGTTTCCCAAGGCATCTTCCCAAGTCTCCTGGGAGACAGCTGAACAATACCCTTTCTTGACTTCAATTTTCTTCCATTATATCAAGTAAAGGCAAACCATGAGAAACAAGGGACCCTCATCAGCTTTGAAAAAGGGAAGACAGTATAGTCAAGTCAGAGAAAGTATGAGGAACTCTACCTCACCCTGAGTCTCCACCTCTCTACCACATCTTCTCCAACTTTCACTCTTTCTTTGGGCATTGTTCCAAAGATTGTCATTCCATGTGAGGTATTGTACACATCTGCAGTCAAGCGCTCAAGAAGTTGGTATGGGAGGATGATGAGTGTGCAGCTACCCTTGGCTATATGGCTATATAGTAAGACGAAAGAAAGAAAAAAAGAAAGAAAGAAAGAAAGGAAGGAAGGAAGGAAGGAAGGAAGGAAGGAAGGAAACTTTGCTTCCTATCAGTGACTTTCAAGTTGCTCTCAAATGGCGACATCATGAACACTCATACCACAGATCCCAAACACATGGCACAGTGCCCCCACTCTGACCCATCCTCTCACTCATCCTTACAGAACCCAGTGATGGGCAAGCCTGAGCTTCCCTTTAGCTTGACAGTTTACCTATATTTGAACTCTGATCAGTCGCATGATAAAAATATATATTGTCCCCAGGTCACAGTGCTTTAAGGACACCCAAACCATCATATTATAAGGGTCAAGTGAAGATGACTGCCCAGCTGCCGGCTTCTCCAGCTTCTCATTCTTGCAGAATGTAACCGTGGCCACATGACAGTCTCTAGCACAGAGCTGTCCAGCTGATCCCTTAATGAATTTTGACCCAAGTAAAGCATGAAAGTTAATAAAATGATTATTTTATTAACGAAGCTTCAGGATAGTTTATCACATGACAATAGACAACAAGAGCAAATGTCCTCCGCTTCCTGCATGACATGCTCCTCTATGAGGCAGACAGGACGCTTTCCCCTCCCTTCTCATGCTGGTGTTCCTTGTTTCAATTTCTCCAGGCAATTTTCATTCAAATCCCACAAGCACAGATCTGGGATATCCCGGCGTCTCTTCAAGGCAGGCATCATTGCCTCAGTTACTGTTGTTTACTGCCTGATCCCCACTCCATTAATACAGTATACTTACCCCCACTTGCTCCCTCCATGACTTGGTATTCCTGCCTAGGGGCCCTACACAGCAGATCTACGGGTGCTATTGCGCCCAGTGTCATTACAAAAGGTGATTTTACTCATTCTCAAAATTCTTTAGCTTGCTTCAAAGTCTCCCATCTGGAGCACCACCCAAGGAAAGTTCACATGGATGCCTGCGCTGGAGCCCTTGTCCACAATGGTACAGAGAAGGGCAGTGACACACAGTCTTCCCAATACGGTGATAGGTGGAAGGTCACTGACAACCGGGTGCTCACAGCTGGGTGCCAATTTCCAGGCTCACTGGTCTTTTTAAGTATGGGTTTCTTCTCTCTGGTTCAACATGATGGCTCTTTAGGACCACAGACCATGCCTGTCCCCTAAAGGATCCAGACATGAAGCCCACTGTGTCTTAGTAGTAGCCCAATCACTGACAGGCTGCTGTGGGATTCCTTCACAGCTGAAAAGTCACTCTGGAGGTAGAAAGCACCTGTGGCCATCTCCCTTCCAGGTGCCTATTAACCAGAAATCCTGAGATGCCACCAAACCGCTATCACTAGTGGCATGGGCCAGTGATAGCTCAGATGGGAAATGGCCTGAGATGTCCTGCCCTGTTTCAGGACATAATCTACAATCACCAGGCAACATCTGGAGCCTGAGGGTCACTGAGATCTCCCTCCCTTTAAGTTCCCCAGGACTCCTGTGCTCTCCTTTGAGAACACTCTGAAGGGTTTTTTGATAGTTTAGTGTTCAATCCCAACTAGAGTGGCCAAAAACCAGAAATTATCTGTCTCTTTTTGCTGGCCTCTTTCCTCAATGCTGGGAGTCACAAGCACATCTGGTCTTCCTTATTTGGTTCCAGAAGTCATGCTTCTTGACAGAGAGTGAATGAAGAGGCAGAATACGTCCAGGTTCTCCTCTGAGCTACTGACACATTCACCTTGACCCCAGCAGCCCCATGCTGATTCATTCCACCATTGTAATAGCCATCCCAGGACACAATAACCAGGACTGTGAGTTTCAGCCTGAGCACCTAAAGAGGCATCACATGGCCATCTGAGCATCCACAAACCTCAGATTGCTTTGGTGAAGACGAGAATAGGTCATGTGGATGAGAAGAAGGAAGGGAGATGGGTGTTTTTTAGTCTTCTGCCCTGTGTCATTGTTTAACCTATATTATTTCCCTTCCTGCACTGCCCATGTGGTTGGAAACCACTCCCTGCCTACATGCCCCCAGTGTTCCAGAGCTTTTTAGATGGGGACATGTGTGTGTGTTTCTCCTGGAAAACACTTCCATGTTCCGCTGTCATGTTTTGTTTCTCTCATAGTTGTACTTGTCTTGTATAACCAGCAACTCCTTTGCCCCAAGATCCATGACTCCAGCCATGGACCATAATGCCTTTTGTTTGCCGGCACATGGGAACAATGCTGAAGATGTGGAGTATAATGAACTGGGGACAGAGAGATGCTGAGCTACCCCAGCCATAGGTGGAGAATACAGAGTAGATATACCTGTTATGATATCCCCCCAAAAATACCTCACCTCTCTCCAGGTCCACCATCTCAGTGGTAGGTCACAATCACAGCCATGATGACAAGCACTAGCACACACAGATCTGTAGAGCTGCCTTTGCTCAGTAATGCCAGTATGTTTTCCCCATGTCCCTGGTGCGTCATCGCTTTACATGTTCTGAGACTCGCTCTCCATTCATATAATTCATACAATAGTGCCTGGTACCTCCTCGATGCCTAGAACTACGGCAGACTCTGAGGAGAAGGAAGGGGGCAGACCTGCACTTCTTGAAAAACTGCTGTTTCTTAGAATAAACTAACGAGTCAAAGGTAGTAATCTCACTGCGCAAATGGGAAGCCAAGGCTATGGGGAGTCACAGAGTTAGACAGTGGGACAGGCATAGGGCAGGTCTGCTTAGAACCATGTCTCCTCCCCCCATCATAAACAGAAGGAAGATGTAAATGCTCTCAGGGAGCCCGGGATCTTCCAAGAAAATATCAATCAAATGGGGAGCAAGTGGAAGGAGTCCCTCATCCTCAGATGAAGCTCTCTTAGGTCAGTTGATCTGACCCAACTCTATTGACCACTCATGAATGACACTTCTGGGCTCCCCCAAAGTTTCCAGAGTGCTTTCCTGTATCACTTTCTCCTGCATAGTGTATTCAAGGACTCTCAGTGAAGGTTTAGGAGAAAGACGGTTTCCCCTACATCTTCCATGGGTAACAAGCCTCCTCCCACAAACACACAGTGTGAAGAGACTGGCTTTGGAGACGAGCTGCTCTGGACTATTGGCCAACCCCATCACACTCCTTGCTCTGCCAAAGCCCTGCTCTCCTAGCATTGTCGAAACAACACGGTCAGCTGATGGGTCCACAAAAATTCAACTTGGTCCAGAAACACCAGCGCCCTCCCTCTTTATCCTAGACCCCATTGTCACCATCCTCCTCCAAAGCTGGACAATGTAGAAACAAAGCAAGAAAACAGGGTAATGGCCCCAGCTCTCCCCCAACCTCTTTCCTCCGGCAGGTGGGAAAGTTTTCTTCCATCCGCACACTGGGGTGATGATGGACTGCCCCCAATTCTCTACCCTGTACTTTCTTTCCTTTGCCATGTAACTTCAGACATAAAACTCAAGAGGTAAAGACTCTTACGCCTTTTCACTCAGCTGCCCCTGCTACTCGCTTTGGCTGAGAGAATGGAGCAGAAACAACAGAGCAAAGTCTGAGGCTAGACTTCCAGCAGCCCTGAGCATTGCCATCGGCTGTTCCAGAACTCTGATGCTGCTGTAGAGATGTGTACAGCCCCAACAGCTTTGCCTGTTAAATGAGTCCATGCCGACTCACCCAGCTTCGCCTCCCCTCCGCCTGTGTAACGCTCTCCTAGAGTCCCCACCAGGCTTCCGATGTAGCCCTTCGTCCATGCCACCTCAGAGGAGGCCTTCTAATCTGAAAACTCGCAGTGCCTCAGTGCATAAAGAGGGTAACTGAGTCATCTCAGCCGCCTGTACTTGCATATACCCTTTGAGCCCCAGGCCTCCTGGATGAAGGGGCAGGCTGCTAGTAAGACACAAGAAAAGACTAACATTCTGCTCAGATATTTAATAGCCTGACAAAGAAAGAACCCAAGGTCCCTTCAGGCCCATGCTTCAGGTTCCCCTGCCTCCTCCTCCCTTCTCCCTCTCCCTCTGACTCCACAAAGAAGCAGCTAGCTTCCTCAAGCATTCCTGAGCATGGAGAACAGGGGTAACTCAGACTGGAAGCAGCACGGGCTTTCATACACTATCTCCCATTGATTGCTTAGATTCTCCTTTGAAATAACAGAAACCAAAGATTAAGTTCTTTCAAAGCAGTGTTTTACTTAGGTCATTCTGCTTGGCGAGAACACTAAGAACAAGTTTAGTATGTTCAGCTGAGGCTATAAACAGTGTTTGCCTGGGAACAGAAGTCAATGTTCCTGGGATCCTACCATCATCCATTTCCTAGGCTCTGAAAACAGGGATTAGCAGAGATGAGCAGCCTCGGATCCTGCAAAAACATTCCGGGTCACCAGATGGGAAACACAGCAAAATAGTTGAGGAGTAGATGGGAAGCCGATGGGCCAGCTCTGTATCAAGGGAGGAGGATCTTGGAGACAGCAGGCCCCGAGGTCAACCTTCCTCCCATAAGCACTGAGCTCTAAAGCTGCCAGGACAAACTGTAGGAAATGCCCTTCCTCAAGCTCTTGCTGGTAAGAAGGTCTGAGGGAAAGCAACAAAACTCCAATTCACAGCACTTTCGTTAAAAAGTGCCAGGGCTTTAAAATCCATAGACAGTGAGATATAATTAAATGCAAATGTGGGGCCTTGTTTCAAAATTAATCTTTTATAATTAATTAGTAATTTAAAATATCTTGGTAAATGATACTTAAATGGCATGGAATTATGCTAGCTCTGAGTGATAAAGTCGTCTGCTAGAGATTTGCCGTTTTGGAGCGAGAGATATTTGCACACACCACGTGGGACAACAGAACACTGTGCCTCCTTAATTTACCTTTGCAACAACCAGGATAAAGAGCAGATTCTTTATATTCAGATTGTGGGGGCCTCACTCACTGCAGCAGAACCAGAAAGGAAATTGCTTGGAGTCAACCCACTTCCATTAAGGATTAAATTGGCCTCTGGCCATGCTGTCATCCTGGGAGGCCAAGCTGGGAAAGGATGTTGATGAGGGGGACCCTTTCCACCTTTGTCACCCTCCATATTCCACCCAGCCTGTGCAAAAGGACCAATAGGAGCAATGAGAAGCTGTCCCTAAAGCCGTTTCCCCAGTCTTTCTCCTGTCCTTCCACGACAGAAGAGTCTGTCAGTGCCTAACCACAAAGGCAAATGTCACCTGTTGCCATTGTCACTTCGTCATGGCCTTTCCTTTCTCAACATTGCAAAGATCACCTTAGACCACTCTGCCGCCAGAAGGTCACCACTCTGGTTGATATAGGGGCACACTGCAACATGGGTTTTCTCTAGGGGTGTCTGTCTGCGTGTGTTCTGGTGCCTGACAGACTGTGCCAGTTTGAGGGGCTGGTGTTACCTGGATGTGTTGGGGAGTGGAAAAGTGGAGACAGTAGTGTGTGTGTGTGTGTGTGTGTGTGTGTGTCTGTCTGTCTGTCTGTCTCTGTGTATACATACATACATACATACATATTGTGAACTAGTCTCCCACACCTGCTTACATCAATGTGTACTTCCACTCCAGCCCCGTATATTCATCTCTGTGCCTTGTACCACATGGCACATCTGGGTGAGGACCACTCCACCTACAGGAGAAGTCCAGGCTATTTGCTGACCTCTGCTGACCTAGAATAGGATTCTAAGGCAATTAACTATAAATCTTCCCAACAGCAGAAGGTTTAAGACCAAAGTCCTGGATTAATAAGCCACCTAGGACTTGCTGAGCAGCCAAAGATTCAGCCAAAACACAAACGAGATAACCTCAGCTATAAGCCTTTCTACAGGAAACAAGAACTATAAGAAACACCCACTTACTCCCCCAAAAGATGGCCAGGTTTGGGGGCTCTCAAATGAGAAAAGAGGGAATGTTACATAGCCCCAACCCATGGTTTTCCATCCCAGTAGAATGGAAAGAAAGCCCGATTTTCATGGGACAGTGGGGGAGGGAACGCGGCACCTGTCACTGTGAACGAGGAGCAATCAGCTGTCTTTTACAGAGCGTTTGGCTAGGCTCTCATTTCTAACTAGACATCGCAGATGGAAAGAAAAGAGAAGAAAATACAGAAGAAGCAAAGGAGAGAGGGGACTATGGAAAGCTAGAAGCAGGCTCCCAACAATGACAAGGTGAAAGGGTAAATCTGAGAGCTCACACACAGCCAGCAGAAGCCTCAGTGGGAGGGAGCCCTGGGTCACCCCCTCTCCACTAGCTTCTGAGGATGCTCTGTAGTACGTGGTCCAGTTGGCCTCAGAGAGAAGACTAGTTCCTGTATCCTGGTATTTAATATGGTCCTTGATCCACAGGAGCCACCAGACAGTACTGGTTGGGTCCACAGGTGATTGGCTAGATGGAGGGATTAGATGACAGACAGACAGTGACAAATGGGACACAAACATCCAGTGAAGAGCCAGCTGTCAGTGGACAGCTGGTCTCCCCCATCAAACACGACCTGGAGAGGGATGAAGACAGGAAGACTGTGGACCATTAGCCTCTAAGATCTGTAACTGCGCCCCCACCTGCACCAATTGATCCTGCCTACAGCTGATTCCCTGACCTGACTCAGGAGTCTTTCCTACCGTCAGCTTAGCTTCAGTGTCAGCCATTTCTGGTCACCTGCCTCTCTGTATCCATTCAGTTGGTGCCAGGTCATTCTTCTAGGCCTGGCCTTGTTATTACTGCGTTCAGGAAGCCTCCCAGACACTGTCATCATCTGTCTCACTGGCCACAAGGTACTGTTCCATCCCTTCTGCCACTATGGATAACAGGACTTTTTCATATCTCCATCTTTGCTGACCAAGCTGGAAGCCCCATAAAAGCAGGAAGCCAGCCACAGTGCTGGGGCTCATTAAACCTGCAAATGCGCCAGATGGAATGTGTGAGAACACAGCTCGAGAAGCTGTCGCTGAGCAGGCTCTCCAGAGCAAGGCCCTGATCTTAGCCCTCCTCAGCAGCTTCAGACTTCATTGCTTGAGTTCCCAAGGCTCTGGAGTGAAGTAGAAAGACCCATGCCCACCTCCCCATCTGGTGAACCAGTTGACAGGCTTGAGTGACAATGACATCACAGGCAAACTCACAGCCCGCTAAAGTCATCCGCCAGCCAGTGCCAAAACCGAACTGGAGAGACAGTGAGCCCAGCCCACTTCCAGGTAAGGTGACTGCAAGGAGTCTCCCTGCCTCCCTCTTCCTTCCCTCCCTCCAAGGCCAAGAACAGAACAGAGCACGTCCTGCCGGAGGCAGAAATTGTTCAGCAAGTCACAAGGACATCTGTGTGGCGATCACAGACCTGGGACCAGAATACCAGGAATGTAATCCCTCCAAGCTCAGCTGTTCCAGGCAGCATGGGGGTGGGGGATTCGCCTCCAAGCTCAGATACTCCAGGGGTGCTTCTGGACACCCTACTTTGCTGCTGTTTCTGTTTTATTATGATGTCAGGTGGAACCCAAATCTTTGTGCATGCTAGCCAACTGTCCTACACGGAGCCATAAACCCAGCCCTCTTGCTACCTTTTAAAGACACTGTGTCAACATCGTGAAGAAAATGTGGAATTCAGAATGAGTCATGCAGTTGTGTAGCTTGGTCTCTTAGTAAGGCTTCTCACTGTTAAGTGAGAACAGGACCTCTCCCTGGCACTTAGCTGGGTGTGAGTAACCTCTCCCCCTCCCCCCCCCCCCCGTGCTGGATTACCTGGCCCCGCCTTGATGTAAGGGGAGGAGCTTGGTCCTGCCTCAACTTGATGTGCCCTGCTTTGTGCAAGCCCATGGGATGTCTGTCCATTCTGAATGGAGATGGAAGAGGAGCAGATGGGGAGGGGGTAGATGGGAAAGTGGAGGGGACAGGAGGTGAGGAGGGAGGGGAAACTGATTGGCATGTAAAGCAAAGGAAAAAATGTTATTTAAATAGAAAGAATTAAAATAAAATAAAAAAGACTGAGTTGGGGCTGGAGAGATGGCTCAGCAGTTAAGAGCATTGCGTGCTCTTCCAAAGGACCCGAGTTCGATTCCCAGCAACCACATGGTGGCTCACAACCATCTGTAATGAGGTCTGGTGTCCTCTTCTAGCAGGCATATATGCAAACAGAATATTATATCCATAATAAATAAATAAATATTTAAAAAAAAAAAAGACTGAGTCATGGACAGCAGTGGGTCCAAGAGCCCACAGGGACCCAGGCAAGCACCAAGATGGTGGTTTCCTACAACCCACCTTCCAACAGATCACCAAAACCAGAGTTTGGAAATCTGCTAGCCCCAGGCAACACTGTGCCTCAAGATGTTAAATCACAGATAATCCACTGGTACCATGTAACCCACAGGCAAGGGCTGAGGGCAGTGAACTGCTTCAACAGGGTTACTACACAGAGAGACAGTTTCTAACACGGTTCACTGGCAGCCTAGCAGGTCATGGTGTGCAAGGCTCGGTACTAACAACAATGAAAGCGTCAAGTGCATCAGCAGACTCACACTTAGGGGAAGGCAAGTCTCCAGCAGGGCTGACTTTCTTCACCCACTCCCATTCAGCCATGCTTTCTAAAAGGGAGAAATAAGGCATGGCAGCTGGGAAGGCCGCACAACCTACAAGGCCCCACAGCTCCTCTGTGCCTTCCAATCCACACGGCAGTGGCCTCTCACTCCTCTAGACAGTGCTCTGAAAGTCATAAGATTCAGAAAGGGGGTCACCCTCGTGAGAATCATCTGTCCTGTCCTAACAAAGAGGAAAGTGGGTCAGTCTGCCTGAGGAGCTCAAGCAATGTCCCCAGGCAATGACAAAGATGGAGCTCCCCGTCTTTTAGGAGACTTGCAGGACTAGACAGCTGGACAGAAGTGTTCTCCAGACTCTAGATCCTTCTCCCATCTATGCCTGATAGACACACTAAGACTCTTAGAATGAGGCCTGGAACAACCCCCGAAGCATATCTTCCTCCCCGATGCTGGCAACAACCACATGCATCTTTGACAGAAAGTGTAACACACTGTGTCCTCTGAAGTCACCAGCAGTGGAGGAGAGAAGACTCTGGAACAGGCCAAGCCCAGACTAGAATTCCATTCTGCCTCTTAGTAACAATGACTTGATACAAATCACTTAACAACTGTTAAAATCACAACTGAAACAGGTGCTGAGGGGGAAATGAGCACCAAGGGCCAGACCAACGTGGGCACCAGGAAAGGATGGCTTCCTCTATTTCCGGTGGCCTGGCTGGGAACCAGAGACTAGGACTTTATAGGCACTTAAAGAAAGGCAGAGGTGGTATGTCCTCTAATCCAAATTCAGAGACTGTCTTCACACTCAGACTCCTGACACCGCTCCAGTCAGAGCTGCCTGACAAGGGAAGGAGCCACTCCATTGTATCCAGGCCCCAAAACACCCAGAGTGTGAACACAGTCTGGAGAATTAGAAAAGGCAGCCGGCTAAAGCCAAGCACAGTGCACACGGCACCACAGGAGTCTGGATAATTACTCACTTGGAACTAACACATTTAGGCCAGTTGTGGTTGTGTGTAAATCCTTCGGGGACTGAGAAACAAGAAAGGCCTAGATTCGTGTAGATGGAAAATATGCATGTGTATGCACAGCCAAATGTTTCTCAGCACTGTGATCTTAGCAGCTGCAGCAACTGAGTCTATAAAGATCAAACAAATTGATCAACATCACACAGACAGGAAGTGGAGCAGAGACTGGACCAGAATCTGTGGAACTGCAAGACCCATTTTCTTTCCTCTCCCAAGCGTCCCAGAGATCAATGGCAGAGGGGGAAGGAGATGAGCAGAAAGGCCAAGGAATTAGAACAAAGTGAGAAGCTGGGAAGCTGGTGACAAAAACTGTGGAGACTCTCCCCAGGGCAGATGGATCCAAGTCTGCAGTAAACAGAGAGAAAAGTCACCCTGTGAGCCACCTTCTGCAAACACACCACTGAGAGCATTCTGAGAAAGGCCGGTCATGTCAGCACTGCTAATCTGAGGCTGAATCACTGCATACAGGGAAGAGAGCTCTGCTGAGGACGCTGAGAACCCACAGGACAGCACAGCCTGGCTGACCACCAGCATGATCCGGGCCTGATTAGCTGAGAGCACCGGGGCTGCTGGCCAACTTACACCAAATTAAGCGTTCTCAGTGTTAGGCTCTCCAGCAGTGGACTTCATGCTGGTTCCTGGTGCATGAGGTAGCATTCTGAATGATAATTAATTAGAGGGGAAAAGCAGAATAAGGAAGCATAGTACATCAGATGAAATTAGTATAATTCAGCCTTTCTCTTTCATTTTACCTGAAATCAGAGTAGGCTGGCAAGGTGGCTTGGGTCAGGAGGGAAACCCCAGGGAGCATCCACTGTTCTATACTCCTATGGTCCATTGGGCCCTCACTTGTTCCCAGATGCACCACACCGGTAGCCAGTTCTTCCCTCAAACCAACTCAGGCCCAGGGAGTGACAGCCACTCTCTGTTTACCACCTCTGTGCCATGAGACCCCTGGAACCAGTCCCAGCCAGCACTTCTAGCTCAGTTTTCTAGTCTGATCTCAAATTAATGGATTCTTTGTGAAATTGGAGGCCCTCCCTAGCCTTCCTGTGGAAGTCCAGATCCCTAATAGAGGTGTTTTTCAAAGGAGCACACACCAATCAGCACAAGCGCCAAAGAAGACGCTCGCTCACCCCAGGCACCACTTGGTACGCCACAGACGCCTCCACCGAATGTCAACAAATCCCGCGGCAAACCTGCCCACTTCTCCAGAGAGCTAGAAACTCAATTTATCCCTACAGGTGGATGAAACGAAGAAAAGAAAACTGCTAGGAAAAACATCTGGGTTTCAACTTGGAAAATCAGGGCAGTAACTTACAAGCAGGCTTCCCACCTGTCCCATAGCCTCTTCTGAGTCAGAGAAGAACATGGGTCACCTATTAGGGACCCATCAGTAGCCATATCGTGTTGAGGCTTCTCTCTGTATAGTCAGGTACATGTGTTCCCTGTTTGTTTCTCTTATACACCTGACCCATTCAGCGGCCCTGGGCACCAGGCATGAGCGGCCTCAGCTCCCGTGACCTACCTCATTGATGAAGGAGTGGGCCCCTTGTGGGCTAAGCAGTAAGATGGCACGGCGCAGCGTGTCCCGGTAGCGGTTCAGCTCCTCTGTCTTCATGGTGGTGAAGAGACTGGTGAACACGTGACTGATATTCTTGTCCACCTTTTGTAAAGAGACGTCGAGGCCCAGCCGTGAGGCCTGGTCCAGAAAGCTTTGGAGCCCACGGATATCTGAGCATGGGAGAAGAGGAAGGAAGAACCATCTTTAAATGGGAAGGGATCTAGCCGGGAGGGCAACTAACCCCAACGCTCCTAACCCAGGCAGCCACCAGCAGAAACGGGGGTTCCTGTCTACTTCATTCATTCAGAGCAGGCTGCAAGGCAGCAACTTAGACCCAACATCCTCATCAGCATCTAGCCCTAGGGTATAGAGTGGTTATCGTCTAGCATTGGGAATCCTTTCTGCCATCTGAAAGGTACTATGACAAAAACCACCCTTTGTAATCCTTTTTTTTTTTCTCGCGTATAGTCTCAATTCTGGCTGTTCTGTCCTCCAGGCTACATGGGCTGGTGCCCTGCCTCGGGTTTCCCCATCTCCCACTGTACCTCACATCAGAGGTTTCTTGACCCTCTAGAGACAGATAAGACTACTGACTACCCTGAAGAGACCTGACCCAGCCTTGGGATGGGCCATTCTAACTCTGGGTCAAACACTCGAATCCTCCGAATGTCAACGTCTCATGTGATGACCCCTAGCCAATACCACAGGCCTTGTCTTGCTTCAGGATCTGATTTTCTTCCTAGAACTCCCTTCCTCTTGCTTTGTACCAAGAGGTGACTCTCCCAAATCCAATCAGAAGCTCATGTTCCAACTGATTCAGAGATGAATAGATGGCCAAGATCCTTCACTGAGACTTTCCCCAGCATTAGGAAGGAACATCTATCTACAAGGTAAGTCAACTGAATCAACTACCTGAGGGTAGGAGTCCAGAGTGGATCCTGGAGCCCAGAAATAAGACACACTCTCACTGACCTACCACTGTGAGAGGCCAGGAGCTGTTTCTTTGTTTTTGTTGTTGTCGTTGTTGTTGTTAAGTACGACTCTAATAAACATGAAGCAACAGCTCTGCACAAGCCATCCAACTTCCCCAAGGGACACTGCCTAAGAATGGAACCAATACAGAAGCAAGCAGGTATAAGCCGGGGACACTGCTATGTTGACGCTATTCAAGCCTTGAGGTCCATCTGTGTCTGACACTGTCTCCTGGACTTCCCAAGAGTTTACTTTGCTTCCTAAGCCACTTCATGTTTCATTTCTGTCACTTGTAACCTAAATTGTCAACACATAGGAAAGTCATTTTGCTACCCTAGAATGCTTCCATTACCTCCTTGTGCTGGTTGGTTTTGGATGTCAACTTCATACAAGCTGTAGCACAATTAATAAAAACCCAAAAAGAGATATTGAAGTTCAGCCTTAAGGTCAGAAAATCAAAACACACAGCCAGTCACTGACTCTTACCTCTACCTCAGTCTGAAATGGCAATCCTGCCTCCAGGAATCTCAGAATGAGACTCTCTGAGAGCTGTCTCCTTCTGTCTTATATTCCTCTCTCTGGGCTAGGATTAAAGGCATGCATCACTACTGCCTGCTTTCTATGGCAAACTAGTGTGGCTACTGGGATTGAAGGTGTGTGTCACCACTGCCTGGTCTGTAAGGCTGATCAGTGTGACTGTTTTACTCTATGACCTGCAGGCAAACTCTATTTATTAAAATACAAATGAAATATCACTACAACAAGCTACAGTCATCAGAGGAGGGAGCCCCAGTTGAGGAATGCCTCCAAGAGATCCAGTTGTAAGGTATTTTCTCAATTAGTGATCAATGTGGGAGGGCCCAGCCCATGGTGGGTGGTGGCATCCCTGGGCTGGTGATCCTGGGTTCTGTAAGAAAGCAGGTTGAGCAAGCCAAGAAAAGCAAGCCAATAAGTAGCTCCCCTCCAAGGCCTTTGCATCAACTCTTGCCTCCAGGATTCTGCCCTGTATGAGTTCCTATCTTGTTTCCCTTCTATGATGAACAGCAATGATGAAGTATAAGTCGAATAAACCCTTTCCTCCCTAACTTGCTTTCTGGTCATGATGTTTCATCACATCAAGAGAAACCCTAGGATGCTTTATCCTTGCATTCCTGATCCCAGGGGCAGATTCTCCAGAGGAAGCTGAGTACCTCCTGTAGTCTCACAAGGCCACTCTCCCCATGCCCTGGAGTCACTAAGACTCCAGTCACTGTGTAGTGCTAACCAAAAAGATTTTATTTCCTGGTGCTTCTCTGGAAATGCCTCCTCCTGGCTGTCACACAAACAGTTCTACATGAGCAAGTGTCAAGGGTGCTGGTATAGAGGCCCTCAGCTTTCTATACTGGTGGGAAAACAGACTTACCAGTAAGTCTCGTCTCAGCTTCACTGTAGCAGGAGTAATCCCAGGACTACCACAGGGAAATGCCCAAGAGTAGACCCTACTGGAAATTCTAAGAGATCCTTAAACTCCCAGGCAAAGCATTTCTCCTTTCCACTCTTCACCTTGCTCATCAATAAAACAAGACCCTGAAAGACACGATTCCTATGCAATGGCCTTCTTGGGTCCAAGAAGCTGCCACATGGTAGTCCAGAGAGCCAGGTTCATAATGATGCAAAGAAGAACACTGTGGTGCCCAGAGGAGGATCCTACAGGCCATTTCAGAGATAGGCAAAGCAGACCAACAGGTATGCCTGCAGTCGCCTGTGTTCTAGTCTAGCCAGGACTTTGGTCTGTCCATTTGGCAGCCTGACCCTGAAGCATAGACATGATACAAGTTAGGGCTTAGGCCCCTGAGAAAGATGCAAAAAGGCCTGAGGTTGGCCTCTTCACTATGCTCCAGAGTGAGGACAATACTGCCAGCAGATAGCTCTGTGAGGACTCTGACGTGGTGCTTTGTAACTGTCGCGGCACCCAGAGCCCCCAACCTACAGACTCAAGTTATCAAAGCCCCTTGAATTTCCATAGAAGTCACTGGGTTTCCACCATCCCATGTGGGACCCCCAAGACCTATTTTTTAAGTGAAATTGAAGAATTGTGCTAGCTAGGTTTTTATCAACTTAACACAAGACATAAAATCATGTAGGGAGAAGAAACCCCAACTAAGAAAATGACTCCATCAGAATGGCTCGTAGGCAAACTTGTGGAGCATTTTCTTAATTAATGATTAAAGTGAGAGGGTGGTACCATAGCAGGCAGGTGGTTCTGGGTGGTACCATAGCAGGCAGGTGGTTCTGGGTGGTACCATAGCAGGGCAGGTGGTTCTGGGTGGTACCATAGCAGGGCAGGTGGTTCTGGGTGGTACCATACCATAAGGAAGAAGGCCGAGCAAGCCACAGGGAACAAGCCAGTAACCGGTGATCCTCTGTGGTCTCGCTCTGCTTCAGCTCCTGCCTCCAGGTTCCTGCTTAGATTCCTGCCCTGACTTCCTTCCATAGACTATGACATGGAAGTGTGAGCCAGATAGGCCCTTTCCTACTCAAGGTGCTTTTGATCACATTTTTTTTTTAATCACAGCAACAGAAAGCAAGAGAAAATAAAAATTATTCTTATTTTGCTTTATTATTTTTATTTTGTTTTAATCAACATAATAACTGGAGATATATAGAATACAGTGAGATATTTTAATATTTGCATGCATTCTATAACAAGCACGTCAGCTAAATTAGTATATTTATCACTTCATACATTTTCTCTATGATGGGGCATCCAAACTCATCTCATCCAGCTATTGTGTAGCATTTAATACAGCTACAGCACTGCTGACCACAGTCACCCCACTATGACCACACAAAGACTTAGTCTTCCCGACAGCACTCTGCGCCCGATCGCCAGCACCCTCTCATCTTCTGTCAACTCCACAGCATCTACTTACCTCTCCTCCTACAACATCAGCCTTCTTTATTAAATTTTATTTAACTTTCATTTAATTTTATTTTTTACTGAAAATAGATTTTTTTCATATAAAATATTCTGATTATGGTTGCCCCTCCCTTAACTCTTCCCAGATTCTCTTCCTCCTACCCACCCACCCACCCAAATTCAAATCCTTTCTTGCTTTCTCTTATCAGAAAACAAACAAGTAACAATATTAATAATAAACTAATAATAATAATAATAATAATAATAATAGATAAAACCAAATAATCCTGTACAGGACAATATAAACAAACAAGCAGAAAAACAAAGAGCCAAAGAAAAGAGTACAAAAAACATATATAGAGCGTGGATATACACACTGGAACACACAGGAATCCCATAAAAACACCACAATAGGAAATCATAATATATAAACAAATGACAAATTAAAAGTGAAAAATACAAAATGCTCAAGAGAAGTATTATGACACACACAAAAAAAAACCTTCTAAAACTACCATTAAATTTATTTTGTGTTGGCCATCTGCTGCTGGGCCTGGGATCTGGCCTTAAGGATGGTTTTAAATTCTTTTCAAAACCTCATGGAACCTTCTCAAAAATTGACCACATACTAGATAACAAAACAAACCTCAATAGATACAAAAAAATTGGAATAACCCCATGTATCTTATCAGATCACCATGGCTTAAAACTAGGATTCAACAACAACATTAAATCCAGAAAGCCTACAAACACATAGAAATTAAACAATGCTCACCTGAATCATCAATGGGTCAAGGATGAAATAAAGGGTGAAATTAAAGACTTGCTAAAATTCAATGAAAATGACCACACAACATATCCAAATATATGAGACACAATGAAAGCAGTGTTAAGAGGAAAGTTCATAGCACTAAATGCCTAGATAAAGAAGCTAGAAAAATTCCACACTAGTGAATTAACAGAACATTTAAAAACTTGAGAACATAAAGAAGCAAACTAGCCCAGGAGAACTAGACAGCAGAAAATAATAAAATTGAGAGCGAAAATCACCAAAATAGAAACAAAGAAAACAATACAAAGAATCAATGGGAAGAGTGGGTTCTTCAAGAAAATCAACAAAATAGACAAACCTTTATCCAAACTAACCAAAAAGCAGGGGAAAAAATCCAAATTAACAAAATCAGAAATGAAAAGGGGGACATAACAACAGAAACAGAGGAAATCCAGAGAATAATCAGTCTTGAGGTCCTAGCTAGAGTAATAAGACAACAAAGGGAGATCAAGAGGATGTAAATCAAAAAAGAAAAAGTCAAACTCTCACTACTTGCTGATGATATGATAGTTTACATAAGCGACATCAAAAATTCTACTAAGGAACTTCTACAACTCATAAACACCTACAATAATGCAGCAGGATACAAGATTAACTCAAAAAAATTAGTAGCCCTCCTTTACACAGATGATAAATGTGCTGAGAAAGAAATCAGAGAAATATCACCCTTCTAAATAGCAACAAATAGCATAAAATAACTCAAAGTAACTCTAATCAAACAAGTGGAATACTTATATGATAAGAACTTTAAATCTTTGAAGAAAGAAATTGAAGAAGACACCAGAAAGTGGAAAGATTTCTCATGCTCTTGGGTATGTAGAATTAATATAGTAAAAAATGGCAATCTTACCATAAGCAATCTACAGATTCAATGCAATGTCCATCAAAATCATAGCAAAATTCTTCACAGACCTTGAAAGAACGGTACTCAACTTCATATGGAAAAGCAATAAACCCAGGATAGCCAAAACAATCCTGTACAATAAAAGAACTTCTGGAGGCATCACAATCCCTGACTTCAAACTCTACTACAGAGCTATAGTACTGAGAACAGCCTGGTATTGGCATAAGAACAGACAGTAGGACCCATGGAACTGAATGAAAGACCCAGATATTAATCCACACACCTACAAACAAAGAAAAAATATAAAATGGAAAAAAAGCACATTTAACAAATGGTGTTGGCATAACCGGATATCAACATGTAGAAGAATGAAAATAGATCTATCAACATGCACAAAACTCAAGTCCAAATGGATCAAAGACCTCAACATAGAGCCAGCAACACTAAACCTCACAGAAGAGAAAGAGGGACATACACTTGAACATATAGGCACAGAAGACCACTTACTTCTTAAATATAACCCCAGCAGCACAGACACTGAGAGAAACAATTAATAAATGGGCCCTCCTGAAACTGAAAAGCTTCTGTAAAGCAAAGGACATGGTCAACAAGACAAAAAGACAGCCTACAGAATGGGAAAAGATCTTCAACAATCCCACATCAGACAGAGGGCTGTTCTCAAAAATATACAAAGAACTCAAGAAATACATCATCAAAAAAACAAATAATCCAATAAAAAAAATGGAGTACAGACCCAAACAGAGAACTCAACAGAGGAATCTAAAATGGCTGAAAGACACTTCAGGAAATGCTCAACATCTTTAGCCATCAGTGACATGCAAATCAAAACAACTCTGAGATTCCATCTTACACCTGTAAGAATGGCCAAGATCAAAAACACTGATGACAACTTAAGCTGGAGAGGTTGTGGGGTAAAGGGAACACTCCTACATTGCTGGTGGGAGTGCAAACTGGTAAAACCCTTTTGGATATTGGTGTGGCGATTTCTCAGAAAATGAGGAAACAACCTTCTTCAAGATCCAGTAATATCACTTTTGGATATTTACCCTAAGGATGCTCAATCACACCACAAAGACATGTGCTCAACTATGTCCATAGCAGCATTGTTTGTCATAACCAGAACCTGGAAACAACCTAAATGCCCTTCAACCAAAGAATGGATAAGGAAAATGTGGTACATTTACACAATGGAGTACTATACAGCAGAAAAAAATAACATCTTGAAATTTTCAGGCAAATGGATGGATCCAGAAAATATCATATTGAGTGAGGTAACCCAGACCCAGAAAGATAAATATCATATTTACTCACTCATAAGTGGGTTTTAGACATAAAGCAAAGAAAACCAGCCTACAAATCACAATCCCAGAGAACCTAGACAACAATGAGGACCCTAAGAGAGTCATACATGGATCTAATCTACATGGGAAGTAGAAAAAAACAAGATCTCCCGAGTAAACTGGGAGCATGGAGACCATGGGAGAGGGTTGAAGGGGAGGGGGAAAGAAGGGAGGGGAGCAGAGAAAAATGTATAGCTCAATAAAATCAATAGAAAACAAACAAACAACAACTTAAAAAAGAATTGTTTTATATACCCAACAAGACTCCACTGGGAAAAAAAACTAAGTTTTCACTTACAAGTAGGCATCAGTTGAAGAAAGCATCTGAGTTAGAGATGGGCTTGTGTCAGCTTCTTCTCTAAGTTTTGGGACCCTATCTGGGGCCTTGTCCAGCTATGGGTCTCAGTATTTCTCATCTACTGCAGGATGTCTCTGATGATGGCTGAACAAGACACTGATCTATGAGTATAGCAGAATGTCATTAGGAGTCATTTTGTTACTATCTATTCCCTTTGCTAAACAGTACTGTTTAGTTTTCCTCTAGATCCTTGGCTTATCTAGGCTCAGGTTCTTGGTCACCCAAGCAGTGTTGAGGATTGGTTCCTTCTTATGAAGTGGGTCTTAAATACAATTAGATATTGGTTGGTTAGTCCCATAAGCTTTTACTAGCACATCTTGCAAGCAGGTCACGATTATAAATCAAAGGGTTTGTATCTGGGTTTATGTCTATGTTTCTCCTTTAGTAGCATGTGAAGTAATTCCCAGTACCATGAACACTAGTCAGTAGGGGTGAAGGCTCTGTGTAGGCACCAACTCAACTTTTCCATGTTCAATGAGTTATGTAGGTTTTGTCTTCAGCAGTGGAACGTACCATCAGTTTGTGGAGATCAACCAATAGCTTTGACAATAGCCTGTTTAAGCATTTGGTTTTATAGCACTGTTCACAATACTCAAGATATGAAATCAACCTAAGTATCCATCAACAGACGGACGAACGGACAGATGGATGGATAGAGAAAAATACAAAGCATAAATAAATTGAATACTATTCAGCCATAAAAAGTAATGAAATCCTGTCAGTTGTGGAAGTATGGATAAACTCAGATGAATTTGTGTCAAGAGAAATCCTAATGGTATTCTGCTATACTCACAGATGGTTGCCTAGCCCAACTGTAATCAGAGTGGCATCACCTAGCAACTGATAGGAGCAGATGCAGAGAACCATAGCCAAACACCAGATGGAGCCAGGGCAACCCTGCAGAAGACAGGGAGGAAGGATTGTAGAAGCCAGAAGTGTCGAGGACACCACAAGAAGATGACCCACACAGTCAACTAAGCGGGACTCAGAGGGGCTCATAGAGACTGAAGTGACAACCAAGGACCCTATATTGATCTGAGCTAGGTCCTCTGCGTATGCATTATGGTTGTGTAGATTAGTGTTCTTGTGAGACTCCTAACGGTGGGAATAAGGCTGTCGCTGACTCTTTTGCCTACACTTAGAGCCCTTTTTCTCCTACTTGATTGCCTCATCCAACCTTGAGAGTTTGTACCTAGTATTATTGCATCTTGTTATGCCATGTTTGGTTGATAGTCCTAGGAGGCCTGATTTTTTTGTTCGTTATTTTTGGAAAGGAAACATAGGAGGTGAACTGGGGGAGATGGAAAGATGGAAGGTAGGAGTGAACTGACTGGGAGGAGTGGAGGGAGTGGTTGGAATACAGTATATGAAAGAAAAAATTACAAAATGAAGGAAGGGAGAAAGGGAAAGAAGGAAGGAAGGAAGGAAGGAAGGAAGGAAGGAAGGACACCCATCATAATCCAGAGAATGTCTCAGCACCCAGAAGCCAATGTAGCATAAACAGTGTCCACAAGTGGAGTAGGTGACTGCCTTTGGGCCCTGGGAATGGTCTCTCTAGTCCCATACTGTTTCCTCATCACTTTGAATATCCATCTGTCTTTGTTTCTGGCCTTGGCCACACAGACAGCTTTGACCTATGGGAGAGAAGTAAATGTAACATAGTGATATGGGTGGCTGTATGTTTCCATTTCTGCCCTTGGGCTTGGCTACTACTATATAAACGCCCCTAGGGTAGCCTGCTGACAAGATGCTGTGATACACAGAAGAATTAGGATGGCCCCCAAGCAACCCCTACAGTCACATGCCACAGAACCCAGACACAGTGCAGACATAGCAGAACAATCAGGTTGAACTATAGACTCTTCAAAACTAATAAATGATTCTTGTTCTAAGCCACTAAGTTTGGGGACAGCTTGATTAGCAGCAGTGACTAACTGAAAGGCCGAGGTCATTGGATGGATTCTATCTGGTACTCCTTATGAAGGTGTAAAGAAAAGAGCAAGACCTTAAAAAGACCATAGGTGGCACCGTCCACAAGGGATGGAAGATGGACTCAGGCAAGCCCATGTGTCCTCGGGAAGTTTTTCCAGGATTCCAACAATTCTCAGTGTCCCATGGCTTTACCTATGACCCAGATATGATCACAACTGACAAGCATCAAAGACCCAGGGACCCTGTTCCTCTTGGCACCTTTTAAGAGAACAATGAATTGAAAAAATGGCAGAGAGTGACCACATCCACAGAACGTTCCTGCACGCTTACATGGCATGTATATCATCAAAGCACACATGGGTTTGTTTGTCTGGTGGGGCCACAGTGTGCTATGAATGATCCCATGAGTCATGCCAGCACAACCTGTAATCTCAGCTTGGGACTAAACTTCCCTGTGGACCCTTTGCCAAGGCCCCTACTCCTCTATGGCACTATTTCATGTCCTTACGGAGCAGAAGATACATGAATGGGTGGCATGTGTCAGGGCTCACAGATACAGCAAGAACATGTATGTGTGGGGCACAAAGGCACCCAGAATTCTTGCATGTCTCAATAGTGCATTTCTGGCTTCCGTTCAGGCATCCCCTGATGAGACTGAGCCATCAGGGAGAGTTTAAGTTTGTTAGCAGCAGCAGGTTCTTCACTCCTGGTATTAGTGATGCTGCGGAAGGCAGCTTTCCCAGGAGACATCATCCCTAGCTACAACAGCGGCTCCCACTTGGCTGAAAAGGTCAGTTCTAAGCCTCTTTTTCATCTGCACTAGGGGAGGGCTGGAACAGAGTACCAGTCAGAACACGAGCAGACTTCACCACCTTCCTACTCGCTGCCCAAGAAGAGGGCCGAGAAAGCCACCTGTCCAACCAAAGTCGTGTTCTCCTTGCAAGAGAGTGTGCAATGCCACCCTACTCCAGTCTGCAGTAAAGCCTGCTGTCTATTCTGTTGCTTCTCAGAGGGAAGACTAAGGAAAGGCCTGGAGAGTGCTGCCGTGCAGTCTGTCCCGGATGTCACCTCCTCCAACCAGACCCACCATTGAACCCAGGAATGGAGCTGCCTGTGGTCAGATCAGTCCTACCCAGAATCTACTCAGAAAGGGCTCTGTTTTCTGAAGGGACAAGAACCGGAATAAGCAGGAGAAAGAGGTGCCAGCATTCTACATGGCCAGTGAGTGAGTCCCATCCTCTGAGGAAGCAGGCTGGAAGGACAGACAATTGCATCATACAAACAATAGACAGGACAACCTAGGATAGGCCTCCTGCAATGCCTCCTCCAGATTTGCTGCCCTCTCTTGGGTTCTCAAGGGCCTTGGTCATCAGAAGTCGCTGCAACCCTCCTGCCACTGCTCGCCCATGCCCTCCTTCCTCAGACAGCCACTGAGAGCTTTCTCTGTGTGGGATTTCCCCACCGGATTCTGGGAAATAAAACTGAAGGAACTACAGTGTTCCTGCTGTCACGACTTATATTTGGGGAGCTGAGAACAGGCCTAGAACAAATGAACAATGGAATAGATCATTTTCCATACTCACAAGCTCTGAAGAAAACACATGTTGGCCTGAAGCAAATGTTGGGGTGGGAAGAGGAAAGTCCCCTGTGAGAAAGCAGAAATGAGGAGGTGGTAGCTCCAGAAGCCCCTCAGAGAAACCGTTCAAGACAGAAGAAGCAATGCCTAGAGAGTTACATAATGAGGCATCTTTGATGACAAATGAAGGAGGACATTGCCATCCTGGAATTGTGCCCTGCAAGACAGTAACTATTAAGGAAAGGAAAGGGGTGTCAGCAGACACCAGGGAAGACCAGAGGCGAGGGGTGGCTGGAGGGCCCATACCTGGTCCTTCTCTCTACTTAGCATGCCCTAGTGCTGCCATTTAGGGACCACTGATCACTTTAAACAAAATCTGACTCTAAGTGTGTCACTGTGTTCCATGCCAAAGCCATCAAAAAATGGTGACCCACCCTCTGCCTCTTCGTCTTCCCTGGGGTTCTCCACAATGCAAGTCTCTACAAGGAGACTGGACCCAAAGCTCTCTGCAGTCTGAGATTCCAGATACTAAAGGTCCCGTCTTGGCCCACTCATTTCCCAATCTCTTCCTTCACACTCCTGGTAATTTTCTCAGCTAATCCTGGGCTCGTCTCTGGCTTCTCACACTACACCTTCCTCTGTCAACAGAGGCTTACATCCTCCACTGGCTGTGGCCTCTCCACTTCCATTACACACTTTGGCTCATCTTCACTGTGTCTTTTTGTGTTCACCACCAAGTCTCCTCAGGATCTTCTACAATAACTTCCTATAAGGTCTCCTTGTATCTGCCCACTAATGTAATGTGCTAGAATGTTCTCTCTTAAGGTCATATGTGTACGTACATAATATAGCTTGCCGCTAACCTCCCAATGAATAATACAATAATACAAGTTTACTTAAAAGTTGCCAAGAAATTAATAACCTCAAAAGTATCAATTAATCAAAATACAAGCAAACAAAAAGGCTTCTTGATATTTTATCAATGTATACAAAATAAGATCATGCATCTTAACTTGGACTAAGAAGCAGTCTGGAGCAAATAGCTTTTCCTGCTTTTCATTTCGATGCTTCCATCAGCTACCTCCACCACCAAATCAGGAGCTCATGGATGAGAAAAAGAAGATTTTTGCCCTTCTCTGGAGATCACGCACACACAGGGGGATGCGGGGGGGGGGGACCTACATATTTCTTTGAAACTATCAGAGCCCCACATCTCCATCAGGACCCAATTCAGACTACTCTTCCCTCTGAGACCCTCTCAGTTCCCCAAGTTGGAATTTATGCTTCCCTCAAAGTGAGTAACACTAAACAAGGTGTAAAATTAGGCAGCTGTGCAAGAAGGAGGACCTGGGTCTTCCTCATCTCTCCATCCACCTAACATCTAACATAAAGACAGGACCACAGAAGTCCATGGAACTGTAGGCCCAGCCAAGGCACTAGCCTGCAGCCCAGAGTTACTTCAGCAAGCACACAGACACCATACACCATTAAAGGCAAAGCTGTGTCAGGCAAGGAAGTGAAGCTGTGGGAAGTCTTTTCAAAAATCTCAGGTGACATCTGTGATGGTCTCTCTCCTTCTTAAAGATCAGGCAGTCACCTGACATTTTAAATACTGTCTTTCTCAAAAGTAATTGAAATGAAAGAACACATTTCAAATTGCTTTCCCTACAATTTCAATCTCTGAGGAAGACCCAAGCTCAGAGAGTACTCACAAAGAATATTTTACCATCCGTAATGTGCACACACACACACATATATATGTATGAGGGCTGCCACCTCATACCAGGAAGAGTTCACAGATAGCAGAGTTTGGAGACTATTGGCAAATTTTCCAAAGGCTGAGACACAACTCTGAGTGCCCAGATTGTTTTTCCACTTCCTTTCCTATCTGGGATCACAAACATAGATTTCTTTGAATTTCTTTCCAGATGGAGTTTACCCATTCAAGTTCCTTATTAAGCCCCCTGTTCCAGTGCCTCACCTCCTTTATTGCTTACTCCCTCCCCCCACTACCAGCTCCAAATTCTTTGTCATTGTCACCAGCATAGAGTAACTACCATAACAGGGTGTGAGGAGCCTGGTGAAGAAGCATCCACCACATCCAAGACAAGACCGCAGTGACCTGCTGTGACGTCACCCATAAGCAGCAGCCCTGCCTAGCTCACAATCCTTTTGTAATTTATTTCCCCCCATGGCTTTCCAGCTCTGCATTCTATTCTTCTCTTCCTTCCTTCCTCTCTTTCCCCTTTCTTCCACCTTTTCTCCCTTCCCGCCTGAACACTGCTCTCAGCCAAGTCCTGGGATCAATGTCAGAGTGTTGGGGACTGTGGACCCCCAGACCCTGAGTTTCCTGTGACCCCTGCCTGCCGGGGGTAAAAGGGCTTGTTTTCCTGCAGCTGCTCTGAGCAAACAGCTTGTTTTCCTGTGCTTTCAGCTGCTCTGAGCATGAGACAGGGGAGTGGTTTCTGGTGGGCTTGCAGTTGAGAGTTTAAGCTGCCCTGGAACACAATAAAGTTGGTATTCTTGATTCAAGGAGGCATTCTTGGCATTTTTGTTTCAAGAGTGACCCATGTCTCTGTCTCTGTGTCTTTATCTGTGTGTGTGTGTGTCTGTGTGTGTTTCAATCTCCAGCACTTTGCAGGGCTTGCGAACAGTTAGTACAGATGGTATGCTACAGACGTAGTACCATAGTACACATAGTAGTAGAACATCTGAATGCAAAAGCCCCACAGCCCTGGCCTCAAGGAGCTCCCAGTTTCACAGGGAGTGACTTGGAATTAGGGAGTGGTCCCACTGTCATTCAGGGAACATACCTCAAAGTGTGAAGTCTTTCCAGTTGCTAGCAGTATCTTATGAATGAATTAAATACCCCTTACCTTCAATCCAAGAAAACTAGGGAAGTCACCAAGAAGGTCAAATCAGTAACAAAAAAATCAGAGACACACAGGTGTGGCATATCTAGTCCTTCGCAACAATAAAACAGGAAGCAGTCTACTCATGGCCTGGCGAAACCCTCCAGGTGAAGAGGATTCCGTGATGCGTTATTCTCCACAATACAGTGGCTACTGCTCTGGGTATGCCTACCCTGGTCACAGTTCAACTGCCCAGACCTCAATCAAAGGAACCTCCAGAGTAAGTCCCACCCACCAAAAGCAAGCCCTTCGTGCTAACCATGTCTTATACTTACTGTGTTCTGATGCATTGATGTTGGGGTTCTTGCTGTCACTTAGGGTTGGCCAATTCCTAGAGATAGTACCACTGGCCCCACAAAATACCCTTCTATGAAAACCAACCCATCCAAAGCCCACAATCCAACCCTTCTCTTTGAGCTCTCATATCCCAGGGCATAATCCACCTACTCTAATTATCCCAGGGCCAAGGCCAGCCTGCTAGCTAAAGCCTACAGTAATCATTCACACCCACCAGCCCTCACCCTGACTACCAGTCCTTCCCTGTTCACCACAGTGAAGGTCCTTGCTATCAGACATCCTTGTCCCATCACTTCCCAGCTTCGCCTCTCCTCCCTTGGTACGACAAACTGTCATTTCAGTGTCTGTCTTCCCATGGCCTTCTGCCATTGCCATAGCTAGATAATAATAATGTCTGTGTTGAAACTGTCAAGCTTGTGGGTGCAGTACTATTCACAACAGACAAGATACAGAATCAACCCATTTGTCTATCAGTAAGCCAATGAATTTGCTTATGATGGAATGCTATGTGCCACAGAAAACAGAATGAAATCTTGCCATTTGCAACAAGAAGGAAAAGCCCAGAGCATGATGTTGAATGAAATGAGCTAAATATAGAGAGATGAGTACCATAGGATTTCCTTCATATAGAGAGTGTGAAAAAGTTGAACTGATAGGAATATACCTTGTTATGGCTGGCATTTGTGCAAACTGCAGAGGGCCAATAAAAGGGCCAAACGTCTGCTTTTTTTAAAAAATGAATAAATTCAGGACACTCTTTGGGCAAATTGTGACTACAGTTAATAGCAGTATATTTTATATTTGAAACTTGCCAAGAGACAGTGCGTGAATTAATTATGGCCTTGCAGGGCTTGATGTAGACACTGCATAACATAGTATGCATTACCTCATCAAGTTATACCCCTGAAACATGAACAACTTTGACCTAACCCCAAACAAAACAAAACGCCCTCTTGTCTGGTTGCGTGGGGTGCAGCGCTCTAGATGCTTATTTTGACTAACCCCACCCACACCTCAGCCAATCCTTGACCAGAGGTGCATAGAATAATCATAGGCCTGTGTTCCATTCCTTCCCCCCCAAACTGGATGACCTCCAGGGCCACCTCTCTGAGCCCATTTTTACTCTGCAAATAAGTACCGTGTCTTGCTCAGGAGAGCCAGGCATTCTTCAGTGAGAAGCACACATTACAGCTGGCACCTTGCGAAATAGATGTTCCTGCTGTCAGCTCCCTTCCGACCTTCTCATCAGCATAAGGAACGCCCCCAGAAGGGTTCTCAAATGAGCAAATCATCTCCCTTGTCCTAGAGGCTCGTCAAGAAAGGAGGCCTGTCCTGGCAATCGGATGACACAATACGAGACTAAAAAGGTCGCCTCTTCCCTCTGTGATAATGGGAATTTCAAAGTTGCAAAGTAGCTGAAGGGGAAAAGCTGTCATCGAAAACTCTGAGAAAAGGGGACACAATTCGACCCTAATGAGGGCCAATAATATCCAGGAGACTTCTCCTTGGACAGGTTTCAGAAGCATCCACAAAGCCAGGGGAGGGGAGATTCTGGGAAGAGAAAGTGTCCAAAGGCTTCCCTATCGGCATGTTCCAGCAGCGCCTCCACATACATGTTTAAACACGGGGCTGCCACATGCCCTGCCTAGGGCTTTGCCAACAGAGGCTATCAGCTGATCAGAACACACTCCACTTCTCACCAACCTCTATTCCCTTCCATTTAAAAAAAAACACACACAACAAACACAAGGGGAAAGCATTTAAAATAATCAGGATGGAAGATCGAGATTAAAAACAATTTAAAATAAACGTCTACTCTGGCACTCTGGAAAAAACATACCACGCTGCATTAAGTGCTTTGAATTAAGTAAATTACACCAAGTAACTAATTTACATAATGATCAAGATTTGCATTTTACACATGTTATAATGAAAATGGGTTTATAAAATAATTCTTCACCAACTTCTGTTCAGAGTGGAGAAGTATTTGTAGAAAATTCCGTGATATTTATCTGTCACTGTCTTTCATGTTGCAGATCTCTGGCTTCTTCAATAGTTTTTTTTTTTTTAATCTGCAAGGCCCCTTATTCCCACTGCAATAAATAGTGCCTTTAATTTGCAATTCCCTCCCGTCACTGAGTGAGATCATATTTTTTATAGAATCTATAATATGCTAATGATTTTCAGAATTTTCACAAATAAAGTTTGATGTCCCTGTCACCTTTCACTTATAAGGCATTTGGGATTGATTTTTAGCAGTGTTTCCTGCTAGATCTGGGAAGACTATTTTAAAGTCCTGCTGAGGATGCTGACTGCCTCTGCTGGGTAAGGGATAGATGGAATTTCTCAGTAGCCTTGTGTCCTGTATCAGTGGTCCCCTTGGGGCTGAGGCAAGATTCCCAGCTGGCACCTCCAGCCCATGGTTCAGGGGTCCAGTCTTCAGCTTTGGTGACAAGTTCCTGCCTCCAGGTCCTTGGATGTGGGGGCCAAGAGCCAGACTATCCTACTCACCTACCCTGCTCCCTCCCTGTAGTCTATGAAGAATGAGACATTTAGTTTCCCAGATGAGGAAATCAAGGACAGACGGGTTGTTTTCTCTCTAAAACCACCAGACAAGAACAGTCTAGACCCATCTCTGTGCTTTGAGGGAGCTCTGATGTTGTAGGAGTTTAAAAGAAAATAGCCCTCCAAAGGGAGTGGCACTATTAGGAGGTATTGGCTTGTTAGAGTAGGTGTGGTCTTGTTGGAGGAAGTGTGTCATTGTGGAGGTAAGATCTGAGATCTAATATATGCTCAAGCCACATCCAGTGTCTCAGACCACTTCCTGTTGTCTGTGAGTCAAAATATAAGGACTCTCACTCCACCCCTATTCCAGCACCATGTCTGTCTACACGCCACCCTATCACACCGTGGTAATAATGGACCAAACCTCCAATAACTTAAATCACCCCAATTACATGTTTTTCCTTTATAAGAGTTGCCTTGGTCATGGTATCTCTTCATAGCAATAGAAACCCTAACTAAGACAGTTGTTTCCCTGGATTTCTCAGTAACTTAAGTAAGATCCCAAATAGGAGTAACTTTCCAGTGATTGCCCACACATTTGCACTTGAATGTGCAGGAGACCTAAAGTGAATGTCACTGTCCTTTGTTAATAGTGTGCCCATGGCATGGAAGAATGAGCAAAGGCAAAAGCTTACCCGCATGTGACAGTCTGAATGCCTACGTCCCTCCAAATCCCCGTGTTGAAATCCTAGACCTGGTGGTTACAGAAGCAGGAGAGAGATTGCAGGGCGGGGCATTTGGGTGATAAGGGACCTTCCTGGGATGTATTTGTGCCCTGACAGGAAACACAGAGGCCAGATTCATCTGGCTTCTCCCTGCTGCAGATGTGGACATGATGAGAAAGTAGACTTCTGCAAACCAGGATGAGGACCCTGCAGACACTGGGTCTGTTGCCTTGTCCTTGGACTCCTAAGCACCAAAGCTATGTAAATAAATGCCACAGACGTCAGGAGTATATAATTCTTTTCTTGATACCAAGCTGAGATAATTCGCAAGCAGCAGGAACTTTTTAAGGCCTAACTTGGTGCCACTCTGCTAAGTAACTTGCACACACTACCTCATCAATCCCCATGACAACCTCATGTCTTCTGAGGGGACCCGGCCAGAAAGAGACTAAATGGAAGCTCAAGCCCAGAATTCTCCAACAAGCCAAAGGTGCCTGAGGGGTGACAGGAAGGAGGCAGGTCCACACACTCTGTACAGATACTTAACTGTGAGCTCCATGTGGACCAGTCTTTCCGTGAGTCTGAGCACCCGTGAAGAACTATTGGATGATATCAACTTTGCGGTTTAGTTATTGGCTCAAGCAGACCTGGGGAGCAACTCCAGCTGCCTCCCAGGCGAGGTCTCACTCCCTTTAAGGCACCTGGGTCTGGCAACCCCAAGAGCAGTTCTCCCGAGTGCTCATCCAAAGCACAATAGAGCTCCCAAGAGACCACACAGCTTTGCAGAATGGCAAGACGATACAAACCATGAATAATCCATTTCCGGCTACTAATCTGCGATCAGTATTAATAACTGGCATTACACGGGGAAACACGGCAGCCTCATTAATCCTGTAAATTACCACTGAGGAAAGGTTCTACTAAAACAGCAGACCCAGCTGAGATGACTCAGAAGCAAACCCAGGTGGAGTGTCACCTCTTCAGACCTACAAAGGGTTATTATCTGCCCACACACGAGGCCCCTGATTCCTGGGACCATCAGCAACCCCAGAGCGGCAGGGCATCCCCTGTCACTGCTCAGAGAGAAACAGTTTGAGATTGGCCAAGTTCAAGCCCTCACTCGGGATTTCTCCAGCATGCTATCTGCTGCTGAACTAGGTCATTTTCTATGGTATACGTCAGAGAAGAGGACCAGAAACTGAACTGAAGACAGGCAAGTAAGAAACACTAAGGGGCAGATGTCTACATGAGGAGGTCAATTTTCCATAAGGAAAGTCTCAAAACAGCCTTCGGAAAGCAGAGAGTGGGTCTTACAGGATAGGCATGAATTCTGAACACAAACAAGGGGCGGGAACTCCAAACCAAAAGGACCCCAGCACCCCTGGGACCCGAGCTTTGCAGAGCCAGTGATCCAGCTGGGTGACCTATGAATCATTTCGCATGAGTATAAGGGTTGCCATGCCTGGTGTACTGCCTAACGAAGCACAGTGACATTCTAGATAGGAAGGACATCAGGTGGCCTGCTGGGCAGCTCAGACCAGGTGCACCAAGCTAGCCCTCCTGCCCAGGGCAGGTCAAGACTTTGAGGAGGAGGATGCATGGGGGTGGCAAAGCCATGGAGTCACTTGAAGTCCACTCAGTGTTAAAGTGCCCCCTAAGGCCGGAGATGTGCAACCTAGCCCAGCTTTTATGAGGCCATTTCAAGGTAAGGACTGTGACTCCCTGGTGGCTCTATCCTCACAGCAACCTCCTGACCTTGTGTTAAGTGCCCTTAACTTGCAGATGTGATTTACATAATTACTTTTTGACACCAACCTGGCTTTAATTTGTTTCCTCTGGAACCCACCTCGGAGGAGGGAGCAGCAACCAGAGCGGGGAGTGAGGCTGAGGGAAAGGCTTTCTGACACCACTCCCCTTTCCTGCGGCTTCCCAAAAGCCACGACTGAAGAAGGACCAATTCTAACCACACTGTAGAGTACCAGAGAGCCTCAGAACCCCCTGGCCACGTGAGTTGCACCACCATCCTTGAAGACAGCATTATAGAGAGGCAGGTAAATACCCACAAGGACAGAGCTCTGTCGGAAGCAAGATGTGGGCAGTGTCGGGCAGAGGGGACAAAGTCACCTGCTAGTTAGACATCAAGCTGCACCAGGGTCAGACAGATGGGGTGGGCACACCTCTGAGGACAAAAGGTCTAATAATGTTGTCACCAGGACACTGTTGTGACACACAGGAGGACAGAGTGTTGGGCAGGTGCGATGAGAGACCATCACAGATGGTGGTTCCGTGAAAGGGCAGGAGTCTAGATGTCATGGCAAGCTAGGGTCACGCTCGGGCAGGACTCCATAGAGACTCAGCACAGGTGGATAGATTCCCTCAGACAGACAGCAGGCCACTTTGCCTGCAGATCAGCTAACTGCACAAGGAGCAAGGCATGACAGATGCTGGCTTATGGTTCATGGCGACCATGGACAGGGAACAAATGGAAGAGTAGGAGACCCCGCCAGGAAAGACAGCAGCTTAGTCCCAGTCGTGATGCTAAGTGCAAAGGAGACCTCTCACACTACACAGTCCTTACGACACATCTGTATAGTCCCACCCATGAGTTCACACTGTTGTGTGCGAGTCACATTCACTTATGCACCACAAACGCGCATGCGCGTGCACACACACACACACACACACACACACACACTATGCTCCCACTCACTGGTATATACACTGTGTGCTAAAGCCAGCTGAACCAACTCACCAGGCCCATCATTAAATTTTCAAGAATTTGGGAGTTTCTAAATATAGCCACTTCAATTAAATTATACAAACCTGTAATTAAATAAATTATTTCACAAGCAAAACTGACAAATATACAAATCTTCTCACTTCCCAGGCATTTTGCTGAATTTTACTATTTATTTGTGCGCTGAGGCTAGGCGTGTCTACTGTGTTTGAAGGAGGAAACCGTGATGCATGTCTTCTTGCCCCGAGCTTACATGCTATTACATCGACTAGCTCAAATGCAGCCATGGCATGAGAATTCACACCACAGACATCAGCAGCGGTTACACATTAGGGCTTCTTGTTTTTCTTTGAGACTGGTTTCCAAACATTCACTGGCATGCCATAGCTCACAAAGCACACACCCATATCCTCCCCAAGCCTTCCACACACACACACACACACACACACACACACACACACACACACATAGCTATCTCTCGGTGTCTGGAGAAATGGTTCCAGAATCCCCTCAGTTCCAAAGCCTGACTCACATCCCTCCTATGAAATGGTGTAGCACTGGCGTTTAGGCTGTGCAGAGCTGTGATACGCTCTCAGTCATCAGCAGACGGCTTATAATACCTAATACACTGTAAATGCTATGTAAATCATTGTTGCACGGTATTGTTTAGGGAATACTGACAAGAAAAACAGTCGGTACGCATTTGTTATAGCTGTGATTTTCCTGAGTATTTTCAACTGACAAGTGAATACAGAACATATAGGGACAGCTGTACATTTGTGTGTACACACACACACACTCTCTCTCACACACACACTCACACTCACACACATACTGTCTCTTAAACACAAACCAGCACATTCTCGTTCTCCCTAGCATGTCCAGATCGGCAGCACCCACACTCAGGACAAACAGTACAAAGTGCTCTAGGACGGAACTAGTTGCACACCCGGCTTGTCCGCCTTCCTCAACCCTCCACTGGTCCTTGGTGCTGCCTCTTAGGGCAGCACTGGAGGCAGAAGCGTCATGCCTCAATGTCCCCTGGAAGGCAAGATGATGGATGACAGGAATTGGTCACCATCAGACCGGTGGTCATCTGAGACTAGAAGGTATATAAAGATGGGGTGATGGCCCACGTGTGCGGGCCATTCTAGAAGCAAACATAAGTGGTCAACGGTCCCTACAGGCCCATGAAGCACTGCTTTAAAAAACATTCTGAAATCCCAAATTAAACCTCTATCTATATTAATTAAGATCCAGGATATGCAGGGCTAATGGGACTGCCAGCCCATTCATCACGAGCTAGTTACCTCCCGCCAGAACCTCCTGGGTCAGATTACAAATGGGATATGGAGTAGGGGCCGGGTGGCAGGATATTATCCTGAAATATAATTTGAACTTTCCTTCCAAAATACCATCTTCAGGCTGATCCATCACTTGTTTGCCTCCACCCAGGCCTGCCACAAGTGAGGGCTGAAACATGAGGCCATCCATCACCGGCCACCAGAAGGGCCTGGAAATGCCAGCGCTGCTCTCGGGCACAAAGGAGGATGCAGACAAGTGCACTAATAGGATGATCAATGCCAGTGTGTGGGTCCATAAGATGGGTGTGCGGGTGCTGGAATGAACATGGCCCTCTTCTCCTCCCAAGGCTTTTATTCTTCCTGCCAGGAGCTCGGGTCTTGGGAGATAAGCAAGGAACCCCCACTTACACAGCAGCTTCTCTAGACTATCTCCCAATGCTCATTCATTGACTCCTCCAAGCCTACCCTCAAATGCAAAGTATTTATCTCTGGGGCCCAGGGACTCCATTAAGACTCAAATGTCACCCAACTCTGCTGCCTCCAGAAGCATGAAAACGACAGAAGTCAGACCCCAGGGAGTGTGATCTATGCTCCTGTCTCCAGGAGGACCCCTGACTTCGGAGCCAACCCAGCATCCAGCGGGGGTCCATCCTGGCAGCAGCAAGCATCTCTAAATAGTGGCCCAGGCTCCTTTTTTTCTTTCTAATTTTATTTAAATAACATTATTTTTAATTTACTTTACATACCAACCTGTTTCTTCTCCCCCCTCCCCATCAATCTCCCTTTTCCTATCTACCCCCCTTCCCGATCCACTCCTCCTCCATCTCCATTCTCCCATGGGCTTGCACAAAGCATGGCTCATTGAGATGGGACAGGATGGAACTCTCAGAGGTAATCCAGCATGGGGAACAGGTTACCAAATGCAAGCTAAGTGCCAGGGAGAGGTCCTGCTCTCACTGTCAGAAGCCTTACTAAGAGATCAAATTACATGATTGTCACACACATGCAGAGGACCTAGGTTGGTCCATGCAGGCCCCCTAACTGTTGTCCAGCATCCATAAGCTCCCATAAGCTCAGATCAGCTGTCTCTGTGGGTTCCCATCTTCCCCACCCCCCGCTCATATAATCCCTCCTCCCTTTCTTCCACAAGAATCTCGAGCTCAGCACAGTGCTTGTCTGTGGATCTCTGCCTCTGCTTCATTCAATGGATAGAATATTTCTGACAGCAACTAGGGAAGTCACCAATCTGCTTACAGAGGAAGACCAGTTCAGGAACCCTCACCACTATTGGTAGGAATCTTAGTTGGGGCTGTCCTTGTGGGTTCCTGGGGTTTCCCCTGGTATACGTTTCTCCCTAACCCCAAAATGGTACCCCCATCAAGATGTCTCTTTTGTTACTTTCCCCTCCATCCTGTCTCCAACCTCTCCTCCCACCCCTGCCTCCTCCCTGTACCCAGCCTGCCCAACAAGCTCCCTCTAGTTCCTATTCCTCCATCCCTTCAACCTCCACCTCCTGGTTTGCCCAGGAGATCTTTTCTACTTCCCCTTCCCAGGGAAATCCACACATCCCTCTTTGGGATGTCCTTGTTATCTAGCCTCTCTGGGGCTGTGGATTATAGTTTGGTTAACCTAAACTTTACCCCTAATAATCACCAATGTGTGAGTACATACTATGTTTGTCTTTCTGGGTCTGGATTACCTCACTCAGAATGATATTTTTCTAGTTCCATCCATTTGCCTGCAAATTTTATGAGGTCATCATTTTTTAAAGCTAAGTAGTACTCCATTGTGTAAATGTAGCACATTTTCCTTATCCATTTGCTAAGTAGTACTCCATTGTGTAAATGTACCACATTTTTCTTATCCATTCTTCCACTGAGAGGCATCTGGGTTGTTTCCAGGTTCTGACTATTACGAATAATGCTGCTATGAGCATAGTTGAGCAAGTGTCCTTGTGGTATGATTGTGTATCCTTTGGGTATATACACAGGAGTGGTAGGGGTGGTGACCCAGAATCTTAAGCGTGTTATTCAATGCTACATCTTCTCAGTCCCAATCACTAACCCCAGCACACAGCAGTAGTTCAATAAAGTTACATAGGAAACATGTCTGAATTAACTAATGAAGTCAGTTCTCTGTGCAGAGGCAGATGCTTGGGTCTAACAAGAGCCCATTGGGTTGATGCACAAACCCACACCAGAGCTGGGCTGTACACGCTGAAGAGGAAGAGCTAGCAGAGCTGTCACCAAAAGCACATGCTTCTGTCCACTACAACCAGAAGTGATAACGTAGGAACACTCAGGCAGTGCTGGATGCTTGTTTGCCTCCACCCAGGCCTGCCAGAAGTCAGGACTGAGACATGAAGCCATCCATCACTGGCCACAAGAAAGGCCTGGAAATGCCAGAACTGCTCTCAGACATCCTGCCTCACTTCCTGGCCCAAGTTCTGTCATTGTCCCTAGTTTACAAATAGAAGCTGAGACTGGGTGAGTGTCAACACCACAGTTCAACTTCAAGCCAATTCCTGATCATTGGCTCTCAGCCTCTTTGATTTATAGGAACACGTGTATCACGTGGAAGCACTCATGATTGCCAGTCTCTTTCACCTTCCAGAAAAATGATAATAAATAAAACACCACTTAGCAAGGTCCCCGATTCCTAAGCCAACATCACTAGCTGCACACCTTATAGAAGACTGGGGAAGCCAGGCAGTGGTGGCACACGCCTTTAATCCCAGCACTTGGGAGGCAGAGGCAGGTGGATCTCAGTGAGTCTGAGTCCAGCCTGGTCTACAGAGTGGGTGCCAGAACTGCCAGATCTATTACACAGAGAAACTCTGTTTGAAAAATAATAAAAATAAGTAAACCACCAAAAAGAAGATTAGGGAATGCACCTGGTGGCCCCGGGACAGTGCTGCCCCAGCCTGCAACCAAAGCCTCGGCACTCATAGAATCAGGCTCAGCCCAGACAGGCGGGCAACCAACTTGCCAATCTCCCAGGAAGTAACCATGCGACCTCTGATCAGGGCATCAAACAGGTTCTTTCATAACCTACAGCTGCCTTCTCCACCAACCTCTCAAAAGCAACTGGAGATGCAGATTCAGACCATGGGTCAGAAGTTTCGTGGTAATTACAGTGATTTCCAGGTTAGCGGGAAATAGCACCCCAGAAAGTACATGGAACCAATCCTACCATTCTGGAGTACCAGATAAATTCTGTTAGGGATGAGACCTTAGCAATTCATCATAATCCCTGACATAGGGAGAAAAGAGAGCCAGATGCCTGCTGTTGGGCACAGATCCAAGGGCACCTCTGGTAGAAGTCCCCTCTGCCCATCACTACTTTCCTGCCCTTCCCTCCAGTCACATACACCAGCACTAAGCCAAGAGACAAGTTCATAGTCCTGAGAACTCTCCAGTACAAGTAGGGGATGGAGAAGATGTGATGAAGAGAGGAGAGGAAGTGACTGTGATGCTCCTGCTTCCGATCTAAGACTGATGTCCTGAAAGATGCAATTGACCTCCTCCCCCAACCCCACAAGACATGCAGCATGTGATTGAGTCCCTGCTCTGACCTCTGGAAGGCAGGAGGTCAGAAAAAGGAAGCAAATGCTTAGAGATGGCAGCCTAGCAATTTGAGCTAGAAAACTTCCCTTGACAGTGCGGCAGGATTGGATTCCAGGCGTAGGGCCAGCTTGAGATTGCAGGACAGGGAGCTAACTACAGGACACCTGTAGCTATGGAGGATTTAGGAGTCGATGGCCAACACCTCTGGGGTCATCTCTGCTCAGTATCTTCTTTTCTACCCTAGCAACAGCCTAAAGTCCTGTCGTTTCAAATCCCTTCCTCACGCAGCCTGATTCTACCCTGGGATCTGTCAGTGTCAGGACTTCTAGACTCTACTTACTTGGAAACATACATGTTGAACCAACCCAGCCAGAATTCCTGAGTCTAAATCTCCCATAAGCACATCCCCCATCTTCTGATTCATCTTAATTTTCACCTTGATCGGACTGAGAAGCTCCTAAGAGATTTGTAAAGCTCTTGGTGTGTCTACAGACGGATTTCAAGGTGGGCTAAGAGTCACCAACCCTCAGGTTAGAGGCCTGAACTTAAGAAGAGGAAATAAAGGAGGGCGCTCACAGATACACAGGCAGACCCTCCCTGCTTCCTGTCTGCCATGAGGTAAGCAGCTTTCTCCATGCCTTCCCACTTCTGAGATGCAAAGCATGGAATCATATGGAGCCATCTCCATAGCATGAACCTCAGAGCATCTATAAGAGCAGATCTTCCCCCTCGAGGTGTGTGCCAGGTTTTGTGACTATGGAGGGGTTGTGTTAATCGGGTTTCTGTTGCTGATAATGAATACCTGAGATAACTGCCTTATAAAAAGAAAATTTCCATTTGCTCAGGTTTTAGTGATTCCAGTTCATGACTGGGTGGCCACAAGAGGTGGGATGCTGACAAGGTCCCACATGATGTCAAGAACATGTGGCATCACAAAGCCACTGACCTCATGGTCAAACAAAAGAGAACAAAGACACTGGTGTCTCCCTTTAAGGACACGCTCTCTGCCATGGTAAGGTTTGATGTTTAACTGGGCATGCCTAAAGAGAGCCTCTAGATTGATAACTGAGGACCTTCCTCATGGGTTCCTGGACAGAAAGGGATGAACAAAATGGTTTATCTCACTCTGCTTCCAGACAAAGGATACAATGTGACCAGCCACCCCACCCCACCCCTGCATCTTCCCTGCCAAAACAAACTCTTTATTCGTTATATTCGCCTCATTTATTCGTTATGTTCGCCTCTTGTATGGTACTTAGGGCAGTAAGAAAAGCAACCACCACACTCCTAATAGCTTCAACACCTCACACTAAGCCCTACCTCCTAAAGTGGGCACCATACCCACTGATGTCATGGGCTAGGAACCAGACATGGATCTTTAGTGCTACAATTGGATGTCTTAAGACCCAAGCTATGGCACCATCCACAGGAGTAGCATGACAAACCATCCAGCTGGAAAAGATGTCTCTTTGGAAATCCCCCTTCCTCTTTCCTCGCCTGGACTGCACAGATGCTCATAACCCCTATCTCTACCCCACTGCTGTCCCAGATATGTTACTATCATCTGTCCCTGAAACTGTTCAAACAGGTTCAGCCTGACCTCTCAGTTCCCAAGCCAGATGCACCGAAGCTCTTCATCCAGCAGAGACTTCCAGCATGGAGCAGACCAGGTACCTGTCTTCCTCAAACAGCCCAGCGACTCTGCAACCAGAACCTAGGAGACCTGGTGTGACTGGTCCTGCCTTGCTCTTCGGCCTGGCGGCTGCCTCCCGCTTCCCCATACCCTCCAGGCACACAGCTCATCATTCTGTGGCGTACTAAAAGCTCAGTCGCCTCAGATACTTCTCAGCTGTGGCCCCTTTTGCTGGAAGACTACGTCAGACAGCTGTCTCACTGCCTCCTTTGGTGTAGCATATCATCAGTTCAAACATCGGCTCCCTGTAGCATATCATCAGTTCAAACATCGGCTTCCTCGGAGAAACCCACATAGGCTATCGGGTGCTCGTTCCACCCCTGTCTATGACCACCGCATCTCCATCGCTTTCCTTCATGTCACTTTTCTCTGCCTGAAGAAATCATCTTGGATTTGTGCCCACGTCTCGCTTCCCACCTTCCTCTCAGATCCAGGAGAACAGCCAGCACACAGTAGGCACTCATCATCAAAGCAGGGACAGGATTCAGAGTGAGGTGAATCCAGAGTCGGGACTGGATTTTTCTGGGTGTGAAACACAGCTCACTCAGCCCTTCACTGACTTTACAGGAGTTACTTCAAACCTTCCTAAACATCCACTCTCTCATCTGAGAAGAATACTTCATTTGAGAAGCAGCCACCACCAGATTAAACAATAACAAGTGTGAACTACTTGGAATTTGCTTGACAAACAGTTGATGGCATTGTTGATTACAATAATAATTGGCTTCAGGGTGGCTTATCTCTCCAAAGCGCTTGTGCTGAGAGCTGGATTGGAATTGGCAGTGCTGAGCAGTGGTGAGGACCAACAGAAAGTAAGCAGATCACAAGAGTGCCATTTTCACAAGGGAGTAACACCTTCTCACAGCGTGGGTCAAGTCTCAGAAAATGGATGAGTTCTCAAAAGAAATGTGTGCTTGTACATCCTAAGCCATGCAGAAATTCAGATTAAACTGCTTTTGAGATTCTCTCTGACCTCAATGTAATGGAGAACAAAGACTACAAAGACGGTTCAGTGGTTATATGCTTGCTTCCCAAGTGGGAGAACCAGAGTTTGGATCTCCAGAAACCATGTAGATGCCAGGTAGGTGTGGCAGCCACCAGTAACACCTATGGAATTCTCCCAAGGTGAGCTGGCTAGCAAGACTAGCCATACTGCCAAGCTCTTGGTTATGACTGAGAGACCCTGTTTGTCTCGATGAATAAGGTGAAGGTGCAATTGATGATGAATCCCAACATCAACCTTGGGCCTTTATAGGCTACCCACATGCACATACACAACACACACACACACACACACACACATATAGATGATATATATATATCACACCCCACATATAAACACACATGTGCACAAACATACATACATATCACATATACATACACCCATACATATATGCACATACCATATACACACATGCCGGACACACACATAGGAACATGCCACATAAGTGCACAACACACACATGCATATATTCATACAACACATGCATATATACACGTAAGCATGCATGTATGTCTTCATACAGTATATAAACACACATGCACACCACATACATACAAAGTAAAGAAATTTTAAATGGCTAACATCAAGAAAATGAGACACAATAAATATTGGGAATGAGGTGAGGGAAGAGGAAGACTCACTACTGATGGGAATGCAAACTGGCACAGCCATTATGGAAATCAGGGAAGAGATTCCTCAGAAAACTAAAAATAGAACAACAATCTCAGCCAGCTATGCCACTCCAGAGTACGTACCTGGAGCGCTGAGTCTATACAGCACGGAGATCCTTGCACCTCCGTGTTAACTGCCGCACTAGTCACAATAGCCCAGAAACGGAACAGGCCTGGGTGTCCATCAGTAGATGGAGGAACGAAGAAAATGTGGAACATGAGCACAATAGAATTTTATTCAACCATAAAGAAAAAGAAGATGGTAAATCTGCAGCAAAATGGATACAACTGGAAATTTTTATGTTGAGTGAAAGAAGTCAGATTCCAGAAGACAGCGTGTGTTTTCTCCACAAGCAGACTCTAGTTTTAAACAGTGTGTGCGTGTGTGTGTGTGTGTGTGTGTGTGTGTGTGTGCCCACACATGCCCACTGCTAGTCGTGAAAGAAGAGAACGATGAGACCCTGAAGAGAGGGCTCCATACATAAACTACTCATGAGGACCTGTGATTTCAGAACCCAACCGTCATGGGAAATCCACATGCCTCTAACCCAGTGCTGGGGAAGGAGGGGCTCACAGGGCAGCCAGGCTAGACAATCAGTGAGCTCCAGATTCAGTTAGAGAGAGTGTCTCAAAAATGTAAGACGGAGAGCAACAGAGAAAGGCAGCTGATGTCCACCTCTGGCCTCCATGCACTCATCCAAGCATGGGTGAGCACGCTGGGCACACGTACATGGACACACACACACACTAAGAAAGGGAGTCAGTGAGAGAGAAGAAAGAGATCTTAAGAGGAGGAGGAAAAACAGTGAGTTGTTCAAAGCAAGTTAGTCTGTCCCAGGTCACACTGCATATTCCGCACTTAGGAACTCCCTCTCATGAGCTTCCCTCACAGGGCCCATCCACCACATTTGATGTCGCTGAAGGAGTCATTCCCATGTACTTCTCTTTGAAGAAGCAAAACAAACCTCGCTTCTCATAAATGACCCAGCACCGTGTATATTGCCCTAGGAACTGAGACAAACTACGGTAAATATGAAAATGTCTATATAAAAGTGGGGGTGTGAGAAAGCAAGCATGTGGAAGCAGTGAAGGGGAGAAGCAGGGTTACAAATACTAAGTCTGGAGCACAACAACAGACTCTCAAGACCACTGACCCCCGAGACCACAGTGGTGAAGAGAGGTGGGTGCTGCCTTGCTGGGCTGAGGCAGGGATCACATACACTGTGCAGCAAGTAGCCAAAGGAGCCTGTGAGATCTGACTCACGGGCCATGATGCCTTGCCATCATGGGAGATGTGAACAGGGCAGGAAGAAGCAGCCAATGACTGCATATGTAGCCCAATGCTGTCCCACCTAGCTCTCTTCTTCCACAGACATTCTGGTTTAAGGATGCCTCTACATCCTGTTCTATCCCAGTTGTTTTTAGTACCAGTGGGAACTGCCATCTACAGCAGCCAGCTCCCCACGCACTGGAGGCAGCCCATGGAACCAAGAGAAGGCATGTGAGTTAGACTAAGTCAATCAGGGCTCTTCCCTCTTTTTTTTCTGTTGTTGTTGTTGTTGTTGTTGTTGTTGTTGCAAAGAGGAGTTGGCCAGTGTGAAGTTCCAGACGCAACAAACCCAGAACCCAGACATCCCTTGCCTGTTGGGTGAGACAATCCAAGTTGCAGTTCTGAAACCCATTACCAAAAGAGAGCAAAAGCAGATCGAGAAAGCACGTGGCTTATTAGGTATTGGGTGGTGCATCAGAGAGATCAAGATGGCACCTCCAAGACATTTAGGAGGGTGGTGAATGGGAAATGAGCAGTCATACCAACCAGGCTGCTGGATAAACAAACCAGGAAAGATTTACTTCTTCCCATGGGTTGTGGCTCAGCGGTCACGGCTGCTGGGCAGGCTGGAAATGGCAGTGCAATATGGAGGGAGACTCTCCTCCCGGGGCCTTTTTGATTGGATGAGTGTCCCCTGGGTTATGAAAGATAATCTCTCTTATATACGGTCATCTGATTGGAACTACTGACCAATCTGCCAAGTTCCCTCCTGAAGACAGCCAGATTAGCATCTGATGGAGTAATTGGGGGCTGTAGCCTAGCCATGCAGACACATAAAACTCACCATCCCAGGAATTAAGAGCATCCCAGGGGCAGGAATGGCAATAAAAACAGAAGACACTTTCAAGGCTTCTGTGCTGCAGGGCAAGAAAGGAAGGGAAGCAGGGAGAAGGCTGAAATGACAGGAAACAGGAAGTCCTGGGACAAGGACAGTGAAGAGGACAGGGGAACAGGGGCAGTAGGGAGAATTCACACCCTATCTACTGCATAGAGGAAGTGGTTTGAATATAATATGTCTGCCAAAGGTTCCGATATTGAAAGCTTGATTCCCAATGCAATATCTAACAGGTGAAGCTTTGGGAAGTGACTGGATCATGAAGACTCTGACCTGATCAATGGTAGATTCATGTTTGGTGGCCTATTGAGAGGTGTGGGCACAGAAAAACAAGGCCTGGCTGGAGGAAAGGGGCCTGTGGAGCATGGGAAGATGCATCTGGTCCTTGGCCTCATCCTCTCTCAGTCTCTGGTTCCTGGCTCCCACGGAATGAACGCTCTGCCATCCCTGACATTCTGTCCCCCACCCCACCCCCCAGTGCTTAAAGCTTTCAATCCAGCTAACCACAGGATTGAAACCTCTGAAACATGAGCCAAACAATCTTCCTTTCCTTGAGTTGATTTGCTTGAATTTTCTGTCAGAAGCAGAAAAAAAAAAAGTTAATACAAGGATTCAAAGTCTACAGAGGTGACCCATAGGGAGACCAGGCAATCTAGATAAACACTGGCTGCAAAGCAGGACCAGAGTGGATCAGCTTCAAATCTGTAAGATTTTAAAGAGATATAGTCACCCCAATTTTGTGGATGAGGGCTTTAAGACATTAAGAGCCCTGCTAAGAATCAGGGCTATGCACATTAAGGTATTAGGAGCATCCTCAGGACTACCCACAGCTACCAGGGGCTAGCTGTAGGGGTTTGGATCCAGCTGCTCGCTCAGCAGGCTGACTTGGGTCTCTGGAAAGATGCTGGGGTCCTGAATACTGAACCAGCACAACCTAAATAAATAGCAGCAGTCTTCCCAAGATGCCCATCAGGAACAGCCTCGATGCTCAGAACTGGCTGCCAGGATCAGTCACGCCAGAATATTGCCCCGTTCATCTTATACCTGTGTCAAAGCGTTGAGCGGCGCTATCCTCCAGGAGGAACATCCACCGTACTCACGAGCTCTGAATGTAAAGGATCATCACAGCTGAGTTTGTTGACTGTGACCATCCCATCATAGACAGAGGGAGTATGAAGGTCATGGGACCCTCACCTGAATAAACAGCCAAGCCTCCCAGCCAGCTGTATGTACACCTAATAAGATGTGGTCTCAGGGTTTCAGGGAGGGGACAGAATACATAAGCTGGGGGAAGATGTTGAGGAGGGGGCTCTCTCTGCGTAGCTCTTCCCCATAGAAGCTACCATACATGCTGAGTCTAGACTTTCCAGTACAGATACGTTGGTGTCACCCGTGTGCCTCGCAATAACATTTCACCCATATTCTATATAAGCCCAGTAAACTCAGTGGTTCCCCGAGGTAGACTCTGATGGAACTGATCTTTGATTTGTCATTGGGTCCTTATGAGGGAGTAGCGAAACATTTCTTAGTCTTCCCAGGGAGAAAATTCTTATAACACATAGGACTTAGTGACCAGTATCAGGAATGTCGGGTAGCAATCAAGTGAATATCAGCTTCAGAGACCATCACCAGGAACTAGCCATCGAAAATTCACATGCCTCCTGACCCTTACTCCAGGAAGCAGCAGACTTATCCCTATCCTATGCTGCCTCTGACAAATACCCTGATTGCTGATCTTTCGAATCCCCTCTGGCCCATGGTGTTCATTCCCAGACCCATCTTAAGAGTTCCGAGACCCAGAGGAGCCTGGGCAGTCACGGGACAACAGAAGACACAGGAACTAGCACAGGCTCCAACTGGCATCCATACCAGGAGGGTGGCTGGGGAGTGTGTGTGTGACAAACAGGAAGCAAGCTAGGTCTTCCCAGTCAGCTGCTCATGTTGAGAACACAAAGGACAAGTGGTCCCCACACTGTCCAGTGCAGCAGCAGCCTGAGACCCCAAGCTTCTAAAACAGAGCCAATCCACTCGAAATAGGATGTGTGCACAAAATAGATGTTGAATTTCAAAGGCTTATTATAAGACAAAGAATGCCAAATATTTCATTTTTAACTTTATTTCATGTTGAAATGACAATAATGAGCTAAATTAAGTATATTAAATTAACTCCACCTGTTTCTCACTTTTAGCTTTTAAATTATACATGTGGTTTATGTTATAGTTCTGTTAGACAGCGTTGTCCTAGACACTTGCCTGCTACATAAGACATAGCCTTGCTCAGCCTAGCTAACCACCTCGCTTGGGAGAACGGTAGGATCGCACAGTGGGTAAGGCAGTCAGGATTTAACACTGGGCTTTGCCCTTACTAACAACTTGACACTGGACAGTTTGCTGAGCCTCCCTGCCCTATAATTTCTCCCTAGGGAGGTTAGCAAATTGTCCAAAGTAAACCAGAGATGATGCCAGTGCCAAAATTCACAGAAGTCTCATGAGAATTAGACAAACTAGTCTATGCAAACCAGGCAGATATGGGCCTAGCCTATGGCACTGGCTACCACTACCATCAACAGCACAACTGCCATCAACATTACCAACACCATCATAATAATATTCACTACCATTACAATCAGTATCATCTCCACAGACAAGCCATTTGTCATCCTGTATTTCTGGATACAAAATTCCTACACTGGAAGATTAGGACAGGATGGGTCTGATTTCTATAGCAGGACCATCAAAGGTCCATGCTATCTTATCAGCCCATGCTAAATCCTAAGATGCCTTGTAGCATCTACTAGGTGCCTCTCCTCCCTCCGTGTCGAGCTCTCCAAATCATACATCCCTCCATCCAGGCCAACTGTCTGCCCATCCCTATTCAGTATCCAGTTCCCAATCCTCCTAAAGAGCAACTAATATTTTTGAATGACTTCAGGTCCAATGACATCGAGACTTTACCTAATCACACGAAGAAGAAAAAAGCTCAATGTATGCCTTCTAGCACTTAAACAGGAGGGGACAGTACCCTGGTCAACAAAGCATTGAGAGGCCAGAGGTCAGGAGTCAGCTACCTCCCGTGGTCACCATTTTCAAGGTCAGGGGCTTGCCCAGATGTGCTAAGCAACGACAGTGTCATCATTAGCAAGCCCCAGTGCTACAAGTACCAGACCCAGAGACCATGCACTACCTCATTTAGAACTCGTGCCAGTTCTTTCAGAGGGGAATAAGTATCCCCATCTTCACAGATCCATAGCCTGAAATCTCAAAGAGGTGAAGTGTAAGTGTCTAAGTAGTAGTGAGTTACAGAGTCTAGGGGAGTCACGCTCCAACACTGCTCCCCACGAATGGTATTGTCAGCACAGGCTGGGAACACTAGAAACAAACACTCCCCTTAGAGAATGAAAGCTTGCATCAATCGGGCAACATCTGTTTGGTCACACCTCACAATCAGCGCCCAAAGAATGAGGGTGTTCTACTTAAGTATTTGCCAAGCAGGCTCTCAGGAAAGCCAAGGTCCAAGGTTGCCTGCTTCTCAGCTAACACTATCAGTAATCACAAACCGGCTAATCTACAACATAAAACCCACAAAATGAAGCCATATAAAAGTCCCTTCATCCTGGCCACGAAACCCTAGGGATGCAAAGAACTGGGCTGTGAGAACACTTTTAGGAGTGGGTGCTGGCGTGAGAAAATGAGCTGAGAACATGGATTTTCCAGAAGGAAAGTTAGTATTTAGCATGCTAGCAAGTTCAGGTAGCTTGGGATTTCTGAAGTCTCATCAGGTAGTGGCCTAAGAGTGAGTCGAGCGGTGGTGGCGCACGCCTTTAACCCCAGCACTCAGGAGTCAGAGGCAGGTGGATTTCTGTGAGTTCAAGGCCAGCCTGGTCTACAAGAGCTATTTCAGAATGGGTCCCAAAGATACAAGAGAAACCCTGTCAGAAAGAAAGAAAGAAAGAAAGAAAGAAAGAAAGAAAGAAAGAAAGGAAGGAAGGAAAGAGGGAGGGAGGGGGAAGGGAGGGGGAAGGGAGGGGGGGAAGGGAGGGAGGGAGGAAGGAAGGAAGGAAGGAAGGAAGGAAAGAAGGAAGAGTGGACCCTTGGAGAAGTACCTTGGTTAAAGAAGCTGAGTCTGGATAAGCAAGTACAAGAACTGGGATTGATGAAACTCACTTGGTAACAGGTGTTGGGATCATGATAAGTAGCTATGCCATAAGAAATACCCTAAGAGTGTGTGTGAACGTGTGTGTGTGTGTGTGTGTGTGTGTGTGTGTGTGTGTGTGCGCGCGTGTGTGTGTAAGGAATGCTGAGGTCTATGAAGAGCTTTGGGTGAAGAGAGCTTCCAGGGCTCAGGCTGGAACCCTGACAGGGTCTTCTCTAGGGTGTGGGTCCCTGAGGAGGCCCCTGGAAGGCTTTTCGTCAGTTTATCTTTTCCCTAGGTGCTGCCAAGCTCCAAGTCACACTGCCCTCGTCCTTGACTTTGGCAGGGTTTTTTAAGCATGGGAAGCAGCAATAATCCTCTGGCTGATTTGCCAGCACCATGTGGCTGGCTAGCCGGGAGCAGGGGTGAAGAAACTGGATCACCTGGAGGGCCGGAGATGGGAGGAATTGATGACAACATCTCTATTCACTAGAAAACAGGAGGAAAATCAAACAAAAATTACATCCAGGCTCTTCCTGCTAAATCCAAATCAATAAAGAAGACAGAAAAACAAGTGTGTTTTATTTTGCACGAACTTCAATTGTCACACTTTGTTCAGAGAAGGAAAATGCCATCAGTCCCCTAGGAAGGGCTCAAGACAGCTAACTGCAGCTGGGTCTGTTCTGAAGGATGGAAGCCAGACATCCAAACAGTGAGGCTGGGATGGGACATGTCAGCGGGGTGTCATTTTGCTTCTATTAAAACTAAATGTTAAATAATGAGTGTGTACTGGTGACAGCAACACACTACAGAGGCCTCCAGACTCTCAGAGCCTTGTGTGGGTGCTATAGTTAGCAGGAAGCCCCAGGGGGCTAAAGAGAGAATGCGAGGATCGCAGGGTAAAATGACAGGTCCCTACTTAGGCCCCTGCACTCCACCCTCCAAGAGCTAGGAAAAGGGCCTGACACCTCTCCCTACCCACCACCAAAAGCCCAGACAGCCACACATGGCGTGTCATGCATTCCCAGAAAACAAAGGGCAGGCAGACTGCAGAGCTCCATTGCAGGAACGCACATCACCAATCTCTTTTCCATTTCAGGAGCTTTCTTTGGGTAAGAGGCAGAACCACTCAAATCCAATTTCCCTTCCCAGTTCTGCAAATCTAATCTTCAGAAACAAGTTTCTTGTGCATGAGAAGAGTCGAGCCATATTTCTACACACATACAAAGATCTTTTCTTCCAAGATCTGGGGCTGGCAAGGTGTGCACTGATCGGCAGGCAAGGATCATTTGTGCAACCATTTGTCAGACAGGCAGCTGGGAAGAAGGGAAGCCCCTGACTTGCCACTGTCTCCTTTCTCCCACCACCTGTGCAAAGAAGTCTAAGGATAGGTCTAGATAATAGAAAGGGGTCTCTGTAAATGGTACTACAACGTTGTGCCAGAAAGTCATGATGGGAGAAGAAAGCAGAGATGGAACTGCATCCACCTTAATGGCTTTTGGCCATTAACCAAGAAAATGGCAATGGTTGTGCCAAGTACACCAACCTGCAATGCCATTCATTCACTTCCTACTACTTCAGATTGTGGTGCCTAAGGCCCCTGGCTTCACTGTGCTGTGTCCCTTCCTTGGCCTATGAAGGACAGCATGGAGGGCCAATAATAAGGGCCAATAAATAACAGATAACTACCCCCAGTAGTGTGTGTGTGTCCTCTTGAGGTTAACTTTCCTGGACAGAGCAGAGGACAGATGTGGAGAAATGAGATCAACCTCCAATAGGGAAAGCAGCTCTAGACCCCAAATTAGTCTTAGCAGCTGTGTGGAGACACGTGGACAAGCCGAAGCTAGGTGTGCATGGACCAGCAGAAGCTAGGTGTGCATGAACAAGCCGAAGCTAGGTGTGCATGGACCAGCAGAAGCTAGGTGTGCGTGAACAAGCCGAAGCTAGGTGTGCATGGGCAAGCCAAATCTAGGTGTGCACAGGCCAGCAGAAGCGAGGTGTGCATGGGCAAGCCAAAGCTAGGCTAAAGCCAGAGCTGAGCTCTCAGGCAGATCGCAGTCTTGTGACCTGACCAAGGGCCACATACCATGAGTATGACATAGATGATAGCAAGCCCTCTTTCCCCAGTGGTGAGATATATGTCCATTCTACTTTCCAAACTCAGCCTGACTACTGAGGAGTCCACAGATGAGAGCCTCAGACTTATGGTGGGGAATCAGATCTTTCTGGCACCAGTCCTTGACTCCATCCCAGAGAAACCAGGCCTTTTTTGAGTTCTGCAAGATTGCTCAGTCCCGACTGGCCCTACTCTGCACAGAGCAGCCAGAATCTCTGAGTCATGGACTCAGTAGGGAGAGGAGTAGGGGAGGGCAGGAGAGCGGTCCTTAAAGGAAAGCAGCTCCTACAGGAGGCAAAGACCTTTCTGTTCCAGCACCAGAGAGGAAGCTGGGGCAGCTGAGGCAGAGGTGCTGGCCTGGACCCACTCTAGGAAGAAAATATAAATTATCCTAGCTTATATATCCCTAGGAATAGCCCTTGGGCACCACCTCATTACCTGTAGCTGAGATGGGCCACTACAAGTAGGTTCTGTGGGGCGTGGATCTCCCTCCCAGACAGGTACCCTGGCAGGGTACACTGACCCGCACTGTGGGTATGAGCCTTCCATGGGTCCCAGACTCATGCCTCAAGGGCTGCCGTGTTGGAGAAATGCACTTTAAGCAGCGTATGGAGCACAGGGCCCCAAGGAAGACAGGAGGCCTGGGACTCGTGACCAGTGGCCTTTATCCAGCCCATTTCTGGCTTGGGGCAGGTAGACGACACTACAAGTGACAGGGGCTCTTAGCACCGGACTTCAAGTCCCATGGCCATGCTAAGCCTGGGTGCTCCTACTCAGCATAGAAAGGTTCTCAGTGGGCCAGGCTTCCCTGGGACCCACAGTAGACACAACTGGAGGACTTTGAGAGAGACCTGTCCCCCTGAGCATGGGTCAGCGCAGTACTTTTTCAGCATGTTTCTGGAAGAGCTTCTGTTAGCCTCTCAGCAAGTAAGCCTGGGATGAAGACAGAACCACAGCATTCCTGTCAGCAGCCAGCAGAAGCCACAGAGCCGAAGTCAGGGAGTGAGGTACTGAGCCCTGCAACTGGACTCTGGTCGCCCTCTGGCCCAGGATCACAAAGAAGAGATGCATATGAGAAGTTCGGGTCAGATGGAGACCGTGGAGGCTCTGGTTTGTGGCAGGGACCATGGGGCATCTGTTAACAGTCTCTCTCTCTCTCTTTTTTTGATTTTCGAGACAGGGTTTCTCTGTAGCTTTTGGTTCCTGTCCTGGAACTAGCTCTTGTAGACCAGGCTGGCCTCGAACTCACAGAGATCCGCCTGCCTCTGCCTCCCGAGTGCTGAGATTAAAGGCGTGCGCCACCACTGCCCAGTCTGTTAACAGTCTCTTAATTAACCTGCTCTCTAGGGGAACTGAATGGCTGAGGAGGACAGGTGTCCTCACCTGTTCCCTCACCACACTGCCTGCTGGAAGCTTCCAGAAAGAAAAATCAGAGCCTGCATCCTGAGGCCCCTTCCTTACCTGGACCTGCTTTCTCTGGCCAGCCAGCCCCTGGAGCCCAGGTGGCAATCACTGGCAACCCAAACCCTCCCAGTGCTCACACAAGTGCTGGGGTTGGGCAAGGCAACAGGGCCAGGAGGGCTCAGTGAGTAGATTACCCGCTTCAATTATTTTATCTAACGATGACATTTGTACTGTAAAAGTCAGCACAAAAATCAATGAGTTTTAAAGGACAAAATCTGGGGGAGGCTCCAGCCCAATGACCTGAAACACTGCTCAGGAACTGGGAAGAAGGAGGCTCAGACTGGGGGGTGGGTGAGACTTCAGGATCCCACGTGGGTCTGCTCAGGCAAGCAGCACTGCAGGATATGGTCAACACTGAGGTCCAGCCCTGACGCCCCAACTCTGGCTCCCAGCTTCAGTAACACATTCTTCTGATCACATACAGACTCTACTCCAAGAAGCTGCCTGAATATAGGCATAGCGAGACAGACCTGCACCCGCCCAGCAGTGTGAGGACAGAAGTGTCATTAGCCAGCCACTGCACAACCAACAGGTGACTTGCAATGAAACAAGGGTAGACTGCAGCTGCCCATAAAGTCAGGAAGAGCTTCCAAACCCTGGCTTTAAATTGAAACTTGCAGAAGGTATTCACAGGAGCATATAAGGAACAGCATCCAAGTAGACCGAAGGGCAAGAAGAAAAGCAGGAAGCTTGGATTCCTGAAGGATCTGAGTGAACTCATACACCCCTCCCCCTTCCACTCTATCCCAGAATTTATTCAGCCCCTCCCCTGGGGGCTGCAGAAGCAGAGAATAAAGGTGGGGGCATGGCCCACCTCCCTTCACATCAGAGGCATGAGCCATGATAAAGGCCAGGGAGCTGGGACAAACAATAGTGGGGCTGAGGAGAAACTGGAGGAGTCAAGCAAATGGAACCCACCTTGCACACTACGTTCTCCCAAGGCAGCATGTATACCCAACAAGATGAAAGACCACAGAACAGCCAACCAGGGTTCTGCCAATCTCAGCTATGACCCTAGGGCTTTGACTTCAGTGCAAATCTCCTCCTCTCCTTTGTTACATCCGGTGGGAGTGGCTGGAGGGGTGCAAGGAGGGAAGAGAGCAGGTGAAGATCGAGACCCAAGTGGAATACCCATTGAAAGTACCTGCAGGTCGTCAAATTGTCCTGGCTCAAGCCTTCTGGGGAAAATAGCAATAGACCCTTTTTATGGAAAGTTGAGGCCAGACTAAGGAGGACTGGAGGCTGGGAGTTCAAAGGTTATATTGAACCTACAGGTGGAACTGCAGGGCTGTTTTCTGGTTTCCTGGAAACAGCCAACTGAGGGGCAAGTATCAGGACCCAATGTGGTAAAGGCCAGTCACTGTGAGAGCCCACAGGTCAAGGGGGATACAATGGTGTACAAAAAAAGAGGAAGTCCAATATTGGACAGTCATTTCTGAGTCTGGATTAGATTTAAGGAAGCCTGTAGCTGGGGATTTGAGGAGAAGTTAACTCTGAGGTGGGGACTGGATAAATACTAGAGATGTGGGTGAGATCAGGTACGTGACCATCCCTAGAAATACTATGTGGAGCACAGTTCTCTCCTCAGATGAGGCTAAAGTGGTACTGATTGGGCATCAGGGCAGAGGGAGGAGGGAGAATCCAGAAGGCTGGAGATGCAGGAAGATGTTTCACGGTTCATTATGCCTGAGCTAACTATGGAATAAATGTAGCCCGTGCTCAGCCTCCTTAATGTGAGCTCTGTCACTCTAGCCTCCTGTTTGTCACTGTCATCTTCCTGCCATTAACTGAGCCTCGGGGTCTGTCTTAATGATGTTTTACAGGTGTCCTCTCGCTCAGTCCTCACGGGAACTCTATAAGGTCTGTATTGCTATCCCATTTTGCCAATAAGATTTCCAAGACTCGGAAAGAGTGAATAAATTCAATCAGTGCTATGTCTGGCGTCAAAGCAGGACTTACAGCCAGGACACCACTACTCCTAGCCACACAGGAGAAGCTGACCCAGCTGATATATAAGTTCAGAAGGAACCAAAGTCCCAAGCTCACTTTTCCAAACCAAGGATTTTACAGGACCAAGGTGCAGTTCCCATCAGTCCCCACAGCCATGTCTGCATTCCTGGTGGGCCGCCTCAATGACTACACTGTCTAGAGCAATGCCGTTCTTCACCTAGCATCCCATGTCTCAGGCTCAGAACTTTCTAGCATTTATGCTGGGAAATCCATGGACATTTCCACAGACTTTATCTTCTACTGTACCAAGGAATCTGGGGCCTTGTTAGAGGCTAAAGGAAGAGTAGCATCCCCCAATGTAGAAAAAATCCAGCTTCCAGGTCAAGCAGAGAAGGCCCCTTACTCACTGGAGCTCTGGAATCTCCCACAAGCCCCTGTACCATCTTGTAGGGAAAAATTCCACAGTCCTGGATACTATTATTTATGGTCAACCTGGGGTTCTCTTGGAGCAAGAAGCAGCCTGTTAGTAGGAGTGAAATCCCTTTGCACAGAATGGAAGGATTCTGAACCAAGCATCCACCGTGACCTGTGAAGCTGTCCTTCCTCTCAGGCTTCAGGACTGACCATGTCAGGAAAAAGGACCACCATGAAAGGCACGCCTGGGAAAATTCACACACACACACACCCTACTCACAACACACAGACATGCTCACATATTCAAACATACACTTGTGTTATGAAATATCTGCCTCTGTGCTTTGAATGTGGCCCGCAAAGACTCAGATGGTGGAAGTGTGGTGTCTGCTGTAATGGCATTCCGAGGTGGAAGGTTTCCACACAGTAGAAGATAGGCAGGGAATGAAGTCACCATCCTCAAAAGGGACAAATGTAGCTCCCCTAAGAACCAGTTAGTTCTCAAGATAACGGTTGTTCTAAAGGAACAGCACTCCAGACACTTGGCCATTTGTGTTGACATGAGTTCTCTAGCACATGTGATGGAGCCAGAATGCACTTACCAGAGGCCACCAGATTGCCCTCTGGATCCTGGGCCTTCAACCTCCAAACTGTGAACTAAATGAACCTCTTTTATTTATGTGTTACCCAGCCTTGTGTCTTTTTATTATGGCAACACAAAAAAGATTGAACTATTCCATGAGGACCTTCTAACTCTGTCCCTTATCTCTATGGGATAGGTACATGAGAGCAAAGGGACGTGGAAGGTAGGGCCACTCGTGAACATGAATGAGTTCAGTCCAGTCAGCAGAAAGAGGGACTTAGATTAGGAAGGGTAACACAAGCTGCTGGCAACCACAAGACACTCAGCTGTCCATTCAAATGTCCCCCTCATGACTACATAAAGCCAATGAGATTCCTGGCACTGCAGGAAACTAAAAGCCAGTAGATCTGACAGGAAGGGTGACCTGATGCCATAGTTCAGGCCAACTCAGGACTATGGCAGGAGTTAGTCATGCCTACAGCAAGGATTTGTGTCAAGCCTAAGGATTTTGTCATAGGAGACCAAATGTGGTAGAGCAGCCTCAGGGGACATTTCCCTGATCCAGCTGAGTGACTGTGGCCTGATAGGTAGAGGATTGTACCAGCATGCTGGACCTATTCTGCAGCCCCAGCCCATAGTGGTGTGCTGGATGCAACTCAGCAACAGGCTTCCTAGACTAAAGTGAAAATAATGCACTGATTTATGGCATTTGGTGTAAATGCTTCAAGCAAAGTAACTTCAACTAAGCCTGGAGACACAGAGGTAGCTAATACAAGCAACTCAACTTTCAGCACACCCCAACACGAGCACTCACACGGGATCAGCTCAATCACAAAGGTGTGGAAGAGACATTACTGAGGTGATAAGGGGGTGGGAGCCAATGAGAATGTGGACAAGATGAGCGGGAGGGGCTGGTGATCAAAGCGAGTCTGTATAGCACACAGTCCCTCCAGAGAATGCACGGTGACTATCTAGACTGGGACTTCTGCATCATAGTAAATGCACACAAAGTCAACCTAACTTCAAGCAGAAGGTACTCCAACAGGCCCCACCAGGGATCCTCAGAAACCAGCCCCAAGACTAGAGGCCATCCTCCCAAAAATCAAGCCAAATAGTAGCCCAAACCACCTGAAAACAGTTTGAAGCCCAGAGAGATAACACCAGAGCAGCATCCCACCTTCAGAAGGCCCTCCAAAACTGGGAGCTCTCCAAACCCCTGCTGCCATGGACAGACCTGCTCCTATCCCTGAGCTGGCCTGTCTCCAAAGGAGCACACCTCTCTCTTTGCTTCCCCTAGAGCCACAGAAAAGCCAAGTGTAAAGGATTACTGTAATCAAAGACTGATTGTTCATTTCCAATCAACCAGAAACTATATTAATTACAACACTGGCCAATAGCCTAAACATATTTCTAGCTAACTCTTACATCTTAAATTAACCTATTTCTATACTCTGTATATTGCCATGAGGCTGTGGCCTATGGGTAAGATTCTGGCTGGCGGTTGGCATTTTTCTCCTTAGGCAGCTACATGGCATCTCCCTGACCCCGCCTACTTTCTCTCTATATCTCAGTTCGGGTTTCCCACCTGGCTTTACTCTACTAAGCGATTGGCCAAAACAGCTTCTTTAATAACCAATGGTAATAAAACATATTCATAGCATACAGAGGGGAATCCCACATCAGACTACTGTTACACAACCTTCACACACACACACACACACACACACACACACACACACACACACCAGAAGGCAATTGCAGACATGCTCACTTGACAAAGGAGGAAGTCCCCTTCTTGGGAATGTGTCAGAGCAGAAGCAATGCTATTTTAGTCTGCATTGTAAAGCTGAATGGACTTTGCTTGCCATCCATTTTCAGTAGGATGCCAAAGCATTTAAAATAGCATGTTTACTCATAGGTTTTTCCCGACACACAAGTCAAGCAAAATGTTTACCCTCTGTGGTTCCTCTCCCACTAATTAAGTGCCTTCAGTCTGCCACCTCCCATTCAGAGCCTGTTCCCTTTGAGGCTCTGGCTCTCCAGCTTCATCACACATTAGAGTCAACCAGAAGCTCTCAACAACATGTGTTCCCTAGACTGCTGTTGAACAGCTGGAAGCAGGACTAGGGCACCCAAGTTTTATGGCTTGAGTTGTTTTTAACTCCTTGAGGCATGGGGCTGTGAAAGCCTCGTTCTTCTCTTTTACAATAAAATGTGCAGGAAGAGACTTGGAGATGAGTTATTTCTCCTCTAGCCCGGAGACTTGGTTTGTAAGCCTAAAGCTAAGAGAAGAAATCCCCAACATCTGGCAGATGCTGTCACTCCCATAGGTCAGTTCCCTCTTTTTCTAGCTCACATTTTATGCAATTAAGGAATTATTGAAGGAAGAGAGATAAATTAGGGAATGGGGAATCAATTAGATTAGGTACTAATTAGTTTGATATCTGTTAATGGAGGTGAGAATTTAACCAGTGAAGTTGCTACCAAGACAGGGGCTTCGGCATGAATCCTGTGGGAAATGGGGGTGTCTGAGGGCAAAGAAGCATGAGGTCTGTGCATCAAATGCCACCTTAGTGACTGTTCAAAGGATTTCAGAGTTTCAAGAGGGATTTATTTTTAAAGACTAAAATGTAGAGCAATGTGTATAATCTGCTTTAGGGCAGTTTAGAAGGCTTTTAATTCCAGATCAGTGTGTGGTCATTAAACACTCTACAGCTATGGCACCTAAACCACTCACTGCGGTCTCTATAGCAAGATGCATCGCAAGCAATTCAGAAAGGAGACAGTGGAGAAGCAAGTTCTCCCTGGGCACATCAGGGAGAACCTTCAGATCAGCAGGCCCTCCCAGCGACTTCAGGGAGCACCTGAAGATCAGCAAATCCTCCCAGTGACTTCAGGGAGCACCTTTGTATCAGCAAGCCATCCCTGAGACTTCAGGGAGCACCTGAGGATCAGCAGGCCCTCCCAGCGACTTTAGGGAACACCTGAGAATCAGCAGGCCCTCCCAGCGACTTTAGGGAACACCTGAGGATCAGTAGGCCCTCCCAGCAACCTCAGGAAGCACCTGAGGACCAGCAAGCCCTCCCAGCAACTTTAGGGAACACCTGAGAATCAGTAGCCCCCCCCCCAGTGACTTCAGGGAGCACCCCGAATTAGCAGGTCCTCCCAGCAACTTCAGGGAGCACGTTCAGATCAGCGAGCCCTCCCAGAGACTTCAGGGAGCACCTGAGGACCAACAGGTCCTCCCAGCAACTTCAGGGAGCACCTGAGAATCAGCAGGCCCTCCCAGTGACTTTAGGGAGCACCTGAGAATCAGCAGGCCCTCCCAGAGACTTTAGGGAGCACCTGAGAATCAGCAGGCCCTCCCAGAGACTTTAGGGAGCATCTGAGGACCAGCAGGCCCTCCCAGCGACTTTAGGGAGCACCTGAGAATCAGCAGGCCCTCCCAGCGACTTTAGGGAGCACCTGAGGACCAGCAGGCCCTCCCAGCGACTTTAGGGAGCACCTGAGGACCAGCAGGTCCAGGCATCAGGTCAGGCACTCTTCTGCACACTCCACACACTCCTGTGAAATACTGAGCTCTGTAACATGGGAGCAGCCTTTTTCAGTTTTACTGAGCTATGACTGACCGACCACAAAATTTACCCTGAGTTTTAAGTATAGAAGTCAAAGGATTTTAACATAGCTAGGATGGTGCAGCCACTGGCACCACTCAATTTTAGAATATGCCTCTCATCCATAGAAGAAATATTCTGCTCAATGGTGCCTGCCCCTACATGTCTGGTGCCCACCCCTCCCCAAATTCCACAGCCACATTCTGTCTCTGAGAACTTGGATGTCTTAGACAGCCCATTAAATGGAATCCTGTGGCCTTCTGTATCTGCCACCTGTCACTTAGCAGGAAGCTTGTTAATTCATCCACACTATAGCTCATACCGGGGCTTCAGTCCTTTTAGTGGCTGAATACTATTCCTTTCCTTGAGTACATGGTAGGTGTTACCTTCATCCTCTGGGTGACTGTATCGGAGCTATTTTAATTCTCATTTTGTCCAAGGTCAGAAGACCACTAAGAGCAGAGCCAGACAGTCTGTCCCCAGAGCCCAACAGAAGCCTCTATAAACCCATCACTAAGCAATGCCCTATTTAATCCCCTGGTATGAATCATTTTCTAGAAAAAAAAGAATGCATTACTTGGATGCAATTTTGCAGAAGTATTCAGGGATAAAAGCAAGCTGCCCAGGAAGCCCAATTGATAGATTCCTCTCTCATTAATATTTGTTCATTACTTATCCATCCATTCTGCCATCTGCTCCTCTCGCCAGCCAGTAAGTGACAACAGCACCTAAGACTCCACAAAAACTAAGGCAGAGAATCTAAAATTAAAAAATAAACAATTCTCCCACTGTAACTAGGGAACAAATACATTATATACTTTTATTTTAGCTTTGATAAAATAAAATGAAATCTTTGGGCGGAAAGCCATAGGCCTGTGTGTGCCTTGGCCAACAGCAGCTCCTCCCACCTGGTCCACCGCACCCGTAAGCTGTCATGAAGAAAACTCTGGCAGCCTGTCTGTCACTCACAGCACTGTGCATTGCTGCGGGTCAAGGATTCTTCCTTTTATCATAAAATGTGATACAAAGAACATACCTTAAAAAGCAAGTCCCTTATCATCTTCCACTGTCTAGTCAATACTTGGATTCCCAAGATTAGAGGAGTTATGGTCTCATAAACGGGGTTTTTAATAGGTTTCTGCAAAATGAGGTTCCTGATAGAGCCCATCTCTACAGGCAGGTGTTTGTCTCTTTTGCGACTGTACTTTTCTCCTGTCTCCATCTGTGAACTTCAAGGCAGCAGACCAGGATTTCATGGGGTTACATAAAGATATGCCTGTGAAGATGTATGCTGGACAGAGATACAGATATACATACATACATAGAATAAGAATAGGTGTAGGGAGAGGGACTGCAGAGATGACTCAGTGGTTAAAATGCTTGCTGCTCTATCAGAGGGCCAGAGTTTAATCCCCAGCACCCACATTCAGTGGCTCATGATCACCTGTCATTCCAGCTCCAAGGAATCTGATACTCCCTCTGGCCTCCACAGTTCACACATATGTACACATACAAACACATATAAATACACACACACATACACACAGTAAAATAAAAAAATTAAAAGACTAGGGATGAGTATAAATTAGATTCGGGTAAGTTCTGGGTATAATAATAAGCCAGAAACAGGGATATAGTAATAGGTCAAGTATATGTCAGATAAGGTATAGCAATAGCTGCAGGCTCAGGCATGGTAACTGGTGCCGTAGAGGACAGATGAGAGCATGACATAAGACAGAAATGGAGATGTGTGTACAGTGCAGGTCGGACTAGAGTCATGGGCGCAGGAACAGGCACAAACAGATACAAACAGAACATCTCTAGACATCAGCCTGGTTATCCTCTCAGCTAGTCCTCTCTCTTCTCATTTATTCCCTGGGGGTTATTTCCTCTACTTTCCTTACATAAGAAAAAAGACAGGGAGGGATGGAAGGGGAGGGAAGGCAAGGCCAGCCTGTTTCAAAGAATAACCAGGGTGAATTGCTACTGTCTCGCGTCTTTAAGTCCAGACAGGCTCATCTGGGAAGGGAAGACGAGGAGCGGTAGAGGGCAAATAAAAGTGCAAACTGGGAGGAGACAGGGACGGTCAGGAAAAAAAAAAAAGAAAAGAAAAAAAAACTCCCACAAGAAAAGACAGGAGCGGAGAGAGAGGAGCCAAAAGGGGGCTTTAAAGAAGGAAGTTCCTTCCCCTCCCTACTGACTCCACCCCACAGATCTTCAACTGTGCTATACACTTCAGGGCCATGCTACCCTATTTCCTACCAAATGTGGATGGAGGCAAGGGACACATACATACACACACGCATGCACGCATGTACACACACACACACTGCACCCGGGGGGATTCTGTTAGCACAGGGAGTGGTGGCCACCACCAGTACTAATATGTGAGTATGAACTGGTGTTGAGATGGAGTGAGGCAGGCATTTAATTAAGCTCCTTCTCTGCCAAGCACTGGAGATACAGAGATAAGTAATTGACAGATAAAGATGGACAAATCAATACACAGGGAATAGATGGATGAGGAGAATCATGGCCATCTCCTTCAACGCTGGCTGCACACAAGCCGGTCTACACACATGCACATGGCCATACACAGCTCATGCACACAGCCAAGTACACACATGCACATACTGCCTAGTAAGCAGGCAAGAACTACAGGCAAATGCTGAACATGCTGAGCTAGAGAAGGAGTATAATCAATTCCTGGGGAGAGCACCCACCCTTACAAGACCCCCTCACGCTTCCCTCTGCACTCAGACATCTTCCTAGCCTGCTGCCTTCACCCAGCCACTACCCCCTGGCATCACTTGGAGCTGTGAGGGGCGGTTTTCCCTTTGTCCATAAATGATGGCGTTTGTAGCTTTAGCTGTGACAATCCAACCTAGCAAAAGACAACAGCTTAATGGTCAGCGGAAGTTCCATAACCTTCTGTGGCTTTGATCCCAGGCCACCGTGACTCCTCAACAGCTTTGAATCCAATCAGCCGTGTGCTTTTGAACAAGCTGCTCAACATTTCTGTTCTTTGGTTTCTTAACTTGTAAAATGGGGTGATAATTTCTATCTCACGGGTTGCTATGAAGATGAAATAAAATAAAGATTTTAGGTTTCCTCTAACATGGTAATTTCCAGGTCAATCCTGTATCTCATTCACCAGGGAGACCACATACCACACACACACAGTGTACCAGGCCAGAGAGAAGCAATTTCAACAAAGCTGCAACCATGAGGGGCACACATCCGGTCCTGGGAACCCCTGCAAGTGCTGACCTTCAGCAGCAAAGGCATTGAGGCTTCCGGGCAAGGCTCAAGCACACAGTGATGCTGTGGCCTCACACAATCCCCACACAGCAGAAGTGCAGGGGGTGGGGGGACACAGTTCAGTGCCAACCACATGCAGATGCCATGATGTCCACAATGGACACACAGTCACTGGAGTATACCCATTCAGGCCCCAGCAGAGATTTGCATGACCTGAAGAGTTGGTGCATGCCCTCTCTCACTCTTAGCCTTACCATAACCGTAGCTGAAGCCAATACGTACGCACGCACATATGTGCATGAGCACAACACTCCTACAGGACCCCAGACCCACCCTGCCCAGGCTTCAGAGATTCAAGGTACTTGAGTCAATCCCAAGCCCAGTCATAGTCTCACGCTGAACAGAAGACTGCAGTCAGTGCCTGAGTTGTTTTGCTGCTGTAGGATTTTAGCAATGCCCTCTAACTCTCGTGAGCCCTTATTCCCTGTCATAAGAAACAATGATGGCCGCTCCCGTTGATAACAGGACAGATGCAAAAGAATGCTGCTGAATGAATGGGCGCATGAATAAAGGATCTCTCCCAAGTTCCTCGCTCGTGAAACACGTGACTGTGAGCTCCTTCTCCCACCCTCCGCCGGAATGGATGCTACAGACAGTGCTGCTAAGCACGCTCTAGGCTGCTCCCTATACTGTGCCCTATGTCTCTCACCAAGGCTCCCAGCTGGTCTCCCCCTCACTCCTGCCACAATCTGCATAGCACCTGCCCTAGGATAACCTGAGCTGTGACTCCTTCCCACTGCCCTGTTCATGGCCTGGATGTGACCCTGGACTTAGTCCATGTGGTATCCTCTAGCCTGTGAACCCCATCCCAACTGCCACTGCTACTCAGAAATCCTGAGTGCCAACTGGGCAGTGGTGACACAAGCCTTTAATCTCAGTACTCTGGAGACAGAAACAGGTGGATATTTGTGAGTTCAAGGCCAGCCTGATCTACAGAGATAGTTCTGGGACAGTTAGGGCTGTTACAAAGAGAAAACCTATTTCAAAAAAAAGAAGGAGGAGGATGAGAAAGAAGAGAAGGAGGAAGAAGAGAAAGAAAAGAAAAGAAAAGAAAAAGAAACTCTGTCCCCACTTTCTCTCAAGCAAACCACTAACAAATCTGCCCCACTGACTACTCCACCCTGCCCTGGCTCTCCAGACTCCAAGGCCAATGGCTATCACAGCTAAGGAGCTAAGACAACTCCACCCAGTACCTGTTCATGCTAAGAGTCCTAGAGATCATTACCACTGCACATAGACATAGTGGGAAAGGATACCCCAGCCATCTCTTCGGGGCTGAGGCTTCTCCATAGTCAGCCGGTTAACGGTCCCAGGAGGAGTTAGATAGGACTCCTCCAGATTCCTGGAGCAACAACTCTGTCTCCTCTTACCAACTCAAGGGCCTGGGTCTTCCAGTTGCACTTTCCGTGTATGCTGTGTGCCCATCAATGCTCACAGTCAGTCAGACTTGCATCTTTATAAGGCCCCCCTCATGACGTCACAACTCTCTGGCAGCTGCCACTTCACCTTACTCACATGACAAGGAAACTTCTCTAGCGAATCTATCACTGTCGCTTCCTCAGCCTCTACCCGCACTCTCTAGAACTCACTCCCATCAGCTCTGGGCCACTGCCCTCCTGTGTGGATCTTGTCAAGCCTGCACACCACAGATCTCTCCGCCATATGCAAAAGCCAAGGCTCAGCCCTGGCCTGGTCCATGTCTAGAGCAGCACAGGCCTGCGTCGGAGTTTGGTGACATTTGCAGAGTGAACGGACCTGGGGGGCGGGGGGGAACCGTGATGACTGAGGAGCACGGTCTGTGCCTGGCCAGGGGCCAGAAGCTGAGAACACAGAGGTGGACAAAGCACAGCTCCTGCCTTCAAACATCACAGTCTGGGGCAGGAGGAAGCAAGAGATGGGAACAAATGAATAATAGCTAAGTATGGAAGCACAACAGTAGTCATCAAAACATGAGGAGCAGAAATAGCACAGGGGGCGGACGTCTAACGGTACTTACAAGAGCAGCAAAGGTGCTCTCTGAGTCAGGTCTCCACAGCCTATTAAACCCATGAAGCACAAGTTGAAGGTTGGTGTGCACAAAAGGCACCGAGGCTACAAGAGGTGGCACCACCAGCAAAGAGCGGCTTGTGCCTATTCTAGGGACCAAAGGAACCAGGCACTGATAGAGAATCGGGGAGGACCAGAAAAAAGATGGGGATTACAGAAGGAAGGGGCTGAGTCCTAAACCCGCAATCTCAGATGCCAGGATGCAAAATCTGTGCTTGTTCTTTGAAGCAAAGAAGAATCCTCCCCAAAGATTATTAGCTTAGATTCGACTAATGACACTCACATTCCCATGCATGTCCTGAAGACCATGAAGGTGGATTACAGGCTGCTGATGTGCTCGAGGCAGAAAACTCTGACATGTGATTACTGCAGGAATCAAGAAAAACTGAGGGGGGCAGTGAAGGGGTAGAGAAAGAGTAGGTTCAAGAGTGGTCAGAAAGAACTAGCATTCTAGCAACCATGAAGGGGGGAGGCAGGAAGAGGGGGTCCATCACTTTGTGATAGTATGTCACTAGCCAGGACAAAATGGGATGGATCTGGAGATGGAATGGAACATTCAGAGCCAGGATTAGCCCTCGGGCAAGCATAGCCTGGCCCCCATCTTACAGGCTAGGGTCTCATCTGGACTACTGCATCCACCAATAATACTCAGTCCCTCACCACCCTGGGAAGGCCTCAGGAACAAGTGTCTCCCATGCCATGAAAATGCCACAGGAGGAAAATCCATATCTGCTCCTTGGAGCATCGCAGCCTCCAGCACTTCCTGGAGAGAAGGGATGGTTAGATGCATTGTGTCCTGTGCTGTACCCCATCCCCTCCAGTTACGGCTGTTCTCCTACCTTGTGGGGAAACCCTCTTAGTTAAAGTTACTATAGCTGTGATGAAACATGTGACATGGGCAGAGCAGGTTTACTTGGTTTGTGCTTCTGCATCACTGTTCATCTTCAACAGGGCAGGAGTCTGAAGGCAGTGGCTGAGGCAGGGCCCGTGGACGGCTGCTGCACACTGACTTGCTCGACATAGCTTGCTCAGCCTGCTTTGTCACCATTGGTACAAGGATGGCGCCACCCACAATGAGCTGGGCTCTCACCCAAAATCACTAAAAAAGATTATGCCCTACAGGCAGATCTTACAGAGATATTCTCTCAGTTGTGCCCCCCCCCCCTTTGAGATGACTCTAGAGAGTTAGCATAAAACTAGCCAGCATACCCACCTGACACTTGGTTTTCTTCTCTGGAAGCTCTAGTCATATGTATGTAAGAGGCACATTCCATGTCTTTATTATGTTTGTGTGTATGTGCGTGGGTGAGAGCCAGAGACAATGGGTGTGTCTGTGTGTGTGTGTAAGCACAGGCACACAAGAGAAAGGAAGGGAGGAAAGAAGGGAGGGAGGGAGGGAGGGAGGGAGAGAGAGAGAGAGAGAGAGAGAGAGAGAGAGAGAGAGGCTGAAAAAGAGACAGCAACAAGAAAGAAGTTGAGAAGCAGGCCCAGTCCACCATGGTGATGAGAGTGTTGTGCCCCTAGCAAGAAGGCACCTGAGTCACAGCAGCCTTGGTAGGCACAGTGGGTGACGTGTGACTTTTCAAGTGAGGAGGCAGCTGGCTTCCTGGAATCACCTGTATTGACGCTTCACTTCAAAGATTAAGTTAATTTGTCTGACATGCTTAATCCTAGGACTTGGAAGACTGAGACAGGAGAATTAATTTGATGCTAATTATACAGGCAAGATCATGTCCTATTTTTCAATTTACATTTATTATTTATGAGTGTATACATCTGTGTATTGTGTGGGTGTTTGTGGTGGTGTGGATGAGACTGGCCCTTATAGGTTCAGATATGTAAATGCTTGGTCCCCAGTTGGTGGACTGTTTAGAAAGGATTAGGAGGTGTGGTCTTGTTGGAGGAGGTGTGTCACTGGGTGGGAAGGTGCTTGTGGAGGTGTGGATGAGACTGGCCCTTATAGGTTCAGATATGTAAATGCTTGGTCCCCAGTTGGTGGACTGTTTAGAAAGGATTAGGAGGTGTGGTCTTGTTGGAGGAGGTGTGTCACTGGGTGGGAAGGTGCTTTGAGGTTTCAGAAGTCCACACCAGCCCAGTTTCATTCTCTTCTTCTGTCTTTTTTTTTTTGTGTGTGTGTGTGTGTGTGTGTGTGTATGTGGTTTTTGTTTTTGTTTTTCAAGACAGGGTTTCTCTGTGGCTTTGAAGCCTGTCCTGGAACTAGCTCTGTAGACCAGGCTGGCCTCGAACTCCCAGACATCCGCCTGCCTCTGTCTCCCGGGTGCTGGGATTAAAGGCGTGCGCCACCATCGCCCAGCTCATTCTCTTCTTGTAGGTCAAACGTGAGCTCTCACCTACTGCTCCAGCACCATGCCCACCAGTCTGTTGCCACCCTCCCCATCATGAAACTGTAAACTCTGAAACTGTAAGCAAGACTCCCAATTAAATGCTTTCTTTTATAAGCTGCCTTGGTCATGGTGTCTCTTCATGGAACAGCGACTAAGACAAGGTGGAGTTCAGATGACAATGGTGGGGGTCAGCTCTCTCTCAACACACAGAGATGACAATGTTGGGAGTCGTCACTTTTCTCTCCACACACAGAAAGCCAGGTCTTTAAAATCAAAAGTCCCCAAGATGGTTTCCCAAGTGACAAAAATCAAGTCCAGTTCTCCTCGTGACCAACTCATAAAACTGCATCCCCAAAATGCCCAGTGGATGACTTTCTAAGTTTCCTATGTATTGAAGGATTGTGACTTCTGTTTCCTCTTCATCTCACTCCCTCCTCTCAAGGTCTCTGGACTTCCCTGTCTACCCATCTTCACATAAATCAGGAGAGGGAAACAAACGCAGGAAGGCTGAGGCCAGGGGAGACACATAAATCACATCTTCACTGGCAGCTGTAAGAGCAAACCATCATCGCATCATTGGTGAGAACGCTTGGGCAGCTCCATGGCACCACATCAGGATTCGGGCCACTTCACTGAGACTGGGGCACCACAGAGGGCGTTGGCAGAGGTCAGAGCTAATATAATGGCTGCAGGTGACAAACACATCCTTGCACCTTTCCCACTGTTTCTACACACAGTGAACTATAAGCTCCTTCAGCTACCCAAGCCCTGCATTCCAAACTCTGGAAGCCACCACAAACCCTACCAGGACTTCCTAACTCTGAAGAGTCTGTTTTTTCATCTCTGCCGACTAGTAGTTGCTACCCACTAAACTCTAGTGTGGCACCTTTTAGCCCAGAAATCTGGGGGTAGAAAGTTCTCTCATAGAGATGATTTTCCTATTAGTGGAGCCAAGAGCCTGCTTTTGGGTACACAGTAATGGCAGAAGGCTGTGCCTAGCTTATCCTCAGGCCTCAAGCCAGCCCATTTCTCCTTGGGCCAATGGGAGCTAGAACCGGAGTGACGGACATCCATCCCAGCCAAGGATGAGATGGAAAGCTTAGGGAGTCTATATCATCAGATAATGCTGGGACACCTCTAGTCTACAGACGAAACCCTTACAGAATAGAAGTCCCAAGACAACAAACCCAGGCCTGAACCTCCCAAAGTACAGACATACCAGAATAACCCAGTTGCCTCAGACTAGCTCCAGCCGTTCTCCCTCTCCTCCACCTCCATCCCTTCCTGGACATCCCAGTGGAAGAGTTATCATCATCCTGCCTGATTACCCTGCTAGGCTCACAGTGACTTCAGCAGTGGCTCATGTTCTTCCCAGATTTCAGAAGAGGAAGCTTTAGCTCACAAAGTTTTACTTACAGGTCCAGGTCAAACAATCTGCAAGTAGAGAGACACATGTAACCATTTCATGAGCAAAGGCTAACTTGGCAGGGTCCCAAGTCAACTCCTCCCTGCATCCTCCAATCACTGTTCCAACTGGCCATGGGACATTGTCTTATATAAATGTGTTTACGAACTCTGGGTCTGCCAATTACAAGAACACCCCCCCCCCAAAAAAATAGTGCATTGTGTCTACAGACACATTCATTAAGATCTTTAATTGAGAGGTCTAACAATGAAAGGCCATGACGGGATCATTCTCATGGGATATTCTGAAGGAACCTATTCCCTTCATCGGCAGCTTCCTGCCGAGGGAGAAGAGCAGCTTCACACCAACTTCACATCCGCCTCACCCGGATCCCATGAGGCACAGAGACAGGAGCTTCACAGGCTCTAGAAGGCCCCAGAGCAGGGACCGGAGTCACAATTACATGTCTCAGGAACCACTCCTGCACAAAGGCAATGTGGGTGCCTGTGGCCTGCAGGGCCAGCTGGACAAAGGGAAGGGCATTCTAGGTTGTGACCGTGGGCAAGGATACCAGCCAATGAACCCACAAAAAGAAATTTCAGCTATTACAAGTGAAGGACACCAGAGAGAACCAAGAGGTTGATGGGATAACCTCAACTACCTCTCCTTCATGTCAACTAACTGATGAATAGCACAGAGACTAAAGTGACTGAAGGGCTGCCCAGAGTCCTGCTTAAGCAGATGTGACAATATCACTCTTTGCAAAGAGAGAGACTCTGGGGTTCCATACTGATTATGCCTCAAATGTAATTAGAACCTAATTGGCCACAGAAGTCAAGGTGTGGTTAATAACCATTTGCAGCGCAGGATGGCCATCCCAGAAGAGAAGGGCTGGGGCAGAAGTACAGGTACTTGGGAGCTTAGTGGGAGAAGCCAAGTACATCTCCCCTGGCCTTCTCCCACATGCCCTAAGGCCCAGTGTCTGTGGGCTTCGGGCAGACAACAGCACTTCTAGAGACCACTCCACCTCCTGAGAACAAGCTCTGGATTTGAGCCATGAATGTTCTCTCTAGAGAGGAGACGGTCCAGAGAAAGAAGTGGACACTTGTGTCCATGGGCATGTGAAGCTTTTGGAGTCACCCAAGTTTCCTTCCTTGAATACGGACACACTGGACATCTGGTAGAGAGCGTGCATGTTGGGCTAGAGATGGCTCAGCCGTTAAAGACTAGGCTCACAGCAAAAACATAAGAGAGCGCATGTCCTCAGAGACAAAAACAGAAACATGAGCCTGAGAATGTGTCCCAATAGCAGAGCAGTTGCCTAGCATGTGTGAAGCTCTGGCTTTATTCCTAGCGCCAAAGAGAATAAAGAAACAGAAACATGTGCATGAACACACACACATACACACATTCATATTCATTCTCTCTCTCTCTCTCTCTCTCATTCTCTCTCTCCTCAGACCATTTCAATTCACTATTACGGACACTAGGAACTAGGCAAAGGAACCTTTGAATCAGAAGGTGTTATGTGTACCAGGGAACATTAAGCAATGACAAGAGTGAGTTACTAAGGCTACTTTTCTGGTTGGCTTCCTTGCATATCTCTTCTGTCTCCTTAACTAGTTGATGATCCCAGAGACCTGCCTCGTGTGAGCTCCCACAGCCTAGAAGCTAGCCTGGCATTTAGAAGGCACACAGTGAATACTTAGAGGGCATATATAGACTGGCATCCTTTTGCTTCTGTGTTTAGAAGCTGATGGCACAGGTCGAGCAAATGAAGGGCACCAGTAAGGGGCTTCACTCAGTCATTTCTGTCTCTCTGCACTGGCCCCTGACATCCTTTCTCCACAGTCAGGTTCTCAGCCTTCCTGACAGTTGTGGGGCGAGACTGTAGGTGTTCAGAATTCCTGGGTTTGTGGGCATTTCCAAGAAACCTTGCCCTGAGGATGCTACCCACTGGCCCTGAAAAGCAGGCATGGACACCTCTGTGCCCAATGCTGGGGGAGACTCTGGGCCATGAAGGCATGAGGCAGCAGTGAAGGAGCCTCCACACTGCTCCCCATTGATCGCCACAAATGAATTTCTTTGTAGAAAAGAACAAACTGCACCACAGTGAGCCCAGCCAAGGCTGGCCCAGTGCGGCAGCCTGGTGTTTGGAGCATGCTAATTACCGGGCTGTCTGGGCCCATCTGATGGACTTCTCCCTACCACTGCTCCACAACCAACACACTAATCTGTCCCCCACCTGATGGCTCCCAAGCGGGCCAGAGACTTGCTAATCAACTCAAATGCAGAGGGGCGATAAAGGAAGAAAACTGTAACATGCGGATCAAAAGCCATGACGTCAGCGTTGAGAAGATCACAATTCACTTAGCTTCCTTTGTAGCCCATGTCAAGGACTATTAGCTGAATTGCTTATTGCATTTGAGGCTCCTGCTTACAACATAATCCTGACTTCTCCACCCCCTTCTCTCTCCAGCGTGTGACAGGAATTCTCCATGCTGGCATGGCTCCCGTCTGTGATGGATGTTACAAAAGCAGCTCTTCTAACAAGCTCTTGGAAACTGCAAGGGATATGCGGTTGCCTGAGTGAACCCGAGCATGATGGTGTTTCTGTGGTACAGAAACAGAGCCCCCGTGGCAGGCAGTATGGTGCTGGGAAAGGCAGTGGAATCTCTTTAACAGCTTTATTGAGGTGTAATGGGCATGGTAAATTGCATTTTCAGCATATGAATGGCTACAATCAGGACAGTGAACATACTCATCATACATTTTCTTGTGTTCATGTTTTTCCCTTCTGTTCCACCTAGTTCCCAACCCAGGTCCCTAAGCAAGCACTGATCTCCAATCTATCACCATAGATTTCTTACGAGATTATTCTATTCTAGAGTTTCTGTAAGTGCAGTGTACACTGACTATTTGCTTTCATCCCTAATTCTTCTGAAAATGACCCATGTCGCTCCTTGTACTAGTAACTGATTCCATCTTATCCATCATAAAGACATGCTCAATTCATTTACCCATTCACTTGTTCCAGGACATTTTAGCTTGAGGTTCAGAAATATTACAAGTTAAGCAATTGCAAGCATCTCTGTGCGAATTGTGCTTGCGTTCCTCCTGAGTAAATACCTGGGAGCTGAATGACTCATGTGGCAGGTATATGTTTAACTTTTCAAGAAACTGACAAACTGTTCTCCAAAGTGGTGGTGTCATTTTACAAATCAGCAGCACAATGCAGGATTGTTCCACAGCTGCTCCACAGCTGCTCCATGCCTTGTGGACTTGACACGGCCATTATTTTTATTACTATTATTTCAGCAATTTGAGGAGCAATATAGTAGCATTTCGTTGTCGTGTTAATTTTGTTCCAATGGTAATAATAATGTACATATTTTGATGTAATCTTTTGCCATCCATATATCCTTTTGGGTACAGTACTTATTCAAATATTCTGCCCATTTTTTTCATTGTGCTATTATTGGATCTTAAGAGTTACTAACATGTCCCACATCCTCTATCAGATTTGTGATCTGTAAATATTTTCCCTCTTTTTTACACTCCTAATAGTATCTTCCAACAAACAAGTTGAAGCTCTTAATTGTAATGAAATCTAGTTTACCAATTTTATTTTTCTTTCATGTACTGTGCATTTGGTGTTTGGTCTAACAAGACTTGCCTCAGCAAAGATCAAAACCATTGCCTTCTTTATTCTCCTAGTCATTTCATGATTGAGTTTACACTGGTGTGTGGGCTATTGACGTGCCCTTCCTTGCTTGCAGATACTCAATTGTTTTGGCACCATTTGTTGCAAGACTTCTTTCTTCACAGAACTGCCTTTGCAACTTTGTTGAAAATTGATTGTTCATGGAAGAGGCAGACAATTTTTACACCGTCTATTCTGTTCTAAAGATTCTTTATCTATGCTTATACCATAGCAGTTTGGTTACTGTAGGATTTTAATGTTCCAGAGATTCAGAGCATTAGCTCTCTGTAGTCTCCTTTTTCAAAATAGCCTTGGCTATTCTAAGTGCTTTACATTTTTACACAAACTGTAAAGACAGCTTATCAATTTCTACCCCTTAAAACATATGCCAGGGTTTCACTGGGATTGCACTTAATCTAGAAATTAATGTGGGTGCAGATGGGCATTTAAAGAGTAGTAAGCCTCTCAGACTGTGAACACAGTGTGCCTCTCCACTTGGGCATCTACAACTTCCGCTTTGTTTTATAGTTTTGTATGTGTAAGGGTCTTGTTGACTTTTGTTTAACCTATCACTAAGAAGCTCAGGTTTTTTGTGCTACTATATAAATAGTATTATTTATTTATCTTTATATACTCCCACAATTTGTTTCTGCATATTAATTTCTATACTGCAGTGATATTAAGTTCATTGATAATCCCAATAGTTTTTTTATAGATCCCATTGAACTTCAAGATATATGACAATATGTTCAGTAGAGCAAATGTTTTAGGATTTCCTTTCTAATTTTTCTGCATTTTATTTCTTTTTCTTACTTGATTTCACTGAAAAAAAAACTTATGTAAAATGTTCAAAGATGTATAAGAGTAGACATACTCTTAAGTTCCTGATCCTGAGGGAAGATATTCGGGTTATCTTCACTATATATGGTACTAGCTCTAAGTTATACACATGCTCTTGTCCTGGACAAAGAGTCTCCAACTCCCTATATATCTTTTCCTCTGAGATGCCAAATCTTTTAACATGTATCTTGCTACAACATAAACATGAGTGTTTTCTTTAGAAATCTGTTGCCATTAAAAAAAAATCATAGGATTTAACTTTTAATATCAAACTAGCCTTGCATCCCTGGACAAAGTCAACTTTGTTCTATTTAAATACTATTGCAATGTTTTATTGATGATTTTTTTTTACTGATTTTTATTGAGCTCTACATTTTTCTCTGCTCCCCTCCCTGCCTCTCCCCTCCCCTTCAACCCTCTCCCAAGATCCCCATGCTTCCAATTTACTCGGGAGATTTTGTCTTTTTCTACTACCCATGAAGATTAGATCTATGTAAGTCTCTCTTAGGGTTCTCATTGTTGTCTAGGTTCTCTAGGATTGTGGTTTGTAGGCTGGTTTTCTTTTCTTTATGTTTTAAAACCACTTATGTGTGAGTACATGTGATAATTATTTTTCTGTGTCTGGGTTACCTCACTCAAAATGATGTTTTCTAGTTCTATCCATTTGCCTGCAAATTTCAAGATGTTGTTTAGTTTTTTCTGCTGTGTAGTACTTCATTGTGTAAATGTACCACATTTTCATTATCCATTCTTCAGTCAAGGGACATTTAGGTTGTTTCTAGATTGTGGCTATGACAAACAATGCTGCTATGAAAATAGTTGAGCACATGTCCTTGTGGCACGATTGAGCATCCTTTGGATATATACCCAAAAGGGGTATTACTGGGTCTTGAGGAAGGTTGTTTTCTAATTTTCTGAGAAATCTCCACACTGACATCCAAAGAGGCTGTACCAGCTTGCATTCCCACCAGCCATGCAGGAGTGTTCCCTTTTCCCCACAATCTCTCTGGCATAAGTTGTCATCAGTGTTTTTGATCTTGGCCATTCTTACAGGTATAAGATAGAATCTCAGGGTTGTTTTGATTTACATTTCTCTGATGACTAAGGATGTATGAAGGAGACCAGTCTAGGTTGGCTTAAATATTTTGGTCCATTTTACTACAGGGATGACACTGGTCTTACGAGAATCTTTAGGGAAGTATTCTCCTCTGTTCAATTTTCTGGAGGATGTGTATGTCAGTAATACCTGTTTCTTAACCCTGAGGTAAACAGGGAACTCATTCACTTCTGAGGTTTTCTTTGGGGTACTTTCAACTGCATGTTCAGTTTCTATGACAGTAATATGACTACTCACATTTTCTATTCCTTATTTAGTATGTTTTCCCAACTAATGACTTCAAGAATTGCCAATTTCAGGTCATCCGTCAGATCAGTTAGCACGTTAGTTTTCATAGGATCCCTTTCTTGGGACTTTAATGTCTGTGACATCTGCAGAGGTGTCAACACTCTTCTTTCTTGCTGTAGAGCATTGTCTTCTCTAGAGGATAATTGCTGTTGATTGGTGGGTGGGTGGGTAGGTAGATCGTTTTATTTCTCCTAATTCATTGGTCTAGAGACATCAATTTTGTCTTCATGAAAAAAAGCTTTGGTTTCCATTTCTTTATTATATTGCTTTTCTGTTTTCTATTTTATTGTTTCCACCCTGCCCTTTCTTATTTTGGATTTCATTTCATCTATTTTTCTAGCTTCTTGGGTAAATGATAAGTAACTAATTTGAAAACCTTCTGTTTCTCTAAGTGTTAATGTTAATGCAACTTGAAGCCATATAACCAGCAGCTTTTGCTTTCCTTGCCAGGTGTTCTTAGTACAACTCAATAATTTATCTGAGCTCAGCTTCCCCATCTGAAAACAAAAATGTGGCCAAAAAACGTCTTTAAAGACTGTTAGGACAATTTAAAAAGTTACATTTCTAAACACTAAGCTCAATGTTGTTGTCATGATAAATCACAGAATTTGACTTTTAATACCAAACCATCCTTGCATCCCTGGACAAAGTTGACCTTGTCCAGTTTAGATACTTACTATTGCTAAAGTTTTGTTGGGGATTTTATATGTACATGCACCACCAGCTCATTAAGTGCCTCGTTCTATCCCTATTTCTGAGTGACACCCCAGGACTTGAAATAAGCACCCACAAACACAGAGCTCAGAGGTTCATGAAGCCATAAGAGTCGAGCATATCAGATCGACTTATTTAGAGGAATGTAAACTGAGCTGAGGGTCCCCTACCTGTTTGGGTGGGTTAACTTTAAATGCACAAGCAGGAGACACAGTGTTGGTGAACATCCGAGAGCATCATCTTAGCCTTTCAGGAACAAGAGAGCGTTGCTGTAGGGAAAGTGTGCTTTGATGATCTGTTCTAGATGCTGATTTGGGAGCTCAGAGAAGTTACTGGACCTTGCTGAGGTTTCACTATTGACATGATGGAGTGGCCAATAAGATCAGAGAACTGTTGCATGCCTTCTGTGTGCTGGGCTAGGTCCTCTCTCCATGTTAAATGCTCTCCCAGTGCCAGTTCCTCCTGTTTGCAGAGAAGGCTGCAAGGTGGATGCCCACAGGCAACTCAACTCCACAATTACTGGAAAGACTAGAGATTAGAACTCAGAGAGGCTGCACCAGAGCCGGAGTGCTCAGCTGTCCTCACTGTTACAAAGTGTGTCCACTCAGGGTCTGGTGAGAACCAACAAATACACTCCAGGGGCCAAGCACTGGAGTAGTCCAGGAAAAGTGAGATTGCCCAGGAACAGCCAGAATGCTGGAGTCCACAAAAGAAGAAAGAATCTGCCTGGCAGCTGTGCAGTGCTGGGGCCATGCTCAGGGCTGCCCTAGTTCCAGGAGAGGTATTTATAGTGCAGGATGCATCAAGCCTGTTCAGCTAAGCTAAGCCTGAAGCTGATTTGCACACAGAATTGGCCATTATCGGTTCATTTCCATACAACAGCTCCAGGGGAGGAATAATTCAAGAAGCCCCCACCACCCATCTCCTACGGAGCTTCTTGTCACAGCTGCTAAATAAGACACATGGCTAGAGATGTCAGTGCCAAGATGATCACCCCCTCAGCCTAACTACTAGAAGGGCAATGAGCCCCAACCCAGAGGAACGGCCACACCCACGGCCCAGTGATTGGATGGTTGGCAGAACAGAGACAGCCTAGTTAGGTAGAGACACCAGAACTCCAGGCCCTGCCCATCCTTAGGTTCATAAGGACTCAGCTACCACCCCTAGGGGGAAACCAGTTCTACCACCACCACCACCACCACCCCGCCAAGAAGCAACCCACATGGAAAATGAAAGCTACAGCCCACTAAGAGAGACCCGCTAAGCCTGGCCGGCCACATCTCTCACCCTACCAAGCTGCCCACACTACCTGTCCTGCTAACTAAGCCATGATGTTTGGGAACAATGGGGACAAGCATTTAGAGTAGTCCTCTGGCTCTTGGGGCACCAGCAGGCTAGCAAAACTAACCTGTGTTGTGGGACACATATTCACTATGCCCACCCTCTGCCACCTACAACTGCCAACTCTGTGGGGGAAAAAAAAACAAAAAAAACAATAACAGCACTCAACCCAAGTGTGCTAGGCACAGTGCTAGACATAGCATAAATCTCATTTAACTCTCTGACCTTGTTGTTGTGCCCTGTGCAAGAGTCCAGGAGAAGGTGGGACAGGGCTCGGTGTTGCAGTCAGGTGTAGTCAGGGTCCTTGGGTACAACAGGAAGATCTGAGAGCTCTTGGAAGTCCCAAGTACACCACAGGTCCCAGCCCTATCCTATAGGTTTGCAGGGAACATGGTGCCCCCCCAACCTCCTTGCCCCATATGAGCCTGGCTAAAAGGGAAGCATGCAAAGAATTTCACCCTGAGCTGCCCTTGGCCCTCCAGTTATCTATGTCAGCTTAGAATGGAGACAAATTTATTGATCTTTCTTCGTGACTGTTAGCAAGATTCATAGCTAGCCACCGAGTACATTCATCTGTGCCTCTGAATTTAATTACCACAGGCACCTGAAGTGTATGGGAATACATAGGTGTGTGAGCGTGCGTGCGTGCGCATGCATGTGCACACACTCACACGCGTGTACACCCACTCACGCGTTCCCCAGACCTTTGAACATCTCACTTCCCCTATCCCCATTCCTTACACAGTGGCTGCTGCTGAGGGTGGCATGCACAAGGTCCAGCGTGCAGTACCAGGGTTTCAAAGGCATGAGCACAAGATTTATGATTTATGCCCTACAGATTTATGCCCAGAGGTGTGTGTGTATATATATATATATATATATATATATATATATATATATATATATGTGTGTGGTGATTATAACCCAGCGACCTGGTGTTAGACACACAGAAAGGACTGTGGAGCTCAGAGGAAGACAGCCTGTCTAGCAGGGAGCTGGAAGTATAAGGCTTTCAAACAAGGAGTCTAGATGACAGAGGAACGGACAGTAAGGCACTTGGGGAGGGCAAAGCAGGAGCTGGAAAGCAAGTCCTTGGGAACGGAAGTCTCGGCTAGTGTACCCTACATCTATCTCCGGCTTACCCTGTGGAATGCTGGTTTTTCTGCTCCAAGAAAGAAAAAATAAAACTCCCCACCCTAAACTCAGCTACCGTCTAGTTACAACCATCAATAAGAAAGTAAAGATACCACATGAAAAGGGAAGAAGTCAAGCACTTCACTGTCACTCTGAGTGCCTAGGACTGTGGCTAGGTCTTTCTCATGCTGCCAGCCCCCTTGAGGTGGCCCTTCTATGAGGTTTCAGTTCTTGCCACGTGATCCTGGCTCTAGGACCATTTCTTCCACTCATCCCTCCAACACGGAGATTTGACCATTTCTTCCACCTCACCTGTGCTAATATCTGCCTTGATTTCCATTCTAGATAGTCTCCTCCGAGAGATGGAATAAATGTTTCCATGCTTGAGCTCCAGCTGACACCGCTGCATCACTGGGACACAGGAGAGATGAGAAAAGAAGCAGGAAGAGTGGGGAATGGGCCTAAGGCCCACATCGGGTATACACAGGGGCCTGAACTTCTGGAGAAAGGGCCTTGTAAGGTATAAGCAGGCAATGAGTTTAAGAAAAGAGTGTTTAAGGCATGTTGGGAAATGAGTGGATGCTCCCTAAGAGGTGTGGCGTGGAAATCCATGATGCGCACATGTACACCAACTAGGGCACTTCCACACGGTCACCCAAGAAGCTCTAGAGATACACTCTCAATGGGCTAAGAAAGCTCAGTAGGCAGAAAGCTGGAGCACCCCAAGTGTCCATGGCAAGATAGATGAATGAGTGGGGTGTGGCCCATCTTTTAAAGGAGCTGGCACATACCGCAACATGGATGAAGCTTCAGAGGATTATGCTACATGAAAGAAGCCAGTGATAAAAGGACAAATATGACTGCAAATCCTTTCCTAGCCTCTCATCTCTCATTCCAAGACCCCCATATGCCAGAAAGTGCCCAGGCAGGCCCACTTCAGTCACTCAGAAGAGAGGATTGAACCATTGTCAGCACAGGAACCTAGGACAGTCAAGTGCATAGAGACAAAGAGAACGGCAGTCGCCAGGACCCCAACCAAGCAGCTGAGTATTGGTTGGACAAAAGCAGAAACTTCTAGAGACAGGTGAGAGTGATGGTTATAGAGCAATCTGCGTGCATGCATGGCGGCTGATCTATGTGCCTATGTGTGACTTGCTTATTTTCCTACAACTAAAAAGTGGGAATTTCCCAGAGCCTAGCAGAGTCCGATCTAAAGGATGAGTCGACAGTGACACTGGCGAAACCAGAGAGCCATGTGGCTCTCCTAACAGTAATAAAGCCTAAGGCCTCAGCCTGTTGGCTCTGCATTGTGACTGACCCAGTGTAAATGGTCAACGTGGGGTGACAAGAGGCAGACAGAATATAAGAAGGCATGACAGTCAGAAAATGCCTCCTCTCCAAACTCCAACATACCCTCAGATACTACCCTACCCATCCCCTGCCTCCCTCTGCATGTCGGGGCACTGTGCCCAGAACACACCCACCTGTAGCTCTTGGGGATGGGGGCAGTCAGGAGGATGAGAGTAAGTGTTTGCGATTTAAATCCTCACTGGCAGCTGGAGCCTAGAGGCGCTGCTGGCAGAGGCCCACCCTGCTGAGTGGCTGTGAGACTGGGATGAGGAGCAGGCTGGGCCTGGCATGGAGCAGCTCAACAGCAAATGTTTTAGTCTTCTTCCACAGGACACGTCATCTGTTTGTGAGCCATCGGTGACGCTGAACCCAGGGTCTCTGGTAAGCCACCAGGTGCAGCGAGGCAAAGCCGGTGCCTTCCACCATGTGACCACTGGCCCAAGACGTTCCCCAGTGCGTGGCCAGAGCTCAGCACCCTTCCTGCCACAGCTATAGAGACAGCCTGTTGTTTCAGCTCAGACTAGCTCTAACTGTCCTGGGACATGTTTCGATTCTATTCCCTACATTAGCTTCCTATGTGTCCGGGTGCTGAGCCTGGGCTACTCAGCTTGGTCTAGATCTGTGTGTTTACACCAGCCTTTAGCACAGGGCCGCAATGTGGAAGACCTCAGCACCGCTCCTCGGGCCCCTCAAGTCAGTTTGGCTCCACCGTCGTAAAGAAATGTGGTCCCGAAGGGCAGGATACACAGGGACCGCCTCTCCTCACCACCGGCAATGCTACTACAGGTGACTGTCCTGAACCTGTTTCTCTCCCAGCTACTTCAGACCAGAGAACCTTGATCTGGTTCTCAGGCTTTGTGTGTTGTATTTAACTTTCTGCCTGGTGATGTGTCTCCTCATCAATATGGCACCTCCAAAGTTCTCATCCTCTGAGTCCTGGAGAAAAACAAGAATCTTCCTGGTGACGTGTCTCCTCACCAATATGGCACTCCCAAAGTCCTCATCCTCTGAGTCCTGGAGAAAAACAAGAGCAGGGCTTGTTCTCCTCTCGCTGCCTTATTTTGGTAAATGGCATCTCAACACCTTCTTCTGATCTTCTACTTTGAAAAGAGTGTTGCTGTAATCCAGCAACTCACCCCAGAGACATATGCTCACAGAGATGTCTATTCAGGGGTGCGTCATGGCACTGTGCAACAGCAAGAAACGAGATGCTGCTGAACCAGCAAAAGAGACGAAGACCACAGTTGTCCACCTGATGGGATGAGGGGCAGCAAATATGCAGCAGGGGAGAGAAACAAGCCAGGGACGTAGAGCTGAACCCAGAAGTCCAAGTTAGAAAGGTCTCAAAACAGTGTAGGTGGGGATGCAGACATTTCAGTTAAGCAGTTAAGTGCCCTTGCTGCTCTTCAGAAGACTGGAGTCCAGTCCCCGGCACTCCAGGGGAACCAACACCCTCCTCTGACTTCCTCTGGAGCCTGCACAGACACACACACACACACACACACACACACACACACACACACAGAGGCATTCATGCACACGTGCACAAACACAGAACAAAACAAATCTTTTTAAAATACAGGCAACATCGTCTTGCCTATTTGTGTACTGTGCTAAGTCTAGGGGTGGGGATACCCATGAATCCATGATGCATGCTCAGGAAGTACCCTTATTCCCTTTGGAGAGGAAGATAAGGAGGTAGAAGCTTACTTTTCAAATGAAATTTGTTCCAGCAAGAATATCATATTTTGTGATCTAGGTTGTGGCAGTGCATGCCTTTAATCCCAGCACTTGGAAGGCAGAGGCAGGTGAATCTCTGTGAGTTTGAGGCCAGTCTAGTCTACAACAGTTAGTTTCAGGGCAGGCTCCAAAGCTACAGAGAAACCCTGTCTCAAAATATATATATGTATATAATACATATTGTATATTATATACATATATATAATTTTGAGAACTACTTACAAAACAGTAAACCATTTCAAAGCCAAAAGTAAAAAACAATATTCTTCATGTTCCTATCACCCTAGAAACACAAGGTACCTGACACCCCCAATTGTCCTCCACTACATATTGGCCCTCTTCAGTTCATCAGGGCTCCCTAACGCTCACAAAACTGTGCCGAGCACCAAGGCAGCTTGGTGATGCGTGTCACAGCCTGTGTCGTAGACCGTGTCTAGCTTACGTTGTTAAGCCAAGGCGGCACTGATCGTATGTGCCTGTCACCCTCTAAGTCTCCAAGCATCAGCCATCCATGGCTGCATGGCCAAGGGAAGTGGGCTACACAGACGTGTGGTGCTGTGCTCAACGAGCAGCTATGGATGTCGATACGCAGGCCCAACAGGCACAGATGCCAGAATGTTTGCACCAGGCACAGAAACTCACACAGAGGAGCCGCATAGGGCTCTACAACCCCTACCTGGAATAGAAAGCTCCAGGCTGGCAGAGGCAGGGCCATGACAGGAAAAGCCAAATCCAACTCTCCTCTTTACTGGCTCCAGAGTAAGCAAGAGCTGCTGTGTGCACTATCTCCCTCTGACATCTTAACCACTTTCTGTTCTGCTTTCCTGAGCATGTGGCCAGAGGTGACCCCATCACCCTCTCAGCCAACACAGCCTCTCCCAGCTACAGCCAGTCTTGTTTTCCTACGTGTGCTGTACCTCACCGCCTCTCTCAGCATTGTCAGAAGCATCCATGGATCAACTCTGGCTGTGTGAACAAGCAAGGGGAGACTGTAACCAAAACAGTCACCCACAAACTCAAAAGACACTTGTCCACGTTCCTGTGGCCCAGCGAGGTTGGCCTCGACTCCCAGCCCTCCTACACACATCACCGTCCGCCAGGCCAGACTCATTATAAGGTAACTCACAGCCAGGAAGTGGGTTCCTAGAAGCTGGAGGAAGAAACGCAATGCTGCCCACGTAGAAATGGCCTCATCAAGGAGAGCCCCTGCCCTCTTGTGCCCAGTGGCTGCATCACTCCTACCAAAGCCTACACACAGACACTTTGGTGGGAAGCTGTCACCAAAATCAAAAACGTCTGGCCTTATATTGCTAGATGGGCTAGCCAGCAAGCCCCGTCCTCCCATCCACTGTATTCCTCCCTACCCAGAACTGGGGTTGTGGATATGATGTGTACCACTGTGTTGACTTCACGTGGCTGCTAGGAACAGAATTCATGTCCTCGTGTTTAAGCAGCAAGAACTTTGCCCACTGAGACATCGCCTCAGCCCTTCACCCTGGTAATTCAGAACACCTTGAGCCTTCAGGGGAAGTGACAGGGCACCAGACCAAGCCTCCCAGAGTGCTCTGCTCAGTGTTTGGGTACCCACCTGAACAACAGGCTGAGTGCTCAGGGCAGCCTGGCTGTGAGGGAGAGTGAGAAAATGAGAAACTGTCTGTGACCACAGGGATCTGTGTCACTCTCAAATCCGTCATTTCATTTCATTTCAGCTTCACAAGAACCCTCTGAGGTGGGCATTTTTATTATCCTCACCATCAAAATGAGAAAATGAAAGACCAGACAGAGTCATCAGCTTGGCCCAGGAAAAAGTCAAGTCAGGAGTCAGAATGGAACCAAGTCCTGGGGGAGTAGCCACACTGATCAGCCAGACATCAGCAGCACCACCGCCCTCATACTGTGATATCGACAGTTTCTCCACTCATTGTGCCCAGGGAACTGGGAATGGTCTTACCCGGGTGCTGTCATCATGGGGTTTCTTTTCTGCAGAAGGTGGGAAGGGTAGGGCAGGGTGCTTCCCTCAGAAGTCCCCAGATGTGGTAAAAGGTAGATACTATAGTTGTAACTAGAAATCTCAAGTAAAGAAACAAAAATGTTTTGGGTGGGGCAGAGCTCAGGGTTACATGACTTACAATACAGAACAAGTTCTGTGTTCGGTTCTCAGCATCACAAAAGAATATGCTTCTTAGGAAAATAGACAGACAGCGTGCCAGGTCAAGATAGTAATTAATCCATTCACTCACTCCACATTTAATGAGTGCCTACCAAGTTTCAGCTGCTGTACTAAATGGTACGAATGCAGCATCCTTCAACATCATACATTAAAATCTTACCTGATGCAGGTGAATAGCAAGAATATTGTCCTCTGTCGTAAAAGAATAACTGGGGTCAATAACAACTAATTGTAAACTTCAGAATCGCTTGTAGAGAGTGAGCTTTGATGCTCCTAACACAAATAAATGATAAATGGCATCATAATTTCTTTGGTAATATTCATGCCAGGAAACGGATACTCCAATTACTCTATTCTGATCATCAAAACATCATATACATGTGTATAAATGTCACATGTGCCCCACAAATAAGGATAATTACATGTCAATTTAAAATAACAAACTATTTTAAAATAAACTGCCAGGGATTCACATTTTAGATAAAGACAGACACTGAAAACAAAGTAAATACATACAGAAATAAGGGGGGAGGAGTGTCAAGTGGAAATACAGCCCCAAAGCAGAAGAGTTAGCCTATGGATGTGGGTAGGTAGGGGGTGTCCTGGGCATAGGGCACAGGCAGACATCACTCCTGTGCCTGGAGTATCTGAGGAGTATCCGGGTGCTTCAGGGCAGAGAGCAAATGGGAAGGAGCTGGGCAAGAAGTGGGCCCTTTGCAGACAGCAGCTATTTCTCCCATTGGATAACTAGAAGTTCCAAGAGTCACCAAGGACCTTTAGGAAAAACAAGGAAACATTTTAGGGTACTCCCAGGCTTTCTGCCTCCACAGGAACCAATGCTCCTAAAGAGATTCAAGAAACATTGTCTTGCCCCCGGCTAACCAAGATTCAGTGTGCCTAACAGTCCTTACTCAGTCCCATAAGTGCTGAATAGCAAGCAAGAGACCTGGACACCCCATGTTTCTTACAGTCATGTGCCATCAGCTGGCATTCTTTCTCAAGAAATAAAGAAAAATCTCAAATCAGAGGTTCTTGCCCAGTACTAGGCTAAAAGATGGCCACCCTAGAACATAGCTTTATTTTCGTTGCTTTGATTTCTAGTTTTGTCCTCAAACAAACAACATAGCTGAAGCTGTCTTTGAGTTCCTGATCCCCCTTCACCATCTCTCCAGGCCTGGGCCACAGGTCTAATCAAAATACCCAAAGAGCACAGCTCCTTGCCCTGGGGGTTGTTATCCTCAATAGGGTCCCAAGAAAACCTGGCAATGGTAAAAGATTACTAAATGTACAACAACCAAAAATTAACTCAAAATCCAACATGTAAAGCCTTCGAGATGTTCCTGGAGCACTGTCCCATGGTGAGTCACACAATATCCCCAATGCCTTGGTTCTGAACACACACACACACATGCACACACACACACACACACACACAAACACACGCACACACACACACACACACACACACACCACTTTGCACTGTGCATGCTGTCACTGTGTATTGTCAAGGAACATCACACAAACACCTCATCCCAGATCAAGGCTATTGTAGCTCATAGCAGCGTCTGACTGTACAGATGAAGATTTTTCTCTCCTGTAGAGAAGCAACAGCTCAATGGAAAGCCTGGACTTTTAACATTCCTCTGCTGCGTTCTTCAGCAGGTAATATAAAACCAGTATACCTTTGGATTCAACAGCATTTCAGGTGTTCAGTTTTGAAATTGCTGTTGCCGTCTCTGACTTGAATTTCGTTCCTTAAAACATTAAAGTGAGTTTTTTTGCTTGAGACTGGGATAAAGTTTTCCCCTTTTCTGAAATATCCATAAACATACTTCTGCCATTATGTACCACCTGTATGTAAAATAGCGGTAAACGAATTAACCAGTACAAAATGAAAATACTTATGAACTCTGGAAAACATTGAAAATAAATACCCTATGTCCTGTAGTAGCTAATATTAGACCAATATTTCTTCATGTAACAATAATCTACCTTAGGTACAAACTGGACTCATCTTTAATAAATGGTAAAAATCTATGTATAGCAAAGAACAGCTTTAAAAATAAATCTCTTTGTAGTTTATTGTCAGTAAATATTTGATTTGCATGACTATTTTATATACCTGTATAAATTTCTCAGACACAAAGAGATCATGTGTGGAAAAGGTTTACAAAGCCCTGGCCTAGAAGTTCTCTGCCACCCATGACATGAGAAGCAAGGCACAGAAGGGCTTGGCTCACTCTGGATACAACACACAGCACAATGTGGATTGAACGTCACTGAGAACGACATCCAATCGGTGCCTTCTTCACACTGATCAACACACCTTGTCCACACTTCTTCCCATGCGCAGGGGTGAGACCCAGAGGAGGGTCTGGAGGTGAGCGCGTCATCCAGAGCCCACATGTGTCCTTGGAGGTGCGCGACTGTGTATCAAGAGAAAATGCAAAAGATTTGGCCAAGGCCATGATCCGGATACTCGATACTCCTTCAGGGCTATATACATAATGAGCGTGTGCAAGAGCCAGCACAGCCTCACATGTCCCTGTGGATCCATGCTTGAAACAACCATCTCCACACATCCCCAGACACACTCTGGAACCTGATGTGAGGATAAGGAAACTCCAGAGCTAATGAACTTTTATCTTGTGGCAAACACTGCAATTAACGCTCCACTAAGTACAGCTGCTTTGTAATTAGACCGAAGAACAAAACGCCAAACCCTCGTCCCGGTAAAGTTGCCATCCAACTTCTTCTGGAGGTGTCCTAGCAATTAAACTCACTTGCTCATTTCTTCTGTTAAAAAAAAGTATTTATTACTTCAATTTAAACTAATGCTGTAATGATCAGGGGTATTATTCATGAGAACTCTTGCCATTGCGCTTGAAGCCACCAGTCTGCTCTGCCAGGGCTGGCACGGAGACGCTGCTGACAAGAAGCACCCGCTAGAACAGCATGGATACTGGGTACCCTCTTTCTTCCAGGGAGGTTTACTATGGGAGGGCACCAAGGGTGAGGTGCAACCACTGTCAGTCTGGCTGTCCGGCTGAGATGTGTCCCACAGAGTCATTGGTACACTGTAGTGACACTTTTGAGATCATGGGATTTGACCCCAGCTTGGGGCAGGGACTGTACACTATCGATGAGAGCGCTGACTCCAAGCTCTCTCTGTCGCACCAAGTACCAAGAATGCTATCAACAAACAATTTGTTCCAGGATGCATAACAAGTCAAGCCAGGAGCCCAATGGCTCCCTTGAGGTTTGCCATGACACTTTTGGAACGCCAGGGTAGTATGGGCCACAGTTGGACTACAGATGAATCAGGTTCCTGAGTACAGGGTCTCACTGAGTCCCCAGCATGCAATACCACGAGGCCAAGCCCTTTGTATGACCAATATTTAAGCCACATACAGATTGCATCCAGTAGAATGATCAGAGAGGCTGGGTGATTTGTCCAATATCACTGGGGCTCAAACCAAAAGTCCCTCTTGTTCCTCACCAAGCAGCTAAGGATTAGTGGCTGCGCTCACTGACATCCAGTGCAGACCCTAGACCTGAGGTTTGTCCTCAGCGGGACTGTAGTTCCCACCCATCATAGTTTTCTCCCTTTTGTTTGCAGCCAGTGATCTGAACCTGAAGAAGAGAAAGTCCAGAGTACTCTGGGTTAAAGGATGTCTGTCTCCTTTATCTGTACTCATGTCTATACTGGATATAAAGAAACAGAATCCAAGAGCACAGAAGAGATAACAAGGTCTAGAACTATAAATTTCCTGGGATTTGGAGCTGGTCTGTAAGGTCTCTCAATCTTCTCCTAGCTTCATCCTTGGCCAAGTGCAATCTGGACACGCAATCTGTAACCCACACGCATGCTCCTATCTCCTCTCTGATGCTCCCCCCACCCCTGACCCTCACGCACACTATCCTTCCTCCTCTCTGGTGCTCCCCCATGCTCCTGAGCCTACACACACTCTCCTTACTCCTCTCTGGTGCTCCCCCATGCCCCTGACACTCATGCACACAGTCCTTCCTCCTCTCTGGTGCTCCCCCCATCCCTGGCCCTCACACACACACACTCCCTCCTCTCTGGTGTTTCCCCATCCCTGGCCCTCACGCACACATTCCCTCCTCTCTGGTGTTTCCCCCCCCCCCCCATCCCTGGCTTTCTTACTTGGTCTCCCCCTACCTGTAATGCTCTCCCCACTCATTCCAGAGCCAACTGCCCCTTGCTTGCCTAACTTCCACTTGTCCTTGTGCACCTTTTTAAGCATCTTCCTCCAAGAAGATCTTATTAACCTCCCTGTTACAGGATGTGGTAAATGGGTGTGCACCTTTCTCAGTCACCCCTAAGAACTATATGGGTCCTAAGTCACAGCAACGCCTGGGAAGGGATGTTAGCTGCAGGGAGAAGCGAGCACACATCAGCACCAAAGCATTGCTCAGGCTAGGGCCCTCCTGTGGGCAGCATGCCAAAGAGACAATATCTTTTCTCCAAGAAGAGAATGAGATTTCAGCAAGAAACTATCATTATGACATGAGGGTAGGGAAGGGCTTCTTAAATAAGACAGGCAAGAGAGCTGAGCATAAAAAAGATGACTACATTTGACAACAGTACAATACAGACCTTCTGTTTATGAAGACAAGCAACTGATGGAAAGTATTTGCCACACTTAACTCACCAAAGAAAAGGCTCCGCATAAAAATTAACAGTTACAAACAAGCATGTCATAGAAGAGAAAACAAAAATAGCCTGTGAAGATGTGGAGAGACTGTATACAGAAAATGGAGATTAGCTTCAGAGTAATAGAACATTTTGCACTAGAATCCTCCATGTACAGGCAACAGGAGAAGTCAGTGAGCCTGCGGACCTAGAGAAGCCGCATGCATGGTAAGAGGCAGTGTACACAGAAAGGAACACTTAGGGACGGACTCATTAAACGTGAATACCATAAAATGTGCATTGATCCAGCAGTCCCGCAATTCCGCTCCTCAGACTAGATCCTCAAACCTCTTCACAAACTACCAAGAGGTAAGTATGAAAGTGTTCTTAACAGCACTGCTTGTAATACCAAAACCTGGAAATAACCCAAGTGCCCATTAATGATCAGGTAGATAAATTAGATATACTGTGAGGCAATAAAAATATTAATATATCTGCATCAAATGGATGATGCTCAGAACAGCTGCAGAAGCATTATTACACATATTCACGGTTCACAAAGACGCCAAATAAACAAACACCTATTACTGGATCCAGAGCGGCCAAATAGCCAGGGATTGGCCAGCACCAATCAAGACAGCAGTTCAGTCCCCTCACAAGGATAGAAAACAACCCGAGTTGAGGACTCGAGCTTCCAGGAATTCCTTTTATCATTATTAATATTTTAATTGGAAATATGCATTACAATCATGTGTAACTACCAGTGTTGAGAGGATGATTTGTAAGGGGTTGGCATGGTGGCTCAGTAAGTAAAGTGTACAAGGAACTGAGTTCCATCCCCTACACCAATGCAGAAAGCCTTGGGTGGGGGACAGAGACAGGAGGGTCCTTGGGCTAGCTAGGAGCTTAATCAAAAAGCCTTAAGTCCCAGTGACAGACCTTGATTGAAAAATAAACACCTGAGGTTGAACTCAGGTCATGTGTGCACATACACACACACACACACACACACACACACACACACACACACGGTAACTTTAAAACAAATGTAGTGGTCCCTCAGGCAGGGACCTGAGGCTTTGCTTCTGCAGAATCATAGTTCCCAAGCTTCCAGGATTCTGCCTACCCTGGAGACGCTAGAAGTGAGACACTGGGCCAAGCCAGTTACAGGCAACATGAGCAAAGTGACCCTGTTTCTTCCTTTACAATGAACAAGAGGAAAAATGTGTGTCATGTGGTAGAGATTCCATGAATATTTACCAAGTGAATCAGCAAATGGCATGCACCTGCATGTGCATGTACACACATGTATATACACACATGCACGCATGCTCATGCACACACACACACACATGCACACACACGCGCGCGTGCGCGCACACACACACACCAGCAACTGAAGCATGAAGACAGAAAGTTCTCTGCACTATTCCATCCAAACTTTTGGTATTTTAATGTTATGGATTTTCTATCCCAAATGTCAGTTTCCCTTCTATTTTCCCTTTGCTGTCACAACAAGCACACAAGTGTTTTCCATGGAATTGTACCAAATGGCACCTCTCATATTTTGTAAACCAAATGCATACAGACTCCTCTCTCACCCAGTATTAGTCAGACTACTGTCATCAGAGTGAAATACCTGAGGCAATTTCCATGTTAAAAGGAAGGTTTGCTTTGGCTCCTAGTCATGGACAGTAAGTTCAAGATCAGGCAGCCGCGGTGCTTTGCATCTCTGGAAGTGCGGCAGTCATGGTGGAAGAACCAGACAGGGAACATTGCTCGTATCACACGTGAGGAATCAGACACAAAGGTGGGATTCCCGTAATCTTCCTCAGAGACTTGTCCTGGTGACTGAAAGACTTCCCTCTAGGACCTACCCTCTGAGAGATCCATAGCCCCTCCCAACATCATCCCTGTGGGGACCAAGCCTTTAACATGGGGACATTCAGGGGATACTCAAAGTTCAGTTTCACAGTATGCCTTTCTGCCAAATCCCTCAGAGCTTTTCTGCTCTGATCTCACATATGATGCAGATGCTCTGGCCTCAGGTTCTACCAGGGGAAGACTTTCCTAAGATTAAAGGGAGACTGACGGGAAAATGGGGAAGAAACACACACACACACACACACACACACACACACACACGAAGGGTCTGTATGTGATGTTCACTAAAGGATGAGCCTGAAGCATGCTGGGTCCATTCTAAGTCACAGCCCCGGCTTGGCAATGACTATGATTGACTGGACACCAGGAAAGAAAACTAAAGCCTAGCAAGAAATAGGATGGTACCTTGGCTAAGTGCATGGGCCTTAGCGCCCAACAGCATCTCCTGAACCATATTGCTTAGGTGGTAAAACGTAGCATAAATGAAATAATGTGTAAAGATGCTTACAGATCAGCACTAAAAAGGCTCTAGATCCCAAGTTGCTTCCATTTGACTTGGGGAGGAGTAAGAGTGTTTACACGCAATTTGCTTCTTAATTGGGCTCCTCTGAAACTACACCACCACAGGGGCTCTGGCAACATGAATCCACCATGGCACATGGACATTCCTCGGCCAGTGGATTCCAGTGCCAGTGGATCCACCATATGCCACTCTGAGGGCTGAGTATGCTGTGAGCGTTGTCTACTTTAGCTCACCTAATGGGACTCTGGGAGCAAACAGGCTGGGGTACTTGTGAGGAAATAGTGAGGCCAAGAAGCAACAGTCGTGGCAGAGGAACTTTTATAGACACAAACTAGCTTCAAAGGTTGTCAGATTAAGAGGCTGATGAACAGAGTGGGCAAAAGCAACAGGGTCCTGTACAGAATGCAATAAAGAGCTGTGACCTCCAGAGCAACCAACGCCACATGGGTCAGGACCCTGGACAGCACCATCAGCAGGTTGGGGTGGGCTTTGCCTTCCTTCACCTCTGACGTGCTCCACCCACTTCCAGACCACACTACTACAATCAGCAGACTTGGTGAGCGGCTTCCAGTCCCTCCCTATACCATGGAAGCCTCCTGGCACCCTAACCATGGCTTTGTGCCCCTGAGCCTCAGCATCCTTCTCAACACAGTGACTTATCCGGTGAAAGCGGCTATGTCACTCGGCATGTTTGCGGGATTAATGATACAGGGCAGGCTTAGCCAAGCACTAAAGCCAACTCCAGGAAAGGTGGGAGAGCATCCTATCAGCAGAGAGGTGCACTTTGGGGGCTGTTCAGGTTTGGGGTTGGGGGATGAAGAACATGAGCTAGAAGTGTTTCTGCAAAATGAACCACTCTTCCTAGCTCCCTACCCATCCGAGAGCAGATGTCAGGTCACCCAGTACCCTCATCCTTCTCCACATCTCTCCTCTGTCTTTTTCAAAAACCACTGGAAACGCCCACGTCTTCATCCATGAATTTGTCATTCATATGGTGCCAGGCACAGTGCTGAACTACAATGAGAAAGAAAAAAAAAACAAGCATATGGCCTTCTCCTCTGGGCATAACCAGCTCCGCAGGAGCCCAGTAGACAACAGGGACAAGTCCTCACGAGTGGCAGGCTAAGGGAAGTGGACTGAGGACGGGTGGGCAGGTGACCAAGAAGCCAGCAATGCTGGACCCAGGTGGGGGAAGCCCCCTTTCCCTGGAAGTCTCTATGTGAGTTACATGGAAATGAGAAGTATAATGAGAAGAAAGGACAGGGTCTGGAAGCGCCTCAGGTACCACTCAGTCTCCAGGAATCACAGAAGGCCAGACAGTGAGCAGGCTACAGAGCTCACCTCCTGTCCTCGCCCCTTGCAGCTGTGGCTTCTCAAAAGACCCCAAGGAGAATGGGGTGTGCAGGCCAGAGACCCTGAGAGGAGCAGATCAGAAAGGGACTGGGTATCCTAGAATATAACATGCCCAAACCCGGGCAGTGGCCACACCTCCCACCAGATCTGGTTCCTGGGGTAAAGCCTGATTTCTCAGACATACCCTGGGCACATCAGTGCTATTACAAGGTCTCCAGCCCCTGCAGGACCTGAGACTGAGCAGGTGTTGGAAAGGCCAGTTCCCGGGCACGACAGGAAAATCCCTGGAGCCTTGAGCCACCCTTGTCCCCACCAATACTGCATTTTGATTTCAACACAGTAACTGTTTGCTCTTTCAATTCTTCCTGGAAGGCTCCAAACAGTTTATTTGTTCAAGCACGGAGGACAGCGTCCCAGACTTAGGGAAGCAGAGTCTTTAGGCAAATGCAAACATATGCTGATTTCTTTTCTTAGTTACATTCTTGGCAAAGGGATTATTTCACCAGGAGACAAAGCTGGACTTTAGAGTGTTGCATGGTTCCATCCAAACCTCAGCTAAGGGGACTTCCAAGCCTTACAAGTGCCCATCAACTCTGACCAGGTATTGGGGTGACTGCGGCTCTAACGGTGCAGCACAGCAGTTCTTAAGCGAACCACTTTGGGTCCCGGCTGGTAATCACACAAGCATGCACGTAAGATAAACACTGCAGACAGGAATCCATTCCCACGGCAGACTGGACTGGACACATGCATGGACACTGGTATACTAAGAAGAGGGTACAGGGTGTCCCGGATCAAACCCTGATTGAGATGCTGCACTACAGCTAAGCAAAGTGCTAGCCTCAGGAAGACAGGGTGAAGGGCGCAGGAGACCCTTCTGCAGTGATTCTCAGAATGGCATGAGGCTGGCGATGGTCTCCAAGTAAAACCTTTCTGAAGCACAAATCATGGAAGCCATTTTATCTCCGGACTCGAGCTGATCTATTTACATAGGCGCTGTCACCAAACATGAAGCGGTTTCTCCCAAGCCCACTCTTGTGGTTTCCTAGCAAGTAAAGTATGCTTCCTTCCTCCGAAGAGGTCTTCAGAGCAGCCGTACACAGTCATACAGTGTCCCCAGGCCCACCGGCTAAGGTTTCCCTCCTTCCGTTCTTTGCCCCAGCCCAAGACCCTGAAGCTGGGTAGATAGAGGTGGATGCAAATAATAAGTCAAGGCTGGACCAGCATCCAGCATGAGGGGTAACCTTCAGAGAAGATGCCAAGAAGACCCAGGCAGGCAGCCTCCACCGCTGCCTGTAAGCAGCTCTTCAGATCCCTGCCAGCAGTTTATTAATATTTTATTGAAAATTCTAAGATGATTCAAACTTCAGCTGTCATGATAAGGTGATGTTGCTAGGCAACTTTAGTGCCTATCTACAGATCTGTTTTTGCAGCTCTTCTCCAATTCATGAAGCTCAAGGTTGGGCCCTACCACCCTGAGGAAGACTCCGTTCAGACCACCAGCATGGATCTACACCCTGATGGCACTCCAGTTCTGTGTCCCCTGATTGAAGCCTCTGGTGTTAAAACTACCAGCACCCAGCTGTCCCTAAAACCAAGCCTCAGCCCGCCCACCCCAGACTCACCATACTCGCTGTCATAGAACATGACGAACTTCTGCCAGCGCAGCTCTGTCACCAGCCTGAGCATGACGTCATTGAGACGGACAGGTGGTCTCGAAGCCAGTGTGTAGGCCTCACCGTCAGGGCTAGGGTTCAGGTGGCAGGCAGTTCGTGGTGAACCCCCGGGATTGCGCTGGACAAAGAGGTGTGGGATGTGCATGGCATCTGTGAGGGACTGCAGGGCGTTGGCAGATGCACAGCCTGTGGATGTGACCAAGGCCAAAATTCCCTGGGTCATGAGGTCACAGGCTGGAAAGAGAGGAAAAAGACAGGAAGAAATCAGCACGGCCACGACTGTACAGGCCTCACTCCCACGGCTCCACCCATGCCTGTAGCCCTGTGATGTCTCCCCACACAGACCAAGAGCCCAGGAAGGCTAGCAGCTCTCATTAATTAGTTGCTGATAACCTTATACCATGAACACTGAAAACCTTGGTGCAACATGCAGCTACATAATCTCAGGCCCATTTAACAGATGAGGAAAGAAAGAAAGGTCAGAGGTGGCAAAATCATTAACTCCAGAGCAGTCAAAGAAGGGTGGTACAGCAGGGATCCACCCCAAATCTCCCTGATTCACCAAACAGGACTCTCAATTAGACACTGTTTCTCACCTTGGGGCCAGTAGCCAAAATGCTGGGGAGGGACCAAAGCTCATGCTGGGGAATCTTTATGTCCTGTGTCATGGGCAAAGAATACAGCATGTGCTCTGCAATTGTTGCCTGAACTGAACTGCTTGGATCTGCAAGACCTGGATGACATCATGATGTCAGGAAGACATATACTTACCCCCAGAGGACCTAGAACAGGGAATGGAAGTGGGCAGGAGCCTCAGTCTCCTGGCCAAGTCCACTTGAGTTCTATCACAAGAATACTGGATCAAATCCCAGATGAAGTAGATGGCTCCAGAAGCCCAGGATTGCTCAAAAGCCACTTGACAATCACAAAAGAAGAGGCACCCGTAGCTCAGGCAGTTACCAAGGGCACAGAGAAATCAGACTGAGATGACAGGCACCCTTTCTGGGATGACACACTCAGGAGCCCGGACTTTGGAAGTCACCCAATGACTCCAAGGGGCACCACCACTAGCCATAAGCTCACACCTATTAGGGACATCAGAGAAGATACAAAGACCCTACTCCCTGCAACACAACTCCCTGAACCAGTTTTGAGGCAAGCCTGTCTTATGGATGCTCTGTGTGATGGCAGGAGTGTGGGAAAGCAGATGCAGTCTCAAAACACAGCCTGTGAATGGCAGAGAGCCATCTGCTACACGCGGTAGGCTTTGAACAACTTTGACAATGCAGTTCCTTCGTGGGAGCCCTGGAGTTTATGTAATGCTTCAGACAGGGCTGAGAAGGAGGCGAAAAACAAGAGCGCTCACCCCAAGTGGAAGGAAGTGAAAGGCTGGAAAATATGTGAAGTGGGGGGGTGTTCCCTTCACAGGCTGGCACCAACAGCAGCTTCTCCCATACCAGGGCTTTGCCATACACTCTGGGGAACATCATAGGTGATAACTCAGGCCCAGTCCCCATTGATGCCTCCACTTCACATGCCAAGGGCTAGAGTTGGGGAACAAAGGACATGGGGTCTCTCAAGGATCTCATAGTCACCCAAATGTTCTGTCCCTCCATGCTGGTTTCACAGAAATCCAATCACATTTTATCTATTTAAAGACACCCAGCGAGGACGAGGGAAATGGCTTCACATATAAAATCCTTGCCCCACGTCATAAGGATCTTAGTTCTGATGCCCAGCACCCAGAAACAAAAGACCACACATTCCTTAGGTGCCCGGAGTTCTTTGAGCTTCATCCATCTTAACCTGTGTATTGTTCAGCTCACATTTAGGAAGTCCTGTTGGTGAGACTTCAAGAGTGTAGCTTCTGACATGCCTAGAGCTGCAATCTCAAAGCAAACTCCCCGTTCCTCTGGATCTTACAACCATTCCATCCCTTCTTTCAAAATGATTCTTAAGCCTTAGGTGCAGGAGTTATGTTAAAGACCTATCAGTTGGAACTGGGCTCTACAACTCTGTGTTTTGATTGGTTGTGATTTTCTGTAACAGTCTATCTGTATTGGTTGTGATTTTCTGTAACAGTTTATATGTTGCAAAAAAGAAAAAAAAAGCTATGGGCAACTAAGGAATGCTGAACAAGAGTCTTCCCCAGGAAGAACGCATCAATTGATTTTCCCAATACCAAATGGTCAGCCCTGAAAATACATATATACAAATAACACTACACAGACTTAGAAGGTTGTATTTGTATATTCAGGAACACAAACACACATAGGTAGCAACAACCAATGAGAAAGGAAGCCATGAATTTGAAAGAGAGCGAAGGGGGGGTGCATGAAAGGGTTTGAAGGAGGAAAGGGGAGAAATGATGCGACTGTATTAGCATCTCAGAATAGAGCACACCTATAATCCTAGCACCAGGCAGGTGGAGATGAGAGGAACCCTGTGGCTCTCTGAGCAGCTCCACGAGGTAAGTCAGTGGTTCAGTGAGAAATACTACCTCGGTGACAGAAGCCAGCACCTGATGTTGACCCCTGCATGCACTCACACACAGGCATGCCTACCTGGGGAACATCTGGCTGGCACACCACGCCTGCACTTAATGCTCCTCATTCTATCTCTACATTCTCAGTCACCTGCCTCGGCTCTGGAACTCAGCTTGCTGCATACACATTCTTGCTTCAGGACCGAATCAGCCTCCCCAGCTGACCAAGCCCTTCTTTCAAGATACCCACACTTTCCTTTCCTCGCCATGGCACTTCACATTGCCTCTATAGCCCCCTGACCCTCCTCGGACCCTCCAGCTCAAGGAGGACAAGAATGATCTCTGCCATGCTCATCACACACACACACACACACACACACACACACACACACACACACAGTGGGAAAATCATGGCATCTCATAAAGATTTGTGCAAGGATACAGTGTGGATCCTGATGTTTTCATACCCTGTGCTCCTCATTCCTCTCTGGGCACCTATCCAGACCATGGGAACAGTGCTAGATCCAGAAATATAAGAGGATACTTGGTGGTACCCAGAAAACACTGCAAACCTTCAGAAAGATGCAAATAGGTGTGTGGGTATAGAAGTGCTAGACCCTAAAAGCACACACAACCTTTACAGCTGTGCACCAAACACCATAACAATATGGGTAAGTACTTGTCATAAAAAAGGTACATGAAAATCATACAAAAATACATGTATTATGTATTTTACAACGTCAATTAAGTAAAATTCAATATGTATGAAAGAAAGACTAGAAAGAAAAAATGCAAAATGTTCAAAGTGAGAGCAATTTGGGAATGCTTTTCTTTTTTTATTTTCCTATATTTTGCCAGAATTTCATGACATGAATAGGTAATTGATTTTTAAAAAGCAGAAAGAATCCTCCAATGATGGATAAGTGGAGAATCATGGAGGAAAGAGGGCTACTGTGTGAGAATTTCCTCTGCGCCAGCTCTGTGGAGCATTTGATACGTATGAATCCATGTTGTTCTCATTATAGCCCCTTAGGAAACAGATTTTTGCTTCTGCTTCTGAGATAATAAAACGAGAGGCCACACAAGCATCAAGGGATGGGGCTAGACGAAGGTGAACTACCAGGCCATTCCCAGGCTGCAACAGACATGGCTGAAATGCTTCTGAGACATGGTCAAGAGAAAAAAAAACTGTATGCTGATTGCTATGTGATAGAAACATGACTTCAAATAAGACAAGAAACCCAAATGGCGAAGACACCGTGATAGTGAATGGGTTGCTCTTTGATTGTCTCTTCAATACTAAGACACTGCATTAAGATCCTTTCAAATAAACTGAACAGTGACAGACTTAATGGTCCAGGAACTCCATCTCCTGTACCCTTCCTACAAGCCATCAGTTACTCCTGGCTTATTACCCATCTCCCCAGCTCTCTCTTAAGTCACCACCTGACTTCCATTGTAAGCCAGCTCCCTAATCTATATACACCAAACTCTATTGAGCCTCAGTTTCCCCATTTGTACATACAAGCCACTGAACACCAAGGTTTGGCTCCTTCCCTCCTGTCTATTTCGCGTAAATGCCCAACACACCAATAGCATATATGTCTCTCCTTGTGCACTGTGGATCCTCCCAGGACAAATGTTCTACGGTCTGGCAAGAGGAAAGAGAAAGGAGGTTTTCTAGGATGCAGGAGATGTAGTTAAGTGGTTGGCATCAGAATCTCAAATGAAGTTTTAAACCAATAGGGTACAGTATGATGAAGACCCAAGGACTGTGCAAAATTGCTCACCACAAGCTACCTCACCAGATCTGGGAATAGCATAGAGTCTCAAAAACACAAGTTCCCATTTCGTCCATCTGGTCAGCAGCCATGTGGCCATGGGCACAAGCTCCTTTCTGAGCCTCAGTGTTCTAGTCAATGGAGACAGGCGTCTCCGCTTACTGACTCAGAACGCCAATCGCAAGTGCCTTCTCCACCCCGCACAAGGACGGTACCAAACAGACATCAGTTTCCTGCACAAGGACGGTACCAAACAGACATCAGTTTCCTTCCTCTCTCCAGGGACCCTTCCTATCTTCCTCCAGCAACACCTGCACCCAAGTCATGCCCAGGACCTTAAGAAGTACCTGTTACCAAGGGGTGTGGAGACTCACCCCATCACTTTGGAGCCTGAGGCAGAAAAACTGTCATGAATTCAAGGCCTGCCTGGGTTACACAGTGAGTTACAGACCGGCCGAAGCTACACAGCAAAACCCTGTCTCAGAACTCCCCTTTAAAAAGTCACCCGGACTTTGGAGAAGAGGAAAACAGTAAACAAGTGACATGAAGATATTAGGGGATAAACTATGGAATGGAGGGGACCTGCAGGAAGGAGCAGAATATGGAAGAAGGGAGGGGAACAAGATGCCATGATGAAACATAAGCTAAACTCAAAACTCATTTCTTTTTCCAAAAGTAGTAGCCATAAGACTTAAGAGCCATGCTGCTGCTCCCACCTGTGCCGACAGCCTCTTCCTTAAAGGGGCATGGTGGCCCCTCCTATGACAACCTGTGGTATAAAACAAGCACCCAGCCTCTGGAGCAGGGAGGATTATTAAGGCTGGAAGTCTCTCCCAGGCGCTAATGGAGAGGCCCAGTGTGAGTCAATTTTCAATCCACTGTGAATGGCCGGCTAATTGGGGCACTGTTGAAATGATGATTATTTGGAGGCTTCTAACATAAAAATAATAAGATCAAAATACATCAGATCAAAGCCAAATCAGCTATTAGCTTAATCAAGGTTGTGTGAGATGGGATGTTACACAGTTCATACAGCGCTTGTGCAGAGATGTTGAGCAGACCTTGAGCTTGCAGTGCAGGGACCCGCTGTGGGGCTGGCAGAGGAGCTGGCCTTCTCTGGGGGTTTCTCTCCTCCACCACACACCTCCCCCCAAATCAAGTACAGATGACAGCACCCACTTCACAGAGGGGTTCTAAGTGTAAACTCCAGGTGGACAAGAGTTGCTGCCTGCTGCGCTTTGTCCTGCCCTGACATACAGAGACCCAGCAGGCTGTAAGGACAAGTGCCAGAACATTGTGAGCCCAGACATTTCCCTGCTCTTCCATCTTTATGTGTAGGGTCCCACACCCTGCCGAGCACATGGCAGGAACTCCACAGTCTAGACTTTCCAGATGAAGCTCAGCAGCGCTTCCGCAGGTCTCAGGAGGATGACTGACTTTGATATCCTTCTTTTCTCCCCGTATCATAGGCCATAAAGCTGATTTCTGCCTTGATCACCACGCAGGTCCAATAGATTGGTAAGTGCTCCCTGAGCACAGACATCTCATACGCAGGAGGGAGAAAGAAGTAGAAATGCCTTGCAATGAGCAGCAGTTCCAGGTTCCCGTCTAGGGGTGCACAGAGTCTCCACAGAGGTCTCTAAACCAGTCGGTAGCACTAGGTTCCCAGAAATAAGGAGGACAGAGACTTCTTGGAGCTCTTAATTCACAATCACATGACCAGCAGCCTCCCCTGAGAGGATGAACACAGCCGAGCATCTGGGTAGGACACGTCATTTCACAGAATAGACTTTTGGTAATGTTCACCCTAGGTCCTGTGGCCAGGGCCATACAACTAAGGAAATCAGAACTGGGCCACTAGATCCTTCCATAGACAACAAAGGAAAGAGATGCTGAAATAGGGTCCAAGACTCACAATTGACTATCCAACCCTTGCTTGGATAGAAATGCCTGTCACAGCAAGCTCGGCATTCCAGGGAAGGAACAGGCAAGTGGGAATAAGGCTTCAGTCCCCACTGACAGAATTCCTCAGCTCAATGAGCCCTGGGTACCTGCCTATAGGAGAGGGCTAAAAATGAGCAGCCTCCAGGTATGAAGGTCATAGACACTGGAAAGGACACTCTTCTCTAATCCACAGGTGGGTGAGGTGATGCTCCAGGGACTTCTGCTGGAGGAGAGTCTCCAATCTGGTCTGTCTCACCCAGCAGTGAGGCTGGTCATTATCACCCTTGTATTACCGTCTTCCAGCTACTCCGACTGTCTCAAGGCCAGGGACAGTCACTCCTGCTCCCCCGGATAAGCCAAACCTGTCCTTGTGGGGGGCCCTGCTCCTCTGAGGTCTCAGGTCTACAGCCCTGAATCAACTGGCCTCTGGGTTCCACATTAATGAGCAAGGGAATGTCTCCAGAAAGACCAAGCAAGAGAGAGCCTCCACCTGGAGCAGTGGCAGCCTCCTATGGGTCCTGTGGTTCCGTCCTGCTTTGCCAGGCTCAGCTGGTCTCTGCAGGTGGCAGAAAGGAGAGGCAGGCTGGAAATGGACCCAGGTCAGGCCTGCCCACCCAGGAGCTATGGTCTCCGCAGGGAGTCCAGCACCTCTGCCTGCCCCACCATGCCCACAAGCAGCAGCAGAGCTCTTGGGGCAGCTTGTGCCCTCTCTCCCGAGCCACCCCTGCTACCTGTACCCTGCCCTTCCTCCTTTCAACTGGCACTGGCTTTATGAATATTTGAATTCTAATGGCTAATGCTTTAAATTAAGGTAGCATTTATAAATACTTGATAGCCCATGAATAATTGACCAAATTTAGTATTGTCATAACTCATAGTAAATTATTGATCTATGGAGAATAAATATTTTTCATCTTTTATTAAGACATGGAAAGAATAAACAAAACCACAGGCCAGGGGGGCTTTGGAGGCAGGGCTGTAGAAGGCCTGCACTGGATCTGTGGCCCTGGAGCACACAGGTCCTTCCCCAATGCTCCCAATGGGACATGAAGTCATCACACACACCCGACCCTGGTCATTCACTGCCTTCTTCATCACTGCCTCCCTCCCTGGTCTCCTGGAACCCAGCTCCATGCTGCAGTTCAGCTAATAACTTTGCCTTGCCCTTCAAGACAAACTAGAGGTGATGATCGCACACTCACGAGCCTTTCTACCCAAGGCTGAGGAAGGAAGCTCCCAAGACCAGTCCTGCAAATGCCTGGCTCTGCTTCTCCCACGTCCTATACTTAAGGACATGGAAACATTAGGCTTCCTTGCACATTTACTTCTGAGCATTGAACCCTAGCCCTGTGGAAGCTTCTACAGTTACTGTTCCAATTCAGAACCCTCCCCTGAGTTTCTAACTCCAAACCAGTCCTGACCTGATAAAGCTCATACCTGACAGGGGAGAGCTCCCAGGGGTGTCGGAATGTTCCTCCACTTTCGGGAGCCGGGTATCCCCAGTCACCTGTTCTTGACCTGTCTCGCCTTCAGCGAGTCCGACATACTTCATCTCCCAAGTACACTCCGGGTCTCCTCCATTTCACTGCCTCATCCTTGGCCCTCACCCTAGCCCCTCTGCAGCAGCCCTGCGTACATCTAACCACTCAAACAGAACTTAGCGACTGGGCCCTCACGAAGCACCAACCACAGGGTGCTGGCCCCATACAAAACCACATTAGCTTCCCAGCATCTTCAAAGCAAAACGGAAAGCTTAACACAGTCTCCACAGCCTCGTGCAATCCATACCAGGCGCCCTACACCCTAAGGAGCCGGAGCATACACAGCCACCTCAGTATCCAGCTCTTGAGGCTCCTGGGTCTCCCCAAGTACTCCCAAGAAATCTATGGTGCTCCTTCACACACCGTCTACCCAACCTCCTTCCATCTGCTCCACGGGTAACCAGTCCTTCCGGAGAACTTTTGCAGTACCTAATCTTTCTGCGCTGCAATTTGCTTCAGACCATGACCAAGATTTACCACTGTGGAGTGTATGACCACTATTCCCAGTCTCCTGCCCTTGCTACTGGTGTGGTGTGGTGTGTGTGTGTGTGTGTGTGTGTGTGTGTGTGTGTGTGTGTGTGAAAGCACCTGTCAGCTCGATCTTTCAGACCCTGGCCAGTGCCCATGCTGCAGAGCAAGCAGCAACCTATTTATAATACCAATTAACCTAAAGCAGGAGCAGTGTACGAGACTGCACAGGCAAAAGCCAGAGCTTTCCAGCTAGCCAAGCCACTTCAAAGGAAAAGCCCACCCAGAGACCGGGAATTTTTTTTCTCATTTGTTTGTTTTGGGTTTGGGGAGGGCTTATTTGTTTGTTTTTCAAGACAGTGTTTCTCTGTCTAACAGTCTTGACTGTCCTGGAACTAACTCTTGTAGACCAGGCTGGCCTCAAACTCACAGAGATCCACCTGCCTCTGCCTCCTGAGTGCTGGGATTAAAGGCCTGCGCCACCACCGCCTGGCAAGAGACCAGGAATTCTTAACACCAATCTGCATGCCACTCTAAAGAGGGGTGTCCAAGTGAAAGATTAGTGGGGACAAGGGAATAGTAGCAAAAACAAAAGAACTGAAACCCAACCCAGCTGAGTAGAGCCAAGAGCAGCAAGGCCAAAGGGTCCCACAGGACCACCCCTGGACTGTAGCCAGGGCAGGTGAGCAGCAAAGGCAGAGGACTGCCTGGAACCAACAAGGAAGGTGGAGAAGAGTCAGCGGCGCCACAGGGTCTCTGGAGCCTCATCCCTCTGCCAATTAATGAATCAAAACGGATTCCCTGCTCCTGCGGGCTGGAAAGGCAGGGAACACTGGGTGGGAGTGTGTGGCTTATTTATAACTCTCCCGCTCCTCGTTAATGACTTTTACTGCTCTGCCAATGGAACACCAAGCTCCCGGTCGGGATTCACACGGAAGCCTGCTCTGGGGAAGTTATATCAGGACAGGATGAGTCCCTGGCATGCCAGCAAAGCACATTTTTGTCTCCGAGAACCTCGAATGCTCAAGCCCTCCTGCAGCTCTCTTCGAACCCAAGCTCAAGGGTCCTCCAGGACACCTCCACTTGCTCCAAACTTCTGCTTCCCTCAAGCCAGGGTATAAGCGATGCCAGGGCAGCTTTCAAGCTCTCCATTCTACAGACCGAAGCTCAGCATCCAACATGGCCCTGAAATACCTGCCATGGCCCCACTGCCTAGGAATCAAAGCTCACTTATAACATCCACCACCACCCTCAATCCACACACAGGAGGACACCAGCCCTTTCCAAAACTCATATGCCCTGTGCTCTCAGCCTGTGCATTCAGTGCTTAGACTAACCCTATAAGTTTGCACATGCTGGCTGCCTTTCCTATAGTGTCCTTCCTCCTCTGCCTTAGATGCTCCCTACTTGTCCCCAAACCCCTTCCAAATCCCTCCTCCTTTATGAAATTATTGGACTTAACCTTGCTGGGTAAAATCAACCATTTCTTTTCCTGTAAGTCTAAGAATACTTTGTCCTTTCATATACTACTGAGCATATATTACACTGTTTCCTGTCTGATATTTAAGGTCCCAAGTAGAAAGACTGAGGCAGACGGCTTCCTAGACTCAGGGCCTGATGCAGAGATGCTCACGGGATACTGGATGACACAACATGTATGCAGAAGCACAGGTGTGTACATGCCAATCATTTGACATATCAGGGTTTCAAGGTAAGGTGACCCAGAGAACCAGAGGCAACAGGAAATCAAGCCTTGTCCAAAAGCAGGGCTGGCCTTGAGCACCCCACGAGAGGAAGGATCCTGGGCTTCCAGGTCTCCTGGATTTAGACCATGCCTGTTCCTGTGTGGATGAGACAAGCAGTCCTCCACAACTGACTTTGTCTAATTCTGCTCAGGTCCAAAGCTGAGAACCTCAAGAACAGCAGGGCTGTGCTATGTCAAAGGAAGGGATGGACAAGCAGCCCAACCTGAGGACAAATGGACCCATAGAGACCAAAGATGGAACAAGCTGGAGCCCTAAACAATGCTGAAGAACTGGCTCAGAGGGGACAGGTAGGACCTGGGCAGCACAGGCACTCCAGGAACTCAGCTCTGGGGACATGGGTTAAGGAATGAAAGAACACAAACTGCCAGGGAACACCCCTATGTGGTCACAAACAAGCAGGCTAGCAAAGGAGTCCCAGTGTAATGAGCAAAGGAAAATGTTGTCGCTGTTATTTTGGTGGTGGAGGAGAGAGGCAATCCCTGCCATAAGCCCAGCAGCTGCAGGCCCACCCACCACACAGATAACTGAAATACAGGCCTGCCTGGGAGGTGGGTGCTATACCCTCTTCTAGACGAGAGAACTGAGAGCAAGCAGCCAAGCTGAGTGCATTTTACCAAAACCCACAGGGGTGAAATTTCCAAGCTGCTCAATTTCTGTTTCAGAAGACAGAGGAAAGAAGGCAACTGGTAGTGTCTAAAGCCATGTCTGGTGTGTGGTAGGTGTGCTGAAAAGGCCTGCCTTCTGCTCTTAGTATGTGTCCTTCTCAGAGTGTGTGAAGAGACACAGTGAAGGCTGGAGGGGGTGTTGAGGACCTGGGGCCAACTCCATTCAATGTGTACAGGAGTTGACATTACAGTGACATTCCTTAGGCATTGTCATGGCTTGCTCTCATGTTCTTGCGCTTACGCTTGGTCCTCAACAGGGAGGATGTAGATGAATTAAGTGGTGTGGGCTGATGAAAGAAGTTACGTAGCTGGAGGCAGGTTCTGGCCTCACTCTGCTTCCTGACAACCCAAGGGTGAAGAATCTCCTCTGTCATGTGACATGCTCCTGCCCTCAGGGTCTTCTGCTCAAGTACCTGAGACCAAGCAGTCACCCGTGAAGCCTCTGAATCCACAGGTAAAATAAAACTCCTCCCGTAAGTAGTTCCGTCGGTCATTTGGACACGGGCGTGAGACTAGCCACTAGCACAGAAATTAACCTTCAAGAGAAAGGGGTGTTGTTTAGCTCTCCTTCCTGGAGGGTCAAGAGAATTACTTGATATCTGACCCTCTGAACCTCTGGCAAGAGCCAGACTTCAAAGCAGAAACTGGGGAGCAGCGGAGACCACAAAGACTGGCATCCTCGCATTCTGAGAGCATATCTCCAGTGACCTAAGAAACTCCAATAAGCCCTATATCTTATAGGCTTTCAGCACCTCCCAATAGCACTGTGAGGTCCAAGCACTTGCACGGGGGGGTGGGGGGGCTGTGAAGGATTGCCCACATTCAGGGCTCTACTGGGGAAGAGATGGGTGAGGTTACAAATCCCTCTAGAATCACAGCTCTCATTAGAAAAGCCCAAGTCCCCCTTAACCAGACATTCACAGTCTAGGCCTAGCTCAAAGGAAGAGCAGTGTCCCTGTGTCTGTGGACGTACAGCTCCCAGAAGCAACACCTCCCCTGCAGGCAGTGTCCACCACACTCCTTAGCTGGCTCCGGGAAGACCTGCCCTCCAAGCTCTTCTCCTGGCAACTCTGGCAATAGCCTGGTCTCCTAGCAACAGACCATTCAGAGGTCCCTGGACACTAGGCCTGAGGAACCAGGCGCGAGCTAATACATTCATGGCCAGCCAGATAACAGAGCCTGTCTTCAGCCTGCCCACTCCCTCAAGAATCTCCAAAACCACCTCCGGTCACCATCTCTCCTCTGTGATCTCCTGAAAGGCAAGACCACCAGACACCTGGCCTTAATCCTAACCCAAGAATTCTGTTTTAGATCCCAGTGGCTCCCCCAGATGTGAAACTGATGCTTAGCTGAGTTGCTGTCACCCTTTCCCACCCCAGCCTAGATGTGACTTCCTCAGGATTTCTTCAGCTATCCCTCCATGTATGTCATCCCTTCATGGTTTCCGGTCGTTTGTGCTTTCTCTCACTGTGTGACGTGTGGTATGCAAGCATGGGTACTGGTGTAGTGGGGGCCTTGAAAGCATCATTGTCCCATTGGTGCCCACACCGCTCCCCGAGATCGGGCCAGCTGTACTGAGAGCCCCTGATCCAGTGCTTGCCCCGGGTCCTACCTCCAAACGCACCCACAAACCACGTCTGCAGGGTTCCTTCCAAGAAAGGTGGGGCAGGCCCGATCCTTCCAGCCTTCCCAGGGCCAACTCCAACGCTTGTTACTAATCCCTCTTTTTGGCCATCAGACATCTAAGGGCAACTTCCTGGTTCCCAGGTGCCGTGTAGGAACCTAGAGGTTCTGCTGTGGCAGCTCCCTGTGGCTTCCTGTGTCCGCAGCTTCCTGATTATAAGTTAACATCAGTGTGCCCTTCTAAGCTTTGGTTCACTGCTAAGCCCTATAATCCCCCAGACCCTGGGAAGTGCCTGCCTCCTTCTTCCCAAGGCCTCCAACCATTCTTCCTGCTATATAGATGGTATAGCTCACAGTCACTTTGTGTTCAAGGATCTATCACTTCCTGGGCGGAGCTACCTAAGGACATCTCTGTCCCTAGCACTTGGTACAGCAAAGTGATACTAGGTACACCAGCCATCATGAAGACAGCCAAAGATGACTATACCTAGCAAGGAAACCTTGGAGGCCACCCTGTGGATGCCAGGACGAGCAACCAGAAGGATACCCATACACCTTGCTCCCTCCTAACTATGCTAACTATGAGTGGCTACGCCCTCTGCTCCATGGCCTGTCACCTGGTGTGGCCATGACTAAAGCACTGACCTCCCTAGTGAGTACAGTTTCTCAAACAGGCAGAGTTGTGCCTCCATTCCCAGTACTAGGCGCTACCCAACCAGGACAGCCCAGTTCCACCCTCTACCTTCCTGTGGTAGCTGTGCCCAGTGCCCTAAATGTGAGCCGTAAGCTCAATGCTGTTAACTTCACGGTACTCCCTAAATATGGGAACAGCAGCTCCCTCTGTGGGGACCTCTACAGCCCTAGCTGCTTTCCCTTTGCCAGTCTGCCGCTCCTCTTCTCATGGCTGCCATCAGTCCCTATGTACCTTGTACCTTGCAGCCAAGGCCAGGGAGATAACTGGCAAGAGAATCCCATGGTGCTTTCACTCGCCCACATCCTCTGGCTAAATGAAGACAGGAGGGAAGGGAGCTGAGAGGGAAGAAAGGATACTGTCCCCACCATTCCAAGTCATCTTGCCTAGACAAGCCCAAACAAGCTGTGCTTGCATTTGCTGGCCAAAGCCCTTCCTCGGGGGACTGTGACCAGATGGTGGATGGGACTGCTGAAGTGTCTCTTAAACACTAGCTCCATCCGCCAGCCAGCCAAGGCTCTTCCAGGGACAACCATGGCAGGACAACACTAGAAATTTCACCACCCCAGCTCTGCACTAAGCCCACAGACCAGGCTGCTCCCTCCCCTCCCCCCCTCCCCGCTGCCACTCATAGGAACCTTATGCTTTCAGCCTTATGTTGTAAAAAGGGAGGGAGGGAGAGAAGCGAGAATGGCAATCATAGTACAAACACCGTACAACGGTCCTGAGATGACAGCCTAGGGCACAAAATATGCCTTGTGTAAATTCTAAAATATTTCCCCCTTGGGGAGTGTCCATTATTCATTTAGTCTTTCACTTGTCAAGCACTGATGCAAAGGGCACCCGGGAACACAGCTACGAGAGCGCGGCTGGCTGCTGTATAGCCTCTGAGGGTGGCAACACAAAGAATGGCGCTTCCCTCCCCATCGCAAACAACTGGGGAAGCCAGGGGCAAGTCTCCAGGCCTGGGGTCACACGGCCTGTGCCCAGAGCCTTTGTCTCATGCTGCATGGATCCGGCTCTTGCTGAGCCATCTCTCTGAGCTCAGCCCAGGCCCCGTTATTGTGGAAAATCGCATGGGTTAATCCCAGGGATGTCTCAGCCCCGTCAGTGTGGCCACCTCACCCAAATGACAGAGTCTGAATCCTGGTCACCAAGGAAAGAACCCAGCCATGTCTAGAAACAAGGGAGACCTAAACCAGCCAGAGCCAGGTCTGGTTAGCAAGACACAATGTCCACAGCGTTTCTCTGCTTGTCATGGCTGCTTCTAAGCAGGGTGCCCAGGTGCCATGAGGAAGGTGAAGGGTGAGAGGCTGATACCTGGCCCAGGGCTCCAGTCCTTCCTCCTCATAGCTCTTTATCCCATCATAGCAACACAGTCTCAGAAACCATGGAGCTCGTCCTCCGTCAGAGAGAACACGCACCTGCCACGTCGACATGACTGTCTGAAAGGAACACCTTCAGAAGGAGGAGTCTCTCAAGACAAGGTAAGCCAAATTCCATAGCCAGCTTCCCTGACCCAACCCCCCACACCATGGAAGCAACCGCGGAGCCTTCGTGACTTGGGCACAGCCAAAGCATTCCTGGCCAGGCAGGATGCCCGCTGAGCACAAACTCTTGGATCTTCTGAGAAAGTGCCCAGCTGGCCAGGGACATTACCCATCTCAGCCTCCAGGTGCTCTGGAGCAGATGGGGAGAGAACTCAGGACTCTCCTGCAGCCCGCAGGGATGAGAGAAGATTTTTGCCAGTGATAATGAAAATTTTCATAGTAGCAGATGCTCGGGGGAAATTGAAAAACAATACAATGAAATTCTCAACCCTGAGAGGGGAACTTAAGAGAAACCTGGCCACCAGCGAGGCTTGATTTCCCTACCAACACCCCTCTTGCCTTATGAAGACAGACTGGGAAGCATTGTTTTCCCAGCAAGTGATCAAACTGCCCCCTGGAGCCCGTCAGGAATCTCTCCAGTTGCTTCCTGTGTTCCCAGTCTAGGGCTTAGACTGGAAATCAGAATTGATGCTGCTCCCAGCCCACACCCCCACAAACTGTCTAGAGGATACCGGAGGGAACATGGGCCCAGATTCAACAGCGGAAAGGGGTAGGAGTCACACAGCTGGAGGTGGCTTGGGGGCTCTAAGAGACTGCAGCAGGAAAAGAGATCAAGCCAGGCAAGCAGCTGGAACGGGCAGAGGAGAGTCCCAGAGGCCTCCGCAGATCTACAGGGAATGGACACGCACACAAGGGTGAACGAGGAGTCCATGTTGTTCGATGAAGGGTAAACGAGCTCCGTAGGAGAGGGTTTGGATGCTTAGCTGAGGCCTTCGTTACTGATCCCAGAAGCCGCAGGGAGCTTCAGCAGAGCTTTCTCTGGAAAGGCAGCTCCATGGAAAACCAACAGGGAAGCTGACTCCTCTTGCCTCCTCCCCTGAAAAGAAGGAGGGCAGAGTGCACAGGGTGGGCAGCAGTGAGGTATGAGCCAGGCAGAAGCACTGAGGGAGGAGGGGAGGTCTGGGACCAAAGTCCAAAAATCTAGGCATCACCAGGAAGTCAAAAGGACTGGGTCAGAAGCACCTGCCCAGCTTACATTCGATTTCTAGCACCTTCCAAGCTCCCCTTTGTAGAGGTACAGTTGGAACTTAGCAATGTGAGGTCTCTTCCCAGGTATGAATCTCCCTGTGACAAACAGAGGAAAGCAAGCAAGGCAGGAAATCAAGCTCATGGTCATCCCCCAGCACAGCTTTCTGCCTCACTCCAGGCAGTGGACCGGGGGAACAAGGCAAGGCAGGAGCCGGGGAGGGCAGCCCAAACCTGAAATGAACAAGTCAGCTCTTCAGTCTCCGGTCAATACCTGAGCTGTGTGCAGAGGCTTCAGAGAAAGGGGGATCCGATCTGAGTGTCCAGGGATCAGGCAATTGTGGGGAAGTGAGTCGGGGTGGAAAGGAAAAGCAGAGCCTTCATCCTGCTCTCATAGAAGTCCCACGGAGCCCTGCATTCTTGGGCCAAGCTGAACCCAGGGGCCAGACAATGCCAGCAACTTGGCAGCTGGAGAAAGGTGGGGATGGTGAAATGCGTTGACCTCCTGGAGAGGTGGCCCTGCAATGTCCAGCATCAGGCTTCCAGGAGACTGACTCCAGAGGCTTATTGCTAGCATTGGTCACATCCAAGACCTCAGAAAGGGGCAGAGTGCACAAGATATAAGAACAGTGTTACAAAAATCTCCAAGCTGGTGGGCACAACTGACACAGCCTGCACCCTTCCCTGGGGCCCAGCTAGACGGTGGCAAACAACCTTTTGTCAGCACCAAAGCATCAGATCCACACGGGACAGGAGAGAGGGGTGCCTGGTGCACAATCAAATTCACACCACCACCTGATGGATGCACGCTCAGGCCACTTCTAATTCCCGTGGCAGGCACAGCTCAGGTTACTGGCTGTCCACTCCTATTCAGAGCCAGGCCTGGGATACATATGCCATGAGGCAGCAGCTTCTAGAAGGCAGAGGATATACCAAATCGGGGTGGGGAAGCACTGAGACACCCACCATACCGTGATCATGTAATTTGCACCCCCTCAAGAGACACTTTCCCTCTAGAAAAAGATACCCCACACAAAATGGCTGGGACTGGAAGGTACAGTAGGTAGAACTGGGGCCTGGCCATGGAAGTGCAACACCCTCCCCCATACCAATACCTTCTCTAGAGAGCAGGAATCCTGCATCAGAGAGACAAATAGACAATGGCAGAAAAACAGTTGCCAGGGCCCACAGCAGAAGCGAAAAGGGACATGGCCCTCCAAAGGCTCTCCAAGCGTACACCAGCCACACCCAGACACGTGCTGCATGGGCCACGATGTGCCCACCTAGCTACTTTGGAGACATTCCCATGGGGTGCAGACGCTACGCTAGTCATCCCCAGCGAGTAGACGTGTTGGGATGTGGGGAATGATTCTGGAGATACAGGCTAAAACTCTAGCCTTCCTCTGCCCTGTGTGCTCTGTCCACAAGATGCTCCACCACCATTAGGAGCAGCGTAGCTCCACCCCTTAAGTAGATGCTCCCCCTCCCCCATCCAAAACAATTGCTCAATTCTTCATTCTCCAATTAGTAACACGCGTGTAGGAACAAAGTGACACAGTGAGCAAAGCAGAGAGGGATCTAAATTATTGGGCAAACTGCCCTGTGATGGAGGAAGGTCATTGGTTAAAAAAATAAGAAACTGCTTGGCTGGCCCTCATAGGTTAGAACACAGGTGCGTGGAGTAAACAGAACAGAATGCTGGGAGGAAGAGGAAGTGAGCTCAGACTCGACAGCTCTCCTCTCAGGAGCAGACGCCTCAGAGAGACGCCATGCTCCCGGCTCCTGGGCAGACACACGCGATGAAGCTCCGACCCAGGATGGACATAGGCTTGAATCTTCCCGGTAAGCGCACCTAGCTGTGCTACATAGAATATTAGAAATGGGCTAGTCCAGGTGCGAGAGTTAGCCTAGAAGAGGCTAGATAGAAATGGGCCAAGCAGTGTTTAAATGAATACAGTTTGTGTGTTGTTATTTCGGGCATAAGCTAGCAGGCGGCTGGGGTGTTGGGGACGCAGCCCCGCCGCTCATATCACTACAGCCCTGTGCCAGGCAAGCCCCTTCCTTTCCTCTTTCATTCACTTGGCAATTGTGAAATAAAGATTATTTCATGACTCCATGTTCAGAGGAAGACACTAAGTGAAGGAGGTCACTTGTTCAAGGTTACGCAAGAACTCAGTGGAAACTGAGTTCAATTCAAGTAAATCCAACTCCACAAACCTTTGGCTCTTCCAAATGGCACAGGTGAGGAGAAGGGACCAGCGACCAATAGGTGAAGATGAAAGACCAGTAGGGAAAGGCTAGAAACCAGGATATTAAGGCCAGAAACAATCAAGTGGCCAGAAACAAGCAAATGGAGACCACAGACAAGCAGGTGAAGAACCAAAAGGCAAAGACCGTGAACCAGCAGGTCAAGTCCAGGGACCCACAGATTGACCAAAAACTAACAGGTAGTGACCAGGTGAAGACCAGGGACCAGCAGGTGAAGACTACACACTAACAAGAGCAGAGACAAGCGGGTGAAGATGAAAGAGGAGCTCAGTGAAGGTCAAGAAAGGCCAAGTGAAGACCAAGCGCCACAAATGCTAACCAGAGTTTCCAGATCACCTGAAAGCAGTAAGTCTGCCTACTCTTGTTCCAGCACAGGCTCCTTCAGAATGGACTCCAGTTTCTTTGCCTCCCCATCGCCTTATGACTCACAGAATGCCTACACACTCATGCCCAGCCTTCACACCTCCATCACACACAGAATCACATCTGTTCTGCACCTATCTGTGGTGCAATAGCAATCATTGATGCTACTGAATTCTGAATGGGCTGATGTGTTAGCACCTACTCAGCAAAAGTTGTATCAAGAAGGGGATTAATAACCTCTTCCCTGGCTGCCTTCTTAGAGAGTTGTCTCGCTCCCATGGGCTTACTGTGAAGAGAGATGACCCTGGAGCCCCAAACTCTCAAAGATAATATATTATCTGTATCTACATCTCTATTCATCCCCAGGACCCTAGCCCCACCTGAGGAGACAACAATTTGCTTAGTGTACAGCTCCCTCCACCTACCCATCTAGATAGTAAGCCATAAAGATGGGACTGCCCATTGGTATATTCACACCCAACCATGGCTTCCTGTGTCTCCTTCCTCTTTCTCTGAAATTCAATTCTAACATTCTCTCCTCCAGAGAGGCCCCTGGAACCATCTCAGCTCCCATAAAAGAAAAAAAAAAGCTTTACCTGAGACAGCAATCTTAATGGTCAATGCACACACTCTCTCTATACCACTAGACAATGAACTGTTGGAAGACAAGGGACAGTTTCTTAGGGTTTCTATTGCTGAGAAGAGACACCATCACCATTGCAACTCTTATAAATGAACACTTCTAATCGGGGCTGGCTCACAGCTTCAGAGGTCTAGTCCATGGACATGGTGACATGCAGGCAGACACCGTACTATAGAAGGAGTTGAGAGTTCTACATCTCGATCCACAGGTAACAGGAAGTGAAGTGGAACACACTTCCTCCAACAATGCCACACCTACCGCCAACAAGGCCACACCTCCTAATGTGCCACTCCCTGAGTCTATGGGAGCCATTTCTATTTGAACCACCACAGACGACACTGAGGTCACCTCAAGGTCCCCAGAGTCTAGGTATGAGGGGACTGCTTATGGAAGGAGGTAATAAAGCTCATGCCTTAGATCAGTCTAGGTGGGCAAGGCTAGTCTAGCTCAAGACCCTGGTGCAAAATTGGAGGAGGAACCTGAAGAGAAGGAGAGCCAATTCCAATGGGTCTAGCAGATGACTGGGTGGCGTGCAGGCAGCTGCGGCATGTGGAATCCAAATGTCTCCATTCTCTCCCTGCATTTCCCCAGCTGTGGCGCCAGCCAAGGCGGCAGCCCCAGAGCCTGCTCAGAGCTTTTTTCCCCCCCTTAAATGGTTGACTTTTTGAGTGGTTTTTAAAAGGAGGGTATAACACTAAGGAAAGCAGTACTCACGGCTGAGAATTATGAACATTTACAGTGTTTAAGCACAGATGTGTTCAGTGAGGACTCTATATCACGCCCTGCAATTCGCACTCTCCTTGGAGCATACATTTCTGTACAGAAGGCTAGCTGAAAGCAGCCTGCAGATACAGGGTCCGGGGCGCAGAAAGAGTGCCTAGGCTTCCTGCCCTGAACCAAAAGCAAGAAGACAGAGGCATATGAGTTACGGAGAAGAGCAGAACGAGCCACTAAAAATTCATCTCCTTCCTCTTAGAGCGACAGGACAGACCCTCATGAAGTCCCCAAGTGGCTCCTAGATGAGAGTTGTTAGTCGGCATTTGCTGACAACGTTCTTCATGACCCAGAGCTGAAGGGCCTTCAGTAAGTTAACATGTGATTATTCTGCAAACCGTGTGTGTGTGTGTGTGTGTGTGTGTGTGTGTGTCTGTGTGTGTGTCTGTGTGGAGAGAGAGAGAGAGACTGAGACCTCTGCCCCCATCAATGCTGAAGTATGCTAGAATCATGACCTCTGACCCCTTCTAGAGCTGGGAGTTGCCCCTCACATACCACTCATTGAAGTTATAGATTCCACAGATCCAATGTGTCTGCTATTTGGTACCTGTGTCCAGACCCTGCTGTGCACAGGTGGGCAGAGAGAACATGATACTGAGACCTGAGGAACAAGGAGAGGTAAACATAAAAGGGCATTCCAATCCACCCTCAGAGCCAGACAGGAGAAAGGAGACCTCTGTCCCCGTGTGAGACTCCTGGGCTTCCCTTCCACCCACCCGTGACTTCTGCATATACCATGCACACCACACATCACCTGAACACACCATATATACTAGACCCAACATGTATTTACAGGAACTGCTCCCCAGCGAAGTCATACATGAGATCAAGGAAAGAGCCCGCCTAACACAGCCTCGCGCCCTCTGTGACTCCCAGGGAAGTGAGGCAGTAGCAGCAATTGAACCTCTTTGGACAGGAGCGAAGTCCAGACAAGTCTTCTCTCCCTCCCTCCAGCAGCAGGCTCAGGAGCAGGCTCAGCAGAGCTGGGCACCCCTCCTGCAGCCCTTCAGCAGAGACAGCCCCCGCTAAGTTTGACCAGTTTACACACCAGTGAGGAAACATTGCTAAAGGTCACCTGGAGATGACAGCAGAGATGACCAGGCCCTAGTCTTGCCATTCCTCACACGTGGCACAGAGTGCAAGCATCCCCCCCCCCCTTGTAGCTTGTCCTCTGCATCATCCACACATGGAAGTGGAACTACCTGAGCAGTATCAGTGGAGCCCCAAGTGCACATAAAATGATTGCAAGAAGAAGTGTCCCTGTGGTATTGTTTCTCCAGCTGCCCCCAAGACTGGATGAAGCTCCCATCCCGTGACTACATGAAACTCCCACTAGGTAGGGGTGCTAGAGGAAGGGTTGGGCATAGGGTCAGAAAACAGTAGCAGCTAGACACACACACACACTCAAAGGGGCCATTCATCTTGGATAGATGGGATATAGGCACTGCCATGGACCCTAGGCACAGAATTAAGGGGTACCAACTCACAACACCCTGGCAGAGCAGTGTCAACAGAAGCTATGGATGGGCCCCACACTGAGGCGAACAGGGTTCCAAAAGAGGGTCTTCTGCTCCTTCCTACCTCCAGCCTCACTCTCTGTTTCAGCCCTCCCTGCTGCAATCATTCTAAAACCCTCCCTTGCTTCAGACCCTCAAACATTCTCTGCTCCATGAGACAGGAGCTCAACCTAAGACACCACCACCACCCCCCAGCATAGTCAGGGCCTGACTCTCCAGACTCTTCCTAACCCCTGGCCCTACTGAGTCCCTTCTTGTCCCACAGCCTCCCTCACACTGAGGGCTCCCTCTGAGCCCTGGCCCATGCTGCCATTCTTCCTGAAAGGTACCAAGTCAAACTCCTACCTGTGAATTCTCTTCCTGTAGTTCCCAAGCAGACTAAGCGCTTCTTCAGTGACCACCCTCCCTTTCATCACAAGATCTCTGTGCACTGACCTCACTGCTACACTAAGCCACATCAATGTAGCAGCATGGAGCCTAATAGCTAGGAGATAGTAAAGGCTAAGGTAATGATGACCACAGAGGGATAGGTGGGGCAACTGATAGATGCATGGATGGTGGATAGGTAGAGGGGTGGATGAGTGGGTGGATAGGTAGGGAATGAATGGATGGATGGATGGATGGATGGATAGGTGGTGAATGGTGGGTAGATGATGGACGGAGAGGTGGGCGGCAAGGTGATGAGTGGATAAACAGATGGGGAATGAATGAATAGTGGAAAAACGAATAGATGGGTAGATGGGTAGGGAATAAATGAATGGTGGACGGACAAATGGGTAACGGGTGGGTTCGTGGATGGATGGGTGGGTGATTCGTGTATAGGTGGGGAACAGATGAATGTTAGGCAGATAGTGAATGGATGAGGGAACAGTGAATGAATGGATGAAGGATGGATAGATGGATGGCCAATTGATAGAAGGGTGGATTGGTGATGAGTAGGCATACAGGTGGGAGTGGATATATCTTGTTGGATGGTAGATGAATGGAGGACAGGAATATGAGTAGATACGTGGACTATATGGATGGTAGGTAGATGAATGGATAGTGGATGGGTGGATGGACGAGTGTGGAGTATGAACGAAGAGGTAAATGGGTAGATATACAGATGAATGTTATGTGCCTGTATGTGTGGTGTGCAACATGCAGAATGTGTGCGTGGTTTGAGAGGACGTAGGAAGAAAGAACAGGCAGGTGTGGGGAATGGATGGATGGGTAGATGGATAGGTATGTTGGCAAGGGGATAGGTGGGCGGGTAGGAGGATGAATGGGATCTGGGCGAATATATAGGTGGCTAAATGAAAGGAAATATAAAGAATCAGAGGCAGTCTGACCTTGCTCTGGCCTTGGTCACCCCGCCCCCCATCTCTCCAGGCGTTAGAGCACAAAGGCACTTAAAGGGATTAAGCCTCCCGGAGACAATCTGAGCAGCTGGAAATAGCTTGGTGTAGCCTGGAGCCGCTGCCTCCCAGCAATCAGCCTCAATCAACACCCACCTGGCCCTGCTGCCACTTAATTCCACCTGACATCCTGACGAGGCATCGTTGAGCAGCCAGGTGTCAGTGCCATCTGAAGGGTGAAGGATGAAGGAGGAGATGGGCCAACACCAGCAGCAAATCACCAGGCTCCCCAGTTCCAGCAGTGACAAAGTCCAAGGCAGAGCCTAAAGGCCCAAGAAGACCATATATTCCCAGGGAGTAGACAGTGGGTGCTCTTCTGGCCCTACCACACCCCGCAGACGCTCTGAGGACTAATTCACTGTCCTAAAGAGCTGGCACCTAGAGGAGAGAGCCCTAGGGGCTTTTGAATCTGAACGAGGTGGTGCCTTCAATGACAAACAAAAACAAAACCATACATTTCAATCACTGTTTCAGGAAGGGAGGTCAAGATAGTTCCTGAACAAAGGTGACAGAATAGACGTAACTAGCATGACAGTGGTGGAGAGGTAAATAGCATGCCCAGTGGTAAGTGGCATGTCCAGAGGTGGAGGGTAACTGGCATGTCCGGAGGTGGAGGGGTAACTGCTGTGTGCAGTAATAGAGGGGTAACCGGCGTGTCTTTACCCATAGCAGGGCTCAGTACCTAACAGAACCTGCTTTTAAAGGTCTAAGAAGCATCCCCATGAGATCTCAAATGCTGGATCCCTCCATCTCTCCAGTCACACACTTCCAGTATCCCCCAATCTAACCTAAGCCCTTCAACCTGAGTAATGCTGTCCCACCCTTTAGAAGAGTCTGGGGCCATTGCTGTCAATTCCCACCCTTCCAAACCACCATGCTAGCAGAATATGGGGTGCAGTGTTAGGACCCAGGAGCCAGGCTTTCCAGGTCAATGCCAATAGCTGCTATTCTGCTAGCTATGTGACCTTGGGGGAGATAGTAAGCTCTCAGTGGCTAATTTCCTCGCCAGCAAAACGAGCTTGGAATGGCCCCAGGGAAGCACAGGGCTCCCTGAGTAAATGCTACAAGGCACTTAGAATTGGGCCTGACTGGAGCGTTGCTCTTTTGCTTCGACCATCCTTAGGACCCAGAGTGGCCCTGGCGGCATGTCCAGAAGGTAGCAGGGCCCTGTCATTTCCAGCAGGGAGCAGGCCCTGTCATTCCCAGCCTGGAAGCTTAATCCCTAAGCAGGTTTGTCACTGCCTAGAGCTCCAACTCAGGATTACTGGAATGAATACCAGACTCCTGGCCAGCAGCTGCTGGGCCACAGGATTCTCTTGTGTCCTCTTCCTCATAGGGAGGCCCTGAGCTACTCGGAACCCATGTACTGTTCTTTTTAAGCACTTGCCCCTCTCCCACTAGCTGTGGGCTGTAGAAGCACACAGGGTTTGGTGTCCTGGGCATGACTAGGCACATGGAACACAGTGTAGGGGCCCTGGCACCTGTTACAGCCTAAGAGCCTTCTCCACAGCCCCTCTCAGGAAGTCCCTTTCTTTAACACCTTTCTGTGGGTCACCAACACTGGCCTCAGACTGGGTTGTGTCCACTCCGAGATGTCCTGTGCGCAGAGTACCCTCTCAATAACATGGCCACAGCTGCCTGGCTCACCGTAGGATGCCAGAACCTATCAGGGAACTCATTTAGGAAAGTTCCCTTCAGAGTCTGTTGACAGAACAAACGATAGTCATGCTGTCCTGGTGGTCCACACTCCTAGAACCAGCTCCTCCCTGCTTGGCCTTCCTTTCTGTTACGAGTTACAACTCACCAAGCATGCCATCAAACCTGGCCTACCCTGGCTGCTGTCTACCTCTGACCTCACCCTTCATCCCCCGCCCCATCCTAGAACCACAGTCTACCCCACCTCAGGCAGAGCTGGAGAGTAAGGACAGCAGAGATGAGATGGTACTGCCGTCACCTCTGCCCCTGGCTGTGCCACCACACTCTAGAGTTTCGCAGCTAAGGCCGTCAGCACCCAAGTAGAAATACTTGCCCTCCTTGGAGCTGGGAACCTCATCACCTCCAGTCCCAGAAGCCACTGCATCATGACACAGGACAAGGAAAGGGTGTCAACATGAGCCCAGAGTCATCTCCACACTGGGTTCCTCACGGCCCTCCAAAACAGCCACTGCTTCCAGCCTGTGCACTTCTGCGCTTCCCGTTTCTCTATCTGCAGAACTCTCCTCTGACTACTAATAAATGCCTGTCCATAGCTCACACATCTTCTCAACTATCACTCACCTCCTCCACGAGCTCTCCCCGGATTTCTCCCAGGTCTCACCTGTGTTCCCTGACCTGCTTCCTGCACTGGCCAGTGAGCTAAGTCAGGAGGGCCAGGTCTGAGCCCTGCCTTCATTTGCCACATCCTGCTTCCCCAGCTCCATCACAGCCTCCATGAGAGCCTAGTTCTCAGTGCGGGGGCTCTTTCCAAAGTCTCTAAATACAAGTGTGGCTGTCACACACCCTGACATCCAGGGTGATGGCCAGGAGTGAAGAAGTGAAGGAGCCTGTGGTGTAGTTCACAGATAGCAGGAGACACACATATCAGAAAACTGTCCATAGGAAGTTCAAAAATACAAATGAAGATGGATGATTTGATGTAGTCTCATTACTGCCAGAGTGGGACTCTCTCTCTCTCTCTCTCTCTCTCTCTCTCTCTCTCTCTCTCTCTCTCACACACACACACACACACACACACTCACTCACACACTCACTCACACACACACACACTCACTCACACACACACACACCCGAGATCACAGAAGACAGTCATTCTGCATATCAGACCCTGACTCTGGCTTTGGCACCCCTAGGACTTCCTGTCAATCATTTCCTCACCCTCCAGTGCTCACCAAGTCCCAGGTGCAATGGGACAATGTCCAAGCATGCCACATCCAAAGCTTTGCATGATGCCCACAACCAGGGTCATGGTATCTTCACAGGTCTCTGTTCCCAGATGACAAGTGGCAAGAATAACCTACCCAAAGTTTCTCCAAAGAGACTCTGCCACCACCATGGAACGCAGCAAGGGTTCAAAGCTATTTTTAGCCCTCTCTAGGGTCATTAGAGGTTCTATGCCTCCCCACTGTTTGTTGTCTTCAACAACTCCCCCACAGAAATATGCATTTGCCACTGTAGCTCCTCAAGAAACTAGGCAGTTAGGACACACACACACACCCCAAAAAAATGAAGCAGCCTGGGACCTGAGTGCCACCATGTTCTTCATGGCTACACTCAACAGGACAGGAAAGAAAGTTGAGAAGCAAGCATGGTCCCATACTGCAACATCTCCAGGGCATCTGAAGTGATGTTTCCCCCTTCTCCTAACCGAGATGATCTGTTCTTGAGGTGTTTGATGATAAGATAGAGGGAAAATCAAGATAGAGAAGGGAGTTATGGGGGCCTGAATCCCAGCTCTCACTCACTGAAAAGAAGACAGTCCCTGGGAAACCAGCCCAGTGATCTGATATCACAGCCTTCGCAGGATGCTTCTCCTTTGGATATGACCTGCTGGGGGTCCCTAGCTGGCAGTTCTCAGTGTACCTTTGAGCCTCAGTTTTCCAGACTCTATAATGGAGACAAGTTGAGGCAAAGACTCCCATGAAGGCGTCTGCCCACCCAGAAACCATTCCATTACAAGAGATGAACCAGCCCGGACTGCAAAGGAGAAAGACACCGAGAAGCAGCTGGAACAGGGAGAGAATCTAGCGAAGGGAAGTGGGCAATCGGAGTACAAATACCCACTTAGATTTTTCTCAAAGAATAGGGAATGCTTTAGCAGGGCTCAGAACAAGGCTTCCTTTTCAGAGTATTAACAATTTGTATTTTCCACTATCCATCTTCCTCACCGTCTTTTGCAGGGAGGGAGAGTTCTATAAATATTTTTTTAAGAAAGACTGAATTTTGATGAACTCAGCTAAGCGAGTGTTTTGCATATGAATGGGATCTGATTAGCTGGCACTTTCCGACACAGAATGCACTGCAACTTCACGCTTCCCAGAGAGTTAAAAAGTTGAAGCGGCCACACTGATACGGCTCTTCTAATAAAAAAATCATGCAGCATTTATTATTGATGTTCAGCCCTGATAAATACCCTCACCTAAAATTCTTCACTCCCAAGAACCCTCCGGGATAATTTCTCAAGATAACCGAAAAGGAACACTTCAGCCAGCTCATCACCAGGGTCCAGGTAGTCCTGGTCATGCCAGAGGAATAGGAATACAGATGAACTGCGGTGGCAAGGTAAAGTACTACCCAACAGTGCTGGCCACCCCCAGAGGAACCTCTTCAGGAGTGGAGGGAGCTGCTCTCTGAGGGTGCTAACTCCTGGGGCGATGGACAGGAAGTACGGAGTCAGGTTCTATACACTGGAGGCACCCACTACATGACATCAGTCAGTGCCTGCAGCCATGCTGCAGTGTAAAAGCCATTCCCTGCCAGGGTAACAGGATCTGCTGGTATCCCTCCTGGATGCCTTGACAAATGGGATTCTCCATGCACCCACCTGCTCCTGCCCCCAGCCAGGGGTGCTATGTTCTAGAGGTTCTCTCAGTTCACAATCAATGTCCCTTGGGGTTAGGCATATAGAAGCTATCCCCTCTGACTTTCCAAGAGGACATCTTTATGTTTCAAGTCCCCAGACCAAGACAGGATAGATTTACAAGACACTGCCTCCCTGCTTAGCTCTTTCTCCTCCAAATTGCTTTCCCCATCAACTGCATACCTTCATGTTCTTTTAAAGTCCCAGTTCAGTCTGTTTCTTGACAGACCTTGACTGTCTCAGAAAGAATGCTCTGCCCCCTCCAACACCCTCCTCAGTACAAAATGGTGACGACATCAACACCAACTGACTTAAAAGGCCCTTCTAGAAGTTCTTGATCCCTACTGATAGCCACAGAACACAGCTCCCCCCACTTCACACAGGACCCCCTGCCCAGGAGGGGCATATGAAAAAGAGCCAAACAAAGGTATCAGTCTTCCCCAAATCCCCACATGTGCTTCCAGGTGCATGAAAGAGCCAAAAGACCCTCACTGTGGGCTCCTTAGTAACTAAAACATTAGGAAGACACAGTGTGAAGAAATAGATTAAAATTTCATGCATTTAGCTTCAGAAATCTACCCCCCAAAAAAAAAGTTTCCTGGAAGAAAAAAAAAAGAAAATTCCTTTCTTCAAACAACATCAAGCCTTGGCCCAAGACCTTCTTGGGCTGTTGCTACAGTATAAATCTTTAATTTCATTTACTGTCCTGGTCCTCTGACCCCAGCAACGCTCCATCAATATTTAGGCAGTCAACACCAGGCTTGTTTTCCACTTTGGAATGCTAATGATGAGGATGGGAAGATGAGAAAACGTCCTCCCTGGTTGTACCAGCTCATGGCCAATCAGCAAAATACAAGAGTTCTGGAGACCCAGGGAGCCTCGGGCTTCCTTAATGAGCCCAGATGCGGTTCACCGAAATCCAATGCTCACCCCCTGCAGGGGCCTTGATGGTGCAACTGAATCAATAGTGGGGGAGGAGCTCTGAGGACAGAGTCCCAGGGACAGGCATGCGAGTGGATTGTTTTCCCAGAAGCTCCAGAACTAAGATGGCGATGGCAGGAGCCAGCCCCTCAGCCTTCCTGCTCCCCTCCCGTTCTCCCCAACCTTGCCCGTGTTTCACAGATAGATAAACATCCCTTCTCCCAAAAGACCCAGCGCCAGCTTCCGTGCCTTTCACCTTCAAACCAAATGCCATTGCAAGCTCACTCGTATGGCTGACACCTTGCCGAGAGGCATCTCTGAACTCCCGCCCAGGGGTGACTGCACTGTAACCCTTGTAGCCTGAACTAGAGGCACGGTGCTCGCTAAAGGTAGCCATAGCAATTTACCAGCTGTGACCCCAGCAAGGTTTCTGTGAGAAGACAGACTTATTGAGGCAGAAATGATACACTGTGACATTCACTCATACTGCACACGTACACAGGCATGTAAACATCACCATCCAGTTTCAGAATCATTTCATTCCCCCACATGGTTCCCTCCCGCCTGTCTCATCAGCCCCTGCCTCCAGCTCCAGCTCCAGGCAACACTAATCCGCTTCCTGTCTCTATGGTTTTGCCTTTTCTGGAAATGTTCACATAGATGGAATAATACGATAGATATGTAAGCCTTTGTGTCTGGCTTCTTTCACTTAGAATGTTTCTGAGGTTCACCCCATTTTAAGGCCACATGTTTCATTCTGTCTGGTTCCGTGGAATTGACACAGAGCTGTGTTTATCTGTTCACCTCACACGGACACTGGACATAGCCAGTAGGGCTGCCGTAAGTTGTCTCGAGCATCGACGGGCAAGGCACAGGTCCATATCCACTTCTCTCACAGACTCCTAGAGGTGGACCTGCAGAGTAACGTGGTTAACATGTCTACTTGCTTAAGGGGCAATGGAGCTGTTTCCCACAGGACCTGCACCACTTCACATTCCCACCAGTAGTGAACGGGGTAGAGTTGCCCATACCCTCTGAACAGGTGGTACTGTCTTTTTTATGATATCTGTGCCAGTGGTATGCAGGGGTGTCAGCTGACTTGCCCATCCCTCACTGACAACGATGCTGAGTCATCCATGTGTTTACTTGACATACATGTGTCGTGTGTGTGTATGTGTGTGTATGTGTGTGTGTGTGTGTGTGTGTGTGTGTGTGTGTGTGTACAGAGAGACAGAGGTAGAGAGGGATCTACCTATGCCCATTTTTTTACTGGGTGGTTTGCTTTATTATTGAGTTGTAAGATTCAGCTATGTTCCAGATGTGATTCCATTATCAGATATGAGACTTGCAAATATTTTCTCTTTGCAGTATTTCAACTTTGATTTCTTTGCTTACAAATGGAGCTCGTCATAACACCTCATGGCGAAGAACAGTCTGGTCACATAGGCCTTCTTAAAATGCAGCCGCCGCTACTGGATTGCCATCCCACCTTGGCTCTGGAAGTCAGGGTTTGTAACTTCTGCTTTTAGCCTGAAGAACCAGTGCAGGTATGGTACAGAGGAGGATGTGTGCGAGAATGGTCCTCAGTCATCCCAGAGAACCCTGCATGTTAGCAGCAACACTGGGTCTTACTCAGAAGAATGCAAGAATAGAGGGAATACCCAACGGAGACTCCAAGGGATAAGCACCAACACAACAGGTTCAGAGACCCAATGTGGAACACATTTTTGAAGCCCGGGAAAGCTGCTCACCTAACCCAGCTCGCAGGGTCACAGAAGGGGTTGCAACTTGGTGCTGTGGAGGCCTAGAAAGACCAACACTGTTGGGACACACCCACTGGAAAAATACAGCATCAAGATATTCATGAAGAATATTTAATACTATGTAACGGCAAGATGGCACAGCTCTCTGACATTGCCTCGGAGACCAGCAATCACGGAGATTTCTGAATCACAGTCCATCCCATCACCACAATCCCGTGATGAAGCAAGATCATCTCGTGTTCAGGAATGAACTGTGCTCTCTCCCTGAGAAAATGCTGATTAGAGCCCTAACACTCTATCTCTGAATGTGACTGTGGGGTTTTGTCGGGCAGACCAAGTTAAAATGAGGTCATGGGGAGAGGGGCACTAAGTCAAGATGAGGGGGATCATTATTTGAACACAGACACACACAGAGGACTGACCAAGTGAAAACTTGGTGAGAGGTCACCACACCTAGCCAACAAAATCCTGCCTCGCTGATGATATATTGCTCTTGAACTTCCAGACCCTAGAATGAAGAGACACTAAATGTCTGCCACCTACCACCAAGTCTGGGGTGCTTGGTTATGGAATCCCTGGGAAATAAATTTATCCAAGTCACATAGAAGGAAATTGAGAGATAGTGTGGTTGGAACTCACTCACGGGTGAATCTGGGTCTTTTGGCTTCTGTCCAGGGCAACTCATCTCACCCAGCACACAACATTGCTGGGACATGGACCTCCTGAAGACTGGAACCTTACCTGGGACTGTGCTAGGTACACCAAGGCTCCGAGATCATCTGAAGATTAAAATTCGAGTGCCTCCTTGCTTGTATCAATACCCTGCTGATGCCCCTCCCCAAACAGACTCAGGTACCAGAGGAAAGCAAAGACGTGGAGGCAGAGGCAGAGCAATGAGGAGGAGAAAGACCTTGGGCCCTGGTGTATAAAAAAGAAGGAAAGACATACCCTAGGGCCTGCCTCTTTGGAGCCTAAAAAGCAGCTTTGTACCCCAGAGGAGAAAAATCACCGTCCATCCGTGGAACGTGATACCCAGGTAGAGTCCCCACAGCAGCCACTGTGTCGTGAAGGTGTCTCCACACAGCCTAGTGCCTGAGGAAGGGCTCTCAGGTCACCTCTAGGCCTTATGGGATTGGGTTCCACAACCCCCAGCATGAAGCAACTGCAGATACACCAGGGTAAATACAGGGAAAGCAGTACTCAGAGGGAGCCCCAAGACGGCCGCCTGTTGATGTCTCACCTGAGGTCTGCCATATCCCTGCCCTCTAAAGGCAACAAGATGGGAGCCTAGACAAGCATCCGGGACCCAGATGTAACAGTGATAGGAGGGATTCCTGCAAGGCTGCCCACTGCAAGATACAGTTGGCCGTTCTTTCCAGGAGTACCTCCAAACCTCACTCACCAGACTAAGTCAGGACCCCTCAGAAGGGCCCACCTGTCTCTTCACCAAGGTTCACAAGAAGAAGTCTGTCACTGAGCCCACACTCAGGACCAAGGCCCTGTTGTCCACACGATGAGCCAGCAGCCATACCTGCACCATGCTTGACTCTGAACTCCCCCTCATCCTTGTCTCTCAGCGCACTGTTCCTGGAGCCTTCCCAGCCACTCTCCCTGGGGAGCATCCCCTGCCACGGTGCCTTGCTAACCTAGCCTCTATCCCAGCCCTTCTGGGATATAGTTCTACCCGGTGTCTAATCTCGACCAGCAAAACCCCTTCTGTCCCTAGCAGCCTAACAATGAGAGACCCTTAACCACCTCCTCCGGCCTAGACACAAGCACAGCCCTCTGGCAGCAATCCTGCTAGAAAAACACCATATACCAGTCTACAGCACTTCCCGGCCTTGGGCAGCAGAGAGCCCTTACACAGGATTCTCCCTGTTCTATGACCATGGAAGGAGCTAGTTATCAGTGACTGCATCCCGGACAGAGTGTGCATAGTCATTTCCACATTTTTCTCAAATTAATTACGGCAATATCAATAGATCTTTAATTTTCTCATCAGCAAATAATGGGAGTGAGTCTTGACGCCACAAGACAATCCATTAGTTTTAAGTGCTCAAGGACAAGTTCCTATGCAAAGTCCCCCTGGGACAAATTCCCAACTGTCCTCTGGGAGGCCTTTTCTTTGCCCACAGGAGCTTGAAGGCAAAGGCTCGCTCCCAAGAAGATTTGCTGGACTTAGCAGATACTGAAGAGGAACACCCTGTCTGCCAATGCTTACTCTGGATGTCTGGACAGTCCTCACGAGGTGACGTCCATTTTCACCAAGCACCTACTATGTGTCAGCCCTGAACCAGGTCCTGGTTGAGTCTGATAGAAATTGCGCATCTTCCTGGTAGGGCCTAAGATCTTCTAAATCGAGAAGGTAGACTTTTGAAGGCTAGCCTGCATTCACCAAGGCCACAACAGGGTCAAGAGCTCCAGGCAAAAAGAACGGGCATACAAAGATCTGGAGACAAGAAGACAATGACGGTACAAAGAAATTACACTTTGGATCATGGAATGTTTTCCATGAAAGGCTCCGATTGATAACTACAGCTGGCAACAATTAACTAGAATTTTCAACATAGCTACTTGAGAGAAAAAAAAAACAGATGTGCCCTGCACAAAGAGATGATAAATACTTGAAGTGATGGGTATGTCATTTACCCCAATCTGGTCATTTAAACATTGACCACCTGTGTTGAAATGTTACAGCATACCCAATTATTATGATTTATGTAAAATGTCCCCCACAGGCCCATGCTCGGTTTTAGAAAATGGTTGGACCTGAAGGACCTGACTTCAGGAATGGACTAGCCTATTCAAAGGTTCATAACATGACTGAGAGGTAATACCAAAGTTCAAAGGTGAGGCCTGCAGAGAGGTATGTAACTGAAGGGTATGTCTTGTCTTCTGTGCTCTTCTGTGTACTATGAGGTGAGAAGAACTTGTCCATGCTGGGTTTCAGATATGGACAAGTCCAACAAAACCACCATCTACAGGCTGCCCATGCCTGCTTCAGCATTGCCAGGGCATACATGTCATGAGGTGAGTGCCTCTTCTGTCTGGTTCCATTACCCTGATACCCTGCCTTCCTTCAGATGTGAGAACAAAGGATAACCTAAATAAACAATTCTTCCTTTGAAGTTGTTTTTCTCAGCTATTATTTATCATAGTGATATCAAACAGACTACACACCTATAAATATATGCAATTAATATGTGTCAATTAGAAATGAAAATGCATTAATAAATAAACCAAGTTCCTGTCTACTTACAAGGGCAACGATCCTCCAATGACACTGAGAAGGGCATGGGGCTGGGGTTGGGGTGGCAGGGAGAGTGCCCCTCCACCCAAACCATGGTTGCTAGGGGACTTGGGCTGGGGGACTGGGGGAGATCCAGGAGGGTAGGGGGTGGTGGTAATAGCTCCCCACTGGTGGAGGGGTGCCCTAGGGGAAGCCTTGCCCTGATCAGGCCCTCCTAGAGGGCTTCTGCAAGTTGACAATTATAATGCAGCTGACAAAGCAAAAATCCAGCTCAGGAAGCCATGTGTAAGGCAAATCTGAAATACTTCTATATGCCAGTCCCCAGACATCAGCACCAGCTGCCTTTCCCCACCCTTCCTGTGTGGGCTAGTTTTATGTCAACTTAACATAGAGTCATTGGAGAGGAGGGAACCTCAATTGAGAAAATGCCTCCATAAAATCAGGTTGTGGGTACACCTATAGGACATTTTCTTAATTAGTGATTGGTGTGCGAATGTCCAGAACATTGTGGGTGGGGCCACCCCTGAGCTGGTGGTCCTGGGTTCTATAAGGAAACAGGCTGAACAAGCCATGATGAGAAAACCAATAAGCAGCACTCCTCCATGGTCTCTGCATCAGCTCCTGCCTCCAGACGCCTGCCCTGTTTGAGTTTCCACTCCAGCTTCCTTTGAAGATGAACAGCGATGCAGAAGCGTGAGCCAAATAAACGTGTTCCTCCCCAGGTGGCTTTTGTTGTGATGTTTCATCACAGCAATAGTAAGCCTAACCAGGGCACGCCCCAATAATCAAAGTACTCCAGACACCAGTCTAGGTGCTTCCCTCTGATTTCACCCCATCCCTGTCAAGCAGCAGCATCCAGTACACTGTGAAGACACTCATACACACCAAGGTAACTTGCCCACAGGCACAGCACCAAGTGGCAGGGGAGGAATCTGTTGCTAAGCACTGGTGGACACCGCTCTCCACCAGCCCCTCACCCAGGCCCCTCCCACAGCCTGCCTGGGTCTGGATCAAGTTCCCTGTACTAGGTCTCTTCATGTCTAAGAGGACTCACTTCCCAGGGCTGGGGAGATCCAGGGTCAAGTGGATAGCACACAATATGAGTAACCTGGGCTCATCACAGAGCTGCCGCTCTTCCTGTGATGCTGCTGCTACTGCTGCTGCTGCTGCTGCTGCTGCTGAATTCTATCAAAGAACCTGGTCCAGGCAAGGGACCCACCCTCCATGTTTCCCCGCCCCCACTGCCAAGCACCTCTCAGCATAATATGAGGCCTTTATTATTTTTTTCTCTAATGTCTTTTTAAAAATTTTTTATTGAATTTCATTGACCTCTGCATTTTTCTCTGCTCCCCTCTCTGCCTCTCCACCTCCCCCCCGCCCCTAATTCAACCCTCTCCCAAGGTCCCCATGCTCCCAATTTACTCAAGAGATCTTGTCTTTTTCTACTTCCCATGTAGATTATATCCATGTATGTCTCTCTTAGGGTCCTCATTGTTGTCTAGGTTCTCTGGGTTTGTGATTTGTAGGCTAGTTTTCTTTGCTTTATGTTTAAAAAACTACTTATGAGTGAGTACATATGATAATTGTCTTTCTGGGTCTGAGTTACCTCACTCAAAATGATGTTCTCTAGCTCCATTCATTTGCCTGCAAATTTCAAGGTGTCGTTTTTTTTTTTCTGCTGTGTAGTACTTTATTGTGTAAATGTAACACATTTTCCTTATCCATTCTTCGGTCAAGGGGTACCTACCTCATGGAAGAGAAAGTAGGAAGTACACTTGAATGCATTGGCACAGGAGACCACTTCCTAAATATAACCCCAGTAGCACAGACACTGAGAGACCTCCTGAAACTGAAAAGCTTCTGTAAAGCAAAGGACACAGTCAACAAGACAAAACGACAGCCTACAGAATGGGAAAAGATCTTCACTAACCCCACATAAGACAGAGGGCTGATCTCCAAAATATACAAAGAACTCAAGAAATTGGTCAGAAAAAGAACAAATAATACAATTTAAAAAATGGAGTACAGGCCGGGCGATGGTGGCGCACGCCTTTAATCCCAGCACTCGGGAGGCAGAGGTAGGCGGATCTCTGTGAGTTCGAGACCAGCCTGGTCTAGAGAGCTAGTTCCAGGACAGGCTCCAAAGCCACAGAGAAACCCTGTCTCGAAAAACCAAAAAAAAAAAAAAAAAAAAAAAATGGAGTACAGACCTAAACAGAGAACTCTCAACAGAGGAATCTAAAATGGCTGAAAGACACTAAAGAAAATGCTTAACATCCTTAGTCTTCAGAGAAATGCAAATCAAAACAGCTCTGAGATTCCATCTTACACCTGTAAGAAGGGCCAAGATCAAAAACACTGATGACAACTTATGCTGGAGAGGTTGTGGGGAAAAGGGAACACTCCTGCATGGCTGGTGGGAATGCAAGCTGGTACAGCCTCTTTGGATGTCAATGTAGCGATTTCTCAGAAAATTAGGAAACAACCTTCCTCAAGACCCAGCAATGCCACAAAGGATGCTCAATCGTGCCAAAAGACCATGTGCTCAACCATGTTCATAGCAGCATTGTTTATCATAGCCAGAACCTGGAAAAACCTAGAGGCCTTTATTGTTATTAGTAGACAGAAACACAGTTTACTTATTAATGTCTTTTTATTTGTAATTGACACATAGTAATTGATTCTGGTGGGCAATGTTGCCAGGCCTGGTTGGTCTCTACTGAAGGAGGCCTGGATGGGCCAGGGTTCCTTTAGCTAGTGCTGAGTGCTCAATTATTCTTAACCTTTACCACAGCTAGGCCTGAGGATCCCAGCAATGCCAGACTTGCCACCTTCCCACTTCATCTACGGAGCCCAAAGCTACTCAGCTGGAGATCCTATATGTCAGCTAACAACAGGCATTCAGCCCTGGCTACCAGCCTGTGATCTCCCCAGTCAACATGTAGGAAAGTTGAGGTTCAGAGAAACAGCTTGACAAAGATAGCAATGGAGAACAGCCAGCTCCCCACCAAGCACAAGAGGAAATAATTTTATGTGCCTTAACTTTCAAAAATAGCGTCTGGACTAGGACCACTGCTGCCAATTCAGGTGAGGAAACCGAAAATGCCAAACTACTTATTAGCAGAGGCAGGATTCACACCTGCCAGTCAGATTTGGGTCACCTTCTGTCCACTGCAGTCCCCAGGACAGAAAGGACAGATGTCGGGCTGAGAGAGGCCACACTGAATCTTTGGGAGATTTAATCCAGGCTTCCACAAGGCTCACTGCCTAGGTATGCACAGATATGCCTATCTGTTACACATGAAGACACATGCACATATATGCCTGTACGCATCCATTCCTGCATAAATACACATACATATGTGCACAAGAGTGAGCACACCTATCCTTGTCTCTCTTTCCAAGCTGTGTGGGTGACACTAGGAACAGTGAAGTCAAGTTGGTGGGAGTGACATATGGACAGAGTGCAACTGGGTATCCTGGGAAGGGGCCTAGGGGAATCAGGAGCTGATGTGAGCAGGTGCCAGACTGATAGCAGAGGTGGGTGCTGCTGGAGGAGATGCATCCAAGACCCCTGTAGCTGAGAAAGCCCTCGGGCTTCTTTCAGAGCCACGCTCCCCTGTACCATGAGCTGCTCTGTCAGGGTTACGGCAGCTGAGAGCCAGCTGAAGCCGCTGTCAGGAGCTCTTCTTGCTTGTTTCCCTTGGGTTGGGCTTGTCTCAGGCACTAGACAAACCATCAGTACCACTAGAGAGCATGCATGATAGGACAAGCCACGCCAGGCCCCCAGGGAGCCTTGGAGGGCTATGACTTCTCAGGTATCCTAGGATGGCATAGGTTCCTGTGACCAGAGGGTAAAGGGAGTAGTGGGGCAGACCCTGCCTCACCCTCTAGACTGCCTCCAAGCCCTGGCTAGAGAGGTCCTAGGATGGTTCAGACTCTGGTTATTAGAGTCTAGAGGCATTATGTTTCTGCCCTATGGTTCGCCGAGGATGGCAGAGATGAGAAGTCTCTCTGCACTCCTGTGTTCCTCCCTGTCCCTAGCTTGTCTCAGACCCTAGAACTCTGGCTCCTCTTTTGGCTAATTCTGTTCTCTGATCTACCTTCCCCTCCATGGCGTAGCAAAGCTTTTGTTGTTCAATTAATGGGTGCGCCAACTCTTACTTCAATAATCTGCAGTGATGAGATTAGAACAAGGACCATGACTCCTGCCCTCCACGGGATGCCTTGCCCAACACTTTCCACTGATACCTAGTTGTGTCTTATGTACAGGAACCTTTCCCAGCGTCATGTGAGAAAGGGGAAAGATGGGTGAAGCGTACTGTTTACCCATTGTACTTCAAGGACCATGGGCAATACCCACTCATCACTTGGGACAACACCGTTGGGGGAATTGAATCTTTTAAGTTAAGGCTTTTCTGTTCACTGTTGAGAGATGGATCTTTTAGGTTAAGGTTTTTCTGTTCTGCAGAGGCCACCTAAAGGAAGAGGCCCTAAACATCACATATAGGTTATCTAGGTGTTATAGAGTAAAGCTAATGCTAGTGAAGACTGGTAATACTACTAAGCCTTGATGATAGCTGACCTGAGAGGAGAATGATCCTCACCTACCTGCTTGGGTAGGGCAGAAGCTGGGATGTTCATGAGCAGCATCTAACTTTCCCAGAGCCCTGGACACTAGGTTGTCTCTGCCCCCCACTTGTCTTAAAGGTTCTTGGTGCCAACTTGGGACCAGCAAGTAGACAATATTTCGTGTTCTCTCCCCCAGGGTTATAGGCAGGAGAAGGATCACCAGCTAGTGGAGCTGGGCACAGGCCTGACAGGAAAGCAAGCCCTAGGCTCCATGCCAGATCAGGTTTCTAATGCCTGAGGTCCCCTGCCATCTCCTTGGGTGGGTGGGGAGAGGAAAAATGGAAACACTGAATCAATGCGAGGGGGGTCTAATTACTCTGGGTGGCATCAAGGCTCCGATTTTGGGCCCTGGTGTTCCCTTTAATTTGGGATCTTTAAATATTTACCTGCAATGAGGGGAAGAAAATCTTTTGGGCTGAAAGACTATCTGGCAGCAATGTGCTGAGAAATTCATTAAACCACAGTTAATTAGGGGATGAAAGATACATATATAGCTCATTAGTTCAACCCACATAATTTACAACTCTGAGGATACTTGAGTACTATCGCAGGTCAGACTCTCAAAAATACTGTGTTGAAACAGCATCTCATGTGTCTGCTTCTTGGGATCGGCAGGGCAAGAGAGGTCGCTGTGACTGCCACGTGTCTGTCCATCTGTCTGTCCAGGGCAATGGGGATTAGGGCTCCTCAGCCTGTCCCATATCCTGCCAGAGCTGGTGGTGGCTGGGTTGGATGTGCCCCTGCTGCTGGGCACAATTAAGGGGGGAAGAAACTGCCCCCTTGCTGGTGTACCGCTTAGCATGATAGTGCCATGTTGAGCAGGCTTTAAGCTGTATCCAATCTGATTCCTCGACGGTGGATATTATCCTTGTTTTACTCTGTAGCAGACAAAGGAGGTCCATGTGTCTCTTTCCCACAAGGGTTCCTGTTCTGGGCCTCTGAGATGGATGAGTGGGAGACCTTGGCTCCGCTGGGCACTGGGCACTGGCCCCCTCGAGAGGCATATCACTTGAAGCTCAGTAAAAACATAGTGAAAGGACCAGCTAGAGCCCATTAATAAAGGCCTTCTGTATAGGAGATATTGGTTGGTTGGTCTCCTGGTATTCCAGACAGTTTAGAATATGGTGCTGATAACCAAACCTTCCCCACTCCCTCCAAAGATAAACTCCTCGAGGGAGTGTGGTTGCCGGTCCTCATTTCATACATGAGGAAACTGAGGCTCTGCCCACACCTGAAATCATTCTAGTAATAAGAAGCAAAGCCAGCGCTGGACACAGCTCCAGCTGAACCAGGGTCTTCTGGGACTCCTCCTGCCCCTGGGACCTCTGAAGCAAGCAGGGGAGTAACAGATCTCTCTTCTACTAGAGACTTGGTTTTGTCCAGAAGAGCTTCAAGTTCACACCCATTCTGCACCTCTTCCGTCAGTACCGGGATGCTCAAGCCACTTACATTCTCTTAAGACGCTGACCAAACCTTACCTTCCCAGGGGCCCCCTGGGACTCCCCCAGGCAGCACATGCCCCATGCTGCTTCCCCTACTCTAGCACATTTGGTGCATCCCTCTATGAACACACCCAGCACTCTGCACCACGATGATCATTGATGAATCTGTGGGGATAGAACCTCAAAGCGCATGGATAAATGGATGGACGGATGGCTATGTGGTCTGACACAAACTCTACGTTGGTGTGCAAATTCCTTCTGTCTCCAGGAACAGAGGAAACATGTCTTCCTCTAACAAGCTGTAGTCAATGACAACTATTTTTCTACACCAAAGACATTCAACATCTGTCACCTTTGTCAGCAGGAAAATGACATCTCCTGATACCTACTGGGGGTGCTGTGGTGGAAGAATGTGTTTACATAGCTTGTATTCCCTGAGAATGTTATTATCTCCAGGGGTCCCTGGTGCATGTGTAATATTGGTGCATGGCCTAAATCCCTTCCGTGATGATTTCATGCTGGATTTGCTGCGTCTCCAAGCAAAGTCAGAGATGCAAAGGAGGAGCATGTCTTTGGGGCTTCACCAGATCTGTCAGCCAGAAAAATAAGTGGTGATAATATTTGTAATATGTTTACTAACAGAACCAGGGGCTCTACACAGATAACTCCTTTATGACACAAAACACTTAACTAAGATGGAAAATGGCATTTCTCGTGTTAAATTCAAAATGAGCATTTCGTCCCCGGTTGCTAGAAACCCAGTTAATGTCATTAGCTAACTGAGGTTACAGTGAAACCCACAAAGGGTTACTCTTTGATAATTACATTTACTGTAACTATAGAAACAAGGGACATCAGACAAGCCCAGCTGACAGCGCTCTGTTTTCCACTAAGAAAGGCTGTTCATCTGCATGTGGCCAGCTCTAAAGACTGGCTGCAGGTCCTCTGTTTCTGAGTTCAGCTCAGCTCAGCAGCACACTCTCTGGAGAACTGTTTCCCCACAGGCAGCAGGCTGGAGCCCCAGGACACGGGCTGCTGTGATTCTTGATTGGAAACTGATGATAAAAGACAGAGCTGAGGACGCTCTTCCTGTGGCTTCTGCATTGAAATGTGCTCCTAAGTGTGCGGGGAAGTTGGGCTTCCCGGGGCATGGTTCTGTGGCAGATGCATTATTTATGGCCTATGTTCTATTGTGCAAAGCACTTCCCCACACACAGCTCTGGCTGCCTTTCCAAGCACACCCCTAACTCCCTTCCTGTAGGACCAAGAAACACACACACAGTCAGCCCTAGAGCAGGCCTGGAGAAACCTTAGCCTTCTCAGACACTATCCACACCGCAACATAGACATACAACAGGCAAGGCCTAGAACCAACGTCAAAGGGGAATGAGGCAGGAGGCCACACTAGGGAATGGGGAAGCCATCATGCTCTCCAAGTCGGCTAGGCTCCCCTGTAGCCATGGACACACCTCTTCAGGCCCTGTAAGTCCCTGGCTTGGCTTAGGACCCCATCCTCCTCCAGCCACCACAAATTCTTATGCCCCCACCTTGAGCCCCAGAGACCACTGCACTGAGAATCCCTTGCAGATCTAGGGGTGTACCACGCACTCTTCCTAGAGGAATACATCTCAAAGGTATTAGGCAAAAGTCACAGATGACACAGAGAAGCTGTGCCCACTTGCCTGTACAGAGTCAATGGGCCTCACCTGCCCTTGCCCAACATCAACACGCACCATCTCCACTCCTAAAGAGATACACCACGCTCTTGTCTCCGTGGTGGCTGCAGGACAACCACCACACAGTTGCCCTGTAGTCACTGGGCATCCTGAAATCAGGGTGACTGAAGAAGGCACAGGGCCATTCAGATGGTGCTCCCTTCTTTCTTTTCCATGTGGGAGAGGATCAGACATCGTGGTTCTCTCCAACAGCCCATGTAGCCCTACCTGTCTGTCTGTCTGTCTGTCTTCCCAGATAAGCCTAAGCAGACAGATGGCTCGGTGGGCACTCACTCACCATCCCAATGCTAGGCAGCATTCTTCCAGTTCCTGTCAGCCTAAGGCTGCATCTCTGGCCAGGGTTTGGGCTCTGCTTCCTTCGGCAATGAGCTAGCTAGCTTCTGGGGTATTTTCAAAGGCAGTGTGGATGTCATCACTCCACTATAGCTAAGCTTACCCTGATAACAGGAGCATCCACAAGTGAGAACAGCAGTTCTCTCCATTCCAGGGGAGCAGCACCCTAAGCAGGTGTTTAGTGCACAAGGCTATTTAGGATATGTAAATGAGAGTCACACACTAGGGGGACTTTCACAGTTCCCCTGCACTCACAGCCTGATCTGGGGAGCTGTCTAGTCTGTGCACTCCCATTTAAAAATGCTCATCAGGCAGTCCCTCTGTACCTGCAGCATCCTCTCCTCATCTCAGTAATACTGCCCCTGCCCTGCCCCTGGCCCTGGACTTCAGGCGGACAAATGGTTCTGTTCTCTGCACTGCTGTCTCTGATCATCATTCCCTGGGACAACCTGGTTCTTGCCAAACGTGGATCAATTCACCTGCAGCATGAGCACTTGCAGGCATTGATGTAGGCTTGGCATCAGCAAGGAAGGGATCCACATAGTCTCGAGCGCTAAGTCTCAAGAGTCCAGCCTCCAAAATGTCTGTTATGAGGCAGAGGACACTGATTACTAATGATCCCATTGCAGGGACGACTATCACAGGGTTGGGTATCCAAAAAGATGCCTACAGTAGTCCTTACTGAGCAACACAGCGCTCAACAGAGACAGGTGGGAAGTTAGACAGAACAGGGAGAGAAGAGTCGAGAAATTGTAGAACCAGGCTTGGGTTCAGTTACCTTTAAACTCAATAGGAGACAACAGACTAGTGTGGCTACCGTTGGGTGCATTATCGATGAGACAGCAAGCCGATAAAAGCAAGAGGCTCTCTTGTCACATCAGATGTGACTGACGCCGGGTGGTGGTGACGCATGTCTTTAATTCCAGCACTCGGAAGGCAGAAGCAGGTGGATCTCTGTGAGTTTGGGGCCAGCCTGTTCTATAAGAGCTAGTTCCAGGACAGGCTCCAAAGCTACAGAGAAACCCAGTCTCAAGGGAAAAAAAATGTCAGCTGAAAGCTGAGTTATCTTGGGCTCAGCTTTCAGAAGGGACAGTGGTACTGTGGGGCAGGAATAGAAGGACAAAGCCAGCCAGGTATACGCAGGTATGCAAGACAGAGATGCCAATGACAAGCCATGGCTGAGGGACCTAGAGAGAAACAGCAAAGGGGCTGAGTCTGAAGGTGACATGCTTGCCAGCTCCAGACACCTAAAAGGATTGTCCCCAGGAAGATAAAGAGCTGGGGAGACATGCCAAGGACTTTCTCTCCCTAATCCAATTAGAACAGTCTGAAATCCACTGAAACAAAAAGCCTCCACAGCAACACCAGAGCAATGAGCAGAAACATGCCCTATGCCAGCCACTGCAGCCTTCCACCAGCCAGAGTCCTGGTCAGTGTGCCCCACCTCGGTCAGCTTTCCACCCCAGTGAGGCTACTGACCCTCCAGAAACACAAGATGGAATAACAGAAGAAACATAGATAAGTAAACACATAAACAAATACGTCTGCATACAGTCTATGTTTTTAAAAAGTTTGTTCAACATCAGAGGGCCATCCAATCCTAAAATATCCTCAGTGTGAAGCAGAAGGCCTGTGGGATGGTGGAGAGGGTAAAGGTGCTTGCCACCAAGTCAGACAACCTGAGTTCAATCCCTGGAGCCCACAGAGTGGAAGGAAACAGACTCACACAAGTTATCCTTTGACCTCCCCATATACACCATGGTGCATGCATGCGCGCACACACTCACACACAGACACACACATTGAAAGTCAAAAAACAGCACAAGATTTTGCAAGAATTAAATGCTACCTGTCATTTTAAAAATGAAGAAAATACATTACATCAATGGAATAATAGAGTTCAAAATAAATTATTCTGTATGGTTGTAATAAAAGCACCGCCGGGCCGGGCGGTGGTGGTGCACGCCTTTAATCCCAGCACTCGAGAGGCAGAGGCAGGCGGATCTCGGTGAGTTTGAGATCAGCCTGATCTACAAGAGCTAGTTCCAGGACAGAAACCAAAAGCTACAGAGAAACCCTGTCTCAAATAAATAAAGAAATAAATAAAACCACCGTCGGAAGATATAAAAACAAAGTGTATAAGCATATGCATACATATGCAAACAAAAGCATATTTTAAGATGTACTAGTTAGTTCAGGCTAGGATATTCTGTCATAACCAACAACCCCAAAAGTTCAATGGCTTAAGTGTGTTTATGGGCTGAAGCTCTGTCCCAGACCATCTTCCTTACAGCCAAGGGAGCAGGGCCCCATCTCTGATGGTGGAGTAAAAATGAGTGTGGCCGAGCCATAGTGTACCTCCTGGGAGCTCTCTAGCCAGCCCAGATCTGTGCTCCTCGGATCTAAGGAATGGCCTTGAGGGAGCTGCAAAGCCCACTCTACAAGGACCCACACACCCCGCCACGGAAGAAGTGTTCTGCATCCCACCAGGCTCTGTGCCCAGGGGCTTCCTACATCACCCTGAAGGGTAGTGGATTATTATCCCAACTTTGGCATAGGAAACTGAGGCTTTAACAAGCTAGGTGACTACAAAATAATCCAACAGAATCAAGCTTGAAGCCACATCATCCGTGCCAAGGGTTTCTGCCAGTGAGGCTTGCTGGATCTCCGGAGGACAAACAGGACACAACAGAGTAGCCAGCATGGGTCAGAGTGGACACAATCTGACCACTGTTGCTGAGAATGAGGCTGATGAACATGGACCCCCAAACCTGGCACCAGGTATGTGTTCAGTAACTGCCCTTCTCCAGAAGATTGCAAATTTGGAAAGGGCAGGAACCTCATGGGTTCTCTTCACATGAGTCCCCCCAACCTGGAGCAAGCCTTATCCACTAGCTAGTCAGTGCTCCGTCAGCAGCGAAGGTCTGTACCCCATGCTCCTGCCCCAGGCCTCATGTGAACAAGCCCAAGTACAGGACATTTCCCACAACCTTTCTTTTCCCAACCTCTAAGCTGGATCAAGAAACTCCTTGGGTGGAGTAGGAGGAAAGAAAAGGCAAACAGAACCCACTATCCACGAGGTCAGGTGCTACTAGTTGTGAAAAACCATGGGACGTCACCCCACAAAGGCCTGGATAGGTGCTTTCCAGTGCTGCACTTGCGGTCCAGCCAGCAGCCACCAACACACAGGTGTTCCACTTCCCACTGAGAACTCTGAAGGGCATAGCCGCTGGTTTGCCCTTACCATTTCTCAGGGCTAGGCTCTCAAGACAGATGAATGCAGCACTACAATAGCCTCCCTGGTCCCCCAGGTCCTTCTGTCAGGGCTTCCGCAGAGAGGGAGGAGGTGGGGTTGTACCTTTGTTTGGCAGCGGTTGGCACTGCTGGAGCCTGGGCGCTGTTCTCACTCATCCTCCACATTATCTGCTCCCTACCAGGGCCCCCCACTTCGCTGAGAACCACCCAGCGCTACCCACAATGCTACACTGCCTTTCCACGTACCCTAATTCTAACCTCAGTCCACACACGGTTTGCACTTCTACAGGTGTGCACTCCTTGTCCCCAAAAGCTTGGGTGACAGAGCCAGAAACACGCCAAAGCCGGCAGGAAGCTGGTGTTCCCAGGCACACAGCCCCCTCCCCAGCACAGCAGAGGGGGAGTTTGTGGGAACTCCGGCCCCTGCGCTGAGACGGAGCCGATTTATGCTGGAGAAAACATCTTTGTTCTGAGGGTGAAGGGGAGCCATTTCCAACAATTTCATGCTCTGTTCGCAGGCCCAGTGCTGGGGTGGCAGCGAGAGGCTTGTTCTTCGAGGCAGAGCCACATATAATGAGGCTTCTCACTGGCGCGCCCCGCGGCCGTGCCAAAACCCAGGACAGTTATTTATCCATTAATCTGACATTACACACCCTGCATTTTATCTGCTTAAATAAATTTGGTGGTTAGTGTGTGTGCTGGGAAGAGAAACTCCTGCATTCAATTCCTATGCATCCGTGCAGACCACATTACCTCTATAAACTCCCCTGGGCCTCTGGGGTCCCTGAGTCATAAGCTCCTGCCCAGTGGTCTTTCTTGAGCTCAGCAAAATAAGACACTTTCTTCTCTTCTTTCTGCAATCTCTGGGCCCCCCAGGCATCAGAGTACAGAGAGCAAATGGATTCCTAGGACTCAGAGTTTGGGCTGGAATTCTGGTTGTATGAACCTGAACCATCGCCTTATCTTTCCCTGCCAGTTTTTCCCCCGCTTCTCTCCCAGAGCTGCTGTAGAAATTACCAGAGTAATTTGTCACATGCTTAGCACAGTGCCTGGCACACAGCAATAAGAGCTGATTGACAAACACTGACTAGTGTTCATAAGCAGACTTTAAACACAAAGACAGGCTAGACCACTGAGTTTCCCTTGCCCCACCCTACCAGACTCTGTTGAGAAGGTCTCACGAAGGACGCCATTTGAACAGAGTCCCACTGACTGAAAATGCCTGGATCTCAGTTTTACAGTGGATCCAGATAAAAATGAGAGAGGGTAAGGAACTTGTTTAAAAACACAGCAAGTTAGCAGCAGAGCTGGGAGCTGACTCCAGGTCCCCTCCTTCCAGAAGGTTCAAAGCTTTTGTGTTGTTGTTGTTGTTACACTGTGACCTTGGATGCTCAAATAATTCATTTTTATGTAACTAAGTTCTCCCCTTAAGGCTCAGGCTAAGCCACGGAAGAGTGGAGGTCACCTGCCTCTCACACCCCAGCAGCCGCATCACTGAGGAACGAGGAGGCCAATCCCAGGAGCAGGTAAAAAAGCCTTGCAACTTGGACAACTCCAGTGTCCTCCACTGCAGCCTAACCACCCCTGAATGACTTGCCCATCACCATCATTTCCTTTCACCTTCTGGTTCTCTGCAACATCTCTGTGGCCTGAACGTAGCAGAACTCTCAGCCTGTCCTCTCTGGGTCGTGTGTGCCCTCCGCACCTTGCCCCATTTCCTCCCTGCCCCAGAAGTTAAACACTGCCTCCAAACTGGGAGACACCTAGTCCCTTCTGCCCCCTACCCTAGCACACTACCATGCAGCCCTGGATGGAGGCCCTCTGGATGCAGCTTTGCATGGAGACCCGACCTAAACTCATCATCCCACTTTCGAGTCTATCTCCAGCCATGCCCGTTCCCTAGCCACTCTACCTTCCTCACTGGACTACCAGGGTCTCTCCCATCGAGGGACAGTGATACCCCATGTTGACTTTGAAGGTCAGGTGGACTGCGGATGTGAAGTAGTGAGTCTGTGACCAGACAGAGAGGAGCCGGCCATGTGTCCCTCGCGGGAGTTGCTTTGCCCAGGCAGCCGCAGGCCCAGCCCCTGCCTCCTTCAGAACAACAGAGAGGCAGGCACTCGGGCAGACAGATGCCCAACACAGAGACCTCCTAAGGCCTGGTTTCAGCACACAACCCTGTCTTCCTTGGCCCTGCGGATGAGGAAGCCTCTGCAGGCGTCCCTGAAGCCAACTGTACTCTGTTGACCAGAAGCTCTGGGGGGAAGGGTGCTTCTCACAGAAGCCTGGGTCCCGTGCTTGCCTGGCCTTTTGCTTTTGCTGACTAGTTAAGTAACTAAAGCAGCATGAACAGGAAGAGGGTCCCCTGGCTACACACGGAGTGGGGGGGTGGAGGCCAGGCAGGGGCTGCTCATTGATCCCACCCGAGCAGCCTGGCCCTTTCTCTTTCCCTCCTCCTCTCCTTTTGGATTGTGGTCAGGTCTCTACCCCTGTAAAGCAACCCAGGTCTTAGATTACATGAGGTTCCAGTCATTTCAACTGCACCTATCCCCACCACGTGGGCCAGGCACTGGATCACATGATTGAAAATTCAAGAATTAGAGACAGCTCCTATGCTGCAGATGAGAACAGTAGGCTAACCCGTGTAGCCTTAACCCAGATGTGTCAAAAGCCAGAGACCCAAGCTTTACCTCCAGCCCTGCCGTCTCATCCAAGATCTGCTCTTCCCCCCCTCATGACCATCCAGAGGGTTTGCTATGGCTCCTCCTGGACCATGGAGGAGGACGCAGGAGTGCCAGGCTCACACACGATACAGATTCTGATCAGTGGGCTGTCCTCCCTCAGCCCACTGAGCTTCACCTGTCCCTTGGCAAAGAGGAAGTCAACATTTCCCAGTAGTAAAAAAACTGTTCCTGCCTGGACACCATGTGAGTCAATCTTGTCCAACAGTTCATTTTCATTGTGCAACTTTCCAGGCGACAATGACAAGTAATGACTGAAGAGCTGAGAAGTCACCGATCTTCAGTCCAGCTTCTCTTCCCCCTCATCCCGCCTAGCCTCTGGAATTCTCTGTCATGCCACTCACCTCTCCTACTTCCAGACCTCAGAGATTCCTCCTGCCCAGGGATCCACTTGCAGAGTTGGCCCAAGCTGCCCAGTGGGGCACCAAAAAAAAGAAATAGGTCACCAAGGAACACAAGCCTGGAGCTGCCCTGCTGAGATTGTCACTGATGGCCTAGCCTTCCTCTCCACCCATGATCTTTACCTCACAAACACACCTGTGACCCTGTCAACAAGGCCCAGTGCACAGCACCAAAGACCTCATCATGACACTCCCAGAATGGCCCTCGAATCATGCCCAACCCTATTTTTAAAAAAATAAGAAAACCACTCATACACAGGACAGACATCCCTGACCCACCACTAATCCCAAACCACCACACCAGGACCCTAAATTCACTTCACAGGTTACTAGCACTTCTTCACTGTAACATGAGGGCCTGCTTGTTGGGGTTTCTGTCCTGCCCGGTTCCCGCATTCGTTATGTCCCAAATAAATCATACAGAGGTCTACATAAGTTATAAACTGATTGGCCCATTAGCTCAGGCTTCTTATTAACTCCTATAACGTAAATCAGCCCATTATTCTAGTATATGTTAGCCACATGACCTTTTTCAGTGGGGCAGGTCACATCTTCCTTCTTCAGTGTCTGGGCAGGACTGAGGAGGAATGAGCTTCATCCTTCCCAGAATTCTCCTGTTCTCATTGACCTGACTCTACTTCCTGTCTGGTTATCCCACCTATACTTCCTGCCTGGCTATTGGCCAATCAGCGTTTATTTAAAATGGAATTGACAGAATACAGAATTGTCCCACACCACTTCACAGCCAAGGACTCCCAGGCTAGGCACCTGCTCTTATTCCACCCGAATCTGGCCCAAAGTTTCCCTGTCAAGTATGAATGGGAACCAAGCTTCTCAGATGGGGACTGATGAGAGAAGCACTGGTTTGTCCTCACCCCCAGAACCAGGTCTCCAGTGGGGTGCTGGTCCAGCCCAATCTGCAGCCTCTACTCTAGGACCTGCTAACAAGATGGGGGCACCGGTCCACTCGTCCTCTCAACTGCAGTTCCCTTCCCTTGGGTTATAATTTTGCTGGCCTTCCCTGTCAGTACCCTGTCCCTTTAAGAGACAAACTCCAGCCACTCCCAATCTTTCCTTTCCCACAGAGGCAGGCAAGCTAGTCTCCACTCTCTTCCCCCACCCCACTATTCTTCTGAAGAGGCAGCTCTCTGCCTCTCTACTTCCCTCTTCTCTCTCCTAGTCTCTTTCTCTATCTCTACCCCCCTTTCTCTTTCTCTCTCTTCCTCCCCTTACACCACCTTTCATAAAACTCCACTCTCAATCTCCATCCGATGGCATATTCTGTTTCCTACCTGGTTGGTCAAAAGTGAGACCCCAGCCTTCTAACGACCCTATATCCAAGGACTCTGGGATGATTGGTCAAAAGTAACTTGGTCTAAAACCCCTATATCCAAGGAGTCTGGGGTGATTGGAAGCATCACCCCAGTCGCTGGTATCTATCCTTGGGGAGCCAATGGAGCACCAATGAAGTAGAAAACCCCATCTCAAGCCCCTTCCCCCTGGGAATTGCCTTGGGCCAGACTCCACCTCCCCTCCCCAGGGAGGGTCAGGACCACTCCCACAGGCTATAGGCTCAGGACAGAAAAAGGAACACGTGGTTGCATGGTCTCCCCCACCCCTTCCCCTTCCCATGCTCCCGACCACCCAGGAGCATTGCATTCATTACACGTGGGCATCTTTGATTTGGTCTAATCTGTTCTAATTAGAGTTATTTTGCATCGGCAGAGAGGCCCTTCTTAAGAATATTTCTAACACTACCCGCTGCAGTTTTCCTACCCTACTCTCCACAGGTTCCAACAAGGTCCATCTCACGCCAAAAATCATAACACCTAGGAGTCCTAAAGCCACCCACAGCAGCTTCCACTGACTCGGGAAAATTTTAGTGCCCGTGCATCCTCAGGTTCACAGCAAGGTTGTCCCATGCTCACCCCTCCCAGCTGGGACATGGGATTCCTCTTCTACCCCTGGACTTCCCTCAGGTCCTGCAGAGTCCTTGTATTCAAGAGCAATGGTAAAGAAATCGCTGTCCCTGTGTGATGACAGTGCCACCCAGTCCTCACCCGGGCTTAGTGCCACACCCGTTTCAACTTTACATCAGAGCATAGATTCTGCCACAGCAGACAGCCACAAATGTGTGGTGTACAATAAGCACATGAGGGGGCCTCCCACCTAGTGCCTCATGAAATAGCTTAGCCTCTTAAGCTGGGTGTCATTATTATCCGAATTTCTGCCTCAACAAAGAAAGCTCCAAGAAACAGATCAAAGGCCTGACATGCCACCATCAACAGGCAGGGCTATAGACAAACCAAACCCTGCTGGAGCCTGGGGCTCTACTGCCTGGGATCACATTGGTCCTGATAGGTCAGGCAAGTTTGCTCTCCTGTGGGCAGGACTGGACTCCAGACTCAGTGCTGTGAAGTGCCCATCTCTCCCAGACACTGAACTGTAGCTCCAGGGAGTACAGGGTTGCTGCCTGCATCTCCCAGGCAACCCAAGAGCTTTTGTTCACCAAGAATGGAGCTGATTCATCCCCCTAGGGTGAACAGCAGGAGCTGCCGGCAGGGGAGCTAGGTTTAGCTGTGCCTGCAACTAGGAGACTTGGGGGGAGGGGAGGATGAGGTTTTTGCCCAGCAGGTAGTTCCTAGCACCAGCCACACCCACCAGCCAGAACTCTACAGCCAGCAGTGGCTTAAGGGGTGGACAGCAAAAGAGACAAAGGGATATGACATTTTTGCTCAAAAGGAAAGAAGGCCTTACTCTCAGTCCTGTCCCTCCTAGGACCCTCCTTCCTGATACAGGGCCGTAAGTCCCCAGGGCTGAAGACACACAGGCCTTGGTAAAGTCCCAGCTGCTGCTCTGGGTCTCTGCCTGTGCACTTCCGTTCCCCAGACAGCAGCATCCCCTCCCTCCTTTCTCCTTCCTCGCTGGGGCTTTCTTATCTTTGAACTGGAGCTGCAGACACCAGGCAGAGTGAGTCACTACTTTAGAGCACTCCACTGCCCTGGGCTTGCTGTGTCACACACAGTCCAATCGTGTTGAGCCCCCCTCCATGTATTACGACTGTCCCTCTACCAGACTGTGAGCTACAGAAAGGGGACAGGGCTGTCTAACTGTACAGTCCCAACTCCCTCACTCTGGGCCTCACATAAAGCCCGGAATACCCAATACCCTCACTAGCAGGGAGGTGCAGTGTCTGTTGATCCTGCTATGGGCACCCAAGCCCAAAGGACTCCCTCGACACTACTGACTCAAGCTTGGCAGACAGCCTGTACTGGCCAGTATGGTGCAAGCAGCTAAGATGACATTTGTTCTAAACAAAAAGGTCAGAGCTAGTTTTTGTTCTGCAGCTCTCTCCCCTCCACCATCACCAGGATTCCAACAGTAGCGCTCATCACCTCTTTCTGGAATGAGGAGCTGCCTGTCATGAACAGAGCATGCAACCAACAGCCCCTGGGAGACAGGCAGCCCAAGCAAAAAACCTCAGCACAACAGGTTGGTTGTTACTGCAACATGGGCCAACCTATATTCCAACCTACACCAGCACTGAGAGGGCAGAGCTTGCAGCAGCCAGGCCTGCACAGGGGTCAGGGACCAAGTGGAAGCTACCAACACCTCAGCTGGCTCCCACCTGGGTGGGGCTAGTGAAAACTTCTAAAAGGATAATAAAAAATAATGGTGACTGTTACAAATATCAGGGTTTGCAGAACAAATGGCTTCAAATTTCAGCTAAGTCACATCGAACTTGGACAAATCCCTGCACTTCTGTGAACCCCAGAGCTGAAAATAAACGCTTCCCAGGGCATTACTAAATGATCAGCAGAACAACACACAGAACTGGGAACCGCCCACTGCTGGAGGGCATTTGAACCCTTCACTTCCTCCAAAATATCTAGAAGGGATGAGCAGACTCAGTAAACCATCTTTCATGCTCCTGATGGTCCATGATCACTGAGATGTCAAAGCAAAAACCCAGTCACACAGAGACACTAACACGGACGCACATACACACACACACACACACACACACACACACACACACACACACTCCTTCAGGACCCTGACGCCTTCACCGCACTACGCCTTGGTCACTGTAAATCCTCCTGTCCTCACAGGCCTGCTGGGAGAGAAGAACCCACATCCTTTCTGCTCAGCCAACACCAGACACGACTGGCTTTCTCCTTCCCCTCCTTTGTTGAAATCAGTCTGCACCCTACACACGCGCACACCTCACACACGCGCACACCTCACACACGCGCACACCTCACACACAATCACACACCTCACACACGCACACACCTCACACACGACCCGAAAGCAGGACTATCTGGAAAGAGAAATGAACAGCCGACAGAAGCAGGGTAAGTATAAGAATGATGACATAGACGAACATACCGTGAAACTTATTATTTGATCTTGTATGTTAGCTAAAACATACTAATTAACCAGCTAATCAATTAGAAAAGAGTTTCTGTCGTCACAGAGGAAGACCCAAGGGAAGGATCAGGAAAAGTCCAACCAATGCCCTAGGTTCAAGACTGACAGTAGACCTTGGGGAGGTAGGCAGCCGCTACAGGGCAGAGCAAAAAGGAGAAGCCCCCGGAGAGAGAGGTCTGTTCATTTGCGAAGGTCCCATTCAAGTCTGCGGCAGAGTTAGAAGAATAACCGAGAACATCTCAAGGAGAAAGAGCTAGTGCAATGGCCCCACAGGTGGAGGTGCTCGCTCTCCAGCCTGGAGCCCAGATGGTGAGGGAGAGAACGCATCCCTGGGGCTCCTCTTCGCCTCCAAATGTGTATTGTGGATACATGCACACATGCACACAGAGAAGTAAATATAAGCTGGTTTTTTTAATATTTGAGGGGCTGGCGTCTGGCACGCACACAGGGCACAGAACAGTGTCAGTTTTCAGTCAGAAACCTCTGAGTTGCCGGGCTATGAGCTAGTTGGAGCGCACACAGACCCTGCCTCTGCGGCAGCTCTGCTTCCTGACAAACAGTGAAAGCAAGACACAAAGGCCTGACTGCTCAGGTAAGCGTGTCGATGCGTCCCAGAATAAAGCTCGAGGACTTCTAGGAATACGGAGGTGTCTACCTCGCTGTCTAGAACCCAGTCAAAGCCACTTGCTATGTGAAAAATCAAGAAAAGGATTATCCATAGGAAGGGAAAAATCTAGCAAAAACTGAACTAACACCTACACAGATGTCGAAACAGGCAGAGAAGGGTATTAAAGCCGTCTTTACACCATGTCCGTGCTTAAGACTGAAGCAACAACAGGTTTGAAAAGAAGATGAAGATGAAAGGCCAGCTACGACACATGAAAGGAGAATGTGCGAGACGGGAGAGGCAGAGTAGACAGGGCAGAGAGGGAAGTTAACAAGCTTGAACACATGGGAAAAGAAACTGTCCAAAATGGAACAGTTGCTGAGGGAGGGAGGGAGGGAGGGAGGGAGGGAGGGAGGGAGGGAGGAATTATATCATTAATGAACCCAGGGATAATTCCAGTACACCAATGATGTGGGATGCCCTTCTGTACATTGCAAATATGTGTTACTTTTATTGGTTGATGAATAAACCGGCTTTGTCCTATGGCAGGGCAGACTATAGCTAGACAGGAAAGGCAAACTGAATGCAGGAAAGAAGGCAGAGACGAGAAAGACATCCAGCCTGCTGGAGAATCAAGATGTGAGAGGTAACAAGCCAGGAGCCTTGCGGTAAAATATAAAATGATAGAAATGGGTTAATTTAAAAGTAAGAGCTAATTAGTAAAAAGCCTGAGCAATCGGCCGAACTTTTGTAACTTAACATAAGCCTCGGAGTGTTTATTCGGGATCTGGCAGGCGGGAGAGAAACTTCCAGTTACTCACCAACATACATATAACTAGAAATACGGGTGAAAAAAAAAGAGGAAAACACTCACAGAAATAATTTATTACAAGTTGCAAATTAGATCAGCACTATAAACACACAGATCCTAACATCTCAAGCAACTTCATGCGGAAGAAACACGGGAAGAAAACTACACTAAGCACATCAAGCAGGATAAAGGAAAACATCATAAAGGCAGCCAGACTTTCTTCTGTGTTCAAAAGAAGGAAGATAAGAAGCAAAGCAACGTCCTCACCAGAAATAAAAAAGTGAATAACAAAGACTGAAGCACCATCTTCAAGAGTGCCGAGAGAAAAAATATCACCCTAGATACTGTACACTCAGTGACAGACAGGATCTTTTAAAAACAAAGGTGGAACTAAAATTTCCTCTCCAAACATTTTTCAAGCAAAGAAGGCACTAGCCACAGTCAAACTTCGTAAGAGTTCCGAAACACCACCAAAGGTCTGCAGCCACCATGAAAGCAGCTGTTAGGGTTTGGAAGCTGAGTGTCCCCCAAGGCCACGTGTGAAGATTTGGTCACCATTCTGTGGTTCTACCAGGAGGTGGTAAAGCCTGGGGGGGGGGGGGGGCTAACATAGTGGGAGTTAGATCCCTGCAAGGGTCAGTGGGAGGGGACTGTAGGAGTTAGATCTTTGCAGCGATCTGGTGGGGGAATACTGGGATTCTGGCTCCTGCTTCTGTGCAGCTGCCTCTACAATGCACCTCCACCATAATGCATTGCTCCCCAAAGTCCCAAAAGTTATTGGATCAACGAACCCTAAACTGAGCTCTCTGAAACCATGGGGGAAAAAAATAAAACTTTTTGCCTAAATTGACTTTTCCCGGGTATTTTATCACAGTAATAAAATAAAAATACTTAATAAGAAAGGGACAATTTTTAAATACTCAGAAATCATTATAACATTTCTTCTTGCTTTTGATCTCTCTGGTTTCTGCCACCAGCACTGTGACATCTTCAAGTAGTGACATCCTTGGCCAGGTGTGGTGGCACACACCTTTAATCTCAGCACTCAGGAGGCAGAGGTGGGCAGATCTCTGTGAATTTAAGGGCAGCCTCTACATAGAGAGTTCCAGGACAGCCAGAGTTATGTAAAGAAACTCTGCCTCAAAAAAAAGTAGTGACACCCTATGTGTGTTTTGTGAGACACCCATCCCTAATCTACAGTGAGCGAGACTGAAGGAGTGGGGGCCAGAAAGCCATCCTTGGCTGCATAGTGATAAATTGTCTTGAACGAGAAAGTTACTGTCTGTTACTATCTATCTGGGGGCTACCCTGGAATTTAGACAGAGCAGGCATCTCTGGAAATAGTGTGAGACAAACCTCTTACACACCTGAACAAAAGGAATGGTTGTGTTGTGCACTTCCTGAGCCCTGGGAGGGAAAGCTGGGCATGTTTCACTGGGGAATTAGAAGACCCCAAAATCATCCACTTTTGCTGGGGAACTCAGAAAGCCAAACTTTGCACAAGGACTAATGCATGCCCAGAAAATATCAGGGAAGACCCTAGACTTTCAACCCTGGCTGATCCCTGGGCTGGGTGGAGCTGAAGTGTTGAGGAGGCTCCCAGCAGAGTCAAGTCGCAAAGACTAGAAGAGATTTGGGGCTCTATTTTGCTATTATTAATATTAGTAGTAGTAGTAGTTGTTGTTGTTGTTATTGTTTTTTTCTTTTTTTTCTTTCTTTTTTTTAAGGTTATTTTTTTTAGATTTATTTAATTATGTATACAGTATTCTGTCTGCTTGTATGTCTGCAGGCCAGAAGAGGGCACCAGATGTCATTACAGATGGTTGTGAGCCACCACGTGGTTGCTGGGAATTGAACTCAGGACCTTTGGAAAAGCAGGCAGTGTTCTTAACTGCTGAGCCATCTCTCCAGCCCCCTGTTGTTGTTATTGTTGTTATTGTTTTCAGTTCACAACATTCAAGAAAATACCATTCAAAACATTAGCTGAACACAACTTCAGTGACCAGACGAGAGAATGAATTGTAGTCTTTACAACAACAATAACAACAAAGACAACAACCAAAGTCTGGGGGCCAGTGAGATTGCTCAACTGGTAAAGTTGCTTGCCGAGCAAGGCCAGCAACCAGAATTTGATTGTTAGAACCCATATAAAGGTGGAAGAAGAATGTCAACTCCACAGAGTTGTCCTTTGACCTCCCATGTACACCATGACATACACACATGTGTATAACACACACACGCAGAAAATTTTAAAGGTACCAAGATCCCTTAGTGGGGTGCTCCAACAGAATGCCATCAACCACGGAGCTCAAGTAACAAAAATATAGTGTCTCAGAGATGTCAAGGATGGCAGCTTAGGTGGGGATATTAGCTGGGCCAGTTTCTTCCAGGAACCCTGCAGAAGGAACCAACAGGCTCTATTCCAGGACCCTCTGTGCCATCTTTCCCTTACTTTATGCTGTGCTTTCTCACAAAGATAGGAGAGGGCAGAGGAGGACTCAAGCGCCCTGGACCCAGAGCTTCCACTCCACAGACTGTGACATGTAGAAGGGACCAAAGCATATCCCCTTATCTAGCTGGAGGAGAGGGCTCAGCAGAGCTGCACAGAGTTCCATGGGATAGGCTTAAAAGGCAAGCAGCTCGGGAGATGCTGTGGCTTTGCAGTTCGCCTATGTGGCGTGCACATACTCACGCAAGCACGCATACACACACACACCAAACACGTCTTCAAACACCTGCCTTCATACTCACCTGTCTTGTATACACCTGCCCTTTCACGTACACTTGTACCTACAACTGTTCCCACACACCTGCCCCCACATACACCTGCCCCCACTTTTGCTCACACCAGATACACAGAGCCATCCTCACTCACGCACCTATATGCAGACACCTGTCCTCACAGAAAAATCCATGTGCATGTGTGCACACCTTGCTGCATACAATGGCACACCTACATCTGTATCTGCACATGGAGCCCACCCCATCTGGTCGCTGCCACTTCATCCATTCTAGATAGAGGATCCACTTCCCACGAGGCTCTGCTTCACTGGAGCTAACAGGAATCTGGGAGTTCTGTTTCCAAGCTAAGGAGACTGGAGATGCTCCTCTGCCCAAACCAGAGCCCCTGCTCACAAAACAGCACCCACTGCCACCACTACTGAGCTAGAGCAATCTTAGCCATGCTGAGCCAGCCCATCTTCTGCCAGCTCCCAGCCAGAGGACCAGGAGGCCACCCGGTGCCATCGCACTGCGAGACCATTCAGAGAAAGCACAGTCACAAGTGACAAGCACATGCCCCCTAGTTCATGGGCTCTAAACACAGCAGTCAGAATGGGAAGAAAGGCCAAGTGAGCGCCCAACAAAAGCAATCGCTGAAGAGAAATCAGGATGGCAGCTGCTATCAGGTGCCCACACTCTAGAGCAGCAGCTAAAGGCAGGGCAGAGATGATATCAGAGAGAGGTGATAGATATGAGATGCCAGAGAAGGCCCAGGCAGGCAGGGATCAATGGGAAAGAAAAGGACCGGTGGGCATCCAGCCTTAGCTCTACCCAGACCTGTTGTCAGCACCTGTTGTGACATTGTGGTCATGCAGTGCAATGGAGCCTCCTTGCCTGCAAATGCTTCAAGGCCCCAGGTTGCTCAGATGGCTTTGGAGCCTACACATCAGCCATCTTCCCTCTGTGGAGACTTGGAGTCGGGAGGAACAAACAAGCAGTATGCTCCTGGTAGTCAAGGACCTTTGCCTCTGTCCCTCCCTAGGCCAAGAGAAATGCCCAGGATGCCCCTAGTCCATCCCACCCACCCTCCCCATACCAGCAACACAAGACTCGACAACATAGCAAGGCCCTACTTCGCTAAAGCAAGGCACTACCGACATCATCTGAGAGCGGTGGCTCAAGGCTCCCAACATGTAGGCCAGACACCGTCTTGCTGTATCTGTCTCCAGCTGCCACCCCAGGAGTTCCTGGATGGCATACACAGGCTCACTAGGCATATGATGTTCACAGTGAAACCCTGTAGTGCCATGCTTCCCTAAACTCAACGTGTCATCCTTGATGACCCACAAAGGGATGCAGCCGGGAGACTTGAGCCACTGCATGTCACAGAAACAAAGGGGACAGCTTCTAGTCAACATGCCACCGAAGTAACCAGATCCAGACCCCTCAGACATGACCAATGACACGTGAAACCTGTGCCATGTCATCTGTAGGCAGGTGGAGGGTAAGCCAGAGAGCAGTCATCACAGATGGACAGACAGCGTGGCATGGGCTCAGCTGGCTTAACAAAGACCAATGCTGCCCATGCACTCGGCCTTTGGTCAGAGTGAACATGTATCAGCTACACCTGCTCAGTGGTTCTGGAATACCAGGCTCCATTCTGAGCTAAAGCAGTAGGGGTAGATGTTGGTGCGGTGTGGCTTAGACATAGCCATAGGTACAGATGATGTGTAGGGATAGGAATAGGGATGAGGGAGACATAGAAACAGATAAAAGTTGAGCTGTTAGAATGGGTGTAGGTACAGATGAGATGCAGATATTAGCATAAGTATAAATATAGATTACGGTATGGCTTAGTGGTGGATCTGGCTAAATAAATAACAGGAAGGCGGGTGTCTAGATAAGGTATGGGAGTATAGAGGCATATATACAGTCACCTAGCGTGGAAACGGATATTTTGTTTAAGTATAGATACAGGCTCCTCTCAGATCTCACCACAAACCTACACGGTGGAGATATTTACTCCCCTCCATAACAGGAGAAAGGTATGAAGAAGAGCCTGGACCACCAGAATAAGGCAACCTAGAAATCAGGCCCTAATAAAAGATTTGGAAACGATGCCATGGGGAGTAACCAGCATTCCCCAGTTCAGGTGACTGAAAGTATAAAGGAGGTGGATGCCATGATTCCAGCAGCAGCAGGAACATTCCAGGTCCCTGTATGATTTCCTCACTTGTTTTTGTCACTAAAACTGAGGAAACCATCATAGGCATCAGACACTCACTCCACAATTTCTCCCATGAGTACGGCCAAAGGAACATAGGTGAGATTTGAGGCAGACCCTCCAGGAAGAGCTTCTCCAGAGAAGACAACATGTGGTTGAGATCCTGGCACTGGGTCAGATAGATGCAGAATGGATCCAAAACCACAGCCTGCCAGACACCGGAACCCTGCCAAGTACTGGCCATGGGCATGAGAAACTTAACTGCTTCTAAACCTCCGGCCCCTCTGAAACATGACTATAACTATGATGCCTTCCGTTGAGAAGAACCTAATTATCTTCACTCAAGCACCCAACGAGAGCTCTATCAACACTGACACTTGTCATTAGGCTTGGGAAGGGACTGAGGGACACATATAGGGCAGAAACTAGGGCCTTCAATCATCAACAGGGATTCAGCCTTTTGCTTGGGCTCTTGCCAGATCCCAGGCCTCAGGACACAGATATAGCCATGCAGTGCTTGCTCCCACAGGCCATGCTATTGGGACTCTCGGGAGCCCCAGGGGCTGGTAGGGAAAACAGATGCATGACTTCTGGCTGTGTTACGAGGGAATTTTTAAAAAGGGACAGTGACCACTCCATCCAGGGGCCAGAAGGTTACACAGCTCAGGACCTTAAAAGCTAGTAAGATGAGAGCCACCTGGTGGGTTTCTTGAACTGGATGACATGTCAGTAGTTAGATTAACTCTGGGCTGTGTACTTTCAGCTCTGAGCTTGTACTGCCCCAGATTTTTCTCGGGTCTCCTAGCCATGCAAGCTGAAGGTGGCTGCAATCAGGATCCATAGATGATGTGCCCGTAAACCCCAAGAAAATCGTCCTTCATCAATGATGGTCCCGCTCTCCTCTTTCATCCCACGTGGCAGCTCAGCTCTGCAACTCTCTGCCTCCACCAAACGTGCCCACTTCTGAGTCATTCCGTCACCTCCTCTAGAAAAAGGCACCTGTAGCTATGCTCACAGCAGTCCAAAGATGCTCTGCCAAAGGCCAAGCCATATGGCTGAATCTAAGTATGTGCACAAAGAGGAAGGATAGGGATCCTTACCGCTCACCACTGATGCACCTGCTTGCCAATCCGCAGCCAAGTGCTGTGGCAAATGCCAAGAGACTCCCACGTCCCCTGCACAGTTACTCCCTCCACAAGAACTGCTACTGGGAAAGAGCTCAGGAAGCTGAAGAGGGGACAGTATTTCCAGGGAGGACACTACATGGATCACAGTGGTTCTGTCATCTGGATTGCATGCAGTATAGAGAGGGCGGTCCCTCTTGCAATGGGCACCTGAAGATTTGCTGGACCCACAGGCAAGACTATTATTCTAGAATGTGATCAACATCCACACTGAAAACTTGATCTTCAATTGATGCAAACAAAATGAAACTTTATGGGAGCCAAAAAGCCCTGTTGAACTGCCACAGGCCCTCCTGGGTGCTTCTGGAAGAAAAGCAACATAATTGTGTCCCTGGAACATGGTACCTCAGAAGTCAGGCTCCTGCTCAAACTTCACTGCAACCATTGCCTCCTGAGACCAAAGCAGCAAGGCACAAACTTCAGAGAAAGAAGCTCCATCCAGCAGTGCGTATTGGTGTCCCTTCTCTCCCTCAAATAGATGGCCAAGGCCTTCACTGGGAAGTTCTATGGGGCAGTATTATCACTTATGTCACCTTCATAATAGAAACTTTTTTAAAAAAATTTATTTATTATGTATACAGTGTTCTGCCTGCAAGTATGCCTACAGGCCGGAAGAGGCCACCAGATCTTACTGCAGATGGTTGTGAGTCACCATGTGGTTGCTGGAAATTGAACTCAGGACCTCTGGAAGATCACAAAGTGCTCTTAACCTCTGAGTCATCTCTCCAACCCCCTAATCGTAAATTATTAATATTAGAACATCAGCAAGTTGAACCATCCACAAGTTTCACTCGCCGCCTTCATAGGCGAGCGCAGGCCATTTCCACCTTACTTCCTCAGGCCCCTGATGCCGCATCTCATGGCCTGCCCACTTTCCCAATGGCTGCTGACTTAATCTTGTAAAATGGTTCTGACTGTCCCAGCTCCCTGCTTACCAAGCCACAGGGCTGCTCTAGCCTGCACCCTCTCCGCTTCATGTTCTTCTCCTGTCTGCCTACCTCTAATACACTGGACATGGTCCTACAGAGGAGCCCCAGCCCGACTGAAATGTCCTACACACCATGGACTCACGGATGAGCTGGAGAACCATGCTGGCCCAAAGAGTTCCACCTCACTTTGCTTGCTGCAGCTTCCCAAGCTGGGACCCTCACTCACGCTAAGATCAGATGCCAAAGAGCAGATGAGATAGAGGCTCCTGAGGCCATGTTTGTCACCAGGCAGGGAAAGCATTCCTATGGGGGAAGCAGACTGAGAAGTGTGAGCCAGAGAGAGAACACAGGGACAACAGGCCTCATGGTCACACAGAGCTGTTAGACGTAGCCGTGCTTGAAAAAGCAAGCCTTTAAAAAAAAATTCTCTTTTTACTTAAGCCAGTTTAGCCTGGATTTCTGTTACTTACAGCCAAAAGTCCTGATTACTATATCTCTCTATGCCCACAAAAAGAAATGAACTAGTTGGGTGGTAGTGGTGAATTTCTTTAATCCCAGCACTTGCGAGGCAGAAGAAGGTATAACTCTATGAGTTTGAATCCAGCCTGGTCTACAGAGTGAGTTCCAGGATAACCAAGGCTACATAGAGAAACCCTGTCTTGAGGGGGAGTGATAAATTTGGGGGTGGTGAGGCTGGAAAATGGCTCAGCAGTTAAAAGCACTGGCTGCTCTTCCAAAAGACCTGGGTTCAACTCCCAGCACCCACATGTCAGCTCACAACTGTCTGTAACTACAGACAGTTCCAGAAGACCTGACACCCTTACCCAGGCATACACACAGATAAAACACCAATGCAGATAGATAGATAGATAGATAGATAGATAGATAGATAGATAGATAGATAGATGAAAGATAGATAGATAGATAGATAGATAGATGCAAACTGAATGGCAAATAGGCAAATGACTCTCTAGGACTTGATAAGAAAAAGAAAAACAGAAACTGGTGCTTGGGAGCACTTAGAGGCACTGTGGATTATGCTCATTGTTAATAAAGTCCTGATTGGCTGAGAGCCAGGGGAGAAGTATAGGTGGGGTGATTAGATTGAGGATGGTGGGGGAATGAAGGGTGGAGTCAGCGAGACACCAGCCAGCTGCTGCTGAGGAAGCAGGATGTGTAGAAAATGACGGGACAAGCCATGAGCCACATGGCAAAGCATAGATGGAAATATGGGTTAAGTGTAAGAGTTAGCAGTAACAATCCTGAGTTATCCATGGAGCATTTACAATTAATATTAGCCTCTGTGTGGTAATTTGGAAGCAGCTGGCAGGAAGGAAAACTTCCGACTACAAAGGGCCAGGGGACTGTCAACTGAGGGGCCTGGGATGCTCCACAGGGAGGCAAGAGTCAAGCTGCCCCTTATAGGCAATGGCAGGTAGGCAAACAGGAAAGACACGGTGAAAAGACAGGGTCTTTTCAAAGTAGTAGGGGGCAAAATAAGGAGTGAGGCAAGGTGGCGGTGCTGGAAGATAAGGAGAGGCTGGGTGGATGGTGGAGGGGCTCCTTTTCTGCCAACGAACTTGACTTTAGTTCACAGACAATCAAGAGAGTACTTGTCTCAGTCCATACTGTCCTGAAGCCTAGGACAGAGAGAGCAGCCCCAGAGAGGAAACACGCCAGAACAGGATGATAACCGATAAGACTCCACTGGAGATGCTGAAATGGAGCCAAGGGCAGACAGTCTCATGTTACAGGACAGCTACATAGATCATGGGAGTCACTGCTACTCTGCTCCCAGGGCTATAGGACTAAAGCCAAGAAGAAGCACTGCCTCTTAGCAGAAACTGAGCACAGGGCGACCCCAGATCCACAATGCAGCAGGGGGGACACAGACTTGCAACTTTCAGAAGCTATTGGAGGAGAGGAAGCCAGAAAGCCAGGGGAAAGTGGAGCCACTCCCAGAAAGGACTCAGCGGAAGGCTTGTGAGACTCCCCCAAAGCCAAGCCCAGTCCACCCACCCCACAGAGTCTTCTTCCCCAGTAAACTCCCAACAAAAAGCCACTCCTGGCCAAGGGCTGCCATCCATGGTACTTCCGCATCCATTCTAGCTACCTGTAGTTTTCAGTGCTGGGGTTCTGTTGTTGTGTCTGTCCCACTGGGAGGAAGAATAACAGGAATGAGAGCCACACTCACCCCATCAATAAAGGAACTACTCAGTAAACACCAGTACCCCTGCCCTATGCCCCAGGCACAGGCACAGCTCCTGACCTTTACAGACGGTAGCAATTCACCTGTAGCCCTAATATCAGGAAAATCCTTCCTAGCTGACAGAGCCAAGTGGCCCAGCCAGAGCCCCAAAACTACAATTTAAACCCAAGATGGCTCCCAGACACAGCCTGCCCCCTTTCTTCACTGTCAGGCTCAACTGAGCCTGGAGATAATAACCCTGCAACCCTGGGCAGGGAGGGAGACTGTATGGCCAAGGGAGAAAGATCCTGCACACACAGGCTGCAAGTAAGCCTATGTTGGACAGGACCCTGCACACAGGAAGGAACAGAAGAGGTATCACATTCTCCATCCCCGACCCCGTATCCCCACCCCTGCACACACACACAAACATACACACACACACACACACACACACACACACACACACACACACGGCTCCTGCTGGTGGTGCCTGAAAGTTCTCTTCTCATCCATAAGCTCCATTTGAGAGTTCTCAGGCGTGACAGCAGCCAAGGTGAGCAATGGCGGGCAGAGTGACAGAGGGAATGGATTCCTGTGTCACCCTGCAGCCAACGGCCCCAGGGAAGCAACACAATCCCCGGCAGAAAGCCTCAGATCTCAGGAACTGCAGCTCCTTGGCATTTGTTGGTAAACTCCAATTGACAGCTCTGAGAGCAGTGGCTGCCCCGGGCAACTCTTGGAGTTGTATGAGCAAACAGAGATCTGCTCCCCTGGGACTAGAGCGGAACCTAGGTGCCAGTCCTCCCTCCACCCACTTCCTCCCTGTTCTCAGGAATAAACCTCGTGTGTGTGTGTGTGTGTGTGTGTGTGTGTGTGTGTGTGTGTGTACAGCCTGATGGTAGTGAGTGCCGGTGTAGGAAGACAATGGAAGTGTGCATGAGCATGTCTGTCTGTGGGAGCATGTGAGGGTGACCAGGTGTGCAGGGGTGGGAGGAGCTGGGAATTAGTAAATGGATGGAACAGATGGATGGCCCCCCCCCCCACTGCTTGCCCCAGTTCTCATGGTCTCGTGCCCTGAATTAGTTTTAGCCACAACTGTGAGCATTTACTAATGTATTTTATCATAGCAATGAGCTGGATATGGTCCTCGATCCTGGGGAGAACTGAGGAAAGGCTCAAAAAAACAAAACACCCACAGACCTCAAAGAGCAGAGGCCTGAGGCAGACATACTTCCTTACTGGTCCAGACAGAGCTGTGTCCAGTCTGTCATCTGTGTGCGAATTACTTCCTCCCTTAAACCCCTCCAACATGCCAGTGGCCCCCTGGAGCCTGGCTCTTCCTACAACATGCCACCACTTCCTTCCTTCCTTCACCCTGCAGGGTCTCTCTATGGCCCTGGGAGCCTCAAGCACCAATGCCAGGGAGGGAGCAGTCCCCTCCCCATACCCTGTCCCCAGGGCACCCCGCAGCTCATTAACAAGCCCCAGAAGCACTTCCCATCCAGAAATGCCTTGGGGATCAGGGCAGACAGAAAAGAGGAGCTGTTTGATTTGATTACTTGGCTCTGCCCAACAGAGCCATTTACATGTTAAAGACTTTTTTCTTTTATTATTATTCTGTATATTACATTTCAAACAAAAGCCCAAATCAGTGCTCAGAGCAAAATCCATTTGTATTTTCCACAAAGCAATCTGTGATTTCCAGCCCCGGCATCTGGGTTGCAGGTGCTGACCTACACGGGCTTTCGGCTGACAACTGGTGCTATCTGGACTGCACAGAGAAGTAGGGCCAAAGACACTCGGCAGCCACCATTCCTTCGGCCCCCAGACGCCACCAGGGCTCACTCTGGCCCAGCCACTGTTCCCGTGCCATTCTTCCCAACAATGACCTCTGCAGCCTGGCGACTACTGCGTTAGTCAAATGAAACCTGTCCGAAGGACAAACAAAGATGAAGAAAATGCTTGCGTCGATAAAGCCAAAAGTTCAAAAGTCAGCTGGAAGGGATCAGTGGGTGGGAAGATGCATTCCGAATGGTCACATTTGAGAAGGAAACTCTTCTGAGGCGGTGCGAGCTGGTGCAGGGGAATGGGTGCGCCACAGTGGGGAATCACTGAGCAAAAGCTGAAGGGCAGGGGAGATCCATGGGCAGCTCCAAGGGAGGACTGGAAACAGATGGCTTCCAGTCAAAGCAGGATGGCTGAGAGCAGGACACAAAGGTGCAGCCAGAACCCAAGCACTTTCAAAAAACTTATTTGTCCTGTCTGTCACTCTCCAGTGAGAAGGGAGCTGGGGCGTGTGCATCCGTACCTATGTAGTTTCTTGGTGAGAATTCTCCAGAAGGGCAAAGGGTAGAAGCAGGACCACTTGTCTAAAGGCTGTCCCAACAGTCAGGGTGAGCACTACAGCTTGGACCAGGTGGTAGCTGTGCAGGGCTAAGGGGACTGGGCCAGAAAAAGGCGCTGAGAGAAGTACAGGGACCCAAAGTATTAGTCCTGAGCCCAACAAAGACCCAAAAAACAGCCCCTGTCAGCTGAAGGACCAAGCTTGTTACGGACCTTTGTAAGAAACCTGTTAGTCAACTAGATGGAAAAGGCAGATGACCAGTCTGTACTAGATGGCAGAGGCCTGCTGGAGCATGCCACGTGACAACCATCAGTCTGCAGGCCACACTGAAGAAGTCACCAGGGGAAGAAGTGTCACGCAGAAGATAATCCAGGTCTGAGCCACAAGACAGGCTAATGTTTAGAGTGGAGGAGAAAAGAGGAACCCAGCCACAGAACAGCTCCAGAGAGCTAGCAGAAAGGAGTGCGCCCGAACACAGGCTCCGGTGTGAGAAGTTCTGAGAAGAGGAGCAGGTCAGAGAAAAGGAAGGCTGTGGACCCCTAGACTGAGCCACATGAATGGCATCCCGTGGCTGACAAGAGCAGCGGATGGAGTCACGAGAGCAAACTCCCATTCCCACTGCCTCAGGTGCCAAAGGGAGAACAGCATGGCAGACTGGAATGTTCTTTTGAAAAGTTTCCTTGTAGGCTGGGTTTGCAGAACGATGGTAGATCACTTGTCTGGCAGGCCCAAGACTCTGCAACACCACATTAAAAAAAAAAATGAGGAGGGGGAGAGCATCTTTGTAAAGGGGGAAGGAAACAGCCAATGATTAAAGAGGAATCAGGGTCGAGGCCAGGGCTGCTTAAGAGGATATCACAGGTGGTCAGCCCTAAATGTGTGTACATATGAACAACGCTAAATAGATTCAGCAGTGTGTGTGTGTGTGTGTGTGTGTGTGTGTGTGTAAAAGGTTATGAATTCAAAAGGAAACGGGGGACACAGGAAAGAGTGGAGGGAGCAAAGGGACTGGAAATCTTGTAAACTTATGCATGAAATAAAAAATAAAATCAATTTTGTAATTAAAAAATGATATCCCAATGTAGTTGTCACACAAGGAAGTAATCCAGTAGATAAAGCATCTCAGTGATGAGGACGATAAGGCAAGGGACTCACTGGAGCAATGGCACTGAGCAGGGAAGAGGAGATACAGAGCACCCAAGGGAACGGCTGCCTCCAGCAGGGTATGGGTATCAGGACAGAGAGAATCATCCCAGACAATGGCAAGCCATGCCAAGAGGCAGGGGTGGGGTGGAGCATGAGAAAGGTCTTTGGTGGCATCTCTCTCTTCTCAATGAGAAACACAGGAAGTCCTGTCTGCTGCTGCTGGGGAGTGGGACGTGGGAAAGAGATGAAGGGATAGAGCTGGGAAGAGAGAGAAGGCGGAAGGGCATCAGAACGGAGTGGAGCTCAACCGGGCAGTGTACAGGTGTACTGAGCACCCACCAGTACTGGAATGTTGGGGTTCTGTCCAGTGATACTGAGGGTCACACTGACCCTTGTCTTGTTCATATACGCCCCTAGTAGCTAACAACATTCTACAAATGTTGAACAAGTATTTTAGAAAAAGAATGATCAGGAACAAAGATACGGCGACTGCAGGCCCTCTATGGCTACCTAGCACCAAGGCCAAAGGGGTCTGGAAGGCAATAGAAGGCACTGCCTTCCTCTGCACCAGAGAGAGACAGTTTCCAACCAGTGGAGTCAAAATCAACTTTGCCCATATCTCCTGCAGACGCTGTGGCTGCCTCCCTGTTCCTACAGTGGCCAGGGAGGTTGCAGGAGCTAGGATGTAGTCACCTCTGGCAAGTCATGCTGGGAAGCAGCCCGCTCTATCAGCCGGGAGTTCATCAAAGAGGCTTCCACACAGTGGCTGCCGGCTAGACCCCAACTCTAACACCTTCATGCATGCCTTTAGAAGGCCTGGAAACCAATATTCTGTGCCCCCAGCTCACCACTAAATAAAGCCATAAACAAAACATCTCAGTGGTGAGAGGGAAAATGATTATGATATGATGTAAGACGAGCTGTAGGATATAAAACGGATTGCCACTGTGGTTACAGCTGTGCCCATCATCTGCTTACAGACAAGTTCTAGAAGGAAGCACAGAAAAATTAAACCTTTCCCTTATGCAAGGGGGAAGGAGGTGGGTGACTCTTCCGTTTTCATTTTAATGCTGCAGTTGCTGTTGCTATTTTGGTTATATAATCAATAAAAATGTAATTTTAAAAATTAATTATTCTTTCACAAGCAGATTGAGTAGCCATGATCAGTGGGGTTTTAGAATTTAGATTTTTATTGGATTTGGAAACTCTGCATATATACATAATGAGACAACTTGGGAATGGAATCCAAGTCTCCACATAAAATCTATTTATGATCCATATGTACCACATACACATTAGACTGAAAGTAATTTCACATAACATCTTTAATAATTTTGTGCATGAAGTAAAGTTCCATGGTGTAGAGTTTTCCACTTATAATTTCTTGATGTCTGTGTGCAAAAACAAATCTTGGGAGCACTTCGGATTTTGAATTTTTAGGAGCACTTACCTTATAGTGTAGATACAGGGAAATGAACAGGGAGACCTCACTAAAAGAGGCAACAAGGGGTACAAGTACTTAGGAATGAACAACACTGGAGCTGTGTGTGACCTACATAAAGCCAGTAAACTTTAATAGGGAGTTATAAAAGATTCTTTGACTAAATAGAGAAAATAACTGTTCCCAGCTGGCAAGACTGCATGTTATAAAGATGACAATTTTCCCAAAAGTTAATTTACAAATTTAATTCAATCTCACTCAAAAATCTCCAAAGAATTTCTTTAAGGGATTAAGCAAAATTATTCTAAAATAATTTTGAAAATAAACAGATGAGAAAATTAACTAAAATTCCTGAAAAGGAAAAGAAATGTGAGGGAAGTAGATAAAAATATTACAGAGCAATAATAATCAAGGTACTGGAGAATTGCACAAAAATAGAAATAAGGATCAGAATTTTAAAATCCAGAAATAGACCCAATTATACCAGGAATTTAATGTATTAGAAGTAGCCATCAACAAAACAATGGGGAGAGGAATTCCTGATTAATAAATTAATTATGCTGGTAGTTTGGAGAAAACATGATTAATTCAGACACACACTGTACAATCACACCCTGAAAAATAAACTCTAGAGGGATAAAAGGGTCAAACAGGTGCATCTAATAGCAGAAAACAGAAAAGAAAATTCTCTCTTTTAAAAAGAGTAATATTGTTTTGAGTATCATACTGGCAAAAAGAATATAAATAAAAAGATGACTGATTCGATACTATCAGAAGTACCAAACTGCTGGGCGTGGCAGTGCAGGCCCCAATTCCCAGCACTCTGCAGGGGCAAGCAGGAGGATCCAAAGTTCAAGGCCAGTCTAGACTACTTAGTGAAAGTCTTTCTCAAAAACTGACTTTGAAAAGAAAACACAAAAGCTTTGTGGAAGAGAAACAAACAACACAGCTAAGATTAAAATAGTCTATGAGAAACATTTGTAGCAAAGTGGCCGCAGAGCGTTGCTAACTCTGTAGTGTAAAAAGCTCATATGAATGGTTCTTTTCAAAAGGCTTCAAGATGCCACCAGATGAATGGGCTGAACAGAACATCCACCTATGGGGTGACGCGAGGAGAAGGTTCTGTCTCTCAAGAAATCAAACAGGAAATCATTTCACATCTATTACAATAGCCCAAACAGAAAAAGAAGAAAAGAAAAGAAATAAAGAAAGCAAAGCAAAGGTTTGTAATTGAAGCACTGAAGCACTGAATGCAGGTTGAGTTATCTTAAGACACATCTCACACACACGCAAATCCAAACGACCCTTTTTGAAAACAACTTGGAGTTACTATTTCAAGGACAAAAAAAAAAAAAAGTCTCGACCCAGGCATCTCACTTTTTCTAAGCAAATCATTCATTAGCTAGAAAGGGCTACTTTAAGGAGATGTTTGTCACCGTGTAACTTACAACATCTGAACCTCTCATGAAAGGGGTTAAGAAAATTAGAGAACATCAACTTAATGGCCAATTTATGCAGCCATTGAAATGATAATTACGAAAACTATGTAGCAACAGTGAAAAATGTTTACAGTATAATAAAGAAAGCCGTTAGCCAAAGCTGCAGTTGTGTTTTGATTAAAAACATGCCCATGGACCAAGAACTGGAAGGGAATTTACAGAATGAAAATACAGCCATGGGGTCCGCTCTGTCATTTCCATTCTGGTGGAACTGCATTTTGGGGTGTTCACAGGCGTTCTTCTTTGGCTGTGTAGTCAGCCTCACTGGTGTACTTCGGTGAGCTGTAGAAATGCATGCTGGGAGCAGGGGTAGTGGGCAGACCCAGGCCGTTCTCAGCCGGAACTCAGGGCTCAGTGGGGTCCATTCTGCCTGGGGGTTGTGCTTCTTCTGGGATGGCACAGATGCTCTCGCCACCTCCCTGGAAAAGGTCCCACCTTCAGGACTCATTCTGGAGCTGGTGTCCTCACCTTCCTCCCTATACCTCTGACAAAGGCCACCACCGCCGCAAGATTCCCCAATACATTTGCCAGCAGTGAGGCCCTTGTTTCCACTCTGATGCGGGGTGGGGGGGGGGAATCTTTGCTAAAAAGAGATACTCCATTCATATAACTTTTATTACGGTATATGGCCATAATTTTACAGTTTTTTAGTTGTTAAGTTATAAACTAAATTTTGTCACAAGTGCATATGAATAGGATGGAACATAGCAGAGTTTGGTGATATCTGTAGGTTCAGGCACCGGCTGGGGATATTGGAATTCATGTTGTGGCAGGGGACCCCTGTATGGCACCTTGAGATACCTCACCATCTCCACTTGGTCCTGCCTTTGATACCACACAACTCAGCCTTCTCAAAGTCCCAATAGAGCCACCAAACACTTATGAATGAAGCTGTAGTTAACCATGAGGCAGAAAGACCTGGAGTCTATCCTAATTGGGCACCTATAGCCCTAAAGGAAAAACAGGCTTAGAACCCAGAGTTTGGCCCAGAGAACCATAGCCAGGGGAGAAGCTTCAAGAAGACAGACCCATAGCTTCAGCGTAGGAGTCAGAGGGGCAGCAGCTGTGGAGGCTCACTTTCCACCTCTGCCATACACCTGCTGACTGGTCTGAGGCTGCTGGAGCTGAACAATGGTCGGCATGAGGCGAGAGAATGCCGTACCAGCTCCCCGCAACACTAGTCCATTCAGGACAGACTGAGTGCATGCAGCCTGAAAGGTCCTCCCACACTCTCAAAAAGAGTAAGGGAAGAAATCTTTATTTGAGAAATAAAATAGCCTACCTCAGAGAAAAGAGACAGCTGGCCCGGTCACCATGGAGACCAAGTCACAGGTAATAGGGAATGAAGCTCAGAGGTAATGCTGGCCTGTGACCCAGATGCTTCTGAATCTGGAGGTGTGGGTGGGACCCCAACAGATCCTTGCTCGGGGTAGCTTTCGACTTTCTACTTCAGATTGAAATGTCCCAACTCAGTCATCTCCATCCATCTCTCTCCGGCACGGACACCCCTCATTGCCATTCATTTTCCTTCCTGTTGTGCTAACGGTGTGTGGCTAAGCCACGGCATAAAAAAAGATATAAAATTATACAGCATTATCTTTCCCCTGAGCCTGCACACATGTGCTCTTCTCTCCAGCTCTGCGAGCTCTAAAGAGGGGAACAGTGAACCCTCAGACACATCCCATCATAATCTTATACCTGACCCTTGCAAGACAATGGACAACAGAGGCCCCAGAGGCCTTGGAAGGAGAAAGTCGACACATGCAGCCCTGCCTCTGAACACTATCTGAGTCACTGGTACCAAAGGTTCCACAAGTTGATCCATCATTGACAACAGCAACCCATCCCCCTTGTTAAGGCTTTGGAACTGTTAGGAGGGCCGATATTCACAGCCCTTGGGTAGCAGCTATTTTTATACAGGAAAAATAACCCCATCCCTAGGGTCTTACATGATTCTGTAGCTGAAAGAGTCTCTAAGGCTATATGCATACCTCCAGAAAGGACTCAGCCACAGACCATGGCTCAGTACCTGTCTCCCAGCGGTCACCGTGTCTTCCCCATGCCACCCCTGCTCCTGACATGAGTGTCTTCCCAGCACAGCTCCACTTCCCAACCCTAGCTGTCCTCAGCACCCCTGTACACGATCAAGGTGACACCCAGGTGGAGTGTCTGCAGGACGTGACCAGCCTGACAGGTGGATCCTGCACACAGTGAGCAGTTTGTCCATAAGACTTACTTTATGGGATGGTGTGATGCTGAAAGAGGTAGTGGTCCTCACCCAGTAGGGATGTCACAGGGAGTGAAGAGGTAAAAACAGAAAGAGGGATGAAGGATAGCTCTAATGACCCTAGTGAAAGCGTAAGTCATAAACAATGCCACACTAGTTTGGAATTATGATTAATACGGTGGTATTTATTTAAAGGGGAAAAAACTTACAGATCACCGTCAGCCCTCTGCGCAACCAGGAAGGGAGTCTAGTCGCCGGTGGAGCAGGAAGTGAAGAGAGAGAAAGGAGAGGGAAGTGGCCGCTTTTTTAAGGGGAGAGAGACCACGCCCCAATGGGCTGGTATCTCAGCGGAGATAGGCTGGAGGAGTGGGAGGACCTCCCGTAACACCCTAGAAGGAGAGAAAAGCTGTCTAGGGTGCCTTCTGGGAGTAAAAGAACAGCTAATACCACTTCAAAGGGCCCAGCTTAGCCAGCAGCTCCTCCCTCACCTCTGGAAAAGCAAACATTCACAGTGGCACTTGCCTAACCCCAGGGGGGCAAGATGCAGCTGGGAATGAAAGTTTAGTGTCCAGACCTAAATCAAACTGCAGGTTTTAAATATGAAATACAGAACACACAGCACCCCCAGTCATGAGTTCACACCACTAACATCTAGTTTCCAGTTACCTCCAAGCCCAGCTCCTTGATTACAGACAATACGGGGGTAAAGAAATGAGCTAAAGCTAGGCGGTGGTGGTGCGCACCTTTAATCCCAGCACTCGGGAGGCAGAGGCAGGCGGATCTCTGTGAGTTTGAGGCCAGCCTGGTCTACAAGAGCTAGTTCCAGGATAGGCTCAAAGCTACACAGAGAAACCTTGTCTCAAAAAGGAAGGAAGGAAGGAAGGAAGGAAGGAAGGAAGGAAGGAAGGAAGGAGGAGCTAAATGCCACAATGGGAAACAAATGGCTAGATCCAGCAGGTGACAGATTCTACAAGACAACTGACCCAGACAACTGTACAAGAAAGACGCAGTGGTTTCACCATTACTTCCCAGATGTAGGAAAGGAGGGAGACAGGAGATTGTGCAAGAATCTAGAGATAGTCACTGGTTAAAGTGGTTGCCATGCAAGCAGGAGGACTAGAGTTTAAGTCCTCAGAAGCCACATAACTGTCAGGAGGGTGTGGCAGCCTGTCTCTGACTCCAGTACTCAGAAGGCAGAGATACTGGATCCCCAGAGCAAGCTGGTTGGTGTGGTGAGACAGCCATATCCATGAGCATCAGGTTTAAGACATCCTGCCTCATTGATTAGATGGAGGAGTGACTGAGAGAGGTTCCTGACTCGTGAGCATATGAGTGCATGTACTCACACACGTATTCACGCATGTGCAAAACTTGCATATACACATGCATACCAAACACATAGCAATTTTAAAAGAAACACATGAAGAGATTGTTCTAAACCTTTGCCACTCAAGCCCATTCAACAGCCCAACTGTAATGTCACTTTAGAACTTGCGAGAAGAGAAAATTTCAGGTCCCAATCATTGCATACTAGTAGGACCTCCAGGTGGTTTGTATGTGTACATGTAGTTCTGACACACATGTGCCTAAATGAGGGGACTTGGGAGCAATAACAAGAAAATATCCTTTGCTGCATCCTAACTGGAACCAATTCCAGTCAAATATGAGTATGAATCGTGTTATATTAGGCTAAGAAATAACTTTTTTGTTGTTTCTAAAAACAGCGTTTCTCTGTAGCTTTGGACCCTGTCCTGGAACTAGCTCTTGTTAGACCAGGCTGGCCTTGAACTCACAGAAATCTGCCTGCCTCTGCCTCCCGAGTGCTGGGATTAAAGGCTGCGCCACCACCGCCAAGCTAATAATTATTATTATGATCTTGACAGTTATGAAAATCTCCAACTGTATCTTCAAGTCTAGTGACTATTTAGACTCTCGGGTTCTTCCTTAGCCAATCTACGACCTTCAACAGATGTTAGACGCCACACAGTACCAGTCACTATAGGTACCATATTTTACCTACTTATATGTATCCATAATAAAGTTTAATATATAAATTAGGCATATCAAGAGATTAGAAACAACTAATAATAATAAAACAATTATCACAACAAACTGCAGTAAAGGTTATGTGAATTATTCTCTCACTCTCTTAATAATGTAATCCCCTTTCTTTCAATGATTAGCTAAAACCACAGTATTTATGAATGAAATGTCATGATGTCTGCTATCTATTTTATAATTCAAAAACAAAGTAGATGGAGCAGACATATGGCAAAAATGTTAACAACTGTTAAATCCAGATGATGGGTATATGGACATACACTAAAGAGGTTAGTGCCTCGATTTGAAACAACTGGGACAAGAGGAACTTCAGAGGCGATTCTGGAGACTCTGCATGTACATAACGAGATATCTTGTAGCAAAACTCAACACAAAATCCATATATGTTTCATAAACACAATATACATGCCACACGACCTGAAGAAGTTTTTATTCTTTTTAACAATTCTGTGCATCCACCGCAGGAATTTTCTGCTTGGGGTGTCATATAGGATCTAAGAATCTTCAGATCTTGGAGCATCTCAGATTTCAGATCTCTGGATTAGGATGCTCCGTCTTTACTAGCCAAACTGTTTCTCTGACTGTATGAAAATGTTTCATGATGAAAACTGGAAGTAAAGGGACTAGAGATGGCTCAGCAGTCAAGAGCATGAACTGCTTCTGAAGAGAGCCTGAGTTCAAATCCCCCCATGTCCGATGGCTCACAACGGCTTATAACTCCACTTCCTCAGGAATCCAACTCCTCTGGCCTCTAGGGCACCTATACTCATGTATGTATACTTAAACCCAGACACAGACACATAATTTAAATAATAAAAATGACTCTTTCAAACTTAGAAGCAAAAGAAAGGAATATTCTATTCATTAGACATAGTATCACATGAGTAGGCCTTAGCACTACTTAGTACTTAGTACTACTTGGGACTTAGTACATCCCACACATGACAAGGATCTGACTCAGCAAGAAGAGAGGCACATGCCCCTTCCCTGCTCTTCATTGTCCCATCAGACAGTTTTGTTACCCTGTTTTACAGAGAAGACAACTGGGCTTTCTAATAGGGACATCTCCCATTGCTCCACTAGACCCAGCTGTTAAGAGATGTGATTAGGGCAGTGGCAATGGCAGCTCATTGGTTCCATGTGTAGCTGCTGAGAAGCCCTGCCTAAACTCTCTTCTGAATGCCCAGATGCAGCAGTCCGGGCAATGAGGCTTATCCTGAATGCATGCCTTTCTAAACACGCTAAGATCCACCTCAGCATGTTATCTCTAGACTTAACTGACCTTTAAAAGACCCAACCAATTTTCCCTTCTTAGCCTCTGCTCATTTCTTCTTGATATGCTGCCCTTTCCAATTCCCCACACCGCACCCATCTGGATGCTCTCACGGGGCATTCTCAGTCTATCATGAGAAGATGGACTATTAAATGCTCTCACTCGCTGCTGCTGAGCCCTTGGCCCTGAGAATGGACCTATCTGTTCTTGTCTGGCTCAGAGGGGATGCCCAGAGTATTCTAAGGGAACAGTCCTCCGCTCGCTCACACAGTTGATGTCACTGAGCCCCCTCCCTGCCATCCTCAATGGATGACTTCAATCCACATGCTGCACTTGGCATTCTCTGCTTTCCCTTCTGGGATCACAAAGTTGCATGTTTGGGGCTGGAGAGACAGCTCAGTGGTTAAGAGCACTGACTGCTCTTCGAGAGGACCTGGGTTCGATGCTCAGCACCCACATGGCAGCTCACAACTGTCTGTAATTCTAAGATATGAACACTCACACACAGACATAAATGCAGGTATAACACCAATGAACAGAAATTTTTTTAAAAAAATCATTCTTTTAAAAAGCTGCATGTTTAATGTGCACCAAGAAAGGGAGTCGGGAACTCGGGAGGCAGAGGCAGGCGGATCTCTGTGAGTTCGAGACCAGCCTGGTCTACAGAGCTAGTTCTAGGACAGGCTCCAAAACCACAGAGAAACCTTGTCTCGAAAAAACCAAAAAAAAAAAAAAAAAAAAGAAAGGGAGTCAGGAACCTGGTGACAATAAGGAAGACAAGAAGAGGAGATCTCACCTCCTCCTACCCCACGCTGCACGCTCCATGTCCCAGCCTCAATTGCCCTACTTGGCTCCCTCTGAGCCTGTATCTTACTCAATCCTGGCTGTGCTGACAGAGTCTCACAGAGGGTTCAACCTATTCATGGGCCCTGACCTGGATCCAGTAAACACCCCAAAGCTGAACTCTGCTTCTGCCCATGACCTCAACCCAGGAGTGAAGGAGGTGCCAAGGCTGTAGGAGGAAACCCCAGAGGTTGAAGGAAGGACTCGTGACCCGCCACCCTGTCATATCCATGCGCTCAGCCAGCCTCCAGCATTCCTGGAAGGCACCAGCTCTCAGTCGCATTTTACAGGCTGAAAACTGAAGGCCATGAGGAAAGGAGGGTAATGCATCACAGACAGGGACACACGGAAGGAGAGATTGGAAACCAGCATGTATGGTCTTCTCTCTGCTGGCAATGTGAGATGCTCTCAGATCTGGCCCTCACATGAACTCAGGGAAAACTGTGAGGAGCTGGATGATGACAAAATCCACCTGAGATGGCTAATTTATGAGGGAGGGAGGGAGGGAGGGAGGGAGGGAGGGAGGAAGGGAGGGCATCGTGTGTTTACATATGCAGGTGTGCATGCGAGTGTGCCTGTGCATAGGAAGGTCAGAAGTGAACATCTCATGTTTTCTTCAACCTCTTTCTATCTTGTTTTTTGAGATATGGTCTCTCACTGAGCCTGAAGCCCATCAATTTTGCTAGGATGGTTGTCCAGAGGGCTCCAGGTATCTCCTGCCTCTGTCTCCTCAGAGCTAAGATTACATAAATGCACTACCACATTTTGCTTTTTTTTTATTATTGAAAGAAAAAAAAAAGAAATTCCCGCCTCCTCCCAGCCTCCCATTTCCCTCCCCCTCCTCCCACTCTTCTCCTCCTCCCCCCCACTCCTCTCCCCCTCCCTCTCACATTTTGCTTTTTACGTCAGTTCCAGGGATCCAAACTCAGGTCCTCGTGCTTATACAGCAAGCGCTTTACCAACTAGATGTCTCCCCAGTCCCTATGATAATTAATTTTATGTCTCAATTTGGCAAAGCTACCATGGCAAGTAGTTTGGTCAAACACTACAGATGGTCCTCGATTTATAATGGTTTGGGCTTACAATCTTTCAACTTTCAATTCTGGACCTGGCTCTTTTCCCAGGCTAATGGTGGGTGGTCCGTCCTCTCTTGAAACACGAGGCACCTGCAGTGAACTTCAGATCCCAGTCGGCATGATCACCAGGGTGAACAACCAAGGCTCCACAGCACACTACGCTGCCAAGCTAGGATGACTGGTGGGGCAGAAGTGTTAAACTCGTTCTCCACTTACTCTGCTTTCAATTTACGCTGAGTTTATCTGGAAGAAGCCCACCACAAGTCAAGAAGCACTGTAGCCTGGGAGCTGCTATGATGGAATTTTCAGATGTGATTAACATTGAAACCAATAGAACTCAAGAAAGCAGATTATCTTCCATGGTGTGGGTAGGTCTCTTATCAAATCAGCTAGAGGATTCAGGAGAGAAGCAGAGGGAATTCTGCCCCCAGGGCTGCTTGCTGATTTCCCGGCTGCACAATCAACCCTCCTAGGCCTCCAATTTGTTGGCCTCTCTCCCAGACTGCTCTGCCAGCACCCCAGCCTTGCAACCATGGAAGTTCATACCTTAAAACCAGCCAACTACTCAGTCAGTTAATCTCAACACATTTCTTCTCCCTCTTCCTTCCTCTCTCTCGCTCTCTCTTCCTCCTCTTACTCTCTCTCTCGCTCTCTCCCTACCACTATCTGCAATGCATGTGCTCATTCTTTCTACTAGTCAGGAGCAGAGATGCTGAGAGGCAGCCTGCTTTGAGGTGTGTCCCATAAATCTTTCTTTTATTTCTCTTAAAGTGACCTAGCCAGGCCTTGATCCCAGTTTTATGATTGTGTAAAACTCAAAGAACAGAGATGTAGGTGAATTAGCTGAGGATTTTTAGTCCCCACTGCCTACCTCTCATTCTCAAGCCCTAGAATAGAGCATCATCCACCCCAGAGGCTTCAAAGACTGAGGCAGGAGTAGGAGAAAGGTTTTTTAGGTTGGGGGCTCCTTGGTCAGTCTCCTCATGCTGAGGGAGGAAACACTGGCTCTCAGAATCAACAGGATTTGAGCCTTTCAGCACAATCCTCCCTAGGGCCAGAACCCAGTCATCGTGCCCCCCCCCCATCAGGGTCAGAACACAATCTTCCCTAGGGCCAGAACACAGTCCTCCCTAGGGCCAGAACACAGTCCTCCCTAGGGCCAGAACACAGTCTTCCCTGGGGCCAGAACACAGTCCTCGATAAGGCCAGAACACAATGCTCCCTAGGGCCAGAACACAGTCTTCCCTAGGGCCAGAATCCATTTCCTCTGGGGACTCAGAAGGGGGACCATAGGTCACTTCAGCTCCTCTTCGCCCAGGCATGTTCTCTACTTTGTGTTCTTCACAACAGTTCTTCAAAGCAGGCAATGGTGTCCCCATTTTACAGGGAAGGGACCTGAGGCTCATGGAGCTAAAATCTCAGAAAAAGACACCCACAAAGAAGCACTGTAAGTTTCAGAGTGTGCACCCCCATATCCTAGCTCAGGTCACCCTATCGTAACTGGAGAAGAGGGAGCATTTCAAGTCCACTCTACATTTGGGAACTCTTCCTCCAATGTCTCAGCCATAGACAATGATGCCTTTACCTGATGTGGGGTGCAGAGAAGAGGAAATGCCTGGGTGTGGCTTCCCAGCAGACTGTAGGCATATCTGCACACAAAGGAATGGCCAGCCTTCTCCAAGCGTAACAGAAATCCTGGTTTTGCAGCCCTGTCTTTAGTCTTCACACTAGAATCCCATGGCTCAGCTGACCGCTCTCTGGCCCTGGCATCCACAAGGTCTGTGGATGCTAATGAACCCTAGTGATTGGTCTAGGATCTTTCAAGCTAAGGCCATGGGAAAGACCCTGTTTTTCCACGCCTCTCTCACTACTTTGAAACCATCCCTAATTACAGCACTCCCTAGAGAGAGAATAAACTATCTTAAAAAACTGAAGAGTATAAATCAGTGGTCACCTTAGCTAAGAAATCAGGTCTTCACGCGGGTAGAGCCTTCTGTATTGGGCACAGCCCCCTACCACTGACTTGCTCTCCTATTCCTGCAACTCGTTTCCAGAAGGCACCAGTCAGAGCTGGGAAGCTGGGAAAAAGAGAGGGAAAGGGAGGGGTTAAAGAGGTCCAACCCAGCCTGGAAAATGAGGGTCTCCCCCGAAACACAAGCCCAAAGATTATGAAGGGCAAGTTAATAAGAAGACATATAAGGCCCCTAAAACTACAAGTTCTAGAGAGAGAGAGAGCAGGGAACCAAGTTATTCGGAACTCGTGATGAATCAGGAACTCTGGGCCCGCTTGAGGCAATGAGCGCGCTTGGTGCTGTCCGAGGTGCTGGCCTGCCTCACCCACACAAAGGGCTGAGAACTGAGGGCTACCCGTTCTTTTTTACTTTTCGTTCCTTTTTCTTTTTCTTTTTTTTTTTAAAGATTTATCCATTATGCATACAATGTCCTGTTAACATATATACACCAGAAGAGGCACCAGATCTCACCATAGATGGCCGTGAGCCACCATGTGGTTGCTGGGAACCGAACTCAGGACCTCCGGAAGAGCAGCCAGCGCTCTCAACCTCCGAGCCATCTCTCCAGCTTTTTTTTTTGAGACAGGGTTTCTCTGTGGTTTTGGAGCCTGTCCTGGAACTAGCTCTTGTAGACCAGGTTGGTCTCGAACTCACAGAGATCCGCCTGCCTCTGCCTCCCGAGTGCTGGGATTAAAGGCGTGCGCCACCACCGCCTGGCCTCGTTCATTCCTTTTTCTTAACCTGGTTTATTTTGGGTTTTCTTTTTCTTTCTTTTTTTTTTTGAGGTATAATGGGCATATGAAAACTCATGTGATCAATTCATACAATTGTGTGGCTTTCAGCATAGTACATAGCACATAATTTGTGCTATCATCACCATTGCCTGAGTGATAAACATGTCTACCGCTTCCAAAATTGCCCTTGTGTCCCCAAATGATAACCGGTATTAGCAAGGATCTGGAGGAAGGGAGATTTTGCACACCACTTTTGCACACCACTGACTGGGTTGTAAATTGGTGCAGCCACTGCAGGAATAACATGAAGCATCCTTTAAACCCTAAAAATAGAACTAGCATATAATTCAGCAATTCCACTTCTGGAGAGCCAAAGGGACTGAAATTGGTATTTCAGCTCCCATGTTTATTGCAGTATTATTCAGAATGGCTGAGACATTCCAACAACCTAAGAGTCCATCAACGGACGAATAATGAAAATGTAGTCCACATATACATAATGAAACATTATTTAGCCTTTTAAAGGAGGGAATCTTGCCATTTCCTGAACTGTGAATGGTCTAGAGAAGAATATGTTTGAACTAAGACAGACACAGAGGAACAAGCACTGTGTGGTCTCACTTTCATGTGGAACCTAAAGAAGGCAAACTTGTAGGAACAGAGACTGGAACACGGCCAAGGACTGTGGTGGAGGCTTGGGGAGATTTCAGCCAAGGGTACAAACTTTCTATTAAAATGTGTTCTCAAGACCTCATGCACAGCACAGCGACTATGTTCAGTAATACTCTATTTGCATATAGAATTACACATATTCTCACAAATATATATACACACATACATATATATGAGGTGATAAATATGCTAATCACCCTGTCTGTAGCAATCACTTCACAAGTACATGAGTATTGAGCATGTACTTATTACATGTACATATTACACATTTTAAATATGTGCTTCTTGTGGAACAAGGAGGTAAACCCAGAGAAAACAAGGTAAGTGCTTCACCACTGAGTTAAATCTACAAACCCTTTTTATTGTAAGACAGGGTCATTGCCCAAGCTGTTCTCAAATGTATATTTCTCCTGCCTCTGCTTCCTGAGTAGCTGGAAGTATGAGCATGCGCCATCATGACCAAAGAACACATACATTGTTACTCATCAATAAGTAATAAAGCTACAGGAAAAAAAACGCTTGGCACTGTAGCAAATACCCATAATCCTAGAACCCAAGAGGCAGAAGCAGGAGAACTGAGAGCTTGAGTTCAACCCCTGGTGTCTGCAGCAATCCTCTGTTCTCAGAGAAAACACAGGACACGGGCGTAGCTCGGGGGCGGAGCACTGTTCTGGCATATACAAAGCCTGGGTTCCCCAGTACTGAAAAATAAGGTCATTTTTAGTGCCCCTTTCATTTTTCAGTACTGTGTGTGTGTGTGTGTGTGTGTGTGTGAGAGAGAGAGAGAGAGAGAGAGAGAGAGAGAGAGACAGACAGACAGACAGACAGACATAGAGAACTTAATATAGACCTATCCTTTGAACACATTCACAAGTCTACCATCTTTCCACACTCAAATGGAATCCCTGTATTCTAATTCAGTTTCGTTTGGGGAAAAAAAGATTTACTTCCACATACAACTCTCTGGCCACAGCTCAACACTGAGGAAAGTGAGGGTAGGAACTCAAAGCAGGAACCAGGAGGCAGGAACTGAAACAGAAGCCATGGAGGAACACTGCTTGCTGGCTTGTTCAGCCTGATTCTTCACACAGCTCAGGGCCACCTGTCCAGGGGTGGCACTGCCCAACTGGGCTTGGCCCTCCTATATCAATCATTAATCAAAAAAATGTCCTCACTTTTAAAAAAATGTCCTCAAAGACTTGCCTACAAGAAATCTGATGGAGAAATTTTCTCAGTTGAGATTCTCTTTTTCCAAATCACCCTGGCTTGTGTCAAGTGACCAAAAATGCTATGAGCATAGCCTATAACCTTCTACCCTTTGAATCATGCTCCACACCCCATCTCCTCTCAGGACCACCATTCTTTCTTCCCATTCCTGGCCACCTTCTCAGCAAGAATTCTACCTTTCAGTCTTCCAGGACCCTGGTCCACTCCAGCATCCTGCCTCCTTCCTCCTCTAAGCCACTCCACCTGGACACTCACTTCCCAGAATGCCCTGCCAGAACAGCTTCTCTACCTTCGTGGACACATAACTTAAGCCTTCCTCCAAGTGCTCAACTATGTACCTCTTCCATTCCCAGAATGTGAAATGAAGCCCTGATCCTTGGCCAAAACCCCAAAGCCACTTCCAGAATCTGTGAATATATGATTGAAATCCACCATGACTACTGCACAGCATCCTGGCATATTGACGGGAAGGGCCACCTTTGCCCAAATGAACTGGCAGAAGCCCTACACTCCTGGCCTGAGCGGTCTTTGGTGACTGCTTCAGTGGGAATGTGCTCTACACGGTAGTAGGGATAAAAAGGGAAGTGTGTCATGCAGCAAAAGGAGGATGGAGGAGGTGCAATTGAAAGTGTATGAAGCACACCATTGGAGGGTCTCTAAGAGCACAGTCACTCTGTTATTTATGATGAGAAGTTGTCAATGTCAGCAGAAAGATGATCTAGTAAATGGTAGATTTAGGAGAGCTTGTCTCGGCTCCTGGGATTTATAAAGTCGCAGCGGAGATAAGAGGATAGGAAGCTTACAGAGTATTAATGTTTGGAGACCACAAGAGTAAGGTGAGACCTGAACACAGTTTGAATTGAGCAGAGTGAAAACAGGATCCAGATGAGACTATATCCTAGGGCCCCATTCTCAGCCACCCAGGAAGGGGCCCCTCCTCACACTAGTGACAAAATCATCAACAAAAGCACAGCAGGCCAAGCCACCTAGCAACACTCCTTTTAAGATCCATCCTTCAGAAAGAGCCAAAAATGGGGACACGCACAAAAAGGGATGACTGAGGCTGGGCACACTGATCAGTGGTAGAGAGCACTCAGTTAGTGTGCTCCAGGCCCTGGGTCCCATATTCAGCACCATAAGAAAACAATGAACATACTCAAAATGTGTTGTATAAAATTCTTAAATAAATAAATGTAAAGATGAAAGAGAGAGAGAGACAGACAGACAGTGAAGAGCAGAGGCTACATGCTAGGAGTCCTGGGCAGGGCACTTGTCCCCTGGGTTTCCAACAGGCACATTCACCTTTCCTCCCGAGTAAAGACCTGAAGGATAATACCACCTCATCTGCTCTTCCAAGCAGAATCCTCGTCTAGAAGAAACCCAAAGCCAGCCATGTGACATCCAGCCTCTGTGGTTACCACCATTTATGAGCCAACGAAAATAAGTCCAGTAAGTTTCAAATGGAATTAATAATCTTCCTTCTAAATTGCATTTAGATAAAAAATTGCACTGAAGTCCCTCTTCCTCTGTAGCCCCTTGTTAGTAGTCTATCCTGTGACAGTTCTTGAAGCCAGTCCCTCCATGAGCCCAGCCTCTGGAACCCTATTCCTGCCCTCCCTCCCACACATGCCACCTGCAGGCATCTAGGGCAGACAACGGCCTTCCATTTGTCCAGGTCACCCTCACAACTAGATGTACCCAAATGTATGCTACCCCTCAAATCCATGTTCCCTTGCTTGAATCCACTTTCCAGGGAATGTAGCCTTGGCCCCGTGAGCAGCACAGATAGCGATCATGTCCATTGCTTCCACGGCTGGAACCCAGAGCTTAGGCAGTGTTCCCTGCCCAACTTTATTCCAACCCAGAACAACTTCAGAGCAGTTGCCCTGAGCCTAGATCCCCCAGCCAGACTTGTGACCACTAGGCAGAGTACAATGCCCCAAGTCAGTCCCCACGATGCCATGCTCCCAATAGACCAAACTCTAAAAGGCTTCTTAGGACTGAGCCACACTGGGGTTGTTTATATCCAGAGCCATGGTGCTCCCCAGCTTTAGGGAAAACATTAATCAGATTTCAACAGTGTAGCTGACAGTTCTAATGTGCCCTAGGTCCCAAAGACCCTAATCACAGCTTTGTGCCTCAGCCTACTGGTGCCTTTGCGAAAAACTCATGCCATGTGGGGCCATGGCGTAAGCAAGTGTAGTCTCCTGGCTTCACAATGCCCTCGAGTGTGGTTTGTGCAGAATGATGGAAACTCCAGAAGTGGTGGCTACTCTCCTAAGACCCAGCCAGACTCACCAGCAATCCTTCTGTCGTCTTGCTCAAAGATGCCGTGTGAACCCCAGGCTGCTGGAGACTGAAATGTCCCCACATTTATTTTTGGAACTTCCAAAAAAGCCAAAGTCAAAGAAATTTACAACTTGGCCATCTCTGCTCAGTAATAACTGTTATCTCCAAGCTCAGATCTCCAGACCAGACAGCAGAGGGTACAGGAAGGTGAGTGTGATAGATTTCCCACCACTCCATCTCAAAGGGCCTCGTGGGGCACAGTGGAGGAAGATGTGGCCAAGAGGAACAGGAGGGTAGGCGGAAAAGAGGGAGCTGATCACCTCCCCTGCTAGCCAGGAAACCAAGGCATCAGCCATTACACCCTAGTCCATCTCAGCAAGAGCCTGCCATGGAGGTATTATCCCCCTTTTTGCCAACAGGAAGCCAGGGCTGAGAGATACAAATAAACACCTTAGGGCTGGGCAGTGGTGGTGCATGCCTTTAATCCCACCACTTGGGAGGCAGAGGCAGGTGAATCTCTGTGAGTTCGAGGCCAGCCTGGTCTACAAGAGCTAGTTCCAGGACAGGCTCCCACAAATAAACACCTTGAAGGGACCGGATAAAGAGCTCAGTCACTAAAGCACTTGCTATGCCAGTATGAGCCCCCGAGGGCTGGCCTAGTGATATGGTCACCTGGGTAAGGGTACCTACAGCCGAGCCTCACAACCCGACTTCAACCCCTAAGACACACATAGCGGCAGGAGAGAACAAACTCCCATAAGTATTCCTCTGACCTCACACACACAAAAATAAACTAAAAATAATAAAAGACCTGAGTTTGGATCCTAAGCACTCATGGCAACTATGGTGGTACAAGCCCGTAATCCCAGCTGACCAGCCAGACTAAAAAAAAAAAAAAAAAAAATTGTGAGCTCCAGGGTCAGTGAGAGACATGTCTCGAAAAACAGAGTAGAGAACAATAGACAGAGCCACCCAGCATCAACATCTGGCCTCTACACACATGTACATGTAAGTGTGTGTCTGAATACACACACACACACACACACACACCATATACGACTAAAAAGAAATGTCCTTTAAATCAATGTCACTGAGTGCACTCCAGCTGTCTCTTGTCATATTCTTCCCACTGCTTTACCCAGCTTCCAGCAGGCAGCCAGAAGACCCAAACGGGACAGCAGGTAACTGCCACCCACATGCTTGCTCCTATAATACTCCATCATGTTACAAATGTAGCCCCATGACAATATGTCACTCCCTCCAAGTCCACGGATATGAGTGTCTCCCATCTGGGCCTCCAGCCAGGCAACAGAAACACCTAGACTACCATGCCAGATTTCACACCCAAAGAAGTTGTTTCTGACTTCAAGAACACAGGCTCCTGCATGGGGACAAACAGAGATACACCGCACCCCTTCTATCCATCTATCAACCTGAGCTTGGAATTTGGAAGCTAAAACAAAACTCTGCTGACAACCCCCTGCCTGAAACCACAGGCTTTGAAACTTTGGGGTACATGGTTCCAAAGGTCATCTGCATGACTCAAGCCCCGATGCCCACCCCCATCAGCAGAACTGGGGATCCCACTTCTCCCTCAGGGCTGGCCCCTGTTTCCCAGCACTTGTAATTTGTGCAAAGTGCCTTGTGGCTGGGTGCCACCACACAGGCCCTTTCTGCTGAGCAAGCGCTTCCGCAAAGTTCAGACCGCCTTGGCTATTGCAAAGTTAAATGTGGGTGGAAACAAAGCGAGCCTATCTCCAAATGTTTCCAGATGGCTTAGCTCCTTCAGGCTCAGACGACATCAGAGTCATTTCATTTTCGAAGCAGAAAGTCCCTCAACCTGGAGAGATGGCTGTCTGTGGTGAGGCTTAAGTGGAGCCTGAGAAAATGAACTCCAGTTGGAAACCCCACACTAAACGCCCTAACAAAAGACCTTCGGTCCCTTTCTCTGCAAGACCTAATGACAAGAGCACTCATTACGCACCCCCTAAGCAAGCACATCCTTCATTAGTCACTGAGGGGAGCCTGGGGGCTTCCCTTTCCCTCCCGAGCTGCTCCAACTCATGGTGTTCCTCCTGGATCTGCAGAGGCCTTTGTTCCACTCCCCACAGACCAGCCACAGAGAGTTAAATGGCCTTGCAAGGAGCAGATGGATGGAGAGAGGTTCAGGAGAAGATTCCAATCTTGAGCTCCTTTACCTACCAGCCCTGCAATGTGAGCAAAATGTTCCACTTTCTGGAAAGCACCATAGATTGCATATTATTAGGTAATTAGCAAAGCTAAGCCCTCTGTAAACTGCGCCATGCCCATAGGTGCCACCCACCTAGTCTGTGCTGAAGAGAACACCTGTACTAGGGGATGTCACAGACAAATCCCAGGGGTTGTGTTTATGGTAGCCCACCCAAGGAAAAAGTCGCAGCAGGAACAGCAAAGCAGATCTTCATGACATCAAACTCAGAGGCACTTTCTCCATGGTCGTGTGAGCTACAGGAGCAAAGCATCAGGGCAGAGCTCACACAGCCATTAGGAGACTCAAGCCCCAGCCACAAGCTCAGCTGCAGCATCCGCTTCAGGGCTAAGAGGAGACAAGTATGTCAGGGCAGAGAAGCTGCTCTGGGCTTGAAGGGAGGAGGAAGAGGAGCCCAGAGGACAGGCACATCCTCTAGTGGAATGAAGTAGAAGGGCACCACTAGCTGGGACTTGGCAGGCTCTGATTAACTTCCTGGCCATTAATGATGACCATAATAATTGTAGCAGCTACCATTCCCTAGGGTTGACCATACCAAGCCCCTTGCAGGCATCTTCTTGGGTCATCGTCACCACAATCCTGAGATTTTAACAGCTGAGGAGACAAGGGCTGTGAGAGACATGACTTATCCAGGTCACTTAAATACTAGCTCACGGGCTAAGAAATGGAGGCCTATACCTCTGGCTTTGCCAGGCCATCTCCTGGGTTCACAAACTAAGCACAGAGGACACTGTGAACTGAACGGGGTACTCTCCAGACTCAGGTCCCTTCCACAGCTCTTTCAGTGTGTGACACAGAAGCAGGAAGAGCAACCTTTCCATAAGTTCCCCTCTGATACGACCTTGATTCAAGATGCAGCCGAGTCCCTGGGCTTGCTTATCAGTCACCAAATCTCCTGCAATCCCAGTCCGTGGTCCAGATTCCAGGCTCCAGAAGTTCAGTGCCAAATCCCAGGAAATCCATGGGGAAGGAATTGCTGTCTCCCCATCCGGAAGGCTAGAGGAAGGCTGCAGCTCCAGCTAGAACATGCCAAAACACTTGAGTGTTCTTAGGCCACTGACGGGCGCTCCTAGTAGCCGGCTCTGTGATGGACAGCTAGGCCTGCCAGCGCTTGTTGTTTCTGCTAAACTCAGAGCTATTACAACAAAACCGCTAGACTTCTTGCAAACAATTTTCCCCTTTGCGATCTCATAAATTAATTCCCTCCTTTCGAGCTGACTGGCTTCCTGCTAATCTAACCACTAACCTATCGCCATCCGTAAACTAAATGATCCAGAAACAGTCTCCCATCTAAGCCTAATGCACTAAAATTACTTTTTGGGATTTCTGCTTTATCTTTGCTAAGTTCAGCTTCCTCTGCCTCCTCCAACGTTGAGGACATCTGGCTCTTCCCTCCTGAGACTCTAAAGCAAGAGGCGGGGCTGACTGCCTTCAACTAGTGTTGAGGGCATGAGTTTCTAAGGGGACTCCTTAGCCAAACACCCAGAATTAAAGCAGTCCTCCAGGAGTACAGGTGGGGCAGGCCCCAGAGACATCAGCTATGATATCAGAAGACAATGGTGGTGGTCTAATGATGGCTCAATGCCCATCTCAGGGGCTCCTGACAGGTAGCATCTGCCTATCAAACACCTCAGAGTAAACACTTCCTGGAATACCCAGCCAGGAGAAGTTGAGAGGAATCGATAGCCTAGCCCAAAAATGGCAATGGAAGCTTCAGGCATTCTGAGGACACATTTTCTGCTGTGCTTGGGCAACCTTGACAAGTATTCCCAAGAAGGAAAGGGTAAGTGGGTTGCAAGGAATACCCAAGACACAGTAGTAGCAAGTCATTTTCAGAACCATTATGAGACTCACCTTGACTCTTTGCCCAACGATTCTCTTGATCCAGTATTGTCACACAGTTCCAGCTGTCCTGGATCTCCACACTGAGCTTAGGATGTGGCGCTATCATTCTAGACTCATACCTAGTGTCCTAGTACCTACTACAGAAGCATTAGAAAACCTCTATGAGTGTTGGGCCCAGAACCCCACTGCTAAGTCACCAAGCCCCTTGGAATTATTAACCAATTATAGAATCATGGGCTCCTCCCTCTGCTTGGGCCTGCAGTCCAGACTCTAGTCCACCTGCCCTGCCCAGATCGGTCACCAGCATCTTATCTGTGGTGACTTCCTGCCTCTAACAAGCAGCATGGCCCTGAGCAAGTCACATCAAGCCTCCCCAGTTGTGGGGGAAAATACAGCGCAATGCCTAGAAGCACTTAGCACATTGGCTGGCAGAAACTCCAGAAAGCAAAGGCCAGACTCGCCCTCCCACCCATCCCAGCACAGCCTTGGCACATCCACACACCCTAGCCAGCACTCCCTGAGCTCAGGTAGCTATGCCTACCCAAGCCAGGGTGGCAGAGGGGTCAGGAGCATGGATCCTATGGCCCAGAAGTGGGGTGAGGACTGTTCCTCTAAGGAGTCTGAGTTTAGGCAGCTCTTTAGAACCGACACAACCTCTGACTTGCTCAGCGAACTGGATTTTTGCAGAGCTGGCCATAGGCATTTTTTTTTTATTACTTAGTATGTTACCCACCTGATCTGCTTCCTACCCCACAATATGCACCCTTGTGCCTCTGCTAACCTATCTCAGTATACATCCACTCATGTACCGCTTCATCCAACTGTCCTCCCACCCAGCAATTCATACCCTATGTATTTTCATTAGCCACCCACATATATCTCCCTGCAATCATGTAGCCATATATATATGCATGTAAATGTATGTATGTGTGTGTGTGTATCCCAACTATCTTCCATCCATTTATTCATGCCTTTCATCTCTAATCCAGCCTCCCAGGCAGTCACCACCACCCTCCAGCTCTCTCCCACTCCTACCCCTAACAGTCATGCATCTACACATCCCTCCTGGGTGCCCATCCCTCTCCCGTCCAGTCAACACCCCTGTGCCCTACTCAGGATTCAGGTCTGCAGAGCTGTCCCTTTAGCCCGTTCTCATTCTTTCATCCCAGACACCAACCCTACAACTTCCTTCGGTTGCCAGGGCTGTCCCTCCAGCCTGGCTCCTGCCTGCTGGGTCACCTTACCCACAAGCCTGCATCTCCACCCCTAACAGAGTGACTGGGTACCTATGGGTCAAGTTATGAATGACCCAAGGAGGAAGCACTTGTAAAGTAATGAAATGCACATGTGGTCGTGTTTTCAATTGCCTACAACTATATCTTATCTTCTGAAAGTAGATTCTCCACACAATCGCTTTTCCTGAGGGCCCCTGTGGAAGGTGGGTATGTCTCTGGTGCTCGGTGAGTAAAGGAACAGAGCTGAGCCTAGGAATTGCATCCTCCCTGGCTCTCTTCTGCGTATTACATCAGACATGGGCGTGGTCATCGCCATCACACAGCAGCCATGCTAGTGCTTCCCACAATCCATGATGGCCTTTGCTCCAATAGCTCCACCTTCTTGGGCTCATCCACACCAGGTGCCTGTGTATGTTGATAGCTAGGTATGGGGTTCAGATTCCTGCCTCCTGCCATGAAAACTCAACTTTTGACATTCTAGGGAAAATCTGGGGGCTGGAATGTTGCAAGGAGTGGCCCGCTTGTTTTTCCCTGCTGCCTAGAACCAAAATAATCACACAGAAACCATATTCATTAAAAACACTGCTTGGCCCATTAAATGCTCTAGCTCCTTACCGGCTAACTCTTATATTAATTTAACCCATTTCTATTCATCTGTATATTGCCATGTGGCAGCGGCTTACTGTGTAAAATTCCCAGCATCTGTCTCCAGTAGATCCATGGTGTCTCTCTCTGGCTCTTCCCTTCTTTCTCCCAGCATTCAGTTCTGTCTTCCCTGCATACCTAAGTTCTGCCCTATCAACAGGCCAAGGCGGTTTCTTTATTCGTTAATGGTAAAGACAGCACACAGAGGAGACTCCCACATCACTGGAAGATAAGAGAACAAGCCCTGTCTGGGGTGCACCCCTTAGGGATAGTTCTGAGCCTAAGGACAGGGATAGTTCAAGGCCTAAGAAAGAAGCAAATGGAGGGAACGAGAAAGAGGAAATAAACTCCCCACCTTGCTAAGAATAACCATAGGCAGGACAACTGCCAAACACTGCCACTCATTCAGCTGAGTGCCTTCCTACTCAGAACCAAACGTCAGGGACCCATCTGAGAACCAAATAGTCATGGGTTCCACTCTGACAGAACTTGCACTCCGGCATGAAAAATAAAAACATTTTAAGATAGATAGATAGATAGATAGATAGATAGATAGATAGATAGATAGATATAGATATAGATATACACAATATCTCCGAGGTGAGCTTGAAAATAGACACTGAAGTTAGCAGGGAAGCCTATGGGAATCTCACAAAGGGTGCCTGGACAATTCAAAGACTCTCGGGCTAGACCATGCATGGATGCTGAGGAAGCATGTAGGAGGCCAGCATGACTGGAGCAGAAAGAACATGGTTGTGGGGAGTGAAGTCCATGAAGAGATAAATAAGATCACAAGAGATTCCGAGGGTCAGTCCCAAGGCAACAATGACCACAGCAGGTTAGAGGCACAAAAGCAATAGTCTGCTTTGTTTCCAGAAGTGGCACTCTCCTTTAGAGATTAGGAAGCATGGCAACCACCCTGACACACCAGCCTCACCCCAGTAGCCACAAACTGAAGGTGTTAGAGCGAAGGTTGAGAGGTTAAACGCTAATGTCAAGGAACTCAGCCAAGATTCCAGAGCAGAAAGTTAGTCCTGGCAGGCAGATGGCTGCCTCCAGGGCCCTGTTGTATCTACTCTCCATTGACTGGCCTGGCCTGTTCCCCAGCTAGCTGATCCCTGGGAAGGGGAAGGCAATGTTCAAGTTAGCTAACCCCACCATCCCTCAGGTCTCCTCTGGGCCTCGGGGAGTAAGATGATAGGGCATTTGAAAAGACAGCAAAGGCTGTGTCTTCTTTCTGCTGAGAATCCCTGTCCCAGGAGACCCATCTTTCCACAAGGAACAAACCTACCTGCAACTAAAAGCCAGGAATCCCATTGAGCCATCTGTGGGAGGAAATCTTGCCATCTGTGACAACACAGACGAAACCAACGACGTTAAAGGAAATAAGCCAAGCAGAGAGACGTAAATCCTGTATGATCCAGGCTATCTCGGCTAAGGAGAAGCAGGGGTGGGGAGGGGAGGGGCAGTGTTAGCAATGTTTTAGTGAGCGCTGTACTACAGGGTGGCCACAAGAACACCACATTTCAAAACTGCTGCAAGAATCTATGTTAGATGTCCTCATTAGAAATCTGGTCAGGACTGAGGTGATGGACATGCTCAACAGATTGATGGACTCTGCTTGCAGTATCTGCACAGGCTAAAACATCACTGTGTTTTCCCAAAATACACAACTACCACTTGTCAATTAAAAATAGGTTGATTGAGTAATAGTCACAGGGGGCTAACGAGATGGCTCAACAGTAAATGAGCTTGCCTCTTAGACCTGACAACCTGAGTTCAACACCCAGAACACACAGAGTGGAAGTAACAGAGCTGACCCTAGGGAAGAGCCAAACCCCGAAAGTTGTCCTCTAATCTCCATGAGCTCCTGCAAACCACACACACACACACAAATAAATTAAACTTTGACTTGAAATTATATTTTAAAAAGAATGGTCAAAGGAAATAGATCCCTCAGAGGTTCAATGAGAAAATCTAGAGGATGGGCCATCATGGTATCTGCAAACATCACTGACAAGGACAGAGATGGTAGAAGGGAGGGCATGGTTGATATCTAAGTGGCACTTACGGGGTCTGGTGTCCAGGAAGCCCTTGGGGTTATCCCTGTTCTCCCTTCCCCTTCCTTACCTTCTCCCCCTTCAGACACCCTCCTAGGACCTGCCATCACAGCATGGACTGCAGGGGCAAACCACTCTCTTAGTAACAGCAGCAACCTACTCAAGTCACCAAAATTCAGTCCCAGGGCTGGTGATGCGGTGTGGTGGTAGAGGCCTTCTGCCCACAAGTGAAGACTGTGCATCTCCAGCACTGTAGGAGGAGGGGCCGCTTGTTGGTTCCCGGCTGCTTAGCCCCGAAATAACACTGCTTGGCCCATTAGCTCTAGCTTATTATTGGCTAATTCTTACATATAAATTTCACCCATCTCCATGAATCTGTGTATCATCACATGGCAATGGCTTACCTGGTAAAATTCCAGTGTTTTTCTCCAGCGGGGCTACATGGCTTCTCTCTGACTCCATCCTTCTTCCTCCCAGCATTCAGCCTAGCTTTCCCCACCTACCTAAGTTCTGCCCTGCTATAGGTCCAAAGCAGTTTCTTTATTCATTAATGGTAATCACAGCCTACAGAGGGAACTCCCACATCATAGCACTACTAAACTAAGACAACTACATGTTGACACGCTCCACCTCCACTCCTCCTGCCATGCAGGACCGAGTCCTGGGGCCTCCCTGCACACCCTAGCACCTGGCAGAAGTGAGGGGAACACCACAGCTGCATGTCAAAACTGTAAAACAAGAATGAATACAAACTTGCAGACCAGCTCTGCTGGGAAGAAAATTCTGTTTCGTTTGGCTCTGACTTGGAGATCAGTCACAAACAACAAGCATGACAGAATTGTGTAGGAAGATGGTCTCTGTGGGCTAGGGACATGGGAGAGAGGGCAAAGGGTCCCAGCACAGAATAGGGACATAACAAACATTTGAAGCACACCTACAAAATGGAGGAGCTGACGCATCTGTCACAAAAGGACAGCTGCACATTGTGTGAACACACTGAGTCCCCAGCCAATGACTGCAGGGCCAAAGCCAATGCCTTCCACTTGTCATCACGGCGAACTCGGTCATGCCGGTCCCTCTGACCCCCCTTAGAACAACAGTCCCCGAGGAAGACTACGTTCTAAGCATAAGATGCTCACTGCAACATTTCCACTACGCTGAAATGTTGGGAAGAAAAAAGAAAACCGTTAGATCAACTAAGGTAAAGGCTCCAGAAGCTGTATAACACAGTCATTAAAATAGCAATTACAAAGAAATTTTAACGGCCCAGAAAATAATTATACCATTGTAATTATATGGAATGGTGTGCCATATTATAAGTTCCTTGTGAAACAAGGTCATCCATAAAATATGAGTTGAAATTAAACCAAAATGGCGGCCTAAAGTATGATCAGCTTCTTCTTCCCAACCAAAAATAATAATAGTAATATTAAACACAAGAAAAGGTTGTTAAGAATCACCTATACTAGAAACCAAGAATGGGTTTATATTGTGTTGATCTGCTTAACAGGGCAGAAATCTTGATGGAAGTTTGGTGGCCAAAGGCTGATTGATGAGTGCAAGCTAGAAACAGGGACCTAGCCCTAAACACAGCAGCAGAGGGCTGCATAAGGCAGCAGCCCCATCCACACAGGGAAGGCAAGGGAATGGAGACACAGAGTCGCCGAGATCAAACAGGAGCATGGCTGGCTGTGATCTAGCAGTGAAATTCAAAACCAAGTAAGCCCTACAACAGCAAGAATGGGCACCTGGGCTCCAGGAAGAAGAAGTTCGCCTCTCATGGAGTGAAAGTAAGTTCCAGGAGGACGTGGAACCTCAGATCCAAACACTAGAGTCCCCAGTAGCCAATGCTGGGGGCTGTCAGCTTCATAGGCAGGCCAGCATGAAAACGCAAAGAAAGGTATGCAACCCGAAATCGTCCTTTATCAAGACCTGCCCATCACAAGAAGTGCACCCGAGGACCAACTAGAACAAGTCAAAAGACCCCTTCAGAAAAGAAAACACTAGGGAATAAGGCATGCTCCTGCATCCATTAAAAGAGGAATTAACTTGGGCTGAGGTGTTATCTCGGTGGTAGAGCACTTACCTGACTGTGAGTTTGATCTCCACCACACACACAAAAAGAATTTGATCTTAGAACTATTTCATTACTAAAGTTTTAGAGTGGAAAAGGTAAAGACTACATTGCGACCCAGAGAACGGAGGAAGGAATTCTCACAGATAGCAACACAAAAGCCCAGAGGTAGGAAGGATGAAAGGAGAAAGAAAAGGAAGGTGCTAACTCCAACCAAATGGGAAGAATTCCAAAGAGAGACGTTAAACAACACAGGAAATTAGGTATTTTTGTTTTTGTTTTTAATTCAGAAAGACTCCAGTCTCTCAGATTGACAGACTTTACCATGTACAAAACAGGATTATGTAAAAAGATGGTATTTAGGTCTAAGGTAGTGAAATTTTAGAACCCAAGTAAAACGGGAAAAAATCCAGAAAGAAAACAACACAGATGGCTTGCAGAGTAACAGAAGACACAGTGGTAAAAGTCAAGTTCCTGAGCCAAGTGGCCTGGGTCTGAGCCTCTGTAGTGTCTGTGGGGCTCTCCCAAGTGCGCCTCCCTTTCCTGCCTTCTCTATGTGAAGTGGAACGTACCTCATAGGCCTGACAACAAAATGAAGTGAGTCATTCCAAAGAAAGTCCTGGCCCTGAGCACTCTGCGGCACTTAGCTGTCACCAGGAACAATGGGAGCACACAGCCAAGGAAGCAAAATTTCCAAAGGGCTTGGGAGGGAAATGGCTTGAACTTTCAATTCTCTGCCAAGCTGTGGGGAGGAAAACAGGGTTTTTCAGAAATGCAAGGACACAGAAAGTTTACCTTCTGCAAACCTACTGGGAAAGAGCTTTCAAATGGTACATTCCAGCTATGAGAAATGACAGCACACGGGGCAGGGAGTGGCTGCCAGGGGAAGGGAAGGGAGAGAGTTGTGAGATAAGGGCTTAACAGACACAAGAGCTTCTCAGGGGTGTGATCAAAGTGTCTGAGATTAGAGGTAACCACCAAGTCACCTTACAGCGGCACTGAAGGTCACTCAAGTGCAGACTTTTGGACTCCTAAAAACATGAGACTCTTCACCTAAAAAAGTCCAAAGACAGGGAAGAGAATACAATCATATAGTAGCGAGCAAAGTTCAAATTAATGGATACATTATTGAGGACTAAAAATGTAGCTCAGTGATTAAGTGCTTGCCAGGGACGTACAAGGCCCCAGGTTCAACCCCCAACACACACACACACACACACACACACACACACAATTCATTTTTAAAATCTGAACTAAAATGCCAATCTGTTTCATCTTGGGTTTTGATAAAGTTCAGGCATGAAAGGCAAGTTAAGTACACAAACAGTTTGTTTTGCTTAGAGAGACAATGATCTTATGGGAAGTGACAAATATCAGCTTAAATACATCTTTAAAAGATAAAATATAAACCATTAGAGAACACATAGCACTCTCTTTAATCTTTACTAAGTTTTAGTTGCCACACTGACAAGTGAAACCTGCTAATGCTAGTTTCCTGGACCTAGGACACTAAATATCCTACAGCACAATAAACTACATCATGACCAGCGGAACAATTATGCTTTGGCATGCCCTACTCAGAAGACTGTCTTAAAAACAAAAACAAAAACTGGGACAAAGAAAACACAAACAATCCAACAAAAGTCAATAAAGGGCGCAAAATAACACAAGAAATAATAATAAATAGGAAACAAAGAATAAAGTGTTGAGGGAAAAAAATACAAGTACATCAGAGATCTCAATAAATATAAATAGGTTAAATTCCTCCTAAAACCTTTCTTAAACACCCCAGATTTCTCTTATCGTGACACAACTTATAAAAGATGGAAACATAAACACCCACAAACTTTAAAAATATTCTGGTGAGAAGAACACCATCAGGCAAAAGATAACCAGAAAAAGGTGTTTATCAGACAACATAGGCTCCAAGGTGGAGAGCATGCCAAGGAACAAAGACATTTCATATTGATAAAAGAAAGCCCACACCCAAGACAGAACAGTTTATGTCTTTAAAACCCAGAGTCAAAATGGAAAAGCAAAAATTCTGAAAATTAAAAACAAAAGAGGAAACCTTCAGTCATGAAGACGTCATAGCTCCAGAGGCAGAGTGCTTTCCTAGCATGCACAGGCCTTGTGGTCCGCTCCAGCCTCCAAAATTTAGAAGTGGTGGCATGGGCCTAAAATTCCAGAACTTAGGAGGTGAGGCAAGGAATCCAAATTTCAAGGTCATTCTCAGCAACATAGCAAGGTCAAGGCCAGCTTGGATCACAGGACACCAAGTTTTCAAAATAAATCAAACCAATACACACACACAGAAAACACAGAAAAGGGGATGCCAATATTTTTCCTTCAGGTGCAGTAGATGAAAAATAATAATATGGAAGATTTTTGCATCTCGTCTATAAATATATTAAATAATGTTTATTTCATTAAGCACTCATCATGCTCCAAGTTCTGACTACAGTTTTGCATATGCTGACTAATTTAACCCTTATGTCATGTTATAAACAAGACTCCGTTATTCTTTTTTCTTTACAAAAGGTAAAACTGACGCCCAGAAACTTGCCCAGTACTACACATCCTGGAGGACTGAGGTCATTCCCTGGCTCTATGATGGCACCCTCTTCTGAGACCTAAGAGATCCCACGCTGTTTTTTTTTTAACTAGTACATATCTCAATAAAAGCTCGAAAGAGTATGTGCTGAAGAAGTCATCATATATGACCAGTGAGGTGGCTCAGTAAATAAAGGCACTTACCTGGCCACCTAAGTTTGATCATTAGGACCCACGTGGTAGAAGGAAGGAGCATAGTACCAAAAGTTGTTTTCTGACTTCCACACAGACACTGTGGTACACACACACAATACACAACAAACATACAAATAAAATTTTTTTAAAAAAAGCATTATAAATTACCCAATTCAAATCAGTAGAAATAAACCTGAATGACTAAAGGAATACCCCTTCCAATATTAACTCAAAACATTCATTTGCATAATCACTCAACACACTAGAAATTCTAAATTACTTAAAAACTAAATTTAATCACTTGCTGAATTTAAGCAAAAATAGCATTCTTGGGCACGGGGGACTTAGCAGCTCCTAGTAAACACCCTTCTGTGGTGACCTCCAGAAGCCTACAGCAGGCATCATGTGTGAGCTTAGCATCTTCCACCCACCACTGTCGGTATTTAGCATTGTCCCAGAGGATGAGCACTGAGAAGAGCAAGAGAAAACTCATCATCTGCAGGAAATCAGAGTGTCTACCTATAAGCTCCAAAAAATTTTAATAACTATTCAAACTCATAGGAGAGCTCAGCAAAACTCCCAGATATAAAATCAATAGGCAGAAATCAATAGCCTTCGTGTACGCCAGCATTCCCAATTAGAAAATGTAATCCAAAAGAAAGCTCATTCATATTAAAAGCAAAAGAGATCTATAAAATCCCTCGGGATATACCTAATAAGAAATATGCAAGATCTGCCAAAAAAAACTTTATTAAAAGCATTAAGGAACCGCAGTAAATAAGGAGATGTGCTCCATCCCTGGACGGTGCTGCCACTGCCATGAAGGTGACAGATCCGCCTTACTGTACAACGCATTCAAAGCATCCAGAGACAGACAGCCTTTGGGTGTGTAACTGTGAGGGACGGGGAGCTAGTGGTTATTTATAAGAATTACGTGCATTTCCAAGCATTTATTTACTTAACCAAATAGGTGAAAGGTCTGAATCGCATGAGAAATCAGAGAAAAAAAATCAACAAACTAGCAAAGGCAGTTCAAACAGACCAGGAAACCAAAACTAGACTACAGTGTCACGGAGACAGTACACGGAATAAGGGAAGCAAGAAAGACGGGTCCCTGGGACAAAAGTGACAGAGAGCCAATGAGCCAAGCAGGTGGGACCCGTTCCAGTACTCAGCAAGCTGAAAGGATCATTGATGGCCAACAGACAATGTGGCCACAGCTGAAGATAGTTTCCAGAACGAAGGGTGGGGGGACCTCAAGAGAAACTACCCAGCCAGCAGGCAACCAGCAAAATGGCACCCCAAAACAAGAACATGTTTCAAAGGAAATTGATTCCAAAGATAAGTATCTTAGTTTGATTTCTGTTGCTGTGTTAAAACACCATACCCAAAAGCAATTTGGGGAGGAAAGGGTTTATTCCAGCTTATAGTTAGTTGTAGCTCATCATGAAGGAAAGTCAGGACAGGGACTCAAAGCAGGACCCTGGAGGCTACAACTGAAGCTACTGGCTTGCTCCCCACGGCTTGCTCAGCCTGCTTTCTTATATAGCCCAGGACCACCTGCCCAGGGGTGGCACCTCCCACAATGGGGTGGGGCTTTCACATCATCATTAATCAATAAAATGTTCCACAGTCTTGCCTAGCAGTCAGTCTGGTGGGGGTATTTTTTACATTGAGGGTCCCTGCTCCCAGATGACCCTGGCTTCTCTCAAGCTAACCAAAAAGGAAAAAAAAAGCCCAGTAGTACCCAGAGAAAACAAATGCCTTCCCGGCCTCCTTACACTTGTTCTGGCTTGGTGCCACTATTACTTTGAGTGAGACAGAAGCAGAGTAACCTAAACTCCCAGATCTGAGAGGGCCCAAGAGTCCCACTGTGTTGCCTGGTTATACACCAGCAATCTATCCCCAAAGCACCACAGTCAAAGAAGGAGACTGTACTGTGCTGCTCCCCCACCCTCAGTCCACAGCATCTGAGGAATTTATACAAACCACCAGGAAGCAGAAGGAATGCCCAGGAGGGCAGCATTCAGGGTTCCCTCAGCAAGCCACAGTCAGCTCAGCACACTGCTCCCTCCTCTGAATAAAGGCGGGGAGTACCATGGCTAATTGTGTTTGTGGCTAACTATTTGGATAAATAAATCAAAGAAGATAATACTTCTTTATTAACAATTAAGATCTGCTAAGACGACATATGTTGTGTAGGTAGGAAAAAAACTCATAGTAATTTGAGAATCGCAAATTAAAATAACAATGAAGTACCGCCTATGAGCCATCAGATTGACAAAAATTAAAAGGCTGATAATATCAAGTGTTGGCAAGAACGTGAGAAAGTGGGTGCTCTTCTTGCTTTGGTGGGTGGGAGTGCAAATTGATTCAGATTTCTGGAGGGCATGTTGGCAGAAGCTATTTAAAACCTCAATGTGCACGCTGCTCGCCAAGCAATCCCACTCTTGGAATCTACCTAGATAAATACTCCTGGGCATGCATAAGAGTTTCCATCACAATATGGTTCGCGACTGTGAAAAATCAGGAAGAATCTAAGTATCTATTAGGAGAATCCGTTAAGTGTCTATTATCAGGGAGAAATTTGGTAAGATTCTGCTTATCGTGTCCTGGGATTAAAGGACAGTGCAGGAGCTCTGGGAATAAGCAAAATGCAGCAGGGCCTACATGCGCAGTCAGCACTACACACGCACTGGAAACACAAATGCAAAGCAAAAACCACCCGACTCTGTAGGCAGGTAAACAGAAATGCACGGGGATGCTCTAAAAGAATAAAGCTGATCGTGAATTTCCTCTGGAGAAAAGAAATGGAGCTTCTATTCCCTTTAATTATTTCTTAAGTCTTTTTTAATCTTAGATGTGAATTTGTGGATTATTTGTGACATTTAAAGAAATAAAAGCATTGAAGGTTGAAGGTGGGAGACAAAACCAAGTAAGCTACTGGCTCATGCTCGACACACAAGGCACACAGTGTGCAAGGGGAAGCTGGAGACACATCCATTCTCGAAGTGGCAGGATCCCTGTCCGTGTGCCCCTGCAGGTCGTCCTTCACGAGTGTTCCTAATTCTCGGGTAACGCCCATGTACAGCTTCGACTTCAGAGAAGCCCAGGTGTTTTTATGTCTGCTCAATGCCCAGGTCTCACTGGGCAAGATTCCCTCTAGATTGTCTCCACATTCTGCACATTGGTTTGGAGGTCAAGAGGGGACCCCGAATTCTGTGTGCCTGGTAAGATCCCCACCCCAACTATGACACAGTCACATCACAGTTACTGTCAGCTGTAAGAGTCCGGCCCATCAGCTCTGGCATGTCCCTCCCCACTCCCTGCCATCCTTTTCTCCACCTCTTCCATGTGTCAAGAGAACGACCACAGGACCTGGGATTTGAAGTCTGGTCTGGAGACACCCTCCCCACAGCTCTAAGTACTGATTGTCTGAGAGCCCCCAGAGTCCCGTGACTATGCACAGACAACACCAACAAACTAAAGATTCAGGGCAAGTCGAATACCCGGCCAGTTCTGCTGGTGCCCTTCTCCTAGCTGGGGAGAAAACCATTATCCATCCTAACATATCGAAAGTGAAATGGCAACGTGACAGGAGCTCACTGGCTCTGTCCACCCTGCCAGCCACAGATGTGCCCACTGCCCACCTCAGATTCCTCTTACCTACCAGGGTTCCACTTGTAACCCCACTATGTTCTAAGCACCCCAATCACTCCAGGATTTCAGGGACCTTCCTGCCCCCTTCTATTCAAATGAACAAGGCTTCACGGGTGTGAATGACCCCAGGCCACTAACTAGCCAGGAGTCCACAGTGTGTGTGCTAGAGGACAAGAGGCCCTGCCTCGTCTCCCCTGTGGTAGTCCAACCCATGGCTCAACTTGACCCACGTCTCCCTAGGCTCTCTCATCCCTATCTCAGGGCTTGCCCACCCTGGTACTAGAACTGGCCACCAGTCCCTCACTGTTCTCACACGGTATCACCACACTGTCACACAGCCCAGCTCACTCCCCACCTCTGTCTAGCCCATGAGTCTGGGTAGCCCACCTACCACTAACATGATCTCCCAGAGACACAACCTCACCTAAGAAGCCCAACCTTAGTCTCCCCTCTCCATAAACACACTCACTCTCCTGTCTCCACCATCTCAACCCCACTCTAAACACCCCTCCTGACATCAGGGTGTGGTTGGGCTCCTGCCCTGAGGAGACTCACTCACCGAGATCTACAGCTTCGTCTGCCATATCCTCCCTCTGGGGAACTCCAAGGCTGCCCCTGCACACCCCTGCACACCCCTGCACACCCCTGCAGATGTTCCTAACACTGCTTTAAAGTGCCCACCTCTACCTTCAATTCTGTGTCTTGGAGAGTCTAGGCAACACCTATTCATGCTTTACAGCCCCAAATTGTGTCCTCCAGGGAGCCTGACTTCACTAGAGAGCAAAGCCTCCCCATTATCAATGCTGCTTACTTCTAGTTTCACATAAAGCCCAGGAATCAGAATTACTTGTTTCCACATCTACCGGCCTCCCTCTAGACTCTAAGCCTTTCCAAGGAAAAGAGAAGGCTGGAGTTAGTCTGGAATCCCAAGCACTATGCTACAGATGTGCTGAAAGCACTTTCCCAGGGCCAGATGCTGGTGAGCCACCTCCTCCTTCCCCTTCACCCCTGCCTTTCCTCCTGTGCTCTATCCACACAGGAAAGACCCTTCACTCACACAAGGCCCAAGGTGAGGCTCTCCCCCATGCTGGGATCCTCCCAGGCCTCTTGCCCATCCATCTGTCCGACTAATGAAGACAGCAACCTGTGCCTCTTTCCAGGGAGAAAGCCTGCCATTATTGCTCTGAGGAGCACAGTGCCTGCTCACATGTCAATTAAAATTATAATTAGGTGGGGAGAGCATATAATTAAAATAACACGTTCTATCGCCCTCATTTACCGCTGCTGTTGGCTGTCAGGATGAAGTGAATCAGATCCCAAAATCCCAAGAATAGGGGGTGGGGATAGCCCATGCCTCTGTACACATCACACTTCCCTTCCAGGCATCTCTTCTGATGCACAGAACCCTAACCAATAGGACTTAAAGTAGTTCCTGTCGCTTGCTCCATTGTGACTAACACACTCTGCCTAGATACAGCTCAAGTCACCTGTCAGGTTTTTCCTGGCTTCCATGGAGCAATATCTATCTAAATTGCCCTTTCGCCTGCTGTCTGTGTGAGAACTCCTAGCTATCCTTCAAAACCCAATTCTCATTTTCATCTGCACGGAGCTCAAGGGACCCAGAGGATAAAGATGTAGTGCTTACTCTAAGGCCACACAGTGCAGGGCAGAATGCTCCTATGTTCCAGAGGAGGGAACGGAGGCTACCTGATCCAAGCAGAAAGGCTGGGGACATGGGTGGACCTCCTGAGTCCAGCCAGAGTTTGTCTCTTACTGCTATGGGGCCTAGAAGGCCACCTCTGCTAGGACAGACTTGCTTGGTCATTTCTGTCTTCTGTGCTGGCAGATCAATCAAAGGACCGGGGCAGGGCTGAGGCAGGGCTGAGGCAGTCTTTTGCTCCAAGATCTCACCAGAACACTGCCTGGCCACAAAATACAGCACCCCACCCCGTCTGCTGCAGTGTTTATGAACCCCCATTTTGGCAGAGCATGGTAGAAATCGCTCCTTGCTTGTTAAAATTCAGTTCTGACTTTCGCTGCTGTAACCACTAAACCCGAGTGGCAGCTACCGTCAGCTCCACGGGGCTGATGTGCAGCTGGGCCATCCAGTTCCCATGCCTCCTTCGGGGTGCCAAGTTGGGCAGAGAGGCAGGGCTATTGAGGAGTCCCTCCACGTACAGGGCCTCTGTGGGGCATCTTACATATGCTGCAGTGGCTCGCAGGCCAGAGAAAATTCCATATTTGATTGTGTCCACAGAGAGTAGGAGCTTCTTTCCTGCAGGACTTCTCAGGGCCTTAAATACTGAGGTTTATGGTGGCATCTCCAAGTCTCCAGCTGGGTCATGGCCATCCTGCCACAAAGCCATCTACCGGGGCGAAAAGGCAACTGTGCCGAATTCTGTTTGAGACATTTTGTCGCTTCGTTTTCTTCCTCACCACCCCTGGAAATGACGGTTCTGCCCTATGTTAGAGAAGATGGAACAGTGCTGAGGGTGTCCCTCCCACACACTCTCGTGCCCTGTGAGCAACAGCCACTCAGCAGACACCTCGACTGGGAGCAGGGAGCTCCATGAAGGGATGTCAAACCACGTCTGCATGGCCACGCAGAAGAGCTGGGATGCACTGTGGAGCTCTGACCCAGGATGCTATACACTTCCCTCCCCACCCCACCTCAGCCACAAAGGGGATGAAAGGGTCCTTCTGCACTCCACCACCATCCGCGGGGAGCATGAAGGAGCAGGGCAGATGGACTCCTTAGCTGGACTCTCTCAGAGAAAGCACTTGGGGGCCTCTCTCCAGCGAGTGTGGTTTCCTAGAACCTCTCCATCCAAGACATGAAGATGCATGAGGCCTCACCCCATTACACTTGCGGATCGCCAACGCTGGAGGCAGGTGGACCACAGGGCTATCTCGCCGCTCTGAATTTGCCCAGGTTGCCCTCCTTCCCAAGAGCTTGGTCATTGGATTTAGCCCAGCACTGTAGATAAGGAAGCGTCTTTGCTGTTCATTTAAAAATAGTTCCTTTCATTGACAGTTAGTGTGCTGGGGGCGGGGTTCTATGCCATAGCACACACGTGGAAGCGGAACAACACACGTGGAGACATGTGAGACAGCCTTGTGGGGTTGATTCTCTCCTCTACTTGTTTATGGGATCCAGGCGTCAAACTTGGATCTTCAGGCCTGCATCAAGAGGTACCAAGTACCTTTACCATCTCAACAGCCCGCCTTTACTGTTCTTACAACAGGATATGCAGGGCACATAAGACACACATGCACGGGCCCACAGGATGCCAGGTGTTGGCCAAAATGTCACCTCCACTAGAATCCCTTGCTCTTGGCCCCAAGCCAACCACACTTCTAGGCACTGGCAAGTGTCCGATGATGTAGTAACACTGGACATTCGGGGCATGGGAACACAGGTATCCCTACAGTGAGAAGATAAAATGTGACCATAGAATGTTGCGGCCCACGCAGCTGAAGAAGAAATCCAATATGGAGTCATAAACTGTCCCCAGTTTCTAGCCTCAGACCTCCCTGTGCCCTCGGGTCTCCAAGGGACTTTGAGCCCTGCAGTGCCCCACCCAGCTGGCTCCCGGGCTGGTTCCCTAACAGGTACTAAAGCTCAATGATTAGGTGACAAACCTCATTTGCCAGGAGGCAATCCGCAGTCATAACCAGGCCAGGCGCCATGGGAACATGACTGTAAATTGTTTCCGACAGTGATGCTATTTCATGAGAGCACCACCCATTCATTCATACATGTTTCTAAAAAGATCCTGACATGCTACCCTGCTGATTGCCTGGCCCACTCTCTAACTGGCCAACTGATCAATCAACAAACTAAGCAACCTCAAAGCTGTCCCTAAATTACAATCCGTCCCCCACAAACAGATGCCCACACAGAGAGAGCAGGCGCCCCTTCAAGCTGAGCATCAACAACACAGGACAGGAGCTTCCTGAGGAGTGGCTACACTCACCCTGCTGAGTCAGACTCTGGGCTAGTCACTCACCCTGTGTGACTCTGTGGCTAGCCCTTTCCTAGGACATTTGGGAGCTGTAAAGGCAGGCAGCTCCCAAGTGCCCCGAGACCAGCGAATCACCAGAAAGCACCAATCTTAAAACTCCTCTGAGCTGAAAAGGTAACAGAGGATGGCCTGCCAAAGACAGAGATGTCCTAGGAGAGGACCAGAGAATCCTGAACACAGCATAGGGAGGATAAAAAGGGTGAAGGGTCGCCGGACCAGCCAAGGAGTGTTTGCTACCATAAAGGCTGGCCAGCACAGCCCTAAAGGACCATCTACTTGTCAGTTCATCTGCTAAAGTCCTTGTCCCGCCCTTTAGGAACTTTCTAGTTCCACAAGCTCATCAACTGGAGCAGAGGTACACAGCCCAGGCGAATCATTGAAAAGCCCAGCTGCTGTCTTGAATAGGAACATGGTCCCAAATAGACCAATCAGGACATCCTGGTCTTGGTAGCACTAATTGGTGCATAACCAGGCACATGCCCCATTGTGTTGGGCCAATCACAGTCGCCTGAGGACCTGTTCCCTTGGAGTACCTACACATTACGTTTCCTTAGAGTTACTTTTGCTAAGCAAAAGAAATGAATGACCCATGAAGGGAATCTGGCAAAAACTGAGGTCACACAGAGTCTTAAAAAATATTCCCCTGGAAGATCTGGGACCTTTCCTGAATCCTCTTTTGCCAAAGGTCAAGGAATGTTGGCTTTTGTCCCACATACTTAGGGAGTCATGATTAGTGCTCACTAATAAAGTTTCCGGCCCAGGTGCATAGCTCTGATAACAGGGCACCATCAGAGCATCGGGGTGTGTCCATCTCAAGACCCACAAGGTACTTCCCTGCTCTCCTTGCTCAAGCCCAGCTCACCCTCAAAGTAAGCACAAAGGTGTCCCTGTTGGAGGGACCACACAGCTTGTCCTGTTCCTTTATTGTTTTGTCCAGTGTAGCCTTCCTCCTGCTCCTTCTTCTCCTCTTCCTCTTCTCTATTCTAGCATCGGTTCTTGAAACTCTAAAACCGGGTACGTGTCATCCTGGCATGCTCCAGTGTCTGGAATGGTGGATCTGCCGTACCCTGGGGAGGCACCTCCTGGCATAGCATCACAAAGCTCCTGGCCATTTTCTGTGTCCCTCTCCATCTCATTGATGAGGAGAGTGAAGCTTAAGACTTTAGGCAAAGAACTCAAGGTCAAAAGCTGATCTATGAGGGCTAGAGAAGTGGCTTGGTCGCTAAGAGCACTTGTTGCTCTTGCAGAGGGCCTGACTTTGGTTCCTAGCACCTATGTGTGGTTCGTGGTTCTCAACCACCTTAACTCTAGTTCCTAGGAATCCAACTCCTCCCGACTTCCAAAGGCAGCAGCACTAAGCATGCAAGTAGTGCACAGGTGTACATGCAGACAAAACACAAATAAATAAATAAATCTTAACCTCTTAAAATTTAGCCGGCAGTGGTGGCTCGTACTTTTAATCCCAGCAGTCGGAAGGCAGAAGCAGGCAGATCTCTGAGTTCGAAGCCAGCCTAGTCTACAGAGCAAGTTCCAGGACAGCCGGGGCTACACAGAAAAACCCTGTCTTGAAGAGAAAGCTGATATGTGGCAATACTGAAGCTAAGCTGCTTCAAAGAGTTGCCTCTCTGTCTCCCAATTCTGGGAGAGCTGGAAACAAGCTTGATGCGCTTGTCATACCCCGCACACCCGCATCCAACTATGAGCCTGGCCCAGATGCGTCACCAGTGAGTCCTTCAGAGGGGAACCAATACCGTCGTAGACCATACCTAGACTTCTCCTAGTAGCCTCTGGGAGTCTAGAGCAGAATTCCAGAGCGGAGTCCTGTGGGATGCTTAGCAATGTGAAGACCAGAAAGAAGCTGCATTAGGTTAAAGAAGCTAGGTCAGATCTGAGGAGCTCACAGGGGAGGCTGAGGGAGACCTGCGCCTGCCCTTTGGGAGTAGATGCGGTGATTACTGTACCATGTCAGCCATGCTAATGAACTTGCTGCTCCCAGGGGATCGCGCCTGCTGCACTGGTGGCAGAGCCAGGGAGCAAAACTACACACACAGTGCCTATCAGGAAAGAAAGCCAGGTCCTTCGCTCCTGCTGAAGAGGACACTTGAGGATGGCCTCCTTGAGCAACCCAATGGGCAGTAAGGAGGCCAGCTGTACCCTGATGGGGAATCCACAGAAAGGAAGAAAATAAGTGGAAGCAGACAGCCTTGTTCCAGAGACCAAAAGACAACATCAGGAAGACAGTGACCCAAGGAAAATGCGAACTTAGGAAGAGCTGCCAAACACCTATCAGGGAACTCCCAAAAGGTTACAAGGTTACAACGCCCTTGGCCTTGGCCGGGCAGTCAACTCAGATACTTAGTCCTCCATGCAACCCACACTGATTAAGTGCCTGCCGTGTGTCTGGCACAGGGGTGGAGAAAGAAGACCCTAAGATAGTAATCCCTGACCTCCTAACGTACCCCAGGGATGGCGGTGGGAAAGCAGGGCAGGGACCGTGATGTTGAGGGGTGACAAGAAATAGGATAGAATTTGACAGAGATCTAACTGGAGACTGGCCAGAGGAGACTGAGCTGTAAAGACTAGAGTAGACCACACCCAGAAACACCTGGGGAGGGGGACTTCCTAGAGAGGTCTGTGAAGCACGGGCTGGAAACTAAATAAAGCACACAGTGCTGATCTCGGCTCACCAGGAAGTCCTCAAAGGATGGCAGTGACACCCCACTATAGACAGGAGGGATGGCTGCAGGGGCAGAGGCAGGAGAGCACCAGCAAGAGGAACCCCTGCTGATCACACACCTAGGACCTGTAACAGGAGTGCAGTGTGAGCCTAGTGTGTCCTTGGAAAGAGTGCAGACAAAAAGCCAGCCTTCACCCTCTCCCTGGGAGCGCACCTCTGGGGCAAATGGCAGGGAAGACATTACTGTTTTCTAGACCTTGGAAAAAGCCATGGACTCATGAAGCTGGATACAACCACAGAAGAAGGGATAGAGGGAGAGATGGGGAGAAGGGAGAAGAAGGGGAGGAAGAGGAGAGGGAGGTTGGGGAGGATGTGGAGGATGAGGAGGATGGGGAGGATGGGGAGGACAGGGAGGAGGTTCTCCCTGTTTGGAGGTGTCTAGGCAGAGTAACAGGAGTGAAAACCTAGGGAGGCTAGCTGGCAGGGACAAGTCTGGAGGAAAGACCAGAAGTGGCTGAGGAAGGGACGGAGGGAGGAAGGGACAGAGGGAGGGAGGGAAGGAGGGAGGGAGGGCCATCAGCACTCCACCTTCAGGGAGCCCACCCAACTCTCTCCTCCTAGCTGAGGACCAGAAGAGGCTCCCTGCTCCTTGACCCTGAAAATCTCCTGTGTACTTTCAGTAGATAAACCCAGGGCCACCATTCCAATTCTGATTCCCAAAGGACAGACAGGTCTCAGACTCAGCAAGCCCCATTGTACACACACACACACACACACACACACACACACACACACTCCTGCCTTATTTCCTGAGGGGCCTTTGCGTGTGCTACTTTCCTACCCCAACTGCTGCCCCATCCTGTCCCTGGCAAAGTCCTACTTATCCCCTAGGCCTCCGTTCCTGCTCTAGGGACTGTCCCTGAGCCCCTAGGTCCACCCTCTCATGCAATCCCCTTAAACACAGGGGAAGACTAGCAACAGAAAAATCCTACTGCCAGCACTGGGAGCCAACTGCCACAGACACGCTTCTGCCATCCACTAAACAAGACAGAATGAGGACAGTGGATACCAGAAGAAGGACATGACCCTGTGCCCACAGTGCACCCTGCAAGCAAGGCAATCCCGGCTCTGTTGTGGTCCCAACACATGTCCACCCTGCAGCCTGAGCATCAGCCCCTCTCAGTTTCTTCCAAGGCTGTGCCTCTCCTCGCCAGATGGAAATGCCAGACAGACACATGGTAAGAAGCTGCGTGTGGTGAAACCTCACTCATAGTCTGCAATCTGTGGTCGCTCGTTGCATGCTCAGCATCTGTGGAGATGCTGCCCCAGCCGTGGGTGGCAGGTGGAGGCAGGCCCAGCCCCACTCCCCACCCCTCCCTGCTCATGAAGAGACCTTAGCTTAGAGGTTTTGGGTGAGGGGCCTCCAGATCTCTGAGCTGAATTCTTTCCCACAAGGAGCCTCGATTTAGAAGACTAGGTCACAGAGTCTGCCACTGGGGAGTCTTAGAGAGCGAAGCCACAATAGGGTCCAACTTCAGGACATTAATTCTAGTTCCATCATGAGATAAAAGGAGGCCTTGTCACACAGGGGTCAGTATGATCTTCTCAACCTTGTCCACCCCTGCCTATTCCTGAGAACCTGGGGAAATTCTGTTCTTTCGCCATAGCACTGATAAATCCTTACCCAGCAAGGGCTCTAGACTAAGAAGAGGATCATGAAATGAGTGCTGGAGAAGAGGAAGGCTGATCGGTCCCCACACTGGACAGCATGTTCTCCAGAAATGGGGCCTATAGGTACTCTACAATGTCACAGTCAGCAAAAGTAACGAGATCGGATAAGCAACTCTCAAAGCTACACACCACCAACACTGGTCATCAGCATGGGCTGCCTCAACCCAAAGTCAGTGGCCAAAGACAAAGACAATGAAGATGGAGATTTTCACCCACCTTCCTCACCAACACACAGAGAGAAAAAGACACAGAGAGACAGAGACAGACAGAGAGAGAGTCAGAGAGAGAGAGAGAGAGAGAGACCTTGCCTACCAACCACTAGGAGCCTTTTCTGTTGACTCAGTTGGCCTGACTAGGACAGCCCAGCCTAGAAGAGAGGAGAGGAGTCTCCGGAGTGGAGACTGTAACCCTCAGGATGGACTGTGGTGCAGCAGGCAGGAAGTCAAGACATGGATCTGATGCTCAGCCAAGGCAGACCAGGCTCCCAGGAGAGAGGGGAGGGTGACCTGAGAGAGGCCAAGGCCAACCTCCAGGAAGCCTTGTGGAACTCACGCAGCTTCCCTACCCAATGGCATCCTGGGGGGAGGTGATGCACCCCCTCTGCATTTTACTAGTGTAATTGGCAGTGGGAAAGCCCAGGCAATCTGCCCAGCAGCCAGACCTGTGGCCACTGACAACTGGAAAGCCTTGTCTGTGACTCACGAGCATTTGTTCCTCTAAGAAGTATGAGTCCTCTAAGAATAAAGACTACAGCTTTCCTAGAAATGTCCAGGTTCAGGGCAAAGGCTGCTGTGGAGTCTCAGGAAGTGGATGGATAGATGAATAAATATATTATCTTTCTTGGGTTATTTACTGTTTGTTTGCCTGCTGTTTTCATTTTGGGTTTTTGGGGGAGGGGGCTGGTTTTTGTTTTTTTTTTTTTGGTGTTTGGTTTGGATTTTTGAGACAGGGTTTCTCTGTAGCTTTGGAGCCTGTCCTGGAACTCACTCTGTAGACCAGGCTGGTCTCAAACTCCCAGACATCTGCCTGCCTCTGCCTCCCTAGTGCTGGGAGGTGCCGCCAGCTTTGTTTAGGTTTTGAGACCGAGTCTTACTATGTTGTTGACCTAGAACTCAGTATGTACATGAGGAAGCTTCAGACTTCCTGCAGCCCTTCTGCCTCTTCCACCATCCAGCTGAACTTCCCTTTCTCTTTTCTCTTGTCCCCATGTGTGGGGAGCGGGATGTGTATATATGTATACTTGTGGGTAAGAGTGTGCATGGATGCACACACATGGAGAAGCCCAAGGGTGCTGTCAGGAATCATCCTCAGTCATTCCTCACTGAGGCAAGGATTTTCGGTCAAACTTAGAGCTAACAGATGAGGCTAGTCTTGCTAGCCAGCTTGCTATGGCTACCTCCCATCTCCCTCCTGAGGCTGGAAGTACAGGCAGCTGTCGTGTGCACTGTGTCAGTGGGCATGCTTCCGTGGAGGCAAACTCTGGATCTTAGGCTTGGGCAGCCGTCCTTAACCACTGTGCCAGCTCCCTGGTCTTGGGCTCCCCGCTAGTATTATTACTGAAGGACCAAGAAAGGACTCACCTTTGGTCCCATGGATGCACCAGACATCACCACGGCACTTCAAATCCCGTTCTAAAGAGCAGATGCTCAGCAAACTCCAGATCCCCAAGCTGGAGTCTCATCAGACACTTCTGCCTTCTTTGAACATAACTGAACCTCCCAATACTCAGCTTAAGCTGTGGCTCATCTTCTGTATTTCTATATATAAAATAAATCATCTCACAAAAAAAATCTGTATCTACAGTGTATAGAACAAAAGAAGATTTCAAAGCCCATTAACTCACAGAGATAGTGTGTAACTGGGAGAATATGGGCTATGTAATTAAAACAATTCAAATCTGATTACAAGGAGACAGTGGGCTTTACTGCCTGCACCATCCCACTAAAGGAAAGAAAAGCAATATCTTGCAGGTTTTAAAAATTTCTATAAAGTTGTAAATTAGAACACACTTCGCCACCCATCCATATTGCTGAGAAGCTGAGAAGTAAAGGCTCTTTACAGAGCTCCCCTGGGTGTGTTTGGTGGCTAAGGCCCTTGAAGTAAAGGCCACATGACCCAAATGTGAGGGCATCCTCTGGAAATCCCAATCTCAGAGTTACCAATGTCTAGCGCCCATGTCTTCCACTGAGCCACAGAGCCCTTTCTCTGCTGGGGGAGAACCGTCAAGGAAGGAAGAAAGACCAAATGACAGCCGACGGTCCAGACAGAGACAGGGACTTTGTTCTGCTATGTAGGCAAACCTCTGCATTTCACTCTGAAATGGGGGCACATCTGCGGCTCTGATAAAGGAGAAGCGAAGGCCTCAAAGCAGCAGGGAGCCAGGGAACGGTGCCATGTGACCAGCCCTACCCTCGGCATCCTGACTCTCGAGCGGGAAACATGGTCACTGACTGACTGGTCCTACCCACTGCCAGCAACGGTCAAGAAGCTCTTCATACAACAGGTCGGCTGTCCGAGCCTGTTCCATCGGGCCGTGTGTACAGCAAGCAGGCTCCCGCCTCGGCTTCAGGTACTCAGACAAGTGTCAGAATCCGGGCTCCACCTAGAGAGCCTGATGGAGTCCCTTGTCAGACTCCAATACCATCTACACAGAAGCCATAGTATAGAGATTCTGAGAGCAGCCCAGTAGGTAGAAAAGAGACGGGATCGGGACTAGTGCAGTCTCTAGACTAGCTTCACTGTGTGTGCCATATCCTGCTCTGTGGCTGCAGTGTACCGGGAAGAAAACCAGGAGGACCTGGCCCTGGTCACTACTAGGTATGTCACATCCCTAAGAGTGGGATCTGAAGGCTGGAAGCTGCCTCTCAGTCGCTGCCTCTCAGTCGCTGCCCTCTTACCTGCCAGAGGAGACCCCACCTCTTTCCCGCCCAAGGCCACTCTCTGTGTTGACTCAATCTGTTTATAAGTGGGGAAAGGCCTCCCCTGCAGTAAGGCAGCCTGTTCTGTTACTGCCGTAGTCCACTGTCTTGGGCTTCTCAGCAGCCCTGGAAGTATCCTCAGGATCATAAGGACAAGCAGAGGCAAGACCTAGTCTCTGGGCTCCTCTTTATGGCACAGAATCTGCAGGGAGCTTCCAGGATGGACCCGTTCAGGGGAGAGAGCAGAGGGAGGAAAGTCACCCAGACGGAATGAAGGGCCCAAAGCAAAGCCTGCGGCTGCAGTATGAAATGAGAGACCTGTATGTGAGGCCAAGACCCCAGTGTCCTGTCTGGAAAACGGATCTGCACTTCACATGCGCTTCGTGATTCAAGCAGACCCTGGCATACGGGTGTCCCTAAAGGAGCCCAGACAGTAATGAGCGTTCAGATCATCCATTGTTAGAACTGGGATTCGGAGACAGTAGGGAACCCCACCCATACAGGACTCCTTCGAATTGAGGCTCTCAGGTGAGCACCCAGGCCCTATACTTTCTTCCCTGTCCCCACAACCCCACAGCTCAGCTGACTGTGCCCCAAATGACCCTTACAATGGCTCCTGGCCCACATGCTATCACAGTGTCTCTGCTCCAAAGGTCATCCTTACCTGTCCACCTCCAGCCTCTCAGCATCTCTGTGTCCCTAACTGCCAGCCCTGCCTACCCCAAAAGAGGTTTCGTGACAGCACATCTGTGTCCCCTAGAGCCCACTGAGAAGACACATCCTGCCCAGTGAATCCCTTCAGCTTAGCCTGTGATGGAGGAAGGTCATTGGCTAATAAAGGAACTGCCTTGGCCCATTTTATTGGTTAGAGGATAGGTGGGAGGAGTAAACAGAACAAAATGCTGGGAGGAAGAGGAAGTGAGCGCAGAGTCTCCACCGCTCTGCTCTCCGGAGCAGACGCCTGAGAGAGACGCCATGCCTCGCTCCCAGGATGAAGCTCCGACCCAGGATGGACTAGGCTAGAATCTCCCCGGTAAGCGCACCTTGGGGTGCTACACACAGATGATTAGAAATGGGCTAAATTAATATGTGAGAATTAGCCTAGAAGAGATTGGGCCAAGCAGTGATTAAATGAATACAGTAGTGTGTTGTTATTTTGGGGCATGAGCTAGCCGAGCAGGCGGCTGGGGTGTTGGGGACGCAGCCCCGCCGCTCTTATTACTACAGGCCTGGCCTATGGCCAGTGCCAATCCGAGAAAGACCATGCTGCGCACCACTGCAGGCGAGGCCACACTGTTGCTCCAGGGCCCCACTAGCACGTCTTTTCTTTGGATTTTCTGCCCGGCTATTATGCTCAATCCAGGGACAGGAGCCGTACCCGAGCCTGGACAGTAAGTTGCACACCTCCAACACTCGAACTGATTTGGAAAGAATTGACTACTCCCTCACCATACAAACAGCAATCATAAGACCCTGAGGAGGTGTATGGCAATAATCCCCCATAATCCCCCTCCTCCCATGAGGAGAGACCTCCCATGAGAGCTTGGCAGGCTGAGCTGGGTAGACAGCAGCCTGCAGCAGCCAGGATGATGTCTAGAAGGAAGCCCATTGGGGGATAGCAGGGGCAAGAGCGGGAAGACGAATATGCTTTGAGGGCCTGAATCCATCCACGCCAGAAGATCACAGCCTGTGGCCTCCTCCTTTACATAGCCTCATAAACATCCCTCCTTGCCTGGCCAGTCTGAGGGCTCCTGATACCTGCAACGCAAAGATGATTAAGAGGGTGTTTTCAGATCCCTATCAGATTGCATGAAATAAAGGGAGGAGTGGGAGAGGGGAATCCTCAGATCTTCAGGGGCATGAGAGGCCCAAACACTCCACCAGCCCAGGATGCCATGGCTTAGCTACCTGCTCCCACAATCCTGATGGGCGCCCTCAACAGCATGTCACCAATTAGGCTCCCTTGGGAAGGGTGCTTCTGGAGCAATGGCCTGCCATACTCAATCATCACTAGGTTGTTAGCACATCTGCAGGTGTTCGGTAAGCTCACCTGGTCCCACAAACACACAAATGCATGTGTGCAGGCTCACGTTTTGTAAGCGTTAGAGACCGAGCCACATAGCAGGGCAAGAGACACGCAGTCCATCTCTGCAGACGTCAGTTTTGCAGAGCCCTGTGAGTCCTGAGTGTGGAGGTCATGGCGCTGGTGCGCGGAGACAGCAAAGGCACTTGCAAGGAGCTGATGGTAACCAGGTGAAATATGATGGAGAGGATAGTGCAGTGTCAATGAGGTAGCTTAGCGCTGGCAGAAGGGAAAGCATTTTCCAAAGAAGCCTCCTGCAGAGTAGAAAATGCAGGGCCCAATGTCCAGGTGGGTAGAGTCAGGGAACACCAAGAAACAAACAGGAGGGGGAACACTCTGCCATTGCTGGTGGGAGTGCAAGCTTGCATAGGCACTCTGGAAATCAGTATGCCGGTTCTCAGAAAACAAGGAATCAGTCTACCTCAATACCCAGCAATACCACTCTTTGGCATTTACCTAAAGGATGCTCAGTCATACCAAGAGAACATTTGCTCAACTATGTTCATAGCAGCATTATTTGTAATAGCTGGAACCTGGAAACAACCTAGATGCCTTTCCACCGAAGAATGGGTAAGGAAAATGTGGTACATTTACACAGTGGAGTACTACTCAGTGGTAAAAAAATGACATCTTGAAATTTGCAGACAAATGAACGGAACTAGAAAAAAACATCCTGGGTGATGTAACCTGGACCCAGAAAGACAATTAATAAGTACTCACGCATAAGCGGATATTAGATATAAAGCGAAAGATAACCAGCCTATAGTCCACAACCCCTAAGAAACTATACAACAAAGAGGACCCTAAGAGAGACATACATGGATCCGCCTAGGAAGGAAAAAAAGACAAGAGCTCCTGAGTAAATTGGGAGCATGGAGGACGGGGGGAGGGTATAAGGGAAGAGAGAAGGAAGAAATGGGAATGGAGAAAAAAGAAAAAAAGAAAACAAACTAGACACTCAGCTGGGGACAGACCACTTGGCCTTGAATGCCAAGCGCAGGTGCTATGCTGAAGTTGCCGGAGCCACAAGGCCTAATCAGACATAGGCATCAGAAAGCTGTCTGGGAGTATGGGCATGTCCATGCCAACAGTGTTTCCTAAGGGGGGGCCACACTGCCCCCGAGTACACTCGATGGTGCCCATTATACCACAGACCTCCCTGTCTTCTCTTTAATGGTACTAATGTCTCGGCAGGAGCTGCGCAGATTATCACAGCAGACCGCAGCCCCAGCTGTGCTCAGGCAGGTTTCTCCAGGGAGAGGACTGATCATGAACACCAGAGGCTGAGGGGAGAGTGCCACTGGTGGCTGACTTTACCTTTGAGTGGGAGAACAGCTCATCAGCTCCTGGAGCACCCAGTGAGGGAGACTCTGGTGGGAACTTGTGGCCAGTGACCCACCATACTCCCAGCTTCCAGGCTGACTGGGCCCAGATATACAGTTGCTCTCCTCCCACCCCCAGCCTAAGTTCCGTCTCCTCACCTAAGAGGAGTGGGCAGGACAGTGCAAGCCACATGTCATATGTAGAGGCTGAAGTTTCTTGGCTTAGGGAACTCCAAAGTCCACCAAAAGGTTACTAGGCTGAAGAGAACCAAGTCCATCTCCTGGCAAACAGGCCCACACGGCAGTACTCTCTCTGCCTATACATGCAGTGTACTTGGACCATGAACTTTCTCACTCCCATTGCTGAGGGTCAGGGGCATCTTCGTGGTGCTTGCTCTTTCTGTGGGACCTCATAAAGCTCCAAGATCAGCCATCAGCTGCTGCCAGAGTTGGAAAAGACAAAAGCAGCTCCCATAGTTTCTCTCCCCCTCAGATCTGGACTGAAGGACCTGGACAAATGGACCTTAGACTGCAGGTGTCTGTGACAGCAAGCTTCCGGGCTGCACGAGTCATATGCCACAGGTCCCCAAGTGGTTCTGAGAATCACAGCAGACACCGGCAGAGGCTGTAGTAAGCACATGTCTGTGTGACCCATCACCCACTTAGGGACCTTCACTGAGCAACCAACCAGGAATCTTGGGATACTTAGCATTAAATGAAACAGACAGTTCTCCAATGCTCTTCACAACTAAATTAATAACTTAATCAGGGGGCAGAGCATGGGAAAAAGGAAAAGAAGACTTTGACAGAGAATTTCCTGTAGTGTAGTGGCATTTCACTTGTATTTTAATAAATAAAACCTTCCTGAGGATCAGAAAAGTAAAACAGTCACACTGGACAGCCTTATATCCCAGCAACCACAATGACATGCACCTTTAATCCCAGTAGCCACACTAGTTGCCATAGAAACTGGGCAGTGCATGACTTTAATCCCAGTGGTGCACGCCTTTAATCTCAGCCCTATAGAGGATTATCAAACAGGAGGAAATATCTCTCAGGCGCAGTCTCATTCTGAGATTCCTGGAGACAGGATCGCCATTTCAGACTGAGGTTGAGGTAAGAGCCAGTGGCTGGCTGCTTTGCTTTTTCTGACCTTTAGATTGAACCCCAATTTCTCTGTCTGAGTTTTTATTAATCGTGCTTCAATTCCCTATCCCCATACTTGGAGGCCCATACTTGAAGAACCAAGTGGAGCCTCTTCAGAGAGATGAGTTAATGCATAGCTAAAGTCTAATGAAGTGTCCGTCATTGAAGATGTTGTAATCACTGCATATGCAAAGATCCTGGGTAGATGCATGCTTGGCCTGTTGGATGGACAGGAAAAGGTCAATGTGGTCACAGTCAAGAAGTGTGACAAGGGAGAAAACAGCAAAGTCAGCCTTGGACAGGGTATTTAAAGGCGCGCTGGCCCCAGGAAAGGGTCTGTATATTCCTATGATAGTGAGAAACCCTTGAAAGGTTTCTGTGGGAGAGGTGAGCAGACTGATTTTTCAGATAGCGTAGCTGCTACATGGACACTGGGCTAAAGGGGAGGGCAGAGAGTGTGAGCACTGAGAGGATGAGCTCAGGAATCCAGGCTAGGGGAAGAATTGTGATGAAAACGAGAGAGAGTGGGGGCAAAAGCAGGGGCTGGGGAGGGACAGCGGGGAGATGGGGAGGGACAGCAGGAGATGGGGAGGGACAACAGGAGATGGGGAGGGACAGCAGGAGATGGGGAGGGACAGAAGGAGATGAGGAGGGACAGTGGGAGATGGGGCAGACAGGAAATGGGAAGAGACAGCAGGAGATGGGGAGGGACAGCAGGAGATGGGGAGGGACAGCAGGAGATGGGGAGGGACAGTGGGAGATGGGGCAGACAGGAAATGGGAAGAGACAGCAGGAGATGGGGAGGGACAGCAGGAGATGGGGAGGGACAGTGGGAGATGGGGCAGACAGGAAATGGGAAGAAACAGCAGGAGATGGGGAGGGACAACCCAGAAGGAGATGCTAACAGGGATGAGCAGGGCTTCTAGGTCGGGCCATGGCTCCAAGCCTTTGTTCTCTGTGCAATGCTCTGTGCTGCCTGCAGTTGTCCAGAGACATTCACTGCAGTTGTCCAGAGACATTCACTGCACATGCAGCTCTGAGCATATGTAAATAGACACCTCCACCCTTCAACAGCACATGCCAAGAGCCCGTGATGGAGCAAGTGCCATCCAGCTGTCTAAGTTGCTTTTCTACTGCTATGATAAAATATCATGACCAAGGTGACTTAGGGGAAAAAAAGGCATTTAATTTGGGGCTCACAGCTCCAGAGGGTTAGAGTCCATGACCCATGAATGCAGGCAGCAAGGCATCCAGCCAGGAGGCAGGGTGCTGAAGCTGTAGCTGAGAGCTCATATCTTGATCCAAAAGCAGGAGGCAGAGAGAGCTAAGTAGGAAGAGCATGAGCTTTTGAAACCACAAAGTCCCTCTATCCCAGTGGCACGCCTCCTCCAACAAGACCACACCTCCTAATCCTTCCCAAACAGTCCCACCAACTGGGGACCAAGTATTCAAATATATGAGCCTATGGGGGCCATTCTCATTCCAACCACACTAGTCCACTGCCCACCACATCCTTTTCCAAAGTAAGATTTTGGATAGGTGCCAAGTGCTACTTGGAAATGTCCATGAGGTTCGACAAGGAAATGACTGAAGTCCCAGGCTCTGCATAACCGTACCGTGTGATTCCATAGAATACACATGAGAGCATAAAGAGACAGACACAGTGCACAGACTCCACTGGGTGCAACATCACTCCTGCTGTGTCTCACACTGTTACTGGTGCAACCCTGTAGTCTATGGTGCGGTGGTCAGTGGCCCAGTGTCAAACCACAGGGGCAGGTCCTGGACACAGCCTACAGAGTGTTCCCATTCCCTTGGCCAGAGAAGGCAACAGAGACTCCCTTGAGGGTGAGCTGGAAGTTGGAAGGAGAGCCAGTGCTCTCAAGGCAAGGGTGAGGTTGGCCAATGTTGAAACTAACTGGGCTCTAACATAGTCAGCGTACGATCCATACTCAGAGCTAAGTGAGCAACTGCAAACACCCCAGGTAGGGGTGTTCAGCACAACCCCCTTCCTTAAAAAGTCCCAGGACCTGAAAACTAGAGACTCAGCCACAGTTGCAGCAGGAGGTGACAACGGGAACCAGCACCCGTTTTAGGCTTCATCATTGTCACTAGAGTGTCCCAAAAGCCAGGGATCATCTCATCTCTCTGCAGAGGTCAGGTGACTTTAGGAGGACAGTAACTATGGCTGGTCATTCCTTGCTGACAGAAACAGACCAGTTCTCTGTTCATTTGGTTCTTAAGACAATCTATTGGCCAAGGTACCACCATCCCCATGTCACAGGCAAAATCTGCGGCTCAGCAAGTTAAGTCCCTTGACGAGTCACATCAGGACTACTGTGCTCTAAGAGGGACATTGACAAATAGCCCGTCAGCAAAAGATACGCACGTAGTACCTGCCAGGCTCCAGGGTCTGAGCCAGGAAAACCTGAAAAGAGCATAGTGACCGCCATTAGATGCTCAAAAGCTGTGGCCAAAAAGACGACCTCAGCATAAACCTGGGTGGGAAATGAGCATCACCCATCCCTGGGGGCTACAGACCATCCACTCCAAAGATGTTCTGCGCCCAATGTCTCATTTGAGAGATTCAGGCACCAAGGCCCTGGGAGGGCAGGGATGGCTGTGGTGGCTGTCACGACATGCCACAGACTGCATGTTTCAAGCACAGCAAATGTTCCCTCACAACTCTGGAGGCTCAAAGCCCAAGATCATGCCAGCATAATGTGTTCTGAGAGGGCCCTTCTCCCGGGTGGTCGATAGGCACCTCTCACCAGATCCTTACAAAACTCTTGACTCGAGTGGTGCCTCTTCTTGCAAGGCACCAGAAGACACACCCAGCCCAGAGCCCAGGCCCAGGCCCAGGCTCAGAGCTGGGCTCAGGGCTCAGAGAGGCACCCAGCATACAACCTTGTCCAGCTAGACAGAAGAAAGTGTGTGACCCCAGGCCAGGAAGAGCCTAAGGGTCAGCCTCTGTAATGAGCAGGAGTCCACCACAGGAGCCAGGCCAAGGAGAAGGAGCACTCTTCCCAGATGCTGACAGTGAGGAAGTGGCCTTTACAAGGCCAGCAAGTTCACTGGTCCAAGTTGGTGTTTCGGGCTTTTATTGCTCTGACAAAACACCTGGCATAGTGAGCTGAGGGAGGAAAGACTTTTTTTTTTTTTTGGTCTATTATTTTCAAGATCTCAGTCTATGGTCACTTGGCTCTGACTCTCCTGGGGCCATGCATGGTACGCTGAAGCATGCTGGTGGTACTGCGTGGAAGAGCTGAGTGGCTCATCTCTAAGCAGGCAGGAGGTGGAGAAACAGGGTTGGAACAAAACCCTCCCATGGACACCATGCTACTGTGACTTCATCCATACTTAAGATCACAGCTCTTAGGATTCAGTCATTCTCAAAAGATCGTACACTGACAACCAAGCCCCACGTATGAGCCTGGCAGGGGTGGGGGGAGTTCAGATACAAGGTTTAACATTCAAGATTCAGATCCAGACCCACCAATTCCCACCATACGAACGTGTATCTGCCTATAGTCAGTTCCTATGGAGCTGGGACAGCCAGGCTCATACCAGGCCCTCTGCACTCTGAGCAAGCGTGGTTACAGTAAGATTAAAATGTCAAGCAAAGATAGCCCAGGCCTGAACAGATGGCTCCCAACTGCCTCCACACAAGCCATGTTGTCAGCACCGACCTCCTTCCCTATTCTCCTGGGACACCCAAGCCACAAGCATCAGCCACCAGATATGGGGCAGAGGCAGCGGCCCACAAAGATGGCACAGTGTAAGGGCTAGAGCTGATCTGGGGACCGCTACAGCAGTCTTCCTTTCTCTCCAGTGGCTGCCCAGTGTCTGGCCCCTAGCATAGGCTTTTAGTACATTTCCCACCACCCTATAGCTGGCCTCTGCACCATCACCCCATCGGCCATGTGGGAAACAGAGCCACAGCTGAGCATGGATGGCAGCCCCAGTTCACCTGAAGGAGTGCTACCTGTCAGCTTCCAGGCTGCTATCTATTCTGGGATGGCGTAGAAGAGCCAGGCAGAGCACAGCTGTGAACAGGCTCAGGGCAGGTGGCGCTGCCCCTGCAGGCGCTGGCTGCCAGGGTGGGCTCTGGCAAAGACAATGTGAAGGCAGCACACTGGAAAGACAGGATGGCCATGGCCAGTGTCCCTGATGCCAGAAACCATTTAGTGATGGAAGAGAGAGTCCCAGAGAATGGGACACTGACAAGCTGTCAGAGAGGCCAGCACCCCCAGAGAAAGGGCTGTCACCGGGCAGCAGCAGGTTAATGTTAGAAGCCAACTTGACAGAATCTAGAATCACTTGGGAGATGGGCCTTTGGGCATGCCTGAGAGGGACTGATTTGATTTTGTTAATTGATGTGGGGAAATCCTTTTTAGTCGTTGGTGGGACTTGTGCTATATAAGCGAACAAGCCAGCCAGCATGCATTTGCTGCTCTCTTCAGACACAGAGCCACATGACTCGAGCTCCTGTCACTGTGGCCTCCCCACCATGACAGACTGTAAAGTGTAAGCCAGAACAACCCTTTCCCCATAAGCTGACTTTGTCAATATTATATCACAGCATAGGAAAAGAGGGGACAGGCCCAGTGGCTGAGATTATAGAAAGTCCAGTACAGGCATGTTACTGATGGTGGTCAGGCCTGAAGCAGGATCATTTTTTCATGTGTGTTTTGTTTTGTTTTATTGTTATATAGAACTCTGCAGTTATCGTATTCATATGCCTCGAGGAATGATTCAATATAGCTGATCACACAAGGCATTACCCAAACATGTTTGTACGAGAACACTTAGCCTTCCGTGAGAATACAATGGGACTCCGTTAACTATACTCCCTGCCCTGGACGCCAGAGCTCTTGAACCTATTCTTCTTATTCAACTGGATTTATGTCTCTTTGCATCAGCATCTCTCCATCTCCTCCAACAACCTCTCACAAGCATGACCCTGGGTAGAAAATTCAAAAGAAGTTGCATCTAGGTATTGGATTAAATTGGACTAGAAATGTTTTTAGAAGCAACGCAGACCCAACATTTTAACTTTTGAGTCAACTCTTTTCTAGAGAGCTGAGTTGGCCAGCTTTGTGATGTGACAAAAAGCCTGGTGTAAACAGTCTAGAAGGAGTAGGGTTTGCTAGGGTCCGCAGTTGGCCTGTTGCTTTCCGGGCTGGGGTGAGGCAGCGCCTCAGGCTAAGAGCACATGGTGAAGCTACTCTGCTCACCTCCTGCACATGAAGTGAAAAAGGGAGAAAGAACGGAGAGACCAGTTTTCTCTTTGAGAGCACACTCTCAAGCACTGAAGATATCCCACTTGACCCCACTTCTTACAGGTTCCACGAGCCCCCAGAAGCACTGGGCCTATGGGGGGGGGGGGCATTTCCTACACAAATTGTGAACAGGGGTGAATGACTAAGAGGAAAGACAACAGCGCTGAAAGAACAAAGTCTGGGTCCTAACCTGGCAACTACAAGATATTAACTGTCTCTCTACCCTGCCTGCTCCTGCAGGATGTGGCTTCGAGTACCGAGGGACAGTCAGAAAGGCCTCCAAGAAAATCCTGGAGAAACGGCCCCCAGTGTCACTGTGTGAGCTGGAGGATGTCCACACACATGTGCCTCAACAGTTGAGAGGCAGCATGGAGAGCCTCGCTAGACTGTGGCCTCCGGCTCCATACCGGCCATAAGACCCCCTCTGACTAGCTGTCGGGTAAGACCCACATGGCAATCTGGAGATCAGGGCAGGAAAAGGGAGAAAACATGGGGAGATGGTTGGGGCACACACATAGCCTGTAAGATTACAAAGAGTATGGACTCACATGCATGCCCTTAGATATGTGTGCTCACATGTATGCTGGCATGTATGTATGTGCCCAGGCAGTGAAATGTTCCCAGTGAACGCTAAAGCCTGGGAGAAAAGCCCTGGAGGAATCCAGGGAGGGGATTACACAGTTTCTGGTACCTAGCCAGACTCTAACGAGGAATCTTGTGCACCTGCCGTCTTGGCACACACTTTCAGGGTTGAAGCATCACTGGAAACAGTGCTGAGGGGACAGAAAAAGTATCTCTCTCTCTCTCTAGGCCCAGGGCACCAAAGCAACACTGAGAACCGCAAGAGCTTTAAGCAGCATAGTGGAAGGTGGGAGCTGGAGGGTGAGCCTCTGAGAAAGAGACATTCTGGGAGGAAAGGGGGCGGGGACCTACAACGTGGCTAGTCCAATAGAAGCTTCCTTCATGCACTTCCTTAAGTACAAGCAGCTTCTTCCAGGACCGAAGGGGAGCCACATGTCATCCCAGAGCACGGGTGAATACGTAGAGGCCCCACAGGCCCACACTGTGATACCTGCAGAACACCTCTGTGGAATGAAAATCCAGGCACGCATCCCAAGGTAGGCGAGCCAGTCTGGGTGACACTAGGGACACAGCGAGAAGGCAGCAAGCACTGCGGAAACCCGACGAGATGGAAAGAAAGCAGAGAGCCACAACACGCTCGGGACACAACAGGCACACAGAGACATCCGTGTCCTTGTCAGCAGAACTGGGACTGTGCTGGCTGTATGGCACGGGAGAATATAGACTACCGATAGAGTTAAGTTTTCAAAACAGCTAACCTTAAAATAGGGATGTCACTCTTGATTATCCCTGGAAGAGAGATGGGGTCAGACGATATTACGTGAAAAGGAACTAGCTCACTATTGTGAGCTTTGGAGAGGGTCTTGGGGCCCAGAGCTAAGAATGAAACAGCATCGGGGACATGGAAAAGGCAAAGACACAATTCCGTCCCAGGGTAACCAAAAGGTACCATCCTTGCCAACACCTGGGCCTTAGCCTGATGAGTTCGTGTCAGTCTTGGGACCTGCAGAGTTATGAAATGATAAATGTGTGCTGTTTTAACCAACTAAACATGGGGTGAAAACGGTCTGTTCCTAGAGAAAACGAATACAGCTGAGTAGTGCAGGGGTGGCAGAGCCTAGACACACCTCTCTGATGGCATGAATGTCACTCTCACTCAGCGCACCTGGCAAAGCCTTCAGTATCTTGAAGAAGATGCCCTCAGGGATGCCAGGATGTAGCCTCAGTGAACCCTGCAGTTCTGAGCAGAAGTAAGAGAGGAAGCAGTGGTCAGCGAAGAGGCCCACTAGCAGGACACACCACCAGTGTGGCAAAGCGAGGGCCAGATCACCCAGGAGGAAGGTGAAGGGGCAAGCTTGCCAGACCTTCAGAAATGGCTATCTACGAATTTCTGTGTCTTTAAATCGCATTCTCTCATTCTGTCAACAGTAATCTATACTTAGAACACTTTAGCTTTTTTGGTTTTTTTTTAATGTGGTATTAAGCTTTGGGCTCAGAGCCTCACATGTAGGTGAACACCCCACCACATCCCCACTCTTGATTTTGTCTTCCCCCACCACCCCCTCTTCTCTTTTGAAACAAGCAAGGTCTCATGTAGCCCAGGCTGCCATTAAAGTCGCTTTGCAGCTGAGGATAAACTTGAACTTCCAATCCCCCTGCCCCTACCTCCCAAATGCTCGTAGTAAGGGTGTGCATTCCCACACCTGGTTTGTGTGGTGCTGAGGGTCAAACCCAGGGCTCTGGGCCCGCGAGACAAGCGCTCCAGCCACTGGGCTGCGCCCCCACCCCTTTACCTTGTCTTTTTCTTGTGCTTCTGGTAACTAAGAATATCGTCTCACATCGTTTGCTCTACCTCTCCCTTAAACTGTTATCTTTCCTTGATGTGACAGATACAGCTACAGCGTATCCAACGTCTCGCATCTTTTCCTCACAGTAAAAGATAATTCTGTAAAAGAAGACTCGGGTGCAGCCCGTTCTTTTATGCATTTACATAATCTTCTGCTTGAGCAGGCACTGAAAAACAGTATGACTTTTTCAACAAATTAGTATCTTTTTCTCCTATTTGTCTTGTAGAGCGGGTTAATGCAAACTTCAACAACCAAAGACGCAACATTTTAGAGCCTTAACTGTTCCACGGTGTTGTTTATTAATTTTAGAGCTTCATAAAGCACATATCCTACATACTATCCTAAGACAGTGCTCATAAGGAGTTTGTAGGATCATTCCGATGAGATCATAGGAATAAATCTTATGGCCAGCACATCCATCCAAGGAGAGTTTCTTGTTTTCTTCAGAAATACTTAAGGATGCATATCTTTGCATAAATAGTACCATTTCTGTTTTTTTTTTTAAAAAAAAGTGCATGTCGGCACATGCAGGCACTAGAAGAAATGTTTACAATTGGTTCATGGAGGTTTCAGAAAAAAGCCAATAGTATGGAGCATGAAACACAATGAGAGCCCTCATCATTCATAAATACAAAGGAAGAGAAAAGATAGAAGAAAATAATGCAGTAGGGTTCAGGAGGATTCCGCTCTGCTCCTTGCTGTTCTCCACCCCTTCCACGTTTTATATAATGAGCATGCACTGGCCTCTTTCTTTCTCACGTTTTAATAGTAATCCATGTTCATTGTGGCCATGCATTCCTTTTATAACTGGGGGGGGGGGTAGTAAAAGCTGGAAATGAAAAGGTCATTCAGGGTCCTCTCTCACAGCTTAGAAAACTATGTAGTTGAAAATATCAACAGCCTGAAGAGATGCTGAGGAAAAGCCAGCCAGAGCTGGGTCAGAGAACAGGGAGGGAATTAGTGTTTACTGAACACCAACCTCGGGCCTTATACAGGCAATTTATACACGTCTCATCTCATTTAATCCTCCCAATAATCCCAGGAGGCAGAGACTACAATTATTCCCTTTTAACAGATCTAGAAACAGAAGCTCGTCACAGGGCCAAGACTCCCCCAGGTCATGCGGTGAGCGAGGCAAGCTCTCATCTTTGGGCTCCAGCAATCAGGCCCCCATCTCTGGGTCGGGGTGCTGCCTCTCAAATTAAAACAAGGCAGCATTGCTCCAATCCCAGATCCCTTGGGACACACTGGGCACCTGTGATAAAGACTGAATCCCAGCATGCCCTTGTTCTCCATGCAGGAAGTGTCCAAGCTATGGAGAAAAGGCTGGAGTATCCACCCAGCATGACCCGGCAATCACCCCCATAGAAAAGCAAGAAAGGAGACCCAATGAACTGAATGCTTGCTCCATAAGCATTAGGCAAAGGGGAAAAGGCTGCTAAGCAATGCTCAGTTTTTCCCAAGGCATCCACCGATAGCTCCTTCCTTTCCTTGTAGGTACCCAGGAGCTATCCAAGGCCATGAGATGGATAACAAGATAGATTTCAGGCCATGCCACTCCCAAGGTTGAAAGTGCATGCCAGTTTTAACCAGCATGGACCAGCTCAGCAACAGCACCTGCCCAGTGTTTCTATACAGAGAAACCAGGGACCCTCATCATCTCACTCCCTCATTCCAGATGTGCAGAAATACTCCCATACCCTTCTGAGACTGCCAACTTGCCATCCTTGGAAGCAGAGACATTCTTCCAGTTACACAAATAAAGTAAGTAACAACCATTAAAAAGGGGCGGGCTGAACCAGTAAAAGGCCCTGGCTAGAGCCTTTATTGGCAGGACAAAGTTGTTTTGGGGGTTTGAAGGTCAAATGGCACAAAGCTGTGTTTTGTTTATTCTTCAAATTGTTCCGTTGGTTAACAAGTTAAAAACCAAATGTGACAGCCAAGTGTGGTGGTGGAGTCAGGGTCACCTATAGGCCCAGCATTCAAGAGGCTGAAACAGGAGGGCAGCCTGAGCTATGCAGCAAAGCCCTGCCCGCAAGAGCATCCAGTTCTACCCTGAAGTGCAGACTGGAGGCTTCTCTTTACAAAATAGATACATGCAGAAATCTAGAACTTTTCACGCCAACAGGGCACTAATCAACCGAAGCTGTGTTACAGCTGCTCCTTGACACAAAGATGACCTCTCCTGGGGGCGGTTCACCTATGTGTGTGCATCCGGCCTCAGGGTAGAACCTATGTAAGACCAGCACCGTCAGTCCCTGGGGTGCGTCTGGTAGAGATGGCTGTACTTCACTCGGGGGCACAGTGAAAGAGCAAAGGATGCCTTACACTTTTGTTTACAGCAGACAGAGAGCTGTCAGAAGCAACAGCCTTAATAGGGGTACTCCTGTCCTATAAGGGACACAGGCAGGGGCCCTGAGGAACCATGACGACAGCACGCAAAAAGTCTGAGGTCAGAGGGCATCTGGAGACAGACGGTGGGATGAGGTCACACAAGAAGGACAGGGACTCCCCCATGCCTCTACTTCAGAGGACTTAAGACAACAGACATCTGCCAATACCAGAAGCAGCAGCTCTTACTGTTGTATGTGTGTGGATGTTTTGCCTGCACATATGTACTTACCAGCAAAGGCCAGAAGGGGGCGTCGGATGCCCCTGGAACTGAAGTTACAGGCAGTTGTGAGCTACTATATGGGTGTTGGGAATCAAATCAGGGTCCTCTTCAAGAGCAGGAAGTGTTACTGACTACCATACCACATCACCAGCCCCAGCAGTTTTCGGAATAAACAGCACCAGTCACAACCACCACCATAGCTCAGCACTTGGGACTGGAGATGTGAACAATTCAAACGTCCTTCATACTTTGAGCCTTACAGTCAGGCAGTCCCTCCCCAAGGGCTGGCCACCTTTCCATCCTTTGCTGCACCTACAGCCAGGAGGCCCTCAGAGCCCTCCATGCTACAGTAAGATCCCAGCACTAGCTATAGCCTGTATCCCTCACCGACTCACCTCATTTTTGAAGGTACCTGGAGACTGGCAGACAGTATGCAACCCCAAGGTGACAGGAAGACCCTCGGCCCAGCAAGTCCAAGGAGAGATGGGCAGCAGAGTTCTCAGTCACCCCACCCCCTCCCTACCCCACAGTCCTGCCAGTTCTGGGAAGACGTCCCTGCATGCTGCGCTTCCAGCTGTACCCTTGTGTCCTCAGCACTTCAGGGCACTGGCGCCACAGCGGAGCCCTGCTTGTGGTAAACAAGGCAAAGAGGAAGAAGAGCGTGGCTGAGCAGCAGTAAGGTCCTTGACCGGGAATCAACAGCACGAGAGAAGGAACACTTCCAGAGCAGTCAGCCAAGGAGGAGCGAGGGAACGCACAGGGAGGAAAAGGCAGAGGAAGCCGCTGCCACTAATGCACCCGAAGAAATCAGACAAGAGTCGCCTGCCAATGCTGAAAGCCGCGGCCCCCATTGTTTTAGGTGTATGTGTGTTTTGCCTGCACAGAGCTAAGAACACTCCATGAGTGCAGGTACCAGAGAAAGCCGGCAAAGGGTGATGGTCTCACTGGCTGCCCACCTGTTGCCCCTGCCTCGGAGTCTCAGCAAGATGACTGCAGGGAAATACAGCTGCAGCGGCCAGCCTGCTAAGATTTTTCCTGTCATCAGACCTAGTCCAGCTCTTCTCTTTTCCTGAGCAAACAGCGCCCACCTCCGGTCCAGGCAGCAACGCCTCCCTAGGCCCGCAACGCAGCCCGGCAAAGAAACCGGCTGCTTCACACACAGTGGAGCCAGGCAGAGAGGAGAGAAGCCGAGGGCCCGCAGGGCTGAAGCTCCGAGGCCCCACAGGCTGTGCAACCGCGCCAGCCAGGCTGTGCGACTGACAGGGCTTACAGGACAAGCTCCGTGAGCCGAGCTCCTGTAGGCTGCAGGCCACAAGAGGCTTCTGGGGAGGTGCACGAGACACAGGCACGAAGACACACCCACCCACAAACACGCGAAAAACAAAGCTGACCCTGAGCCACGCGCCTGATCAGCGGCTCACACACGCACCCATTTATCCGCACAGTTCTGCCAGGAGACCCGCTTGCAGTAAGTACATAGAGGCTTTTCGCTTGCCCTGACAGTATGGAGCCGCCCTATCTTGCTAGGCCTGGGAGGACACGCCACCACGCCTGGCATAGCAGCAGGCAGACCTGGCGCCTAGGAGATTCTGCACAACCGACTGGGTAGCAACTCTGCCTGGACCCATTGCTACTCGGCCTCACTGGCTGCAGCCCAGTGACTCATGCATGGGCTCAGTGGCCACTCACCTTCCTGCACTGCCTGGAACGGGTTATTGGCCTCGATGACCTTGATGGAGTAAGTGATCTTCTCACTCTGCAGGATGTCATCATTGAGGCTCAGGTCTGATACAGCCAACTGGAACACCCTGTCGTCCTTGGCTGCGTTCTCCTCGAAGATGGCACCTGAGGGAGAAGAGGGGTCAAGACCAGGCCTGGAGAGGAACCCTTCCCACCTTACTTCCATCCTAGGATGGGGGTATTGCCTGGACCACTGGGTACCAAGTGGTGGGAGGATTGAGCTAGAATGTTTATAATGCTTTTTTGAGACAGATTCTCCTTCCATAGCCCTAACTGGACTTGAGTTCACGGTGATCCTCCTGCCTCAGCCTTCCCAAGTATTGTGATTACAGGCATGCACCATCAGTCTCAGTTCAGGATTCTGTTTTGATTGGGTAATTTAAAGACCTCCCTATGTAACCCAAACAGGATATGCTCCCCTCCCCACATCAAACACGTGCGCACAGTTAACATGAGTTACACCTGCATATCCTTCACGCTACCATCAGGTCACATGTGCTTCATAACCAAAGCATCACATGTCCCAGTCATGCCCCACACAGAAGATGTGGCATGCTGAGGTAGCCTCCCGCTCAAATGCACCTGACATGGTCCCATAAATCCCATCCCCAGGAGCCAAAGTGAATTCTCCAAGAGGAAACGTCCCCAGACCAATCCCAGTAATGAAGTGGTGCTCCTTTTTTCTTTGCATTCCCTGATGAATGCAGAAGTGAGACTGTGGTCCACAGTTTGCTCTCCTGCACCAAGGGTTTTTTCCTTTAGGCATACACAAGGAATTGATAACCAGTATCTTGAATGGTCGAGATGTTGCATGTGTCTCTGCTCTGGTCTCTCACTTCCTCTTCCTGTATGTCTGGAGGGGTGGGGCTGTATCCTATACCCCCAAACCTTCTGATCTAGCAGTGTTGAGAGTCCCAGAAGAAACCACTCTTAAACAGTCGGTCATTCTAGAAGCTAGGATGGCTCCTCCAGAGCTCCGGCTGACCTGACGCTTTCACTGATCCTGCCCTTACAGTGGAGATCAGTAGGATCTGATCTGGGATCCCCACCCCAGCCCTTTTGCCACGTGCCAAGGGTCGCCGAGGTCCTATTGCTTGGCTAATTGCTCTGGAGCTGAGAGCTGGGTAGAAGGGCTCAGCTCCTGGATTCCACACTACACTGGAGCCGCAATGCTGACCGCGAGACCCACGCCGACTCCTGGGCGGGAAGCAGGTTTAGATCCTGGCCCGTCCCCGGAGGGAAGCGTTGCAGCCCTTGGAGTAGGGACTTGGTCCCTCATCACCTCTTTCTGCCCCGCGGGTAACATCAGCCACGTTTTCTCACACCTCCCAACCCCCAGTTTGTCCCTGTTCGCTGGTCTTTCCCAACTTCCGGAAAGGCGACTGCGGAGGAGCTCCCCCAAAGCGACCGCTGTCAGTCCCCCAACCATGCCCAACTTCTCTCAAGACCCCAGTCATTCTGCTCCTAACTCCCACCACTACCCCTCCTCTGATCGCCCCTTCCTTTGCTTTTCATCTCCTTCCTCTCCATCTATCTCTTCTTGCTCAGCGCCCCCAACCCCACGGCCCACGCTCCTTCCCTCCACCCCACCACCCAGACTGTATCTGTATGCTGGCCCCAAGACTTAGACCAGGCAGAAACTCTGAAACTGTCCAGGATTGAGCTGCAGTTGTCACAACCAGAAACACACACACACACACCGAGAGCTACAACAGACACACACCGGGGAAACAGGCAAGCACTGTGTCCACTCTAACAGGCTGGCAGAACGCGGTAGTCGCACTAACACACTCTCGGATGGCCCCACACACCCCAGCGCCCTCTCACAGTGACACCAACACCGTGCCAGGTGCACACACACTGGCACGTTGACAGCACCCATCCACAGTCACACATGGTTCCGTTTTGGCCTCTTTGATCTTGCCCTGCCAACTTAGCTAGCCCCCAGCTCTGTTCGCCCCTGGTCCCAATGCTCAGGCTGTGCCTCAGGGCCCAGCTTGCCGACGGTCCCGCTAGGGGCACGCATCTCGACAAGCGTCTATTCCCGGGTTCCCCGCTGCCGCGGCCCTAAGTGTCGGCAGAGGCCGCGGGGCCCCGCGCACTGGCAGGAGCCCCAGGGAGCAGCGAGGTGCCCGCAGGAGCGCCGAGCGGCAGAAGCACAGCTCCTCCGCGGGGCGGCGCGGGCCTTTAGGGGACCACCGCCTGCCGAGCCCTTCGGCCCGGGGAACCGACAAGTTTGGACGCCGCGCATCAACGTCTCTATTGGGGGGTCCCCGCCCAGCCTCGGCCCGTCCGTCCTCCGAGCTCACCGATGTGGATGATGGAGTCGGCCCGCACCGTAACGCACTGGCATATCCAGGGAAGAAGCCACAGCGTCAGCGCTTCCATGTCCCCCGGGCGCGCGGCTCATCCGCCCGGGCCCGGGGCGAGGCCGAGGGCAGCGCGGAGCGGGGAGGCGCGGGTCCCGGTGCAGTCCCGGGCCGCTCCCCGGGAGAGCCGAGCCCGCCCGTGCGTCTTCCCCCGCGCTCCCGCCCCTGCGCCCTGCGCCCGCCCCAGCCCAGCCCAGCCCAGTGCTCTCGGGCTCCCGCGCCGGCTCCGGTTGCGGTTGCGGCGGCGCTCGCAGCCCGAGCCCAGGCCGGCGCGGCGGGGGCGGCCCGCGGCTGTGGCGGCGACGCTTTCAGCGGCTCGAGCGGCTCTGGGGTAGGCAGAGGCAGAGGCGGCGGCGGCGGCCCGGCCCGAGCGGCGGCTCCGGGCTGGCTGTGTGTCTGAGCCCAGGCAAGGAGCGAACTGCGGAGGACGCCCCCTCCCCTCCCCCTCCCCCTCGGCGGCGCTCCCCCTCCCCTCCCGCCCGCCTCTCTCCCCTCCGCCCTCCTCTCCACCACGTGACTGCGGAGCCTTAGCCTCGCCGCGCGCGGCTTGCTCGCTCGTTGCTTGGAGGGGGCGCCCGGTGCTCCGTGCTCTCCGCCGGGGGATGCTCCGAGGCCGGTACCGCGGTGGGGACCTGACCCGTCTGCGGCGAGAAGAGGCTTGGCCGTGCGGGCCTGGTCTCAGGGTTCGCGGGAGAAACGGGGGAGGCACGGCCACTGATTGCCCTCGAGGAGGTGGGGGTCTCAGAGCTTTCTGGCGATGGGGGACTTCAGCCGAGTCTGCAGTGGCCGGAATGGACAGGCGCTCTCGGAACCGGACCCTCGACTTTGGCAGCCTGCAGATAGACCACAAGGCCCGGGGCACTGAGCCAGGCACCAGGATGCTAGCGGGCTGGTGGCGGGCTCGAACCCTAGCTGTCCGTGCAGACTTCGGCGGACATCCATCCCCCGCCCCCAGGGCGGTGCACTGCGCCGGGAGTCGGGCAGGAGGCTCGGACTCTGAAGCCCAATTCATGGCCGGAAACCGGCGCAGCCGTGACCGCGGCGCCTGGACGTGAGGAGCCTTCCAAGCGGACGGCGCACTCAGACAGCGACCCTGCACGAAGCCTTCTAGGGCGAGCCCGGGCGGAGAGCCCGCTGCCAGCCGCGGAAGCAAAGCCGGACTCCCGCCGCCTCTGGGTGCCCTGCCTCTAGGCGAACCTCCATATAAAGGGTGAAACTGCTGAGGGACCGAGCCAGGGAGAGGGATCGAGCTAGCCGGGCTCACAATCCTCTCCCCAGGTTCTAGTTGGACTGAGCTCCACTTAACATACCCAAGATTTCAGGGAGACAGTGAAACTGGCCTGGCAGAACTGGGCGCCAAGATAAGCGCTGGGTTCGAGGGACCAAGAGAGACTGGGCTGCAGCCTGGTCTAGAGCTCCCAGCACCGTGGGAAAGCTAGACACCCACATAGGCCAGAAAAAGATTTGGAGAGGACTGTAGAGGAGCTTCAGGCCTGGGCTCTGACCTAGCTTGAAAGTAAAGGTAGCTGTAGCTTCCGGGAGGAGATGACAGTTAGGAAAGGCTACCAAGGGAGGAGAGGCTTGCAGGCAGGCGTTCCATGCTGCTAGTGAGCCAAAACAGGAAGAGAAGAAAGAATTGTGTGGGGAGTGTACATTTGTGTGAGTGTCGAGCTGCCAGCCACTGAGTTATCGCCGACAAATTCTGCTTTAAAGGGGTTGGGTGTGGATGCTGTTCAGAAGGGCCAGGGGGGTGCTGGACGCTGTTAGGCAATACCTCAGCAGAACAGAGGGGAAATGGGGCGGCAGGAACAGCAAGGAACACTGTTCTGTGATGAGGGGGGCCTGGTGGGCAAAAAGAGAGAAATGACCACCACAGCTGCAGGTGGGAGTGTGGGATGCAGGGCCCAATGTGGTTCCACACAACTGAGTTCTACAGGCAGCAAGCCTTAGGGCCCTGAGGTGGGAGGGGGGATGCCCATCCCGCTGGTCCAAAATCCCCTTGTCTCCAGTTTCCAGCCTTGCGAAGTACCAGCATTCCCTGGCTGAAAAGCTGTAGGAAAGTGGGAATTAAAGTCTCATCGGCTTCAGTATTTAGCAGTTTAGTTCCTGTGGGGACCGACCAACTCCATGGTGGGAAGTGTGGCAGAGTCACCGCTTAGAGTCTTCAAAGGTCAAAAGGTCAGGAATAGCCCCCGATCATCTCCATGTTCCAGTCACAGCAGTGTGCAAGCAGGGTGAGCATGGGGTACACCCACTCGGGTGTTATCTCGGTCTTCTTGAGTTATTCCTCGCTACACAAAGCTGTATTCGTGGAAATCAAGAGTGAGTGGATGAGTCCTTCCTTGTAGCTCAGAACTTGCCTCCGGGAACGTGTTCTTCAGTGATGCTGATTCTAACTACATTTATATAGCACGTGTCCCGTGAAGACCTGGGCTCAGCCCTCCTTTCCTTCCTAGGAGGTAGAATTTTACACACATGGAGACTGAAGAAGATGGTAGCCATCAGGTCTGTCCACTAACGTACTGCTGGGAGCCCCGCAGTTGGCCACCAGAGCTGCGGGGGGGGGGGGGGGGAATGCGCAGGCAAAGAGAGAGAGGCCACAGGTGTCTACTTGGAAGCCACAACCATTGTGATGGTCACTACTGAAACATAAATTTCTCCTTTGTCCTTTGCCGCTCTCATTCCAGCCCATAGCACCTGAAATCCTGGCCTTCCCTGTGGCCTGTCACCCTGGCATAGGCCTGAGGAGCTGCCTGCCCAAGTAGAGCCACCGCTGACCAGACCCAGCCCAGGTGGCTTCCTAACCATGCTCTCTCCCAGGGAGCTACCCAGACTACCAGTGATCCTGCATCTCTCTCCTAGCACAGCACAGCTGGCTGGAGCTTGCTGGCGCATGCCAACCAGACTTGCTGGAAGGGTGCAGCTGGCAGAGACCCCTGCCAGCCCAAGGAACCTACCGGTTTAGATATGGGCACCCAGCTCCCTTGTGTGTACAGAAAAGAGGAGAGGAAGAGACCCAAGTCAAGCCATGTTGGGGTCAGCCGGCATCTAGGAAAGAGTGCTACCCCACAGGCTCCAAAGAACCTGCTCACCAGTAGGACCTGAGCCCAGGAGATAAGTCCTCCATACCCAGTTTTCTACTGTTGCTTTGTTTTTGTTTATGTTTGTTTGTTTATTGAGGCAAGGTTTCACCATTGCAGCTTACACCACCCTTGAATTTGAGATCCTCCTTCTTCAACCCCCAAGATGGGATTCCAGGTGTATGCAGGATACTGGGGTATACCCCAGACTTTTTTTTTTTAAGACACTTATTGCTTATTTCCTCCATTGCCTCTGCAGCCGCCTGGCACATCTGTTGAATGACAATGATCCAACTCTGCTTTGTCTCCTTTACCCTTCTTGCCAACCTCTTTCGTCTCATTTTTAGTGCTTATGTTTATTGGATCTTCTTTTATAAGACTGTAATTTTTTGTTTGTTTTCCCTCTTAGTCGTTCTCTTGAGTTTTTGCTTTCAAATTTTCCAGGCCAGCAATCTCTGGTCTTGCTTACTCCATGGTTCGAAGCTTCATTGATTTAGTCTTTGCCTTTGTAGAGGAGAAGAATTTGGGTGAAGGAAGTGCAGCTGAGGTTAACCTCCCCATAGCAGGATTCTAAGCCACCAGGGCAGGACACGCTGGGCTGGCTTCTGCCTGCACCTCTGACACCCTTTAGAAGGCATTGTCAATAATACAGGCTTCACCGCGGCTGGCAGACCAGGTGGGGAAGGGCTTCATCTTGTTGGAGTCACATGCCATGGGCCAATGAGGAGAAAGAAGATCATACTATGTGTGAGCGAACCCAGATGGGAGCACCTCTTCTTTGTAAGGAAAATACCTCCCTCTGGCCCAGCACACAGTCACCAACCTGGAGCACAGGACAAGAGACTGCGATTAGAACCAACCAGTCCAAAAGGTTACCTGGGGGTGGGAGGGAAAAGCAGGCTAGAACCCCAGATCACTAACCAGAAAGGGTGCACTGGACAGAAGGGCGGCAGGGCCACACCGCCACTCGGGCCATCTAGGGTTCCCACAAAAACACTCTGGGACTTCTTCGTCCTCTGGACCCCAGGGAGATCCTTCCCTTCCTTGAGGCCTTCCAAAAGTCTGATGAAGAACAGTGGAGTTTGCACAGTGCTGTGTCGAGTTGGAGGAACAATCACAAGGCAGTGAGGCTTGGGCCCCCCCAGACACGCCCTTCCGAGCTATCGTCTCAGCCTGAGCCCTCTGGAACAACAGCGTTTGCTTCCTTCCAAATCAGAGGCTCTGCAGTCTATAGACTTATGTCATCTCCAGAGCAGGCTCAGGCTCCTGGGGTCTCCTGCTGCCATTCAGACCTTTGAGGTCACAGTCCCCGAGGCCGTCTAAGCCTAAACACTGGCGTATCCCCTCCTGATTACTTTGCTGCCTCTCCAGCTTCCCAGTAACAATGCCTAGCACAGCTTCCCCACTCTTCCACCAGCTCTGAATCTGCAACTCTGCCCTTTTGTAAACTTTGGGGCCATCTCCCACCCAGGTGGTTGGCAGAACTACCTGGCAGAAACCTGAACCCTAGCCCGTCTGTCTACTTCAGATCCCAAGTCAGACCCCAAACCCACATCAGGCATGGCCAGGCCAACCCAAAACAGAGAATGCACCAGAACTCAGCCCTTACCACTGCTGCCCAGGCCTCCTCTTACAACTCTAAGGATCTGTAGACTCTAACCAGACCATGACTCAAGTCCAGAATGTCAATGTGTGTTCTAGACGGGAAAGGAAGAGGGGTTAGGAAAAGAAGAGCAAGGGATGGAGTCCAAATTGGAGGGCATTAGGATGGAAGTTGCCAGAATGGTGATAGTGGGAGCTAGAGAAGCCAGATACACTCCCTCCTAGATACACTTCTACAGAGCAGACACCCTGGGTGGCCTGATGGCTGCAAAGACCCATAGCTTGGTATCTTCAGTGGGCATCTTAGGAAAGGCAAGGGCCACTGATTGCCAAAAGAGTCCAAACAGGGTCCAGAGAGATTGCTCAGTGACAAGAACGCCCACTGTTCACCCCGAAGCCCCAAGGTCACGTTCAGCTGCTTACAACTAGCTAAACTGAACTCTAAGCTATCCAGTGCCCTCTTCTGACCTCCATGTGCGTCTGCATACATGTAGTACATACACGTTAAGTAAAAAATACAAACTTTCTTCCAAAGAGTCCTGGGGCGGAGGGAGGGGAGGGAGGGGAGGTGGTCTTTAACACCCTGGGTACCAGGAATCTCATGATAATCCTAACTCTGTACAGGATGCTGTCTGTCAATCATATGTCCTCTGCTGTCCCCAGAGATGGGCTGCCTCTGTCCACACATGAAATAGGACCTTGGAGATCAGATGACCTTAGTCCGGTCACAGTGCAAATCTCAGACACAGCTAACAATTACAGGAGTGCACCTACCTCCCACAACCTGTCAGGTGTAGCCCAGCAAATGCCCCCAGCCCAAGCCCGCAGTGCCTAAGATCTGTACCCCAGCACTTCCCAGAGTGCTACAGCCACATAGATTCCTGGCTCACCCGGCATATCAGGCCCTCCAGCTGGACACAGCCCTCAACAAATCTGAGGCAATGGTAGTGGACATACCCGTTTCCAGGAGCAAGCTCTGTCCTATGAGACTGAGAATTGTGGTTGCTTTTCTCTGTCTTGATGTCAAGGTGCATTTAGTACCCTATAAACCTGAGGAGGGGGGATCACCCCTAGAGGCTCAGCTTGAAACAAGAGCTCCTTTAGATAAAGCATGAAGATAGCACCTGTGCTGAGCCACCACTGATGTCCTGGGCAACCTCAGGCAAAGTCCTGTAGAGAGATTTATCCAAAAAATAGAAATGATCCCAGGGTTTTGGAGGTGGGGTCAAGGAGAAGAGGTAAAGGGGTCTGGGTGGGGGCAGAGAATCTTCTATGTGCCTGCACTTGATAAGCCAGGCCTGCTCATTGAGGTCCTCACGCCTCTCAAGGTAGGATGGAGGGAGGGTGGAGTCAGAAGCCCTCAGGCTGCACACTTGGTAGCCAGCTTCTCATTTTGTTTGTTTACTTTGAGAGGCAGGTGTCTTCCTTTGTAGTCCTAGCTGACCCCAAACTCCCCAGCCTTGAGATCATAGTGCACACCATATGCCCCAGGCCCAGGGCCCATTAAACAGCTTCAGGGTCAGGATATGTTAGGATAAAGGGAAACAAGGAAAAGTATCCCTCAGAGGTTGGGTGTAGGGCTTACCACTGAAGGCACCCACAGCACAGATACTGGATTGATCCCTACCAGAGATTCACATGAGACCTTGTCAGAACAGGGTCACTCTACAGATGAGATCACTGTAGCTGACCGCAGGAAAAGTTCCTAGATGGAGCAAGCTGAAATCTGCCTTACCCTAACACTTGGAATGTGTGTCTACATCCTGATTTGGGGGAAAAGAAATGTTTGTAGGTTTAAGTTAAGTATCTCAACATAAGGAGATTGTACTGGATTGTCCAAATGTCCCCTACACACAATCATAAGTGTCTTTTTAAGGCAGAGGGAGGATATACAGACAGAAGCCAGTGTCACTATGGAGGCAAATATCGGAATGACGCACCCATAAGCCAAAGAATTCTAGTAGCGGCCAGAAGCAAGAACAAAACCTGATTGCCCAGGGCGTCTGCAGAAGAGGAGAGGTGGTCCTGCTGACTTCACCCAGCTTCCCAACCAACAAAGGGGAAAAATGTGTCAAGTTTGGATATTTAACAACAAAGTTACTGTAAATGAACAAAATGAAGCCGCTAAGGCCCAAACCTTGAGCAGCTTAGTGTGGGGCATGGGGCCAGACCTGGGGACAAACGCTAGCTCCTGGGACTGCAGAAGCCACAAGCAGCAACCACATGAGCAGACTTACGGAGATCAGAAAACAGATCTCAAGGCAAGAAGCATCTCTTGACAGGTATTAGATCCCTGGTTGCTGGGTTCTCCCCACCACTGTCGATGCGATAGACCAACTCAAACCGAATTAATAGATCCAGGTTTGATGATCAGAGCAGGGCAACTCAGGCAGGAGAGGGATCACATGGCAAATATGGCTACCAGGTCTTCTATAGCCTGTAGGCATGGTCTTGAGCAGTCCCAGGGAGGGGCTGACTTTTGGTAGGCTTGCTCAGGGGTGGGGTTTGGAGTGGGAGGGGTGAAACAGAGCATGGAATAGAGCCCCTAGCTGGAGATCCCCAACAACCCAACCGTTTTAGGTGTATACAGACTGAGGTAGGGCTTCCACCTAAACCTCTATCAGGGAGGAACCCCATCGGACCTACACCACTTACCTTTAGCCTTGGGGGTGGGGGACAAGGACAAGAGAGACAGGAGACAGAAGAAACCCCTGGGCCTGGCCACCAGGTGACAAGTGTGTCTGAGATCAGCCACAGACCACTTAGCCTGTTTTCCAAAGCCATGTAAGCCAGCCACCCCACCCTACTTCTCTCAAGACAGAAAAACATTTTCACTTTCTATTCAGAAAAAGCCTGTTTCGGTGTCGGCTTTGGTTTAGAACATGTGGAAAAGAACACCCCTGTAGCCCAAAACACCATAGCCAGGGTCTTATTTCATCCAGGGGTGGCCCTGTGGTCTTTCTGAGCCAGGACTTGATAGCCAACGCTCCGCCCATGATGAATAAAAGATGGGCACTTGAGGGATGAATGTCTGTACGCATTTCTCTCTTCTCCCTACCTGGAATGTAGACAGAATCTTGGAAGGCATTGGTCATGTCCAGACCCGAAGGAACCACACATGGAGGACCCTGAGCTAGCCCAGCCGCTCGCTGCTACAGAGTCCCAGCTCCGGAGTCCCGTTGAGCTTCCGCATGCATTAGCTACCATGCAGGCATTTCAGCTGTAAGCGACCACTGACCTTCACTGACGCCACCAACTGGTGACTTCATGATTCTTCCACCTTGATTTTGTTGCTGAGTTGCTGTTGTTATTGTCGTTTCATTGAGGGTTGGCTGGTTTGGATTTTGGGTTTTTCTTTTTTCTTTTTTGGTTTGTTGGTTGGTTTGTTTTAGTCTTATTATGTATCCCAAGATGGTTTCAAACTCAGGATCCTCCTGTCTCAGCCTCACACATGCTGGGCTTACAGGACTGCCCCATCATGGCAAGTGACCTGTCCTTTCTTGTGTTCACGGATAGAAACACTAGTGTTACTTCCTGAACTTCAGGTTGTTTAATTTTTTTTTCGCTTTTTCATTGCTCAACCTCCCTTTTATAGGAACTCCAAGGGCAGAGCACTCGCTTACCACGCACCAGACCCAGCCCCACAACAGACAGTAAACCCTTCCCTTGTTTCTAGCACCAGAGCAGTAGCTGCCCCATCCGGGAGGCCGTGGAATGTGCTAAATCAATCAATTTGCTTTTTAATACAGTTTTCCTGGAAACACAGTTTTTAAAAGCTGGTCATATTATGTCCCATGGGATTGAGCATACTTGATCTAATTGGTCACTTGTTATTGAACATTTTTTTTCACAATTTTCAGCATTATAAACAACACAACTGTAAGATACTTATATATGTATATAAGTATTTTTTGCTCTTATGCAATTGTTTTCTTAGGATAAATGCCCAGAATTGGAATTATTAAGTATATACATATTTAAACATTTATTATGAAATATTTAAATATTTTAATATATAATAGCAAAAGTGCCCTCCAAAGCTGTTTCTTAAGCCAATATACACTCCCGCACACAGTTAGGAAAGCATCGTCTCCAAACCGTCTCCACCCTGTCCCCAAATCTAGGTATTATTCATTTCCTTTTTTTTTTTTTTATTCCGGCTAAGTGACTATGAACATCTCAGAACTGACATGAAGCACCTTTTCCGCTCAGTTGGAACCCGAAGGATTCTGCCAGTCTGTAGGTCTGTAGCCAGTCCCCTTGAGGAAGTTCCCCGTTCCTGTCTTCTGCTGCAGGAAGGGATGTGCCACAGGTGGCAATAGGGAAGTCCCTTGGCCAACGTTCTGTCCCTTCAGGAAGTCATTTCCCGCAGAAAAGACAGCGTGTGGGTCCAAGGCTGCCTAGGACAAGGACCCTGAGGGTCCAGAAGATTTCAGAACCCTAATCGCTAATAAGGCATCCTTCAAGAAAGCTGCGCCATTCCCTGTTCACTTTGTAACAGTCGTACTGGGTGGAGCAGATGTACATCTTAGTGTTAGGTCCAGAGCTTAGAGGTGGGAGGGACTTTGGGTAGGTACAGAGGTGAAAGAGGACCCTTGCTGGAAGCAGGCAGGGTGGAGGGCAGCTGATGCCAGACTCTAAGAGACCTAGAAGACTAAGACATATTTCTGGGATGCCCCAGCGGGAATAAATAAAAAGATCAGGGGAGACTTCCAGGAGAAAGACACCACACAAGCATAGGATGCGCCCTGCCGAGATGAGCTTTTCTTTAGGATTGCAAGCCAGACTTGACCTCAAATGGAAATGAGCATCCTCTGCGGACAGCCTTAGCGGAGACTCGGCAGCCCGTGGGGGAGAAGATGGCGGAGCACCAGACACCGAAAAGGCCCAGTCAGAATGGAGACAGTGGTCTCCGGCTCCCGAGCTCACCAGACCCTCCATGACCACAGTGGACAGTACAGGGAACGCACTGAAGCAGTTGCCTGCTCGAGCCCAAGCTGGACCAACTGGGCCGCCCAGAGACAGCCGTGATACAATGCTGCCCTCTGCTGTCCACTGCTGGAAATGCAGGCCTCTGAGGTACACGAGAAAGAGACGACTCATCTTGGCGACACTGGACCGTTGTTCTTAATGAAAATAACGCCACTAAGCTGTAAAACCTGGGAACGACAACAGTAGTGGGCAGCCAAGATATCCCCAGTGATGAAATAGTGGCACTCAAAACCATCAGCTGTAGTTGAAGGCCCTCTCTATAGGAAGGAACGCATGCTGTCAACGTGACCAAGTATCCACGGGTGGAGAAGTCATAGCCCCTGGAGGAGAAGCCACTACTGCCATTTTCCTAACTCAATATAGCTTTTAACTGTATTCTAAATATTTACCCTTACACCCGCAGATCAGAGTAAATCTCCTCATCAAAGAGGCTAGCACAGAGATCCACGGCTTGTCCAAATGCAGGGAACTAAGGATGGTGGAGTACAGTTGTACCATGTGTATGGCTCAGTACCACTCGTCACTGTGGGTTACCTAAAATGAGCTGGGCACACTGGCCAATGTCTGTAACCCGAGCACTCAGGAGGCTGAGGCAGAAGAATCGTGAGTTCAAAGACGGTCCATAAATTTAAACTGTGTCGTATTTAGTACCTGTGCTTTAGACTAGAAGTCAAACTGCAGCGCATGCTCAAAGACCATCATTCCTTTGCATCGTCCTAACCCAACCCACCTCCAGAGACCCATTAACTGTGGCCCTGGAACTCCTGATCAGTGGGAAATTCATAACTGGACACACCAAAGTGAAACCGATGAAAACCAAAGACTTGAAGAAAGAGCCTAAAATCAAATGAAGAAGAAGAAAGGGTTTTCTTGGAGAGACAGCTGACGTCTGCAGCAGAAACACACAGAGGCAGGAGAGTGAGATGTCAGCTTCGGGAAACCAAAAGAACTCCAGATGGAGAGGGACATACCTTCCAAGAATGAGGAAGAAATAAAGATCTTTTTCAGGTAAACAAAAGCTTGGAGAGTTGATTTAGAAGTAAATATTCACTAAGGGAAATGCCAAAGGAGGTATTTCAAGCAGAAAGAACGTGATCCCAGATGAAGGGACCAACGCACAAGGGAGCATCTGTGGAGGGAGAAAAAACTGGGAATGGAAAAGGGGGTAATACGTACCGCTGGCCAGCAGTGTGGGAAGAACACTGCTTAACTGCGGGGGTTGGGAAACTGGGTGTGCAAAGGTTTATTGGGGAGAGGGGTTAAAATAGGATCTCGATATTGATACGACCTCAAACTTGAGATCATCCTATACCTGTCTGTTGAATACAGGCACAGACTACCATGTCTGGCTAGTATACAGATTCTAACCTAAAAGGAGTTAAGATAGATACAAAGGATGGCAGAATAACTTCTGAGAGAGATTGTACGGTAAAACACTATATAGTTAAATCCAAGGAATTGAGACAAAAAGATACCTAGGCCGAACTGGCAAATGGACAAACAAAAATAGTATTTCTTTAATGCAGGTGTGTGATTAGGGTTGGAGAGCTGGTTCTGCAGTTAAAGGCACTTGTTGCTCTTACAGAGGACCCATGTTTGTTTCTCAGCCCCCACACAGTGGCTCACCACCAACTGCAACTCTGATCCCAGTCTATCTGATATACTCTTCTCGCCTCCAGCGACAGCAGACATCCATGTGGTACACATACAAACATGTAGGCAAAACACTCATAAAATTAGGAGCTGGAAAGATGGCTGAGGGGTTAAGAGTACTTACTGATCTTACAGAGAACCTAGGTTTAGATCCCAGCACTCACATGGTGGCTCACAACCACCTTTAAGTCCAGTTTCACGGTATCAGATGCCCTGTTCTGACCTCCATAGGCTCCTGCACACACATGGTACCTATGCACACACTCAGATGCAATCCTACTTCTACATAAAGTAAATAAATATTTCCACAGTCCCTCTTTCAATCACAGGCCCTTAGCAGCTGTCCTTTGCTTTTCAGCAGTCAAAAACTTCAAAATCAACACAATAGCATACAGGATCCAGACTCCCTGTGTATTTCCCATCTTTATGTGGCTATATTCTTTTGTTTTACTTTTACTGTCTCTTTAAAGACTATTTTTTAAAATTATTCCTTTCTATAACTGTCTATACCCATTTTCTTTCTTTCTTAAGCTTACACACATTGTTAATCACACTGGAACCCCTTTGGCGGCTTCTTCCATCTGGAACTCTTATACTGCAGATCCTTAAGCCTATTTGACTGCACGTGGTCCCGAGTGACTGAGGTCCTGAGTGACTGAGGTCCCGAGTGACTGAGGTCCTGTGTGACTGAGGTCCTCTGTGATTGAGGTCCCGTGTGACTGAGGTCCTGTGTGACTGAGGTCCCGAATGACTGAGGTCCCGTGTGACTGAGGTCCTCTGTGACTGAGGTCCCGTGTGACTGAGGTCCCGTGTGACTGAGGTCCTCTGTGACTGAGGTCCCGTGTGACTGAAGTCCCGTGTGACTGAGGTCCCGTGTGACTGAGGTCCCGTGTGACTGAGGTCCTCTGTGACTGAGGTCCCGTGTGACTGAGGTCCTCTGTGACTGAGGTCCCGTGTGACTGAGGTCCTGTGTGACTGAGGTTCCGTGTGACTGAGGTCCTCTGTGACTGAGGTCCCGTGTGACTGAGGTCCCGTGTGACTGAGGTCCCGTGTGACTGAGGTCCTGTGTGACTGAGGTCCTCTGTGACTGAGGTCCCGTGTGACTGAGGTCCCGTGTGACTGAGGTCCTCTGTGACTAGGGTCCCGTGTGACTGAGGTCCCGTGTGACTGAGGTCCTCTGTGACTGAGGTCCCGTGTGACTGAGGTCCTGTGTGACTGAGGTCCTCTGTGACTGAGGTCCCGAGTGACTGAGGTCCCGAGTGACTGTGGTCCCGTGTGACTGAGGTCCCGTGTGACTGAGGTCCCGTGTGACTGAGGTCCTGTGTGACTAAGGCCCTGTATAACTTGAGGTCCTATGTGACTGAGGTCCTGGCTTCTTACAAAAATAAAAGCTTAAAAAACATCTTTGATCCTTTTTTCCCTCAAATACCACATCCAATCCCTAGAGAAAACCCTCCCCTCTGTCTTCAGCCTAGCCCCACGACCCAGCCCCTCCTCAATCCTCATCCTCTATACTACATGCAATAACTGCTACCTGGCTCAGGGTCTCACCCTCAGCTGCACCAACATCTAGAGGAACTCGCTGCAGAGACACCTGAGCGTTTCCTTAGTTCTTTGGATTTTTAGTGCTAGGACTGGAACCCACGACCTCACACACACAGTAGGAAAGCCCTCCACCACGGAGATCCACCCCTAGCCCCTATGCACTTGCCTTAGACTACTTATTAACCTCCTCCAAGTAGACTTCAAGCTTCTACAACTTTCCCTCCACTGGGGCACTGGAATCATTCCGTCCATGGAAAGCATCATGATGGCAAGGCTGGGGAACTTAGCAGAACCTCTTCTTTCTGGGTCTGGACCACTCCAGGCTTCTGCAGATCCTCTGGTAGAACGAGAAGCTACGATTGCTTCAACTGCTGAGGCCAGGAGACAACAGAGCCTTGAACAGAGCCTGGAGTCAAGACTGGGATGCCTAAGATCCGCCCTAGCACTAGACTCTCTCCCATAGGTAACATAAAGGCCCCTGAAGCTGCAATGTGGGACTGTCAGAGATTCAGGTGGGCCCGCAGTCTCAGGTTGGAGGGACCTTGGGCTTTTGACTGTGGGTGACCATCCAAAGATTGAAAAGGTTCCTGGTTGCAGTGTGGGCGGTTGAACTGAAGGTGTGGATTTTTCCCCCAAAGTGCTGACATTTTTGTTTGTCAGCAAAGCAGCAAGATCCTGTTTGTCTTTTAAAACGCCTTCCTCAAGTCAGGCAATGGTGGCGCACACCTTTAATCCCAGCACTTGGGAGGCAGAGGCAGGTGGATCTCAGTGAGTTCAAGTCCAGCCTGGTCTGCAAAGTGGGTTCCAAAGCTACACAGAGAAACACTGTCTCAAAAAAAAAAAAAAAAAAAGCAAGCCAGGGCTGGAGAGATGGCTCAAAGGTTAAGAGCACTGGCTGCTCTTCCAGAGGTCTTGAGTTCAATTCCCAGCAACCATATGGTGGCTCACAACCATATGTAATTTGATCTGGTTCTCTCTTCTGGCACGCAGACAGAATACTGTATAAATAATAAATAAATAATTTTTTTTAAAAAAGCCTTCCTAGGACAGCCTAAGGGAAGGCAGTGTGTTCTAGAAGAGAGTAGGGCAGAGGAGAGTGAGTATTTCTATTTTTAGGGGTTAGACTTAATAAGGTGTAATTTATCCATCACCCTGGAGGAGGTATGCTAGCATGAAAAGATGGAGGGCGGGCGGGGGTCAGCCCATTCTTGGTATCTGTGAAAGGAGATCCAGCCTGATCAGATTTCACACTTAAGTCACTGGGGGAAAGTGCTTACAGGGAAAGTGTTGAGGGGCATTGCCAAGAGCAGATTTTACTCCAGTGACTGAAAAACGCTGTGGTTTGGTGACAGATGCCCCTCTCTGCTGGTGCTGGGCCTGGATAAAATGTCCCTCCATCCTGTGGGCAGATATTAAAGGCAGCTGCAGCCGGGCGTGGTGGTACACACACTGGGGAGGCAGAGGCAGGCAGATCTCTGAGTTTGAGGTCAGTCTGGTCTGCACATGAGTTCCAGGCCAGTCATGAGTACACAGGAGGGCTGTCTCTCAGATGCAGATGAGATGGTCAAATGTGTCTGCGCCCCCCCCCCCGTCCCTGTTTGCAGTGTTCACACTCAGAGGAGACACCCCTGCCTGTCGCTGTCCCCTGTGAAAGCTGCAGCTAGCATTGTGGTTGAGACTCCGGATTCCAGTTTGTACTCTCAGCTCCACCGCCAGATGTAGCCACTTTCGACACACTTCCTCTTCTGTAAAATGGGAATACTATGACACAATTATATGCCATCCTCAGCGATTCGTGATCTGACTAGGAAAAGCTGCAAGGCGTCAGCACCCGCGGTTTATTTCATAAACTAGTTTTTATGATGTTTACTTTTTTAGGTGCTAGGCACTAACTCTTGGATATGCTAGACAAATGCTCCGCCGCGGAGCTACAAAGCCCGCCCTCGGATTTTGGAGATCACTTTGTAACCGGGCTGGTCTCCCCTTCGGATCCTCCTCCCGCCTTCGCCTGCCTCTTGAGCCGCCCTAGTCTCTTTTAGAGTAGCTCCCTTTTCACACGCCAGGTGGAGCCATCGCACTGACAACAGAGGCGCATCTCGGTGGTTAGTCAGAAGATCCTCTCTGACAGGCGAAATCATCTTTTTGAGGTCTGGCTCAGCCAGTTCGACTTAAACCACCGGGAACTTTGCGAACCTACTATCGAGCCCCAAATACAGGACTTGATGGGCCTCTCCACCCGCAGTTCCAGCTTCTCTAATGGTTCCGGTTACAAACGGTTAGACTTTCTGGACCAGGAGAGAGCCGAGTAAGAGCTAAGCCATGGGGGAAAGGATAGGGTTGTAATTTTAGAGGTCGGGCTCAGGAAGAGGCGGGCACAGAAATCGATGGCCCTGCGGTTGGAGCAAAACGCTAAGCGCGCCCCAAACTGTCGGAGAAAGGGCGATACCCAGTGAAACAGCCAAGTCAGGGACTGGGGTGCCTATTCGGGTCCCTGCTGGCCTCAGCAAACTGGTCGCCAGGTCGAGAAGACCAGATTTACATTGTAAAGGCGCCCAGTAAGATTAGAAAGGGAGTACAACTACAGCAGGTGACTTAGGCAGGAGGCGGTTCAAAGTGGGAGGAAGTTCGATTTTGTCCTCTGGGGGGGGGGGGGGGGACTAAACTTCATGGATGTGTTGGAATCCTGGGAAAGCTTCGAGAAGAGGGAAGGAGAGGTGCGGGAACAGGTCCCTGAGGATCGAGGATGCCCTGAACAGGAAGGAGAAGCGGCTTCCCGAGGCATTGTGCCCTCCTTATACCAGTGTGGCATGCAGGAGTCAGGGAGTCAGGGCCTCAAAGATGGGCATCGCCTGGGAGGGGAAAAACAAATGCATCAAAGGGACAAACTCCACTGGCCATGGGCCCAGGTTGAGGGCAGAGGCAGAGGAAATGGTTCACTGAGGGCTGGAGAAGGGGACCAGACCCATGCCAGTGCATCAGCAGGGAGTGAACGAGCCAGACCTGATCTCTCTACTTTCTCTCTTCAATAGAAGATTTATGGAACAGCATATCAGACCTGGTGTGAGGAATTTTTGCCTTAAAGCATCTCTACCTGGGGCTGGAGAGATGGCTTTGCAGTTAAGAGCCCTTGCCTATTCTACCAGAGGACCCAGGTTCAATTCCTAACACCCACATGGCCGCTAACTCCAGGTCCAGGGAATCTGATGCCCTCTTCTGGCTTCAGTGGACATGGCTTACACATGGTAAACAAACATGGTGCACATGAAGGCAAAACACCATCAAATAAAAGTACACATAACAGGAAAATAAAGGCGCTTTACCCAAGTTCTACAAGAGAAGAGGCGGGTTGCTTAACTGACCTTTACTAACCCGGAATAGCATCCACATCCATAAACAGCTGGTATTGCCCTTACCACATGTTGCTTTCAACATTTATCACAGGTGATAAGTGACTTTCAACTTAGCTGTTTTCAGACCACACACAGCCCACATGCACACACACCCCACATGCACACATACACACACACACACACACACACACCACATATACATACACATCTAACACAAACCTTATTCTGGATTAGGGACATGAAAGGGTCGTGATGAAGAAATAGGACAGCTGTTTAAAATTGTGACTTGCAAAATGTCGACTGCGTGGGGAACCCAAAGCATAATAAGATTGATTACTTTGTTTTCTTAAAGGCAAGTTAAATTTAAACGAGCTGCTGAGAACACCGTGTGTAAACAGATTGAACACATAGTTTCAAACGATCTCAAAGCATATAATTAACTTGGTTACAAGCTCAGGTAAAAGTTCAATGTTAAAGGCAGGTTCCAAGAGGCATTTACCAGAAGTCATTTCTACACGCTTCCTGATATTTTCCTAATAAGTATTTTACAGCTTTGCTTCCCATCTGGAAACTGCTCTTTCGTCCTCCCGAAAATGTCCTCAGAACCACTGCTCGGGCCACATGCTAAAGGCTTTGAGTTGGAGCATTACCCTCAAGTTTAGTGTTATGAACTTTCGGATACCCACCGGTATTTCTCTCTTGATGTCAATGTTAATTTGAAATATGCTTTTTAGCTTTTATTAGCAGTTACATGGGTGCCATGCTACCGACTCTTTGGGTGGGGTTTGTTAAGTAGTCTGTGATGAATCTTTGTGTTTCGTGTGACTTACAAATCATATTTCTATTTGTAAATCATACTTAAATTTTTAACATGCTCACCTAGCAAAATTAAATTTTAACCAGGATTTCTTTCTGCCACACGGTAGAAAGATCCAAGAGGAACTTAACTCCAGGCCCCGTGGTCACCTCCCACACTTACAGGCTAGCATGTTGCCTTTGCTTTACACCTCCCAGGTCCATTGCCGTCATTTGTTTCACAGCTCTTATTGTATGGCAACAAGATGACTGTTTAACCTTATCGGGATGCTTGCTCATTTCTGCCCATCTCACTTGCTTTTCCTTTCTGGACTTCTCTATCTTGAATCTACCCTTCTGTGTTCTCAGGGAGACCCTTGGAGGAGCCAACTCTCAGCCATCATCCCTTAGGAGACGATATTTTCCCTTCATCCTTACCCCTGGGCAGTGGTTTAGGACGACGTTAAGCTGGGTCACTTCCAGGTTTAAGCCTAGGCACTCGGCAGGCATACCTGCCCTTCTCCATCTCCGTCTCCCAGAATAGCCTCTAACTCTCCTTTATTTGCTTGTTGTTTATTTCTGAGACAGAGGCTCAGGTAACTAGACTGACCTCAAACTCCTTGACCCCAAACTCATGTTCCTCCTGCTTCCGCCTTCCAGTTGCTGGGTTCACAGGTGTGCACTGCCACACCCGGTCTGGCCTTTTGCTCACGATTCTCCTGGCTCAGCTCAGATGCTGAGATGACAAACATGTACCACCTCCTTGGAATGTAGTCTTCTGTTTGCTTGAATCAAGTCGCTGTCCTCAGCATGTGGCTTTCTGTCCCCCAACCTCCCACCCCTTTCTGGTCAGCTTTCCTTCTGTCTTTAACATTCTGAGGGCATCCCCATGCTCAGTGCTGTGGTTTGGGTTTGGTGTGTCCTCTGCGGGTCTACAAGTCGGGGGCTGGTCTTTGGTGTGATGGTGATGTCTAGAGCTTTGAAGTTCAAGGCCTGTGGAAGACCGTGAGGTCATCACAGAGGTACTTCCTGAGAGGCTCCTGTTCATCACAGGACTTGGCGCTCCAGAGACAGTGGGTGGTTAAGCCAGGTTAGCTGCTAAACTCTCCCTGCTTCCTGTCTCACCCGTGACTTCTTCATGCACTACCGCTACCGTGACACCGTCTGCCATGAGCCCTTCAGCAGAACCCAGCAGAGTGTAGAATATAACAGCTATCTCTTGAGCCTCCAGAACAGCGAACTAAGCAAACCCCTTCTCTTGAAATATCACTCAACCTTGGGTATTTTGTTATAGCTACACAGACTGGACTACATCATCTTTGTAACCCATTGAATATCCATCCACATGGGAACCACTTTTAAAGATTTCCTCTTGACTATAACTTCCATTAGGATCCTTTTCTATTCTATATGCTTCTCGTTGATGTTATTCAATTTCTTATTTTCTCTCTCTATGGGATCTAATTCACAAATGTTCTCTTCTCTTTTTGAAGGGAGGGGGCAGAGTGGGGCTTGAGACAGGGTCTCACTCTGGAATCTTAGTTGGCCTAGAACGTGCTATGTTGAGCAGGCTGGCCTGGAACTCACGGAGATCTACCTCCCACATGTTGGTATTACAGGTATTACTGCTTGACTTTAAAAATACTATATTAATCAACTATGTAATCATATGTTGAAGTTCTGATTTCAATGGCATAATATTTTAGTTTCACTATTTTTATTCTCTTGGTTTGTTTTCTAATTTTTCTGGTTTTGTTTTTGTTCTTGAGAGAGCCTTATATATCCAAGGCTGGCCTCAAAGTTGATATATAACCAAATGACCTTATACTCCTGATCCATCTGCCTCCAGCTCCTAGGTGCTAAGATTACAGGCATGGGCCACCACTCTCTTGGATTTATCTGGTGCTGTTGCAAAGTAAGTCCACCAGAGAACACATGGATACTCTCAAAGCCAGTTAGAAAGTCTGCATTGCCAGCCAGCAGCTAGGGAAGTTTGGCCAAATCAAGCAGCCTCAAGCCCCACTTTTTCTGTCTTTTATGTACAAAAGCATATCCTTTGGTCGGCACACTTCAGTCAGCAAGAGCAGTCAGTGAGAAGCAAAACTACCGAAGCTGAAACTCTCGGTTAGTGTTTAGGGACTGTCCCAGATCCTGGAGCTATGGACTGCTCTTTGAGGGGTCGGGTCTGTTTCCATCTGGCTCATGTTGAGGCCTACCTGTTGGGATTTAAGGTAAGAATGGTACCTCTAACATGGTGTCTGTTGTGCTAAGGTCTCAGGGCCTGCTGCATTCCCCACTGGTTCAATGGATTTGAATCAAATCATGAACTCATCTTGCGATGAAGAATTATATTGTCCCCTCAGCGCTAATAATTTAACAGAATTTATTTTTTTACATAATTAAGTACGCACTTGAGAAAGCGGGCCTATAGTGAAGACTAGGAGCAACTACTTCTGTTTGGTTTATATGGAATCTGTCTTTCAAATCTTTAGTCTCTCCCTCCTCTCTCTCTCTCTCTCTCTCTCTCTCTCCCTCTCCCACCTCTCTCTCTTCTTCCCCCTTCTCCCCCTCCCCCTTTCCTTTTCCCTCCATAACTCACTAAATTAATTTTCTCTGCACTACATGCTCATCCGTCTCTCACCGCTGCCACTCCCCGTGGGACCCGCTGCCCTGCCTACCCCACCTGCCTGGGACCTACAGAGGCCTTGGTAGTGGGGCTGGCCGCCCCTCGGGGCCGCTGCTGCCCCTAGGGAACAGCATAGCTTTTATCCAAACCCTTAAACCCACAATCCCAGGAGTATTCTCGTTTGTGGCCTCTGGGTGTAATATTTTACAGAGTCCCCCTGGAAGGCAGGTTGAGTCTCAGTCGTTAGATTAACTCTAAATTCCCCAGTTTCTGTTTTACATTTTTAGACCCAGGGTCTTGGTTTATGGGGTTTATGGGCCTTTTCTATGTGGAGACAAAGAAGGCAAAATAGGACAACCATAGTCATAGGGTCCATGTGAGTCAGTCTCAGCCTTGGAAGATCAGAGGACCTGGTGGTGATTCATCTGCCTTGGTTTTCTGTAGCCTCCTTTAGCTAGACATGGAGGGTTCATGGGGTGACACTGTATAGGGGTGCTGGGGACCACAGGGTATGAGCTTTTCCATAATGGCTCCAGGCTCCGGGTCAGGATTCTCTTTACCCACACAGGGTTGTAAGACTGGAACTTGTGGGCATGCTAAGACATGGATAAGGGCATGGTGCCTTGAATCGTCTGATGAATAGCCCGCCGGGCTTGTTGCAGGACCTGTAAGGACTTGAGGGAACAGTTAGTAATTTCTGCCTCATGAACGTATTTTAGCTTGTTGCAGGGGAAGGGGGGAGGGCTCCCAAACATAATTTCAAATGGGGTGAAACCCTCACAACATGGAGTATAGCTGGGCCCTAGAAGTGTAAATGGTAGGAGGTTGGCCCAATTTTTGGTGGTCTTAAAGACACGCTTCGTTAATTTTTTAAGGTTTATTTATCTTTTTTATGTCCTGAGCTCTGCAACCTATGGGCACAATGTAGTTTTCAATGAGTATTTAGGACCTTTGGGAAACTGGCCAAAGGCCAGGTCAGTGATAGACCCCAGGGAGAGAGGTGACTCAGATCTGGGAATTAACTCTTGGAGGACTTTCTTGTTATTACTCAGGCTGTCCCCGTTTGGATGGGATAGGCTTCTGTAAAGCACAATGTCGGTTCTACACTCTACTGTAGTATGCCTGTAATACCCGTGCCCCCACAAGACAGTATGCACCAAGACGGTACACGAGCCGGGAACTAAGCTGGAGACTTAAAAACACAGGCAAACACAGACAAGACGCGGACACAGGTCATCCTTGATACAAAGAATGCCAAGTTTATTGTGCTCAGGGGAAGCCACGCCCCAGCTCTCAGGATCTTTCAGCTGCAGACTCATCAGAACCCACTCTGGTGGGGCAGTGGTAGCACACGCCTTTAATCCCAACACTCAGGAGGCAAAGGCAGGCAGATCTCTGTGAGTTCGAGGTCAGCCTGGTCTACAAGAGCTAGTCCCAGGACAGGCTCTAAAGATAGAGAGAAACCCTATCTCAAAAATAAAAAATAAAAATAAAAAACCACTCTGCCATCAGGGTCTCTTGCTCAGGGCAGCTGCACATTGCTCAGAGCAGGGGAAAACAAGTTGTTTACAAGAAATTCAGGGTCTGGGGGTCCACAGCCCCCAACAGCTCCCAACAGGCTTCCACCTATCCAGAGATGATCTCTATGAAAATTAACTGTAGTAGGAGAGTCGCTTGTTTGTTCCTGGCTGCTCAGCCCCAAAATAACCACACAGAAACTGCATTAATCAAATCATTGCTTGGCCATTAGCTCTAGCTTCTTATTGGCTAACTCTTACATATTAATTTAACCAATTTCTATTAATCTGTGTATCGCCATGAGGCTGTGGCTTACTGGGTAAAGTTCCTGCATCTGTCTCCGTAGGGGTTACATGGCTTCTCACTGACTCCACCTTCTTTCTCCCAGCATTCAGTTTAGTCCCCCCACCCATACACCTAGCTCTGTTCTACCCTGCTCTGCTATAGGCTCAAAGCAGTTTCTTTATTAACCAGTGATATTCCCAGCATACAGAGGGGAATCCCACAACAACTAACAGATACTTACACCCAAGAACTGTGGGTTTTATTTCTGTAAAGTGCACTTCTCACTGTTTTTTCAGGTGCAGGTTCCCTTGGGGGCTTTTTCTTTCCCTTGGGGTTTACATGTGTGCAAGTAGCACATCTGGACACAATGTCTTTGGCGAGATTGGGGAATGTAACATCTGGGCCTGAGAAACAGCAGTGTCGATGTCCCCAGGTGGATAGTCTAATAGAATTTGGGGACTGTTCATCTTCTGGACATAGCAGGGAGTATGAATCTCCCATCTGGCAAGAGCCCCCCATTTGTGTCCTGCTTGACATCTTCCATTTTGTCCATTGGTTTCTCTCTCGTCGTTTTGGCATTGGAGCAATTCAGGTTTGGGCAAGATAACCAAGATCTGGAGAGGCCCTACAGTTCTAGGATTGTCTTCTGGCCAAGTCTGCTGCCCTCCTCTCTTGGGCCTCAGGGAAAACCCCTTTTGATGCCCTTTGCAATGGACAATGGCAGCCGTATGGTCCCTCATCGGGCCAGGATTTGTGTTTTGCTTTTTTAATTTTCTTTTCAGCTGAGGTGAGGAGAGGGCCCTTTGGATATGGACTGTGGCAAATTCATACTGACTGTATACACAGCGATGGTTTTGTCTTTCCCCCAGTGAAGACCTGACTTAACACCGAGAAGTCAACCCCCTTCATGCTGACATTCCTTGGCTGAGGGACTGGGACCACACTGTCCCATCCAAGGTGATAACTCTGGCCCCAGCATGCCCAATTCCATTCCCATCAGTCTACAGTACCTCTTCTGCTTCTTGTAGACAGACATCCATTAGACCAGGTCTGATAGGTTGGATCTCAGCAGTCACCTCAGGCAATCATGGAGAGACTCTGTTGGGCAGTCTTCTGGCGGCAGGCTGACTGGGTCCATGACTGAAGTTTTACAAAATCAAATATGGAGATGGTTTAGGAGAAGTGTTTGATAGTGGGTTATTTGAGCATTGGACATTTGCCTCTCTGGGGTCCCCCCCAGGAGGACCTCTACAGAGAGCAGGGTGGCTAGGAACAGTTTTCTGACCCATAATCCATTTGCCAGCTTATTTTTTTCAAGACAGGATTTCTCTGTAGCTTTGGAGCTCTTGTAGACCAGACTGGCCTCAAACTCACAAAGATCTGCCTGCCTCTGACTCCCAAGGGCTGGGATTAAAAGTGTACGCCACCGCCACCCAGCTTTGTCAGTTTTTATTATTATTATTACTAACATGGCTATAGTGGCAACTGCCCAAAAATAAGGTAGCCAACCAACAGAAAGAGGATTTGGTCTTTTGGATTATTATGCCAGTGGCCTGTTCCAGGGTTCCACTATCTGATCAAAGACCCAGTTGTGATACTGCAGACCTCACTCATACATACAAGTAGAGGCATCTTGGAGGGCTGGGGCTGGGGCAGAGATGGAGGCCTCCTTCAAGGCCTCTAAGCTATCTGGAGTCAGTCCCCTGTAGTCCTCTGTAGTCGCCTGTGGTCCCCTGTGGTCCCCTGTAGTCCCCTGTGGTCCCCTGTGGTGGCTGGGTGCTGCCAGTACTAGTGCATAATGGCTTAGCCAGCTCCGGAAACCCATGTGTGCACAAGCAGCTATACCCAAATGCCTCCAGGAATTCTGTGTCTTTGTCTTGGACATGGAGATCCATTTGATGGCTGAGATTTGGCTCTGGAAAAGCATTCTCTTGCCTCCAAGTTGTGTCCTAGGAAGGTAACACAGGATACATAGAGTTGGGCCTTCTTGGCTGAGACCCGTTATCCTAAGCCCTGGATAGTCCCTAGCAAGCCCTTAGCGGCCTTCTTACTCTCCTCCTCGGTTTCTGAAGCCATGGGAGGTTTTCTACATCCTGTAACAGGGTGCTTTCTGGATACTTTTGCCAGAAAGTCAGGAGGTCAACACCCAAGGCCTCATCAAGGAATGTGGGAGAGTTTCCGAACCCTTGTGGCAACTTAGTCCAAGTCAGGGGTTCTTTAAATCCTTGCTCAAGATTCTCCATTCAAAGGCAAAAATGGGTTGACTTATTGGTGTCAATGGGAGGCCACTCAGATCCGTGTGACCCCAGTGGCAGCATGCCCATCATGCCCTGCCGCAATCCAGTATGGTCCAAAGAGGTGGACCAGACCATGGCCATCCATATGGGACAGACCCCAGCTGCAGTAGAGCCATGGACCTAGACATGGTCCTGGCAGCAGCACAGGCCTGGACATCACATGACCTCAGGTGGCCGTGTAGGCCACGCCCATCAGTCTCTCGGCTGTTGTACCTCCAGTTCGGCTTCTCTCCAGAGTCCCTGAACTGTCCCCCTCCTCTCCATTCTCTCCATAACATTCTTTTTTTTTTATTGTAAATAAATTTTTATTTAAGGGATTTGATTCCATTGCTCTCCATCCTGAGTCATCGTAGAGACACCCAGAGGCCGGCCAGGCCTGTGGCCTCCAGCTGGCTGTCTCCCTTGTTTTTGCTTTTAATCAGAAAAGAACACGAACGTTTCCACATGCATTTTTCAGGCAGGCCCCATAGAGGTAATCATACCAAATTCTCTTAAATATAATTTCTTTCATTTTCCCCAAGGTACAAAGACGACAATTATCACCTTAATTAAAATAAAATGCCTTGCTCCTCACCACACTTCCTCTGTTTTATTTTCCTCACTCACGATTATCAGCGTCTGATGCTAAAGAGAGTTCTCAAGGTTTCTGGTTTGTTTAGTCCTGAGGTTTTTTTGTTCTTTTTTTTTTAACCACTGTATCCGTGATGACTAACGCATCCCTTATATTTTATTTAGACACTTTGGCACCCTTTCCGTATGTTTATGGAGTATTTTCACATCTGGATGCAGTACCGGAAGAGGCCAGAAGAGGGCGTGTAGACCCTAGAACTGGTGTTAGATTTCGAACTACCAAGGGATGGACTTGGGTACGCTGCTGGAGCAGCTGGTGCTCTTAAGTGCTGAGTCATCTCTCCAGCCCCTTGTTAAGGCATCAAATCACAGTAACAGGAAAAGAAATTTAAGACACTCATCCATTCCTCAGAGAGGAAATAGACTTCAGGAGGAAACTGTTTCCCAAAAGATCAAAAGTCTTCTGTCTCTGCAGGATGGCGTCTCTCTGTGTAGTTTGCTGTTGTTATTGTTGTTTGGGAGGGGAGTCGTTTGTTCCGTTGTTCTGTACAGATCCTTGTATAACTTGAATTCTCTCCTTTCAGGAACACATCAGGAGGCGGTCAGGAGGAATCTGCATATGTCCTTTCTCCAGCTTTTCCAAAAGATTTTAGTTGCACATTTTGGTAGAGTGTTGCTTAGCCAGCAGCATTCCCTTTCTCACCGAATGCCCACTTTCTTTGTCCATCCCCCACCAAGTTCTGCAGTTCAGATCATTACCTCCTTCCTCATCGAGTTATGAGTAGACTCTATGGGTTTTGTTCTTTTATTGATCTTAGGAGATCTTGAGACTACAGAGGGTTAATGTTGTTCCTCCATAAGCCAGGAATACTCCACAGCGTTATGGGAGCCTTTACAGTCCCTTGAATGGAGCACTGTGAGACTCCGTCCACCCAGGTTCAACAGCAAGCGATTTGCTTCTGTGCCTGCACAGTATGGGCCTTTCTGTTACTGAAATAAAATGCCTCAGACAATCAACATGAAAAGAGAAATGGTTTATTCTGGGAGGTTTCAGTCTGCGGTCAGCTGGTCCCATTGTTTTGGGCTCTGGAGTAAGATACAAGAGGATGGGTGCACAAGAGGGTGGGTGCACCTCCTGGGACAAGATGGGTGCCCCGAGAAGTAAACCGCAGAGCTCAACGAACCCATGCAGGAGTTTATTAAGAAAGGGCAGGGATAAGGAGAAAGGAATGCAGTTGACCAGCAGTCACAGAGACTCCTCACTCCTGCCCCGGGGCTGGGCATTGGCTAGGGTCACCTTCTGAGAGCATAGGCCTTCCGCTTAGATGTGTGGGCAGATCCAGAGGGGAAGTGACAGTTCACCACCTGATCTACTTCTGGGGACAGTGCGCAGTTTCCTCCAGGGCACAGGGCAGCGGCTGCAGAACTGGGTTGCCAGTGTATGTCTTCTGTGCCACTGGTGCGCGTCTGGCCCTGACACCAGTGGCCCATCTCACCACTGTGCCACCAGTGTGTGTCTACTGTGCTGCTGGTGTGCATCCCCGCTGCACTGTCGGTGTGCATCCCGCAGCACTGTCGGTGTGCATCCCGCTGCACTGTCGGTGTGCATGTCGGTGTGCATCCCGCAGCACTGTCGGTGTGCGTCCCGCTGCACTGTCAGAGTGCATCCCACAGCACTGTCGGTGTGCATCCCGCAGCACGGTCGGTGTGCATCCCGCTGCACTGTCGGTGTGCATCCCGCTGCACTGTCGGTGTGCATCCCGCAGCACTGCCGGTGTGCATCCCGCAGCACTGCCGGTGTGCATCCCGCAGCACTGCCGGTGTGCATCCCGCTGCACTGCCGGTGTGCATCCCGCAGCACTGCCGGTGTGCATCCCGCAGCACTGCCGGTGTGCATCCCGCTGCACTGCCGGTGTGCATCCCGCTGCACTGCCGGTGTGCATCCCGCAGCACTGCCGGTGTGCATCCCGCAGCACTGCCGGTGTGCATCCCGCTGCACTGCCGGTGTGCATCCCGCTGCACTGCCTGTGTGCATCCCGCAGCACTGTCGGTGTGCATCCCGCAGCACTGTCGGTGTGCATCCCGCTGCACTGTCGGTGTGCATCCCGCTGCACTGTCGGTGTGCATCCCGCTGCACTGTCTGTGTGCATCCCGCTGCACTGTCGGTGTGCATCCCGCAGCACTGTCGGTGTGCATCCCTCTGCACGGTCGGTGTGCATCCCGCTGCACTGTCTGTGTGCATCCCGCTGCACTGTCTGTGTGCATCCCGCAGCACTGTCGGTGTGTATCCCGCAGCACTGCCGGTGTGCATCCCGCTGCACTGCCGGTGTGCATCCCGCTGCACTGCCTGTGTGCATCCCGCAGCACTGTCGGTGTGCATCCCGCAGCACTGTCGGTGTGCATCCCGCAGCACTGTCGGTGTGCATCCCGCAGCACTGTCGGTGTGCATCCCGCTGCACTGTCGGTGTGCATCCCGCAGCACTGTCGGTGTGCATCCCGCTGCACTGTCGGTGTGCATCCCGCAGCACTGCCTCTGTGCATCCCGCTGCACTGCCTCTGTGCATCCCGCTGCACTGCCTGTGTGCATCCCGCTGCACTGCCTGTGTGCATCCCGCTGCACTGCCTGTGTGCATCCCGCAGCACTGTCGGTGTGCATCCCGCTGCACTGTCGGTGTGCATCCCGCTGCACTGTCGGTGTGCATCCCTCTGCACTGTCGGTGTGCATCCCGCTGCACTGCCTGTGTGTATCCCGCAGCACTGTCGGTGTGCATCCCGCTGCACTGTCGGTGTGCATCCCGCAGCACTGTCGGTGTGCATCCCTCTGCACTGTCGGTGTGCATCCCGCTGCACTGCCTGTGTGCATCCCGCAGCACTGTCGGTGTGCATCCCGCTGCACTGTCGGTGTGCATCCCGCTGCACTGTCGGTGTGCATCCCGCTACACTGTCGGTGTGCATCCCGCAGCACTGTCGGTGTGCATCCCGCTGCACTGTCGGTGTGCATCCCGCAGCACTGCCTGTGTGCATCCCGCTGCACTGCCTGTGTGCATCCTGCTGCACTGCCCGTGTGCATCCCGCAGCACTGTTGGTGTGCATCCCGCAGCACTGCCTGTGTGCATCCCGCTGCACTGCCTGTGTGCATCCCGCTGCACTGCCTGTGTGTATCCCGCAGCACTGTCGGTGTGCATCCCGCAGCACTGTCGGTGTGCATCCCGCAGCACTGTCGGTGTGCATCCCTCTGCACTGTCGGTGTGCATCCCGCAGCACTGTCGGTGTGCATCCCGCTGCACTGTCGGTGTGCATCCTGTAGCACTGTCGGTGTGCATTCCGCTGCACTGTCGGTGTGCATCCCACTGCTGTGCTTCCAGCCATCATTAAAAAATGCTAGCTACTCTGAGCACATCGCGGCCCAATGCGCAGCCTCAACAGTGCACAAGGCAGCTCCGGTGGAGGCAACAGGGGGTGGAGGGTCCTAGCAGAGGCCACCAGGTGACCAACTTCAATGCCCAGAGACTGGGGGCGGAGGCAGGGAGGGGGCACTGCACAGCCACCACTGTCAGCCAGAGCGGGAAGGGGCCAATGCAATGCGGGAATCCTAACAATTTCTTCAACCTCGACTATATAAAATGAAGAGCTGGGGCTGGAGAAATAGCTCAACAGTTTGGCTCCTAGCATCTCTGTCAGGTGAGTGCCAGGGATCCACCTCCCTCTTCTGTACTCCAGGAACACTTGTGAGCATGTGCATGAACACACACACACACGCTTGCACACACATTCACGCATGCATGCATGCACACACGCACGCACACACACACACACATGCGAGCACACACATACTGAAAACTATAAAAACAAATCTTTTTTTGAAAGGCCCTAACATTCTCTTTCGGGCAGGTTTCCCATCACAGCATGCCTGAGTAAGAATTCCAAAGGCCCTTGTTATCCATCAGCTTAGTGGAACCCTTTTCCTCTAACCAGACTGAGCTTCGGCGAGAAACTCACGTGCTGGTCTTTGACATCTGTCAAATACCTCTGGATTTGACAGCAGGATGCTGGCGCCAGAAATAGGAAGCAGCAGGCAGCGCCCTCTAGAGGTGTCAAGCAGGCCTTGCATGGTGGGATCCCTACTTTGTGTTACTGCTCAAGTACAAGACTAGAACAGGATTCCTTCACCCTTGGCAGAAGCAGGCAATGCAGGATTTCTTGGCCTTTGGCCACTGTTATAGCTCCCAGTCCTTGAAAAACTGAGGCCCTTTGCCCTACAGGTCTCCTCCTTCCTCGGGATTGTTGGCCGCCGGTTCACGAGGGTGGAGGGAAGAGAAGCTGGGAACAGCAGCTGTGGATACTGAAATGAATTAATAAAAATGCTGCAGGATCCACGGCGGCGGCAGGCAGCAGAAACGCTGCAGGTCCCCAAGCAGCCGCAGTGGGCCCAGCGGGCCATGCAGCGGCAAGCGGCAGGCCCTGAGAGCAGCCAGTCCCAGGTAAGGATGGTTGCAGGTCCCAGAGCAGTGGATGGTCCAGGGCAGGGAGACACGCGGTGGCAGGCAAGAGACAGAGACATGGATAGGCATGCCGTGTGGAGTGAGGTTGGATATTTATTTAGTGGTTATGGAAGGGAGGGGAGATGAGGAGAAGAACAGAGAGGAAGAAAGGGATGGGGGAGAAAAGAGAGACAAAAGCTGCCTCTCTGAGAGGGAGACAGAAAAGAGAGAGAACCCAGGCTGGAATCTGAAGATCAGTCTGTCTCAGCAGATGGGGGAGGGAGTGGGCGTGGCTAGTCTCTTAAAGAGATAGAAAAATCATTACAGATACAATGGAGATAACTGTTAGGAATATTTCCTAGTGCAAGCTCTCCACAACGCAAATTCCCAATCAAGCCAAATCAAAACAAGCCAGATTAAAAGATATCCAGGTTTAATGGAGTTCTGCGCTCTGGGGTGGCCCCATGGAAAGCCTCACAAACCTAATGCGACCACCTGGAGGAAGAAAAGGAGACCACGTGTTCCTCTTTTGGGAGTTCATTTAAATACCCTGGGGGTCAGGACCTGGCCTGCTGGGATTTGGAGTCCAGAGGGCTAACTCTCAGGGTCAGGGGGCTAGGATAGATTCTAGGGGCTGGGGCCTAAGCTCCCAACTTAACAATAACCCCCCCAGGACATGACTTCAGTGAGACAACTAGAATTTATTCCAGAGTATGTGTGTGTGTGTGTGTGTGTGTGTGTGTGTGTGTGTATGGTTTGATGGTGGTCACTGGGGAATCACCTAATTTGCATTAAAGTCTTAGCTACCATAAGTGCAGCAGGGGGAAAGCATCTAGTAGGAAACTATGCCAAGGGTCACACTAGAGATAAATCAGGCTTCTAGGCCTAGAGACAGCCTCCAGATAAGGACAGGTAGAGAGCAGGAAGTCCTGGCTTGGGAGGGAGTCTCTTCTGTTGCACAGCTTGGAGGAGGCTGCCGGGCCACGGCAGACAGCAATCTCTGACCAACATGGCCAACAGGGCCTCCTCACGTTGCCCTGAAGCTTCCAGAGACCAGGGCCTTCAGTTTCTCTTTTCTGGCTCTTTACATTCATCCATCGATCGATCTTCAGCCTCAGTTCCGGATAATTTCTTTGTCACCCCCGCGTTCCTGCCCGGGCCATTCTCTTAAACCGTCCAGCTGCCTCTTCTTCAGCTTTCAAGCAGTGGCTGCCTTGCTGCTCTTGCGGCTTGGCTGGCCAACTGCTCAGCTGTTTCTGCTTCTGCTGTTTCACGGCCAACTCTGCATTGTGCCACACTGTTCGTTCTTTCCTGTTACTGTCTCAATCCACGCGTCTACAAGTGGCCAAGAAAGGACCACTCAAGAGAAGGCCTTTATTTTAACCCTAAAGTCACACCACCAGGAAAGGCCCCGTGGCAGGAAGGAGGCTCTCTCTCTTCTGACTCACCAAGTAAACTCAAGAGCCTGTTTATTTACACAGTTAGAGAAGGGGTTGTTTTCACCCATCAGAACAAAGTTCACAAGCAAACGAAGGTTACTTTTGTACCAATCAGCTCAGCCCCTTCCTTGAATAGCACTGTCAGCAGCGCCTCTGCTGGTCAACCAGGGGAAGTGTTTCACCTCTCGTGGGTTGGGGCTGGTTGTAAGGCCTTTTAGAGCTCACGGAGGCTTGTCATTGCAAAAAACGCGGCATAGAGGGAATCAGTAGTGACTGGGGCAGCATCTCCAGGAGCCAAAGCAACCAACTGCAACTGTTGCATATTTTTCTCCAAGGGATCTGTGGAGAATTCGGGATGACCAGCAGCTTCAGGGCAACTGGGCCAGCTGTTTGGCAGTTCTTTGACTCAGGGACAGCCAAGGTAACAAGAGAGATCCCAAAAGCTGCCAACTAGGGAGCTAAAGTAACCCATTCTCCAGTGTCTTTGCTTATTTCCAGGAAAATAAGCATCAGGAATGCTTAAAATCTAAGCACAAAGAAATTACCATTGACATGGTGATTTGAGCAGGTTTTACCAGTGCTCTGAGGGTGCCTAACACACAGAGGTGGGCCCACAGCTTCTCAGCCCCACCTTCACAGTTTGTCCTGAGCAAGTCTCTTGACTCACAGAGAACAAACACAGCTTGACATGACTCACACAATAAGCAACAAACCAGCAGGCAGAAGTGGGAAGAATGGGTTTTGTGGACGGGCCGGAGAGAAGCAGAAAAACTGGCTGCCTCTTGAGTTAGTTTGTCTAAGTAACAAATGCTTTTTGAATTTGTGCCACGTGCAAACGACCCGTCAGCCACAAACTGACCCCCCTCTTCATATGGACTCAAGTTTCCTATTGCTCTTGCCTCAGCCCCTCCTCCTCTCCTCTGTGGGCTTCTTCTAACTCAGAAGTGCAGGAAAACACGTGGATTCAATCAATCATGTTGTCTGTAAATCTATCTAGCTTGGCATCTGTCTGGCTCACTGATAGCCGTGTGACAAAGCCCACCAAGGCTTGGTGGCTTAAAAACAATAATCCTTTTGTCACTCGTGATTCTGTGGGTCAACGGTCTGGGTGGGTGGGGCTCAGTGGGCATGGGTTGTCCTACAGGTGGGCTCATCTAGATTATTGGATCAGTAAGGCCTGCTGGATCCAACAGGCCTCCCTCCCTCCCTATGTGGGCCCCATAACGCCTGTTGTCTACCCATTACACCTCAGCTTTCTGATGGAAGAGGAAAGATGATTCCAACCTGGTATGCGTGTTGCATGCATATATACATGTATGAATGTATACATATGTGTATACATGTATGTGTGTTATGTGTGCATGTATGTGTATATATCTATATGTGTACGCGTATGTGTGTTGTATGTGTATTGCATGTATGTGTATGTACATGTATGTGTATATTGTGTGTATGTTGAAGGAGCAGAACAAACTCCATTTTAAGAAAGAGCTCTATTTTAGACAGGACCTAACTAAGGGAGGGAGGTGAATACAGCCCAGCAAAAATCATAACATTCCCAAGAAACTGTACCAGCCTTGGTCAAAGTGACCCCACCAGAGCATTCAAGCAACATCTGCTCGCTTCAAACGTCCCTGTAGGTATCTGATTAGCTGCTGTTTTGAATTTTTTATCTGCTGACAGTCACTGTTTTGAAATTCCCTTATACCCCAACCAACAAATTCAAAAATTGTATACTTTCACCCAATCCCAAAACGCCAAGGCCTGTGCCACCCTGCTTGCAGTTTTCCCTTGAAAATCCCCTTACCCTGAAGCCTCGGGGTCGTTCTCCCACACCCGGTGTATCAGAGGCACGGATTATAGTCCGAGTTAGCTAACTTGTAGTCAATAACCCCCAGTGTGTTAGCATCGGGTGCCGGCTCTGTGGTGGTCTTGTTTGGGGGTCCTGTGACGGACGCTTGCACAACAATGTACTTATATGTATGTGAGCGTATGCATGTGTGATGTATGTATATGTATTTACACTGGAGATAAAGCCCAGACTTTGGGCCTATCAAGCACATCCTCTGAGTTATGTCTGCAGCCTCGGACCTCATTAGAACACTGCCAGGTCACTAGGGTTGGTTTAGTACATTCTTTCTTTTCTCATTGAGTGCTTATAAGGCTTTTAGATAGTAGCTGGAGGCAGAGGCAGGCGGATCTCTGTGAGTTCGAGACCAGCCTGGTCTACAAGAGCTAGTTCCAGGACAGGCTCCAAAACCACAGAGAAACCCTGTCTTGAAAAACCAAAAAAAAAAAAAAAAGATAGTGGCTGCCTGTGCCATGATATTTTGTTTGTGATCTAACAAAGTTTGCCCGAAGATCAAAGTGCAGAACTAAGCCACTAGTCATAGAAGCCCAGCAGTGGTGGTTCACACCTTTAATCCTAGAACTCAGGAGGCAGAGGCAGGCGGATCTCTGTGAGTCCAAGGTCACCCTGGGCTACACCACATTGATCCAGTCTCAAAGAGAAAAACAGAGTCAGGTGGTGGTGGTTCACACCTTTAATCCTAGCACTCAGGAGACAGAGGCAGGCGGATCTCTGTGAGTCCAAGGTCACCCTGGGCTACACCATATTGATCCAGTCTCAAAGAGAAAAACAGAGCCAGGTGGTGGTGGTTCACACCTTTAATCCCAGAACATGGGAGTCACAGGCCTTTAATCCCCCAGCACTAAGGAGGTGGAGACAGGAAGGGAGTCTGAGATGCAGTCTGAGGATTCATAGAGCCAGGATCACCCCTTCAGTCTGAGAATTTGGTAGAGGTAAGGTCTCTCTAGTGGCTGCTTCTCTGACCTTCAACATTAACCCCTATATCTGACTCTGGGTTTTTATTATTAAGAACATTAAGAATACGTGCTGCATGCCTGGGCCCCTCAAGCAACTCATTTGCTAACAAGGTGCGGGGCTTTGCACCAAAATCAGGGTCCTCTTTGTCTGCAAAGTGATCCTTAAGAAAATGAAAGGGTATTTTGTTCGTGTTTTGGTCGGGGAACTAAATTGATCTAAAAACAGTTGATTTTTTTTTTCTAGTAAGAAAAAAGACTATGGCTCAGAAGCACAGTGTATGCTTAGAACTGTAAGGTTCAGGGTTCCGTCCTTGATAGAAGGGAAGGGTAGATGAGGGAACAGAGAGCAGGGGAAGATAGGTGAGAGGAGCGGGGAGTTACGGAACGGGAGGTGTACTTCACCTTGGGAAAACCCAGAGAAGACAAATCAGTTGCTTTTCTTGACTCGTTCCTTCCCCTCTGCTAGCTTCTTCCCGGATTTTCTGTTTATCCGTCACCAGCCGTCACCAGTCTAAGACTTCCACACAAACACAGGTGAAGCCAAACAGAAATGAATGGGCACCTGCAGGGCACGTCAGTCTCTGCGTTGACTGGTTATCTTGGAAATACCCACAATGCTCAGCGGGGCATCCTGTGTGCCTTAGAGTTGGCAGCTGACAGACACAAGGAGCAAGCATGGTTACAGCCTAGGCTTGGAAGACTGGGGATGGCAGTGAAGCCTTCATTAGCAATTGTCTGCTACCTGTGACCCTTGACCTCTCCAGGTTTCCAGTCCCACAGCTGCAGAAGAGGGACACACTCGCAAGTACTGGGCAGGATGGGAGTGGCCTGACCCCACAGGTTGTCAATCGCAGCCCCCCTTTCATCAGCTGAACCAAGCTCTTCTGGACTGCCCTCTCCTAGAGTTGCCCTCGGGAGACCCCGCACCCGTCACTCACCTCAAGCCAGTGGCATCACTAATGAGTCCTTTTGCCAGGAGCACAGAGAGCGCCAGCATTAACGACGTCACATTTATCTATTGTGCTGAGAGGCCAATGTGCTACAGTACAGCTCTAAATTCCGCAGCGGCCCGTAGTAAGCCCGTGTGCTTTCGCTCTGTGTTGCCTTGAAAACGCAGGTAAGCAGTGGCTCGTTCACATGTTATGGACTCTTGGGCATAGATCTGGATCCCTAGAACTGATGCTCAAGCACTTCTGCAAGGACCTGAAAACCAAACCCTGTACCAGGCTCGGTGGCGTGAATCTGTAATCCCAGCACTTGGGATATTCAGGCTGCAAGATCGTGACTTCAGAGTCAACCTAGTCTCCATTGAGAGTTCAAGGCCAACCTGGGCTGTAGTGAAGGCTGCGCCAGGTACATTACAAGGGCCAATGTAGTGTTAACAATCTACTTGGAACTCTCCCCTGAAATGTGAGCCAAGGATGAGAGACAGCGTCACGTAGTAGTGAGGTTGGAAAATAGCCGGGGCTTCCGCTGGGAGCCTTGCGCTCCTCCATTCTAGTTTTCCTTCTGCGCAGTCTCATTGTGTCGCCCATAAACACCTAAAAATAAAGGGCTTTACTATGAATCTGGGTGTGCTATTTCTGTCTGGACATGCGGTAGCTCATGCTTGCCATTCGAGCGCTGTTCAGTGAGCCGAAGACTACGTGCAGGATGTGGTTTGACCAAGTTGTGTATATATAGCAAGTGATCAGGACAAGTGAGCTATTTTTATGAAAGCTGCTTAGGTTTTCATCCCAGATGACAGCCTTGTACAAGCAGAAGAAGCTGGAGAAGTAGTGTGCACTCCTGCAGGATTCAGTTCAAGCTGCTGCATTTTCTGCAGGATGCCACGCAAGGCTGACAGCTGTACCTTTGCAAGTTTATCTTCTGCTATCTCAGTTTAATCACCAAGTACTGTCTGAAGCCTCACGTGGCCAGTCATGCAAAAGTCCACGCTCAAATAGTTCAGAAACCCATTCATGGTCTAAAGGTTCAACTCAGGATGTGGGTTCCATCCCAAAGCGGCAGCCGTCACTGTGGAGAGTAAATGTCTAAACCTAACCTTCAGAGAGGTTTTTTTTTTTTTTTTTAATTGTGATTGTTCATTTAGATGGTGGTGCTACAATACCAGGATGGACCCCAGGACTTCACGCGTGTTAGGCAAACTTTCTACCACTGACAAATAGTTCCATCTACCCTTTGCCTTTCTTTTTTTCTTTTAGTTTTGACACAGTCTTAATAAGACTTGCCTAGGTTGGTCTTGAACTTACTCTCTAGTATAAACAAGCTCTGAGCTTGCCTCGGCCTCCTGGGGAGCTAGGATCACAGTTTCACATCACCAGGCATGGCTATGAACTTCAGTTTTGTGTGTGTCAAAGGAACATATGTGTCAGGGCTACTGCCACAAGTGTAGAATGAACCCCAGCACCAGAAGACGAAGGTGGGAAGATCACGAGTTTTAGGCTAGCCTGGACTACACAGTAAGACTCTGTCCCAAAAAAACAATTGTTTACCTTCAAAAGCCAAAAGTTTGACAATGAAGAGACAGGCACAGTGGTGCGCATTTGTAATCCCAGCACTTGGAAAGTGAAAAAGGAGAGTCAGGAGTTCAAGGTCAGGCTCTGCTATATAAGTTGGAGGCCAACCCAACGCTCCTGAGCCCTCTGTCAAGAAAAGAAGGGGGAAAAAAGGAAGAAGATTTTCAATGAAAAGAAAAAGTCCGCAGTAGTGCCCACCTGGATCTTAAAGCTCTCTCGTCTATATTTCTAAATACTATGCTTGCCCTGATTTTCCTAGGCTTTCCACCGTCCCTCTTAGAAGATTATTCTCATGGCGCCATTGTTCAGCATTCACTCTTTCAGCTGTGTAAACATTACCCGATAAGTCACATCGATTTTCTTGTGCAATTTTTTACCTGTAAGTTAATAATTTGCTTAGTTTTCTATCTCTAGCTCACCATGAAGGTCAGCCTGACTTGCAAATTGCTTCTCAGTCACTCACACCCGTGGGGTATCCTTTCAGGTTTCATTTTCCTTGACTACAATCTTTCTAGAGTGCTAGTGCTTCAGACTGCTGCTTCCTTGGGACTTCATTTTATGTACGTATGTATGTATGTCAGGGTTTCACCAGTTTGTCCAGTTTGGCCTTAAATTCACAATCCTCCCGAATCAGTCTCCCAAGTGCTGACATTCTAGGTCTGCATCATTACACCCAGCTCCCTAGAACCTTCCAAGGGCTTTTCCTAGCTAAGACGAAGTAGAATTTATTTTAGCATCTGGTCAAATAAAGAAAAAGCTATTTTAAGCTACTCTTGTAGGATGTTGAGTATTGAACATGAACAAAACGGTCTCCTGCTTCGACAAACTCTGGAGGGGGCAATCCACGACACAAGAAGAAATTAATACTATAAGAAGAGGATGACTTGGGGTGCTGGAACCCCAGCTGGACTGGGCGCCAGACAGTTATGGATTTGATCCTGGTTCTTTCTGCCCCTGTGTGACTCTAACTGGGCTCACCCAATCTTGAATACAAAGATGGTAAGAGCAACCAAAAAAGGAAACTTACTTGCAGCAGCAGAGGACCACATAGGGCTCATTTCCAAGTCAGCATCTCCCCCAACAGATGGTGCAGAAGACCAGGTTGGGTGGAGAATTCACATTATTATGGTATTATAATGATCTAAATTGCTTAGGGGTTCTTAAGCTTTCTCTGATCATGACTTCTTTACATCTGAGAATCTTTTTTACTACCTTTATTTATTATGTATGTGCACATGTATGCACAGGGCTTGGCATGCATGTCGAGGTCCCATGACAAGTTGAGGGTATCAGTCTCTCCTCCCACCTTAGGGTCAGAAATAGAACTCAGTTTATCAAGCCTGACCACAAGCACTTTACCCACTGAACCATCTCACCAGCCCAACACATCTGAGTCTCAGTTTTATTTGACGTTGGATGAACAGTCATATAAAAATGGTGTACCAATCATTTGCTGGTAATAGCTCATGTTTTTTTTTCTTTTAATTCCATGGTACATGTATAATTTTACCATTTAGTAAAGGCAAAAGAGAATTGTATCAAATGAGGTTCATGTGCTTATTTTTATATAAAGAATTTACGCTGAAGGATGCGGATCATCTATAGACTCCAATTTTTATTTTACAATCATCTGTGCTGATGTCGCTTTATGTAAAATGGCAGAAATGTGTTCACAGCCATTTCAGAAATTGTTGGAAATTCTCTAATCACAAACCAAACTTCATTGAACAGGTTGCGCAGGGGAGTCGGGGTGATGGTACAGGTGTGCCTCAGAGGTCAGAAAGCAGCTTTTAGTAGTCAGTTCTCTGCTTCCACCTTTACTTGGGTTCCAAAAAGCAAACTCAAGTTGTCGAACTAGCTGTCTTGCTGGTCTCCCCTTGAAAAAAATGTTTAATGAAATTCAAATCAGCCACTCAAGAAGTAGGGAGTTTATGTTGTTTGGGCTTTGTTATTGTTTTGGTTGTTTTGAGACGGTATCTCCTAAAACCTAGACCAACCTTGAAGTGCTTTTATTTTTTTTAAAGATTTATTTATTTATTGTGTATACAACATTCTGCCTCCATGTATGCCCAAACGCCAGAAGAGGGCGCCAGATCTCATTACAGATGGTTGTGAGCCACCATGTGGTTGCTGGGAATTGAACTCACGACCTCTTAAACACTGAGCCATCCTCCAGCCCTCCAACCTTAAACTTCTTATCCTTCTACCGCTACCTCCCAAGTGCTAGCTAGCTAGGATTATAGGTGTAAATATATCACCATGCTCAATTTTATGTGGTGCTGGGATTGAACCCAGGCCATTCTTGCTAGGCAAACACTCTTAATGATAAGAATGTCTTAACACCTGAGACCTACAGACTTCCCCCATTTTGCTGTGCCCGCCCACCTACCTCATGTGTTTCCACCAGTCTATTTTTACCATGTCTTGATGGCCAACAAGATGGCCCAGGGAGTAAAGGTGCCTGCCGCTCAAGCCTTACAACTGACGTTAGCTGCCTAGAGCCCATGTAAAGATGTCAGATGCACACATCTGTAACCCAGCACTCCTGTGATATGGGGGGCAAAAAACAGGAGACTCACAGCTAGCCCAAAGCTCAGTGCAGCAAAACAAATGGAGGGGCACTTAGTATGACGTCATCTTAGGTTCTAATTTTGAAATCAATTTTTGTTAGATACGAGAGCATATGCTTAGAATATCTTTGTCTATCTTTTTATTCTGAAGTTACAGCTGTCTCTGAAGGTCAGGTGCATTTCTTGGGACTAAAAACAGATGAATCCTGTTTGATTCAATCTAGCATTCCATCTTTTGTCATTGTTAATTTTTTACTACTCATATCCTCATTTGCTTAACTATTCATGCATTTTACTTTTTTTCCTCAATGATATGTTTATCTTTCTCTTCAGTCTGAAGGATTACTGCAAGTATCTTCTGTATTACTTCTGCTTAGTGATTATGAATTCCTTCGGTCTACTTTTATCATAAAAAGCTTTTCTTCTGGGGGCTGGAGAGATGACTCAGCGGTTAAGAGTACTGACTGCTCTTCCAGAGGACCCGGGTTCAATTCCCAGCACCCACATGGCAGATCACAACTGTCTGAAGATCTAGTTCCAGGGGACCTGACACCTTCACACCAATGCACATAAAATAAAGTTAAACAAAATTAAAAAAAAAAAAGGCTTTTCTTCTTTAGTTATGATAGTTTTGCTGGGTATAGCAGTGTGGGTTGCCAGATACATGCTCTAGAGCTTGAAATACATCATTCCAAGCCCTCCTGGCTTTCAAATTTTCTCTTGAGAGGTCAGATGTTATTTACATTTGACTTGGTGCTTTTCTAAGGTTTCAATACTTTCTGTACTTAGTGTTTTCACTATGACATGGAAGTATGGTGTTATAAAAATGCTTCCTATACATTAACAGGCCTCTCTTTTAGACTTGAAAAAAGCTTCAATAAAATTATATTATTATTATATTATTGAAAATGTTTTCCATGCCTTCAGTTTTAAATTCTCATTTTTCTAGGCCCAGAATTTTTAGATTTGGGCTTTTTAGAGTGTCCTATATATCTTAGTGCACTTTACCTTAGTCTGAACGTTTCATCTAACCTTGAATTCTATCCCCAACATCCGGTCCTACTTTTGGTCCATTCTATTGGTAACTTTCTGAAACCTTTCAGCTTAGCACTTTTCAGTTCCAGTGGGTTTCTTAGTCTTGCTAGCTCTACATTGACTTACTTTGTAATGCCTATCAACTTCTTTCAGTCAGTCAATTGCATTCTTCCAGTTATTTGTTGTAGAATATTATTTTAAGGTGTGTTACTTTTGTTTATACTGCATCTGTTTAACTCAGTGAAGCTGTGTTACTCTACCTGTCTAAAACACCGGATGGTCGTCTAATAAAGAGCAAAACATGCAATATTGAGATTGGAGAGAGGACTAGGAGGGGCTGGAAGGCAGAGAGGATAAATATGAGAAATCTGGGAGAAAAGACAGGGAAACCAGAAAGGAAAGGGGGGAGGCTCCAAGGGCCTGCCACCCAACTATACAGCCAGACATTGAGTAAGAAGAAAAGTAAAGGTATACAGAAACAGAGACAGATAAGTCCCAAGGTCACAGATTCAACCCAATGCCCATGAAAATCCCAGCAAAACTCTTCACAGACTTCGAAAGAACGATACTCAACTCCATATGGAAAAACAAAAAACCGAGGATAGCCAAAACAATCCTGTACAATAAAAGAACTTCTGGAGGCATTACAATCCCTGACTTCAAACTCTACTACAGAGCTACAATACTGAAAATAGTCTGGTATTGGCTTAAGAACAGAAAGGAGAACCAATGGAAATGAATAGAAGACCCAGATATCAATGCACACATTTTCGAACACCCGATTTTTGAAAAAGAAACAAAAAATATCAAGTGGAAAAAAGAAAGCATATTTAACAAGTGGTGCTGGCATAACTGGATATCAACATGTAGAAGAATGAAAATAGACCCATATCTATCACCATGCACAAAACTCAAGTCCAAATGGATCAAAGACCTCATCAAAGCCAGCCACACTGAACCTGAAAGTGGGAAGTACACTTGAACGCATTGGCACAGGGAACCACTTCCTAAATATAACTCCAGCAGCACAGACACTGAGAGTAACAATTAATAAATGGGACCTTCTGGAACTGAAAAGCTTCTGTAAAGCAAAGGACACGGTCAACAAGATAAAACGACAGCCTAAAGAATGGGAAAAGATCTTCACTAACCCCACATCAGACAGAGGTGTCATCTCCAAAATATACAAAGAACTCAAGAAATTGGTCACCAAAAGAACAAATAATCCAATTAAAAAAATGGAGTATAGACCTAACAGAGAACTCTCAACAGAGGAATCTAAAATGGCTGAAAGACACTTAAGGAAATGTTCAACATCCTTAGTCATCAGAGAAATGCAAATCAAAACAACTCTGAGATTCCATCTTACACCTGTAAGAATGGCCAAAATCAAAAACACTGATGACAACTTATGCTGGAGAGGTTGTGGGGAAAAGGGAACACTTCTGCATTGCTGGTGGGAATGCAAGCTGGTAGAGCCCCTTTGGATGTCAGTGTGGTGATTTCTCAGAAACTGGGAAACAACCTTCCTCAAGACCCAGTAATACCATTTTTGGGTATATATCCAAAGGATGCTCAATCGTGACACAAGGATATGTGCTCAACTATGTTCACAGCAGCATTGTTTGTCATAGCCAGAACCTGGAAACAATCTAAATGCTCCTTGATCAAAGAATGGATAAAGACAATGTGGTCCATTTACACAATGGAGTACTACACAGCAGAAAAAAAAACATTTTGAATTTTGCAGGAAAATGGATGGAGCTAGAAAACATTATTTTGAGTGAGGTAACCCAGACACAGAAAGACAATTATCACATGTACTCACTCATAGGTGGTTTTTAAATATAAAGCAAAGAAAACCAGCCTACAAACCACAATCCCAGAGAATTTAGACAATAATGCGGACACTAAGAGAGACTTACATAGATCTAATCTACATGGGAAGTAGGAAAAGTCAAGATCTCCTAAGTAAATTGGGAGCATGGGAACCTTGGGGGAGGGTTGAAGGGGGAGTGAAGAGGCAGGGAGGGAGCAGAGAAAAATGTAGAGCTCAATAAAAATCAATTAAAAAAAAAAAGTCCCAAGGCCAAAGATAGATGGGATAATTTAAGAAAATTTGACAAGAAACAAGCCAATTTAAAGCTGGGTGTTTATAAGCAGTAATAAACTGTGTGATTTGGGAGGCAGGTGGTGCACACCCCCCCCCCAAAAAAGCCTAAAGAGTAATCAACAAATTTGTGCACCTTCTTTTGACTTCATTAAATATACTTATAATCATTCTGATTCTTTGTCTAGGATTTCTTCTCTCACTGGATGACATTTCTGTGGAACTAGTAACTTTTGGGTTATGTTGCCTTGGTGTTTCCATGTTTGCTTCTGTCATAATGCATACAGACGCACCTTTTTATTTGACAGGGTCACATATAGCCATCTTGCTAAACACCTCTGACACTTGTCTTTTCTGCCTCCATCTCTCAAATGCTGTGGTTATACATGTATACCATGAACCCTGGCCTCATCTTGTCAGTCTTAAATTTAAAGTTTATCACTATCTTTTTAACATTTTACTCTTTTGAATATCCATAGACCCTATGTTTCATCTTCCATTCCTGATGGTAGGTTTTTGTTTAGTCCTGAAAACTTCAAGACAAAACAAAAAACTGGGTTTAAAAAATTTTATATTTTTATTATACTGACTTCTGAATTTTTTTCTTAAAACTTAGTGTTTTAATTATTTCATCTTTTTTTTTTTTATTTCAGGTTTATTACATGACAGCCTTTAGCCACTGCTTTAAATGTGGGGGGAAAGATCTCTGATATTTTTACTGGCCAGATCTTTTCTATGATTTTTCACTGTCTGACTCACATCACACTGAAAAGTATTGATATCTGAATATTGGTTTTAAGTTGTTTTTTTTTTTTTTTTTTGGTTTTTCGAGACAGGGTTTCTCTGTGGTTTTGGAGCCTGTCCTGGAACTAGCTCTTGTAGACCAGACTGGCCTCGAACTCACAGAGATCCGCCTGCCTCTGCCTCCCTCGTGCTGGGATTAAAGGCGTGTGGCACCACCGCCCGGCCTGGTTTTAAGTTTTTGACTACAGATTTACAGGGATATTCTCTAAGATTTCAGTCATCTGAAATACATCAAAACCTGTTTCATGAGCCCTCAGACTATCTTGGCGAAATCTCATGTGTAATAGAAAAATCATGTCCAATGTAATGTTGCATGAATATTAGAATAAGGTAATTCATCCACTCAGACTTCCTTTAGCTTCATACTTAATTACATACTTATTGAGACATGTAATTGTCCAAGCAGGCCTTTTAATCTCCACAGCCTGAATATCTAGGGTTCTAATTATGTATTGCAGCAACCAGCTTATATTTAAAAGCAAACAAAATAAAAACATTCTGGCTGGAGAGATGGCTCAGCAGTTAAGAGCTCTAGCTGCTCTTTCAGTGGTCTTGGGTTCCATCCCCAGCAATCACATGGTGAGTCACAGCCATCTGAAACAGGATCTAATACTCTTCTGGAATGCAGGCAAATGTTTAAAAAATACATAATCTAAAAATCTATTAATTGCTGAAGCTGTATTAGAATTGGAAACTATGGTTATGACCTCACCTACCCATGTTTTCATTAACATACTTATAAAGGTTCTGTAGTAGTAGAGGTACATTGTTTTCTTTTGATTAGGTGCCATGTCTCATGATTACAATATGCTCTTGGAGCAATAAAACACCATCTGCCTTAAAGTATACCTTATATCCATACTTCATTAACATTTCACAGTGTATCTTTTTTTAAAACCCACGTTGTATTTAAATTCACTCTTGGTTGTTCAGTTTCACCGTCTCTACCTTGAACTAGAGTTTTGTATACCTTCAGTTAATACAATTAATGATAAACGTTTATTGGACATCACTGGCATATTCCTCTTGTACAGAGAGACCATTTGCTATTTGTTTTTGTTATTGTATGTCTTATTTTTCATTTACTTGTGAGCCAGAGGATAAATGACTAGCCAATTCACTTCTTCCACCAAGTGTTTCCTAGAGACTGAACTCTCTGAAGCACCTTACCCCAGTGAGCCACCTCATGGTCTTGTTTTCTACTTTTTGCTGGTTTTCCTTCTCCGCTTTCTGTTGTACCACTCTGATTACACTATAAACTCAAACTGTACCTGCAGGTTTGCTGGTTGCTCTAAGGATTGTGATGAGCATCTTCACCAGACTACTTTAGCATCCTAAACCAACAAATTCTGCAGTGCTGTTCCATCTACTATCTCTTTGTTGTTCAAATCTCTGCCTTTAACTGAGTGTTTAGAGTGTTAGGAGGCAGGTACTTCCACTTTTCAATTACAGAAACTGAATAAATGACAGCTTCAAAACTTGCTCAAAGTTAGCAGCAAGTACCAGAGTTGGGAATCAAATTCCAGGTCTTTACAAGTCCAGAACCTGCAGAGACCACTCTTATACATGGTTGTATGTGTGTGTTTGTGTGTGTGTGTGTGTGTGTGTAAATGGGGAGAGTGCATGGGAAATTCAGAATAAATCTTGAAATCTTTTGTAACTGAAACAAGCAAGGAAAGGTTGAGGAATCTAGTTTTACACATGAAAATATTAAGGGATGAAAAGAAAAATTAAAAAGCTAAAAAATGACTATAAAATCTCAAAAGCAATTTGCAGTCATGCTAAAAAAAATAAAAGATTTAAAGCAATATAATAGGTATGCTAAGGATTTAACTATATACTCAGAAAACCACCACCCCTAACCAACCCAAAGTACTAAGTGTCTTACATCCATTCGTATCAGTACTTAGAAGTATGTAATAAAATATCTAAGAAAAACTGGACACTTATGTTCAACTGACAGTTATCAAGTTTCTGCAACTTCTTCCTCCAAAACAGGTCAATAGACTTATGTTAAAGACAACATGTGTATTTAAAGTAGCAATTTTATTTGAGTTAAAATTATTTACAAAAACCCAAAGACATACTTCATGAAACTGGTACAAACTATTTTTTCCTGCCGTTGGCTTTTGCTCCAAAGATCACAGCTGAGAAATACTGTATAAAATAAAAATAGGATTGGATTCAGAAAAGTATCCTACTGTTCTAATATCCAACTGGTAGTATTTACAGAAATATTTACAATGGAAAAAAGGTTACCTTAAAACTTTAGTTAATTTGCAAGTCAGCCTCAAGTACCCTAAAATGAGAGTTCTCCGAGGGTTAAAGACACACAAATGCACGCACTGCAGGTGAAGGTGGTGTCTTCCTCACAACCCACCCCACCAGGACCTGCATCTCTATCAGTGCTTGACAATTAGTTAATATTTTTAAAACAAAACAAACAAAAAAACCTGTTAAACACTGAGGTAAATCAATTATCAAATGATTACCAGTGTAACAGAAAAAAATGTAATTCGCCCTGATTGATCTCACCCAAATGTTTACTGTTCCTTACCATCTGCCACAATCAAAAATCTGTTCCCCACATACAATGATTAATAAATATCAATGTATTTTAAAATAATCAAAAAATATCTAATAAATTTGTGGACATCATTTAGCAGTATGCTTTTTTAAAAAAAAAGTTTGCTAAATTAGTTTGGGATTCAGGGCAAATACAGTCCCAATCTGTCCCACATTATTACACTGGCATACTGTGTTCTTAAACGGTGATGGGTAGGGGTTCGGGTGGGTAGAAGGAAAACAATTTGCCTAGAGTCAGTTACTTCCTTATAGATTTCCCAACAATCTGCATTATCAAAAATAGGAAGACAATAGAAGGCAGCCACTGCATTTAAAAACATTACAGCTGGCACGGATACAAGAGCCCCAGTTTGTTACTTTATACAAGGAAATAACAAAGTCTAAAATGAGTCAAAATTAGACTTTTAGCTATTTTCCCCAATACACACCAAACTAATATTTTTATGGCTTCAAGTTTTACAAATCCAATGAAGAAACATGATGTAACTATATGAAAGGTAATTGAAAGTATTAATGAAACATCTCTGGAAAGCCTGTGCTCAGGCTAATCAATGAAAAAGGGGGAAAAAACCACAAGTAGTGGTCTGAACAAAACAAAACAAAACCCTATGAAATTAAACCTATAAACCATGTTCTGTGTGTTCCACAACTGTTTTTTAAACAACTGTTCTATGAACAAAGAATCTGAATAAAAAAAGGGTCTTCTCTACACCAGCAATTTTAAGGCTTTGCGCTTATGCAATTGATCCTGTCACTCTATAGAAGAATATACACGCTATCTGGAAAAACGAATTCCACATTGGTGTTTTAGCTTCCTTATATTTACTGTACTGAACATTAGAAAATATATCTAGAGAACTTCCCTCAAAACGTAACAATGTTTCAAGAGTCTCTCTAGCATTAAGTGTAAACTACCCTGGGTTTGTCTATTTTTGCTTAATCCTGTAACAGGGTACATTATCTTATATAATATAATATTCCCTCAAACTGCTACTTGTTTTCTTGTGCCTATAGCTATGACACATTATGGTATGATATTGAATATGGTCATGGTCTCAGAAGTGAAAAATAGTTCAACACCCAAACCTAATCAAGAATAAAAAAATATACTATTAATCCCTTGTGTCTTTGGATTCCATCTAATTTTAAATATAGACAGTAGTTCAGGGAACAACAACAAAAAAAATTCACAAAATTATTAAAAGCTTTATTTACGATTGGAATCATTCAACAAAAAGCAAAAGCAAATGAGCCTGAAAAAGGAACTAAGCTGTTGTCTAGAATGTCCTCAGAACATTCAATACCTCAGTAGCTAAGCTGCCTTTGCACCTGCCTGGCATGACAGCAGTGGCTCAACATACACAGCAGTTGCACTAACAGCAGCACAAATTTTCCCCTTTAAACCTTGCCCCAAATAAAGCAAGGCAACTAGGAGGTGTAGACTCTGCCAAGGAAGTGTATTTAAATACTGCATGGGACTGTTAACAGCCTGAACCTTTTCCCTCATTTTTGATAGCTGCAGATTGATGTAGTAACTGTCATTTAGCAAATGCAGAATGCATGATGAAGAAATCAGGTGGTCATAAAAATCCAAACACGAATGATACTGATGAATGTTCTTGGTTTATCTTCAAGGACTTCTTTCATGACTTTTCTTTGTCTAAGGATAGCTCCAGCATTACCAAGCACCTGAAGCAAAGGTAAAGCAGCTAGCAATGTTCCAAATACTCGATCACTCTAGAGATAGACTTCTGGCCTGTTGTTCCAACAGCACACTAAAGGAGAAGGAAGAAAATGGTGGTTATAATAACATACATTAGATTAGCCAGGTCCCACTATTAACACCTATTAATTTTAGTACTTGAAAGGCTGAAACAGGAAGATTGCCAGCTGGAAATACAGTGTGAGATTTTGTCTGACAAATAATAATTAAAAAACCCATATAAACTGCAATATGCAATAGTAGTTACTTACAGTAAGATTCATGAAGCTTAAGAATTTTTTAAGCATCTCTGTCATTATGGAGAAATCTCCATCAGGAAGGTATTCCCTCACTGTAGTTACATTGATCTGAGGAAACAGATAAAAAAACAGTCAGTCAGTTGGCAGAAAAATATACTATAACCCACTCAATGCTGTTGGCCTGCTATATATCTTCTTGTGGTAAACATCTACAAGAACCTGAGAACTCCTGGGTTACTCCCATTCCACACTCAATTAACTATGTGCAAGAATACTCGGGTTCATCTCCCCACTCTATACCACCCTACCCACACAAAGAAAGGGTAAAGGGCAAACTAACAAAAGCTACAAAGGAATATCTGTGAATATTTATTTTTGGAAATGCAAAGAGAAATATCTGAAATAAACTGAACTGTCAAATGTGTAAACAGACTATAGCCACAGAGCTGTTTATAAAACAGATCAAAACATTCTCCATGCTACAAAGGTAAATTAGAAGAATTAACTATTCTTTATATATATATCGTTTGTGATAAATTATGGGCCAGCTCCCAGAGAGGTGTTTCCCTTGATTATTAGCAAAAAGCTAAAAAATATAAACAATCCTGTAAGAGGAAACTATTACATATTCTAATTTAAAACTTCAATTTCATTATGTTTAAAAATGCTTAATTTAGCTCAGCAGTGGTGGTACACGCCTTTAACCCCAGTACTCAGGAGGGAGAGGCAGGCAGATCTGAGTTTAAACTCTTGAACAGGGACTACAGAGAAGGCTCAGCAGTGTGTTTTTTCCAAAAAACCTGGGCTTCATTCCCAGCACCCATACAATGGCTCATAATTGTCTCTAACTCCAGTTCCACTGATCTGGCCTCCAAGCAACAGGCACATATATGATGCATAGACATATATGTAGACTGTGCTGGTTAGTTTTCCGTCAACTTGCCACAAACTAGAGTCGTCTTGGAAGAGAACACAGAAATTGAGAACTGCTCCCAGCAGACTGCCCCGTAGACAAGTCTATGGGGTATTTTCTTGACTGATGGTTGATAGGGCAGGGCCCAACCCAAGCATGGGCAGCATCACCCCTAGTCAGGTGGTCTTGAGTTGTGTAAGAAAGAAAACTGAGCAAGCCAGTAAGCAGCATTCCTTTATGGCTTCTGCCGACTTCCCTTCGTGGAGAACTGTAAGCTGTAAGATGAAATAAACCCTTTCATCCCCAAGTTATTTTGGTCATGGTGTTTTACAATAGAAAGAAAACTACAACACAGGTGAAATATTTATCCGCATAAAAAATATTTTAAAGTAAAAAACACAAATAGTATCAATCACTACATTTAAACAGCCTCCAAAATGGTTGTAACTCTGAAGGATTGTTCAATAAAAAGTATACCTCTAAAATAATAAATAGCTCCCATGATGGGGATGAAAGCCCTTCATTAGTTCAAATCCTTCTTTACCAACACACTACAGAACTAAACATTTATAGTGGCTATGGGAAGGATAGTCACAACATTTATAGTACTAGAAGTACAAAAGGAACATAGCATGGACTATTTGAAAAACTTAATAGCTGGGGGCTGGAGAGGTGGCTCAGAGCCTAAGAGCACTGGCAGCTCTTCCAGAGGTCCTGAATTCAATTCCCAGCAACCAAGTAGTGGCTCACAACCATCTGTCATGAGATCTGGTGCCCTCTTCTGGCATGGAGGTGTACGCGCAGGAGGAGTATTATATGCTTAAGAAATAAATAAATCTAAAAAAAAAAAACTTAATAACTATCCAAGACAGAGGCGGGGTTTGGTAACCCAAGAGCCAGGTTTAAAAAGTAGTGGGCTTTTAAAGTAATAAGTAAATCCATCATTCCATTGCTGTTGACAAGCCAAAGAGAGAGAAGATACACGATTAGCAAGAGCTCTGAAAAAAGCTAGATCTTGGGGCACTGTGTGAGAGTTAAAGAATGGAAAGGGGCAAGAACCTCCAAGAGCAGTAAGGAGACTCACCACTGCCAAATACCAGGTGCAAACGGGTAGAGTGGTTAACAGAAAATGAGACCAGATTTTATTGGGCTTCCTAAGCATGGGGCCACAGAACACAGGCAGTTCTTACTGTACATGACTACATGCTTGCTTTATCTCTTCTACTTCCACAATGGGAAAAGCCAATTCACTTCAGATTTGTGGTAGCATCTTGTTTTCTAATTATAAAGATCACCAAGGAAATATATATACAATCACATCTGTGGTTCTAAGAATCCACAATATTGTCCACAAATTCAGAACCTTCTTTTTAGGAACAAGAAAGCTATTGACACCCATAATGATGATCACATATATCAGACTAACAGAACTTCAAGATCCACTGTTCAATACAGTTATACAATACTGACCTAATATATTTTATCATGGCAACTGAGAAAGAAATTAAGGTAACTATGAGCTTTCACTTTATGCACCTGTGCCACATATTTCAAAGGGAACACTCACAATGACTCCAAGATCCAACTGACAAGGTATTTTTACTGTTCATATTTCTTTTTCCAATGGCAACAAACTATCCAATAACTATAACCTCCACTTCTGTGAAATAGTCTAATTATACAGACACTTGTATTTCTCATAGATCTACTTATAGTAATCCCATTTTCCTAGCCTGAAATTGGTTCAGAGGAAAGCATGTGGTCCAACGTTCAACCAGACAGATGCTATGAAGTCTAAGAATGCTCTCTTAAAAAGAAAATGAAGAGGAGGAGGTTTTGTTAGACATTATTACACTAAATGGGACCTTTGGTATGGTCATCTTCCCGTCCCCCCACCCCCCAAAATAGGGTTTCTCTGTAACTTTGGAACCTGTTCTGGAACTCGCTCTATAGACCAGGCTAGCCTTGAACTCAGAGAGATCCACCTGCTTCTGCCTCCCGAGTACTGGGATTAATGGTGTGAGCCACCACTGTCCAGCTAGGAATGGTCATCTTATAGCCATGGCAAGTGCTTTCTACACACTTAAAAATATTTTATTTTAGCCAGGCAGTGGTGGCTGGCATACACCTTTAATTACAGTACCCAAGTTGCAGAAGTAGATGGATTTCTGTGAGGCCAGTCTGGTCTACAGAGAGAGTGAGTACTAGGACAGCTAAGGCTGTTTCATTGAGAAACCCTGTTTCGAAAAATAAAATTTATTTTGATGATTTTTAATTAGGTATATATATGTTCATGGGGGTTTGTGCATAGAGTACAAGTGCTAGAGGAGGTCAGAGGCATTAGAGATCTTGGAGCTGGACTGCTGAGACACGGGTGCCAAGAACTAAGTTTCCAGTCCTCAGAAAAGCAGCAAGTGCTCTTAACACCCGAGCCTTCTCTTTTAACTAAGGAAAAGGACAACAAAACATGTCTGGGAGAAGTTACCCCTCCTGAGTCACTAAAATGGTCCAAATCTGACTTGGCCAGCTGAGGCCAGGTTTTACACTAGTTCTTCTTTTATTTCACTACAGCAGGGACTCAATTATCCATACCCAGAACTCTGTTATATCTAATGCATTCTTAGTTTAGAATGTAAGCTTCAACAAATATCTTAAAGCCTTTAACAGCCCATATAATTTTAACTTCTAGTATGTAAACCTTCCTTTTTTATGACATTAAAAGCATTCCCATTAGGTTTTTTTTGTCTGTTTTGAGGTTCTAAGCCCAGGCTGGCCTCAAACTCACTAGTTAGGATGACCTTTATTTTACCTTCTTGATCCTCCTGCCTTCATCTCCCAAGTACTGGGATTCCAGGCATTCACTGCCATGACCAGTTTAGGTAGCATTAGGGACTACATCAGGGCTTCATGTATACTAAGCAAGCACTTTAGTAACTGAGCTTTATCTTGAGCGCACTAGCTTGCTTTTTAATATCTTAAAGAGTTTCACTCTGATAGGAATATATCAGTTTTTTAAAAAGCAAGAAGACCCCATCTCAAATCATACTATGAAAGCCTGTATTAGAAAGAAAATAAAGATGTTCATTGTATTAAAAATAATTTAAGGAAAACCACTACAAAGTTAGACATATCCTTGGCATTTTCTTTCACAGGGAATTAAATAAAATTGTTTAAATAAACTTATGATCAGTCAAAAGATCTTGCGAAATAAAAAGTATGTATGAATGGGGAAATTTTTTTTAAAGTAAATAAATGCAACAGTAATGGCATGAAGCTGTTAAAAACAATCTTTTAGAGATCCCTAAAACATTTCTGAACTATTTACTTACAGGACTTTCCTGGCAGAGACACCCAAGAAGCAGGGCTGTGTAGGAGGCCACGATGCAATCCTCCATGTGTTTGCCAGCATGTTGAAGGGCTGAGAACAGTTGAACAAGGAGTTTTAACCACTGTACCAACTTCAACTATCGTTATCATTTTAAAAGCTACTATATGAACAACTCGGTACCCCAAATTAATAAAAACTAACTCAAAATGAATAGGGACCCAAATATAAGAACTAAACTCTAACAAACTTAAGGACACCACTAACAAAGTGGAAGTATGCAATCATTTATCTCATAAGATGTTCAGGATATATAAAGAATTCTTTCAATTTTATAGCAACAAGACCTGACTAAAAACTAGGCAAGAGAACTAATACACTATTTCTTCAAAGACACAAAAAGGCCATAAACATTCCAAATGTCTTTAGAGAGCTGCAAATGAATCAAAAACTTTTCCATCAACCAAAATAGCTAAGAACACCTTCAAGGTAATCTTGAAGGTATAAATAACCTTGAACCCTCATAAAATGCCCCCAATACATCTAACTGAAATAAGTTTCTTAAAGTAAAAAAAAAAAAATTGTCTGATTCTTTTTACATGAAATGCCTGAAATAGGTAAATCATTGGAGCAACTAAGTAGATCGACTGTTGCCAGTGGCTAGGGGAGGAAGAAATGGAGAAGCTAACTGCCAACTGATATACAGTTACTTTAGGGTTAAAGAAAACATGTTCAACATTACATAATTGGAATGAATATACAATTCTGTGAACATACTAAGCTATTGCATTACTCACTTTAAAAGGATAATATTACAGTACATGAATTATATCTCAATAAGCAGTTCTTTTTTAACAAGACCCTAAAACAAAGCTATTATCATAATATGTACAAAACTATCAAGACTTATCTGGATTGACCCGCAGGCCTCCAAGTAAGAGACAAATCCTAGTAGCTAAGTTTCTTGGAAGCAAAATTTTCTTAAGAGTATCAGAACTTAGGGGAGGAGTAGCCTAACAGAAAGAGAAGAGGCTCAGCATAAGTCTCCTAAGTAGAAAAGGTTGGACATACTACATCTCAAAACCTTAGCTGGGAGGTAGTGGTGTACGCCTTTAATTCCAGTGTGCAGAAGGCAGAGGAAGGGTAATCTCTAAGGTCATCCTAGTCTACAGACAGTCCCAGGACAGCCAGGGTTACACAGAGAAACCCTGTCTGGAAAAAACAAAACAACAAAAAACAAAACCTTAGGGGCACAGTTACAAATAGCTATTTTGCAGAATTTGTATATAAAGCAAGTATCATAATTCCTGGAAATAGTAGATAGTCAATAAATAATTCATTAGTAAAAACAGTGCCTCTAGCTTGGTGTATATTCCCCTTCTTTACCTAGTAAGTTCTGAGAACTTTGTAAATTTCGACAAAATACCTCAGTTTAGGTGAGGCTGAAAAGAGAAATCTGAGAAATCCATCCCTTCCCTCTTAGTTATACAGTCTCAAATAACCAATGCTGGTCTGCAGCTCATGTTCCTTTGGCTCAGCCTATTAAGGTCTGGAATTACAGATGTGCACTATCATGGCCAGTTCGGCTGCTACTCTTCAAAGAGTGAAGGAGGGAAGGATCAAGAAAGGTGACCAACCAACCTCCCAATGACAACACCATGCTCACTGATAGGAAGAACAACATTCTCACTGTGAAAATACTACTACTCAAGATAAACATGCCTTTATTGAGGTCAAGTTCTTCGTCATCCTCCTCCTTCTTATGTTTCTCCTCTGTACCATCAGTCTTTTCAGTTGACACCCATTGTATTTCTCCACTTGTTTCTTGCCATTCTCCACTCTTATCATGCTGAGTGGTGGGAGCATCTTTGATCAACTCATCTGTTTTACTCTCTGCCAACTGAGCTGCTCGCTCTCGTTCAAGAAATAGCTGATAAAAGTTATTTTTGAAAATCATTAAAAAGACATCAGTAAGTTAGTCAATCCTAAAGTCAGCACTAAATACATATGAGCAAAACTAAATGATTTCAAATGATTGTATTTATAATCACACACACACACCAATTATAAAGAAGTGGGAAGGACCTGGAAGGCTCTGGAGGAAGAAGAGGTATGGAAATTCAAAAAAAAAAATTAATCAAGTATCAACATGTACATATTCTAATATTTTGCTCTAAATAAGAATATCTTATTTTTAAAAAAAGCTTGTTGGGCTGAAGAGTTGGCTCAGAGGTTAAGAGAACTGACTGCTGTTCCAGAGGTCCTGAGTTCAATTCCCAGCAACCACATGATGGCTCACACCCATCTATATTGAGATCTGGTGCCCAGAACACTATATATGTAAAATAAATAAATTAAAAAAAATTGCTTCCAACAAATAAATAAATAAATAAAAATAAAAAAGCTTGTTCTATATTTTACCAAAAGACAAAAATAAAGTATAAATGCTGCTGAAATTTAAGTAATTTAGTTTATATACTGTTTCCAATAATGAAAGACTCAATAATTGTCCTTAACCCAGGGAATTCTACCTAAAATTTTTTTTTAAACTGCCATTTTTTAAAATTAAAAGAAAAGAAAAATCAACAAACATATGCATATTGGATAAATTAGCCAGTAGGAAAGACAATAATTAAATACACAAGGAAAAGCAACATGACTTCTTTAAAAGAAATTAAAGACATAAACAATTAGAAAATATAAACGGTCCCAGGAAGAACTAGATCTTAAACATTATTGGCATTTTTATTATTGAAAGTACGTAAGGGAGACTATTAGGAGAGTTTACTATTTATTATGTATCCCATACAGTCAAGAGAAGCCACCAAATTCCTTGTCTTTAATTAGTTTACTTTCCTTTTGTTGTTATTGCATAAAACACAAAAAGCACTTAATATACCCATTCACACCATTTGAGAAATGCAGCAAGTTACTAATGAGAATTACCTAAATATCAAATACTAAACAGACCTTAAAAGATGTGTTAAATAAACAGACTCTGAATACAGCATGTGTAAGATAATAACCTAGAAAAACCAAAGAGCAATTCTCAAAACCAGTCCAAGAATCCCAGAGGTCCTAGGGACCATGCCAGGGAATCTGGAAGCTGAAGACTGAAGAAGTCAGTTGACTTTTCATTTTATGAGTGGACAGCATTTACCTAATACGCAATTGTGTTGTCACTGCTTCTCACCTGTACTAATGCCTGAACAGCATGAACTTGTCCAGCTAGCCTTAAACTCTGATCTCCTTCTCCACTAGAGAAGGAGGAATCGAAAGAACATGATGTTTCCATGTTGACAAGGCAGTGTCGATTCCGGGCACTATACTCCACCAAATTTATCAGTAGACCCAATCCCTATAATATATTAAAAAAATAAAATTATTACAAACAAGAACTTAATGGATTATATATATGAACTTTTATTGTCAAATAAAATGTTAAACAGAATTCTTCCATTTGCAAACCTGTTAAAAACCACTGTGTAAGACACTGCTCTTTTCAAAGAAAGATTCTTTCACCTGTTTGGGTGGGCAGCAGAGGAACTGTCTAGTGCTCTCTATAGTCGAGGCGGCCTTGACCATAGCCATCCTCTTCCTCCACCATCCAAAGTGCTGGGGTGATGGACACCAGCCACACTTAGCTCCTCAGTTATTAACCACCACCTTCAGTTTAAACCTCTATTTTTATGAAGGAGGTTTCATTTATTTACTAAGAATAGTATTCTGGGGGCTGGAGAGATGGCTCAGTGGTTAAGAGCACTGCCTGCTCTTCCAAAGGTCCTGAGTTCAATTCCCAGCAACCACATGGTGGCTCACAACCATCTGTAATGAAATCTGGCGCCTGCTTCTGGCTTGTGGGAACACATGGAAGGAATGCTGTACAAATAATAAATAAATTAAAAAAAAGATTTAACAAAATGATAACTCTTAAAAAAAAAAAAAAGAATAGTATTCTGCCTGCATGTACCCCTACAGGCCAGAAGAAGACACCAAATCTCATATGTTGTGAGCAACCATGTGATTGCTGGGAATCGAACTCAGAACCTCTGGAAGAGAAGTCAGTATTCTTAACCTATAAGCCATCTCTCTCCAGCCCTATGAAGGAGGTTCTGTAAGACAGAAATATATGGAGAAGTATGTTCATGAGGACCCATCAAAAAAAAAAAAAAAACCAGAATCTAAGAACCTCTGGAAGAGTAGTCAGTGCTCTGAGTCATCTCTCTAACCCAGCCCAGAATATATTAAAAAACTGATTTCCTTTTTTTTTTTTTTTTTCGGGACAAGGTTTCCCTGTAGCTTTGGAGCCTATACTGGAACTAGCTCTTGTAGACCACACTGTTTTCGAACTCACATAGATCCACCTACCTCTGCCTCCTGAGTGCTGGAATTAAAGGTGTGTACCAACACCGCCCGGCTAAACAAACGATTCTTAAATCCAAACTAAAACAAAGGTTCATCATCTAAAAATAAGATAAAATACCAAGTGGCACTTCAACTCACCAGCACCCGAATGTCAAATCTCTGCTCCTGAGGTAGGTACTTTGGAACCTGAAGGACACAATTCATTGCTGTGCCTATGAGTCCATCTTGTTCTCCTGTCTTCGTGCTGCCCCACTCTGAAATAAATATAGAAACAAAAATTTTCCTTATGACACCAATAACCATATTTTAAATGATTTTCTTTGTTGGTTTTTGTTTTCTTTTCCCAAGTCCTGGTTTTACTCTGTAATACTGACTGACCTGCTAAGCAGCCCAAGCTGGCCTCTATCTCATGGCACACCTCTTGCCTTAGCCTCCCCAAAAGCTAGGATTATAGGTATACACACCATACCCAATTATTAAAATAAGTATTAATTTTTGCCGGGCAGTGGTGATGCATACATACCTTTAATCCCAGCACTTGGGAGGCAGAGGCAGGCGGATCTCTGTGAGTTTGAGGCCAGCCTGGTCTACAGGAGAGACTCTAATACTACAGCGAAACTGTCTCAAAACATTTTAAAAACAAAGTATTAATTTTAAATTGTATTTCACTCCTTTACTGAAATATGTGGTTTTGATATTTCAAGGCTTATTTACTAGGCAGTTCTAAAAGAAACAATTCCTAAAATTAGCTTATGACTATGGAAGTCAGTCAATTATGTAATGGAATATTGTAAATTATTACATCAAATATAGAATAGCTTATTTCTATGTGCAATATATAATTTTTCAATAAGAAAATATTACTTACCATTATCATTAGTTAAATTGAGCAATACCCCAATGATAGCCCTCATGCAGTCCTCCACTGCTTTGCCCACATGGTTAGTTACATTCTGGTAAGGCAGAGGTTTACTATCTGCTATGCATATGCTGTTCTCAGCGCGGTTATATTGCTGGATCAGTTCTTCACAATGCTGTAATGCTCTTAAGAGAAAATAAAATGCATACTATAAACAGTCAAGGTTCTTGGTTTTGTTGTTTTTCTAATTTGGAAGTTATATTTAATGTCTAATAATGTACCATATGCCTGATAATCTCACTAGTTGTTAAATTTTGATAAACTCTTTCTAAAGAAAATTCAAAGTTCATTCCATGATAAGCATGATGGTTCGGGTCTATAGTCCCCATACAGAGGAGGCTGACGCAGAAGGACTGCTTTAGCCCAGGAGTGAGATCCCATTTCAAATCAAACAACTACCACCACCACCACAACAAAATCTCACAAGAAAAAACTCCTGTTACTTGCAGGAGCTGTGGTATTTTATTCCTACCTCAAACACAAAAAACATCACAAGGCATGCCCACCCCATCCTCACAAAAGCCTTTAATGAACAATGACAGGTCTGCCCAGTTTTACTTAGCTATTTTTCACTTAGCAAATAAGGAAAAGAATGTTTTAGCAGTAAAGATGGATATTACTAAATGCTTGGTATACATTAAGGCAAATCATTAGTTTTAATTGTAGATGATTCAAATTAACAGGTCTCCTGGCAGTTATACCCAATAAGTCCTAAGACTGGACACATACTAACAAGGACACATAATATGTATACAGTCTATTTCTAAAGACTATCTGTAGTTTGTATTTGTTTATTATTATTATGTGTGTATGATGTGTATGGCGGTGAAGGTACCACATCACTCATGTGGGGGTCAACTTTGTGAAGTCGATGTGCTCCTTCCACCTCTGCATGGGTTCTGCGCATTAAACAAAGGCTAAGTCTATACTCCCAAGTACCTTTACCTCATCCACTCCAGCCCCCCAAGGCTTCTTTAAACCATCAAATCCATTAGCTGTTTCCCTCCAAGTCTGACATGTATCAAGTAAGCTGATTTTGTCAATTTAATTTTTCAAGAATTGCATACCATACAAAACCCTTAAAGAAAACTGTAGCATATTTAATCTATTTCTGGTTTCTTCTTAATACATGATGAGGAAATTCTATATATAAAATTTCTAATATTCTACAATTCTTGGTTAGGAAGATGTTCTTATAAGGCCAAACCCAAATAACTTGTTCTTCTGATGTTTGAGGATACTGACAGAATTTCCCTGTTGTCATTAGTACTGTCTGTCTTAAGTATTACTGCGTATCTATGATGGTTTCCAGGTGAGTGCTACTTCCCATTCAATTCTGACTTTTATCATCACTTCTAAAGACGAAAATCCTACACAAGAGATGAAATCTGTCATACTAAAGATTTCTTTACAAAGGCAATTCTCAGAGATTAGTCCCTTTTTGGGCGGTGGGGAGTTCGAGACAGGGTTTCTCTGTAGCTTTGGAGTCTGTCCTGGAACGCCCTCTGTAGACTAGGCGGGCCTCACAGTCTGCCTGCCTCTGCCTCCCAAGTGCTGGGATTAAAGGCATGCACTACCACTATCCAGCAGAAAGGACTTTTAAAATCAGAAATATAATTTTTGTTAATCAAAAGAATAAAAAAATAAAAACAAAACAGCGACTTGGACTGAATGATAAGAGTATTTGGCTGGTATATGTGAAAGTATAGGTTCAATCCCTGCTATTACACAACAATAAACCCATCAACCACCCACAACAAAAGCATAACTACTACCCACCAAATAAAATGAAATCAGAAAAAGATTTAACTTTTTTTTTTTTTGGTTTTTCGAGACAGGGTTTCTCTGTGGCTTTGGAGCCTGTCCTGGAACTTGCTCTTCTAGACCAGGCTGGTCTCGAACTCACAGAGATCCGCCTGCCTCTGCCTCCCGAGTGCTGGGATTAAAGGCGTGCGCCACCATCGCCCGGCAAGATTTAACTTTCAAGAAAAGTCCTTGGTAAGAAAGAATTACATGCATTAAGGATAATAATGTCCTATAAAACTCACAAAAGCAACACAAAACAGGATATGGAAATGATACAAGATAGTATTCAAACTAAGGTTATCACACCATTCTGTCTACATTTCTTTCCAATTAAGAGGTTAAACAGTTACACTGGACCACTCGCATTGAAACATTTGCTTCTTTCATAAGGAAATTTACAAAGAAAATAGAGGGTCATATAGAATTGCAATTTAAGATTAATTTTTCAAAGCAGAGACCCAGAGAAAGTTAAATCCCAGTGGCATAATGCTTGCTAAGACCAAGGCCAGAGAACTAGGGCAGAGATAGCAAAAACTAGGACAGCGATACCAAGAAGCTGCTGTATTAAGACAGAACCAGGACTGGAGACACAGAAGCACTGAGGTGACAGCACTAGCCTAATTGTGATGAAGGCTAGACAAGGAGACATGATACACAAAGATCTGGAAAATGAAATATAAATAAAAAGCAGAAATGGAGTTACAATCCACTTCGAACATCACTATATGCTAAGCAATGTTCTAGAAGGCCTTACAAATAGAAAAACTTGACTCATTAACATATATTGTACATACACCTTTAAATGTCTTATCAAGCATTTGTTACCTAGACATATATTATATACCTTGGGAAAGTATATCTATGATATATGTTAAGATATATTTACCTGATTGTGAAAACTACACTAGTAGCTAGGTACAATTCTTCCTTCCCCATAAGAACTTGCAACAACACAGTAACTTGTCCAGGATTATAGCTAACATGAAAAAGCTGAAATTCTCACCAAAACTCAAGAATCGGTACTCCTAACTTTTGCTCAACAATGTACTTATTCACAAACCTAACAGATAACACATTTTAAGGAGGAATAGAATACAACTTTAATTCCTTTGTTAATAAGAGCATTTATAAAAACTTACTTAGCTGATGAAATAATGAGTTGTGAATCTTTATATGCGATCAAGTAGCTTTGATTCTCTGGATTATGCACTGTTACCTAAAATGAAAGAATATAAAATGACTGTGACAATCCACAATTTTCATTTACATAAATAATACCACACTTTACCTGATGCCTTAAAATATATAAAGATGAAACCGATTTTGCCATCTAAGCATGCAACTACTCTAGTTGTGACCCACAGAGTTGTAATTAAAGGTGGGGCTGCAAAACCAACATAGAAATTTCTCAATGCTCCAACAACCAAAAACTAATTAAAAGTCAAATGCAGAATAAATCCAAAGTGTTTCTAGAAATGCTCACCCATGGCTCATTTCATGAATTCACTTGGCTTTAACGCAGAACATGAGCATTTTGCATCATGCCTATTGTCTTGCCACAAACCAACAAATGTTTCTCAAACAGTTAAGAAACAATTATGTTTTAGGCTACAAGTTACAACATACACAAAAATTTCTGGCCTTATACAGAGTCATTTGCTTAAACATAACAAAAACTTTTAATGGTTTCCTTGGTGTATATCAAACTAGTATACCTTTGAATTGTGCATTTGTTAGAATGACTGACTTTAAAAATTGCTATGTAGTTGATGGGCATAGTGATACACACCTTTAATCCTAGCATTCCTGTGGCAGAGGCAGGAGGATCTCTGTAAGTTTGAGGCCAGCCCGGTCTATGACACAAGTTCTAGGGCAGTCTCAAAAAAACAAAAGCAAAAATAAACTGTTGTTTAAGATTCTGTCTTCATTTTAATTTTAAAACCTTTTGCACTATGTACCTATTTAATATGGCAAATATATTGAGGGTCACATTAAAATTTACTGGGCAAAACCGGGTGCTGAGTGGCAAAGTTTATGAAGCCCTAACAGGGAATTATCTCTACAACCTGTGGGTGCAACCTATAAGATCAGTATTTAAAATAAGAAAACTGCTACCCATAATAGAGCACACATCTTTGATTTCAGCATTCAGGAGACAGAGGAAGGCTTGTCTTTGAGTACAAGACAATCCTGGTCTACACAGTGATCATCCAGGTCAACTAAAGTTACATAGTGAGATCCCAACTAAAAACATTGATTTATCATAAAATTAAGACACCACTGTCATAATTACTAATAATTAATGTAGTCATCACAATTCATTTGCTACAATTAACTGCCAAATACTTTGAAGTGCAGACATAAAAATCTCCAACATACAAACTTGATACTTTAAAACTCATAAATATATTTTAAATATAGTTTTAAATTTCATGTCCTTTTTTGTTTAGTATATATGTATATATGCTTACAGTTATATATTTATGTGTGTGTGTGAGAGAGAGAGTGAGAGAGAGAGAGAGAGAGAGAGAGAGAGAGAGAGAGAGAGAGAAAGAGAGAGAAAGAGAGAGAAAGAGAGAGAGAGAGAAGGGGGGGGGGGGGGACAGAGTCTCTACACTGCCCTGGCCATCCTAGAACTCACTATGAAGCTCAGACTGGCCTTGAACTTATAGAAATCTGCCTGTCTCTGCCCAAGTGCTGGGATTAAAGGTATACACCACCATACTCAGCCATTTAAAAAATTTTAAATAAAGAAATAACATGTTATCTAGTAAGCAACACCCTAGAAGGAAGAACAATTTCAATTTTATGAATGCCAAAAGCTCCGCCGTGTTTTTAAAAGTGCCTAGTCAATCCACTTCATCAGCAATTATACATCCTAAAATTTACTAGCAGTAAAACTGTAGCCTACACTGAACTAGGTTAAGTCATTCATAACCAAAGAAAAAAATATTGTAACTACCGCCCAGCAGTATTATTTTCCAAAGTCAAATGTTTAGCTATGTTTACTGACTCATAATCTAAACAAATAAAAGCATACTAACTAAAGAAAGAAAGAAAAGACTAAATCTTCTGTTTTCTACAAAACAAGTGAGTATTTTTACCAGAAACAGAATTCTGTAATAAGAAAACTATAGTTTATATACATATAAACAAATCTGTGTGCACCTTTCATTTGAAGCAATAATACACAAATAGCGGCTTTTTGTTTTGAGACAGGCTTTTATGTAGCTAATGCTAGGCTCTAACTCATAACCATTCCTCCTTAAGTCTCCCAAAATTTTAGGATCCTAGCATCTATCATCTCATGTCCAGCAACCCAACACATTCTTAAAATGTAAGATGCTCACTTACTGACAATTGGTTGTGAAAAGAGCCCTTGCAACTTTAATTCAGAGAAACTCCAGGGTATATAAAGTATCAGGTGGTTATAAGTACATATAATCACAATTAGAAATAATTCCCTCATGCAGTTGTCCATACTTACACTCTCTAAAACTCGTAAACATCTCTCTGCTCCCCATAAAGAGGCTACTAGTTTCTCTTCATCCTCATCTCTACTTAAATGATCCACACACTCTTTTACTAGGCAAAAAGAAATGGACAAGTTAGTATATAAAACTTCAATAATTATTCCTTTGCTAACATCAAAATTCACCCACACACATGCAATGAATATGCTGGAATGTGAACATCATTTATGCTTGATACTAAGTGTAGTGGTTTGAATGACAATGGCTCTCACAGACTACAATATTTGGATGTTTGATCTTTAGGAAGAATTAGGAGGTCTGGGCTTGTCAGAGAAGGCCTATGCTAAGGATGGGCTTTGAGGTTTCAAAAAAACCTCAGGCCACTCTCAGCTAGTTCCTCTCTCCCTCCCCTTCTCTACTCAGTACTTGGATATATCAAAATGTGAACTCTAGCTACTGCTCCAGCCCCACATCTGTCTGCCTTCATGCTCCCTGCCATGATGGTCATGGACTTACCCTCTTAAACTCTAAGTCCTCAATAAACTCCTTTTATAAACTGCCTTGGTTACAGAGTCTTCTCTTTGTTGTTGTTTTCGTGAGATTTAGGTTTCTCCTGTGTAGCCCTGGCTATCCTAGAACTGGCTATGTAGAACAGACTAGTCTTAAACTCAGAGATCCACCTGCCTCTGCCACCCAAATGTTGGTACTTAACATGTGTGCCACTGTGTATGTGTGTGTCTGTGTATTGTATACAGACCTTTATCTACAATATGATCCAGACCACCCAGAAGCCGGAGCTCTTCTTTAAACCAATCTCCTGCTCGCTTGGAAGTGAGGGACAGCAAAGTCTCCATAGCTAAATGACCAGTCTTTAAAAAAAAAAAAAAAAAAAAAAAAAAAAAATCAAGAATACTTAATTAATGAATACTGAGGTGATGAATATTTTCTTTTTTCTTTTTCTCTTAAAACAGGGCTTCAGCCAAGCAGTGGTGGTGCACACCTTTAACCCCAGTACTCGGGAGGCAGAGGCAGGCAGATCTCTGTGAGTTCAAGACTAGTCTGGTCTACAAGAACTAGTTTCAGGATAGGCTCCAAAGCTACAGAAAAACCCTGCCTCGAAAAACCAAAACAGGGTTTCTTCTCTGTATAACTCTGGCTGTCCCAGAACTCAGAGAGATCCACCTGACTCTGCCTTCTCAGTGCTGGGATTAAAGGTGTGTACTGCCACCTCCCAGCTAGAATAATTCTCAAGGAATAATTTTAGAAATATTTTTATTAAAATGTATTTAAGTCAAAAACAGTACAATAAATGTTTTCATAGGTGAATTAACTTCCAATTTTATCAGAATAGTCCATACTGAAGAATCTGTGCCTCAACTATATTGCTTGCTTTTAAGGAAAAAATTAAAATTAGTTTCAATAATATACAATGTCAGAATAGAGGCTCAAATGTGGCATTCTGAATCAAATCATCTATTCTTTACTATACATAAATATATTGGATTAACCAAAAAGAATGTAGTTATACACATTTCAGGAAAGCAAGTATGGGAATGTTGGTGACCCTAAATGTTCAAGTTCAACGGTCACTAATTTCAACAGCCTGAAGGTACAAAGGGGTAACAAACAATTTTGGTTTATACTTTTTCTGATTACAGTAAACATGAGCATTTTTCCACGTATTTAACAGTGAACCATTTTATTCTTCAAGTTCTCTGCTCACCATTTTTTTTATTTTCCTACAAAGTCTTATCATACTGTCTTTAACTGTATTCTTTAGGACTATTTGGCAGCTAGAAAATTTCATGTAGTCACAACGCTATATATTCAAAACCACCACTATATGGTGCACAAATAAGAATCACATTTACAACTAGGTTAGCATTTTTCTTTGTGAATCTATGGTTTTAAAGCCTAAAGAGACCTTCCAACAGAGTAGTCTAGTTCTTGGTGTAATAAAAGAAATTTAGCCTAAAAGAAGAAGTAATCAGCAGGATGGGAGGCAGCGATCTAGTTACTGTTCAGCATGCTAACCCCTGGTAACATACCAATGAACTATTCATTTAAAAAAAAGAGTATGGGAACAATTAGCAAAGAGCAAAAAGACTTCTTTGTACAGATACCAACCTGAACCTGAACTTACACACTTCAAAAGAGAAAACTTTTCACCTTGGCATGTATATTTAAAACTGAATATATAGATTATGTACAAAATAAAACAAGACTCGTCAATGAGAATCTTAGTATTACCAATTTAGAAGGAGCTAAATACTTTTTAAAATTTCTTCAGAAAGAAAATTTATGCTAGGGTAAGTACAGAATTAGAATCCAATACAACAAAAGCATTGAATTGGGTTCAATTCTCATTCTAGGTTCTCCAAGAAATAATTTAATGACCAAATTTATTAGTTCATGAGTCTTAACAATGATGCTAAGACCTAATGCTACAATCTTTAAGTAGAGTATAAAAAAATTTGTATTAGTAAAAACTATATATTTTAGGTTATTATGTAGCACATGATAAGCTCTATTCAAAATTAGCCTATAATTTTAAGCATTTTTATTTGAAAACTAAAATAATCATCTAAAGCAAAATTACTAATAAGACTTCTGTTAACTATTAGCACTTAGTTATCTACTGTTTAAATCTCTATTACTACTATTATCTTATGCCTTATCAACAAAACAAATATATATAAAAGAAGATAAATTATTTTTTTAATTTTATGACCTCTTTTTCTTTGGGGGAGGGAAGACAGGGCTTCAAACTGGCTTTGAACGCAGAGATCCACCTGCCTCTGCCTCCTAGGTGCCGGGATTAAAAGTGTGCATCATCATACCTGACTATAAATTTTATTATTTAAAAAAATTAATAAAAAAAACTTTAAAATTAGTCAGGCAATGGTGGTGCATGCCATTAATCCCAGCACTCGGGAAGCAGAGGCAGGTGGATCTCTGTGAGTTCAAGGCCAGTCTTGTCTACAAGAGGGAGTTCCAGGACAGAGTGGTGGTTACACACAGAAATCCTGTCTCAAAACAGAAACAAAAAAACAAACCCCACTTTAAAATATACAAAAACATCACACAAGAAAATTAATCCAGACCCAAACAATTAATATAACAAAACCAGTGTGAGCAACTATTCTTTAAATAATTAAAGCAACTTTTTTGTTTTGTTTTGGTTTTTCAAGACAGCTTCTCTGTAGCTTTGGGGGCTGTCCTGGAACTAGCTCTTGTAGACTAGGCTGGCCTCGAACTCACAGAGATCCACCTGTGAGTGCTGGGATTCTCTGCCACTGCCCGGCTTTAAACAAAGCAACTTTTAAGCCTAGTGTACAATTTAAAAACAACTACATTTAAGAACAGTTGACACTGAGTTAAAAGAGAAAAGGCACCCTAACATAGTCCTGTTTTCTTGTTTCAACTACGTAAATTAGTTAAAATATTGTGAGCATTTTTCAAGCTGACACTTACTTACCCTAACAAACCAAACAAATATTTCAAACTAAAATGCTGAATGGATGACAAAAAAGATCGGCAAACAAAAATTATAGGTTCAATTTAAATTAATTTTTCCTCGCTTGCTTTGGCAGCACATATACTAAAACTGGAACAATACAGAGAAGATTAGCATGGCCCTTGTGCAAGGATGACATGAAAATTCGTGAAGCATTCCATATTTTTTTTATTCAAACAATTAAAATGAGAAGGAATAATAAAATTTTTTCTTTTATGGATAAGTAAAATTCCACATCTATATATAGCCCACATTTTTTTTTTTTTTTTTTTTTTGGTTTTTCGAGACAGGGTTTCTCTGTGGTTTTGGAGCCTGTCCTGGAACTAGCTCTTGTAGACCAGGCTGGTCTCGAACTCACAGAGATCCGCCTGCCTCTGCCTCCCGAGTGCTGGGATTAAAGGCGTGCGCCACCACCGCCCGGCTTATAGCCCACATTTTTATTTATTCATCTGTTCTTGGAGATCTAGGCTAGGTCTATTTCTTGGCTATCAAGAGTGCAGCAGTAAAGTAAAAAGACATGCAAGTATTTCTGTGGTTGAGAGTTTTAACTCTCAGTGTTGAGAACACTGGGAAAGATGTTCCATTAAAACAAAGAATACAAGAAAATACCATGATGAAGCCTATACTTTGAATGTAAATTTAATAATTATTCTAAAAATTGGATGTAAAACTGTGGAGTGAATAAAATTACTGGTTTTAAATGTATAATACTGTCCTACTTTCAAACCAAACTATAGGCACTACACGAACTGCAGTGATTTTCCACTTCTAGAAAGTACAGGACACATCTGAGTTTTGAACCTAACCTGTGTTTAAAATTGGCTGGCTTTCCTATTTGCTATCTTTTTCAGAACCCATGAATCCCTTAGTGAGTCTAGTATAATTAAATGGACTGACAGTCTTCGGTTACTGAGACTAGCATGAGTCTAAACTTTTGCGGCAAATGTTGCTGTCCTTTCAGTTAAGTACACAATAGAAAAAAGAAGTTTTACCTTATAAAATCAAGTTAAACAACAATTATCTTTTCTCCTCTCTTTAAAACCATAGGTCAATTATCTTACTGGTCTTGTATCCATTAGACTATCATCATCTATTGAGGAATTGTGCTCAGAATAAAGATAAAAACTGTCCATAATCCTACAGTGAGTAGGGACATTGCTCCATAAAGGGCACGTGACTAGGGAATTTCCTCTATTACCTTCTAGAAACCCTGAGATAGTCTAGCATAAGCAAATGTTTGCTTACAAATACTTTACAAATCCTCCTAATTCTGATTTTGGAAATGGAGAAAATAAAAATTCCAGTTACAAATTAACAGCTTAAATGCAGAGGGAAGGAAAAGAAAAAGATTAGGCAAAATGTAACAAGAAAAACAGTTACAATTTACTAGCAAAATCAAAACCAAGAAAGGCTCAAATATAGATAAGCTAGTTTAGTGAGTCCAGGAGCATGCTGGCTAATATAATACCAACTTGACACAAGCTACAGCTATCTGAGAGGGAACTTCAATTAAGAAAGTTGCCTCCATAAGATCTGGCTGTAAGGCATTTTCTTAATTAGTGACTGATGGGGGGAGGCCCAATCCACTGTGACAGCCTGGGCTCTGTAAGAAAGCAGGCCTAGGAAGCCAGTAAGCAGCTCCTGCCTCCAGGTTCCTGCTGTGACTTCCCTCAGTGATGCACCTGTAAGTGTAAGCTGAAATAAACCTTTCCTCCCCAATTGCTTTGGTGTTTCATCACAGCAATAACCCTAATTAGCACAGGAAATGATGTTCAGAGCTAAACCTTAATAGCCACTGTGACTAATCAGACTTTCTGAGCATAATCTTTTATTTGTTATAAAAAGAAACAACCTACCGTTATATTTTCTAGATCAAGATGCTTATTGTGCACAGTTTCACAGAGTCTTCGGATTTTTTCTTTGATCTTGTTCATGTCTTTTTCATTCAGTAGCTTAGCTGAAGAAGCATCTTGTTCCAGTTCCAAGAGTCGAATCATGAGATCTAGGCTGGCCCTATCAAGATCCATGTTCAAACGATCTCTACTCAATATGTACATGAGAGCAGCTGTACAGAGGGACAAATTCTTCAAAAGATCCCAAAAGAGAAATAATCATGAAAGCAATTACTAACAATTTTAGAAACCAAGGATATTACTAACATTTATAAGTTAAAATGTCTAAAATTCCTACTCTTTGATTCAGTGTTCTTCCAAAATATCCTAGGAAAATAAATCTATTTGATAAATAGAACCCTGATTAAAAACTGTTTTCTCCAGCCGGGCAGCGGTGTTGGCAGATACCTTTAATCCTAGCACTCAGGAAGCAGAGACACGTGGATCTCTGGGAGTTCAAGGCCAGCCTGGTCTACAGATTGAATTCTAGGACAGTTAGGACTGGAACATAGAGAAACCCTGTCTCAACCCCCACCCCAAAAGTGTGGGGGGGATGGTGTTTTATTTTTCTTTCTCCATCATCCTTCTCTAATGAATGTTCAACTAGAATATAAAGTCAACTACCCATTTCTTTGAGGAGCTTATAGAACATTTTTATGCATTATACAACATATAAATAATTCCTTTTACAATATACCTTTAATGTTCTTTGCAACATAAAGACATGTCAATTTTTGGTTCAAATATAGTAACAAATGTGTTTATAATTCGTATCAAAACAAATTTTTCCCTCTGTAGAATACAGCCAACTGAGCTTACAACAACATACAGGGGACTGAAATAAATTTAATTAGGGGGGCTGAAGAGATGACTCAACAGTTAAGGGCAAGCACTAACTGTTCTCCCAGGGTACCTGAGCTCTATTCCCAGCACACATACAGTAGTGGTAGCTCATCTACTATGGTCTGTAACTTTAGTTCTAGGGAATTCAATGCTATCTTCTGGCCTCTGCAAGCACCAGGCATACACATACAAGCAAGGAAATAATTTTTTAAAGGAAACAAATGTAACTGGACTAATTTCTTTCCTAAATATTTTATTCCAGTAACTTATTTTTTTAGATACAGTCTTATTATATAGCTCTAATTGGTCTGGAACTCACTATAGAGACTGGAGACCCACTTGCCTTTGCCGCCTGAGTACTTGGTTTATGCAGGGCCTCAGGTTTCCTAAGCAAGCAACTGAGCTACATACCTAGCACCTAGTAACTGTTTCTAATAAAGCATCAAAAAAAATGTGTTCTTCAAATATTCAAGGTGGTATGTTTTAGATTAACATTAATAAAATCAGTCTTTGGTAGACAAATGCCCTAAGAATACATGGATAGAAACCAAATTCAGGTCCTTTACTGCTGAACTTCAGGTCCCTTGATTAAATATTTACAAAGCATTTTTTGAAATTTGGATGCCAGAGTAAAGACCTGAGGGACTCATGAAGAAAAGAATGTCTTATGGCTATGCCTAACTGGATGTCTTTCTGTCCTCATTATTCTGTGTCCAGTACAACCTGGGTACATAGGAATATTCACACACTTTAATTAATTATATTACTTTTGGTTTTAGAAAAACCACTATTAATTTTGTGTCACTCAATTTGTATTTATAAAGTAATTTTCTTTCATACAAGGCCACCTCAATATATCACTGTTAAGTTTGGTAATGACGATTTTGATGACACTGGAACTAACTTTGGTTAGGTAACCTTTATTATTTATTCCCTATCACAACACAGCTATTCTCCAGATCCAACAATAAGCCAAATATTTTTAAAATCATGGCCATATTTCAAAACCCCTTTTCATACCATTAATATCAAACAGTATTAAAAGATTCTTCTGAATAGAGGAAATAGGTTTTATAGCATAAAATATACAGCATAGTATGTTAACTAACAGATGAGTGAGATTTTAATGATATAAACCATTATATCACAAATATAACAAAAACTTTTTAAGAAAAATATCTCCAGAAAATGTGACTTATGAAGCAAAAACATATGGCTATCATTTCTACTTATCAAGCAAATAAATTCAATTTTTAATTCACTTATATGGATATCCAGTGAAGGTATTTTCTGATATATTGAAAGACTATAATTTTTTACTAATATCTCTCAACCTCAAACACTTAAAAAATACCTGATGGTGCTGGGAATCATCCAAGGTTTTAAAGACCATCGCAACCATCCCATGTGCTCTCAGGTGCATTCGGAAACTGGGCATGGCACATTTAGTAGCTAAGCTAATAACACTAGAAGGAAACAGACTATGTTAGAACAGCTAAAAATTGCTAGGACATTAGCTGTAGTTTGCATAATTCCAAACAAGCAAATGAGAAGGAAGCAGGTTTAAAGTACAGACAACACAAAATATAAAAAAACATGAAAAACCAAAATTTTAAAATATGTTCCAAGGTTTAGAGTGTGACTGAGCATACTACCTTTATAAAAATGAATAGCATGATATCTGTAGTGTATTCCTCAAGTCACTACAAACATTAAAATTGTAAAATTCTAGTTATCTTTCATAATACCACTGTTATATGAAAACTACAAGTGGTTACATTTGATTGGATATATTCCAACTGACTATAGAAATTTAAACCAAGTCAAGGTGTACAATCTATTATCATACATAAAAGATGACCCAGATCCCTGCTCAAATCAATCTAACACTTGAAGTCTGAAACTCTGAGATAATTTAAAAAAACAAAACCTCAGATTTCTTAGTATACGTTTATTCTTTTAGCATCTGGAAACTGAAGCCTATACTATATTTAAAAAGGGAACATTTAACACATCACTGATTATCAACACACAATTTTTTAAATGCCTAGCTTTACTAACAAATTTAAAGCCACATAGGTGAAAAAATTAATGACATGGCATACACAACATTATAATGTAAAATTAAGATCTTACCTAAGGCAACGTGTGTTTAGAGGCTGAGTACTCTTTAAGCCACTTAACAAGTATTCAATGTCATCAGTGAACTCTTGATTTTCACCAAATTCCACCACATCATTGAAGTGCTTCACGTGCTGAACAACAGTATATAACTGCCAAGAAAAAAATAAGTCCACCTCTTTTTTAACTATAAACTAGAATATTTAAATCTATAGGCTTACTGTACTTAATAAAAAAAAAGCCTATACAATCATTCATTTGATGTCCACAAAAATGTTTTTAAATCATCAGTACTAGTAGGTCAAGGTACGTTTGTGGTTCAAAACTCTGACTATCAGTGTAGTGATATTTGTTTAAGACAAAAGGCTATATGTTACACATAGAAATCTATCCACGTGCAGTAAAACTGTATATGGCCGCTTACTTCTTTGTCTTCTTTTCTGCATTTCAGTGCAGTAACTATATCTTGGTAGGGCTGAGTAGGTATTGTCACAGTTTTTATCACTTTGAGTGGTGGTGCAGGAGCCTTAAAAACTCCATCATCTTTTTGATTTGGTTCCTTTGAAGACAGCCTCACCTATTGATAAAGGTATTAAATTAGTTGTTCTAAGCAAATATTTTAAAAGGTAACATCTTGTCTATGTGACAAATTTAGCTTTTAAAAAGTAAATGAAATTTTTTTCTTTTTCTTTTCCAAAGGGAGAAGAGGGAGGCTGCTGAAAGGCCCTAAAAGGTAATTTAAATTCCATGCAATACTAAGACCTAAATTCTTCACACACAAAAGAACCACTTGAGAAATACTTGTAGCTTTTTTAAACTTTGCATTTCACATCATCTGTTGCTTCCAGGACTGTTAAAAAAAATAAAGAACCACAATTGCATGCATAAGTAGCATTGATAAGCAGTTAGACAGAGCTTCAGAAAAACAATGGCAAAAGAATCATAAAAGCAAAGAAAACTAAAAGCAATATAAATCCAAAATACTGTTTGATGGTGACATCATAATCAATTTAAGGAAAAGAAATATTTCTATTCTTGGAACTGAGAATGAATATTTGTGTATGCATAAGGGCCTTATTTAAAACTCTATCCCCAAATTTCTGTTATGTTGTAATTCATTCCTCTGATAACTCCAGATGAAGGCTTCACTATTAAGCTAAGAGTTTTAATGTATAATACTACAAATCCCTTTATTGAAAATATATTTTTTTCAAGGAGTGAGGGGTCCTCACTATGTATATGTAGACCTTGAATTTGAGATCTGAGCCTCCTGGTTGTCTTTTGGGTATGTCACTATACCTACGCAAGAATATTTTACAAAAATTTTGATTTGGAAAGTATTAATGCAATGTAATATCATCTCTACGAAAAGCAAATTAAGAAATGAAAGTCACTTAGATATAGAAAGATTCAGGTAAAACACATCAAAGATAAAATAATTATAAAAAAAACAGAGGCACCAAACTTTTTTTTAAAAAATCCACTTTTTGCAGAATATAGCTTTTGGGAAAGGAGTTAGACTGGGTCTTGCTATGTAGCTCTCATTGGCAATGAACTGCTGATGATTCTCCTACCTTCTTTCAACTGCTGGGATTACAGGTCTGGATTATCATGCCTAGCTTTAAGTTCTGAGGATCAAGAGGCTGGGGACAATGCTCATTTTGGTAAAGTGCTTACCATGCAAGCATAAAGATCTGAGTTTGGATCCTTGGTCCATATGCATAAAAATAAATAAATAAATAACTAATACAGCAGAGCAAAGCAGAAACACCACCGCAGCAGTTTAGGGTGAAGATCAGTGGAACCTTGAAGCTCACTAGTCTAGCGGTACTAGTCAAATTCAATGAGACCCTTTCTCAAAAAATTAGGGAGAGGGCCAGTGAGATAACTTAGCAGGTTAAAGGTATTTAACAAGCAAGCCTGACAACCTGAGCTTGATTCCCAGAACCCACATGACAGAGGACTCTTACAAGTTGTACACACACCTGTACACACATCCACACAAATACATGCATAATACCACACACACAAAGGATCAATACTAATACTTCATATAAGGAATAATTTTTTTAAACCCTGAAAACTATAAATTCTATGAAACATCAGTCATGATTAAATGCTTTGCTTTAGTTTTTTCTTGTTGTTTTGTTTCTGAAATAGAGTCTCAGTATGAAGCCTAGCTTGGCCCTGAACTCTTCCTACAAAGTTTTAATTTGTAAGGCTTTCCAATTATAACCTTGAAAGAACAAAAATTAAGATAGTAACTATCTAGGTTAACTTATAAATTGTTTTAAGAGAGAAAAATAAAAAGCTTTACTTACTGTGACACTCTGAGGTTTTACTACCGGTGGTCCAGGCAGTTCTTCTGAGTCTGGATGATTCCAATGCCTGGCATTATATACAGCTTTTGTAGGTGACTAGTGAAATGAGAAAAAGATCAACTGCTTCCATCTCACTTTGTATCCCTTACAAAAAGGTGTCAATTTATACAGAATAACTGAAATGCATAAACAAACGTCTTAGACCAAAAAAGATGTTTTTGTCAGTCTATGTCAGACATAATCACTTTGGTATTTAGCATAGAATTGGCAATTGCTCTTCTGTGCAACCATCAACCATAAGAAGAAAGCATGTGAAACTCTAACAAGCACATAGATTATACAGTGGTTGTCTAAGAAGAATATAAAGCACAGAGAGCTAGTTTGTGCTTCATCTACTCTATGCACATGGATCAGGTCATTGTGTGAGTTCATTAGAAATAATAAGAAATGAATTATCACTTAATGCAAATCGACTTCCTAAAAGTAATAGGAATAGGAAATATTGGCAAAGTGCTCTATTAGGGATGAAGAAATAGCTCACTGAGTACAAGTTCTAGCAGTGCCAGAATGACAGCTGGAGTTAAGTCTATGGAACCCACATAAAAAGCTGCATGTGGGAAGCATGCATCTGGAGTCCTAGCACTTTTACCATGAGACAGAATTGCCCAGAAGCTTTGGAATCAGCTAGCCTAGAGCATGTGGCATTGCAGTAGCAGGAAGAACACCTGTTTCAACAAGGTAGAAGGCAAGAACCAACTCATAAAAGTTGTCCCCATGACATCCACAAATGCACCTTGGTATGTATGTGCCTACACTTACACACATTAACACACAGAAAAGATAGATAAATGAATGTTTTTTAAAGTAAATGTTTTGAAAGTCTAGTATTTAATATACTTAACTCAGGAGAAGCCAAGGACAATGGCACTGGGTTCTGATCCTACTGCATGTACTGGCTTTGTGGGAGCCTAACCAGTCTGGATGCTCACCTTCCTAGACCTGGATGGAGGGGAGAGGACCTTGGACTTCCCACAGGGCAAGGACCCCTGACAGCTCTTTGGACTGGACAGGGAGGCGGAGAGAAGTGGGGAGAGGGGGAGAGGAGTTGGGGGAGGGAATTTTTTTCAATAAAAAAAAATAAAAAAGAAAAAAAATTATATATATTTAACTCAACATGATAATTAGCAAAACTTTATTCCTCATACTAGTCATTCTTGCTTCATAATTTTCTAATAATAGACATTGAGCAGTTTGTGACAGGCAGAAAGAAGTTCCATACTCATTTCAGTGAAACCACTAGAGCCAAATGTACACCATAACATTGAAAACTGATCAGATTTTATAAAGGGAACTGTATACTACCTCAAAGATACAATAGAGTCTAAAGAAGTTCAGGGAACTAACAATTGTGAATTCTGTAGCAAAAATATATAAAATATTGAATGTTTCATAAAGATATGAACTGTCCTGAATAACGAAACCAGTAAATGCAAACCCCTAAGATTAAATCTGTATTCGTACAGAAGGAACAAAACCTTTACTTTCAATGGGAAAACTGATTAAACAAAGAATGACAAGACAGAACATACCATTTTACATTCAATCTGACACCAATTTTTGTCATTTCAAACTTCAAATTTCTGATCTGACTAGTGATTTTGTTTATGACTGCAATCTATGTTTTAGTGTAATACACACAAAATTTGTATTTGTACAAAAACCTACTTCAAGAATGGCCAAATATTCCTGTTCCCATTACTCTTATGAATTAGATTTTCATAAAGTAATGATTCATAGTGATATCTAAAGAAGTTATGAACTCATGCAATGACTTGATCAGGTTTTCTGGGTCACATGTGCAAAAAGTGGATTTAATATCAATTCTAAAAACTAGTCCTCTGTTCATCTTAGACAACCACTGTACAATCTGTGTACCTGTTAATTATTTTTTTTTTTTTTTTTTTTTTTGGTTTTTCGAGACAGGGTTTCTCTGTGGCTTTGGAGCCTGTCCTGGAACTAGCTCTGTAGACCAGGCTGGTCTCGAACTCACAGAGATCCGCCTGCCTCTGCCTCCCGAGTGCTGGGATTAAAGGCGTGCGCCACCACCGCCCGGCACCTGTTAATTATTAAATAGTTGATTCGAGCAACCTCTAAAGTACCTCAAGTACACTCAAGACCTAAGCTATGATTACAGGCTTTGGTGTAAGCCTGGTTGGAAGGGTGGCTGGCAGAGCACCTGACCCCTTGTTCCATATCTAGCATTGTAATAAAGTTAAAAACCTAGAAAAGTGTTTCAAAACACAAACATTCTACTGATTTTGATTTGTTTTTAAATTCTTTTGTTTATGAGTATTGGTGTTCTGCCTGCTTATAGTATCACAATTATGAGTTACAGAGAGTTGTGAGCTGCCTTCTGGGTGCTGGGAATTGAACCCGGCTTTTTTGAGGAGCATTTAGTGTTCTTAACCACTAAGCCATCTTTCCAGGCCCGAATTCTATTTCTTTTAAAAATGCACTGACTCTAGCTAATAATCTTAGGGGTAAGAAAAGGGCTAATTCTCCACAGAACAAAACAGGGTAATACAAGGTTCTTAATTAAAACACTGTAAGAGCAAGCAAAACACTAATTACTATGTTAAGTACTAAATATTATCGATAGATATTTAATGTTGGCCTATACCAGCACCTTCAAATAAACAGACAAACAGAAGAAGGGAGGGAAGGGGGAGAGTAGTTTATCAACTATACAGGGACTCAACCAACAAAAGGAAGCTGGCATTGAAACATTCTATAATAAGTTTGGAGGAACCAGACAGTGGTAGCACACACCTTTAATTCCAGCACTAGAGGCAGGCAGATCGCTGAGTTTGAGACCAGCCTGGTCTACAGAGTCAGTTCCAGAGCAGCCAAAGTTGTTATACAGAGAAACCGTGTCTTGAGAAACCAGATTATTTATATATAGATAAATGTGATTGCTGCTATTATCAACTTGGAAAGATATATGATCAGCAGGGAAACAAGCCTCTATGCATGTCTATCTATGGGGGATTATCCAATTAGAGGTGAAAAGACCCACCTTGAATATGAGCAGCACAATTCCAAGGGTCGAGGATTGCATAAAAAGGAGAGGGTGAGCTGAGCACTGGCACCTAATCATCTCTGTTTCCTGAATGGGTATGCAGTGTGGCCAGCTGCCTGCTGCTAGGACTTCCCCATCATGATGGATTGATTGTTTATACCTTCAAAGTTGCTTCTGGTTGGGGATTTTCTCACAATAAGAAAAGTCACTCATACACTATATTTAGCATGCAATTTGATGAGTCTATAATTTTAAAGATTTTTATGTTTACCATTTTAATGTAGTGTAAAGAAAAATCTTATCAGAACTTTCCCCTGACATTTACAAATCTTACAGTTATAAGGCTGTACAATTTTTAGATTTATGTGTATTAATATTTTGTCTAGTGCCCAAGGAGGGCAGAAGAGGGCAACAGATGTCCTGAAATTGGATGGCTGTGAGCCACCATGAAACTACTAAGCCATCATCTCTCTGACCAGTTACTGGGCTTATTACAGGGGAAGACAGCTACTAAAATTACATCTACTTAAATAACAAATAGGTGATAGGGAAGGAGAAAGAACACTAAATTGACTCTGAGCTCAAAAGGGCATTCTAAAAATGATACAAGAAAAGCTGGGTGGTAGTGGCACACGCCTTTAAACCCAGCACTCGGGAGGCAGAGGCAGATGGATCTCTGTGAGTTCGAGGCCAGCCTGGGTTACAAGAGCTAGTTCCAGGACAGGATCCAAAAGCTACAGAGAAACCCTGTCTCAAAAACGGGAAGGAAAAAAAAAAAAAGATGAAAGAATTCTACTTGCTCAAATGTGAATGGTGTATATAAACAACATATCATCTGATGTCACATTCTAATTTTACATAATAAAAGTGACTTGCAGAATAACTAAAAATGGGTTTTAAAAAGAACAGCTACAGAGCAATCAGCTTTTCATGAAAAATAAAAATCACGAATATCACGTAAAAATATAGCTAAGTCTTAATTAATTAGATCATTCATACTGTACAACCAGGATTATTGTTAATCTCTTTTCTTTTTTTCGAATTCTAAAAGCGGATACACAGCACATTTATCAAATTTATTTTTTTTAAATTACTGTTTTTATTAAGCTATATTTTTCCTTTACTGCCTTCTCTCATGATCCCCATGCTCCGAATTTACTCAGGAGATCTTGTTTTTTCCTACTTCCCATGTAGATTTCCATGTATGTCTCTTTTAGGGTCCTCTTTGTTATCTAAATTCTCTGGGATTGTGAATTGTAGGCTGGTTTTTTCTTGCTTTATGTCTAAAAGCCACTTATGAGTGAGAACACATTATTAGATTTCATAACTTTACTCTTTGTCAGACAATTTATGGCTTCTGTTTGCTCTGCAACCTAAAGAGAAGAAAACTTAGAACAAATAGCAAAGAGTTTTCATGAATATGCTAACATTCTAAAGATTTGGAACCAGGAAGTTATGTTTCAGACAGTCATCTTACAACACCCTATATTCGTTCTTATTTAGTTCTCCAGGAGTATATGTAACAAAAGTTTTACATGTGATAATTAACTACACTTAAGGAAAAACTAACCCATTTATTTATACATTAATAACAGTTTCAATGAAAACATAAATAAAACTTTTTTATGATGACAATGTCAAGAGTGTGATTTAACACACGGTTTCACTGAGTTACAATTATAAATTATAAGAAAGTAAAGTTGAGGGGTTGGAGAGATGCCTCAGCAGTTAAGAGAATTGGCTGTTCTTCCAAAGGACCTGAGTTTAATTCCCAACACCCACATGGCAGTTCACAACTGTCTGTTATTCCAGTTCCAGGGGATCCAACACACAATTACACACATGAAGGCAAAACATCAATGCACATAAAATCAAATCGTTTACAAAAGAAAGTAGAGTTCCTTCCTGAAGAGCAAAGAATAAGAGTATTTTGCTATTTTCTATTGAGTTGACTTCTAAAAGTGTTGGGGGGGGGTTCACCGTTTTTATAGCATAACTTTTATTTTAACAAGACTAAATTAATGAGTTCTAAATAATTCTATACTAAAGACAAAAGCAGAAGCCATACTTCACCCAGACTTATCCACCAAGATTTTATGAACACAGCAATATATTCCCATCAGTAATTCAATCAGCATAAGTCCATTTAATAAATGTTCAAAGTGCTGAAATATATAACTGTGTCTGTCTGGCTATAATGCCTTAGTAGCAAAGAAAAGAGAAAGAAAAAAGAAGAAGAAAAACAAAGCCAGCACATTAGGGGATGTCTACATAAACAGAAACTAGGGAAACAAAGAAAATCTTGTTGGGGGGCGAGCTGAAGAGATGGCTCAAGGGTAAATAAAGATCTTACTGGCTTCTCTTCCTAAAAACCCAGGTTTGATTCCTAGCACCCACACAACAGATCCCAGCAGTCTGCCAACTCCAATTCTAGGAGATCCAAGGCCCTCTTCTAGCCTCAATAGGAACCAGGCTTGCACACAGTGCACAGAATTAGAATTACATACAGGCAAAACAACCATACACATAAAATACAAATTTTAAAAAATGTTTTAAAAGTAGTTTAAATATAAACGCTCGGCATATGAAAGAATGCAACTAAAGTAAAAAAGCAACCTGAAGCCAAGTTCTTACATTATTGTTATTTGGAAGAATTAGCAAATGCTAAATGATTTCCAAGAGAGTTTACTAAGCAAAATAAGCAAAGTACAAAAGAATCTCTCTTATAACCCAGGCATGGTGACACCCACCCTTTACCTAGCACTCTGAGGCCGAGGCTGGCAGATCTCCAATGTGGGATGCTGTGAATATGTCTTATTACCATTGGTAAATAAAGAAGCTGATTTGGCTAATAGCCAGGCAGGAAATCCAAGAAAAAAAATAAAGGGAGAAAGAAAGCAGAGTTAGGGAAATGCCAGCAGTTGCTGGGGAAGCAAGATGTGAGGTAACAAGCCATGGAATAGAAATAAGTTTAATTTAAGTTGTAAGAGCTAGTTAATAATAAATAAGCATGAGCTAGTAGGCCAAACAGTTTGTAATAAATATTAAGCCTTGGAGCAGCTATTCAGGAACTAGCAGGCAAGAGAGGAGAAACCTTCAGTTAGTTACAAATGGCACCCAATGCAGGGCTCTCAAATTTCCATAGGGCCAGAGAAAGTTTAAAAACAAAAAGTTCTGAATGCACAGAAATGGAGCTTCACTGAGTTTCCTAGTCTCACAGTCTCACGTCAGCAACAGTACAGAGATGCATCTCACAACGGCTGACTGCAAGATGGAGCTGGATGCCAGCCACCATGAGCTAAACAGTGTGACAGGTTTCCACAGTCTCACACAGGCCTCTGGTTAGAGAAAGGCACACTGTGTGGCAAATTTAGCTGCTGCTACCAGGGATGCTACACAGAGAAACCAATATCGAAAAACAAAACAAAAATACTTCTCCACAGACAGCAGGAAGCAGTTTGGAGAAAACAATGTCCACATTCCCAAGAGTTTTAGATGCTTTTTGGTAGGTTATGAATGTTTATTATATTTAAAGGAATATAGGATAAAAAGACAACTATTAATCACAGATATTTAGCTTTGATACAGATTTTGGTGTAGTGATACAAAATTTAAGGTTAATTTTGTTACACTATATATTTTTCTATTGTTTTCTTTCTTTTTTTTTTTTTTTTTTGATTTTTCGAGACAGGGTTTCCCTGTGTAACAGTCCTAGCTGTCCTGGAACTAGCTCCTTATAGAGCAGGCTGGCCTTGAACTCACAGGGATTCACCTGCCTCTGCCTCCCGTGCTGGGATCAAAGGAGTGTGCCACCACCACCCGGCATTTTTCTATTCTTGTTTAAAGGATTTTTGTATACTGATACAAATTTAAGGTCAATTTTATGATGCTACATGTATATTTCTAGTCTTGCTTAAGGTATAATGTTTATATAGTTCATTTAAAAATATGATGTATTGTTAAGAAATACAAATTAATAGTCATCTATAATAGTCAAACTTATAGTCATGTTAGTTTTCAAGATATGCAGGCATATTTCAGACGGATAGGTCATCTTCAAACACTTCAAAGACCTACAGAATATGGCATCTAAAATGTTTTAAGAACTTAGACTTTTCTCGACAGTGAGACACTTCTGCTTCTGGAAGCACTAATTATTTCAAAAGGACGATGGGCACTGAAGAAGCTCCTTATGAAGTTTGCTTTCAATGTGGGAAGGCTAGTCATTTAGGTAAGAAACTGTTCTGCCTGGACTGCTTGACTGCATGCTGTATGAAATGGACATGCATGACCCACAAAACAGTCCTTCAGGGTTCCTGCTTCATGAGTCTGCCAGACATTCAGCAGGATACAGAGGAAAGTGACAGACAAATTTTGCCAAAATAAGCAGGCTAGTCCTTCAAATTTTCTGCTTCACTGAGAAATCTGCCAGATACTCTAGGCCTGTAGGCTGAATATGGATGCCCCAAGATTACAGAAGAATTTTGGGTGACTGTCCAGGCAGCCAGATGTCTCTGTCATTTCTAGTTTTGAAAGTAACTTACAATATACTTACAAATACTTCCTATTTACTTAGGTAATATTATATCCTTCTAGGATCTTTGATGGAGTTGAAGATTAGTTATGATTATAGTTTCCCTTAGTTATAATAAAAGATAAATTAGATATAAAACTTTAGACTCACAAAGATAGGATAGATGAGACTATTTTAATTTTGCCAAATACAAACAGACAAAATATTATAACTGCGATTCTTGCTTGATACCTGTTTTGTTATATGTAATTTTACTATATTCAAGTTAAAACCTTTCTTTTTAATTAGACAGAAAAGGGGAGATGATGTGGGATACCTCTCTGTATTCTGTGAATGTTTTATCATTGTTGGTTAATAAAGACATGAGTGTCTGTATGTTATTATATATAAGCATGTTTCCTACCTATGTCAAAAGAGCCAAAAATTAATGAGAGCATACCTAGTGCACAAAATTTAGTCTCTGGGGATCTCTTGAACTAATTTCCAGTACCAAACCTTAGCAGATAGTACAAGGTGAAACTGTATTATTCAGAAAGTGAGAAATTTCTCCAGAAAGACAGAAACGTGTCACTGGGACCAAACAACCAGCACCTGGTACCCTAGAAGCCGTAAGAGGGTCGTGGAACTGGAGTCACAGGTAGCTGTGAGCTTCCATGTGGGTGTTGCAAAAGAAAATCAGGTCTTTTTAAAGAGCAGTCAGTGTTCTTCACTGCTGAGCCATCACTCTGGAGAGGCCTCATTTTTTTTTTAATTTTAAAAGAACTTGAACTAGGGCTGGAGAGACCCCCTAGCAGTTGAAGTCACTGGCTGCAATTTCAAAAGACTTGTATTCCATTCCTAGCATCCACGTGGTGGCTCACAGCCATCTGTAACTCCAATTCCAGAGGCTCTAGCATTCTCTTTGGCCTCTGTAGGTATCAGGCATATACAAAATGCCTTTATATGCATGTAGGCAAAACACTCATAAACACTTTTTTAAAACGGCACCCAAAGGAAGGAAAACTAAGAGTAGTAGTACTTTAGTAGCATTTAAAATAAAACATTAAAGAAAAACGAGCTTATATATAAAAAAATTTTCTTCATTATTTACATATTTTTACTTCATTGTTTACATAGATCAACAACTAAGAATGATTAGTTTGATATTCAAATGGTATTTCTATAAGAGAAAGATAATGATAAAACTATTTAAAATTCCAGTCTGGAAAAAACATTCCAGCAAACATTAAAAGACATCCTTTTTATTTCTTCTGGCATCCCTGATCAGCTAGCACTGAGATCATACATTGAATAAAGAAACAAGGAAGAAAAGCCAAAAGAACTGACCTTCTTCCACGCTCAGAGTCAACCAGAACCCACTTGACTCTTATTAAACTACTCCGGACTGTCAAGCTACCAATTACAAATAGATGGCCATGACTTTTAATTGTTTTTATTTTTTTATTTTTTGAGACAGGGTTTCTCTGTGTAGTTCTGGCAGTTCTGGAACTCATTCTATGGACTGGCCAGTCTTGAATTCATAACTCTGCCTCCTGGGTGCAGGGATTAAAGGCATGTGCCTCCATACCTGGATGGCCTGTAACTTTATACTGTGCAAGCATTTCCCACCATCACACCAGTTCCAGTCTATCTTTAATTCAGGCTTCATATGCATTAATATCTCAGGTTTCTAATTTTTAGAAATCACCACCACCTACGTCTCTGAATCCTAAAATGGTAGGTAAATCCCAAATACAGGACAAAAGCAACACTCAGTAAATACACTGGACAAATAAAAGAAGGAAGGAAGGGAGGGAGGGAGGGAGAGAGGGAGGGAGGGAGGGAGGGAGGGAGGAAGAAAGGAAGGAAGGAAGGAAGGAAGGAAAAAAAACTGTTTTGGGAAAGTGAGTTCTAACAGCTAAAACCAGCACTGTGTGAAGAAACATTTGTTCTTGGGTGGGATGTGGGAGGAGTTGTCCTTTAAAATCTCTTCAGTTAACAATATTCTGTTTTTAAATTGAAAACTTATATAAATTAATTTCAGCAAACGAAAAAGAATCTATAAAATATAAAGCTATATACAACTCTAAAATTGCAGGCTCATACAATTGCAATTTTCTAATACAAATTAATATGTATTCATGATTTATAATGAGAAGTAAATTTAAATCCAATTGCCCAGAAGCTTACTATCTAGTGTCATATTGAATGACAGAAGGAAAGAAAAATTTAAGTCCAAAATGTTCCTTAGAAAGTCAGACCAAAGATAGGGCCAGATGGGCCTGATATTAAACTACAGAGAAACACTGAAAAGTAATGGTAGAAATATTTGAAAATTGAAACAACTGATCTTATATTAGTTTTAAAAATGCAGAAGCAGTTTTAATTGTAAACAAGATGACCTCAACATCCCAGGAAAAATGCAACTTTCCAAGCACAAGGTGATTCTGGCTAATTATAAAAACACTGCCCTAAAAGCAGACAGGAGTAAAGAAGAGTTGAATTTAAGTGGGCAGAGCAAGCAGAAGAAATGATCTCTGTGACAGCTGCAAGTAAGGGAGTTAGGGAAATGGTAGCCAGAAATCAGAAACTAGTTAACATTTCATGAACAAAAAGGACCAGAATTTCCAATGATCACCAATAAGACCTAACCAAGGTTAAATACAGTTATGTTCAAATTCAATTTCTAAAGCCCCTTTATTTTTCTAACTACAAATGACTGTTTTCTTTTTTGGCTTATTTTTTAACATGCGTATGAATGTTTTGCATCCATGTATGTATATATATCACATACATGTATGAAGCCTGCAGAGGTCAAAAGTTTCAGATGCTGAACTAATGGTATGAACTATCATGTGGGTGCTGGAGATCAAACGTGGGTCTTCTGGAAGAGCAAGAATGCTCTTAACCACCAAGTCAATTCTCAAGTCCAGCAAATGACTTTTTAAAGCCATTACTTCAACCAGTTTTTTAACCAGTTTTCTTTACCCTTCTTGTTTTTCTGTAGCATGTAACCTCCCAAGCAACACTCAACCCTAATATAACAAGTCCTTCCTACACTCCTGGTAAGGCAAAAACTGCCATAATGATGAACTTAATAAAATTAATGTGGAGCTGGAGAAGATGGGTCAACAGTTGAGAGCGATTGCAGAGGACCTAGGTTTGGTTCCCAGCAACCACATGGTGGTTCATAGTCATCTATAACTTCAATACCAAGGAATCTGACAAACTCCTCTGACCTTAGAGAACCAGGCATACACATCGGTGCACATACATGAAATGCACACATACTTAAACACAAAATAGTAAGTATCTAAAAATGGTTCATTTTGTAAAGAAAGTTATTGTTTCTAATATGAGAAAGTGGAGAAAAGGAAAATCTTGGCTAGCTTATGTCTGTATCACTAAGGTGAGGTGACTTGTGTGTACTGTTGACAAATATTAGGACTGAATATATGGTTAAGCATACTAACAATCAGATCTCTCACTGTAAACAAAGAGAAGTAAAATACATAAGCATGAAGGGCAGAATAAACCTATAAACCTGGTGTTGGACCAGAAGTGAAAGTACCAGCATGAACTCTAGGTTCTACAAAACTAGGTATGCAATCATATGTAAAAACACAGCATAAGGGGTAGAGATACCTAAGTCAGAAGTAAAGATGGATTGTCTGGGATGTGCAAGGCCCTAAATATGAGGTATTAGGTTTAAGACCATAGTCTTTAACAACAAAAAGGGTACATTTTTTACATGTTTCATAGCTCTGTGTACTTAACAGGGTTTCAAAGCAATGAGAACACAGTATCTTCTCTGGCATTCCTACCAAAAACATGGCAACTAAATTGAATCAGAGGAAGCACTAGACAATGCAAGTTGAAGCCATTCTACAACTGCTGAGAATATTTCCCACATCCACTTACACCCCCTTCTCTCTATGGTATCTGAAAAATAATCTACATAAAATTTACTTGAAATATTTAGTTTTCTATTAATCCTAATAACTTATACAAAAGGAGGAAGTATTTCTTTTCTTTTCTTTTTTTTTTTTTTTGCTTTTTCGAGACAGGGTTTCTCTGTGGTTTTGGAGCCTGTCCTGGAACTAGCTCTTGTAGACCAGGCTGGTCTCGAACTCACAGAGATCCGCCTGCCTCTGCCTCCCGAGTGCTGGGATTAAAGGCGTGCGCCACCACTGCCTGGCGAGGAAGTATTTCTTTAAATTCTTCAGGGAATAAAATATTAGAAATACTATGTTACAACAAGGTTTTCATTCAAGTGTGATGAATCACATACTCTTTCTTTCTCTTTCTTTCTTTCTTTCTTTGCTTTTTCAAAACAGGGTTTCTCTTTGTAGACCACACTGGCCTTGAACTCAGAGATCCACCTACCTCTGCCTCCCAAGTGCTGGGATTAAGGGCTTCCATCAACAACACACACCTTTCAATCCCATAGCTTCTTAAATTAAAAAAAAAAAAATCAGCAGTAATTTCCTTAATTTTTCTGACACTATAATATTGTGTTCATACAGCTGCAAATAGGTCTGCTACCGACTTGTTTTCCATGACCTGATTTACTTTAGGCCAGATAAATTACTCCAAAATCAGGTCAAGTGCATGTACACTATTAACTTTTTAAGTTGTGTGAATAGTAAAGCAAAATCTCTCAATATTAAATTTAAAACTAAATTTAAAAACTGAACACAAGGATGCAGTGTATAGTGCCTGCCTAAAATGTATGAAGCCTTGAGTTAGAACACTAACAAAAGCAAAACAATACCAAAAATTAAATATAAATAAGAAAGAAAAAAAAGGAGAGGGAAATTCCAATTATATGGTCCCGACTGGCCTAGAACTCTTTTTGGAGACCGAGTGGCCTTGAGCAAACAGAGATCCACCCGCCTGTCTCTGCTGGAATTAAAGGTCTGTGGCACTCTGCCTGGCTTTTAAAAAGATTTCAGACAGGGTCTCTGCTATGTAGCCCTGGCTGGCTTCAAACTCCCCACAAGTTTCCTGTCTCGGCTCCCCGAGTGTTAATTATTACAGGTGTGTGCTGCCACACCCAGCTTCTGACCAGTCACCATCAGTAAAATACTAAGGGCAAAAAGAACTGCAAAGTTTAAAAATCACTAACTACTTACTGTTCCCAGTAATTATCATTAGTAACAGTTTAATATAGTCATTATGTGTACACAGGATACTATAACAAGCCAAATACAAAATTCTGTCACATCAGGGTTCCCAAAGTGACTCAGCGGGTAAAAGCATTTACTATGCACATCTGATAACCTGAGTTCAATCCCTAGATCACATAATAGGAGAACTGACTCTAGAGGTTTGCTCTCTGACCTCCATACAAGTACTATGGCATGTAAGTGGCCTCTCCCCCAACCCACTAATAATAATAAAAACTAATTTTTAAATTATGTTTTGCTAAATTTAAAGCAAAGTTATCCATATAAACTTATAAATTATTTTCCTGGCTGTGCAATGACAGTGCCCATCAGCAATGAACATAGTTAACACTCGGAAAGTCTAAGTATTTATGTTGTATTAAAAAAACTAGGAGTCACCGGGCGATGGTGGCGCACACCTTTAATCCCAGCACTCGGGAGGCAGAGGCAGGTGGATCTCTGTGAGTTTGAGACCAGCCTGGTCTATAGAGCTAGTTCCAGGACAGGCTCCAAAGCCACAGAGAAACCCTGTCTCGAAAAACCAAAAACAAAACAAAAAAAAAAAAAAAAACTAGGAGTCTTATGAGAAATGAGAGAAATGAATTATTTAACTTAATTTAGTTTAATTCTTTAAAGTACACAATGAATCTCAATCACTTTCCTGTGCAGAAAAAAAAGTGCTCAAAGATGTTGGGTTTACATAAGAGGAACAAAAGAGCTAGAAACAGTTCCCAATAGTCAAATCTAAAATAACTAGGGCATACAAAGAAAAGTCAAAACCTATCATACTACATTTAACAAGTTTTTTTAAAAGTTTATTATACATATTTAAGGAATACAAAATGTTTTGATAAACAAATTAATTTATTCATACCTTCCATAATTATTTTTTGCAGTGTGGTTAAGAGGGCCTAAAATCTCCTCATTTAGCAAATTTCCAATATACAATATTAACTATATTTCTGTTATATATTGACTTAAGATTTACTAATTCTACTTCACTGTACCTTTTACACCAACATCTCCATTTCCTTTGCCTCTGTGCCGTTACCTATTTCTTGACATTTTGCTTCTTTTAGATGTCAGAAAAGTGGTGTCATGCATGACTTACTTTACTATGAACAATAGTAGTAAGTAATAATTATTTAATGCATCAATGAGGAGAGACTATTATACTATTCCATTTACTAAGTGTAGATGAAACAATTTGAAATTTTTCTCCAGTCAGCAACTGTTAGTGTAACAAAAGATGGCGATAGGGTTTGTGATGGTTTAAGAATGGTATCAACAGCTTCATATACTTGGACATGTGAGTCACCAGGAACAGAATGGTTTAGGAAGAATTAGGAAGAATGGCCTTGTTGGAGTAGGTATGACCTTAGAAAAGGTGCATGACTGGGAGTGAGCTTTGAAGATTCAAGTTTGTGTGTGTCTCCCTCTCATCCCCTCCCGCTTTTTAAAGCCTGCAACTTGTGGATCAGATATGAGATCTTAGCTTCCACACATCATTCCTACCCTCCCAGTCACAATGATAAGGAACTAACCCTTGAAACTGTAAGCTAGTTCCCAGTTCAATACTTCCTTCTGTAAGTTGTCTTAGTCAAGGTATCTCTTCACAGCAATAAACCGTAACTAAGACAACGTTCAATACTAGATGCAAACAAGTTAAAAGATACAAAGCAGAATAAGATATTCACAAAGTGTCAGAAAAGACCTAATTAGATTATAAAAGGAAAAAAATGTGTTTTTGTTTTGAACAAAGCTTATGATCCCAACTTTTGTTAGTTGTTTAAACAATATTAAAGGCCAAGAATGCATATACAGGGCCCTAGATTCAATCCCCCATACTATGGAAAAGTAGGTGGAGGTATAAATGAAAATACATTAAAAGTGGAATAACCAGAAAATATACAGCTTCAAATGCAAACAAAGACAATTATCATCAAGCAAGGTCTGCAAAATGAAAAAAAAAGTTTAACCTAAATCTAATCCAAAATATAGATTTATTAATTTACAGACTCCTAAGCCAATAGTGAAGCAAATTAAATATCAAGGAGATTATAGAGAACTTCTAAATGTAGAACAGCCCTAAAGACAAATATCACAGTCATCTAATAAGTGAAAGGGATTATTTTAAATAAGAATCTATTTAAATAAGGTATACTTAAGAACTAAATATACCAAGTTGATAAAAGGCTATAGTTGGAAGGTGTGGGGAAAGGAATTAAAAGACATTCTGAGAACTTCTGATAAAAACAGAATATGAATTAGACATTTACATGAGATTGTATGACCTCAGCTAATATTACACATTCTAATCTAAGTCCATCCATTTTCCTGCAAATTTTATTACGTTTTCCTTTATAGCTGAATAGTATTCCACTTTATACACACACATACACCAAACACCCATTCATCTTTTGATGGACAACCAGGCTTATTCCAAATCCTTTGCTACAGTAAACACAGCAGGCTCTGGGGTACAAATATCTGCATAGTAGGGAGTACTTTGTGTACGTGCAAGATTGAGACAAGTAGGTCATACGGTGGTTCTACTTTTAATTTTTTGAGAAATCTACTGAACTACAACTAAACATTAAAAAAAATTACCCTCAATTTTAAAAAAAGGACAAAAGACTCAATTTAGACATTTCTCAAAACATAGACAAGTGGAGCTAGGGAATAGCCATATGAGTGTAACCACCTAAGATCAATTCCAGCATCTACAAAAGCTTACAGGTAATACATGCTTGTAATCCTAGCACTGGAAAAGTAGAAAAAGGAGGAATCCTGGGCCTTGCTGGCCAGTAGAAGTTTAGCAGGATCTGAGAACTCCAGTTTGAGTGAGCTACAGTCTCAAAAAAAACAAAAAAACAAGGTAGGGAACAACAGAGAAGATACCTAATACAATCTTCAGGCATCCATGGTACATGCATACACACCCATATGAAAACAAACACATGATACACACACACACACAACTAGTAAGCATACGCAGAGAGTTTTCTAATTCAGTAGTCATTATAGACATGAAGATAAAAGCATAACTATTCCATAGCTATTATGGTAACTTTTTTTTGAAACAGGATCTCACTATGTATCATTGACTGGCCTTCAACTCACTTTGTAGACTATGTAGACCAGGCTGGCCTCAAATTCAGAGATTTGCCAGCCTCTGCCTCTCAGCTGCTGGGATTAAAAGTATGTGCCAACACACCTAGCCTACAGAAGCTTCTGTCTAATTAGTAAATGGGGGAAATTGATACAGCCTGCACTGCTGCTAAGAATCTAAAATGGAATGCAAAATAGTTTGCTATTACTGAAAAAGCTGGACAATGATCTGACTCTAAGTAAGAACTGGGGAAAAAAAGAGAAAGAGATTCAAAAAGACAGGCTCACAGAAGAATCCCTGACTTTAAAATGTTCAGTCTGAGGATGCCATGAAAGCAACTGGAACTTAGTATTTTGCATGTTGGTCTTTATCTGGGCTAGCAATATGTGGCAGAAGACTATTATAAGGCAGAATAGCAACAAGTCTCAGCTCGCAAACAACCTCTTGATTTTAAGTTTGAACAACCAATATTCTAGAGCATAGAAAAGTGATTTTTAATTTTAGATATATAGATATAGATAGCTATACATAATTTTCTTAAGATGGTATCTTTAAAAAAAATTTACAGGTATCATGTGAGAAACACTGCCACGATGGCTTGCTGATAACTTCTCAATAAAAAATTAAAGATTGAGTGGTGATTTGGGAAAAAAAAAAAAAAAAGGGTCCCAAAAGTGGCTCTCCACACACCGCTCCGTGACAACATTTCTTTGTATGTAGCCCTGGCTATCCTGAAACTTGCTCCATAGACCAGGGCAGGTCTTAAACTCAAGAGATACACCTACCTCTGTGTCCCACTACCACTTTAGGCTTTAGGAGGTGTGGTTTTGCTGGAGCAGGTATGGCCCAGCTGGATGAAGTGTGTCACTGTGGGGGTGGGTTTTGAACATCTCTCATATATGTTCAAGCCAAGTGCAGTGTCTTAGACCACTTCTTGTTACCTGCACAAGACGTATTAACTCTCAGCTACCTCAGCAGCACCATTTCTGCCTGTACACTACCATGACTCTCTATGATGACAACTGACTGAACCTCTGAACTGTAAGTTAGCCCCAATTAAATGTTGTCATGGTGTCTCTTCATAGCAACAGAAACCCTAAGACATGAGCCCTCTAATGATAAATGAATGATAAAATAATCACCAATAGTAGAGCTTTACTTACCCGTTTGGGGCCACTAAAAATCTTTCTGGTATTTTCCTTGGATTTATCCCCTTGTTTATTTATGGGCTTCTTCACACTCTCAGGCACACCAGGCAAGTCCTCTGTAAAATCCAAGTTTTCTGAAATGGTAATCAAAACTAGCTAGCTTTCCAGTATTTCAAGTTATCAGAAAACTTAAGGCCATTTTTTAATCATAATATTGGGGGTAGGGGTGTGAATGAAAGATTAAAAGGAATAATGGAAAACCTACCTGTTACACATGTATTCTAGTTTTATTTTGTGTTAAAAGAAAAGTCAAATATTTTCTCTTTCACTAAGAATGGTCCTTTGTAGCTAGCCCAGGCTGGTCTGGAATTCACTATACATCCCAAACTGGCCTCAAATTCACGGCAATACCCCTGCTTCATTCAGACTCCCAAATACTGAAATTACAGTCATGCAACACCATGCCTGGCTTAAAATTTTTTCCAAAATAAAATTTGAACTTCACAGATCACAACTGCATGATATATACAGATGCTAGATATATAATTTATACAAACTCATATAAATATCAAATATTATCTAAGTTTTATATTTTTCTATATTTTAAGTTCATGAAATTATATTTATTGCCTTAAAACAATACTTGCTGGAAGCCAATTAGGTGGATGTAAAAGAGCCAGAATCCAAATCCCGGTGGTCTGCCCTCAACGCTGCATGCTTCCAATACCCACGGTAATAGTTCCAGTGCCCATTTGTAATAGTTGGGGGTATAAAGTGCTTTGATGCAAGATAAGTAACTTTTGGTGTGGCTCTAAAAAGTCAAAGACATTGTTCAAGCTGTGTAAGAGGCTGTTGACTTCTACAAAGATAACCATTTTTAAAATTTTTTAGATTAATTTTATGCATTTCAGTGTTTTACGTACATGCATGGATGTGAACCACATGCTTGCCTGGGAGCCTGCAGAAATGAAAAGGCATCAGATTCCCCTGTGAACCACAAAATGGGTGCTAGGAATTGAAACCAGGCCCTCTGCCAAGAACAAACAAACTTAACTATTAAGCCATCTCTCTAATCCCATAAAGGAATCAATTTTAAAATGCAAAGTCTTTGGGTGTGGTGCAACAGGCCTATAATCCCAGCACTTGAGTCTGCTCAAGTGGGTTGAGTCAGGAGGAAAATAAAATAACAAAGATCCCTGGCTAGTACAATGCAATTCAATGACTTATGAGTCTTCACATGAAACTACTAAAGAATTAGATTACTTCCTCAAAGGTTACAAACATTTTCTTCTAACATAGAAAAAGAAAGGGAAGACATTTCTCCACCTCAACTTTCTTTTTTAAATATTTATTTATTAATCATGTATACAGCATTCTGTTTGCATGTACGCTGCAGGCCAGAAGAGGGCACCAGATCTCATTATAGATGGTTGTGAGCCACCATGTGGTTACTGGGAATTGAACTCAGGACCTCAGGAAGGGCAGTCAGTGTTCTTAACCTCTGAGCTATCTCTCTCTCCAGCCCCTCCACCTCAACTTTTAAAATTGATTACTGGTTCACACATTATATCAAGATTCAATTGCAACTTGGTATTTCTCATCCAAGTGGTCTCTCGTTTTAAAACATTCAATGCCAACTTCATTTCTCAAAGTAAGCCTATTTTTCACATTTAAGAATTAAAGTTGTATTATTCCAAGATGTAAAAACAGATTCTAAACTGCAAATAAGAAAAATTACTTCCTATACAACTGAGCCTAAATGCCAAATAAACTGCAACAGGACATGAGTGCAGGTACTGCACAGCATTATGTCTCCGATCTAGTAAAGCTGCTGCAAACTGTGATCTTCTGAAGAGGCTGATGACAACACTGGATAAACGTTGACTATACTTCTTTGGAGAGTAAAGAGGCTCTAGAAGCTCCTGCTTTAATTCCAGTTTAAAACAAAGGGTGAATCTCATCTGAGCTGAGGGCATAACTCAGTGGTAGAGCCTATCTCTCCTGTACAAATCACCCCCAACAACAGAAATAGTAATTCTAATCAAGCAAACTATTTCTAGGTCGAAAAAGAGCTAAGTAGCAGGTAATGTCAAATATGATATACTGTATTTAAGAATCTAAACTCACAAATACAATGGAAATTCTAATTCACCACCAATTACAAACTTAGTAGGACAAAGATTTTTTTTTAAACAATTGAACCAATATAGAAAAGATTTGATTGAAAAGACCAGTAGCTTTCAGAAGTTCTTCCTCACTAAATAGTGAATCCTCTACACACAGCCCTTGTCAAATAAAGGCTTAATTATAGCAGAGCTACCTAGTGTATTTGTATCTATCTCTCACTAGAGATTCAACTCCTCAGAAAACCTTATCATTGGGCCTACAATCTATAGAGACAAATTTTTATTATTAAAAGAGAATATTTACCTTGTACTTTTCAATCTTCTGTTTTATTTTTTCCAGACAAGATTCCTATGTAGCTCTAGCTGTCCTGGAACTCACTCTGTACACCAGGCTGGCCTCCAACTCACAGAGAGTCGCCTGCCCAGCGTACTTCTCAATCTTACGAAATCACAATTTAAGAGTGTTTGAGAATGTTTCCAAAAAAAAAAAAATGTTTTTTTTTTTAGTTTTGTGCTACTTACAAAGGGTTTAATTAATTTCTTTTGAGTACTTCCCTTATTAAAACCATCTGTTACCACTACAGTTCTAAATGTCCAAATCTATCCGTATGCCTCCACTACATTTGGATTTTCAAACCTAAACCAAGATGTTTGATATCTCTGTCCCAAAGACTGAACAGTTTAAAATTCTCACATAAATTTACAGGTGCAGGCCCAGGGTTATATTTCAGTGGGAGAACTCGCCTATTATGTGTGAGGCCCTAGTTTGGAAACCAATCTGAAATCAAAACCCTTAAATGCTAGTCACTGATGTAAAACATGTAAGACTCCCAGTCTACCATAATTTAAGATCTAAAAATTTACATGTAAAATACTATAGCTTTGCATAATGCAATGTACAGGTTCTAAAAAGATGCTTCTACTAAAGTGTAATATAACACTAAGGCTAGAGAGATGGCTCAGTGGTAAGAGAATTTGCAGCTCTCCCAAAGGATCTGAGTTCAGTTTTTGGCACCAAGGTCAGACAGCTTACATCCCTAACTCCAGCTCTAGGGTACCCGTGTCTCTCTGGTCTCAGAGGATATTTGCATTCACACGCATGTAGGCATATACCTACATATAATTAAAAAAATATATATATATATATCAAACTAATACTAAGAATCTAGGGAAGAATTAGACTTTGATTAAAGCCTGAAAAGAAATCATCTATTAAATACATATTATCCTATTATATACACATCTTACAGTTCTTACCTGCATTATTAGTACTAGGCTGACTATCCTGGGAATTGTCGCTGCTTTCAGGGGGAGGCTGCAGGGAAAGTGACGGAGTTGTTTTAGTTCTTTTTTTGTCTTTCTTTCTTTCCATTTGACAGTCGTCGTCATCATCTTCTTCACTTTCACTGAGATCGTCAAAGCCAAAATATTTAATTTTGTAATTAGAACTTCCAGAACCACCTTCATCACCTCCTGTCTCATCATGATCTTCAAAACCAAAAAATTCAAGTTTAACATCCTTTTTGGATTTAGTATTACTAGGTCGAAATCTAGTAGTGGTCTTGGAAGTCGCAATGTCTGCCTTTTTCCTGAGCCGGCCAGCCTCTCCTAAGTCTGCAGGAGTGGCTGTCGTGAACTCATCCATACTCCGTTCCATTGTATCCTGGATGGTAACATTACAAACTGACAAGCAAGATGGATGTAAAACAGTGTAATCTCTAGTCCGTCCGACTGTTCCTCTAAAACTGGTCCCACAACTTACACCGCCTTTCTTTGCCTGATTCAGGCCATCTTTACTTGATTCACTGTTTGCTTTGGCTAAGGCCTGACTGGTGCCATCCATTAGCTTATCGAAATTTGATGCTCCCTGTGAGGATTTCGCTTTATTGGCCCTACAGTACGTCCTACAGTTGCTTGGCCTAAGAACACTTTGTATGATATCTTCTTCAATGGCTTCATTTATATTTTCCAATCGGTTTTTTAAATCCTCATCCTTCACCTCCAAAAGAGAATCACTATCCAAATTCATAATACAGTCTTCTGATCTGGTATCTTCAAAATCATTATCCCACTCATATAAACCAGTTCTTAAAGGTCCTTTGACTGGGCAACTTTCAGTCGGAGACTCTGATCTTTTCCCAGACTGGACATTCCAAGTATCATTTGTTTCCTTAATTTCATCAGCTTTATATTCAGAAGCCACTGCCGTTTCTGTGTTGGGTTTCTTAGTACTATCTTCAGCATTTTTATGAAAATGGTGACTATTTTTTTCATGTTCTTCACTAAAATTCTCCACTTTATCTATAAAAATAAAAAATATGTCAGGTTAAAAACATAAATGTCATCAGTTATGCAAACTAACAAGGCTCTCTGAACAATCTTGAAATAGCTGCAACAATTTCAAATAGTAAAAAAAAGAAAAAAGGTTTACACACATGACATTTGCTCTCCTACTGTCAATATATTATTAGCCTGTCCCAAAACACCCAAGCCACTTAAAACGGTCACGCTGAATTCAGAAGAAATCCTAGCATTATTAAAAAGCTGAATCAAGGTCAAGCAGTGGTGGCACAAGCTTTTAATCCCAGCACTTGGGAAGCAGAGCAGGCAGATCTTGCAGTTCAAGGTCAGCCTGGTTTACAGAATTCCAGGAAAGCCAATGCTACACTGAGAAACCCTGTCACAAGAAAAAGAGAGAGAGAGAGAGAGAGAGAGAGGGGGGGGGGGGGGGAAGAAGGAGGAGGAGGAGGAGAAGCAGCAGAAGAGGAGAAGGAAAAATAAACTAAATCGTGTGAGGATGACATAAGAAGGTATTTAAGCTTTCAAGTAACCATGTTTAACTTAGAAAGTGTTTAGTAGAACCTAAAATTCATGTGACAATGAATGAAGACCTTTCAGGGGCATTTGCTTACCTGGAATAGGATTATATATATATATAGTACAGTATTTTTGCCTAGAAACCTGCTTGCAGGAAGCTTCTGTTTCTTTATTTCTTCTAATCCTATAGTCACATAACAATATGTCTATTTTTAACAGTGGCTCTGGTATTTATGACCCTATAGTGCCTATTTACGCGTATCAGTCAGCACTGCAAACTCAACATGACTATTTTTTAAGGTTTACTTACTTCTTTTATGTATGAGTACTCTATCTGCATGTAAACCTGCACACCAGAAGATGGCATCAGATCCCACTATAGTCAGCTATGAGCGACCTTTTGGGGGCTGGGAATTGAACTCAGGACCTCTGGGAGAGCAGCCAGTGCTCTTAACTGCTTAGCCTTTAACATGACTATTTTATATGTGGGAATTAATTTTTATCAGAACTATTTTTTTAAGCTTCCAAGTAAAAGATGGCAATGTGATTCAAATTAATATGATGATTCCCTAAGCATTTATCAACAGGTAAACACTGGCAAATATTTACTCTATGCCAAACAATAAAATTGCCGCATAAAAAATACATCTACATTTAAGAAAAACTATTTACAAATCTTTTGTTTTGTTTTGCTTCACCAAGGTCTCATTATGTAGCTCTGACTATCCTGGAACTCATGAGGTAGACAAAGCAGTTCTCAAACCCAGAGCACAGAGCACCGCCTCTGCCTCACAAGTACAGGGATTAAAGGCATGCACCAGGACTTTTACATTGTATTTACAAATTAAGTAAATACACTTTCAAAAACAGTCAAAAGGAATGTTTTACATGGATGAATTCACTATGTATTTTTGATGCTACTTAATGAGTTTAAATATAATTTAACTGTGTCACAGGCCTTTAATCCTAGCAAGAGTATTCCAAGTTCATGGCAAGCCTGGGAAACTTAAGACACTGGATCAAAAATATAGAGTACTGATTTAACTCAGTGGTAGAGTACCTAACATGCATGAGGCCCTAAGTTCAAACACTAAAAATCAATTAATCATTTAGCTAAGATCTGTATTTGCTTACCTTTAGGACACATCTAATAAATAAGGTACTTGTTTTATTTTTATATACTTTCCTCACTAGGGACAATAAACTATAGTTTTCTTACAATTCCAAAATAACAATCAGTAGTCCTAAAAAAAAAAAAAAAGAAAAGAAAAGAAAAGAAAAAAGCTAAAAACCAAAAGCTGGTAGCACTTTGGGAGATCATTATAAGTAAAGTCAAGCCTAAGGTAACTGAAAAGAGCACTGGTAACTGAGTCTATGGGAGTGACACCAAGATTAAGCTGATCCGACAGATCTCCTGCAGAAGTCCTATCTTCTTAAGTTTTCCTGAGAGCTTCAACTTCCTCTTGTGTTCAACAGAGAACCATTTGGCTTATTTATTTCAGAGTACCCAAATGAATTATTAGGATAATGTTTCTGTTCAATAAATTTCTGATAAGGTCAAACTACAAATATACATAAGATGTAACTAAGTTAAACCACCTCATTTTTACTGATTTGTGTATGTGGGGGTACACATGTGCCATAATGCAGTGAGCCATCTCTCCAGGCCTCATTTCATTTTTATAGTTGTATAGTATTCTACTATGAAGACTTTTTATGGGGATTGATGTAGAATGTCCGCCTGTATGTGCTGCTTTTATTGGTTGATGATTAAAGCTGTATTGGCCAATGGCTTAGCAAAGTAAACCTAGATAGGAAGTTCAAACAAAGGTGCAGAGAGAGCAGGCGGAGTTGAGGAGATGCCATGTAGCTGCTGAATGAGTAACATGCTGCACTGGTAAGCCACAGCCTCGTGGCAATCCATAGATTAATAGAAATCGGTGAGTTTAATAGTTCGAACTAGCCAAAAAGAAGCCTAAGACATTGGCCAAACAAATGTAACTGGTAATAAGCCTCAAAGTGGTTATTTCATAAGCACCTTTGGGAACAGGCAGGTGGAGAAAAACCAGTCCAGGGGACCAGTAGGACAGAGACTACTTCTAGCTACTTGGGGTGGTTAATGGGGCTGTATTATGTTTTGGTTTTGAGACAAGCTCTCACTGTGTAGCACTGGCTGGCCTAGTATGTAGATCAGATTAGGCTGGCCACAAAATCTCATAGATCTTCCTGTCTCTACTGGGATTAAAGACATGTGCTATCACACTCAACTTGCTTTCGTTTTTGAGAAAGAGTCTCCCCTCAAACTAGTGATCTTCCTGCTTCATGTGTACAATACCTGGCTTCTTCTATCTTAATATCTTAAAAATGAAAACTTTCTGTTTTAGGTGTAAACATCCTTTGACTTAAAGAGAGATATGAAAATAAACTTTATTAGTTTTTAAAACATTACTATTTTAAGTTTACTGCCCTCATTTCTCTAGTAAAGAGCACTCCTCCATGGCCTCTGCCACCAGGTTCCTACTCTGACTTACTGATGGACTAAGATGAAAAAGTGCAATCAAAATAAATCCTTTCCTTCCCAAGTTGCTTGTGGTCACTGTGTTTTAACATAGCAGTAAAAGCCTTAACAAACAGTAGTGCCCGCTTGTAAACCCAGCACCTCTGAGACTAAAGCTGGAAAAAGATCAAAAGTTTAGGGGCTCAGAAGTTAAGTGCACTGCCTGATCTTCCTAAGGTCCTGAGTTCAATTCCCAGCACACACATGGCAGCTCACAACCATCTATAATGAGATCTGGTGCCCTCTTCTGGCAATTAGACATACATGTAAGCAAAACACTGTATACACAATAAGTAAAATAAATAATTTTAAAAAAAAAAGATCAAAAGTTTGAGTTCAGTTTGAAATACAAAGTCAAACCCTCTGCCAAAGACAAAAGGGGGCAGGTGGAGACTGAGAAAGAGGACAGTCATCCTCCTGCTGTCAAACTTTGTACCTAGGTGAAAGGTAGAAAAATAGAGGCTTATTTTTTATGTTGGTGGATTGTTTTCACTTTAGAATCTGTAGTATCTTGTTGACAGAGGTTTCTGTCCTGCCCAGTCCTGCAGCTGTTCAGTCACAAAGAAATACACAGAGGTCTACATTAATTATAAACTGGTTGGCCTATTAGCTTAGGCTTCTTTTTTTAAAAAAAATATTTATTTATTTATTATGTATACAATATTCTGTGTGTATGTCTGAAGGCCAGAAGAGGGCACCGGACCTCATTACAGATGGTTGTGAGCCACCATGTGGTTGCTGGGAATTGAACTCAGGACCTTTGGAAGAGCAGGCAATGCTCTTAACCTCTGAGCCATCTCTCCAGCCCCCTAGCTTAGGCTTCTTATAACTCCTTTAACTTATATCAGCTCATAATACTTGTCTGTGTTAGCCACGTGGCTTGGTACCTTTTTCAGCAAGGCTTTCACATCTTGCTTGCTCTGGGTCTGAATTCCTGTGTCTGGGTGACAACTGCAGAGTACTGACTTTTTCTCTTCCCAGAATTCTCCTGTTCTCATTGTCCCACCACTACTTCCTGCCTGACTACTGGCCAATCAGCATTTATTTAAAATATAAGTGACAGGGTACAGACCATTGTCCCACAGCAGTATCTTTAATAAAATTTTTTTTTGGGAAAGGGGGAGTGCAACCTATTATCAAGAAATCTGACACTAACAATTTAAATTTAGTACGTATGTACCCAGGGCTGGAGAAATGGCCCCACATAAGAGCACTCATGTGGCTCACAAGCATCTGTAACTTCAGCTTTAAGGGACTGACACTTTTGGCCCCTCAGCACCTGCACTCACATGTCCATACCCAAATGCAGGCACATACCTACACATAATTTAAAACAAGATAGACAGACACAAAAAAAATATATATGTGTCCCTTCAAAACCACTTTTAGAAATAACTCCCACCACTATACTAACACAGGTAACACGATACTCAAAATCTTTACAGAGAACCACGTTCAATTTAACATTTACTTGCAAAAGAGCAAAAACAGAAAAGGCAGCTGAACTACACATACACAATGGGAAAGTGCGAGGCTGCTAACAAAACAAGGTATATCTATAAATATTGATCAATAAACATCTTAAAAGTCACCACTTAAATGTACTGAAGACACAATATGCCATACATACACCCCAATATTCTATATCTCACTCTGTATGTACATGCTGAAACAAGACCTCACTGTGTAACCAAGACTGGTCTGGAAATATGTAACCTGGGCTACTTTTTTACTATTTTAGAGATTACCCTACCTTACTGTCCTAAATACTGGGATTATAATCATGCTACTACACTCCAAGTGTGTGGATTTTTAGGGTCACATATAGTACATAAACTGATTAGAGGAAAGGCAAGTTGGGGGATAGCTCAGTGATAGAATGCAATGATGGAATTAGGTTCTAGCATCCAAAAATTAAATAGAGTATTCATGGAATCTGACTCAGTGAAAGAAGGGCAACTTTTCACTATCAAGAGAGCATGTGTGCCGGGCGATGGTGGCGCACGCCTTTAATCCCAGCACTCGGGAGGCAGAGGCAGGCGGATCTCTGTGAGTTGGAGACCAGCCTGGTCTACAGGAGCTAGTTCTAGGACTGGCTCCAAAGCTGCTGGGGAAAAAACAACAACAACAACAACACTGGGCATAGTGGCATATCTACAATCCCAGCACTGGGAGCCTGAACTGATCAGTAAGATCTTGTATAACAATGAGAAGCAGCAGCACCACCACCACAACCATCACTTAGCAAGCTCACGACACAAACAGCTGAAATTAAATCAACTTCCTATCATTTCCATCAACAAAAAAGCCTTATCCTTAGGCTTACACATGGTTCTACCCACAAAGAACTGCTGCCCCCAACAGGACAACAGAATTCTGTTAAAGCTGGGCTTCCTTTGCCCATGCCCTCTATTGCTCCCCTTATAGTACGCCTCTTCTGCATGGCTCAGGTAACTCCTAATCCATTTGGGTCAGGGTGATAATAGCTTCACTGTAAAGAACCAAGGTTGGGGCCCCAGCCCATGACTTTCCTACACCCCTCCTATCTCTTTGTAAATAATTTCTCCTCATATTACCTAATTTGGGCATGGCATCTGTTTCCAGCTGTCCTGGGTCTTTTCTTTAAAACATATATGAATCTTCTCACTCTTCAGGCCACTTCAACCACTCTATGAAATCCTCATTTAGTTAACTATTGCATCAGCAATCCATTTCGATTCAGTTGACAAACCTTTCATGAAGCCTTCTGCAGCACGTCACCAGTTATATTTCCTTCATAGCTCAGACTGTTTTATATTAGCTTTCTTTTTCAGTCTCTTCCTTTTTCTCTCCACACTTTAAGTATAGGAATTTCTTCACAGCTCAATTCCAATACTTAATGACTTCATATAATTCTGCATTTTCAAATATTTATATACTTAATCTCACATTTACTATTTCTAATCAAGGTTACTTATTTAAGCTCAATCCTAGATCTCCCTCTCAAAAGTGATGACTCATGCTTTCAAACTGACTCTATGTTCTACGAGTAGAGAATACATAAGGGAGAAAAATGTTCTGTGAAGTACTATAAATATTTATCTTAGGGATGGAGAGATGGTTTAGAAGTTAAAAACACTGGCTGCCCTTCCAGAGGGCCCAAGTTCAATTCCCAGCATCCATATGACAGCTCACAACTGTCTATAACTCCATGCTAGGGGATTTGGCTCCTTCACATGGACATACCTGCAGGCAAAACACCAATGCACATAAAAGAAAATAATTATTCTAAAAATAAAATGTATATATGCACGTATCATTGTGTTGAAAGCAGTAATTCATCATAACCAGCACAAGTTAATGGCACACCTCCTGAAGAGCATCCAGGACAGGAGGTTTACAGTTTTTATTTATTACCACATAGCTGGTAGGCTCCTGTATCTGATGGGAAACTTGCTAGTGGCCTATTGTACTCTTGCTAACTCTTAATTTTGAGAATACTGAGTTTCGGGGGGGGGGGGGGGATGATAAAAGTGTGAATGCACACACTGTAACCCTTGCACTTGGGAGGTGGAGGCAGGGAGGAATCATCAGCTATATCTTGAATGGGAGGACAGCCTGTGCTAATCTCCAGACAGAAATAGACAGAGACAAGATCAAAATCTACCTAATAAACGAAGGCTGGGGATGTGGTAGGATGTACAAGGTCCTACGGTACAATCACCAGCAACTACAACAACAAAAATAGCACTTAAAAATCTGTCTCAAAATTTACCCATTGCTGAGTTTTTGTTTATACAACACAAAAAATTAAAATTTATTACCTACAAAAATAAGATCTACTTTATTCTGTATGTGTTAAAAACTCTTATTATTTTTGCCAAAAAGGAAATTATTTAAATAGAAACAAAGGGGAATTTGTAATTTGCTTCAACATCAAGCTAAAACTGATCTTATGACAGTTTTAACTTTAACATCATATGTCAATTATTTATTAAGTTCATTCCTACCAGAATACAACAATATCATATAAAAAGAACACTTTGGATGTTTCATAGCTATTCCATCTAATTCAAGTTATCCAACTTAGCTAGCCTGGTTGCTCTGTAGACTACACTGGCCTCAAACTCACAGAGATATGCCTGCCTCTGCCTCCAGAGTGTAGGACTAAAGGTGTGCGCCATCACCACCCGGCTGTTATCCAACTCCTGAATGATGCTTTATCCTTTATATAATGAGAATTAAGCCAGTTTTACAAGGTTATGACTGCTATAAGGCTTCGCACAAAACTGGAACTGAAAAAAAATTAACAGATTTCTTACTCACTTTTCTTGAAACTTGAGATGTCATGTTTTATACAAAAAAAAAATTACTTTCTAAAGGCAAATAACTTCCCTATACTAATTAGGTTAGGATTATCTAACAATCCTCACTAATTTATTCTTTATCCAATAAACAAGACAATATCTCAGATAAGTTTCTAGATCATTTTTTTAAAAAGTATTTTAAGTATGTTCATGTGTGTAGCTGCCTGCACGTGGGTATATGAACAAGAATGCAGGTGCACTTGGAGGTCAGAGTTGTTGAACCCCTGCAACTGTAGTTACTGGTGAGTGCTGGAAAGTTGGACTTCTCCAAGAGTCATATGCATTCTTAACCACTGAGCCGTCTCTCCAGCCCCATTTGTAGCCCACTTTAAACCATCAAGAGTAGAACTACGCCCTTCCCTTTCTGGTTCTAAAATCAAAGTTCATGTCCTGATAATACCCCTCAACAAGCTCACACAGTGACTACAGCTTTAAGCAAATGGAAAAATATGTATTGGCTATGAAACCAGCCATGCAAATTAAGAGCCCATGCTATAGTTATCTCAATATTTGGCAGAATATGTAGACCGAATCCCAGCTGGCTGGCAAGGAAAGTGTGCCAAACAGAAATTAAGTCTCTACATACTTTTTTTCAAGAGTCCAGACACTAACAAAGAGGAAAAATGGAAGTAACCCCACATAAAAAGCAAAAGCAACCTTTTTCAAAAGTCCTGGGGGGTGCCGGGGGGCTAAAAATATGGCTCTGTTAAGAGCACTAGCTACTCTTCCAAAGAACCTGAGTTCAATTCCCAGGACCCACAAGCCAGTTTCTAATTCCAGTTCCAGAGGGTCCACACTCTTACACATATATGCAGGCAGAACACTAATGCATGTTTTGAAAAAAAAAATGGAAGGAGAGAACCCACTTCATAAAGGTGTACTCTGCCTTCTACATGTACAGCCTATCATGTGATGCACAAGGAAGGAACTCAGTAAGTCAATCAGTCAATACTGGGGCTGAGATAGCTCAGAGGTACTATCTGCTCTTCCAGAGGACCCAACTCCCACCTGGTGGCTTATAACTGAAGAACTCCAGTCCCAGGAGATCTAACTAACTCCCTATTCTGGTCTCTACAGACACTGCACACATATGGTTCACAGGTTACACGTGCAGGTTAAAACACCCATACAAAGATAAATGGTTTTTTGTTTGTTTGAAGAGGGTTGTATTAAGGTCAGAAGAGAACTTGGAGTTGGTTCTCTCCTTCCACTATGTGGTTCCCAGAGATCAAACTCAGGTTTTTAGGCATTTCCCACTAGGCTATCTCTCTAGCCCAACCACCATCTGTTTTATCATGACTTCATCTTGAAGTTCCTCTTTAAATTAAAGAGGTGTGGGACAATCGTCTATATTCTGTCACTTATATTTTAAATAAACACTAATTGGTCAGTAGCCAGGCAGGAAGTATAGGCGGGACAACCAGACAGGAAGTAGAGGCAGGTCAATGAGAACAGGAGAATTCTGGGAAAAAGGAAGCCCATTCCTTTGCAGTCCTGCCCAGACACAGAAGACTGATGATGTGACTGTCTCACCGAACATAGATAGAAATAATGGGTTAATATAAGTTATAAGAGTTAATAAGAAGTCTGAGCTAATGGGCCAATCCGTTTATGATTAATGTAGACAACTGTGTGGTTTTTTTTAAATATTTATTTATTATGTATACAATATTCTGTCTGTTGTATGCCCGAAGGCCAGAAGAAGGCACCAGACCTCATTACAGATGGTTGTGAGCCACCATGTGGTTGCTGGGAATTGAACTTAGGACCTTTGGAAGAGTAGGCAATGCTCTTAACCGCTGAGCCATCTCTCCAGCCCCAACTGTGTGATTTCTTTTGGGACTAAACGGCTGGGGAACCGGGCGGGACAGAAACTCAGTCAACACATAATTTTCAAAAGTACTACTCATTAAAAAATATTTAAAACAAAGAATTATAATATCAAAAACTTAATCACATAGTTTTATACAGACAAAGAGATGCACTTAATATTACTATTAGAAAAAAATAATAAAACCCTAAGAATGCATAAGCTTTTCTCATTAGTGTGATAATTCTACAGCAGAAACTGGTGATTGAACAGCTATCTCACTGAAACATAGTACAGAACTTGAACTTTCGCACTTTGAACAAACTGTTGATAAAAAAAAACATTTAATTGCTTTCTGAGTGAAAGTAAAGGCGCTGACAATAAGACAAGCAGATGCAAAAAAAAAAAAAAACAAAAACAGAAAATCCTAAAAGTTTAGACAAAGAAGCAATGAAAAGAAAATCTGTAAAGCTCAGTATATTAACTTCTACATGGTTTGTAAAAATAATTTATCTACACATGTAGGATAGATTAAGACCACCAAAAAATTAAAAGACTTCCTCCAAGTTTGCTTCCTACCCTATAGGAGTTGCCAGAGTTTACAGCTTCAGAAAGTCAATAAAAAGAAAAAAAAATCGGGCTGGAGAGATGGCTCAGAGGTTAAGAGCACTCACTACTCTTCCAGAGGTCCTGAGTTCAATTCCCAGCAACCGCCTGGTAGCTTACAACCATCTATGATGAAATCTGGTGCCCTCTTCTGGTGTGCAGGCATACATGCAGGCAGAATGCCGTATAAATAATAAATAAATAAGTCTTAAGAAAAAAGAAAAGAAAAAAAATCATACTGCTATATTTTTCCCTTCACACTAAGTGTTTTTGCTTTTTTGTTGTTGGCTTTTTTGTTTTTGTTTTTTGAGACAGGGATTCTCTGTAATAGTCCTGCACAGAAATCAACATGCCTCTGTCTCCTAACTGGAGGGATTAAAGAGTGTACCACCACCACCACCACCTGGGTAGGTGTGCCTTTGTAACAAGAAAAACAAAGTAAGATTTTTCTTGAATATCTGTTTATCTGTATTTTAGTATATATTTTCTCCTCAAAATTCATTAAAATGGAATGTGGATACAGGGTCAATACAAACACTACAACTTAGCAACACGAATGGGAAGCTTTATCAACCCACAGAAAACTGCACTAGCTAGTTTCTAGCAACTTCCAACAGTAATATGGACATATGTAAAGACACATAAGCAATTAATTCCTATAAATGCTCCTACCCCCTTATTAAACATTTATTTTTTTCTCAACCCTCTACCACCAAGGCCTTTTCCACCATTGGGTGCCTCATATTCCAAAACAGTATCCTTTGGTCTTCCATGACAACTTTAACAACTTGCCATTTTCCTCTTCCATCTCCAGGCTACCTGCCTCATATGTAAAACAACTATCAGAAATCCACAAGAAATGATAGTAAGAATACCACACACTTCAAAATGAACAGTATTCTCAGAGCCCAGGCCAAATCTGAACAAATAGTAGGGTCAACAACATATTAATAAATCTCATTTGGTGGTTAAGAGCACTAGCTGCTCTTGAAGAGGACTTGGGTTCAATTTCCAGCACACACATGGTGGCTCCCAACTTCTGTAACTCCCAATTCTAGGGGTTCAGATGCCCTCTTCTGACTTTGGTGGACAGCAGGAATGCATGTGGCATGCATACATAAATGCTGGCAAAACCATATAAAAAAATTTTTAAAATAAATATTTTAAAAATCTCATTCTGATTTTGCCACTAGCTTATCTTTTAAAAATAAAGGGGGCTAGAGAGATGGCTCAGAGGGTAAGAGCACTGGCTGCTCTTCCAGAGGTCCCGAGTTCAATTCCCAGCAACCACATGGTGGCTCACAACCATCTGTAATGAGACCTGGTGCCTTCCTTGCCAGCAGTACATTGTATGCTTAATAAATAAATCTTTAAAAAAATTAAAAAAATAATAAAAAAATAAAAATTTTAAAAGCTAACCTGGAAACAGTTTTAAGCTGCTTTTGTCTTGCTTATTTTATCTTTTTAATGATAATCTAAGCTTAAGAACAATGCTTCAGGAGAAATATGAAGAAAGCAACAACCAAATGAGTATTAACACAGAGATCAAGGGAATGACAACAGCTGGCTCACCAAAGGTGAGAAAAAGTGGGGAAAACGTTAAGCATTTTTAGCATAACTATGCAAGTCACCCTCCATTACTTGATTACTACACTACTTGATGTGCCTTACAGTAAGTCTATCAAATTCATTGTGGATCACAGTACCAGCATTTCTATTTATTTCCTTCAAAATAGGACAGTTAGTTATGTGGCCATCACAAAAATCTGTGAAAACGATAGAGACCGAAGGACAATTTTCAACTGTAATAGCCATCCTTAATCTACTGTTGACAGGATGCCTGCATGATTCAAATCATATCATTTTCACCACATCTTAAATATTCATTTAGTTAACTCCATCTTTATCATTCACTAAGTCTCGAACATCTCACAGAAGACTGATGTAATACTGGCCCAAATACTTAAAGTTAATCTCAGTTTATGTAACACTCCATGTCTCTATTCAATAATTTTGGGCCGGGCGGTGGTGGCGCATGCCTTTAATCCCAGCACTCGGGAGGCAGAGGCAGGCGGATCTCTGTGAGTTCGAGGCCAGCCTGGTCTACAAGAGCTAGTTCCAGGACAGGAACCAAAAGCTACGGAGAAACCCTGTCTCGAAAAATCAAAAAAAAAAAAAAATAATTTTGGAACTACTTTTAAGAGAAAACTCTAATTATCCTCAATGTAAATTACCACCTTGTCATTATCAGTAGCCAACCAATCTACAATACAAAACACTAACAAATACAAGGTAAGAAAGACTTCTCAAAATACACCAGGTAACAAGTCTCTAAGAAGTTATTTGAATGAAAAATTCAACCCAATTGAGTTCTTCAAAGTTTTAAAAATCTTTATAAGGGGGACTGGAGAGATGGCTCAATAGTTAAGAGCACTGGCTGCTCTTTCAGAGGACCCAAGTTCAGTTCCCGATACCCACATGGCAACTCACAACTGTCTGTAACTCCAGTTCCCTGGAATCTAACACCTTCACACCAATGAACATAAAATAAAGTTAAAATAAATTCTTTTTAAAAAAATCTTTTAAGAGCTGTGCAGTGGCGCATGCCTTTAATCCCAACACAGAGACAAGTGGATCTCTGTGAGTTCAAGGCTAGCCTGGTATACAAGAGCTAGTTCAAGGACAAGCACCAAAGCTACAGAGAAACCTTGTCTCAAAACGCACCCCCCCCCCCAGAAAAAAAAACTTTTAAGGGGGCTGGAGAGAGGGACAAGCACAGCTGCTTTTTCAGAGGACCTGGATTCAGTTCCCAGCACCATGTGACAGCTAACTCCAGCATCTCCCCTTCTAGCCTGAGGGCACCAAGCATGCACAGTAAAGATATATTATGCAGGCAAAACATCCATACATATGAAATAAAAATAAATTAAAAAAAAACCTTACCAATAGCCCCTATTGATCATAAATGAAGGGGAGAAAACAAGTAATAACATGAGTGTGCATGCACATACATCTTGTAAGGTGCCAGTAACATGTCTCAGCAGGGGTGCTTACCCTGCAAGCCTGGCAACCTGAGTTTGATCTCTGGAACCCAGGGAAACAAGGAAAGAAACAACTATACAAATTGTCCTCTAATTTCCAAACACATGCATACACACACAAATAATAAAATTTTACTATCACATAATGGTTTATAAAAAGCTCTCTTGGCTTATAAAGACCATCAAAACTTACCTGAAGTTATTAATTTAGAACAACTACTTTTGTTTGCATGGTCTTCCGAGATTCTATTTGTGCTCTTTTCTTTCCCAATCAAAGTATCCTCCATAAGTAAGCATCTATCAGAAGCAAAACTGTCTTCACCCACCACATGACTAAATTTGCTATTAGCTTCAAGTACAGAAGTGACTTCTTCGAGCTGAGCAGCGTCACTAGATTCTGAGTAAGAGGAGCCCTTACCCTGGGGTAAATTTTTGGAAGAAACAGGTAGAGACTCGTCATCACTATCAAAACCAAAAGGATCTCCAGTATCTTCTTCTTCTACTTTAGGTTTCTTCGGAATTTCTTGGATATCTGGTTTAAAATTGGGCCTCTTCTGCCCTAATTTAGCCATAAATGTGGTCTCTCCCCATTTTGTACTAAGAGTAGTCCGTTTGTTGGAAAAAACTTCATCAAATTTTGAACTGCCATTTCCTCCTTTCCTACTGTAAGTTTTTCCAAATCTGGATGTCATTTTGACACCTGTTTCATATTCCCTGTGGAAAGAAATTTAAGAAAATATAATCAACAATCTCTTAACATATTTTAAGCATTTTATAAAACTAAGATCCTAGGACTTGCTTTTAAACTAGTTTAAACGAGTAAGTTAAAGAGGCTTGTTTTCCATCCTATACTTCCATCCATCAGGCTTGGTGGTGTTTTGGTTTGTTTTATAATAAATACATACTCGTATGAAACTTACAGAGTAAAAAAGTTTACTAACCAACTTGCAATGCAGTATCTACAAATCTAACTTAAGACATTTCTCAAGTTCCAAATGAACTATTCTTAATACAATTTAACCAGAAAAAAAAAAATCTCAATAGAGTACCCAAATAGAAAATCATTAACCACAATATATTAAGTTTTCCAAGATCTAAATGATGTCAAATGACTAATTTTAGTTCTTTGAAATTTTACTGTTCTTCATATAAAGGGTAAGAAAACTGCTATTTTCTCATATGGTACAATCTATAACTTCTACCTCACCTTAAAGACTCTGATTTTTGGACTAAAGTCATTTGAACTGACTTTTAAAAACGTTCCTTTAGTGGTCATTTCCCTAAATTTAAGAATTCATTCATCTCATCTTCCTTATCACTATAGTGCTGCGCTCATTTGCTGAGTGACAATTTTCTGAAGTTGATGAACTCCATTTTACAAAGGTACACGACTTATTATTATAAAAATAGTGGTGGCATACCCCTTTAATCCCAGCACTTGGGAGGCAGGCGGATCTCTGAATCTAAGGTCAGCCTGGTCTACAAAGTGAGTTCCAGGATAGCTAGAGCTACACAGAGGAACCTTGTCTCAAAAAACCAAAATAAATAAAAAGAATAAAAAATAAAAAAATAGAAACACATAGCCTTTATTTTCCTATTCAATTTACAAACAAATCAATCTACTTGATTTACCTAAAAATATACTGGAAAAAAATTTCCAAGTGAAGTCACAGGTCAAACATTTTAAAACTACAAGTTATGGTACTTTTACAGCACAATCAATCCTTATCCATTTCTTAACACTTTGACCTGCAGTTTAAATATCAATTTATCAATTCTGGGGGGTGGTAAGCAATGCTTAAGTCTTGAAAATTTTTCATTACTTTGAAACTTACAATGGGGATAGTATTTAACTTATGCTTTCAAATGTTTTCCATCTACACCTTTAATATTTTTATTAAGTTCTTACAACTTAATGAATCACTATTCAATTTAGTTCAGCAAATATTCATAAAGACTCACCCCCACCGCACAACTAATGTTTGAAACCAATTCTGATTGGACAAAATAATAATTTAGTCATCATACACATCTGAGCTAAGAGAAAATTTAACTTTCCTCAGAGAGTTTCCATTTTGTAGTTTGGAACACTAACAAGCTTTATTGTCTTTCTTGTTAAGTATAGCCTATTAAACAAAACAAAGTATAATAATTGGGGAGCTACCAAAGACAAGAAAATAGTCATTTCTTTAAGCTGTGATCTGCAGTCCTACATTTATATATTCCAACAAAACTGGAATGTTTTGGACACACATACATGGCAATCATCTAAAAATGCTGACTAAAGGTCAAACCAAAAATCTAGACTTAATCTCCTATATGGCAACATCTGAAAACTTTCCGTAAAAAACAGGCAAAACCACAAAGCATTCATCCACTATTCAAAGTTTAAGGTCTGCAAATGAATATTTGATACTGAGTGAAGTGATAAGACAACTGAACTTTTTAAGAGATCGTGTCTCACAAATACACACTGTATTATAACATCATTAAATACTGAAGAAATAACATCAGGGGCCTTTTAATATTAAGCACTGGGAAATGTGTGGATGAGGCAAATTTGGTTGTGTTACTGTCTACTGAATCCAGTAGAGATGAATACAAGAGAGTTCATTGTATGATTGTTTTTATTGTTTTCTAACGCCCATTTAAAAAAAAAAAAGTCCGCAGACTCCTGCGATGACATTATCTAAGCATAGCACATGTACAAATTCGGGAGTGGACATATATCTGGCACGACATTTTACACACATTTCAGACACACTACCTTGTTCAGGCTCCGAACTTCACCAACAGTCCTAACTAAATAGCAAAGAAGGGGTCACAACTAAGTGTTTTCGGACCTTTGGGCCTGTTCCCAAAGCCCAGTCGACTTCTGAGGGAAGGGTGCAGGGATTTAAATTAGGGGAGGGGGGGGGAGGGAGTCCTCACACTTAAACTGCCTAAAAACCTAGCCTCTCCCACGCCCCCAAAGTGCATTAGGGGCTTCCATTAAGGGAGGAACGTGGAAGGGGGAAACAGACGGAAGCAGGAATTCTCACCTGGGGCGGCGAGTGCGCCCGGAGGCTAGAACCCAGACACCCCTCCGGCTGGACGCTCCCGCAACTTTTCTCCTCCCAACCCCCACCGCCCAGGAAAGGGATGTCGCTTCGGACGCCCCGGAAGCTTCTGCCACCGAGTCCCCGAAGCAAGGCCTCGGTGACGGCTAGAGGCGGTGGAAAACTACGGGGCAAAGAATTCGGCACTGGAACCAACCGGACCGCGTTCGGAAGAGAGAAGTGAACCAGCCGGCCGCCCGGAAAAAGAACTTAAACGGGAAATTAAGAGGTGGAGGGGGAAAGAGTTCTTCAGATCGGTCAGTGCCCAACTTCCTTAGAAGCCAGGTGAGCAACGAGACTCGCACCGCCCCTGCCTCCTCCACCCAGCCCGGCTCACTCCGGGCCTAGGCAGCCGCCCGAGACCTCACTTACCCTCGGCGCCTGGCGGGTGCTTTGGCCTCGGGCCGCCTCCGCCTCCCCCGCTCCCAACGGCCCACGGGCGGGCGCGGGAGCCCCGCGCGGGAGAACAGTGCCGACCGGTGCGCCCAGAGAGGCGAGGGGGCTCTGCTGCCGTCACAGCCAGCGGCTCTGCTTCGGTAAATAGGAAGCCCGGTCGAGGAGGGGGGGAGGAGCGGCGGCTCCGCAACTTCCCTCCCCAGCTTAGGCGCGCCGGCCGGGCAGAGCCTAGGCCTCCTTGACGGCCGCCGCCGGTGCCGAGCCTGCTACGTGCCCCCGCTGGGCCGCCGCCGCCTCCTGCGCCGCCGCCTCCGCCGGTGAATGGTCAGCGCTGGAGTTTGAACAGGGCCCTGAACCATCTCAACGCCATTTGCGCTCCCGGCCCCCACCTCCTTCCTCCAACAGCCGCTCGCTCCGTCACTCCGCTTCCCACAGGCCCCGCGCAGCCACCCGACCCCGCAGCCAATCGTACGGCCGCTTACTCAAACCGCCGCGCAGGCGCCGCGCCCCGCACGCGCCGGCTACCACCATTGGTCGGGTCGCGAAGCCCGACGGGAGTTGTAGTTCCCTCCCGCGAGGTCCTGGTATCTGAAGCCAGGTTCCGGAGCAGAGTTCTGGCTGCGGGCCTGAGTTCTGCCTGCGGGCCTGCTGGACCTCACCGGCTCGGGAGCCAGTTTTAGTTCCTGGCCACGCGACGAGACGCAGGTGCGGCGCGGGAAGGCACGGGGCACAGTGCAGGCAGCTGTGTCAATCGTTTCCCCTCCAGGGACCCTCGGGTGTCTGGGGACAGTGGATTGTGCAGCTGCGCCGAGCCTGCTGGGCCACCGCCCGGACCTTGGAGGCAGGGAGCTTGGGGCCGCCCTTGACCCAGTCTGACGGTGCGAGCGGGCCTACGCAGGTAACGAGGACCGAAACCAGGAGGAGCCGGGTGCCGGTCTCTTCACGGCCACGATCCGCTTCAGCCCGGCCGTTCATCCTCTTCCTCCCCGCCCCCACTCGTCCCCACTCCGAAGTGTGTCTCCTGTCCCCCACCTGTTAGCAGTGACACCACACACACACACACCCTGGGTGTTGTATGTTACCAAGGAATTATCGTCATCTTTATTGAATGTGCTTACGGTGATGTGACTTTAAATAAAAAGACATACTGAAGTGTGGACGGGTAAAATGATCCAATGTTTATTTTGCTTTAGACTATGCCTGTGAAAACTGGAATAGGGGAATAAATACACCGAGAATGTTCTTCGTTGTTCGAACTGCGGGATGTGTACACACATGCTGTCCTACCAGTGTTTATATCTAAAATTGATCATAATAAAGTTGTTCTTTTTGATTGATTTGGAGGGGTTCCTTGTTGTTTTTAACTGACTAGTCGGGGCAGGAAGGTAGTGGATGATGGACGGAAGTATTATTTTAAATTTTCCAGTCTACTGAGACGTTTTTCCGTGAGAGTGTTTTACCTAATTGAGAAATTTGGAGAAGCTTCATTTTAAGACTTCCATGGGGAAATAGCTTTCTAAAACTTAGCACAATCCGTTTCCCCTACGAGAAATGTGTGCGTGAGTTATCAGGCTTGGTGTTTGATGGGCAGCTAATGGAGACTCGCCTGAGAAGTTAGAAAACTACTACATGTGTTTAGGGAGAAGGGCACCTCTTCTGCCAGATTTACTTTATAAAGTTCTCTCAAGTTGCAGGACCCTTCCGATGTAGTCAGGAAGATCCTAGAGGAGAAATAAAAACTTGAGGCTGGGCAGATGAATAAGAGGCAGAGTGCTTCTCCAGCATGGCCTTGGTGAGATCCCTGGCACTCCCTTCTGCCAACCTGGAGGGTGGGGAGGTAAATGTGCCCCAGTAGGAATTCAGGTGGATTTTAAACACACTTGAATTGTTTTCATTTTGATGCCAAGTCCCATAATTTACATTCTTGCGTCTGCAGTTTCCCTGATACTGTGTATTTACATTCTCATCCTGATTTCAGAGTAAGCCACCTGTTCCTGTAACTTTCTCTAAGGTACCTGTTAACAGGTCTTGCACTGTGTATGGTATACATATATGACTTATTTGGGTCAGTTTTGTCCTTTTTTTTTTTTAATCAGCCGCTTGGGATCTTGTTTTGTCATTTGTTTGAAGATGACTGGCAGTGGTGCAGACTGCATTTAGTTTAATTATTTAGATGACATGGTGGTGGGTGCTAATTAAAGGGTAATCATCCTCAGAGGCAAAAGGTAAGATCAAACAGCCAGAAGAGGTAGCGAGAGGCAGTTGCAAGATCGTCCTGGAAGAGTTTCCGAGACCAAGGGAAATATCCTTCTGGCCTAACCCTGCTGGTGTTGGGCATTTGGCAGGCCTTGATGCTAAATGAAACTAAAGTGGAAAGGTTAACTTTTTAAAGAAATGGTCTTCGGCATTCTTCTGTGGGTTTTATGTCCTCGCATTAAATGATGGAACTTAGTTGTGTTGAATTCCTGATACTGAAAGAAAGACCCCATAGTCAGCATTTAGGTATAATCCTTGACCTTGTTGGGAAGGGATAATTCCTGTCCCCACCCCAACTCCAGCCATCAGAATCTGGAGGTTAGTGGGATTCCCCCAGGCAACTGATTCACACATCAAAGTTTGACAAGCACTGGTTTATAATATAGCCACAGCATTTGGCAACAATATAATCCACCGAGTTTGTGTGAGGAAGGAGGAGAGCAAGGGTGTGCACCTATAATGCCAGTCCTGAGGCTGAGGCAGGAGCGTTGAGCATGCCAGGTCAGTCTGGACTGAGATATGAAAGGAGAATGGGGTTTGGCATATATAACTTGGTGATAGATCACTCGCATGTCATAGGCAAGCCCTGGGTTCTATTCCCAGCTCAAAAGAGCAGAGAACCTAGTACATATGAGGAATGAGGCTAGGGATTTTAGAGAACTCGTTTATACCCTAGACTCTTCTCCCTAATGTCCAGAAAAGGAAACAGGAAGGCTGGCACTTGCTTAAGATACTGCAACTAACAAGGGAATATCAACTTAATTGGATTGCCTGGATAGTCCTAAATGTAGCAGAGTTACACATGAAACCAGGTATGGTTGCATACACCTATGGCCCCTGCACTAAGGAGGCTGAAAAAGAGGGTTTCAGATCAGCCTGGGGTTGGGGAAATTGGGAAAGAAGTTGTACATGGTTTGGTTTGGTTTTTTGCGACAGGGTCTTGCCATGTAGCTCTTGACTGTCCTGGAACTCACTCTGTAGAACAGGCTGGCCTCAAACTCAGAGATCCGCCTGCCTCTGCCTCCCAAGTGATGTGATGAAAGACATGCGCCACTACTGCCCAGCAGTTGTATGTGAATTTTGAAGGGAAATAGCGAGCCTGGGTCTGAGGAGGTTAGACTCATGAATATACCCAGCTGTGGTGAGCGAGGGCTCTCCACCTTCCTAGCCCTGTATCAGCACTGATAGAGATTGTGCCACATCCAGGGCTTATCTCGAGGGGAGTTGAGACTCTTCTAGCCCCAAAGACTGTACAACCTTAACCTCTTTAGCTCTGTGGAAAGCAAATGCTTTGTAAAGACCCTTGCCATGGTCCTGAGTACCACACCAGAAGGGGATAATGACTAGATGACATACAGGCCGGAAGCTGCCTGTTGTATTTGCTTGAGTCCTGATTTATTTCTTGATTCATTTGTTTGGTTACTTTTGAGACTGTGCTGCAGTACTCAGTATGACCTTGAACTCTTTAACCTTCTGCCTTACCCCCAAGTCCTGAAATTACAGAGGTGTACTGCTATACCCTACTAAGGTTTATCTCAGAAACAGCCTTTTTGCCCTCCACAGTTCTCACCCCCATGTCACATGATACTCACCTGATCAAAAACCCAGGCAACTCTTTCGTCTGATGCTCTGTTTCCCCTCCTATGTCTAAAGGTTTCCCAGCACTGTCCTAGTTACATGCCTGTAATCCTGGATCTGAACCCAGTCTGTGCCCCTTGATGCTACAGGCTGCCCTTCTGTGTGCTGTCTAGGGAAGGCAAGACCCCCACTACCTGGAACTCCCCCTGAGTGGGCTTATACTCTCCTGTAAAGAAAACTAGCAGGGCGCCTTTCTTCTGCTGTTCCTGTTCCCTAGTTCGAACTCAGGCATGGGCTGCGGCAGAACTAGCTTTTCTAAATAGACCCTCAGTTCTTTTCTGGAAAATGTGTCATAAAATATAACTTAAAATTCAGTTCAAGCACTCAGGAGGCAGAGGCAGGCAGGTCTCTGTGAGTTTAAGGCCAGCCTGGTCTACAGAGTGAGTTCCAGGACCGTCAGAACTGTTACACAGAGAAACCCTGTCTTGGAAGAAAAAAAAAAAGCCCAGTACAATGAAACCAGAAGTGAACAACATTTTTTTTCCTTTGTACTAGGATGTGGGGAATAAATTATACTGTACATTTGCATATTGTAGTGGTTGGTTACAAAGCACTACAAGATGAGTGCTAGACCCTGCCCTTTCCTGCTGACAAAGCAGCCCCTCCTCTTTCCTGTCTGCACCCCACTGCTGCTGTTCTTCCTCCCCCTATGTGTGCCTCCTCTCAGAGGCCAGGCTGTTTCCATCCATTTAGATGGAATGAATGTTAGGTGTTTAATGAATCTCTCACAGAGAGAGAGAGAGAGAGAGAGAGAGAGAGAGAGAGAGAGAGAGAGAAGAGAAAGAGCTGCTTGGGATTGAGTCAAGGTCCAGCAAATGCTAGACACGTTCCCTGTCTGCCAGCTTATACCCCCAACCCTGAGTAGCCTATTTTAAACTGCTGTAGTACCTCACTCTCAAATATCACTGCCCCATTTTATTTTATTTCTCAAGGATGTCTCTCTCCACATCTAGCATACCCTATTTCACATATCTTGCATGTTTGTCTTCTCTGGGAAGAAAGGGCAGGAATCTTGTCTTAGCTCTTGTTAGGCTTGGTTTTAGAAACTGTTTTTCTTCTCTGTCCCTTTAGAAGAGGGCCCCCACACAGTAGGTACTCATTAAATAACTGTCGACTGAAGCTACTCTTGTGTAGGGCTATGCCTTGAAAGGAAAGTGGCAAGACACTAAACGGTAGTGGCGCCATAAATTAAGGTTCCCCCTGGAAGGGAGACTAAGCTATCTAACGTTACCTTCGGTCCTTGTGTTTTTTCATCATGAGAACTGAGAAGATGAGTACAATCACGGTTCCAATTACCTTGTTTTCCAGGATAATTGGAATATGTTCTCTGGAGATGCTGATATCCCTTGGGGAATAAACTACCCTCTAGGTAGTTTAAAAAAAAAAAAAACAAAGCAAGGGGGATTGGACTGTGCTGTCTAACAAGACTTGGTTGGTACCCAGCAACCTCTAAGATTTCTGACTTTTGCCTCTGGAAACGGCCTTTCCCTGAGGTCCTCACCACTAAAGCTGCATGACACCTTGTCAAAAAAATCTAGCTGACACCCTCCCAAATCCTTATCACGGCCCAAGGACCCTACATGATGGGCCCCTGACAACCACCAATCCCTCCACTTTGCCAAGCCTGCCTTCTGTCTGCTAGCTCTGAGCGGGCTTTTGCTCCAGGCCTTCGTGCTGACTGTAACCTCTGCAGCTCTCCAGACATGTACGACTTGCTCCTTCACCTCTGCTGGCCCTTCTGCCAGCGTTCTCTAATTCCTTCGTTTGTCTCCATACTTATCATTGTTTTTCTTACACATTAACTTAGCATGCTTTCTTCCACTGCAGCATAAGGAAGAGACACACAGACACAGTGCCACATCCACAGATATAAACATAAATATTTGCTAACCAAGCACTAGCATTAAATTACTTCTAAGTCTGTTCAGCTTCTATAGCTTGACTAACTTGTTTATCTGTTTGGTCAATCAATAATTGCAAAAGATACATTCAAATCTTTGGCTTGGAATTTTTTTTTCAGACCATCCTGTTAGTTTTGGGTTTGCCTTTATTTTCTGAGGTTATATTGTTGGACACAGAAGTTTAGCAGTTTATGTGTGTGGCACTAGAACTCCAACCTTCCATGTGCCGGGCAAGCACTCCGCCACTGAGCTGACATGCCCAGCCCTGGATTAGGATTTTCACAGCTAGGGGAGGTGAAAGCTTTTCTCATAATTGAAGTGGTTGGTAACAAATATTGCCAGGATTTGTTGCCCATTTCTGTTGTCACACTTTTTGTAACGTGACTGCCTCTACAGTTCCTCTGAGAATCAAGGCAGGCCCTGTAAGTCCCCGTAGTCAAAAGAAAGGGGCAGAAGTGATACATTTCACATTGGAGGCTTAAGAAACCTAAAGCTTTCCCTTTGCCGATCTGCTGCCTCTGCCCAGAGAACAGGTCCAGGCTCGCTTGTTATTGGTGAGAAGCCACATGGAAAAGAGCTGAAGTCATCCTGTTCCAGTCAGCAGACAGCAGGCCCGAGCTGTCCTACAGAGCCACCGAGCTGACCTGCAGCTCTCCTGGTACACGCATGAGCCCACCTTGGGCTAAGAGCCGCCCCGCTGACTTGGAGTCTCACGTGCAATAATAACTATTTGTGCTAAGCTGAATTTTGGAGTAGCCGGCTTGTTACCTAGTATCAGTGTGATCTGGCTGTGATTTCCCCTGTATTTAATTTTTTTTTTTTATTGAGAAAAGGAAAAATAGTATCCTCCTCCTCCCAGCCTCCCATTTCCCTCCCCCTTCTCCCACCCTTCTCCCCCTCCCCCAAACTCCTCTCTCCCTTCCTCTCCAGTCCATAGAGCAGTCAGGGTTCCCTGCACTGTGGAAAGTCCAAGGTCCGCCCCCCTCCGTCCATGTCTAGGAAGGTGAACAACCAAACTGGCTAGGCTCTCACAAAGCCAGAACATAATTTGAAGTCTCGGCATCCACAGGGCTCTCTGGATTACTCAGGCCGTCTTCAGCTACCTTCAGATCTCTGTGGTAATATTCCTATGTTCTTTTCTTAATAAAGCTCTCCAAAAGTATTTGCTTGCTCCTTTGTTACACACCAGAACGTCACTATGAAAGTGAGATTCCTGTCCCTTTTGATCTCTGCCATGTCCTCAGCACCCAGAACAAAACTGCATCCCCCTTGTCCAGTGTGGCAGTCACAAGCTGAGTGTTGGATGTGGCCAGTCTACCCTGAGGTGTGCTAGATTTCAAGGGCTTGGTACAAAAAAATATATAATTATTTGAAGTTGCCCCCTGATTAAATGTTAAAATGATATTTTATGCATTGGGAGAAATAGAGTTTGCCATTAAAGTTAATTTCACATTTGTTCATTTTTTGAGGAATGCTGTCATAAATTTGGGGCCAGCCTGGGCTATTAGAGAAGCTCTGGCTATACAGGGAATCTATGAAATGAGAGAGCAGAGTCTTAAATGCAACCGACTCAGTGCAAACACCCAACCTAAAAACTGAATACTTTATGATTTTGTGGAAAAGACAAAACTACAGAGACAGAATTTTTTAAAATTTTTTAAAAACTCAAGGGCTAGATAGAAGTGAGGGGGCAGAGAGGCAGGGTGAGTGTGTGATACACAGGAGACTGAGGAGGGTGACGTTTTTGTGCAGTGCTGTGACCATTCACATCTGTCAAAACTGTAGGACTATGTGCCCACAGAGTGATGCTAGTGTTCACTATGGACTTAGTATTGCCTCATTAAAAACAAGCATACCTGGCTGGACGGTGGTGGTGCACGCCTTTAGTCCCAGCACTCAGGAGGCAGAGACAGTCTGTGAGTCCGAGGCCAGTCTGGTCTACAGAGCTAGTTCCAGGACAGCCAAGGCTACACTGACAAACCCTGTCTTAAAAAACAAACAAACAAAAAAAGCATATCACACTGATTGATTCATAAAAGGAGCATTTGGGATGAGGTTAGGAGAGGGAGGTTTGTGGAGACTCATTTTTCTGTGAGTCTAAAACTGTTGTAACTGGGAACATCCTAAGTGAAATACGCAAGGCACAGAAAGACAAATGCCTCATGTTCTCATTTCATAGGGCTGGAGACGTGGTTCAATAGTAAGAGGACAGACTGTTCTTGTGAAGTTCAATTCCCAGCGCCCATGTTGGGGGACTCACAACCACCTGTAACTCCAGTTCCAGGGGATCCCAGGCCTCTGACCTCTGCAGGCACCTACACACACACACACACACACACACACACACACTTAAAAAATAATAAACATAAGCCTTTTTTGAAAACCACTGAATTCCTAGAATAGAAAGGGGCTAAGAGAAGATTGGATGCCAAGTTGATACCTGCAGCTGGATAAAACAAGCCTGTGCTCTGAAGAACAATTTGTGGCCATTGTTTACAGTGATTTCTTTATAGAAAGAACTAGAAGGGAGAAGATTGAAATTTCCCGGCCTAAGTAAGTGTTAGATATTTGAAGAGAGTTGGGAATATTAATTACCTTTGTTTGATCATTGCATATTTTATACATATACCAAATTGTCACACTGTGCTCTATAAACCTTTCAGATTATTGTGTGTCAAAAAATAAAAGAAGCCTGTGACTAAATATATAATCTTCCTATCTTCTCATGTGACTGATGACATGGACCTAAAGAGAACAGTGAAAAAAAATGATTGAAAGAAAATAAATAAAACAAATTAAACTCTTCTAAGAAAAGTATTTTTTTTTCCCTTTTGCCCCAACAGGGAGAGTCCTGCTATATAACCCTGGCTGGCCTCAAATTTACCCTAGTCCTTCTGACTTTGCCTGCTAGGTGCTGGAATTACAGGTATGTGCCACTAACCTGATTAAAAATAGCCTATTTCCAAAAAAAAAAAAAAATGAATTCACCCTTCCTTAGCCCCCAGAATGATACTTCAAAGTCATACATTTGATAAATCACTTCCCTCTGCTTCCAAATCTTTAATGATTTTTGGCTGTGCCCAGAGGTAACTCCATATGGTTGCTTGTTCCCTTAAACACCTTCATTTCCCTGCGCCACACTCCAGACAGTACGACAGTGCTCAGGTATCAAGACGCCATGCCTGGATTCCTGCAGTTCTCTCTGCCCGGAACACCACTCTCCCTCTGCACTTAGGATGCTTTTCCTAGCTCACACAGCATACTCTATGTGAACCAATCATCCTATAGACTCGCTCCCCATATGGTCTCTATTTTAAAACCCAGGCACACGGCATCACTGTCACGTGTGGCTCTTTCTAGAAAGCATTTGGGGAAATGGATATGATAGATCTATGTATGCAGAAATCTTGAAAATGTGGAAGGGATTAATAACCTTGAGGTGGCAATATCAGACGCAGCACAAGGCAACTAAAGGACCTCCATGCTCTGCTTGGGGCAGGAGCCCAGCAGGGAGGGTGAATCAGCTGACTCCAGATAGAGGCCTCTGGGGTGTCACCCGGTCCAGATGTCAATCTGCTTCTGCCTGCTTTCTTCCTAAACTAGCAGGCCAGGACCGGACAGTCCAGCAGTGGCACAGTTGGTAGGGCTTCCCCCACGTCACCGTGGGACTTCAGAGAGCCTGTGAGAAGGTCAGCCACTTGCGCTGTTCTCAAAAGAGAAGCCCCGTTTTGTTGAGTCCTCTTTGCCATCTACAACGCAATCCCTGCATTGTCTCGGACACTGTCGCCAGCATCTCATCGCCGTTTGGGGCTAAGTGTATTATCCTATCATTTCACTAAGGGGGACCTAAAGAAAGCTGTTCCGGGTAGCTGACTTTCCCAGGGTAAGAAGGTAACAACTCGGCAAGAGAGCCAGGGTTTTAAACCATGTCTCTCTGTCTCCCGAGATCAGAAGCGTGAAGCCTGAGGTTAATCAGGAGAAGGAACCCATCCTTCAGTTGCCCTTCCAAGTCACAGAGAAACAAGGGTCAGGGGTTAAGACTTTCCTGTTTGTTTAAGGAGAATGGTCAGAGCCTTGTTAGTCCCTGCAGCCACACGGTAGGGGATAACCAACTGGCGCGTGTTGTCCTCCGACCTCCACACGCACAGTAAAGACTGAAGAGGTCAAGTTGAGTCTGACTTGGGGGCCAGTTTATTTGTAAGCAGCAAGGATAGGGAAACAAACAGTCTACACCATGTTTCTCAACCTGTGGGTCGCAACCCTATGGGGCTCAAAAGACCCTTTCATATAGGTCACATGTCAGATATCCTGCGTATCATATATTTACATTACGATTCGTTAACAATAGCAAAGCTACAGTTCTGAAGTAGCAACAAAAATAATTTTATAGTTGGGGGGGGGGGGTCACCAGGACATGAGGAACTGTATTAAAGGGTCACATCATTAGGAAGGTTGAGAAACACTGGTCTACTAAAGCCAGGCTTTTGAGTTTGAGGCCACAATCCTCTGTCTTAGTCAATACTGCTGTCCCACCTGGCATCTTGAGTCCTCCAACAGCGCCAGGACGACTTAGTTCCGCCGGCTTCCCACCCTCGCCAGTTCTCTCTGTGCCCAGAGCAAAAACAGAAAGGAACTGGGACCCTGAAAGACTTATGAATATCCCGGTTTGGAGTTTCTTCCAGTGTGAAACTCCAGCCTTCGGGTGGTAAAAAAGCTCTTCTCTAGGTCCCCATCCCTCTGCGTGCACCCCCAGCTCAAGTCGTCCTGTAAAGTTCCTGAGCCGCTCCCAGGAGAGAAAGAACTCCGTCGTTTCTATTACTCAACGCCAGCGTGTACGGGGGTTGACTGCACAAGGTGAAAAACGACCATGCCTCTATTGGGTTTTCCCAGCTTGAGCCAAAACTTTGGAAAGATGAGGGAGTGATTTTGCTTGGAAAATTGAGTGGGTTAGAGAACACAGACGTTGGAGAATTGTGGGGAGCCTGGAAATGTTCCAGAACCAGGATGAAGCCTGCTCCTGTGCCGCCCGCTCCAGCACCCAGAAACTCGGGGCCCTTGGCGGTCTAGCTGCGAAATTCCGATCCCATATCCAACCAGGAAGTATACCCCAATTTATTCTCATCCCGTGAGGCAAGTGAGAAACAAGTGTTAGTGTGCTTCTAGAAAGCCACCAGACGCGGCGTTCGTCTCCTCCTGCAGAGCTAATCTCTTTGAAAGGGTTGGGACAGGGCCTGGCGGAGTGTCAGAGCTCCCAAGGTGTTCCCGGGTACGGTTACCATCGCTAGCAGCTGGGCTGGGCAAAGAACCCGACTTGATAATTTTTGGCAATAACTCGACAAACTATCGGATGTGGACAAAGAAACACATGCCAAAACTGGAGAAAGAGGGAGGGAGGGAACTGTATGTGGGGCGGGGGGGAGCCGCTGTGTGACTTATCTGTTCTCCAAGGCGCTGTGGCTTCAACCCAACTCCGCGCTGGGAGGCGGGACCGCCTATCAGCACCTAGAATAGGCCAGCTACCTGGGCGGGACTTGAATTTGGATCACCCCATCCACCCTCCATCGGCGACCTGCTTTCTATCCTTCTGCGAAGAGGCTGGAGACCAAATGGCCGCCTGTCCCGGCTGGGCCGGTGGCAGGGACCCGTGCAAAGAAGGGTCAGTGGAGTCGGAAAACTTCAACTTTGAATTCAGTGCTCAAAGGAGACTTTAAAGCGAGTAGTCTGGAATAATTTACCCTCATTTGTCTACAAACACCTGCCTCGCTCCTTTAGGTCAACAAATGTTTACCGCTTCCTGCCCAAGCCCAAGGCGGTGCTTTCTTTAATCTCACGAAAGCTTTAGCCGGCTTTCTGGAAGACACACGGGGTCGGGGAGAAGAGAGGTGATTCAAAATTTTAGCATTTCAAATGAATGCGCCCCAGGTTGCCGGAATGGGCGGGATGGAAGACCGGTGCTGGGTCGCTTCTCCTCGGGGAATCTGCTTTGCACAAGGGACCTGACCTAGAATTTACAAGAAAAAGGTGCCAAGTAGGGCCTCCTTTGTAGTGCCGATGACCTCGAGGACACTTCCTGGTCAGAGCAGAGGCCTAGCTGCTTTGCTGGGCAGTCTCGGCCTTGGCCAAAGCTGTTGAAAGTGGGGCAATATAAAAAAGGCAGGCGCGTTGGTTCTGGACGCTGGCTCCACCAACCAGCTGGGTCCGGAGCCGCCAGGGTCCAGCAAGCCATGGCAAAAGTAGCCCTCCCGCCCCACCTGGGCTCTGAACGCCTGACCTGAGGCCTTTGAGGCGAGAAGGGCATAGCAGAGGTGGGTTTCCTCCATTTGGGAGAAAATGGGCGCCCGCTCAGTGGTCTCGCTGCGAGAGTTATGTGGTGGCCTTTGCGAGGTCTCCACGCTCGCAATAAAGCTGACCCACCCAGCAAACCCTAGGCCCTGAAGGCAGAGGTCTCAAATTCGTTCTCTCTCCCTCTCTCCCTCTCTCTCCTACCTCCTCCGTCTCAGCGGGACGGGGGCGGGGCGGGGGGGGGGGAACATTGAAGTGCAAAGTTATGGTAATTGCTCCAAGTTTGGCTTTTCTTGAGGGCTGTATCCAGTGCTCCCTAGCTGGCTCCAGTGCTCAAGATACTTTCCTCGATGGGGCTGGAGAGATGGCTCAGTGGTTAAGAGCATTTCCTGCTCTTCCAAAGGTCCTGAGTTCAATTCCCGGCAACCACATGGTAGCTCTATAATGAGGTCTGGTGCCTCATTATATACATAACAAATAAATAAAAAAAATATTTTTAAAAAAGATAATTTACTTGAATGGATGAATATTTTCATTCAGTGCCTTCCTCACCCGAACTCAGGCGGTGTACCCCTTTAATCTGACTGTATTTAGTTTCTTCCAGAAAGCCCTGGATACTATGTGAAAAGGGGCGTCATGTTAGGTGATAAGAACAATTATAATGGATCTCTCCTCAAGGGCTTTTGGGGCACAAGTGAGTAAAGGCCTGGAGACTTAGGGCAGAATTGATAAGCTACTAGGTCGGATTCCCCAGGCAGCCTTTGTACTATCTGGAACTGCCAGAAGCCCAAGTGGTGACAGTCTTGACCTTCGGCAAACAAACATATAGCTCTATTAACTCTCTGTGTCTAGAAAAACGTTCGCAGCCTTCCAATTTTGCACTTTTTAAGACTCCACGCGAACTCTATCCAGGCCCAGCTTTAGAGAGACTGGCTCATCAAACCAACCTCCTGGCTTTATTCTCCTTGAACCTGTCAAGGTGGCCTCGTTGCCATCCCTCAGCAAGCAGTGAAGATGCATTTTCGCTGGGAGTGAGCTGTGCACTGGAGTGCTCCTTTGCTCTTCTCATTACCCACTTCTTCCCCTTCCATCTGCCCCTCTTGCAGCCACAGCTGCCCCAGCAACTCCTGAGCCTTCTGTCGCGTTTTTTTCACTCGTTTGTCTGAGTGCCTGAGTCTGATAGGATCTTTTCTGACCCTTTCCCTACATCATTAGCTCAGGTAATGAATGCATTCTCAGAATAGATTGCATCGCACTGATGATGAGGTCCCCAGGTGTGTGTGTATGTGTGCAAGGTGTGTGTGTGTGTGTGTGTGTGTGTGTGTGTGAGAGAGAGAGAGAGAGAGAGAGAGAGAGAGAGAGAGAGAGATTTGCTTTCTTTTCACCTCCCTCCTCTTTTCCTTTTCCCTTTTATTTTTTTATTTTTCGAGACAGGGTTTCTCTGTAGCATTGGAGCCTGTCCTGGAACTAGCTCTTGTAGACCAGGCTGGCCTCGAACTCACAGAGATCCACCTGCCTCTGCTTCCTGTGTGCTGGGATTAAAAGTGTGCACCACCACCGCCCAGCACCAGAGTACTTTTCAAATATGTTGGTGGGTATATCAAATGGTGGGTAACAGCAAAGTGGGGAAATCTGTAGGTTTTAGACATCATCTGATTCTATCCTTAATTTGGGGGTTATTAGAAGGTTATCATCCTTTGTTTGAGGGTTATTGGAAGCTAATGGTCTGTTAATACATCCCCAACATTGTCACTTGATAGTCACAAGAATGTTTGGTCAGACACCAGGGTAGGCAAAGAAAGACCAAGATAATTTAGTCCCAGATCCCCAACTTTCCAACTCTCCTGAATCTTGGAAGTTCTAATCAATCAGTCTTGTAGTATCTTTAAGAAAAACATGACTCTTTTTTTTTTTTTTAATGGCTCTCCAGCTCATAGCTGTCCCACAGCCACAGAGTGAGACCCTCTCAGCTGGCTGCAAGTTGGGAGTTGAGACTCCAAAGAGCCTGACCTATAAAACAAAGATAACATCCACTGTGCTGACCTTCCAGAACTTTGTTTGTTTCTGAACTGCTCCCAAGGCCTGGCATTTCTTTCAGCTCCTTCACAGTCTTAGTGTCTCTCTTCTTTGTGTATCTGTACCTTTCTTTTTCTTTCTTTTTTTGTCTTTGAGCGTTTGACATATTGTTTCATCAGTGACTACCGGACCTAGCCGGGTAGTCAGCCTAGTGGTCAGTGTGACTACCTCCAAAGAACAGGAAGAAAAGGATGAGAGGATCTGCCATGTGTTTGGGTGGCAGAATCTTGCAACATAGTTCAGGTTCGCCTTGAACTTGGCAATCTTCCTGAGCCAAATGCAGGCACTACAGGTGTGAGCCTCCACGGCCCGGCTGTGGGTTCATGCAATTGTTTGTTCCTGGTGCTGGGAATCACGTCCAGAACTTTATAGATGCATGGCAGCACTCTACCACTGCTACAAGTCCAGGCCCTTTTTATTTTACCAAAATGTAAAGGTTTTAATCCAGCTCTGGGATCTTAGTTGTTTTGTTTTGTTTTTTGTCTTTTGGGTTTTTGTTGCTGTTGTTGTTGTTATTTTGAGACAGGGTTTCTCTGTGTTGCTTTGGAGTCAGTCCTGGAACTAGCTCTTGTAGACCAGGCTGGTCTCGAACTCACAGAGATCCACCTATCTCTGCCTCCCAAGTGCTGGGATTAAAAGCGTGCGCCACCACCGCCCTGCGGGATCTTAGCTTTCCACACGAAGGGCATTTTCTACCCTTCTGGCTGTGACAAAACCCCTGACAAAAGTCTTTTGAGGAAGGAAGGGCTTATTCTTGAATCCGAGTTTCGGAGGCTACAACAACTCATGACAGTCAGGCAGAGTAGTAGTTCATGGAGGGGAGCAGTGCTCAGAGCAAGTTCCAAGACAGGCTCCAAAACAGAGAAACCCTGTCTCAAAAAAAAAAAAAACCAACAACAACAAAAACAAATGACTAAAACAAGACAGGAGTCTTTGGGGGATGTTTCAGTCTTAAACCATAGTATGCAGCAAAAGGGCAAACCATCCCTAGAAGAATGGTTGATGCCAGGCCTGGCAGGAAATAGATAGGATAAGCCTGAAGCATATTAATGTACCAGAAAAGATTGCATTGCTTAGACAAAAGAAAAAAGAAACAACAACAATGGAGACGTGTCCAAAATTTTTTTTAAAAAAGACACAGGGGTTCACTATAAAAGGGCTCCCAGGGCTGGAGAGATGGCTCAGAGGATTAGAGCACTGACTGCTCTTTCAGAGGTCCTGAGTTCAATTCCCAGCAACCACATGGTGGCTCACAACCATCTGTACTGAGATCTGGTGCCCTCCTCTGGTGTGCGGGCATACATGGAGGCAGAATGTTGTGTACATAATAAATGAATAAATCTTAAAAAAAAAAAAAAAAGGGCTCCCAATCCCCAGAGCTAGGTCCATCTGAGCAACACAATAGGAAGCGCTATCGAGTAAAAGTAAATGCCCACAGTTGGTTGCACACTGATATCAAGAAATAACTGAACAAATAAATGGGGAAAGACAAATTTCCTATGCAGAATTCCAAATAATTGACACAGACAATGCACCCCCCATAGGGTGAACTTAGTGACATCTCCTGAGACTACCTGTAGTAAGAGAGGGACCACAGCAAGGAAGCCCTGTGCTCACCTGAGGTCCAGGTGATGATGGAATGAAAAGCCACAGTGAGAGAGCTCTATATACTCTTGATATAGGAATGAGAGAAGGGACTTTACCTCAGTGATCATATTCCTAAGAATCCACCAACTCTGCCTACAAATGTTAAAAATCAAATTTCCATACAAGCGCGTTCTACAGAACGCCTACACTTTCTGATGAATTGTAAGGAGTGCTAAAAGTTGCTGTGGTCTGCAGAACAAGGAAAGTCAGAAAAACTAAGAGGAATCTAAAGCAGTATATGAGTTCCTCTCTCTCTGCAGTGGCCAGATGGCTGACAAAAACAAGTGGGGGAAGGAAGGATTTGTTTATTTGGGGTTACAATATGAAGGTACACCCCACTGTGGCAGAGAAGGCATGGTGGCAGGAACACGAGGTCGTTGGTCCCGTTTGCAGCAGCGGAGCAAAGAAAGCTGACGGCTGGAAGCCAGCCTGCTTTCTCCCCCTTTCCTTCCTGTGGTCTCCATCACCTCAGCCCACAACACAGTATCACTCACATTCAGAGCAGGGCTTCCTAATGCAGCTGCATCCATCTAGAAACACCCTATCAACAATACCCAGAGGCGTGTCTTCAAGGTAATTGAGCCCAGTCGCTATGACGACGAAGATTATGATCGTGCAGGAGGTGTAATGATTAATGTAAAATGCTATTCTGGAGGCAGGGGTGGGAGGGGTGGGGTGGGGGAACACACCTGTAATCTCAGTCCATAAGAGGCTTCGAGGCAGATATTCCACGTTTGAATTTGAGGTCAGCTTGGGCCATATGGTGAGTTTAGGCCAGCCTTGGTTACGTAGTGAAACCATGGTTGAAATAAAAAAATCCAAACCTAACCAAAGAAAGAAAAAAGGAGAAGAAGAGGGGGCAAGGAGATGATGTCCAGGATGGGATCAACAGGATAAAGAAAGTAGATAAAAATTAAGGAAATCTGAGTAAAATATGAACTTGAGATACTAACAATGTGTCATTATTGGTTCATTGATCTTTAAAAATGTACGGTAAGCTTATAGTTTTTAGATATGGAAGGTCCCCAAAAGGCCATGGATTGGCACTGTGAAGAGACCATGAAACCATAAAAAGCAGAACCCAGGGAGAAGTTTTGCAGTTACTGAGGTGTGTGTGTTTACTTACTTATCTGTTTGTTGGGGAGAGCACAAGCATGAACAGAAGTCAGAGTCCGAGTCAGGCTCTACTTCTACTCTGTGGGTCCCGAGGATTGAACTTGGGTTCTCAGGCTTGGCAGCAGCAAGCACCTTTACCCCCTGTGTCACCTCACCGCCCTGCTTAGGAGAATTTTCTGTACTACTGTGTCAGTTTTCCTGCAGGCCTAAAAGTATTCTTTAAAACAGTGTTACATTTTTGGAATGACATGTTTTAGCAAATGGCAAGAACGGAGATGGGCTAAGTAAGGCGAGGCAGGCTAAAACATCAGCGATCCCCCATCCCTGTCACTGTATTTAATATCCCTGTCCGAGAGAGGTTCTCAGGGAAAGAGACATACAGCCTCTCGTTAAACAATCGGCAGTTAGGATTGCTTTGCTTTCGGCATCCGCAGCAGGGCAAACTCACCCATACGGTTTGCAGCCATGGGAACTGGTCATGAACTAAGCTAGGTTCATCCCTCAGTAGTAGAGGGGTGGAGGGTGCCTGTGGGGAGCTGGAAAAGTTCAGGATCTGCTGAAGGAGACAGCAAATGTTCCTGCTCAACTGACAATAGCCATGGGGAGGAAGGAGCCAGGACTCCCATATCTCTCCATATTTCAAAGAAAGAATTCATCTAGGTTTTCATGGGACATCTGATTTTATTTTTTTTTTTTTTTTTTTAAATTTATTTATTTATTATGTATACAATATTCTGTCTGTGTGTATGTCTGCAGGCCAGAAGAGGGCACCAGACCTCATTACAGATGGTTGTGAGCCACCATGTGGTTGCTGGGAATTGAACTCAGGACCTTTGGAAGAGCAGGCAATGCTCTTAACCACTGAGCCATCTCTCCAGCCCGGGACATCTGATTTTAAAGTGTTGCTAAGTAACTCTAATTTTTTTGAAAGGTTGACCTGTCTATAAAATGTGTGTGTGTGTGCGTGCATGCGTGCGTGCGTACGTGTGTGTGTGTGTGTGTGTGTGAAGCTTACTATATAAAACACACGTCTGGGCCATATCTAATCTGAGTTATGCTAATCTGATTTACTCAAGGTCAAGACCATCTTGGTTTATTTCTGTATGTTTGCATGCTTTATGTAATACATGTTTATATGTGCTATATAATTGCTGCTCTAAAATGTACACAGAATAAATGAAAAGGACGATGCAATTAGGAACCCGAGATGCCCACACTGATAGTTGCTGGCTACAGAGCTAGAAGGGAAAGCTGTGCGGGACAGAGAGGTTGATTTATGTTTAGAACTTTGGGTGAGGAATTAGATCTAGCTGCACGTCTGCACTCCACGGACCAAGGAGCTATTGGGAGAATTTGCCCAGTGGCTAAGAATAGCTCGTCAAGAGCAGGGGGATAACTACAGGACAGATGTGGGTTATGTATCATTCAGTTTAGGCAGGGCTAGACAAATGACCCCACATTCCAGTGACTTGTAACAACAGCCAGGGTTTCTTTGTCTTGTATATCCTTCTTGGGTGATTCTAGGTCTTCTCTCGGGGGAGGTGTACCCAGGCCAACTAAGCGAATCCATCTAGGTGTTGCTAGGAAAGCAGGCAAGGCAAAGTATCTTGGCTCTTCAAAATCCCTGTCCCCCAAGCCCATCAGATGATACGGAGTACTCATACATTGTGGTGGCCGAAGTAAGGTTCTCCTCCAGGGAGGGACATGTGCTGCCTTCACAGGACGTAACACAGTAGAGTCCAGGTGGCCTTCTGGTTTCTGATTGTTGGCCTATTTCCTGGATGAATGTCACTAAAGCTGGCATGACGAAGTGGGTCAGAATCAAGCTAAACTATCATTTATTACCTGAGGACCAGGCCCATTTCCTAATAGACTGATTGCTTAGAACCTGTGTCCAGCATCTCAGCTACAATCATCTTCTCCATCCAGTGCACATTCATCTGAGGAAGGCCTGTGTGCCTATGATTGTTTTGCAGCAACTTGGCTGAGCCCAGATATTTGCTTGTGCTCTTCATTTAAATAGCAAAAGAAGGAAGAACAAAGTAGCATGAACCTGAAATCCCAGCACGTAGAGACTGAGACAGGAGGGCTGTGAGTTCAAGGACAGCCTGCACTACATAACAAAACCTGGTCTCAGAGAGACAGAGAGAATAATTTGAGCGACTATTATTCTGTATCCCATAAGTAGCATCATTACACATGGAAGGAAGTTTCATTTTTATTACTATGGGTATCTTAGGTTCTTAGGGCCTAATAATTCTATCATGAAGCATAAGCCTGTTTGTGTTACCTTTGAAGTATCAACCCACACCAGGGTCAGGAAATGAACATCAATGTCTAAAACTCAATCACCATTCAACTTCTGGCAAATGTTCAACAAGTCCTTTATTGGAAGAGGATCCAGTTCAAAACAGCACACTGCATTTAGTTTTCGGGGTGTGTGTGTGTGTGTTCCTGAGCTATGGTGCATGAGTGCAGGTTAGAGAAAAACATCAAGCATCAGTCCTTATCTTCACTTTGTTGAGCTAGGGCCACCTCTGACTCTGGGTCTCTCGCTCTCTATTATTTTATGTGTACGCCTAAGTTCCTTCTGTGAGTTTATGTGCACCAAGTGTGTGCAGGTTTCCATCATGGTAGCAAGAAATGGCAGTGGGTCCCCCTGGAAGTAGAGTTTCGCATAGCCTGGCTTGGCCTCAAACTTACCATGTAGTAAGGTATGAGGATGCCCTTGAACCTCCGATACTCCTGTCTCTATGTCCTAAGTACTGGGATTACACATGTGCACCGCTATCCCGGATGTATTTGATACTGGGGATCAAAGCCAGGGCTTTAAGCATGCTATACAAGCTCTCTACCCACTGAGCCACATACCCAGCCCTTTACAGTTTATTCTGGATGACTCAAATTTCCTCAGATTTGGCAAATGGAAGTACCTTCATGCTGGCTCATAGGTGGATTTTTTTATTCTGCCTTTGTTCCCTTTCTTCCAGTAAGTGGAGTCTCACCATGCTGACTCCAAGCACTCAGACTCAAGCAATCCTCCAGCTTCAGTGTCCCATATAGCTGGGACTACAGACATACCTTTGTACCCATCTCAAAAGTCCTTAGGATGTGTCCTTCACCTTCTTAGAGAAAGTACTTGCCTTTCTAATGCAAGAAGATATTTTGGGCTTCTTATTACGTATTCCCAGCTCCAACCCTTGAACCCATCATTTCTGTAAGTAGCTTTTGTTCTTGGGTGGGTGTGTATTTGTGGGTGATAAGTATACTCAAGCTATGATTTAAGCATTCATTGCTATTAGGATTCTGCTCTTCTCAGGGACTCTTAGTGAACTGCAATAGTGAATAGCTTACAACACCCAAAGTATGCTGGAAAACACACACATGCATACACATACACACACCTATATCTTTCTATTTCCTTGAGTTTACTCCTCTATCACAGGTATTGTTAATTTTCTCCTTTTGTGTATTCATCACACTCTTTTGGTGAGATGCTGTGAAACATGGTTTCAATTCTTGTTGTTGTATATTTTTTATATGTTCTGGAGACTGAACCCAGGGCCTTGACCGAGCTAAGCACCCATTCCACCACACAGCTACATCCCCAGTCCCCAGTTATTCATTTTCCTGTTCTGTTTTGTTTGTTTTGATGCATGTGTCTCCATTGTGGGGTGGTACATGTGTGTGCACGTGCCTGTGCCTGTCGAAGACAGGAGACAACCTTAGCTATCATCTCATAGGAGCCTAGCATTTTCTTTTTGAGACAGGGCCTTTTGTTGGCCTGAAGATCATTTGCCAAGTAGACTAGGCTGTCTGGCTGCAAGCCCAGAGACATTCCCGTTCCTGTTCCTCCAGAGCTGGCATCACAAACCATGACTGGCTTTATTTTTTTAAGCTTTGATTCTGGAGGTTGAATTCAGGTCCTCATTCTTTCAAGGCAAGCACGCTACTAATTGAGCTCTTACCAGCTACTCCACCCAAATTATTCTTAATGTGTTTACTCATATGTTCAATCCCCTGTCTATAATCCATCATCCAGCCCTGCTGTCACTATGGTGAGAGCCTAGATGTCCTCATCAAATACAGTTGAGACCCAGATCCCAGTCTATCTGTCCCCCATGAATGCCTTCCTCCTTTGGCTCCGAAAGCCCACACCAGGCTACCTCTCCATGTGGTGCACTCTGCCATGGTCTTGAAATAGCCCACAAATTCAATGAGAGTTCTTCTTCCAGCAGGTGCAATCTAACCCCACTCCCCCTCTTCAGCCTGGGTTGGATCTAGTGACTCACTTCCAATGAATAAAATATGATGGAAATGATGCTATCTGCACGGCTAGCTAGATTGCGAAGGAGATAGTCTCCTCTTGGCTCACCCTCTGGGATCACTCACTCCAGGAGGCACCACCTACCCTGCTGTGAGAACACTCAGCTCACTTTTGAAGACCACGAGTGGAGGAGAAGCCCACGTGGAAAGAAACCAATTTGCTAAGCCCAGATTCCCAGGGACGAGGGAAAAAGAAACAAAAGAGAGTCACCTTGGAAATCGATCAACAACTCCCATCATAACTTCAGATAACAGCAGCCCTCAAGGCCCAGGCACTGTAGAACAGAACAAGCTGTCCATGCTAGGCCGTCTTGATTTTCTTTTCTTTCTTTTTTTAAATACATATAATTAAAAATAGATTGATTTTACTTTCAATTGTGTGCTTGTGTGTCTGTCCCTATGTGGGAATCCTCTCATCTGATGCCATCCCTGTAGTCCCCTTTCTGAATTTTGATTCACAGACATGTGAGATACTAAAGGTGTCATAAGTGGGGGGGGGTGGTGGCGCATGCCTTTGATCCCAACACTCAGGAGGCACAGGCAAGAGGATCTCTGGGAGTTCAAGGCCAGCCTGGTCTACAAATCAAGTTTCAGGACAGCCAGAGCTGTTAAACAGATAAACACTGTCTTGGAAAAATAAAGCAGAGAGAGAGAGAGAGAGAGAGAGAGAGAGAGAGATGTTTAGGTAATTTCTTCTTAAACATGAAATAACAAACACACTCTCACTTTCTCGCTCAGGTTATTTGTTAGTTGGGAGCATAGCCCCCAGCCCCTCACATCTATCCCAACCCCCAGGCCTGAGAGTCATATTGGTCTGGACTCCAAATCCCAGAATGTCAGGGGTCAGGACCACTTCCACAGAGTATTAAACAAACTCCCAAAAGAGGAACACGTGGTCCCTTTTCCTTCCTCCTGGTGGTTGTGTTCGTGGCCTCCTGGTTCCCCCTCAGGCCACCCAAGAGCACAGGAATCCCATTAAACCTGAATATTTCTTAATTTGGTTTGTTTTGATTTGGCTTGATTGGGAATTTGCGTCAGCAGAGAGCTCGCATTAAAAAATTCCTAACATTATTATTTTCTCGGTGTTTCCCAAAGACTGGTGTATTGAGACTTAACACAGTGTCACGGTGTTGGGAACAGCATCTTCTGGGAAGCACTGAGGTTGTGGATCTCCACCCTCATGAGAGAATTAAGGCAATTATAAAAGCATTTGGGGCCTGGGCTCCTTATCTCCATGCCATGTGAGGGTGCAGGAAGGGCACCTTTCAGATACTATCTGAATCCAGAACTTTCTGCAATCCAGAACCATGAGAAACAAATTTTTATACATAACTCTGCTTCAGGAGTACAGAACAGACAGACTAAGCCAGGCTTCGCTTGCCTACTTCTTTGAACAACACCATCTAGCTCTTCCCAGCTGTGTCCTCCCTGTGCTAGGACAGTCTGTGAAGATGTCCTCCTTGTCCAGCTCTCCCAGGCAGGCTGCCCTACTAACCTAAATGCCCCTTTTAGCCCAGCCCGCTTCAGGACTCCACCCTGTGTCACTATCCCCTCCCTCTGCTTACACATGCCTTCTTCTTTTCACTATTTTACTTAACACCTTCAAGTTTTAGTTTTGCAGAGAAGAAAGAGACCAAAGAGAAAGAGGAATGAATGGCAGCACTCAAAGAAAATGGAAGGAGAAAAAGAATGGACGGCCTCATGCCCATCCAACTCGTTCCTTTAATCGTCCAGCAGAGGTCAGAGCAAAGTCATCATCCACAGTACCTGAGTTGCTTGTTCCCTAAAATTTGTTTCCTTGTGACAGTCACTGTGTCTTCTAGAATGTTCCCTTAGTAGACAGCTCATCAATGGCAGTTGCAAGCAATGGTAAAATTGTTTATTTCATTGCCCCATGCAATAATTTGCAAGCTTCCATCCCCAAATGATTATCGTGTTAGTTATATATTGGTGCATAGCAAATTTCCTACCCCTTGGGGACTTGGAGGAACTTGTCATCCATGCCAGGGTCTTTTATAAGGTGATGCTCAGGGTATCAGCAGTGACAGTGATCTCATCTGAACACTTGACTGAGGAAGGAACTATATTCAGGTACAGTTCTTGACAGAATTCATCTGCTTATGAAGTGTTGGTCAACAATCACTCTCAGGATGTGGAGCCAGGGAAATACTCCTCGGTTAATGGTGGGAGTGCAAACTTGTACAGCCATTATGGAAATCAATATGATATTTCTCAGAAAATTGGAAATGCTCTACCCAGCTATACCCAAACAACGCTTCATCGTACCAGAAGGACACTTGCTCAACCATGTTCATTGTGGCTGCATTCATAATAGCCATAATAGTCCCTCCACAGAATAAACAAAATGTGGTACATTTATTTACACAATGAAGCATTACTTGGCTGTTAAAAAATGACATGATGAAACACTCAGGCAATGGATGGAACTAGATAAAAGTCATCCTGAGTGAGGTAACCAGACCCAGAAAGACAAACTTGGGTAGGCATGCACTTGTAAGTGAACATTGGCTGTTAAATATAATAACCAAGCTACAACTGGTAGACCCAGAGAGGGTAGGTAAGGAGGAAGGGCCTAGGGGGAATGCATCGGTCTCTCTGGGTCAGGGAAATAGAGTAGATTTTACAGGGGACTGGGGCAGGTGGGGACAGAAGCAGAAGTGACCAGGTTGGGGGTGGTATGGAGGGAGAGAGTGCGGGGAGAGATGGCTGAAATTGGGGGACATTTGTTGGGTGGTGTGGAAACCTAGTACAGTGGAAACTTCCTGGAATCTATGAAAGTGATGCTAATGAGGACTTCTAGTAATAGAAGATATAGAGTCTTATCTCTCTCTCTCTCTCTCTCTCTCTCTCTCTCTCTCTCTCTTGGTTTTTTGAGACAGTGTTTCTCTGTGTATAGTCCTGGCTGTCTTGAAACTCACTCTGTAGACCTCCAACTCACAGAGATCAATCTGCTTCTGCCTCCTGAGTGCTGGGATTAAAGGTGTGCGCCACCACTGCCTGACAACTGGCCATCTCTTACAACTAAGCAAGGCTTTAAGTGGTGGGTCTTGGTTGCATTCAGTTAAATTGTTGGCCAAGGGGGTCTCATGGAAATCCCCAAACAGCCCAGACTGATGCTTAAACAAGGGATTGCTCTCTGCAAACTGATAGTAAGGCCCCATTGCCGAGAGCAACACTCACACAACTCATTGAACATAGAGAAAGAAGTTGAGCTGGTGCCTACATGGTACATGGAGCCTTCACACCTAAGCTGTAGTCTCTTTGGTGCAGGAAGGTACTCTACAGACTGCTGAGAGAGAAATGTGGATACCAGTCCAGCCACGAAACCTAATCTGTCTTGCCTGCAAAAATTGCTAGGGCAATGGTGGCACAGAACTTGTGGGGGTAGCCAACCAATGTCTGATTTGATTTAATGCTTACTCCACAAGAAGGAATCCATACCTGACACTGCATGTGGAATTACCTGGAGCGAGTGAGAAGGAAACACCGAACATGCAAGAAACCCGCTAGAGGGGACGTGTATAGGCCTGGGGAAGTCAGTGTGCTGAGCAAGACAGAGAGAGAGACAGAGAGAGAGAGAGAGACAGAGAGACAGAGAGACAGAGAATGAGAGAGAATAAGTGAGAGACAGCATCCAGGTTTTAAAGGCTAGTAGCGCATGCGCACAGGGGGTTGATGTGACTAAGTCTTACGCAGATGACAGGGCTCACACATGCGCTCACGGGCTTAGATGAGTCATACGTGGATGATGCAACCATACCGCACATGGGTCATGGGGGGGCAGAGGGAGGGCTTTTACATCCCTGGGGCCATTAAGGCTCTTCTGCCTGAGGGCTTGTTCGCACATGCATGGCCCTAGAACCCGGAAGTGTCAGCCTTATTGTGGCTGAAATCATAACAGCATGGGTAGCCAAGAACCAGAGACTAGGTAGCCCAAGGGGTTGGGGGAGCTGGGCTGTAGTGGTACTTGCCTCTAATTCCAGCACTTGGAAGGCAAAGGCAGGCAGAAGTTTGATGTCAGCCTGGTCTACAGAGTGCGTTCCAGAATGGCGAGGGCTACACAGAGAAACCACGTCTTCAAAAACAAAAACAAACAAACAGACAAACAAACAAACAAAAAAAAAACCAATGGTGATTCCTAATGATATTCTGCTATACTCAGCTCAGTGCCTCCTCCAGCTGTCATCAGAGAGGCTTCCTCAGGCAGCAAACGGGAACAGACGCAGAGAGCCACAGACAGACACTATGCGGAGAGAGTCTAAAGTTCATTGCTCAGGGAATCCTGTGGAAGAAGAGGCAAAAATGTAAGAGTCAGAGAGGATGCAGGACACCAGAAAAACATGGCCCTCTGAATCAACATATGAGCTCACAGAGACTGAAGCAGCAAGTACTGGTCCTACATGGGTCTGAACCAGGTCTTCTACATATGTGCTATAGCCATTAGCTTTACTGTTTTTATGGGACTCCTGACTGTGAGAACAAGTGGGTCTCTGACTCTTCTGCCGGCCCTTGGGACTCTTTTTCTCCTGTGGATTTGCCATGTCCAACTCTGATATGAAAGTATTTGCTTCATCTTATATTTTATTTTGTCATGTTTGATTGTTTTTTTTTGTTTGTTTGTTTGTTTTTTTTAGCTTTGGAACCTGGAACTAGCTCTGTAGACCAGGCTGGCCTCGAACTTACAGAGATCCACCTGCCTCTGCCTCCTGAGTGCTGGGATTAAAGGCATGTGCCACCGCTGCCCACCTAAGCCTGTTCTTTTCTAGTGAGAGGCAGAAAGGTAGTGTGGATCCAGAGGGCAGGGGAAATAGGGAGGAACTGCAAGGAGTGGAGGGAGGAGAAACTATAATCAGGATATATTATATGAGAAAAGAATCTATTTTTAACAAAAATAAAAAATAATGATCACTCTCAGTTCCTTGACATCTGGAAATTTTCAGGACGTCACTGTTTTGTCAACATGGGCAAGCAGCCAGTAGTGACGGCTCAGGCTTTTATTCCCACCCAGTACTTGGAAAGTGGAGGCAACAGAATCAGGAGTTCAAGGCCAGCCTGAACTATATGAGACCCCTGTCTCTAAAGCGGGGAGAGGCAGAAGAACAAGATTGTGCAAACACAAAAAGCAGAAAGAGGAAGACAAAGCCACCATATTTTGTAACCTGGTCTGGAAGTGATACTTTATCATGTCTGTCCTAGTCAATAGCACATCAGGAGCGAGTTACTAGGTCTGAAATATAGAAGACCATGAGGACCAAGAGGCAGAGATCTTTTTTTTTTTTAAGATTTATTTATTTATCATGTATACAACATTTCTTCCATGTATGCTTGCATGCCAGAAGAGGGCACCAGATCTCATTATAGATGGCTGTGAGCCACCATGTGGTTGCTGGGAATTGAACTCAGGACCTCTGGAAGAGTAGTCAGCGCTCCTAACCTCTGAGCCATCTCTCCAGCCCAGAGGCAGAGATCTTAAGAGGCACAATGAAAGCTACCGACATCCACATTACTCTCCACCCTTCCTAGAGGAGATGATTTTCCCTGTCAAGGCTTCATATAAACTGTTCTTATATTCAAAGTTCTTGATCGCAAATTTTAAAACTAGCTCTAATTAATTTAAGCAAAAATAGTCTATAAAATAAGTCTTGGAGTTCTAAGAAGTTCTTTTTTAAGATTTGTTTTTATAGCTGGGTGGTGGTGGCACAGGCCTTTAAACAGCACTTAAGAAGCAGAGGCAGGTGGATCTCTGTGAGTTCGAGGCCTGCCTGGTCTACAGAGTGAGTTCCAGGATAGTGAGTTCCAGGACAGCTAGGGCTACATGGAGAAATCTTGTCTTGAAAAACATCAATAGGGGGAGGGGGAGGGAAATGGGAGGCAGTGGCTGGGAAGAGACAGAAATCTTTAATAAATAAATAAATTAAAAAAAAGAAAAAAAAAGAAAAACATCAATAACAAAAATGGTTTTGTTATTTTTATTTGTGTGTGTGTGTGCACATACACACATGGATACGTGCCACACATGTATGTAAGTGTGTACTCGTGGAAACCAGAGGAGAGTATCAGTTCCCCTGGAACTGCCTGATACCGGTGCTGGGAGTCAAACTCAGGTCCTCTGGAAGGACAGCTGACGTGTTTAACCACTCAAGCACCCTAAAAGTTCCTTCAAAGTTCTTGATATTATCAAAACAGCCACTAAGTATATATGAGAATTTTTTTTGAATGAATAAGTCAGAGGATAAATGCATGAATTAATGAATTAGGCCTCCAGTTGATGTTATCTGGTGCCTTACTCAGTTTTAGAAGGAGGTGGTGGTGCACGCATTGAATCGCAGCACCTGGGAGGCAGAGGCAGGTGGATCTCTGTGAGCTGGAGGCCAGCCTGGGCTATACAGTGAGTGAGTTCTAGGACAGCCAGGACTATTTCACAGAGAAACCCTGTCTCAAAAAACCAAACCAAAACAGAACAATGACAACAAACAAAATAAAAATAAAAAGAAACCCTTGTGTTCTGGAGGCCATTACTATGAAGCTGTTTTTTTTTTTTTTTTAAGTAGGACATTGGGGTAGGGAGACAGCAAAGGCAACAAAGTGCCTGTCTGGTAAGCACGAAGGTCCCAGGTTTGATCCCCAAACCCAAGTTTTGATGGATGTTTGGTTGTTTAGCTGGTTGGTTAAAAAAAATAAAGCCAGGTATGCTGGCATACTTTTAATCCTAGGCTGGGAAAACAGAGACAGGCAGATACTTGGGTATTGTTGTTCAGACAGCCTACTTGGTAAGCTCTACGCCAGAGAGACCTTGTCTCAACAAACAAACAAACAAAAGCTAGAAACAGCACATGAAGTTGTCCTTTGCCCTCCATATGCTCATGCAAATGTGTGCATGCTTGCACACACACACACACACACAACCCTTCTTACTATTTGCACACACATAAATAGGACTGTTAATCAATTGGAGATTTAATGATGAGATTTTTGTGTTTTTAAAAAGGATTAGAGAAGAAGAGTTTCCTAGAAGGTACTGTACACACAAAGAGAATCGCTGGCTCTGTCATTCCTATAAAGTTGAGAACTCATCAGTTTTAATACTGTACACACATCGTTGCAGACTTGGTGACTTATGAGATAACCATCCTGCTATTCTTTGTTCCCGAAGATGACTGAGCTCTGCTTGACAGTTCTTGCTGGAATCTCCGAGGCAGTTGTCAAACCCCCTAAAGGATCCACAGCCAGAGATTCAGCTGAACCCATGTGGCCATCACATGACACTTAGATTCTATGAATCAGTGTCCCAGGAAGGAGAGTCAGGCAGAAGCAGTTCTGCCTTTAGGGCCCAGTCTCAGAATCACGCTGTAATGCTCCTCTGCATTTGGCTAGGAACAAATTATAAGGGACAGCCTGTATGCAAGAAAAGGGGGAATTAAATCTCTCTCTCTCTCTCTCTCTCTCTCTCTCTCTCTCTTCACTCTACATTCCAATCCAGGACTGCAATCCTCCTCTCAGTTTCCTGAGGGCTAGAATTATAGATGTATATCACTATACCAGGCTTGAATTCCACTCCTTGTGGGTAGAATCTCCAACAATATATGGGCACATTTCGTTGTTTCTTGCTTTTTTTTAATTTTATGATTTATTTATATTTATTTTATGTGCATTGGTGTGAAGGTGTCAGGTCCCCTGGAACTGGATTTTCAGACAGTTGTGGGCTGCCATGTGGGTGCTGGGAATTGAACCTGGGTCCTCTAGAAGAGCAGTCAGTGCTCTTAACCGCTGAGCCATTTCTCCAGCCCTGTTTTTTGCTTTTTTTTAACTATCACAGTAGTATTGATTTGGTTGTTCTTTGTAAACAAAGTCTTCTGGGCAAAGGCAACAGAAGCTGTAAATGGGCAAACTTTGTTTTATTGCACTTGGCAAATAATAGGTTATTTACAAATTGAAGATTGTGACAACTGTGTATTGTGCAAATCTATGGTGCCATTTTCCCAACAGATCAAGTAGTTAAGGCATTTTTCTTTTCACAAGAATTACACTATAGTATAACGTCAACAAACCTTTTAGGAGCACAAGGGGTGGGGGTTGGGGGGAGAAAAAAGCCATGTGACTTGGTTTATGCTTTTTAATCTGGTGCTGTGGGGGTTGGCCACCATATCGCTGAAGTATGCATGATAAGGAGGACACACACCAACTCCAGAAGAGCCAGGCATGAGAACAGCCTCCAGGCATAGTGTGGTCCAGGGCATGAAACAGAAAAGCTGATTTCCTAAACCCAGGGCTGGATGGCTCCCAAATGCTCAACTCGCTGGCTGAGAGAGCTCAGAGATGCTGTCTGACCTGACAGACACCGGGAGGGATTTAAATGTGGACAGACCTGTTTCCAAGGCTGGTTCTGCTGCTGGTAAACCCTTCTGCTTGGATGAGTTACTCCCTATCTCTTGAGGGATCCTATCTGTCAGGGACCTGGCAGAGAGCAGATGACACACTCAATTGGGTAATTGGAGGAGAGGTAATGTGGAATAAAGGTCCTATTCACACAGGTGGAGGGGAGGTGGAGGGTATCCACCTGGGGAACGCCATGCTGTGGGACTCAGAACTAAGGACAAAAGGGCGGCCGTCTCTCCTGGGCCCATGGGAGCCGAAATGAAGAGGGGCTTTTAGAACCTGGGGACAGAGAGGCTGCGTGAGGACCCACCATGTGGAAACAGAAGGTGTCAGTGGTGCTGGCAGCAGCTGGCTGAGGGAGAACTGCAGGGAGCAAGCACTGCTTTCCACATGTCACCTCCCCCTGAGGTTCCCTCATTGGCAAAACTCAAGGGAAGGTCACAGAGGGAGCGTCCTGCTGTCTCAGTAACAGCCTCTAGGTAGGGAGGAAGGCCAATCCATCTAGGCACAGAGAAGATACTCTGAGAAGATTATATACCACACACACACACATGCACATACGCACAATCACACACATGCACATACACACACTCTCACACAGAAACACACACATACACAAGCACATACACACACATACATACGCACAATCACACACATGCACATACACACTCACACTCTCACACAGAAACACACACACACACACACACACTGTAAGGTTTATAAAACTGCTTGGTCCCGAGAAGACAATCAGTAAACCTTAGTTCTAACTCCCCATTCTAATCTCTGCTTGGAGAGAGCGATACAAACAAAAGGAAGAAAATGGCTTCCCAAACAGCATTTAACAAGCTTGGGTTCAATTCCCAGCAGAGGAGAAAAAAAAAAATAGAAAGAGAAACCATATCCACATGTGTGGCTGTGCTTTGTCTTTGAGACACAGTCCCCCTGTGTAACCTTGGCTGGCCTGAAATTCGATAGGTAGACCAGGCTGGCCTGTGCCTCCCACGTGGCACAATTAAAAACATGTATGCACTATCACACACAACATCGTTTGGGTTTATGCAAATACCTCTCAGGGACTCTGTCATTTGCCTACAGGGAAGAAGAAGAAAAGCAAACAGGGACAGTTTTCTGGTGCTAGAGAATGCACCCGGGACCTAGCACATGCGAGCAAGTGTTCCACCACTGAGCGGCGTTCCCAGTCCTATTGGTTGATTAGTACATGAGAAAAGAAGGAGATTCAGGGCACTTCTGTCAAAGTACTGTTACAATAAATAATAGTTTTGTTCAAATTTCATAGGTTTGTGCAAGATTCCAACAGCTGGACAGTGCATTTTCATCTCCATGACTGGATTTGAACCCAGCGCCTTGCACACATGAAGCAGGAGGTCTAGCACTAAGGGATATCCCAACCCCAGGGCATACACACATGCCTGTATACTGATAAAGTTTAAAATCTTTTAAATTAGCTCTGCAATGAATACCAGCTGGGTTTCTGTCCCACATTCAGTTCAATTCAGCCATAGCTTGAAAGTCAAGTCCCTAAGGGTGTCTTCAAACTTCAAACGGCAGGAACAAAGCCAACCTCCAGAACTCCTGATGGCCTATAAATTGGGGTTCCCATGAGCCATTCCTAGGGTTTGATTAATTTGCTAGAGAAGATGATAGAAGACAGAGAAACACATTTACTGTCAACTGTGCAGGATGTTACAAAGGATACAGATGAAGATATTGATGGGGCGAGGGAAGGGTGGGAAGTTTGCACCCCACCCTTCGAGCACCACCAGAGTCTCATCTGAAGCCTGCCCTTTATGTTTTCTTTGGAAGCTTCATGGCACGGACCTGAGTTGTTAGACCACTGGTTATTGACAATCAACTGAACTTTCAATCTCTCCTTTTCTGAAGACTGGGTTTGGGGAAGTGATAAGAGCTGAAAAATCCCAACCCGCTAATCCTGCCTTGGTTTCTGGTAACCAGTCTCCATTCAGAAACAAGATTATCTGGGGCTGGGGGCCAGAGTAAACTCACTAGCACACAGAGCATGCTTATACCTCTGAGATTCCCAGGGTTGTAAGGAGAGAGGATGCTAAGAAAGGCAGGCAAAGACAAACATGGGTTTTCCCATTTCAGACCATCGGAGGCTTTGGAAGAAGTTTCAGAATTACTAAAACATTCTGCCTGATACAAACGAAAACTGATACTGGGCTGTCGCCCATCAGCCAACCTCAGGAAGTCTATGCCTCCCTTTTGTCCTTCCCTTTGGGAATTAGAAATATAAGGACAAAGATGGATGACTTTTTATGAAGAAAGTCACCTACAATCTTATCTCCTAACACAGCCACTTTTGGAGGGTGACGTTTTATGGCTTTTGATCATGTAAGTTGACCTCATGTAAGTTGTAGCTAATTTACCCTACTTGTGTGTGTTGTTAGTAGTTCTGTATGGTGGAAGAAGGGATCTGATCTCTCTTATTAGTTATTAGTTAGATGTTAGTTAGTTAGTTAGTAGTTAGTTGACAGTTGAGACAGAGTCTTGCTGTATAGTTCAGGCTGGCATGGAACTTACTATATGGCCTTAAATTTATGGCAATCTTTCCACCCCAACCTCCCTAATGTTAGGGTTATAGGTATGAACAACCATGCCTGGATTGACTTGCTCATCTCTATTATTATTATTATTATTATTATTATTATGGTTTTTCAAGACAAGGTTCCTCTATAACCTTGGCTGTCCTTGAACTCTCTCTGTTGACCAGACTGACCTCAAATTCACAGAGATCCGCCCGCCTCTGCCTTCTGTGTGCTGGGATTAAAGGTGTGTGTCACCACCGCTCAGCTGGCTTGCTCATTTTAAAGGGTGGCAACTTAGACCCCTATAGCAACAGATGAGTTAAAAAGAGAAAAATATACTTTGTTTGCTTGTTTTGTAGATTGTAGTTTTATGTGACAAGGGAGCCTTCAGACTGAGAACTCAGACACAGTGGACTTGAAGATGTGCCCAGCTCTTTGTTCCTCCATATTGCATAGAACAGTCGCTGCGTTTTCCCCTGAGAGATTTTACTCTTTAAAAGAGCAATTAACCTCATTTTAAGCACAAATGATGAGGCAGAATGACTTCACATCTTGAATATGTAAGAGATCAGACATCTGTCCAGCACAGACCATGGCACAAACTGATAGTTAACTTATCCACACAAATAAAATATTCTGACCTATGAACGTATCGAATAATGAGACCAATTAATGATGCAACTCTCTTACCTGGACCACATGAAGAGACAGAGACATCCCACGGGGGCCAGAGGCACCCACCAACCCATCCTCAGACCCTTCACACATGCACCATGAATCTGCGAGGTGATGAACTCCTGACTACACCCCCACCCCACACACCAGGGTTCAGCTCCACAAGATCCCCCTGCTTGGCCGTTTGTCCAGATCCATCCCAGCCATCCTGAATCTCTCTACCTGGCTAGGACTTCAAACCAGTTTTGTGTCTCAAAACAGTTCCGAGAGAGGGCTCACCAGCACCTCATTGACCTGAGTTTCTGCTCTTGCCTTCAGTAAAGCACCTTTGAACCTTGTTGCCGTTTTAACCCGCTCATCACCGGCACATGTGTCTATCAGTGTACGGCAGGCAATGTGCAAACCGGAGTTGATGCTAGCGATGAAAAACGGACCAAAAGAAACAGTGATTGCCAATGGTCATGTCCAGCAAATGAAGTCAGTAGTGCTTGCTGACTTAGAGCCAATGACATTCTCACCGTTTATGAATTAAGTAAATTCCCCGTGGGAAAGCACTAATGTTTCTATCTACCAATGTGTTCATTGTAAACTCCCAGGATGAACTATCCGCTTTCATGCATGGGTTTGACGGGGTAGGGACAGCGGAGTAGACACATGGCTGAGCAACAACCAAGAGGACATACCCTCATTGAAATAGACTATGGGAAGGGATAGGAATCCAGCGAGTCCTGTCTGTTCAGATTCTTGCTGGCCTCTTGGTGCAGCTCTTTCTTCTGCATATGGACAAGATCCTGGAATGGAGTTTGTGTGGAGGAAGGGGGTGTCTCATGATCTACTATCAAACGAAGTAGGTCAGACAATTTCTTTATGACAAGCTTTCAGACAGACAGGTAGGGGGAAGTTAAAGTATTATTTTTAGGTTTCATGGTTGGATTTGGGAAAAGGACTTCTGATTTCTATGACCTGCCTTGAGGAAAAGGTATTTTAGTTTCTGTAGCTGGCCTCTGGGAGAATGAGAGAAAGGGATGAAAGAGGAGGACAGAGGAGAGTCAGAGAGAGACTTTGTTCCTGAGGGCGCTCTCAAGTACTGCCCTTTGAAGAACTGTTTCCCAAGCTTTGACAGCTCGTTCAGACAGTGCTGCGGAATCACCAGTCTATTCGCTGCCCAACCTGCCTTGAGGGACAGGCTATTGTTTATCAGGAGAGCCACTACCTTATATCTATCCTATCCTGTCTGTGTTGTGTGGTTAACATGCTCACACGCACACAGATGTCTACTTCTGTGTGTGAGAGAGAGAAAGCATTGAGTATTCACTTCCCTCTCCCCCTCCTTCTCTCCCTTTACACCCCTCCCTCTCCCCCACACAGCTCTCTTTCTGTATCATATCATATCATATCATATCTACATTATTTTAAAAGTCCAGCTTCCACATATGAGAGAAAACGTGCAATACTTGTCTTTCTGATGTCTGATTTTGGCATGATGATCTCTAGTCCCATCTACGTCCTTGCAAACAACCTAATTTCTTGTTCTTCACAGCTGAATTAACCTCAATTGTGTAAATACATCACATTTTTTATTCACTCCTCTGTTGATAGGCATTACAATATCTTGGCCATTGAGTAGAACAGAAATAAATGTGGGCATGTAAGCATCTCTGTGTTCCGCTGACCTGTGCTTCTTTTGGTCTCTGCCCTAAGTGTGACAGCTGGCTCACACGATAGTTCTAGCTTCAGGTTTTGGGAGTTTGTTTTGTTTGCTTGTTTTTGATGATTTTTTTGTTTGTTTCTTTGTTTTGTTTTCCTTAAGTTCCATGTTGGTTTCTATGGAGACCGCACCAGTTTACATCCTCACCAGCAGTGTATAGGGTTCATTGTCCTACATCTACGCTAGAATTTGTTACCTGTTGTTTTCTTATTTTTTTTTTTTTTTTTGGTTTTTCGAGACAGGGTTTCTCTGTGGTTTTGGAGCCCGTCCTGGAACTAGCACTTGTAGACCAGGCTGGTCTTGAACTCACAGAGATCCGCCTGCCTCTGCCTCCCGAGTGCTGGGATTAAAGGCGTGCGCCACCACCGCCCGGCGTGTTTTCTTATTTTTTTTCTTTCAGTTTTTCTAGACAGGTTTTCTTTGTGTAACAGCCTTGACTGTACTGGCACTAGCTCTGTAGACCAGGCTGGCCTTGAACTCACATAGATCCACCTGCCTCTGCCTCCCCAAGTGCTGGGATTACAGGCGTGTACTGCCACCACCTGTTGATTGCCTTTGGGTGGGCTACTCAGTCTAGGGGTTGTAACCCACCTGGCAGTCAGTTATTCCAGGGTCACGGAGAGGCACTACCTGGAAGATAATGGGCTAGGAAAGCGGAATGAGGCTAAGCGAGAATTCTTGTCAAAGCCTCCGTTTATTAGAGACGGGGTACAACTTTTATAGGGTAAAGAGTTGGGGGGTGGGCACAGGGGCCTGGGCTCTTGCGGCGTGGTTCACGTTGGTCACGTAGGCAGGAGGTTGTCTTCGGTCAGGTCACTGTAGGCCAAGAAGTCACTGAGTTGACACACCTAGATCCCTAGATAGTTTGGAATGTGGGGTGGGTTCCGCTAACAGATAGCTCTCATTAACAGCCAATTTGGGTGTGGGGTATGCTCTGTCAATAGAACTATTCCTAACACAATTAAGGATGTGGGGTTCTCTGCAGACTCCCCAGGGTGATGGTTCCTGTAATGATTTTAGGAGGAAATTGGCTCCTGACAACCACCCAGCCTCAATTCTTTTCATAAGAGCCACACGGTTGAAATGAGATCAGGGAGAAGTGGATGCGTAGTCACCTGCCTCTGGTGTAGTCACTCTTGCCTTGTGAAGTTCCGAATCATTACGTGATTATACCACAGTGAGATGCCAATTCACACCCATTCCAAAAGCTGCCATGAAAAATTGTAAGTGCTGGTGCAGATATGGAAAAATTGGAGCCTTGAATACTGAAGGTGGAGATATATAATGATGAGCTGCTGTGGGAAATGGCACGGCAGTTGCTCAAGAAGTTAAACAGAGGTTTCCCATACGGTCAGAAATCTCCCTTCTGGATACACACACAAAACAAATGAAAGCAGATACTCAGGCAAGGGTTCGCACATCAAAGTTCATAGCAATATTATCCATAATAGCCAAAGAGTGGAAGTAATCCACGTAACTGTCAATGCATAAATGGGCACACAAAATATAGCGTGTGTACTTTCTGTAATAGCATGCAACCTTAAAAAACAAGTGAACATCTGATCCAACTGCCATGGTACCCATCTGTCATGCCAACACTTGGGAATCAGAGGCAGGAAGCTCATGAGTTTGAGGACATACTGCACTATATAGCCAGATCTTTACTTGATCAAGAGAATAATAGTCACACTATGTATATTTCAACAGAATAAAAAATAGAAACCCAAATCTTTAAAGCATAATTTTAAGCCCTTTTATTGTAGCTCTATTGGAGTTTCTAGGGAGGGAAATTATATGTATGTGTTTAATTCACCTTTATCTGTTCCATGACTATGTGTTAAGTGAATGAACCAAGTGCTCAATGTACTAAAAAAGCTATGCTTCACACTTCTGTTGACTGCCCAGCTCCCGCAGTCATTTAGTCCCAAAGAAATCACACAGAGGTCTACATTAGTTATAAACTGATTGGCCCATTAGCTCAGGCTTCTTATTAACTCTTATAACTTATATTAGCCCATTATTCTTGTCTGTGTTAGCCACATGGCTTGGTACCTTATTCAGCGAGGCAGTCACATCTTGCTTCTTCTGTGGCTGGGTCAGGACTGTAGAGGAATGGGCTTCCTTCTTCCCGGAATTTTCCTATTCTCATTGACCTGCCTCTCCTTCCTGTCTGATTGTCCTGCCTATACTTCCTGCCTGGCTACTGGCCAATCAGCATTTATTTAAAATATTGTTGACAGAATACAGACCATTGTCCCACACCACACTTCCACCCTTGAAACCATTTTTCCTGTCATTGGAACCATTTTTTTTGAAAGTGTAGCCACTAGTATTTCCTCCTCCACTGTGGTCACCACCATCTCCATTTCTACCTTCATTTCTCCATCTCCTCGATTGCTGTGAAGAACTTGACCGTGATGTTTTTTGGAGGAATATAGAAGATTTGGAAGCTTAGACTAAAAAAGCAGCTAAATTTTATAAGCCGTCCCAGCAGGAGTTTAGAAGTCAGTCATGCTGAGAGCCCTGGGGTCTGTGGAGGCCTAGTTCAAGAGGCTTCAGAGGGAAACAACATTAGCAACTGGGCTACAAACCATTCTTTTTTGTTGCTGTATTGTTGACAAAGGAGCAAGCCACAGACAAATCTTACCTTGCTAATGCCTCAACAGAAAAAAAGACTGAGCTACTGTCCTCACCTGCCTTATATTCCTCTCTCTGCCCAGCCATATCACTTTCTGTCTGTCTGTACAGACCTTCAGAGCTCTATGGTTAACTAGTGGCTAGCTCCACCCTCTGATCTTCAGGCAAGCTTCATTTGTTAGAGCACAAACAAAAACAAAAAAGGGTTGTGGAAGCCAGATGGTGATGGCATATGCCTTTAATCCCAGCACTCAGGAGGCAGAGGCAAGCAGATCTCTGTGAATTCAAGGCTGGCTTGTTCTACAGAGCAAGTTCCAAGACAGCCATAGAGCTGTTAAACAGAGAAATCCTGTCTAGAAAAAACAAAACAGAACAAAGGCTGTGAAGTCTTCCATCCTTGTCACAGAGAACCAATGAGGCAGGAGTGTAGCAGAGGAGTCCTGACGTGGTGACCCTAAGAGGCCACGGTTTGAAAGCTGTGAAGATGACGCCTAGTTTGTATCAGAGATCCCAAGATGTTAGAGGTGCCAGAGCCATGGGATACACGAGAAGATGACTCCACAGAAAATGGAAACGTCCTCAAAGAAAGGTGAATCTTTCAGGCGGCAAAGCTGGAAGAGAAGAGCCACCATAGGGAGGAGCCCTTCGACATCAGGTGTGGAGCTGCAGGATTGGGGTTTGCCCTGTTGGGTTTCAGTCTTCCTCTGATTTACTCACTATGCCCCATTCCTCCCTTTAGAACGGTGATGCACATTCTGTGCCATTGTATATTGGAAGTGTTATAATCTGTAGTAAATATAGTAACGTAGTAAATAATCTTACATTGTGTAAAAAGATTCAAATTCAACTTAATAGGAAAAGCACTTCATTTTGCCCATACACAGGAACACTCTGCTATATACATTCTTAGAAGTGCAGTTGCTGGGTCCAAGTGTATGCTTTGTGATTTTTCTCTGTGGGGTGGTACTGTTTTGCACCTGGACAAACTATGTATGAGCGTGCTGCTTTCCCACAGCTCTCAGGGTGTGTTGTCAGGTTTTTGAATTTTTGCCAATCTGATAGGTGAGGCCTGTGATCCCAGTGTGGCTTAGATATGCATTTCTCCTGTTGGGAGTGAAACTGAGTATTTTCCTAAGTTCAAGAGCAATTTGTGGGAGCTGGAGAGATGGCTCAGCAGTTAAGAGCCCTGGCTGCTCTTCTAGAGGACCCAGGTTTGATGTGGGAGTGATTTCTTATTAATAAAGAAACTGCCTAGACCCATTTGTTAGGCCAACCCTTAGGTAGGCGGAGAAAACAGAACAGAATGCTGGGAGAAAGAAACTGAATCAGTCAGTCGCCATGATTCTCCCACTCCAGGCAGACGCAGGTTAAGATCATCCCTGGTAAGCCACCTCGTGGGCTACACAGATAATTAGAAATGGGCTAGTCCAGGTGTGAGAGCTAGCCTAGAAGAGGCTAGATAGAAATGGGCCAAGCAGTGTTTTAAAGAATACAGTTTGTGTGTTGTTATTTCGGGGCATAAGCTAGCCAGGTGGCTGGGGTGCTGGGGACGCAGCCTCATTGCTCCTATTACAACACAGGTTCAGGTCCCAGCACACACATGGTGGTTTACAGTCACCTGTAATCCTTGTTCCAGGAGATCTGATGCCTTCTTCCGGCCTCTGTGAGTACCAGGCATTCATGCAGACAAACACTTACATACATAAAATAAAAATAAATTACCTTTTTGTTTTGTTCTGTTTGAGACAGGGTTTCTCTACATAGGTCTGACTGTCCTGGAACTCACTCTACAGACCAGGCTGGCCTTGAACTCACAGAGACCCACCTGCCTCTGCCTCCCAAGTGCTAGGATTAAAGGCCTGTGCCACCACCCCAGCAATAAATCACCTTTTTAAAAAGAGCAATTTGTGTGCTGCTTCTTCTGAGAACTCTGTGCCTGTTGGTCTTGGACTTCCTGATTTCTAGAGGTTTCTCTGTTGTTATAGATGTTGCTGTATGTGATATAAGCTATAAATATTTTGTTTATTTGTTTGTTTTTCCAGACAGTCTCACTATGTGGCTCTGTCTGTCCTAGAACTCACTCTGTAGACCAGGCTGGCCTTGAACTCAAAGAGATTCACTTGCTGCTTTCGTCTCCCAAGTGCTGGGGTTCAAGGTGTGCACCACTATACCCAGTTTAAGTTATAAATATTTATGTTTGCCAGGTAGTAGTGACACACACCTTTAATCCCATCACTTGGTAGGCAGAGAGGGGTGGACCTTTGTGAATTCAAGGCCAGCCTCATCAACAGAGTGAGTTCCAGGAAGGGCTCCAAAGCTACAGAGATCCCAATTTTCTCCCCGGCAATTTTGTCTACTTCCCATAGCCAAGAGGATAACTATATGTTTTTCCTTGGGTTCACCTTCTTATTTAGTTTCTTTAGGTTCACCAATTGTAGTCTCCGTGACCCTTATTTATGGCTAGAAACCAATTATGAGTGAGTACATCCCATGTTCATCTTTTTGGGTCTGGGATACCTCACTCAGGATAGTGTTTTCTATTTCCATCCATTTGCATGCAAAATTCGAGAAGTCATTGTTTTTTACCACAGCGTAGTACTCTAATGTGTATATATTCCATACTTTCTTCATCCATTCTTCCATTGAAGGGCATCTAGGTTGTTTCCAGGTTCTGGCTATTACAAATAATACTGCTATGAACATAATTGAACAAATGCTTTTGTCATATGATAGGGCATCTCTTGGGTATATTCCCAAGAGTGGTATTGCTGGGTCCAGGGGTAGGTTGATCCTGAATTTCCTGAGAAACCGAAACACTGATTTCCACAGTGGTTGCACAAGATTGCATTCCCACCAGCAATGGATGAGGGTACCCCTTCCTCCACAGCCTCTCCAGCAAAGGCTATCCTTGGTGTTTTTTGACTTTAGCCATTCTGACAGGTGTAAGATGATATCTCAAAGTTGTTTTGATTTGCATTTCCCTGATTGCTAAGGAAGTTGAGCATGACCTTAAGTGTCTTTTGGCCATTTGAACTTCTTCTGTTGAGAATTCTCTGTTCAGTTCAGTGCCCCATTTTTTAATTGGGTTAATTAGCATTTTAAAGTCTAGTTTCTTGAGTTCTCTATATATTTTGGAGATCAGACCTTTGTCTGTTGCGGGGTTGGTGAAGATCTTCTCCCAGTCAGTAGGTTGCCTTTTTGTCTTAGTGACAATGTCCTTTGGGTGGGGTGGGATGGGGGTAAGGGGAGATGGGGAGAGAAAAGTGAGAAGGGAAGGAGGGGGGGAACTTGGGGAAACAGGAGGATTGGGAAAAAGGAAGGTTGGACAGGGGAGCACGGAAACACAATTCTTAGTTAAGGGAGCCACCTTAGGGTTGGCAAGAGACTTGACCCTAGAGTGGATCCCAGGAGCCCATGGTGATGTCCCCAGTTAGTTCCTTGGGCAGCTGAGGATAGGGAACCTGAAATGACCCTATCCTATAGCAATACTGACGAATATCTTGCATACCACCATAGAACCTTCATCTGGTGATGGATGGAGATAGAGACAGAGACCCACACTGGAGCACTGGACTGAGCTCCCAAGGTCCCAATGAGGAGCGGAAGGAGGGAGAAGATGAGCAAGGAAGTCAGGACCACGAGGGGCGCACCCACCCACTGAGACAATAGGGCTGATCTATTGGGAGCTCACCAAGGCCAGCTGGACTGTGACTGAAAAAGCATGGGATAAAACCGGACTCTCTGAACATGGCGAACAGTGAGGGCTGATGAGAAGCCAAGGACAATGGCACGGGGTTTTGATCCTACTTCATGTTCTGGCTTTGTGGGAGCCTAGCCAGTTTGGATGTTCACCTTCCTAATGGACGGAGGGGGGCGGACCTTGGACTTTCCACAGAGCAGGGAACCCTGACTGCTCAATGGACTGGAGAGGGAGAGGGGAGGAGTTTGGGGGAGGAGGAGAAGGGTGGGAGGAGGGGGAGGGAAATGGGAGGCCGGGATGAGGTGGATACTTTTTTTTCCTTTTCTCAATAAAAAAAAAAAATATGCCAAAGCTACAGAGAAATCCTGTCTCAAAAAAAAAAAAAGAAAGAAACAAAACAAAATAGATAGATGCTTAAATTTAAAGTCTAAAGTTCAGCTTGCTTGATGTATGATTTACATACAATAAAAACAATAAAACATTTATTTTGGTTACAGTTTCACACATTTAAACCTTCAATGGTTTAAACATGTGGGTCGTGACCCCTTTGGTAGTCAAATGACCCTTTCACAGGGGTCACATATCAGATACCCTGCATATCACATATTACATTACAATTCATAACAATAGCAAAATTACAGCTACAAATAGCAATAAAAATATGGTTGGGGTCACTACAACATGAGGAACTGTATTTAAGGGTCACAGCATTAGGAAGCTGAGAACCACTGGTTTAGAGAAACACAAACACCCATGTAAATAGCTACATCCTTCAAAGGGAGACCATTTTGTCACTGTGGTGGTTTGAAATGGCCCTCATGGGTTCTCATTTGAATGCTTGGTTCCTAGTTGGTAGAACTGTTAAAGAACAGGTTGTTGAAGGAGGCTTGTCTCTACAGATGGGCTTTGAGGCTTTAAAAGCCCATGCCATTCCCAGTTAGTTCTCTCTGTCTCTCTCTACCTCATGGCTGTTGTCTCTGTTATGCCCAAATCCATGCAGTCCCCACAAAAGCCAACAAAGGAGACTGAGTCCCATATGTAAAAGCAAAGAGCCTTTATTTTAATCAAGTTTGCAAACTTGGTCTCTCTGCATGTCCAACGTACTGGAAAAACCGGAGAGCCCCGAGCTCAATTAGAATAGGGTTTTTATAGTAGTAATAGTGGGGGTGAGGGGTCTCTGAGGTTCAGGACCCCTGATGGCTGACATTTGTCTAGGAGTGTCCTGATGAGGTGCCCTGGCAGGTGATCCTATCTACAGCGGTTGGAATGTCAGGCATTTCCTTTGAATGCTCTGCTCTTGGGTGGGGTTGGGGTAATCTCAGCTTGTGGTGTTGTGGTGTTTTCCTGCTACCAGGTTTTGCTTCAGGGTAAACTACTGAGGCCTCTAATTTAAATTTATCAATGGCCAGAGTCCCAGGTGATAATGGTTGGAAGTAAAGAACTTCCTTTGGGTGACCTGCCCAGACTTAGCTTTCTTGGCTGGCCCCCACAATCTCAAGATATGAATTCTCAGCTATTGCTCCAATGCATTCCTGCCTGCTGGTTGCCATGCTCGCTGCCATGATGAAAATAAAGACAATGTTTGATTTTACATGAATGATAAATATATTCTGTCAAATAGTTTTCCAGTTGGTTCGAGCATTTTAGATACAGGAGAATTCGGATGCACCTCTACACTCACAAGCAGTTACTAGTATTTATTTGGTTGCTTTTCCTTTGATTTTAAGACAAGATCTCACTATGTACCCCAGGCTGGCCTCCACACAAAAATCCCCTTCCTTTGGTCCCTCAAGCGATGGTATCGCAGGCCTGTTCTATCACAATTACTGTGATCCATTTTAAAGCAACGCGTCAAGACCAACAAGATGCCTCAGAGTGAAATGCTCTGAGTTCAAGACCTGGGACCCACATGGTGGAAGGAGAGAGTCAACTCCTCTAAGTTATCCTCTGACCTCCACATGTGTGCACAAACAACACACACACATATTAAATATATAAGTGAAGGAATTAATGAATATGATAAAATAATCTTTAAAAGTTATTTCAAGGGCTGGAGAGATGGCTCAGCGGTTAAGAGCACTGCCTGCTCTTCCAAAGGTACTGAGTTCAATTCCCAGCAACCACATGGTAGCTCACAACCATCTGTATGAGGTCTGGTGCCCTCTACTGGGCTGCAGGCATACAAGCAGACAGAATACTGTATAAATAATAAATAAATAAATAAAAATATTTAAAAAAAGGTTATTTCAAGATTATAGGCCTTTGGCCTAGAAGTGGCAGCACATGCCTGTTATCCCGGAACTTGGAAGGCAGAGGCAGGTGGATCTCAGTGAGGTTGAGGCCAGTCTGGTCTACAAAGCTAGTTCCAGGACAGTTAGGGCTGTTAGGAAACCCTGTCTCAAAAAACAAACAAAACAAAAAAAGATCGGGCGGTGGTGGCGCACGCCTTTAATCCCAGCACTCGGGAGGCAGAGGCAGGCGGATCTCTGTGAGTTCGAGACCAGCCTGGTCTACAAGAGCTAGTTCCAGGACAGGCTCCAAAACCACAGAGAAACCCTGTCTCGAAAAACCAAAAAAAAAAAAAGATCATAAACACTATTCTTTAAAAGTCTAACAACTCGGGGCTGAGGATGTAGCTCAGCAGGTACCGTGCTTGCCTAGGTTATCCAAAGCCCTGGGTTCAGTCTCCAGCACCTCATGAACTGGGCGTGCAGGGCGTACCTGTAATCCCAGGCTTGGGTAGGTGGATGCAGAAACAGGAGCCTCTTAAGATCAAGGTGATCCTACTAGGAAGGGCCAGCTTTAAATATAAGAGGCCTTATCCCACCCTTCTCCCCAAGAAAAAAAAATCCATTTATGTTACAAGGTTAGTCTTATGGATTTGCTGCGGGTCCTCACAAACCAAGGTTGCTGTCCCCCGGGCATCTCCGGTGGCTAGCCATGTGGGCTCCGGATGGGCAAGGGGCAGACAGATAGGCACACCATGCAGATGGGTTTGCTGCAAGCTGTCGGGGTCCCAAACAGGGACCGCATGAGACCACGTGGCTCCATGTGACTGTGGCAGGAGGCGAGAGAGACAGACACACCATGTAAAGTAAAAAGAAAGGGGAAGAGAAGTGGGGAGAGAGGCAGAAGCTGCCTTAGAGAGAGAGAGAGAGAGAGAGAGAGAGAGAGAGAGAGAGAGAGAGAGAGAGAGAGAGAGAGAGAGAGAGAGCGCGCGCGCGCGCGCGCAGGGAGGAAGGGAGTGGGCGTGGCTTGTCTCTTAAAGAGCCAGACTATTACAGTTAGACCTTGCCAAAGGAAGGATGGAGGAGGAGGGGAGGGAGAAGGAGGGAGGGAGGGAACTGTAGGTCCATTTCCTGTAATTCTATAACTCATGAAGTGGAAGCGAGAAGATCATGAGTTGGAGACCACCCTGGCTCTACAGAGCGCTCCAGGCTAGCCGAGAGTCCCTCCTCTCAAGCTCTCGCAATCTTTAACCTACTTTCCCTCTCTATTGGTTTGCCTATTCCAGATAATTCCTATGAATGGAATCATAATTTATGGCTGAATTTCTTTTATGTAGTCTACTATGCTTTTCTCTGGCTGGGGATGAAACCCAGGACCTTACAAGCACAAAGTATTCTACCTTTGAGCTATATCCCCACCCAATAAAATGCTTGATATCATCCATGTCATAGCACAATCAGTATTTCATGCTTTTTTTAATTATTGAATAATTCTTCAATGTATACTCATTAAGCTTATTCATACACATTCAGGTTTCCTTTGTTTATTGTTAAATGCCAGGAATATTCATGTACACATTTTTGTATGAGTATATGTTTGCTTTCTTTCCTTTTTTGGGGGGGGGGCACTGGGTACAGAAACCAGAGCTTTACATGTGCTAAGAAAGCACTCGGCACTAACTTATATCCCCAGCACCTTAACTTCAATACTCTTGGATAGTTATTTAGTGAAGTTTCTGTGCAACGTGATAACTTTATATTTATTTATGTATTGGGCATATGAATTATATTTAATATACTTATATTTAATTGTTTGAGAAACTTCAGAACTGATTTTGCACAGAAGCTATATAATTTTGTATCCCCCACCATTAAGATGAAGGTCCAACAAGCTGGGTGGTACACACCTTTAATCCCAACACTCAGGAGACAGAGACAGGCAGATCCCAGTGAGTTCAGGACTAGCTTCCTCTACAGAGCTGGTTCCAGAACAGCCAAGGCTACACAAAGAAACACTGTCTCAAAAAAACAGACACAAAAAAGATGAAGATCCAACTTTTTTCCTCACTTCTGTCAACAGCTGCTATTTTTCATTTTTAAAAAGATGACATAAAGTTGGGTGAAGTGGTGTTCACATCTAATTCCAGCTCTAAGGAGATAGAGACTAGGCTGTGAGGGTCTTGAGTTCTGGACCAAGCTAGGTTACAGAACAAAACTGAGCCTCAAGAAGCAAAAGCCTACAGTTATTCAGTGAGTGGGAAGAATGTCTCACTGTGGGCTTTTTTTTTTTGGTTTATTTTTGTTGTTGTTGTTTTTTGTTGTTCCTAGCTTTTTGAGACAGGACTTCCCTCTGCAGCATAGGCTGGCCTTAAATTCTCATCCCACCTCAGTCTCTCAAGTGCTACCTCTCCCAGCTCTTTATGGTTCTGATTTTCATTTCCTTAATAATGCTGCATATTTTGTCATTTGCTTATTGGAGATCTGTATGTCTTTGGAGAAATGTCTATTTGAGACTCCTGCCTATTTTTGTTTTGGAAAAACACATTTATTTATTTGTTTGGTTGTTTGTTTGGGTGTATGTGTGCATTTTTTACTTATGTCAGAGGACAATGTGTGAGAGTCAGTCTTCTCTTCCCATCGTGTGGACCCGCTGGATGGAGCTCAGACCATCCCACTTGGAGGAAAGACCCATCACCGCATCATCTATTCTGCTCTTTCTCTCTAACTCTCTTTTCAAATATTTAGTTCTTCATTTCTGTTTTAAGAGATCATCCGTATTTTATTTCTTTTATTTGTTTACTTTCATTTACTTGTTGTCCAAGTGTATTCCTATCAGATTTAGTGGAAAAATTAAAGTCAAAGCGATACCCATGCAAGCTGGAGGTAGTTGTTTGGTGAACCGGGAGCTGACACCAGAACAGGAAGTCTATAAAGTCCCAAGATCAAATAAATCCATCCTCTTTTTCAACCTGTAATCCTTCCATGCATCGAAGACATGAAACCTACACCTATTCCTCTCTGTGTGTGTGTGAGTCTGTGGTCTTACTGTCCTCCCCGCATGCTTCAGCTCACTGGGCCGCCACAGCTTGGGCTTCTACGTCAGTGGCCATTCATGAGCTCCGGATATTGATGACTTGCTTTGGATTTGTGTCGCTCCAAACAGTTTCCAGAAGAATTTTGTTATTCTCTCCCTTTACCAGAATGTTCTCTGTCATCGTGTTCCTCAGCCTGTGACTCTAGGGGCATTATCTTTGGTCTCGTGTCTCCTTGCTTATCCTGAGCCGGCTTTTATTTCCTATCTGAGTATGTAGTGTCTCCAGGGCTTTCCCTTCCTGGGTCAGCACTGGTTTTGCTTCAGTTCCAGCTCCTTGGTTTTCTTTCTCTTGACACTGATCTTGAATAATGGTGTTTTGAGGCTGTAAGAGAAACAGACACATCGACGTTGGGGATCAGCCTTGACAAAAATACCTCTTGCCAGGATAGAGGCATGAGGATTTAGAAATATAGTAAAGAATATGAAGACACAAATGAAAATAATAAAACGGAGAAACATATAGGACAGTATCGGGAGGGAAACAGTGAGTACTGAAATTTTGCCTGCATTTAATTTCCAACTGCTTAAAATACCCTTGGCTCCAAAAAGTTTATTTTCTCAAGGTTTCTCTATTCTTACTAATTTCATTTCTACTTGTATTGATTTCTGAAAAAGGAATGTTTAGCTCCAGCTATAACATGGGTTTGTCAGTTTCTCTTAGCTTTTTCATTTTGATAATAATTTTGGAGTTCTGTTCTTTAGAATGTGGTTAAGGATTTTCATGTTTCTTTGGATAGGCCAACACCCTTATCATAATGTAATATTCTTTATATAATATTCTTCATCTAGTCCTATAGTATTTCTTATTTTATGTAGTCTAATATATTATAGCTGTTCTAGCTTTCTAACGATTATTTTTTGTATAGTATATACTTTATATTGTTTTTCTTAAAACCCATCTATGTTTTTATTTTATTTTTTTTAAATATTTATTTTATTATGTATACAATGTTCTGTCTGTGTGTATGCCTGCAGGCCAGAAGAAGGCACCAGACTCCATTACAGATGGTTGTGAGCCACCATGTGGTTGCTGGGAATTGAACTCAGGACCTTTGGAAGAGCAAGCAGTGCTCTTATCCACTTAGCCATCTCTCCAGCCCCCCATCTATGTTTTTATGTTTAAATAGAATTTTCTGACTTGAGTGGTAGATAATTGACTAACACGTACCAGACTTTTGTTTTACCCCAACAATCATAAATTAGTGGGTTTTTTTTGTTTTGTTTTTGTTTTTTTTTTGTTGTTGTTGGTTTTTTTTTTTTTTTTTTTTTGAGACTGGGTTTCTCTGTAGCTTTGGAGCCTGTCCTGGAACTCGCTCTGTAGTAGACCAGTTTGGTCTTGAACTAACAGAGGTCTGCCCACCTCTGCCTCCCAAGTGCTGGGATTAAAGGTGTGTGCCACCACCGCCCTGCATAAATTAGTGTTTCTGTTATATACATATGGCTTGATATTACTTTTCTAATTAATCTGATATTCTCAGTGAGCTCCCAGTAGCTCAGATCAGCTGTTTCTGTGGGTTTCCCTATCATGGTCTTGACCCCTTTGCTCATATTATCGCTCTCTTGCTTCTTATCTTGTTCCTTCTTCTCATCTCCAGATAACCATGTCTGGACATTTTAACCGTGTCTTCTAATCACATGCTGTCTTTCAGCAGTTTTGTTACTAATGTGTCTTGCTGGTGGCAGTGGTGCATAAATCACCTGCTTCATCTTTCTGGAGGCTCTTAGGTCTATAGCCATGTCGTTTTCATCACTTATGGGGTCTTCTTTTTTTTGCGACAAGGTCTTCTGTGTACGTACTGAAGCTAAGGCTGACTTCCGCATCTCAATTCTCTTGCCTCTGCCTCTCCAGTGCTGGGATTACAGGCAAGCACCTCCACACCTGGCTTGAAAATACTTTTTTCCCCCCAAAGACTTATTTATTAATTATGTATACAGTATTCTGACTGCATGTCTGCTGCAGGCCAGAAGAGGGCACCACATCTCATTATAGATGGTTGTGAGCCACCATGTGGTTCCTGGGAATTGAACTCAGGACCTCTGGAAGAGCAGTCAGTCCAGTCCCATATATATTGGTTTTTTTGAGACAGGGTTTCTCTGTAGCTTTGGAGCCTGTCCTGGAACTAGCTCTTGTAGACCAGGCTAGCCTCGAACTCACAAAGATCCGCCTGCCTCTGCCTCCCGAGTGCTGGGATTAAATGCGTGCGCCACCACTGCAGCAAAATGTACTTTTAATGATTGCTCTTCGGACTGACGAGGGAGGGGGGCTTGACTGGGGGAGGGGGGGGAAATGGGAGGCGGTGGCGGGGAAGAGACAGAAATCTTTAATAAATAAATAAATAAATTTAAAAAAATTATTTTTATTTCATGTGCATGCTCATTCATGTTTTGCCTGCATGCATGTCTGTGTGAAGATGGAGTCAAAGATAGTTGTGAGCGGCCATGTGGGTGCTGGGAATTGAACCTGGGTCCTCTGGAAGAGCAACCAGTGCTTTTAACTGCTGAGTCACCTCTCCAGCATCTTGAAAATAATTTTTGAGCCATTATTTCTTCAACTACTTTTTTTTTTTTTTTTCGAGACAGGGTTTCTCTGTGGCTTTGGAGCCTGTCCTGGAACTAGCTCTTATAGACCAGGCTGGTCTCGAACTCACAAAGATCCGCCTGCCTCTGCCTCCCAAGTGCTGGGATTAAATGCGTGCGCCACCATCGCCCAGCCCTTCAACTACTTTTTTTTTTTAAATATTTTTTATGGTCTATTTAACTTTATTTTATATGGATTGGTGTGAAGGTGTCAGATGCCCTGCAACTGGATCTTCAGACAGTTTTGAGCTGCCATGTGGGTGTTGGGAATTGAACTCAGGACCTTTGGAAGAGCAAGCAATACTCTTAACCGCTGAGCCATCTCTCCAGTCCCCCCTTCAACTACTTTTTATGTTGTATGTTTCTCACAGGTTTGGATTTCTAGTGATGAACAAACTAGGTATTGGATGGTGTCTCAGAGGTCACTTGGACTTGTTCACTGAGTCTAGTCTTTTAAAATTATATTTATTTCACTCATACTTGAATGTAGCTATCAAACTGCTTTAATATGCTTACCTGTAATCCTGTCAGATTGCGTTCCGTCCACCCACCATCCAGCTGGTCCTGTTTCTTTACCCAGAGAAAAATCATGTGAGGAAAGCCAGGCCTGGTGGAGCAGGTCTATAAGCCCAGCGACTTTGGAAACTGAGGCTGGAGGATTTGTGGGTTCAAGGCCTATTTGAACTACAGAACGAGTTCAAGGCCATCCTGGGTGACGTAGTAAGACCTTGTCCTTAAATAAAACACAAAAAAAGGTTGGGGATGAGAGTGCTTGCCTACTATGTGTGAGTCCTTCATTTGGTCCTCAGAACCACAAAAAGGGAAGGAAGGAAAGGAAGGAAACAAAGAAAGAAAGGAGAGAGAGAGAGAGAGAGAGAGAGAGAGAGAGAGGGAGAAAGGAGTAAAGACAAGAAAGCATGTAAAGACAAGAGCGAGCAGATTTTAGAGGCATCAGACCGCTGGGAGCAGTGTCCCGGTAGTGCCCTCTAGTGTTTCTCGACTGTAACAAATGTTACCGCTCCTCTGCAGGTCTAGACTGTTGGGATTCCTCCGCCCTTGACAGAGGGCTTTTCCCCTTTGTCTACATCAGTGGTTCTCATGTACACAACACTGCGACCCTTTAATACAGTTTCTTTAATACAACTTTAATACAGTTGTGGTGACCCCCCCCAACCATAAAACTACTTTGTTGCTATTTCATAACTTTAAATTTGCTACTGTTACAAATCAGAGTGTAAACAGTGACCTGTGTAGGGGTCTCGATCCACATGTTGACAACCACTGGTCTACACAGAAATGGTTGCAGGTTGTGAGGAAAGCAACGCTGCTCTGGGGGCCAGGTTTCACTGTTTTCCAGCCCCTGACAGTGGCCACTGTTTGAAGTTGAGGGCCAAAAGCCTTAACTAAGACCACAGCTGCTGTTTCTACTACAGTTGCTGATGCTGTGGCCCCTGCCACGGCTGTTATCACTGCTTCCCCAGTGACACTTCATCAAGGCTCTGCCTCTGCCACTGTCAAGTTTGCCGGCAGTTCCCTGGCTCTGCCGATGCTGTGGTCCAGCCTGCCAGCCGCTTTGCTGTCTCTGCTGCCTCTCGGCTGTGCACTGGCACTGCCTTTTCTTCATGTCACTGGCTCTGCTCCCTCTGTTAAAGGCAGGCAAGAGAAGACCTCTTGAGAGACGTTTCTCACTTTTTAAATTTATTTATTTTTATTTTATGTGCATTGGTATTTTGTCATGTGCAGTGATGTTTTGTTTATTTGTTTATTTTTTTTTCAAGGCAGAGTTTTGCTGTAGCTTTGGAGCATGTCCTGGAACTAGCTCTTGTAGACCAGGCTGGCCTCAAACTCACAGAAATCCACCTGCCTCTGCCTCCTGAGTGCTGGTACTAAAGGTGTGTGCCGTCACCTCCCGGCTTGTTTATATTTTAACAAATAAAGCTTGCCCGAAGATTAGAGTATAGAGTCTAAGCCACTAGAGGTCAGGGAATGGTGGTACTCAGCTTTAATTCCAGCACTCGGGATGCAGAGGTAGAGAAAGCTCTGTTAGTTCAAGGCCACACTGGGCTACACAAGATTGAATCTGTCTAAAAGAGAAACAGAGCTCACACAAAGGTGACCCCAGCACTTGGAATTCCATGCCTTTAACCCCAGCACTAGGGAGGTGGAGACAGGAGTGATATGGCCGCACAGAGTGGGGAAGAGACACATAGAAGAGAGGGGTGAAAAGATTGAGAGTCAGAGAAACAAAGTGTCTGCTATGGGATTATGTCTCCTGGAAATGTCAGGGGAGGCTACATGCATGAAGTCTTAATAAAATGGCCACTTGAACGAGGACAGGCATGTTATCATGGGGAAAAAAAAATCTATGAAGCCCTACCCTGGGACAAAGAACCACAGGCAACTCTGGAATGCTGAGAGCAAGAGAAATAGTTTTTCCCAGGAAAGGTTCTCCAACACCATGGGGTCAGCCCTGAAATTATATGCATACAAGTAACGTTTGTATCTACGTATGTAAGAATGTATATACATGGGAAGGGTTGAAGGGAAGAAATGGGAAGGGGAAAATAACATAACTATATTTTATTTCAATTTTTGATTTAAAGAAAAGTCTATAATCTGGGCGGAGTTTAGCCATTTTATTAAGTCAAAGTCACCCAGGGCTTTCATGGAAAGCCCCCAAGTGGTTAATTAAAGCTCCCTATTCTGACCCAAATGTGTCCAGCCCTCTGCTTTGTGGTTGCTCTTTACTATGCGTGTGGAGTTGTTTGCTGTACATTTACATCTTAATAGTCAGCCAAGGCCCTATCAGGCCAAGCCAGGTTCTTTATTCATCAGCCAATAAAAACAACACATAGACAAAAGGACCTCCCACAGACAGACCTAGGGACCTCCCACAGACAGACCCATGGACCTCCCACAGACAGACCTAGGGACCTCCCACAGACAGACCAAGGGACCTCCCACAGACAGACCTATGGACCTCCCACAGACAGACCTATGGACCTCCCACAGACAGACCTATGGACCTCCCACAGATAGACCTAGGGACCTCCCTCAGACAGACCCATGGCCATTTCTGGAGTTCGTAGTCCAAGCTGTTGTAGTTTGACTTCTGTTGCTGTGATTCAGTAAGATAAAGCACCAAACCCACAAACTTGATCAAAAACAACTTAGGGGAGGAAGGGGTTTCTTCGGTTTACACTTCCACCTCACAGTCCGTCCGTCTTTGAGGGAAGTTTGCATAGGAATTTAAACAGGAACACAAAGCAGAAGCCATGGAAGAGTGCAGCTTGCTGGCCCCTTCTCCAGCTCTCTCAAGCTTTTGCCCCACTAGCTTCCCCATACAACCCAGGACCACCTGCCCAGGGAACGGTTCCGCCCAAAGGGGAAAATTGAAATTCTGATTGACCAGAGTTGGCTTCTCTGCTAGTTACCTGAACATCATTTTCTAGCTTAGACCTGGGTCACCAATGGGGTCATCTTTTGGACGTTTTCACCCATTTTTGGATGGTTCCTTCTTGATGAATTTGGTGCCATAAGGAAAGACTTTCTTATGATTTGTTTAAGGGTCTAGCAGTGTAGACCAGGTTAACCTTGAACTCACAGTCCTCTTACTTCTGCTTCTAAACTGGTGGGATTACAGATGTGAGCTGCAGGCTTTTCTCACGATGGTCTCTTGGTCTCATAGTTTCAGTTTGCTGCAGAAAACTTTATCTAGCACTCAGCAGGTTGTGAGTGTGCAATCAGTTGTGTGTGTGTGTGTGTGTGTTATTACACATGTCAGGAGGTGAGATGACTCTTGGGAATCAGCTCTTTCCTTCTGCCTTGTTTTTGAAGCAGAGTCTCTCTTATTTCATCTGCTACACTGTCTATGTGAAATTGTTGGTCATTTTTCCTGTTTCCACCTATGTGTAGGAATACTGGAATTATAGGTGGGATACACGTTTATTATTATTATTATTAGTAGTAGTAGTATCGTTATTATCATTATTATTATTTTGGTTTTTTGAGACAGGGTTTCTCTGTAGCTTTGGAGCCTGTCCTGGAACTAGCTCTTGTAGACCAGGCTGGCCTCAAACTCACAGAGCTCCACCTGCCTCTGTCTGGGATTAAAGCCGTGCGCCACTGCCACCACCACCCAGTATTATCATTATTATTGTTATTATTTGTGCTGATTTGAAAGAAAATGGCCCCCAAGGAAGTGGCACTATTAGGAAGTGTGGCCTTGTTGGAGGAAGGGTGTCACTGTGGGGGCGGGCTTTGAGTCTCTCTTGTTCAAGCTTCCCTAGCTGTGACAGTTAGTTGACTTCCTGTTGCCTGCATGTAGCACCCTCAGCTCCAGCACCATGTCTTCCTTCATGCCCTCATGATGACAATGGACTGAACCTCTGAACTGTAAGCAAGCCACCTCAATTAAATGTCTTCTTTATAAAAGTTGCCATGGTCATGGTGTCTCTTCACAGAAAGAAAAAAACCTTACGTAAGACATCATCATCATTATTATTTTAATTTAACATGAGTTCTAGGATTCAAACCCAGGTCATCAGCTTGCATAACAAGTGCTTTTACTCATGGAACCACTTCACCAGCTTTATAATAAAGTTTTGCATCCCTCATCTTATTTAAGGTATCAGTTAAATTCACCATTTCATGTCATTAAAGATATCAATTGCTTTCCCTCCTGGGGAGTCTTACAGCAGTGCCGTTCTCACCGAGAAAGAAAGTGACCTATTAGCTTAAAAGTTACATGGAAAAGCTTGTCTGAAGCTTGGAAGCCTAGACTGGAATTAATGGCTCCACTGTAGGAGCACTTCCTGACTGGACCACACAGCCAGGGGCCCTCAGGCTCCCTGCTCCACACACAGACAAAGCACACCATCTGTTTTGAGTCAATAGCTCCTTTTTTTTTTTTTTTTTTTTTTTTTAGTTTTTCGAGACAGGATTTCTCTGTAGCTTTGGAGCCTGTCCTGGAACTAGCTCTTGTGGACCAGGCTGGCCTCGAACTCACAGAGATCCGCCTGCCTCTGCCTCTCGAGTGCTGGGATTAAAGGCATGTGCCACCACCGCCCGGCTCAATAGCTCCTTATTAACGTGGAGGCTAATCACATACAACTTGTCTGCAGAGGGTTGACCCAAAGCTTGTATCAAGTGCATGCCTTGATCTGATTGCTTGTGCTACCAAGTCCTGACTCCTTTCTTCCTTCCTTTCTTTCTTTCTTTCTTTCTTTCTTTCTTTTTCCCTCCCTCCCTCCCTCCCTCCCTCCCTCCCTCCCTTTCTTTCTTTCCCTTTTGGTTTTTTCAAGAGAAGGTGTCTCTGTAGCTTTGGAGCTTGTCCTGGAACTCACTCAGCAGACCAGGCTGGCCTCAAACTCACAGAGATCCACCTGTCTCTGCCTCCCGAGTGCTGAGATTAAAGGCATGCGCCACCACCGCCCGGATCGACTGGATTTTTCAACAACAGGTTCTCCCTGTGTATCCTTAATTGCCCTGGAATTCACTATGCACACCAGAACACATGAAAATCCATCTGCCTCTGCCTCCAGAATTCAGGGATTTTGAACATGTGTCACCTAAATAGATGTCTTTCAAAATTAACTGTTTTGAAGCAAACAGAGGTACAAACAGAGATAGGCAGGAATGTAAAAGACTTTGTCTCCCTTAACCCATTTCCCTCCCATTTCGTCATTGTATTTCCTGCTGTTTCACATGAAATAAGTAGAGAAAAGCATCTCTCAAACAAACAAAAGCATCCCGACCACTGCAGTTGTACCGATGTGTAATAAACACAGTTGTACCAATGTGTAATCTGCTAATTGAAGAGCTTGACCTGAGCTCCCTGCAGGGTGAGCAAAGCGAATTCTGAGGCTGGGCTCTGGGAAAGGGATGGATGCTTTAGCAGCCCCTCTCCCTGTGCAGCAGGAGGCCTGCGACTCCCCACCCTGAGGTCACCAGTCACAGGTACTTGACAACAAGCAAGGCTGAGGATCTACTTGAAGTGCCACACCCTGACAGGCATTCCTGTCCAGGGACAGAGTCCCCAGGCCCCTCACCGACCTTGTCAAGCTGCTGAGCAGCTGTGGAGGAACCCTTCTCAAACTCTGCCGCTGGAGGGAAACTGCCACAGGCTCAGTGTGAACGACACAGGGAGGCCCTGTTTCCAACAAGAACCACAAAACCCAAAAGCTTAGCTAGTCCATCTCCACGTGGGCTTTGATTTTCCAAAATGACTTTAGTTAAAACATTTGAATATGAGTTTCAACGCCATGATACTTAAGTTCTAAAGAGAGTACGTGAAAACAGGGCTTTCCAAATTCTTATTCATTTTTTTTCTTTTTATCTTCTTTTTTGAAACAGAATCTCGTTATACAGTCCTGACTAGCCCAGTATGAAACTGCTGTGCAGACCAAGGTGGCCTCAAACTTGTGACAATCCTCCTGCCTCAGTCTCCAGGAGGTTAGTGTTAGAAGCACATGCCACTGTACCCGGATGAAAATACAGAATTTGTTCTTGAATAAAACAAACAAACTAACAAATAAAAAGGAAAAGAAAAGGCTACTTCTAGGTATGGTAGAGGGGAAAGTTTGTTGTGGATATGTGGGACACCATAGCCAGAGTTAGGGACATCTGGGAAAGTCCAGAGTTTAACGTGACTCTGGGCTGGGTCATGTGGGGAGGTGGGGGGAGCGAGAGGGAGAGAGCCAAACCAGGTTTAGCAACCAGGAGGCCCAAATGTACAAAGGAGCAGGTAACCAAAACGTCTGGAATATTAGGGAAGAGCTGCCCAGCCCCATTGGCTGGTGAATTCAGGGTAGTGGGCAGGGTATGCCGGCCAGGAGGGCCCTGTAACAGGTAGGGACTCGGGGATGCTGGGAGAACCTGGCTGCCACGTCTGCTTTGAGGTGTTAAATAGGCACCTCAGCCATTTGACCCAGGGTTGAAACTTAACGTCCTTATCCATAAGTATTTAGTGGAAATGTATCTACTAGGTATGAAACTATCCGTGTTGCAGAGCTGGGCCCTCATCCGCTGCCGCTGTGGGGAATGACCGGCTTCCAAGGACAAAGGCTTACGCTGGCCTCCTGCGGTGCCTTCCTTGCTTAAGTCAGCAGAGAAGAATCCCATCCATACATTATCCCCACCTTCTATAACCCTCCAGGACGAACCCTTCCTGATGACGTCAGCACGGAACCCTGAGAACTTCTGGGTCAAGGTCGAGTGGTAGGTCCAGCCCCAGGAAAACATGGTGAGGGGGGAGGGCCACTTCTTCCCTTCCCAGAGATAAGAGGGGCTAATTGGGACAATTAATGTTATTCAGAATGTTCTAGTACTGAAACCAGGAGCTTAGATGAGTGTTGTAAAGGGATTAAACAGCACCCCAGGGTGGTGTGATGAGACCCCCTACCCATAGTGGTCCATCTTATGCCGCCGCCTGGATCAGGAAGCTGATGGCTGCCACCAGCCCTCAGCTACCTAGAGTCACCCTCCTAGGAACTCTACCAAACTTCCGTGGAACTCATTCCCAACCCCTACTCCAATGCACCACCAGAGACGTGCTGTTCTAGAACGGGCTAGTGTTAAACCAAATGCTGCCGCTCCCCTGGGCCCTTCAGCTCGAGCTTGTCGCTCCTTGTGCTTCTGTTGAAGCAAGTCATTATGTCTATTATTGGAGCAAGTAATTTGTTATCTGAGCATTTGTTCCACCGTGGGCTCCCAGAGGGAAGGAACTATTTGTGTGTGGTGTGGTGTGTGTGTGTGTGTGTGTGTGTGTGTGCGCGCGCGCGCGCGCGCGGGTGCGTATGTGTGTGTCTATTTTCAAATTTTTGCTTCAAAATGTTTACTTTACTTTTACTTGATTTTTGTTTTTAAAACGTTTGTGCTTGAAATAGAATTCCATCACATCCCCCTCCCTTTCTCCTAGCCCTTCCCAGCCACCCTCCCTCAAATCCTTCCCATGATCCGCCCCCCACCCTGCACTCTCAAGTTGATAGCCTCTTTGTCTTTGATTATACCTGTTACATACAGTTACTGTCTGTCTCTCCTACCTGTTTGCAACACTAGCTGGGGAGCGGCTCGTATAGTGCCGAAGGGTCGAGCGGAGCCTTCTGCCCAACTTCGCTGATTTGAGTTCCCCTTCCTGAGGTGCTGCAGTGCCACCCAGTGGCGGCTGGTTGTACTGAGGCCGCCTATGCAGTATCGTTACCAAAAGCAGGGTTCACCTGGAGACCGCACCCCCACACCCCAATACACATTCCTCAGCCAAGGCCAACATGAACACGAAATGGCAGAGAGATAGATGGACTTGGTGTCTTTGGCAGTTTGGAGTTGTAGTGAACTGCCCTCCATTTCCCTGCTTCGAGTCCGTCAAAATCAGCTTCTAGGGTTCAGGATGTAACTTAATCAGTAGAGTGTTGGCCTGGTTTTCACAAAAGGCTGGTTTTATACCCAGCACTGTGTACAATCGGGCATGGTGGGACATGCCTAAAATCTCAGCCCTTGGGAGGTAAATACAACAGAGAAAAGAGGTCTCCCGGAAACGGCCCGTTTGAGATGTTGGGTAGATTTCCCCAGAGAGAAGACATGGAACCTACTTTGAAGGATGTCAGAATCTTTGTTCTTATAGTAGATTAGGGCAAATCCATCCCGGTGAATATGGAGGCAAACTCAGACCTGAACCCACCCTTCAACATGGACACTCAAAACAGACAGAGGCCTAACAGGAGCCAGCAAGACAGGAAAGCACAGTTTTCTGCTAACTGATTTCTTGAGCCTTCTCTCTGGAAGCTGGTAGATCCTTCTCTCCTAGATCTGCCAGTTTGCTTCTGAAGTCTCCGGGCTTGTGCATGCAGGAGACCTAACCATTAGCACAACTGTCCCTTCCATAGACTGTCTCCTCTCTCTGTACTGTGTGTTCTATCTTATTGATGACTTGAACCTCCCCAAGGTCTCATGTTTATTTGCCCCTTGTATTATATTTTGGTGTGTGTATGTGTGTGTGTGTGTGTGTGTGTGTGTGTGTGTGAGAGAGAGAGAGAGAGAGAGAGAGAGAGAGAGATGCATATGTGTCATGATGTGGAGGTCAGAATAGAACTTTGGGGAGTCAATTCTCTCCATTGTGTAGGTCTCATCCAGAGAAGAGGTTTAGTAAGGTCACTTGTATGCTGTCTGGAGAAGGCTTGGAGGTGGGAAGGGATGCTCCAGGCTCTTCTCTGCCTTTCCCACCATTGCAGCCTCTGCAGGCTGCTTTTTTTTTTTTTTTTGAGCTGTGTTGTAGTCCTCATTGGGTGGACTGAGGACCCTCCGTGGGTGGGATGCTCCTGTGGGTGGAATCCTCCAGGGTCCACCACTTGACCACGAAGCAGATGGTCCCTGGCTTGTAGAGCTAAGACACAAAGTCCTTAAGGGTGACCCAAGGCTAGGAGCTGTGTGGGAAGACAGCAGGCAGATAATATAATCCTGCCAACTCCCAGGGCTGCAAATCCTCAAAGGAATTCTTGGTTTCTGCAAGCCTTTGTTGACTTAGCTGAGGAGTGCAGGGTGTCACAGGAAAATGCTACCGACTGGCTTGTTTTTTTTTGTAGCTGTGCTCAATTTGCTTTCTTATGTCACCCAGGACAACAGGTTGGACCCTTCCATATCAATCATTAATCAAGACACTCATACACATGAAAAAAAAAAAAAGGTTCCCGGTTGGTCCCAGGGGAAGAGGAGAAACCATAAGGGCAGAGGTTGGAGAGGACAGCTCCGGGGGAGATCCCCAACACCAGGTAGTCTCAATACAGTTTATTAATCACCCTCAGAGCAGCACTGGGCAGATCTCCCCTTCTGTATACTCAGTGTCTGTCTCCACTTTGGTCCCTGATTGGTGGCCAGCCTTTGACACTGAGCTCCATCAGTCTCAGAAGATTGCTTCTTATGCTCCTTATCCCAGACTCAGTAGCCTTCATATTGTGTAGAAGGCGGAGCTGACAGCCACAGTCCCTGGAAGAGGGCTGGCGAGATGACTCAGTAGGTAAAAGTGTTGGCTGCCCTATCAAACCATAGTCCGTGGGACTGCAGTGGGGGACTTCGTGCTTTCGCATGCCTGTGCACTGGACAAGATCCCAGTCCTCAGACAACATGGAAGTACCTGCGAGCATGCGCACACTCGGAGGTAAATCAGAGCTTACGCCTACTGGAACAGGAGCAAATATGGGGTTCCGGTTCCCACTTTATTGGTCACTAGTTTCTATCAAGCCCAATATGCGGTGTCATCCGACAGCACCTGGTGCCTATAGCAGAAATTTCCCCACTTTACATCTGTTTATCTACTTTTTCCATCAATGCATTCATGATTTATTATTTCCTTTGCTCTTTAACCATAAAAATTTCATGAAACTTTACATATTGTATTTGTTTGTAGTTTGTTTGTTTGTTTGTTTGTTTTCCGAGACAGGGTTTCTCTGTGTAGTCTTGGCTGTACTGGAACCTGCTCTGTAGACCAGGCTGGCCTAGAACTCACAGGGATCCTCCTGCCTCTGCCTCCTGAGTGCTGGGATTACAGGCATGAGCCACCACTGCCTAGCATACTTACCTCTGTGTTTTTGAAAGTTTGGTCAAAAGTGAGATCCCAGGCCTCTGACACCCCTATATCCAAGGAACCTGGGATGATTGGAAGCATCACCCCAGCCCCTGGCCTGGGAGTTGCCTTAGTCCAGACTCCACCTCTGGAAAAGCACGTCAAGTGCTGACCCCTCCCCAGGGAAGGTTAGGACCACTCCCACAGGCTATTTAGGCTGCTGCTCAGAGAAGGACCACGTGTCTTTGGGTTTTAAGTGAGCTCCCCATCTCTCTTTCCCAGCCACCCGGGAGCGCTGCTGTAAACCCGGCCATTGATTTAGTCTAATTTGGTCTGATTGGAATTATTTGCATTGGTGGAGAGCCTTGTCTTAAGATTATTCCTAACAGAAAGCTTTGTTAATGTCTGGATTGAACTAATCGGCTTTTTTTTTATTTGTTTGTTTGGTTGTTTGATTAATTTTTTGTGGTATATGTTGTATAAGAAACAAAATAAAATAGTTCATCTTTAAGACAAAAGTACTTTAAATTAACTTGGTCCAGATACAAAGGAATGGAAAACCCTGGGCCCCTGCTAGCCTGCCAGTGTAGCTGCCTCCACCCAAACTAGAAGGTGAGAGTAGAAAATCGTTATCAGCCATGCTTGCCTCAGGATCTGAGGACCTGACAAAGCTCATGCTCTGTAAAGTCTGAAAATGAGCAGGATATGGAAGCATCAAACCACACAAGGTCTTTGCTGAGAAACAGACACCCATAAGTGGTAGATAACATGTGTACTCCACATGCTCGGCTCATGTGGAAAAGGAGGAAGGGACCTGCACATTGGGTTATAAAAACCGTTTTGTGTGCTCTCTTGGCACATCTGAGGGTTATCTGAGGTTGCACCAGACTCTGCAAGGTTATCAAATAAACCACCTCTCTTCCTCAGTGCTCTGAGCCTTCAGCTTATTAGGAAGTGGGGTCTCTTCACACATCACACATAGTGCTTAGGGCAACCTAGCCTGTGCTCCTGGGACCCTTGTCACTCACTGTGGGCTCCAGAGGTGAGAGCTGGGGTTTGGGTTGGCAGGTTACTTATTGGGAGCAAGGTAGCATTTGCAGGAGTGTGAGTGACCCAGAGACAGCTGTGTCTTTGAAGATTTTTACCCCAGCTAGGGGTGGAACCTTATAGGCGCTGCATCGTGGCTCTCAAATTCAGTTAACTTTCTACTTCCTGTGTACTCTGGCACCTCCCAAGATCACGAACAGCTGAGTGGCAGGAAGAAGTGATGATTAGAGTATCAGGTGAGTGCCCTTCGACCTCCTCCAACTCCTGCTGGTGTTTGTTAATGCCTCAAACTCAGAGATCACTGTGCTATTCTGTTTATTTCATTGCCATGACTACCAGGTCAAAGCTATGATGGCCGATGGTCATGCCAGGCTGGAAGGAAATCGCTTTAATATCCACAGAGTTAAATATAAGGCATTGTGTTTATTTCCTGACAGGGGAAAGGTTGTGAGCTCATGTATGCAATTTAAAGAGACTTTGAGAAAGGCTGTTTGCAAAATTGAGATCTGGGGTTAAGACAGCCAGCAGGGCCTATTGCAGGCATTGCCTCACTGATAGGGGCAGGTATGGGAGAAATCTCAGCAGTGGACATCAACAGAGCTGTGTGGAGAAAGAAGCAGTGGCAACTGATCAAAGAACACAGCTAGGCACACACACGCACACACACACACACACACAGAGAGAGAGAGAGAGAGAGAGAGAGAGAGAGAGAGAGAGAGAGAGAGAGTTTATACAGATGAGTGGCTGAAATAAATAGGTTACTTACCTATTGTGATGGTCTGTCTCCCTTCCCCGTCCACTGAGGCAAGCAGATCTTCCTTCCGCTTTCAGCCCGAGTCTTTCTTTTCCAGCTCTCTCCCTAAGAGGCAGCTTCTGCCTCTTTCCCTTCTCCCCACTTCTCCCCTTTCTCCCCTGTTTCTCTCTCCTCTCTCCCCCTGCCTCTCTCTCTGCTCTTCTCTCTTCTCCTCTTCCCCCCCATTCCCTTTCTCTCCATACTTCACAAAATAAATACCCACTTTCTCTGCATGGCACGTCTCTGTCTC